>NC_141699.1:929862449-931120782 GCF_964263255.1 Lissotriton vulgaris
CTTTTCGCGTATCGGAACTTTGCGATGCGAAGCTGATTGGCCCTCCGGTGTCTGTCAACATTCTAAACAGTCCGGAGCGGCCGCCATCTTGTCTCTCGGTAGGATCGAGAGACAAGAGGAGGCCAAAACAAAGGGGGAAATGAAGGAAAGGGGGCAAGGTAGACCCCTTCTGACCCCCTAGGATTGATGAGGGGGATATTATAGAGCCACGCGGGGCCCCCAAAAAAAAAATCCGATTTTTTTCGCCGTAGAGACGCGTCTTGGTAAGCGAACCGGGCAGCTAACCGGGCAGCTAACCGGGAAGCTAACCGGCAGTGTAACGGGAGTCTGAGGAGTAGCTGATTGGCTGTCAACATTGTAAACAGTCCGGAGCGGCCGCCATCTTGTCTCTCGGTAGGATCAAGAGACAAGAGGAGACCAAAACAAAGGGGGAAATGAAGGAAAGAGGGCAAGGTAGACCCCTTCTGACCCCATAGGATTGATGAGGGGGATATTATAAAACCACGCGAGGCCCAAAAAAAAAAAATCCTGAGGAGTAGCTGATTGGCTGTCAACATTGTAAACAGTCCAGAGCGGCCGCCATCTTGTCTCTCGGTAGGATCGAGAGACAAGAGGTGGAAAAGAAAAGGTGTAAATGAATGAAAGGGGTAAGGCAGACCCCTCCTGAACCCCTAGGATTGATGAGGGGGCTATTAAAGTTCCCTGCGGGGCAAAAGAAAAAAAAAATTGTGATTTTTCGCGGTAAAGGTGCTTCCTGGTACGTTAACCGGGAAGCTAACAGGCAGCGTAACGGGAGTCCGACATATTGTGTTTTTTGAACATTTGTGATATGTGCACGTGTGGATTTTGTCTAATTAAGGTTAAAAAAATATATATATATCTTTAAGCGTGTTCTGGCGCGCTTACGTTTTGGGTTTGGTTTGCGCTGCAGAGACGATACGTCACGGTTATGCGATGCATCATGAGGCGTCTCACGGGCTACGTGATACGTCACTTAATAAAGAATATATTTTACAGCTATAGATATTAGCTTTTAAAAAACCAATGAAATTCACAGAAAAAACCATAGGTTATAGACCATATATAGTTAGGAATTTGCATTTACAAAACCTTGAAAATTCACTGAAAAAACCATAGGTTATAGACCATATATAGTTAGGGATTAGCATTTAAAAAACCTTATTTTATTTGCACCAAGCCATTGAAATTCCATATATAGTTAGTTGCACTAACTATATATCGCGGACCCGCAATCCACTGCTAATGATGTCACATATTACATCATTCATGACATGGTCAGTGACGTCACTGATGACATCACTGATGACATCTCAAATGACATCACTGATGACATCACTGATGACATCTCAAATGACATCACTGATGACATCACTGACATCTCATTTGACATTACTGATTACATCACTGATGATATCATTTATGTGATAATACATCTTCAGACTCTAATATAACCTTAGATACACTCAGTGTAAACAGGCACTCACAGACTGTCACACATCCATGGAGTTACTCACACACCTAGTCAGTCATGCAAAGAATCAATCACATCTCCATTTCCTCAACTATACAGTTATACACACCTTACTTATTCAAACATATAGTAACACATATTTACTCTCTTATACAATCCTTGATACAAGTTCACAATGATTCATACAGCCACTCACACATTCACTGGCTCTTATGTTCAGTTATTTATATATGTCAACTCTCACATGGAGTGTGTTTTACATATGTACTTACTTTGACATGTAGCACTGAGATATCCATTCACTCACCAATATACTCATGCACACAGTCAACTGTCCATACAGCTGTTTCTACATGCACTTTTGAACCCATACACCTAGGGAATCAACTGCTCACACATCTATGCACAGAGTTATACACCTCCCAGCCACCCACACACATACTCAGTCTCCCATACAAATACTTGGGCAACCATTCAATAACCCATATAGTTACTGATATAGCTACTGATTTAAACATGCAGCAGTTTACAGAACAACATAAATAATGATTGCCAAATTAAGACACTTTAATCACTAACCCATACACTCAGTGAGACACATTTAATCATTCTCTCATACAGTCAGTCATGCACCTACTAAATCCTTCATCCAGACACTTATACATCCACTCATTCTTCAATATGTAAGACATATTTTAACTTTACAGAAACATACAGTCACTGGGTGTTGTCATCAGTGATGTCATCAGTGATGTCATCAGTGATGTCATTTGAGATGTCATCAGTGATGTCATCAGTGATGTCACTGACCATGTCATGAATGATGTAATATGTGACATCATTAGCAGTGGATTGCGGGTCCACGATATATAGTTAGTGCAACTAACTATATATGGAATTTCAATGGTTTTGTGCAAATAAAATAAGGTTTTTTAAATGCTAATCCCTAACTATATATGGTCTATAACCTATGGTTTTTTCAGTGAATTTTCAAGGTTTTGTAAATGCAAATTCCTAACTATATATGGTCTATAACCTATGGTTTTTTCTGTGAATATATATATATATATATATATTCACTGAAAAACCCATAGGTTTCACACCAGTTATAGTTAGGAATTAGCATTTAAAAAACCTATTAAATTCACTGAAAAAAACATAGGTTTCACACCAGTTTTAGTTAGGTGGAAATTTTACTCGCATAAAACCATTGAAATTCCCACTTTATAGTTAGTTGGACTCACTATAAATTGTGCGTGCAATGCACTGCTGATGACGTCACATATTACATCACTCATGACATGGTCAGTGACATCACTCATGACATCACTGATGACATCTCAAATGACATCATCCAGTGAATGTGTATCTTTCTGAAAAATATTTTTTATATATGTATATCTAAACGTTGATGGAAGAATAAATGGGTAAATAAATGTCTAAATTGATGTTTTTTTGTGTAAAATTGATTGGTTAACTGACTTATTAAATGTATCTTAGTGAATACATATATTAGCGAGTAATGTTTAAATATTTAAATATCTGTATCTGTGTCTCACTTTGTGTATAAGTGGCTGCATGGGTTGGTGAGTAGCTACATGAGTGCGTATATGGGTTATTAGTTGTTTTTTTGAGTATCAGTATCAGTGTCTGTATGGTTCGGTGGGGGATATTACTTAGAGCACAGATGCATGAATGAGTGACTCACTATTTGTATGTATTTTGAAGACTGCGTGTGTGCAAGACTGTATGGGTGGATGATTGTGTGTATGGGTGGGTTAGTGAGTATGTGTTTTTATAATTGATTGTTTAAGAGAGTAAATATGTTTCAGTTTCTGTAGAAGTATGTGTAGTGGTGTGTATATAGCAGTATAATCAAGTAAATGGTTTTTTGAGTTTATTTGCATGTGTGAATTTGTGTGTGAGTAACATTATGGATGAGTATTAGTGTGTAACAGGATGTATAGGTGTATGAGTACATATGATGAGTAAGTACATGCATGAGTGACTATATAGAACTGTTGGTGAATGAGTGGATGTGTATGTAGATGTTGGAATTACCTAATAAGTTGTTGTAATTGGTATTGGTTTCTCCTTTTTTAAGAAAATGTTAGTTTCGATTTTTGAATGTGTGTGTCAAAGGTTATTTTATGCTGATAGGAGGTCTGCCACTTTGTCACAAGGATGTTGTCATCAGTGATGTCATTTGAGATGTCATCAGTGATGTCATGAGTGATGTCACTGACCATGTCATGAGTGATGTAATATGTGACGTCATCAGCAGTGCATTGCACGCGCAAGTTATAGTGAGCCCAACTAACTATAACATGGGAATTTCAATGGTTTTATGCGAGTAAAATTTCCACCTAACTATAACTGGTGTGAAACCTATGGTTTTTTCAGTGAATATATATATGTATATGTATATATATATATATATACACACACATATTTATATACAATATATATATATATATATATATATATATATATATATATATATATATATATATATATATATATATATATATATATATATATATATATATTAACGCTCCAAAGTCCTTCCCAATCCTCCTTGGAAAGAAAACAGCACTCGAGGTTGAGGGTTACAAACGCGCTAGATTTTATTCAGCGGAGGGGTGCACACAGACGCGTTTCGGCGGTCTGCCTTCGTCAGTGTGTGATGCACTGTGTTTGTTTCCGACATTGTTTTTAACATACATGGTCACTCCCACTATCAGTCAGGTGTGGACACAAACAAGGGGACTAATGCCTAGCATGGAACAAAGGCGGCCATCTTGTAGTGTATGATAAATATAACACAACATAGGAGAATTCTAAATAAAGCCCACAGATGGGCAATCGCGTTGTATCCTGCTAGGCTAATCATAATCAAATGTCAACAGATCGACATGAAATAATAAAGCCGTGGATCGGCTTGTGTCCCCATATGTATTACATGTGCCAAATCGCCTGTACACAAAGAAATTTAAGTCAATTCTCAAACCACATCTGCAAGCTAGACATAGCTGGAAGGGGGGTTTGGGATAAGTGGGTGTCAAGTGAGATGCATCGCGTGCAACATCAGGAAGGGCATGTGTGGTTATTCACAATATTCAATCACAATTCAAATAAAAATACAACATAAATTCAAAATTGCAACAAATGTGATTGAAGTGCATGTTATATACAGTGGAAAATTGAGTATGTGGAGAGACATCAAAGATAAGCTTCTACATTCTATCCGATCAAATATAAGATTCATACATTCAGAATCGTAAGGTATTAGTGGTAATCCCTAAATGCGTAGTTATAATTTGTAACAAGAGAAGCAAGTACCTTAGATCAGGTAACGATAACGTATCTTTCACATGCTAATATGTACAAAAAAGAAATCGGATGCAGGTTTCAGAGCTAATATATACATTGATTTGCCTATGTTCCAAGTATGATAATGTGAGAAGTTCTAATTTCAGTATGATCGGATACACTATCATCTTGGAATGGTGTGTGTCAGATGTTAACTGCTCATTTCCCTAGGTGGAAGGCCATCTCCTCCCCACTGTTGAGACCTTTGGGATATTTCGTACACAGATCAATGATGTAACGGGACTCTAGTCTCCTTAATCTGCGTAGGCGGTCACCTCCACGAATATTAGGGGGTACAATATCGAGGCCGAAGTACTGGAGCTTACTCCGGTCTCGGTTGTGTACTTCCGCGAAATGGCGAGCCACCGGATAGGTCTGATCTATTTTATCGATGGCTCGCATGTGTTCTAATATTCTAAGCTTTATCTCCTTGATCGTGCTCCCAATGTAGCGTAAGCCACAGGGGCACTGCAAGCAATATACGGCATACTGTGTGCTGCAGGTAATGAATTTGTTCATGTAGATTTTCCTGCCAGTTTCTGGTATTATATACGAGAGTACACGTTTACTACCTGCGCACGCTTTGCAGCAGCCGTAGGGGTAAAAGCCTCGTTGATCCCTTAAAGTGTTTGTTCTTAGAGACACTTTGTCAAGATGGCTGTGCACCAATATGTCGCCTAGTGATTTTGCTTTACTGAAGGTTAGGAGTGGCTGAGGTGGAAGGTCTTCTTTGAGCACACTATCAGTTAGAAGAATATGCCAGTTCTTACGTAGCATGGCTCTGAGACTGTCTGCGCCTGTTGAGTAGGGAGTTATGACTCTGAACTTGCCTTGATCCTCACCTGGCGTGCCCCTTCGGTTGACCTGATCGGTGTTACTGGTCAAGAGGGACTGTCTCTCTATTTTCCTTACTCTTTTTAGAGTATTACGGAGCATGCTCTCGCCATATCCCCTAGCTATAAATCGGGATATGCATTCCGAAGCAGCCGCTTCGAAATCCGAGGGTTTAGAGCAGTTCCTACGAAGTCTTAGCAATTCCCCATAGGGGATGCTCCTGATTAGTTGGGGTGGATGGCTACTGCTGGCGTGCAGTGTGGAATTGCCAGCAGTTTGTTTTCTGAAGAGGTTAGTGTGGAGTTGACCGTCTTCTGCGTAAATTTTGAGTTCCAGGTAGTCCGCTGCCACTGGACTCACTGTCCCAGAAAATCGCAGGTTAAGTTGATTGTTATTGAGTACGTTGATGTACTCCTGTGCTGTCTCAAGGTTACCTTTCCACACGATGAAAAGGTCATCGATATATCGATGCCAACAGATGACCTTGCCCTCTTCATCCCCCACTCTGCAGCTCCTGGGTACCTGCTCCTCCCACCAGCCCACGAACAAGTTCGCGTAGCTGGGAGCAAAGCAGGTACCCATCGCCGTACCAGACTTCTGGATGTACAACTGCTCTTCGAACAGGAAAATGTTATGTTTTAGACAGAATTCTACGAATTCTAGAATCATTAGGTTGTGTTTAGAGAATCGTAGTTGGCGATGTTCCAGTGCCCATTTAACCGCCTCTAATCCATGACTATGATCAATGATAGTATAGAGGCTGGTGATGTCTAATACCATTAAAAGATAATCCTGTTCCCACATCAAATTGTTCAGTTTTGTCAAAAAGTCTTTTGTGTCTCGTATATACGATTCCAAATTGGACACAAGAGGAAATAAGGTGTGGTCCACAAAGCGAGACATGTTCTCCGTTAGACTCCCGATGGAGGAAATAATCGGGCGTCTAGGTGGATAGTCACGATTTTTGTGAAGTTTTGGGAGGTGGTAAAAAGTCTGAGTCATTGGGCAGGTGGTGCGTAAGAACAGATGTTCATCTTTGTTCAGCATACATTGGTTATACCATTTGGAGATGAGTTTGTCGTATTGTATGATACTCTGTTGGTAGGTATCATTAGTACACTTAGTATAAAAGTTCTCATCTGAAAGTTGCCTCAGTGCTTCCCTCGTGTAGTATTCACGGGTCATCAGAACCACGTTCCCGCCCTTATCAGAGGGCTTCACAATTATTTTCGTGTCCGTCGTTAATCCTTTCAAGGCAGTTCTCTGTTGTTCCGTGATGTTTTGTTGGGGGTTTTTTTGGTTACTTTTTCGTAGTTTTAGTAGGTCATCGTTCATCGCTTCCGAGAACACATCTATGGCGTCCCAAGGGGATTGAGGAACAAAGGTGGAAGGTGGTTTAAAACCACTATTCTCGCTGTCCTGTTCGATACCCTGCATTTCAGCTCTCTGGGCTGGATCCAAGCCTGCAAGGTCCTGTGTTTGTTCCAATTCCAGATCTGTTAGCATCTCAACTGAGCGTAGATCTTTACCGCTCAGTGCGTCTGTAGCTGTAATTCTTCGCCCTTGGTTTTCTTTATGTTGTAGATGTGGCCGCATTTTGAAATGTTTGTGTAATTTCAATTTCCGCGTGAAGCGGAACAGGTCTATTTTAGTTTGGGTGTATTCCAACTCACTATTTGGACAAAAGGTCAGTCCAAGACTTAGGACTTGTTCTTCTTCCTTTGTCAGTTCTCTAGGAGTGAGATTGACCACCGTTAAGTTTGTAACCATATTGTTGGAATTAGAGTTATCTGGGGGGTTAGTGGTGATGTTGGTTCCACTTGGATGGATAGCTGGGGCTATTGTTTTTTGTTGGTACGCTTCCGATTGGTCCAACGAGGTGCTCAAGCACCTCTGCCCCTTCCTCTTGTTCCCCCCCCCTTGTTCCCCACGAGTGAGAAAGTGGCGAAGGCTGCGAAACGCGTTGGGTGTTGTTGTTGCCGAATAAAAGCACTTGAACAAAGCTGACCTGGGCCTCGACTCTCTGTCAACGATTAAAGACGGTAAATTTTGGATTTAATGGGGCGAGGCGAAACCCCGTCGAGGCCCGCCATGAACTAAGAGGCGCAGGCACGAACTTCGCCAAGCTTTTGGAATATATATATATATATATATATATATATATATATTGGTTTGGTGTCAGTTTCAAATGCAGGCTGACCCGTGAAAACTCGCTGCTAAACTGATGGACATGTCAAAACAAGTGCCGAAATAATAAGCAGCACAACGCTCTACCCACTGGAGGGTTTACAATTATACAACCTTTTGAATCACAGGTCCGATTGAGTGTCAGAAAATATAAGTCATTACGGAAGGAGAACACCAAGTGAGACACACAAAACCAACGTGAGGAGACTTTAAAATAAATCGGACTGTGAATCAAAATGTCTGGGACCAATGCACAACCACAATATATTTCAAAACGGAAGTGATTCCATAAAAGAATGCCATTGGAGGCAAACAAAATAAATTCCAAAACATCGGACTGATGTGGAATTGGTCTAAGAGCGAGGCTTACCTTTGAAGAAGTTCCAGGAGGAACGAAACATGTTGGGACTGAGCCACAAGCCGCTTGTTTTCCATTAATAAAAGCAGCAAAAACGGAGTTTTCGGGTGTGACCAAAAAGGTTTTTTTTACCTTGGGATCAAACATTGTTGGAATATATATATATATATATTCACTGAAAAAACCATAGGTTTCACACCAGTTATAGTTAGGAATTAGCATTTAAAAAACCTCTTAAATTCACTGAAAAAACCATAGGTTTCACACCAGTTATAGTTAGCTGGAAATTTTACTGACATAAAACCATAGAAATTCCAATGTTATAGTTAGTTGGACTCACTGTAACAAGCGCCCCTGCAATGCACTGCTGATGACGTCACATATTACATCACTCATGACATCGTCAGTGACATCACTCATGACATCACTGATGACACCAGCCAGTGAATGTGTGTCTTTCTTTAAAATTAATATGTTTAATATTTGAATTTGTAAAGGTTGATGGAAGAATAAATGGTTAAATAAGTGTGTAAACGGATGTTTTTAAAAGAAAAAAATGATTGGTTTACTGCCTTATTAAGTGTATTTTATTTAATACATATATTAGCGAGTAACTTTTAAATATTGAAATATATGTATCAGTGTTTCACTTTGTGTATAAGTAGCTGCATGGGTTGGTGACTGATTCACTGTTTGTATGTGTTTTGAAGACAGTATATGTGCAGGACTGTATGGGTGGATGAGTGTGTATATGTGTGTGTTAGTGAGTGAATGACTGTCTCACTATTGTGTGTTTTAGTAACGATATATATTTTTATCTAGTGTATGTGAGTTTTGATGTATATAAGTGAGTATATGTGAGAGTAAGAGATTGTAAGAGTTCCTGTTTCAATAAGCATATGTTTATATAAGTGATTGTTTAAGAGAGTAAGTATGTGTAAGTTTCCTTAGAAGTAAAGAGGTAGTGTGTGTATAGTTTTATATGCAAATAAATGGATGTTCAATAATTTATTTGCATGTGTGAGTATGTGTGTGAGTAACTTTTGGATGACTGTCTGTGTATAACAGGATGTATAGAAGTATCACTACATATGATGAGTGAGTATATGTATTAGTGACTATATAGAACTGTTTGTAAATGAGTGGATGTGTATATAGATGGTGGAATTACTGAATTGGTTGTTGTAACTGGTATGGGTATCTCCATTTTTTTGAAAATTTTAGTTTCTATTTTTGAATATCTATTTCAAGGGTTACATTACACTAAAATGAGGTCTGTCACTCTGTCACAAGGATGGTGTCATAAGTGATGTCATGAGTGATGTCACTGACGATGTCATGAGTGATGTAATATGTGACGTCATCAGCAGTGCATTGCAGGCGCGCTTGTTATAGTGAGTCCAACTAACTATAACGTTGGAATTTCTATGGTTTTATGTCAGAAAAATTTCCAGCTAACTATAACTGGTGTGAAACCTACGTTTTTTTCAGTGAATTTAAGAGGTTTTTTAAATGCTAATTCCTAACTATAACTGGTGTGAAACCTATGGTTTTTTCAGTGAATTTCATAGGTTTTTTAAATGCTAATTCCTAACTATATATAGGGCCGCAAACCTCTGAAATGTAATATTTTTTATAATGTATCCTATATTGTATATTTATATAATACTATTGTTTTTTTTTTTTTGCCCTGGAGCGCTCCTGGTGTGCGCCCCCGGTGTGCGCACTGGAAAGCTCATTTTTCCGGAGCGCCCGTGTCGCGTACCGGTGAGCGTCCCGTTAGCGCTATTGCCGTGAACGAAAACATCATGACGTATGGCGTAGCCGCGTCCGCGTGATACGCACGGCGTAAGCGCACCCGGAAGTACTCAACCGAATACGATCGCGCACAGTAAGCATCTGACGCGCTTACGCGCCGCGCCCCGTGGCTTGCCCCTGGGCACGCTGGGGGGCACGTCGCATAAGCGCGTCGGGTCATGTGACCTGAAAATAACACTTTTTATTGGTGCAAAACAGTTTTGGTTTCCAAATGATGAAAGCCCTGGTCATATGACCTGAAAATAAGTCTTTTCATTGGTTCAGGACAGTTTTTTTTTCCAAATGATGAGAGCCCCCACCTTTTTTCCTTATTCTGACTTTGTCCTTTGACTGAGAAAGACCTGTTTGGGGATCTAACAGACATATTTTGTACTTTAAAATGGCTACAGTAGCAGCAGCAGCTGGAGCATCTGCACCACCACCACCACCACCACCAAGAGGACCACCACAACATCACATTGGTGGTCAAGAAGAAGAGGAGGAGGAGGAGGAGGAGGAGGAGGGGAGGAGGTGGCTGCCAGAAGACAATACCCCATACAGGCCAAGGCAGCACATTGTATGGGAGTTTTTTTTCTATCCCAGAGTGCAAGAAGAAAGTCAGTGCGCCCAAGGTGACTTGCCAAATCTGTGGCATTGAACTGTCAAGGGGGAACCCTAACAAAAACTATTCTTTTGGTAATAATACCATGATTAGGCACATGCAGCGCAAGCATCCGAACAACTATGCTGCCGCAGAGGTGAGAGAACTGGCCAGCAACCCTCCCAAATCTACACCCAGCACCTCCAAACGAAAACAACCCACTCCATCGGGACCAGAGACAAGGGAGACGATCACTTGCATACAACCACGGTTTGGTGAATTCAGGATCACATGTATTTTTTGTGGTAAGACCATCTCCTATGGTGAGCAGAGCATAAAGATCATCCTCCTTGTTGGTGACAACCACAATTGCCCCAAAAAACCCTAATTTTTTCCTGATTTTTTTTTTGCTCCAGTTGAGCCATTTTCAATTCTCTTTTTTTTGTTTCTCCCCATAAAAATAACAAAAGAAATATAAAATAGTTCATAAAAGCCAAAAAAAGTATAAAATGTTCAAAAAACATTAAAAAACATATATAACAACAAAAAGAAGAAAAAAAACAGTTCTTTTTAGAACTACCTCCAATTTATAAAAAAAGGCTACATTTTTTAAAAACTCTATTATTCTTTTTACCCCATGGAACACTTCCCGGTACGCTCCGCGGTGCGCGTACCGGGCGCACCCCCCGCGCAAATCAAAAAAATATATTTTTTTTTTGCCCCACTTACCCTTTCAAACCTATGGGGTAAGGGGGGGTCTACTCTGCCCCGTTATGGTCATTTCCCCCTTTTTTTTTACCACCTCTTGTGTCTCGATCCTACAGAGACACAAGATGGCGGCCGCTACGGACTGTTTGAAACGTTGACAGACACCCGAGAGCCAATCAGCTTTCCCAGCGCGAACTGGCGTAGCGCGTTGGTTAGCGCCCCGGTGCGAGTACCAGGGAGCGCTTATAGATATATATATATTTTTTTAACCTAAATTATTCAAAATTTACTGGAGCACATATCTTGAGACATAGCAAAGGCACATCGGGCTGCCAGTCCCTACAATTTTGCCAAGTTTGGTGGAAATCCATTCAGCCGTTCGGGCTAAAAGTGAGGTTGACCGCCCCAAGGAAATTAACATGGGTAAAACACGTTTTGGGACCCCCCTTTTATCTCGGCCCCCGCTTGACAAATCCCCCCCCCAAAACTTTCAGGGAAGAACCGGAGCGCCGCGAGGCAAATTTGAGGAAATCTTCAGGCAGATTCCTCAACCGGCCCCAAAGTTATTCACAATAGAATGTTGAGATTTTCCATTGAAAATAATCCTAACTATAACTACCTACTGGCGACCGCCAGTAGGTAATATATATATATATATATATCTCCAACCTTATTAGGAAACAATGGCCAGTTGTCCTCACAGACCCAATACTAAAAGAAATCCTACCCCCCAAACCAACTGTTACCTATAGGCGTGCTTTCAGCATGCGGAATGAGTTGGTTTCAAGCAGTCCAGAGATGCCAAAAAACGATGATTGGCTTTCGCCACGCAAGGGCTTTTACAAGTGCATATCTTGTCGCGCTTGTAATTTTGGCATCAACACAAGATCATATGTCTCCCCCTTTGATTCAAAACCCATTAACATCAGGGCACATTTCACTTGCAGAACTGAGCTGGCAGTGTATGTTCTCACTTGCACGTGCGATTTACGGTACGTTGGGAGCACAAAATTACCTGTGCACCAACGCATTCTACAACACCTGAGAGCAATAACAAATAATGACCAAAGCTACCCTGTTGCTCGGCACTTCCACTCACACCACAATAGAAATTTATCACATCTTAAATACTATGTGATTGATGCAGTGAGAACCTCTAAGAGAGGGGGAGACTATGAAAAACAACTCAGACGCTTAGAATCTAAATATATTGTTCGGCTGAACAGTAAGAGCCCGGGGGGGCTCAACATGGGTGAAGAACTCCGTAACTTCCTGTAAATACCTTCACTAGTTATTCATTATCATTATTTTGTCTCTTTCTGTCTAAACATTAGACCTCATTTGAGGCAGTAGTCTAGTACCATTTAGCTGCCTATTATGCAGAGCAAGGCCAGATTTCTTACCATTATTATTCTCATTTTTATTTTTAGATACTGGTACACATTTAATCGAATTTAGTTAAGTTTCATTTGGCACCATTATGGTTTATACTCACTAACACTCCTTCCCCACCGTTATGTTATTTTATGTTTACAATTTGTTTATTAGATGGACATTAATCATCCATGATGAGATGTGCGCTAGTCCCCTGAGCACAATAATATATCTCTAAGCCACAGAACATACAGAGGCAGGTATTGAATATCATAGACCACATGAGATAGACCATACATATTCAATAGTTTAATAACACTTCTATAGCATTCACAACCAACTAATTGAAACATCAACACGCCAAAAAATGATGTGTAACTATATATGGTTGAAGTTATATCTACCATTAATGTGACAGCATTTAAATTGCGTATTTGCACAGTTATAAAGTTTACAAGGCACCCTGCACTTTAAAACTTAATGTATTCAAACAGTGAAATCATGTCCGCCTAAGCATTATGCAATTGCACGTGACACTTTAGATATTTGCCTATTTGCACATCAACTTGCGTATTTGCACATGTGTTATTTGTTTACATTAATAACGATTAATTATAATGCTGTTTGCAATATTGTGGTCACCATCAGTAATGTTATGTTATTGTATTTGTACATATATGAAGGGTCAAGGTTTGTTTTACCACTTACCAATGGCCGCTATGGTAGTTACCTATTTTCAGGTTTTAAACTATTAGTCCTCTGTCTATGTTAACCTCTGTGAACACACTGGCGCGCTTTTTGAACATCAATGTTTGTTATTTAATGATTGCCATGTCCATCTCTCGCTGACAGTGAGCAAGGGCGCCCGCGCCCGAAACGCGTCTGTTTGATGTTTTCTGCACCCTGCACTTTGATGGCAAAATAAAAGAAGCTATTCTACAAGCCTGACTCGGGACGATTATTGTTGTTTGCGCGCTGGGGAAACGGGCAGAGGCGCTGCCGTTTTTCAAGTTGGAGAACAGTATATATTTGGATGGCGAGGGAAAAATAAAGCCACTTTCTTGAATCAAACCTTTGGTGTTCTGGAGATCTGTTCCTGTTGGTGATGTGAGGAGTCGCATTGCAGGACTTTGTTTATATATATATATATATATATATATATATATATATTTTTTTTTTTTTTTTACTGGAAAAAACATAGGTTTCAGACATGTTATAGTTAGGAATTAGCATTTAAAAAAACCTTAGAAATTCACTGGAAAAAACATTGGTTTTAGGGGTGTTATAGTTAGCTGGACACTTCACTCGTACAAAACCATTGAAATTCCTCCGTTATAGTTAGTTGTACTAACTATAACTCGCGCGCCCGCAATCCACTGATGATGATGTCAAATATTACATCATTCATGACATGGTCAGTGACATCACTGATGAAATCTCAAATGACATCACTGATGACATCACTGATGACATCATCCACGTGACAATCTGATACACTTCATCATACAGTAGCATAACCTTTCAACACTCAGAATAAAATATGGAGCACCATGTTTGAAACTAAAGCAGCTCGTGTTGCCAAATAAACACTTCTTTATTGAGGCCAAGACACTGGTGTCTTTTCTTGTACATGAAGAAGCGTATGGCATTTAAGCACGGGATTTTGTGGATATATATATATATATATATACATATGTATTTTATTTTTATTTTAAACCTACTGGTGATAGCTGGTATGTAGTTTTAGTTAGGATATTTTTTGTTTTGCCAATAACGTTAGCTCTGCTTGAGGAATCTTCAAAATGTCCCCTTTTGTGGTTCAACTGTTTTATTGAAAATTTCAGGATGATCTGTCAAGCAGTCGAGAGAAGAGGGGATCTCAAAACATGATTTCCCCATATTGTGTCTATGGAGATTATTTTTTCATTTTTTGAACACGGCCTACAACCCGGACCGCTGAACTGTATTACACCAAATTTGGCAGAAAGATAGCTGTTGGTCCAAAAAGTGTGCTTTTGTAATTTGTTGCAAACCCATTCAGAAGGTTTTGAGATATTTAAGTTTTAAAAGTATAGATATCAGGGAGCTTAATAACCTACTGAAATTCTACTGAAATGTGATTGGATGCTAAGAATAAAGTGTTGGCAGCCATCTTGGGACTCAGTCTGAAGCCTAGTCCCACAACAATGTAAAAAGAAAGAAAAGAGGACAGGATAGAAAACACCCAACCCTCAAGGCCTCTTGGAGGGCTCCCACAGGGACCCCAAAGGGCCAAAAAGGACTTAAAAACTTAAAAAATAAATTGGCAGGATTCTCATAACCTGCCAGTTTAAAAAAATTAAATGAGGCACAGACTCCCGTTCTTCATTTCTAATTCTTCCCCAGGTGGGCCAGTTCCCAGGGGCATTGTAATAAAGGAGGGGGGCACAAGCCCCCCCCCCTTGGGGTTCATTGATGCCCTGTTGACCACCTCCTCCCTGTGACATATAGAACAAAAAAATACATGGACTCTCCTGCTTCCTGGGGACTGCCACCTCCCGGGCAATTCATTTGAAAGAATTTGGAGAGGCTGCGTGGACCCCCTGAAACCTCGGGAACCTTCACCTCGCTGGGGCTTTAACTCAATAAAGTGTGGGGCAGCCATGAGGACACCCGCAGCCCCAGGACCAACACCTCCTTGGGCACTAAAGGAATACAGTACAGGGGGCATGTGAACTGCCCCATAGCCCCGAGGATGGCTATTTCCACAGGGCAAATCATTTACAGAAATGCGGGGGGACTGCAAGGGCGAAGCCCTCCCCACCCTGGGGACCACCACCTCACCAGGGCAAGCATAACAAAAGAATGAGGGGAGTTTGTTGTGGACCATCGGCCATGGGGACAACTACCTGCCTGGGAATATTAGAGGGAGGCACATGGCCCCCCTCCTGGAGCCATACATGGCCCTGGGTCTGCCATACCCTGGTCCGCCTCCTGCAATGTCTAGGGTGTCCCCTGCACATCGTTGTTTGCTGTAGCTTGGCAAAAACTTTCAGCCAATGAGAGCTCACAAATGCTCTCACTTGCTGAAAAGGAGAACTTGTCTGTTTACATGCCCACTGTCAAGCGAGTAGGCAAACAGACAAATTGCTTTGAGATCCAGGAAGCTGCATGTTTAGCCCTCGCCCCCCCTTTGAAAACATTCTTTTTTAAAAGGTCATGATGCCCCCTCCTCTTTCAAATATGGCTTGGCCTGAGGGATGGAGTCCCCAGAGCCCAAATCGGCCGAGAGAACAAGGGTCATGCAGAACCCAATTTTAAAAAAAGCAGACTGTCAAGTTTCAGAGGCCCCACCCCCTTTCTCTGCCACTCTGCAAACGCACCTCCTGGTGCACTGGTGGCTGAGGGATGAAAACCCCCTGTGTGCTGAGGGTCTTTGGGGGCTAACAAGCTCCCATGTTACCTCAATGTGTCTTTTCTCCTTCTGAGGTACACTATTCTCTCTTTTCTATTACTTTGACTTCTTCCTTTATTTTGGGGTGTATTTCGGACCAATGTTGATTTTGGTTCCAGTGATTGACTTTTGGGAGAGGGCAAGGCCCATATAGGGCCGGATGAGACCACTTTTGGTCGATTTTGCCCATCGGTGGGCGAGATATGTTGAACAAGTGCAATATGTATGCATAATATAATATGTTCGATGTTTTACACCTGCATATTGAATGCGTGATGGTATGCCTTTAGGAAGTCCAAAATGGCGCGCGATTAGTGCAGCGCGAATGAGTCCTTTCACTATGTCGACACAGGAAATGTAGGTTAAATAACATGGTGGTCAGGCACTTCGGTAAACATTGACGAAGGTTGGATACCGAAAGGCGTCTGTTGTTGAAGTTGTGCTTTTCTGTGAATAAATAACAGAAATGATCCCCGGGAGTGCTTTCCTTCTTTCATGAAAATGAGGATATGAAGGAGACTGGAGTGTAATAGATTGTGCTGGCGCACCCCCGCATCTAGAAAGCACCCGTCGGCGAGTGCTTCACGCTGGTGTGTTTGTAGCGAGTATTATATATATACATATATATATATATATATGTATATATATATATTCACTCCACCAAAGCCAGTCAGAGCATTGCGGTTGTCATGAGCGGTCCGGGCCAGGTCACTGGTAGACCTTAATTATCACTCCAAATCACCTCTCAATCAAGAAGGTCGCCCGGACACACAGCGCTTGCTTGTAACCATTTATTTCGGCAAGTAGAAAGTTACGACGCGTTTCACCATTACGGCTTGTTCACGCTCGTCGGACCCACGAAAGTCAGCCATTTTTAAATTACCAAAAGACACCCATTGTGCAAATCATGTGACATACATCGTGAGCATGGCGGACATTTTTGTCTAGTCAATGACATATATGTATATAGTGCATTATCTTTAAATTCCATGCTGCGTTTGTTAAAACAATCACTGTGTTTTAACCCAAACAGATAACCATATTTTACATTCATCTTATCATGTCAGTTGTATTAAGGCAAATATGCGATGTTGAAATTCATTAATGCACAAAATTAAATCATAGAAGACATGGATAGCCTCAATAATTCTAATCTGATAGGCTGTGTTAGAAAGGGACTGACAATGTTTATGGCATAGTTCAAAATTGGCTCGTCATAGTCGACGTCAATCTTTATGGATGATCCAATGTCATGCAGCGCTTGTTAGAACGCTGTCACGTGTTGTTTGTAAACAAAGCCACAGTAACTCCCCAGTAGGCAAAAAACCCCTTCAACACTGTGTTAGTATCGCCATACGATGTCACAATTAATCAACGATATACAATAGTCCTAGCCCCAGTGTCCTCACGGTTGGGGGTACCTTAGTGTGTGCATACCACCGGAGGATCACTGTCCTTTGGTCCTGACGAAAGCTGAGCGACTTGGGCTCACCAATAGCAGAAACATGTCGACCATTTTTTTCACCCAGTGGACTAGGTGTCTTTAATTATAGATACCTTCTCTGAGTTTCCACTTAGCATTGTTTTTACTAGTGCTAGTTGGACCTTGAATAAAATAGTTTACTGTCACAACTACGCACTTTTTAATCTGCACTCACATAGCACTTTTTGTTTTTTTTCTCGTTTGCACCCTCAACACTCACAAACAACAAGCTCCACTGCAAAACAGGCGTTGTAGCAAACTGGAAAGACGCTAGGTCTTTCCAGTGGGAACCCAGTGATGAAGCATGTCACCACTAGGTGGTGAGTGAGGGTTCTTACAAAACCTTTCTTTGGTTCTCCTTCACCTTCTGTCTACTCCTTTTATCCCACCTTAATTTCCTTTTAAGTGTGGTTTGTTCTATCACTCTCCAGTTGTTTTTGTAGTCATTTCTTGGGGGTACGAGAGTGACCTGCTATACCCTTACTCTCTCTTTGTTTAGTAGTAAGGAGAATCAAGATATACCGCCTTCTGGCCTATGTACGTGAATGACAGTTTTTAAACGAGATGGAACAGAACCATTAACCCTGGTTACACAGGTACAAGTGATCCATTCTCTATTGATATTTTTCCGATACAAACACCTCCAGATCCAAAAAGTTCACTGAGGTAGAACTGATTTCTACAATAAATTCAAGATTGGCCTGTGGTCTATGTAGATAGATAAATATTCTGTGAGGCTTCCCTGGGATGATAATATTGGCCAACCTGGCAGATGTTGTTTGTCTTTATGGTTTTTTGGTAAGTGATAAAAAGTGGCAATTATTGGATTCAAGCACTGGTGGTACATGTATTCATCTATTTCTAGTATGTTTCTCTCATGCCATTTCCTTATCAGTTGATGGAAATCTGTGATTTTCTGATGATATTCCTTCTTGGTGGCCTTTTCATAGTTTATCCCATCCGAGAGTTGGCGCAATGCTTCCTGATTGTAATCCTTACAAGTGTGTAACACAATAATACCTGCTTTTATCTGAGGGTTTATACACAATGGATATTTCCATATTGAGACTTTCCCGTGCTTTGTGTTAATCCTCAGTGAAGTTATTCTTTTTCTCTTTCTTTTACTTAGAGGTGACGTATTTGTAACTCAGTCGCAGTAGATCCTTAATTACCACCTTTGCAAAGACGTCAATAGCATCTAGTGGCATTTGGGGTACGAATGTGGATGCAGGTTTAAACAGAGTATCACTGCTACTCTGATCTATTCCTGAAATCCCAATAGGACCTGATGCAGTTGAGGCAGGTTCCTCTGATTGCTTTCCCACTGATCTCAGATCCTCTACGATGCACATGGTTTCAAGATCCTCTCCAGTTAGGATATCTGTAACCAGTGGTTGCCTCCCAGATTTCTTTGGACTGTACATTGCTGTTCTTAATTAAAAAATATTTGTGAAGTTTTATCTTGCAAGTGAACTTGAATACATCAATCCGTGGTTGTGTGTATTCCAACTTCCTTTGCAGGGCAAAAGGATAGAACAAGTTTTAGAACAGACTCCTCTCATTCTGATAGGACCTTGGGCATCAGGTTTATAATAGTCATATTTTCTTCTATTACTTTTGTTTGTTGAATTTCTTGCTCCTGGTCGCAGGCAGTGATCTGTTGTTGCTTTTTCCGCCACTCCCCCCTCTTCTTGTCTGTCTGCAACTCTTGGATATGGCGGTCTGCCTTTGTTGCCCCTTTGCCAAGATTGTCGGATCAAACAAAACTCCTTGTGAAAAGGAGTCTTGTGTCCAGAGAACCCGGGTAGATTTCCACTTTCTTCATCTGACTGCTCGTTGTCTGTAATATCAGACTCTGAAGTCTCCACTTGTGTGGTACTTGGAGGAACTTTCTTCCTCTGAAGTTCCCTTCTTGGTGCATGACATTTCTTGGCGAAAGTCAGGACTCTTCCTTGTGCTTAGCCTTTTTCATCTCACTCAAACTTCTCTTGTTTTCTCTGTTTTATTTCTTGTTCGTAGTTTCTTGGGAGTTTTTTCATCAATTCCTTTAGTTCCTCCTGTTTACCCTTATTCTCATCCTTTGCAATCTCACTTTAAAGATACTGGATGTCCTTGCAAGCTTTGTGTCTGTCACTCCAAGCAAATGTCACCAATATATTCCACTTGCCCTGACAAGAATGTGCTGTGTGTTCTGCTCATTCCTCAAAAAGTAGTGGGTCAGGGATTTCATAGGCGGGGATTGTGTATATTCTAAGTCCCCTACCAAACCGATTGGCATCTATAGAGCTCTGCAAAGATGTTGCCTCCCACCATTTATGTATCTCATGTTCATATATTCTTTCAAGGCCTGTGAATTTAGAGGGTAAGTTTAAAGTGACTTGTGCTACTTTACTGTTATTCTCCAAGCCTGTTATAGGGCGTTTCTTAAATATGTCTAGTGCTGCTTCTCGGCGCTCTGATTCGCTGAACATCACCCATGAGATAAAAGTAGTACCTCAGCTTAACAATACTGCTGCAATACCCCCTCTACCTGCTGCTATTCAAAGTTAATGTGTTGGTCAATGTCCATGGACTGCTTACCGTCTAAGTGTAAGCTGTTCTCCACGTGCCTTTCCCATGGAATTCAAACTTGTTCTGACCGATAATGTAACTTCCATAGTGAGGAAGGACATCGGATTGACCAAAAATGCAATGATGAACTTACTCTCTCTGGAGCGGGAGGAGGTAGAGTTGGTAAAACCAACCGTCAGAACGAATATTGCCCTAATTAGCTCCCCAGGCCCTGAACCTTACCTCACCATAGTTAATCACCCCTTTCATCGGCACCTTCTAACAAGATTTCGTTTTAATTTGATTCATTCCTCTCTAGGCTGTTTTAAAAATTGGTGCCGCCCAGAGTGGGCAGATCCTTGTCAATGTGATTATTTCTCGAAACAGGACACCCTACATTTTATTATGTTCTGTGAACATTATCGAGAAATCAGAAATACATTTTTGCTCCCAATTCTGAGGGAGGTGGGTTTTATACAGGTTAGGCCAGCCCTTTTGTATTTACAACAATTAAATACCCCACAAATAAAATTCCATGTTGCCAGTTTTCTAGTTGCTGCTATTAGGATAAGGAATAAGATTGCCAAGGTCACACCTATCCCTGTCGATATCCTATGAATTAGATTGTCTGTCTTTTTATTCCTTGATTTTAATATTGGACAAAAGTCCCTGTAATTTTTATCATATTTTTAGACATATTTATATTGTATAATATTTACACTGACATAATGAACTTTTTTGTCTATGATGTTTTTTCTGTGTAATTAATTGTTGTATTGTACTATGTCTTTTTATGATATTAATTTATCGAATAAAGTATTTGACTGACTGACTGACTGATAATGTAACTCCTTTGAACCTGAGGAAATCCTCTAGCGGTGGTGCACGGGAACAAAAACCGAAGCTCCTTTTGACACCATGGTCCATGCACTCAAGAACGGGAGCTTCTTAGCCCATGGGTGTGCCCATGCTCAAAATAAACGCTCCGTGATTAGGTGCCCAATGCGCACAAACCGATGCACTCAAGGAGGTGAGTTTGTAAAGGATTTTTATTGAAGTCCGCAGCAAATAGATGCATTTCGGCAGTCACCTTCGTCACAATCAGGCGCGCTGGAAACGGTCACTATTTGACATCTTACAGTGATAACAGAAATAGGACTCATTCAAAGAAACTGTCAGCACCATCTTGGTGTGGTAGTCAATACTGTGAGACTGACCCGTTTTCACCATCATTAGTGTAAAAATATTCATATAAAATTATCAATATAGTTCATTAATACAATTCATATTGCAACTGTAATCCATTACCAGATACAAATATTTGTGGTAGCAGTGAATATTCTACATAATTCTGCCCTGAATGGGACATAAACCTGGAAGAGGGATTTCACCTCTTAGACAGCTGCGTCGTATTTGCGTGATCTTATTCTAGCAGTGCTCCTATGTTTATACATAATATTATGAACAGTGCCATAACCAATTAGCAGTGTCATTCTGATAATTTCTTTATCTTCTTTTCCATCTTTTCCTTTAACCTTCCTTTTCCTTTTACAATCGGTACTGTTAGTCATGTGCACTCCGATCAAGAATCAGAAGAGGCTCCTTAAGTTAAAATCTTTTCCTTAGGAACTGACTACCACCTGTAAGGTGTGTACGGTAGACGCAGATGGATTTAGACAAGTTTGGTGGAAAGAAAAGCCCATCCAGGGCACAATTGTGGTGGTTATTATCAGAATGACACAACTCAGTTGCTGCATAAGTAGTTGCATCAACCTTCGAGAGGTTGCACCACTGCAGTCTCGGTTTCAGCCTGTAAATGCACAAAGTTTCATTCAATGACCAGAAAGACAGCAGGCATGCCAGGTAGTGAGATTTAATTATTTTATTTTCCAAGTTGAACGCACTGATGTGTTTCTGTCGAAAACTTGTTCAAGGCTAGCATTTGCACTTTGAAAAAGGCTTTTGCTGAAACGTGTCTGTGAGTTTACCTTGGTAAATAAAATAATTTGATCTCACTACCTGGAGTGCCCGCCGTCTTTCTAGTCGATTGACCAAAGCTTTGTGCATTTAAAAGGCATATGGGTGTGATAAAGCGGGCTGCAGAAAATATTTTATTCTGGCTTGTGGATTCAATTCCCCATAACATTAACTGATTAATTAATGCACTGTTTGCATGATTTGTTTTATTAATCCAACCTAGATTAAGTTTGCACCACACATGAACACGCAGGAAACTAATTTTATGTGCTTTGTTGCATTTGCAAGTCTGTTTTTGTAACACATTATTAATATTGTCCTGTTTGTTATGTCTGTCCTATTGTCTTTGTCACCATTAACATGCAGCTGATCATTCATGGCATGTGCTTATTTTTATGTGCTTACATGTAAGTCTTGTCTTATGTTGTGTTTGTCTGTCTGTGTATCATTTAATCATCTTTTTACTCTTTCAGAAACATAAAGCTGGATTACATGAAGAATGGTAGTTATTATATGTGTTGCTTTATTTGTTTGCTTTTGCTAAATGCCTTTTATTAGTGGGTTAATTAATAATTAGCAAGGGCTGGGTGGTACAGAAGGGTTTGTTTTACCTGAATTAATTATTCTTTTGTGTTTGTTTAAATAATAGTTTTCTGGAAGGTGACGCAGGCTGAAAGTGGCGCAGGGTCGCAAGCAAAAAGTGGCGCAGAAAATTGACGCCTTCTAAAAGAGGCCTACTGATGCTAAGCCACAGGAGAAAGTTATTTTGAAAAAAAAGATGACAAGCCTACAAACTTTTATTTTGAAAGCTTCAAAAAATGAACTGCTAAAGTCAACTCTGTGGAGTGGGTTTGGATGTGCCACGAAAGCTCAGAATGGTCTGGCTCAAGGCTAAAAGGAAGAGACGTGACAAGATTTTGTATTGCTTGAACATTTTTGCTACAAAATGTAGCGGACTATGGAACTGTTGCCAGGATTCTGTGCATGAACAATGACTTTGTGTAAAGCCTGGTCTCGTGGTGGAAGATGTCACAGTTTACTGTGGCGTGAGGTGGTTCAGCCAATGGAGAGCCAGAATTCAGCTGTTGGAATGTGAAAAATAGTTAGCTCAGCTTATTTTAGGGTATAAGAATAGGCGTTAGCTGCAAACTTTTGGCTTACGCTCTTGATTCCAGAAGGACGTGTTCTGCTGTCCGATGATTACACGTAAGAAATGTAACTTTTAAGACTTTGTTTTCAGGCGATGAGGGTAGAGACAGAAAGATAGTTAGGTTTTGGAAATGCTCTTCCTTTTCACTTATTTCTGCTAATGAATAATATTATCTTGAATTAAATCAAATCTCTTTATAAAATGCTGAATAAAACTTATATGACTTTTTCTAATGCTTGCTTAATAAAGTTCCAAACCTAAGTTTTCTTAAATATGTTTTAATAAACTTTTTTAAATGACAAGCTGGTCTTGTTTATTGTAGATAGTTTATTGCATAAAGTCATAAATAACATATGATCCATTCACCTCACTCACTATGTTTATGGGCCTGGTATTGATTGGTAAGTGTGATAGTGGATGTTTATGGGCCTGGTATTGATTGGTAAGTGTGATAGTGGATTGTGTCATCATTTATAAATAATTTTAGTTTCTAGGCTCCATCAGGTGGTTAAAGGGTTAAAGCATGTGTTGTAATGTTGTGCAACCCCTGGCCGCCCATGTTATGTTATCTGTTATGTGTATTTGTATTGTGCACAATTCACCCAGGAGTTAATCCTAGTTCTGCAAATTGTTAGGGCATCTCCTCCTTAAATACAAATACCAGCAACTCCAGAGTGGGTTTGGCTTTATTGTACTCTATCACAGAGGTGCAACCTGGGCAACTCTGGCAAAGAGAACTCTGGGTTTCATTGCTTGCCATACACCTTCTTGGTTGTTGGCTAAGAATGACTCTCTGAAAAAGATAAATAAAATAAACATTTAATAGAATGCTTGATAACCAAAGTATTCTATTACAACATTGTATCTGTCTCAGCGAGTAACCCTGAACTTGCAGTGTCTGTTGGCCTGGAGACCCCACAGGTCAAATTGATACAGGAATTAAAATGTACCTCACAAATAAAACTAACATTTGCACAACAATCACTACTGCAGGCTCGATGCAAGATTGCAACGCTCCAAGAATAATAAAGAACCCAGAGAAGCAATTTGGTTTACCACCTACCTTTATGTCTCTTACAGCTTTCTCATTCCAAACAAAAGTGTAAATCTTTAATGTGCTATAAAAGATGACAGTTGTTTACACATCTAGCTCCATGCTTTGTATCATATTTTAATTGCATTTGAGGTTGCGTATAACACCTGTAATCATCTGTGCCATACTGATAATAGGAAAGCAAGAAAATATGAAATCCACAATCAGTGTTGTTTTACAGCTAACCATATAATCCCTAATAGATAAAACACAAAAGGTTGTCTATCAGCTCTATAAATACACAGCTGACAAAATATGCAAATCAAGTGCAGTATTTAATAATGAAGTTGCTTGAAAGCATTTGTGAATGCAAGAGGGCAAGAAGCAATATGAAATGGCAAAAAAGGGGATACGGTGAACATTTTAATTACTAAACCTGGGTATTAGATTATTGCATGGTGAGGAAAAAACATGCACTCCCACAATCAATGCATGTGAAAACTGGATGACTTTGTGACTGTGCTTTTTGGGCAATGGCTCTGTTCAAAAGGGTCTCAGAGGACGTAGTCCCTCATTAAGAGTGGCTAGTAACTAGAGTTGTATGTCAGGTCACAAATCTGGACACACATATAAATATTGACTGTGGAATATCGACTAACACTACATCTTAAAGCAAAAGGTGTATGGTTAAATATATTTACTATTCTTAACCCTACAGCAACACACCTCAAAAAAAAGATATATATATATATGTATATATATATATATATATATATATATATATATATATATATATATATATATATACGTATTTTATCCTCACTTGTGCAATGTATTTATTTGGTTTTAGCGTAATGGTCTGTCATTTATGTATTTATACATTTTAATAATGAACAGCAAAATAACTATGCATTACCATGAATGTATTACGCTTAACGCATTTATGCAATGACTTATATAATGTTTTCACTATATCTATCACGCAACAGGCACTCTTGCACTTTAAAAATGGGTGGCCAGCCCCCATGACGATGTCATGTGATCAAGGCTTTTGGTAGCCGAAACTCGTCATGGCTGACTGGTGTTGGGCAATAAAATAATCTACACCAAAGATCGGGTCTCACTCCATCCTTTGGTTTGGCTGAGTATGCTGAGTTTTGGACGACAACATACCGAAAAAAAATATATATTTTATTTGTGGGATTCCATCCTTTTTATCTCTGTGATGTGACGGGGGGGTTTGATTGTTTACACCGCCATTCTTTTCTCACTTGAGAACGACAGAGGGCTTAATTTATTTGTCATGAATTTGTTTTTTCATGGTATAAATTGTTGCACTTGGCCTGGTTGAGCACTATGCTCTAATTGACATTCCAATACTTGTAATCACTGGATATTTGTTTTGGATTTTTCATCACATTAAATTGATTGCCTGTTTACATTATTATTTTACCCTTGCGACCTGTTTCTTTAGGCGCTTGGGCTTTTAATCACAATTTAACTCACTGCCTACTCCTGACGCGTCATGTGACCAAGCTCCGTCCGCGGAGCGAAACGCGTCAAGGAGGGCACTTCCTCTTGCACTGTCTGATAAATAAATGCACTGCTGACATCGAATCCTTGTGCTGGCTGATAATTTATCTTAATGGATTGGAGTTGATGCTTTGGAGGTCTGCGCCCGCCTGAACTGCATCCAGAGCAGTTGGGAGCCTGTTTTCTATTCATACACCGGGAGTGGATTGCTTCCGGCTTTCGTGGACCCGCCCATTGTTTGGAGGCACGGCGTTCGTCAATCCGACTACGCTATCGGCGTTTGGGACTTATACTGGTTCAGTATTCTTGCCGTGCCCCCCGCAACTCAACAGACTGAGGCAGTTATTGGCGTGCTATCGGTAACCGGACCCGGCAAGGAGCTTCGCAGCCAGGGAGGTCGGCTGACTTTCCTCGGTGTTTGGAGGCGGAAGCCGGTAGGGCACCGGAGGTGCGCTTGTTTGCCTTTTGTATTTCTTCGAGTTTAGCGGGTTTTTGGGCTTGTTTTCCTCTAACTAAAGCCAGCCAGCAGTGAAGCGGTTGATTGTAAAACCGCTGTTAACCTTCGCAGAACATGTTTTCCAATGAGGCGCTAAGGAGTAGGGAGACGGCAGCGGAGGCTGTATATGGGAACCTGCCAGCTACTTCAGCAGAAACTACTCAAGACAATCGTACTACCGGCACCAACAGCAGTACGAAGGACCTTTTAAAAACTCTACAGAAGCTACTTCGAAGTGAGTTATCGAAGTGGTGGGAGAAAAAATCTTTGGAAAAGTATATAGAGGCTAATCGTTTTTCCCCGGGGCTTACGGATGATGATTGTTCCCACCTATGAAAACCCGGACCCCAAAATGTTACAGGAATGGGCTGAAAACAACTTACAATCATCAAGAAACATGCTACAGATTCTAATAAAATATGCCCATACTGATAGGGAAGCGCTATTGATTGAAATCGATAAAATAAATGCTCTGTTGGAGGCAACAGGTGAAACTGATTTGATAGTAACACCAGAAAGGAAATTGATCAACGCTTGGCAAAATTGGAACAAACTATTCAGGAACGCAAAATACATAAGTTTGCTAGAGACAAGCAGGATTATGCTACAGGACGCATTTTTACATTCTCCCGTAAGTATGATTCTTACAAAAGAAAGGCAATGTCTCTTCAACACAAACCAAGTGCTTCCTCTAGTTCCAATGTACAGACCAACGCTGCTGGCGTAACTAACGATGACAACCTATCAGTAGCCTCCTTCACAGGCTCTGAGGACAGTAAACCTTCTGCAGATGCAGGGTCCTCTGATCTGACAACTTTCTCAGTAGTCGATGAACTAAATTTTGTAAGCGAGGACCGGAGGTATTCTCTGCGCTCACGGAACAATCCTCCACAAGCAGGCAAACCAGCAGCCAAAAACGTCAGCGCAGGAAACGAGCTGCCAAAAAGAGGTGGAGGGAGGGGCAGAACACGCAGAAATTGGAACAAATAACTCAGATCCAAGACAACACAGTAATCAATTTGACTGACTTTATACTGTCCAAAGCGGAAGAGCAACTTCTGTCCCTAGGCTTGTCCTATTGCCCACCGAATAACTTTTCCTATGTCCAGGCACGGATTGATGTGTTTAAATTTATTAGGAAGATCAAACTACAAAAATACTTCCTACTACATCCTGAAAATCCAAATAAGGACATAGGACAGATCACTCCATCAACGGAAGAAACTCTTTCAGTAAGGAATCTGCAGGGGTTACAAACCCTTATCTCCTTAGCAAATGAAGACAGTTCACAGAATGAACACACAGTCAGCCAGATTGTTACAGTTAATCGTTCACCATCTACAGCCTTTCGGGGAAAGTCTACGTTCATTCCATTAATGCCTAAAGATGCTGTTGATGTCTTCAGTGACAGAGTCATTTCAGAACTTAAGACTTTGAATAGGACGTTACTGGGAAAGAAAAAACAATGTGACTTTAACAACATGCAATATACCAAACTTGTCAAAAAGATTCAAGGTAACAACCAGATAGTTGTGAAGAGTGCTGACAAAGGGGGGAATACTGTTCTTTGGGCAAAAAGTGATTATGTCACAGAGGCAGCCCGCCAACTCAATGATCCCCTTTGTTATTCCAAAACCACCAAATTTACAATGCTGAACAGTCATGATAAAACCAGGAAAGATATCAATGCCTGGTTCAGGCGTGGTTTATTGACTAAAGAGGAATCTAAGTTCTTGAATGTATTGCACTCTATCACACCTATGTTTTATTTGTTACCCAAAATCCACAAGTGCACCACCCCAGTCCCAGGTCGTCCTATCATTTCAGCACAGGGCAGCATGAACGAGAATATTTCAACATATGTTGATTTTTTTCTTCAGCCTCATATGATTTCTCTCCCTTCCTTTCTTAAAGATACCACTGATTTTTTGGGGAAGATTAATTGCATCACTTGGGGTCCTGATTTATGTTTCCTGGTGATGGTTATTGAAGCACTTTATACCAGTATCAACCATCTCCAGGGTTTGGAAGCTGTTCAGTTCTTTCTTGATTCTCGGGAGGCAACTATGCGGGACCACAATCTCATGTTATTGGACATGATACGTATTTGCCTCTTCAATAACTATTTCCAGTTTGGCAGGGACTTTTACCATCAGGAGCGCGGGGTGGCAATGGGTTCATGCTTCTCCCCCAGCTATTCATGCTTGCATGTTGGCTGGTGGGAGAGGCATGTTCTTGGCGTCACTCACGCTCATTGGCTCCCCCACCTATTAGCCTACTGGAGATTCATAGACAATATTTTTATCGTCTGGAAAGGATCTCAAGCTCTGGCAGCTGACTTTGTCAATGAAATCAATGTGAATGATAGGAACCTTAAGTTCACTGCCACCATCTCAGCCACTTCTGCTGAATTTTTGGATGTTTTGATTTACATTGACAATAATACCATACAGTCCAAACTTTTCAGGAAAAGCACTGCGGGCAATTCCATCTTGCATGCCCACAGTGCCCACCCCCTCATACTATCAATAGCATACCTCTGGGGGAATTCATCAGAATTAAACGCATATGTAGCGATCCAGATGTCACTCAACAATGTCTAGCAGAATCTAGAGATAGGTTTCTCCGAAGGGGCTACAAAAGAGCTGTACTAGATCGAGCTCTCAGCAAGGTATCAGCACGCTCACGCGAGACATTGCTGACCCCTAAGATCAAACTAGACACTGATGTGACCAGTGGGACAACAGCAAGATTTATCACTACATATTGCGCTCAAAGTTTCAGACTTAGCCAAATCATTAGATCTGAATGGCCGATTGTATTGATAGATGTAATCCTAGCTACTTTTTTGCCCAAATCTCCGGCTATTACTGAGAGCTCCCTCCATGAAAGATTCCCTAGATCGCATACAGCCAGAACTTCAATCTAAAACCACTTGGCTCAACAAACCGGGCTTTTACAGATGTACCTCGTGCCGTGCTTGCACTTTTGCAGTCAATGGTACCTATTATACATCTGCATTTAGTGACCGTGTTATACCAATCAGGGAACATCTAACATGTCGCAGTGATTTTGTGGTTTACAAATTGACCTGCACTTGTTCCTTATCATACATTGGGAGTACCAAGTTGCAAGCACACCAACGTATTCTGCAACATATACGGGCTATAGTTAACTCGGATATGAACTACCCTGTCGCGCGTCATTTTAAATCAGTGCACAACAAAAAATTGAAAGACCTTAAATACACTTTGTTGTGCTCTGTGGCTAATCCTGGCAGAGGTGGTGATCGAGAAAAACTTCTCCGTCAAAGAGAAGCTTTTTTCATTATTTTGCTCGATACCAGATCCCCCAATGGCCTTAATGCTTTTGATGAATTACATCATTACCTATGAAACTAGTGTTTTTTTCCAGAGTCATTACCATAATGAATTTTGTCATCCATATTTGTGGGTTTCTTTTGTTAAATGTTGGATGGCTTTTATGATCTGTACCTTCTGATTGATGAATTTAAAATATGAAGAAGTGTTGATGAATCATAACGAACTTGAGTCTTTGAAATCATGAATAGCTCATATGCAAATTTGATGAATTTACAGCTTGCATATACTTGTAACATCTTAAGTTTCTTTGGTAGTTTCCTTTAGGAGAGTTCTCTGCTGCTATGCTGATTCCATGTATTGTACAGCTGAATTTTTGGTCTAATAATCTGTATTTGTATATATCAGCAATCTTGTGATGACCACTCTACTACCAGGCCACTTTATTATAAGGGGAATCTCATTGTGCACTGGCATTTGATCTTTTTCCTTTATTTGTGGGATTCCATCCTTTTTATCTCTATGATGTGACGGGGGGTTTGATTGTTTACACCGCCATTCTTTTCTCACTTGAGAACAACAGAGGGTTTAATTTATTTGTCATGAATTTGTTTTTTCATGGTATAAATTGTTGCACTTGGCCTGGTTGAGCACTATGCTCTAATTGACATTCCAATACTTGTAATCACTGGATATTTGTTATGGATTTTTCATCACATTAAATTGATTGCCTGTTTACATTGTTATTTTACCCTTGCGACCTGTTTCTTTAGGCGCTTGGGCTTTTAATCACAATTTAACTCACCGCCTACTCCTGACGCGTCATGTGACCACGCGCCGTCCGCGGAGCGAAACGCGTCAAGGAGGGCACTTGCTCTTGCACTGTCTGCTAAATAAATGCACTGCTGACATCGAATCCTTGCGCTGGCTGATAATTTATCTTAATGGATTGGAGTTGATGCTTTGGAGGTCTGCGCCCGCCTGAACTGCATCCAGAGCAGTTGGGAGCCTGTTTTATATATATATATATATATATATATATATATATATATATATATATATATATATATATATATATATATATATATATATATATATATATATAGATAGATAGATATATATATATATATATATATATATATATATATATATATATATATATATATATATATATATATATATATATATGTATATATATATATATATATACATATATATATATACAGTCCAAAGCAGCGTTCCAAGCGTGCACTCAGGTACAAAAATGATCCACACTTACACTGCAACTCTGTCCAAAAGGTAGGGTTTATTCACGTCATAAGCCCTACGTGACGCGTTTCGCACTCCATAAATATATATATCTCATTAGGGGTTATCCCCGAGGAGAAGTTTTCCTTCGAGCACTCCCTGGTTAGTTTGAATAATATTTCAGCAACATCTCATATTTCAAAGATTTATTTACAGCCAGCCAGCAGCATTTTCCTGACGCATTTCAGTCTCCCCAGAGTCACCAGTACGTAGTTATAGTTAGGACTAATGTTACCATGGGAGAATCACAACATTCTATTCCCAATAACTTTGGCGCCGATTGACAAATCTTCACGAAATTTAAAAAACTTATGGCCCACTCCCGTACCCTCCTATCTTAAAAGTTTTGGGGTGATTCGGCAAGCAGGCCCCGAGAAAAAAGGGGGTCCCAAAACATGTTTTCCCCATGCAATTTTCCATAGGAAACTTTAGACACGGCTACAGCCCGAACTGCTGAATGGAATTACAACTAATTTGGCAAAAAGGTAGCCCTTGGTTCAGAAAGAGCCCTTTTTGTTAAATGGTGTAAATCCGTTCAGTAGTTGCTGAGAAGATCAAAATTTAAAAAAATTATATATCTAGAGGCGTGCAGGATCCGCGCACCCTGCAGATTAGGATCCACGCAACCTGCCGATCACGAGCTGCATTCTAATTGGCTGTGAACACTCCATACCAGGAACTGTTGACAGCCATATTGTGCCTTGGTAGAAGCGAGGCACAAGAAAACAGTAAAATTAAGTCAGAAAACAAGAATAGGGGGTAGGGTTGAAACACCCTGACCCCCTTGGCCTGCTTAGGGGGTCATACAAGGACCTCCAGGGTTAAAAAAACAAAACACTATGATGCGCGCTGGGTGCGTGGATCCAGCCGCGAAAATGAAAAAAAACAAAGCTGGTTTCCGGTGCTTCGTTTAAATAAAGCCCCAGGGTGGGCGAGGTCCCGGGGGAAGAAAAGCAAAAGTGTAGGGGGGCCCCAATCCCCCCACACTGCCCAGGGGACCTCCAACCCCGGGGCTTTGCAGTATGATTTGCAGGGGGCACACAGCTCCCCCCGCAGCATCACGGACTGCCACCCCCTGGGCTTTTATTTTTTACATAGGGGGCATTCAAGGTCCCGCAAGCCCCGAGGACCACCACCCCGGGCCTTTAATTAATATATTTGTGGGGGCACACGGCCCACCCGCTGCCCCGGGGACCGCCAACCCCCAGGACTTTTATGTTGTAAAATGATACCTGTGGGGGGGCTCGAGCCCCCCACACGCCCCGAGGACCGCCACCTCCCCGAGGCTGTAAATATTAAAATTGGGGGGTCCGTGATGGACCCCCAAGCCCCGGGGACCACCACCCTCCCGGGGGCTTTGTAAATGTTGGGAGGGGGGCCATGCGGCCCCCCTCCTGGAGCCCTTGATGGCCCTGGCGACCACCACCCCCAGGGCTGGCTCATGCAGTGTCACGGGGTGCCCACCCTGGGACATGGCAGTTTGCAATGGCAGGGCAGGAGCCCGTGGTTCCCGCCCTGTTATAGCAAACTGGGTTTGGTTTTTGGAAGAGAGAGCAGGGAAACCTGCTCTCTCTTCCAAAAACCAAAAACTAAAGCTGATTGCTTTTCCACAAGGGGATCTGCATGTTAGCAGCTCCCCATATGGAAAAGCAATGCTGGCTCCCGGAGGATGCGGGGAGCCAGTGGGACTGTGGGGGCATTGGGGCTCCCCCCACCGTCCCCATCGTTGTATATAGGCCCTGGGGGATGGGGTCCATGGGGAAAATAGAAATATGATGTTAGGAGACAGGTTTTTTTTATGGAAAAATTTGGAGTCGCGACTCCAGCGCAGCGCTCAGCATGGCCCCCTGGTGTGAAAGCGCTGGGTGCGTGACTCCCACGCTGCCCCCTGGTGTGAACGCTCTGGGTGCTCAACTCCAAAATGCACTGGGTGCGCAACTCCAAGCAAAAGAAAGTAATATTTTTAAAATATAAATCAAGCTTATATGTTTAGATCTTGGGTGGCTCTAAAAAGAGCCCTTGTGTTTTTTGGGAGATGTTATTACCTACAAGTAAGTACCTATGCAGATTCTAAAGTTGTTGGGAAAGACTCTGTTACCCTCATCTGTTAAATGTACACCATCTCTCCTGTAGATTAAGCATGGGCTGAAAATTTGTTCCACTCGCGGAATTTGCGGATTTTCCGCGATTTCGCGATCCGCAAATTTCACGAAATCGCGGTAAAATCCGCGAATCAGCGGGACGAATTTTCAGCCAAGCACTTACAGGGTTACAGCAGCAGGTGCAAAAGTTGAAGCTAATTTTTTGTAACCTTTTACAAAAGGGTTACAAAGAAATTAACTTCAACTTGGGCACCTGCTGCTGTAAGCCTGTAAGTGCTTCCTAGCGCCTCGTTGCCTACTTGCAACTATTCTCTGACCCTGCTCTGACCCTTGAAGCAGGGTCAGAGAATAGTTACAAGTAGGCAATGAGGCACCTGTCACGAAAATTAAACGTCACCAGGAAGCACTGACAGATATAAAAACAAGCATTTGAAATGCAATAGGTCTCGCATTAGGAAAGTTTGAGCTGTGGTCTTGTAAATGACAATTTTTTTTATTTATATGTTGGTTTTGAAAATAGCTAAATTAATAGCTTTGTCATTTACAATGCCAATAGTTATAACTTTCGCAAATGTGACACCTATAGCATTTGTAATGCAACATGTTTTGTATTTACGTGGCTTAGATGTATTGATATTACAAATTACAATGGCTTTCAATTTTTTTAAATAATTAATACTTAAATAAAAGTGATTTTAATTTATAATAGCAATAACTTAAACTTTTGTAAATAACTTTTGTGAAGATTATGTTCAGTGTATTTTATTGTGACAAAAATCCAAGAACAGAAATGAAATATTAACATCTTTTTGTGACATTTGTAATAAAGCTTGAAACATTGAGAGCACATATTTGAACCAGTTGTTGTTGAATGGTTGCGCAGATTGATGCTTGGGTGGCACTGAGTGGTGCTGTGGTGGTGCTGAGTGGTGCTGTGGTGATGCTGAGTGGTGCTGTGGTGGTGCTGAGTGATACTGGGATGGTGCTGAGTGATGCTGTGGGGGTGCTGAGTGATGCTGTGGTGGTGCTGAGTAATGCTGTGGGGGTGCTGAGTGGTGCTGTGGTGGTGCTGAGTGATAATGTGGTGGTGCTGAGTGATGCTGTGGTGGTGCTGAGTGGTGCTGTGGTTGTGCTGAGTGGTGCTGTGGTGGCGCTGAGTGATGCTGTGGGGGTGCTGAGTGGTGCTGTGGTGGTGCTGAGTGATGCTGTGGTGGTGCTGAGTGATGCTGTGGTGGTGATGAGTGGTGCTGTGGTGGTGCTGAGTGATAATGTGCTGGTGCTGAGTGATAATGTGGTGGTGCTGAGTGATGCTGGGGTAGCGCTGAGTGATGATGTGGTGATGCAGAGGGCAGAAAGGCACAAAAAGCAGTCTAACAAAGGGCAGAAGGGCAGAAAAACAAGGGAAAACGAGTCTAACAGAGGGCAGAAGGGCACAAAAAAACAGTCTAACAGAAGACAGAAGGGCAGAAAAACACGGGAAAAACGAGTCTAACAGAGTGCAGAAGGGCACAAAAAACGAGTCTAACAGGAGGCAGAAATGTACAAAAACGAGTCTTACAGAGGGCAGAAGGGCACAAAAAACGAGTTTAACAGAGGGCAGAAGGGCAGAAAAACAAGGGAATAACAGAGGGCAGAAGGGCACAAAAAACGAGTCTAACAGAGGGCAGAAGGGCAGAAAAACAAGGGAAAAATTAGTCTAACAGAGGGCAGAAGGGCACAAAAAATGAGTCTAACAGGGGGCAGAAGGGCAGAAAAACAAGCCAAAAACGAGTCTAACAGAGGGCAGAAGGGCACAAAAAATGAGTCTAACAGGGGGCAGAAGGAATCCTGCCCTGCATGTTTGTCCACGAATATGCCACTTTTTTGTGCAATACCTCTACTCAACTGGAGTACTTTCTACTGTCTAATCAGTAAGTGCTCCCTCGTTGGTTAAATGTATAGGGGCAGATTTACAATAACTGGCGCATCCCAAGGGATGCGCCAGTTATTGTGTGACGCAGCTCCGCCACCCATGGTGCGCCGCATTTACAATGCGGCGCACCATGTGGCAAAAACGTCACAGATGCGTAACGCATCTGTGCCGTAAAAGCACCGTATTGCTGGAGCTGCGTTGAAAGAGCGACACAGCTCCAGCAATGCTCTGGGGGCCCTATCTCCCCAATGCTGCGTCAAGCCTTGCGCCTGCTTCAAGCCGGCGCAGAGTTTTGACGCAGCATTGGCCTAAAAGTGACCTAGTGACATCTTGTATATTTCACTCAGACACTTTTAGGAGGCGTTCCTGCGCAGGAACGCCCTCCCCTGTGCCGGAACGCCTCCTGATGGCGCAGGGCTTTACAACGTGACGCATCTCTTAGATGCCTCACGTTGTTAATACCCAGCACCATGGTGCATCTTTTGTACTGCTGCTGCATCACAAAAGTGATGCAACTGCGGCGCAAAAGAGGCGCAAGCGGCTTGTAAATCTGCCCCATAGTGCTTTTACTACACTGAAGCTGCCTAAAGGGCCAGAAGATGTGTCTCCAGTGACCATGTGTGCCTGTGTTACAGGCACACATGGTCACTGAAGGCACATCTTCTGGCCCTTTACGCAGCTGCAGTGTAGTAAAATCACGATACATTTACCCAATGAGGGAGCACTTACTGGATTAGCCAGTAGAAAGTACTCCAGGGCAAATCGCAAAAAAATCTGTGATTTCGCGGGAAAATTTGCAAATTCGCAGATTTTTTTGCGATTTCACAGGGAAATCCGCGAATTCGCGTAACGCGAATTCACAAATTTCGCCCATTCTTACTGTAGATGCAATCCATATTAAAAAGCAGATTGTTGTTGTAAATGGACCCCAATGAAAAGTCTAGAAAATATCCCTGGAAAAGGTGATTCACTCACTCACACTCACTATTCTGGGTAATATTTATAATCACTGGTCACAAACTAATTTATACCGTTCACAGACTTTTTATTTAAAAACATATACATAAAAAAGAATTCATTACATATTTCATTTCATAATACATATAAAATCAAAAACATACAACTTTGTGCAAGAAATAAAAGCAATGTTAAAAAGTATTCATTAGTATACACAGGTAAAGTAGAGAAAAAGAATACACATTCTAAAGTGTCAACATAATCCTATCAAAGTTAATCAACACATTTATCTAAGGCAAAACATATTTCCTATGGTCAAAAACAAAACCCCTATGCAACAAAGACACCTATTTCTGTTACGGATTTTGAGATTCAAATGCCCTATCAATGTTTCAAATATATATCCTATATTACAATATGCCTGATATCAAGGATTTCCTGGGCTTGAATTCTAAAAAACAAGAAATGCGTCGACGCGTTTCGGTGTATCGCCCTTGGATATTGGCACACCTTCCTCAGGACAGTTTGAAATCTTTTGGTGTTAAAGGCATGTATCCTTCCTGTGTATGAAAAAGGATTAATCAATACATGGAAGTTGTTATGTTTCAATGTAGAGGTCATTTCCTTATCTAGAAACGGAGTACAATTCCTGAAAAAAGGATTCTATGTATGTATTTCGGACACATCTCTGTTTAACATTAAGGATATATGTTCATTCAACATTACACTCCATTTTATGATGTCACCCGAATGGTGACAAAGTTGCCTAATGAGATAGTTTGTGGCTTAATTTATTACAACCTCCGTTATATCCTAGTTGATGACCAGTTCTCTATGTATGCATTCAGTCCCTCCATTCACTCTGGGTATACTGACCTTAGAAATAAGGCACTTATTCTTTATTAATAGATAGATTATAGTCGTTTCCACATGATACTGGATATTAGACTTGATCTCTCGTAAAGAGTAAAATCTGATGGCAAAATACACAAAAAATTGTGTTATTGGTTTCAGAGTTTTCAATATTGCTCTGTATATACATGAGTCTCCATTCACATTCATGACTCAAAGAATGTAAAATATTTATTACCGTAGGGGGTATTCACTTGCCCTTACGTCTCGTTGGATTGTTCCCTGGCGTTGATGGCTCGGGATATCGCCCTCGGACTTGGGACTGTTGTCTTAACTGATTCTATGGATGAGGCCCCTATAGGTGGTAATACCAATATGTATATTGTAGTAGGGATATGGCATTTTATTATTAATTCCCTGTATTCTGGCATTCAGGCATGTACATACCTCAAAAATGTAAGGGGTATCCTCCTACCCGCGGTACGCTTTCCTTTGTTAGACTCCCATTCCTCTCAGGATGACGGTTAATGGGTATGTAGTAGCGCTAATTGATCTACATGGGAAGTAAATTACAGTTTGTAACCCGTTATTTTTATTACCTTTGGTTCATTCTTAGAATTGCTTGTATGCTGTGCGATGTTTTAGAGACATTCGCCCAATTTTAAGAGTTTAGCTTAAACGAATTTGTGTTAGGCATTTTTTACTCTATATTGTTAACTGTTAAACTGTTAAACGGATATTCGATTTCTCCACTCTTATCAAGAAACCGAAACTAGCGATATTTCCCTTTTGCATCTTATTTCTGCATCTCTTTTTAGTTAGTGTAAGCAGAACTAATTTCTTACTCTTGCTACTCTTATGTATGCTGCTATACGGGGGTCCTTGCTATCTTGTCGGGTATTTGAAACATTAAAGGTAACCCCCCATTTTTATACCGTTAAGTTACCATATAGTTTCTCCTTTCCGGGCTAGATGTTAGCTTTACATTTAACACGGGCTCTACTTAGTACACAGCTATATACCATCAGGCTATTTAAGAACCGGCTATTTTAGAGAAACAGTCCCTCCCTCTTACCTTAGCTTTTTTTTCCTGTTTACGAGCGGCCACGGGTACATCCAAGTCTTTGCTTCTTCTCTGCTAATGGGAAGCCGTTACATTTCCGTATATATACAATCCCTCACCCTTTCCGTTTATCGTTATCAGCTGGGATTGAGTTGTCGTAGGACGCGCATGCGTACATGCACCCCTATCCTGGTAAACACGGGCGCAATTATTTAATGGTGTGGTTTATGTATTACGAAATTGGGTATTTAGGTGGAAAAGCGTAATTTGGCAACATGTCTATATTATTGTGTAGTTTTCTTATTATACACCGAATCCACATTCTAATAAAAGTATTTGTTATAGTTTGTTTAAGGCTTCTGAGTAACGTATCTAGCATGCAATTGAAGATTCATATTTATTTTATACAATCTCGAAGGAAAAAATACCTAATGGGTATAATATTTGTGATTATCATAAGGCTACCAGGTCGTATCAGAACACACTGTGTTTCATTACATGGTTAACATAATAGTACGCTATTTTAGTTTGGAATATGCGTTTTATGTATTTTTATTATGGACTTCCCGCAGTGTTTGGGCTAAAGACCATTTGTGCGTTATCAATCCTATCCCCATGAATGTATTGGGACCATATTATTGACCCAAGGGGATCTTTTAGATTTATTAGATTAGTCTTCCTACCTCAATTTTAACGTTGTGCCACATGATGATTTCTGGGGAGCATGTTGATCTTATTTCCTCCTTTCTTATTTATTGTGGTACGTATTCATGTCCCATCTAGATGTAAAAAATCCTATCGTGGGATTTAAAGACAATTTGGTGTCACATGTTATCACAAGGTGGGTTATATAGCAGTATGGGGATTAAGCACTACCAGTATTGCCCTCTTTATGTGTGCTTCCTAGATCAGAATATCCCAGTCTTCTCTGTTGTTCAACCCTTTTTTTATGGTGTCAAATTTCATGATGTACCACTGTTCTTGATGTTTGCGTTTTTTTGTACTATTGCCTAATCTCGTTTGTTCTTTAATTTTCTCCAGTACTATCCATTTTATCTCTGTATCATTGTGGTTCTTTTCGCTCCAGTGGTTCACAAGGGGGGCATTTTCTCTGTTTAATATGATGGCTGATTTGTGTTCTCCTATACGTATCCTCAGCTCTCTGCCTGTTTCGCCTATGTAGCCCTGGCCACATGGGCATAGAATTAGGTATATCAAATTTTTACTTCTGCAGTTATTTAATGTATTTATCTTGTGGGTGACTCCATTTAGACATATTTCCTTTGTCACTAAGCAGGAGTCACATACACTACACGAGCCACATTTGTGGTTTCCTATTGCTTTCGTGCCTGTCAGAGTTTTTTGTCCTCCTATTGTATCCTCTCTGTAGGTGTGTACCAGAGTGGAGCACAGATTTTTATTTTTTATAAAGGCACATAATGGCCTTGGAAGTTTAGTTTCCATTCCTTCATTTAAGATTTTCCAATTGTGATTGATTATATTTTTTATTTGGTTTGCAATTCCAGAGAATTGACTAACCATGACAATTTTGTCCAACGTTGTGTCTTTCTCTTTTTTGTCTAATAAACGTTCTCTGTTGTAGTATCTCGCTCTTTTTAGTGAATGATTAACAAGTTTCTTTGGATATCCCCTATCCATGAACTTTTGTTTGGTCACTTCAGCATGTTTGTAGAAGTCCTCTAAGGAGGTACAATTCCTCCTAAGTCGGAGAAGCTCTCCGAAGGGGATGTTGTCTTTCTGACTTTTTGGGTGGTAGCTGTTATAATGTAAGACCGTATTACAGTCCGTTTTCTTTTTATACAGTTCTACCGCCAAATGCTTATTGTCTACCTTGATGCTAATGTCTATAAAATCTACTTTACTATTGCTATATGATGCTGTGAACTTTAGGTTTTCATCTCCTAAATTGAGCCAACATAAAAACCCTTTTAAAACTTGTTCAGGTAATGACCAAATGAAAAAAATGTCGTCTATAAATCTTACCCAATTTTTGATATTCTCATAGAAAGGGCTTATTTCGTTATATATGTGCCTATCTTCAAAGATACTCACATAAATACATGCCAGGCTCGGTGCGCAAGTAGCGCCCATGCTGGTGCCTTTGCGTTGGATGTAAAAATCTGTTTTGAAGAGAAAGATATTATTCAGTAGTACCATCAATACACATTGGACTATAAAGTCCTTGTCAGCTCCTACTATTTCATTCTCTTCAAGAAGTGTTTTAATAACATTTATTGTATCTTGTTGTGGTATATTCGTGTAGAGGGACTCTACATCTAAGGTCACCATATATTCTGTGTCTTCGTTGAAACTAAGTCCCTCTACTTTTGTTATCATATCTGTTGTGTCTTTAATGTAAGATTTTTGAACCTGTACTAATGGTTTTAAAAATGTGTCCGCGTATATACTCGGGGGTTCTAGTAGAGAGTCAATAGAGGCCACTATCGGTCTTAAAGGTGGGTCCTCTATGCTCTTGTGGACTTTGGGGAGTCCGTAGAATGCAGGCGTTTTGGGGTTGTCATTTTTTAAAAATTTAAAATCTTCTTCAGTAATTGTCCCGTTATTTTTGGCATTAGTTAGAAAGGAGCTTACTTCTCGTTTTAGGGCTACTAATCTCTGATGTGGTACCCTCGTATAATGTTCAGCATTAGAGAGGAGGGATAGGGTTCTCTGCTCATAATCATTGGTATTAAATACCACTACCCCCCCCTCCCTTATCTGCCGGCTTTATAGTTTATAAGGGTATCTTGGGCTAAAGCATTTAGGGCTTCTCTCTGTTTTTTTGAGATATTATGTTGTATATGATGTTTACTCTCAACTATCTTCCCTACTTCCATTTTGACCATGCTCTCAAAGATGTCTACGTTTTTGTCAACCATTCCTAAGCTTGGGGTGAAAGTGGATTTGGCTCTGAGTCCTGAGTCCAAGGGGGGGTCCCTTTATGGTCTTCCTTCAAAGAATCTACGTAACCTGATTTTTCTAAAGAACGATCTTAGGTCCTTTTCTAATTGAAATTTGTTGATGCCCACCGTAGGGACAAAACTAAAGCCCATCCTGAGGACTTCCTCTTCTGTGTCTGATAGGGTTCTACTGGATAAATTTATAACGGGGGTGATTCCTACCTCCAGTAGACCTTGTTCCTCGTCCTCTTGTATTCTTGAGGAGCTGGGTTGTTCTGGTACTCCTGTTCTGGGTCTCGTATTTGAGGTTTCCTTGTGTATCCTCCCCTCCCCCTGTTGGGGAAGCCCCTTGATGGTCTCTGCGGGCGCTGATCTAAAAAATCATCATAGTTTCTATTTTGGTGGTTGTAGGTTCCCTCATCTCTATGAGGTATATCCTCCTCTCCCCCACTACTTTCTGAGGAGCCTGAGAAATTCATATGTCTCGGGCGTCTATTTTGAAATCTTCCCCTTGTTCCTCTGTCCCAGTTTTGTTCTGGTTTTTCTGTGTAATATTCTTTTCTAAGGAACGGGTAAATAACCTCTTGGCTGAATTTAGTTATATCCTTTCTAAGTTTTGAAGTTTTTTTATTAGTTAAATATTCGCAGTAGCCGTTCATATCCTGATTTATCTCCTCTATCTTTTTCTTGGCCTCTTCTAATGCATTGGTTTCAATTAACGTTTTCTCTAATTCTTCTATCTCCCTCTTTTCTATAAGTATAGTGTTCTGGGCTGTTTCTATTATTAGGATCATCCAGTCCCGACTGCATCTATTCGAGATGAACGTCCAAGTTTCTAGAAATTTGGGATTATTTACAAAAAGGCCTGGTTCATTACGAACTTGGAGTCCCACAGGAATAGTCCCAGCTCTACCATATTGTGCCATAAATTCGGCATGTAGTTCTGTGCAAATAATTTTCTTTTTCAGGTTTACCAATTCATTCCATTTTCTCCCCCATTAGGGATTACTGTTATGGAGTTACCACTTCTATTGGCCTCAAGAATTTTATTTAACTGGTCCTCGCTGAAGCCAAAGGTCTTCATCGAATCCATTATTTAAATTAGGATGACCAGCTAATAAATTGTAGGAATAGATCTCCTAAGAAAGCTCAAGAATCTCTCCAGCACACAGCTGTACATTAAAGTCAACAAGAAGAGAGAAGACCCCACATGTTCCAGGGAACAGGGTGCTGCAGACAATGAAAAGTCTAGAAAATATCCCTGGAAAAGGTGATTCACTCACTCACACTCACTATTCTGGGTAATATTTATAATCACTGGTCACAAACTAATTTATACGTTCACAGACTTTTTATTTAAAAACATATACATAAAAAAGAATTCATTACATATTTCATTTCATAATACATATAGAATCAAAAACATATCACTTTGTGCAAGAAATAAAAACAATGTTAAAAAGTATTCATTAGTATACACAGGTAAAGCAGAGAAAAAGAATACACATTCTAAAAAGTCAACATAATCCTATCAAAGTTAATCAACACATTTATCTAAGGCAAAACATATTTCCTATGGTCAAAAACAAAACCCCTATGCAACAAAGACACCTATTTCTGTTACGGATTTTGAGATTCAAATGCCCTATCAATGTTTCAAATATATATCCTATATTACAATATGCCTGATATCAAGGATTTCCTGGGCTTGAATTCTAAAAAACAAGAAATGCGTCGACGCGTTTCGGTGTATCGCCCTTGGATATTGGCACACCTTCCTCAGGACAGTTCGAAATCTTTTGGTGTTAAAGGCATGTATCCTTCCTGTGTATGAAAAAGGATTAATCAATACATGGAAGTTGTTATGTTTCAATGTAGAGGTCATTTCCTTATCTAGAAACAGAGTACAATTCCTGAAAAAAGGATTCTATGTATGTATTTCGGACACATCTCTGCTTAACATTAAGGACATATGTTCATTCAACATTACACTCCATTTTATGATGTCACCCAAATGGTGACAAAGTTGCCTAATGAGATAGTTTGTGGCTTAATTTATTACAACCTCCGTTATAACCTAGTTGATGACCAGTTCTCTATGTATGCATTCAGTCCCACCATTCACTCTGGGTATACTGACCTTAGAAATAAGGCTCTTATTCTTTATTAATAGATAGATTATAGTCGTTTCCACGTGATACTGGATATTAGACTTGATCTCTCGTAAAGAGAGTTTGTGACCAGTGATTATAAATATTACCCAGAATAGTGAGTGTGAGTGAGTGAATCACCTTTTCCAGGGATATTTTCTAGACTTTTCATTGTCTGCAGCACCCTGTTCCCTGGAACATGTGGGGTCTTCTCTCTTCTTGTTGACATAAATGGACCCCATCCTATAATCTCTGAGATAAGCAGAAACAGCTTTATTGACATGTTTCCTAGCTTTCTCAATTTGTGGACAAAATTGATGGGACCAGTTCCATTTCTGTATTTGGCATATGTTAGAGTAGACCAAGGCAGTTTAGGGGAAAAGTAACATCAATCCTGCAAAGACCCCTTCATTCGCATTTCCAGACCTACCCCAGTCAAAGTGTTTAGGTCATTGCCACCACAATGCACAATTATGAGGTCAGGGTGTTGGAGATGCACAAAGGATTTAACCAGTGGCATCAATTGGTGCCACTTTAATCCTCTCTGTCCAATCAATTTCATGTCTATATTTTGGAAAGGTAGGTCTTTGTCAGTACTTCTGCTTTCAGCATACCTTTTGAACCAAAAAATATAGCTGTGTCCCACAATCCACACTCCAAGCATCTTAAAGGGAAGTCTGCATGCACTCAGAAGATGTTTGTACGTGAAGTAGGCAGTTTGTAAAATAAGATATTTCTGAAATGGTGGAAAAGATGCAGTTTTCAAAAAAGAAGATAAATGATTGGCTGATTCAGAACATTAGGAACTGAACAATAGGGTGCCTGTTTCTGTGTTTTAAAAGCATATTTCTTATTGGTTAGTAAAAACTTTGTGAAAGCTACATTAGATAAGATAAGTTATTACTTTGGAAAGTCAAGCACACTTGCTGTTTAAATTTGTAACATTGTGTGCTGAACTTGTGACCTGTGTGTTCAGTTGAGTGTTCCATAAACTGTTACCATGGTAACAGGCATTAAGCAGATGGGGGTAGGGTTGAAGGTTATGTGTGGCATTAAAATTTGTATTTATTAATATTACAGTAATATGTAATTGCATTGAGATTTCCCAAATCACTGGTATGGTGAAAAGTAGTGTGTTATGAAAATAAATGGTAAAACTCTTTGTCATATACTTTTGAGCTTTCGTTTGGATCTGCAGATCCATCGCTTACAGTGCAGGGACCATGTGCGACTTTAAAAGAAATTCCAGAACCAATTTTGCTTCAGCTAGAGGTCAGTTGGCAAGGGTTGATTTGTGTAACCAATATAAATGTGTGTTAGCCTTTGAATTAATGTGGGATGAAATGTGATTTGATATTTACATGTGTATGTGTGCAGAATGAGAGGGAGAGTTTGCAATTTTTTCGTTTTGCTAAGAGCAGTGCACTACATTCATTGTGTGCAAAAGAAAATCTGGTGTGTGATTCAGATACTTCATAATCTACAAATCAATTGGAAAGGTAAGTTATTAATTTGTGAGGTGTTCTATGTGGTACCTTTGTTTTTAATCAAAAAATATAATTCTTAAAAATTGGAGTTAGTGATATATTTTCTAGTGAAGAAATGTTTTCTACAGTTTTTTTAATGTGTTTAAGTGTTGTTTAATATACAATTTGTATATTATTACGTGTCTTTTGCAATAGAGATTGCTGATTATGACTGATTGTTTTAATATGTGCATATGTACATTTGTGTTATAGTGCATACTTTTAGGTGTTTATTCTGAAATTGGAAATTTATATGTTGAGTTAGGGTATTAGTGATGAGAGTAGTTTTTATAAGGGTAGACAGAGATATAGTTTTAATATGTGACACAGTTTTTGGTGTTTGTTGAAAATTGAAGCTTGGATTGTGAATTTATGTGGTATACATAGAGTTCTGTATAGACATACTCATTTATGTTTTTCAGTGATGTGGTGAGAGTTATAGTAGATAAATGTGAAAGGTTTCTGATTTGTATTTGGCTACATGTAATATTAAATGTAGTTGTAGAAAGGTAATGTAGCAGTAGAGATGTATGCAGTAGTTTTGTTCTATAAAGACTTTGTTTGCTGTGCAGTTATTGCCTTGTAAGTAGTGAAACACTCCTACAATCACCCATTGAGCACCATATACTAATTCATTCAGTGTAGTAATTTCTATGTACTTAAAAATTCTCTATGCACTGTGTTTGTGTACACTGAAATGTGCACAATGCATGCACTCCCCTAACCCCTTGCAGACTACTGAGTTAGTCTTGCAAAGGTCCAGGGCTGTCTTGAATCACACTGTGAGTCTGTGTCCACTTCTACAATCATCTTGATAGATACATGTGCTTATTTAATCTCTCTGCAGACATATAAGTGCTTATAAACTTATACTGCTGTCAACTACTAGCAGTATGAGAACCCAGTCACTGTTTATACACTTGGAGAATGAGTCAGGCATTCAGACAAGCAGTGGTACAGTCAAATGTGCACAATGTATACAGTCTCACAACCCCTTCCAGACTACTGAGTCTCTCCTGCTAAAGTCCAGGGAATAGTCTTGCCTGCCTGGAATCACACTGTGAGTCTGTGTCCACTTCTAAAACCATTCTGTCAGAGGCATGTGCTTATTTAATCTCTCTGCGGACACATAAGTGCTTATAAACTTATCCTGATGTCAACTACTAGCAGTATGAGAACCAAGCCACTGGTTATGCACTTGGAGAATGAGTCAGGCATTCAGACATGCAGTGGTACAGTCAAATGTGCACAGCGTATGTGGTCCCTAACCCCTTCCAGATTACTGAGTCTCTCCTGCTAAAGTCCAGGGAATAGTCTTGCCTGCCTGGAATCACACTGTGAGTCTGTGTCCACTTCTAAAACCATTCTGTCAGAAGCATGTGCTTATTTAATCTCTCTGCGGACACATAAGTGCTTATAAACGTATCCTGATGTCAACTACTAGCAGTATGAGAACCAAGCCACTGGTTATGCACTTGGAGAATGAGTCAGGCATTCAGACATGCAGTGGTACAGTCAAATGTGCACAGCTTATGTGGTCCCTAACCCCTTCCAGATTACTGAGTCTCTCCTGCTAAAGACTAGGGAATAGTCTTGCCTGTCTGGAATGACACTGTGAGCCTGTGTCTACTCCTACCATTATCCTGGCAGAAGCATGTGTTTATTTTATCTCTCTGCAGACACATAAGTGCTTATAAACTTATCCTGATGTCAACTACTAGCAGTATGAGAACCCAGTCACTTTATGCACTTGGCGAATGAGTCAGGTATTTAGAAAAGCAGTGGTACAGTCAAATGTGCACAATGTATGTGGTCCCCTAACCCCTTCCAGACTACTGAGTCTCTCCTGCTAAAGTCCAGGGAATAGTCTTGCTTGTCCGGAATCACACTGTGAGTCCGTGTCCACTCCTACAAATATCCTAACAGAAGCATGTGGTTAATTAATCTCTCTGAAGACAATAATACTGTGAGTCTGTGTCCACTTCTAAAACCATTCTGTCAGAAGCATGTGCTTATTTAATCTCTCTGCAGACATATAAGTGCTTATAAACTTATCCTGATGTCAACTACTAGCAGTATTAGAACCTAGCCACTGTTTATGCACTTGGAAAATGAGTCAGGAATTCAGACAAGCAGTGGTATAGTCGAATGTACACAATGTATGCGGTCCCCTAACCCCTTCTAGACTATTGAGTTTCTCCGGCTAAAGTGCAGGGAATAATCTTGCCTGTCTGGAATCTCACTGTGAGTCTGTGTCCACTCTTATACTCATCCTGACAGAAGCATATGCTTATTTAATCTCTCTTAAGACACATAAGTGCTTATAAACTTATCCTGATGTCACCTACTAGCAGTATGAGAACCCAGTCACTATTTATACACTTGGAGAATGAGTCAGGCATTCAGACAAGCAGTGGTACAGTCAAATGTGCACAATGTATACAGTCTCACAACCCCTTCCAGACTACTGAGTCTCTCCTGCTAAAGTCCAGGGAATAGTCTTGCCTGCCTTGAATCACACTGTGAGTCTGTGTCCACTTCTAAAACCATTCTGTCAGAAGCATGTGCTTATTTAATCTCTTTGCGGACACATAAGTGCTTATAAACTTATCCTGATGTCAACTACTAGCAGTATGAGAACCAAGCCACTGGTTATGCACTTGGAGAATGAGTCAGGCATTCAGACATGCAGTGGTACAGTCAAATGTGCACAGCGTATGTGGTCCCTAACCCCTTCCAGATTACTGAGTCTCTCCTGCTAAAGTCCAGGGAATAGTCTTGCCTGTCTGGAATGACACTGTGAGCCTGTGTCTACTCCTACCATTATCCTGGCAGAAGCATGTGTTTATTTTATCTCTCTGCAGACACATAAGTGCTTATAAACTTATCCTGATGTCAACTACTAGCAGTATGAGAACCCAGTCACTTTATGCACTTGGCGAATGAGTCAGGTATTTAGAAATGCAGTGGTACAGTCAAATGTGCACAATGTATGTGGTCCCCTAACCCCTTCCAGACTACTGAGTCTCTCCTGCTAAAGTCCAGGGAATAGTCTTGCTTGTCCGGAATCACACTGTGAGTCCGTGTCCACTCCTACAAATATCCTAACAGAAGCATGTGGTTAATTAATCTCTCTGAAGACAATAATACTGTGAGTCTGTGTCCACTTCTAAAACCATTCTGTCAGAAGCATGTGCTTATTTAATCTCTCTGCAGACATATAAGTGCTTATAAACTTATCCTGATGTCAACTACTAGCAGTATTAGAACCTAGCCACTGTTTATGCACTTGGAAAATAAATCAGGAATTCAGACAAGCAGTGGTATAGTCGAATGTACACAATGTATGCGGTCCCCTAACCCCTTCTAGACTATTGAGTTTCTCCGGCTAAAGTCCAGGGAATAATCTTGCCTGTCTGGAATCTCGCTGTGAGTCTGTGTCCACTCTTATACTCATCCTGACAGAAGCATATGCTTATTTAATCTCTCTTAAGACACATAAGTGCTCATAAACTTATCCTGATGTCAACTACTAGCAGTATGAGAATCCAGTCACTGTTTATGCACTTGGAGAATGAGTCAGGCATTCAGACAAGCAGTGGTACAGTCAAATATGCACAATGAATGCAGTCCCTTAACCCATTCCAGACTACTAAGTCTCTCCCGCTAAACTTCAGGGAATAGTCTTGCCTGTCTGGAATCACACTGTGAGTATGTGTCCACTTCTACAATCATCCTGACAGAAGCATGTGCTTATTTAATCTCTCTGTAGACACATACGTGCTTATAAAGTTATCCTGATGTCAACTACTAGAAGCATGAGAACCCAGTCACTGTTTATGCACTTGGAGAATGAGTCAGGCATTCAGACACACAGCTGTACAGTCAAATGTGAAGTATGTGTGTGGTCCCTTAACCCCTTCCAGACAACTGAGTCTCACCTGCTAAACTTCAGGGAATATTCTAGGCTGTCTGGAATCACACTGTGAGTCTGATTCCACTTCTACAATCATCCTAACAGAAGCATGTGCTTCTTTAATCTCTCTGCAGACACATACGTGCTTATAAACTTATTCTGATAACAACTACTAGCACTATGAGAACCCAGTCACTTTTTAAGCACTTGGAGAATGAGTCAGGCATGTATACAAGCAGTGGTACAGTCAAATGTGCACAATGTATGTGGTCCCTTAACCCCTTCCAGACTACTGAGTCTCTCCTGCTGAAGTCCAGGGAATAGTCTTGCCTGTCTAGAATCACACTGTGCGTCTGTGTCCACTTCTACAATCATCCTGACAGAAGCATGTGCTCATTTAATCTCTCTGCAGACACAGAAGTACTTATGAACTTATCCTGATTTCAACTATTAGCAGTATGAGAGCCCAGTCACTGTGTAAGCACTTGGAGAATGAGTGAGGCATTCAGACAAGCAGTGGTACAGTCAAATGTGCACAATGTATGTGGTCCCCTAACCCCTTTCAGACTACTGAGTTTCTCCTGCTAAAGTCCAGCGAATAGTCTTGCCTGTCTGGAATCACACTGTGAGCCTATGTCCACTCCTATAATCATCCTGACAGAAGCAGTTGCTTATTTAATCTCTTTGCAGACTCACAAGTGCTTATAAACTTATCCTGATGTCAACTACTAGCACTATGAGAACCCAGTCACTTTATGCACTTGGCGAATGAGTCAGGTATTTAGAAAAGCAGTGGTACAGTCAAATGTGCACAATGTATGTGGTCCCCTAACCCCTTCCAGACTACTGAGTCTCTCCTGCTAAAGTCCAGGGAATAGTCTTGCTTGTCCCGAATCACACTGTGAGTCCGTGTCCACTCCTACAAATATCCTAACAGAAGCATGTGGTTAATTAATCTCTCTGAAGACAATAATACTGTGAGTCTGTGTCCACTTCTAAAACCATTCTGTCAGAAGCATGTGCTTATTTAATCTCCATGCAGACATATAAGTGCTTATAAACTTATCCTGATGTCAACTACTAGCAGTATTAGAACCTAGCCACTGTTTATGCACTTGGAAAATGAGTCAGGAATTCAGACAAGCAGTGGTATAGTCGAATGTACACAATGTATGCGGTCCCCTAACCCCTTCTAGACTATTGAGTTTCTCCGGCTATAGTGCAGGGAATAATCTTGCCTGTCTGGAATCTCACTGTGAGTCTGTGTCCACTCTTATACTCATCCTGACAGAAGCATATGCTTATTTAATCTCTCTTCAGACACATAAGTGCTTATAAACTTATCCTGATGTCAACTACTAGCAGTATGAGAATCCAGTCACTGTTTATGCACTTGGAGAATGAGTCAGGCATTCAGACAAGCAGTGGTACAGTCAAATATGCACAATGAATGCAGTCCCTTAACCCATTCCAGACTACTAAGTCTCTCCCGCTAAACTTCAGGGAATAGTCTTGCCTGTCTGGAATCACACTGTGAGTATGTGTCCACTTCTACAATCATCCTGATAGAAGCATGTGCTTATTTAATCTCTCTGTAGACACATACGTGCTTATAAAGTTATCCTGATGTCAACTACTAGAAGTATGAGAACCCAGTCACTGTTTATGCACTGGGAGAATGAGTCAGGCATTCAGACACGCAGCTGTACAGTCAAATGTGAAGTATGTGTGTGGTCCCTTAACCCCTTCCAGACAACTGAGTCTCACCTGCTAAAGTTCCGGGAATATTCTAGGCTGTCTGGAATCACACTGTGAGTCTGAATCCACTTCTACAATCATCCTAACAGAAGCATATGCTTCTTTAATCTCTCTGCAGACACATACGTGCTTATAAACTTATTCTGATATCAACTACTAGCACTATGAGAACCCAGTCACTTTTTAAGCACTTGGAGAATGAGTCAGGCATGTATACAAGCAGTGGTACAGTCAAATGTGCACAATGTATGTGGTCCCTTAACCCCTTCCAGACTACTGAGTCTCTCCTGCTGAAGTCCAGGGAATAGTCTTGCCTGTCTAGAATCACACTGTGTGTCTGTGTCCACTTCTACAATCATCCTGACAGAAGCATGTGCTCATTTAATCTCTCTGCAGACACAGAAGTACTTATGAACTTATCCTGATTTCAACTATTAGCAGTATGAGAGCCCAGTCACTGTGTAAGCACTTGGAGAATGAGTGAGGCATTCAGACAAGCAGTGGTACAGTCAAATGTGCACAATGTATGTGGTCCCCTAACCCCTTTCAGACTACTGAGTTTCTCCTGCTAAAGTCCAGCGAATAGTCTTGCCTGTCTGGAATCACAATGTGAGTCTGTGTCCACTCCTATAATCATCCTGACAGAAGCAGTTGCTTATTTAATCTCTTTGCAGACTCATAAGTGCTTATAAACTTATCCTGATGTCAACTACTAGCACTATGAGAACCCAGTCACTGTTTATGCATTTGGAGAATTAGTCAGGCATTCAGACAAGCAGTGGTACAGTGAAATGTGCACAATGTATGCGGTCCTCTAACTCCTTCTAGACTACTGAGTCTCCCTTGCTAAAGTTCAGGCAATCGTTATGCCTGTCTGGGATAACAGTGTGAGTCTGTGTCCACTCCTACAATCATCCTGACCAAAGCATGTGCTTATTTAATCTCTCTGCAGGAACATACGTACTTATAAACGAATCCTGATGTTAAATACTAGCAGTATGAGAACCCAGTCACTGTTTAAGCACTTGGAGAATGAGTCAGGTATTCAGACAAGCAGTGGTACAGTCAAATGTGTAGAATGTATACGGTCCCTTAACCTCTTCCAGACTACTGAGTCTCTCCTGCTAAAGTCCAGGGTATAGCCATGGCTGTCCAGAATCACACTGTGAGTCTGTGTCCACTTCTACAATCCTCCTGGCAGAAGCATGTGCCTATTTAATCTCTCTGTAGATACATACGTGCCTATAAACTTATCCTGATGTCAACTACTAGCAGTATGAGAACCCAGTCACTTTATGCACTTGGCGAATGAGTCGGGTATTTAGAAAAGCAGTGGTACAGTCAAATGTGCACAATGTATGTGGTCCCCTAACCCCTTCCAGACTACTGAGTTTCTCCTGCTAAAGTGCAGGGAATAGTCTTGCCTGTCTGGAATCACACCATTAGTCGGTATCCACTCTTATAATCACCCTGACAGAAGCATGTGCTTATTTAATCTCTCTGCAGACACATAAGTGCTTATAAACCTATCCTGATGTCAACTACTAGCAGTATGAGAACCCAGTCACTGTGTATGTATGAGGAGAATGAGTTAGGCTTTCAGACAAGCAATGGTACAGTCAAATATGCATAATGTATACAGCCCCTTTATCCATTGCAGACTACTGAGTCAGTTTTGGAAAAGTCCAAGGAATAGTCATGGTTCTCTGGAAACACACTGTGAGTCAGTGTCTACTTTCACAATCATCATGACAGAAGCATGTCCTTATCTGATTTCTCTGCTTATAAACTTATTGGGCTGTCAACTAGTAGCAGCCTGGGAACTAAGTCACTGTCTATGCACTTAGAGAATGAGTCAGGCATTCACACTAGCAATGGTACACCTTGCTGTGAACTACTAGTACTCTAGGTACTCAGTTACTGTGAATGCATTTACAAAAAAAGTATTCATTCTAATAATGATTCAGTTAGTACCTGTGTACTTCAGTAAATTAATTGTGATTACAAAAGGAAGTGTTTAAATTGTTTTTATGTACAATGTGTTTGTTTAGTAATAGAATAGTATATTTTATAGATTTATTAAAATCATTTTATATATATTTATTTTTACAGATATAGTTTATCATCATTAAAATAAACTTATCATGACTAAAAAAAACAGAAAAGAGAAAACAACAGAAAAAGGATTATTATTTAAAGAAATTCAACAAGTATTGGATGATCAACAATATGTGGGGAAAAATAATAATTCTTGCGGTAAGAGAACAAAAGAATTTATTAAAATACTTTCAAAGCCTAGAAGCAGTGTGCAGATTGTCGAAAGTACAAAGAATGCCTCAACCAGAAAAAAGAATACGAAGAAAAAACATGTAAAAAATGGGAAATTACATTCAAAAGACACATTGTAAGGTAAAAGGAGGCAGAGTCAGTATAAATAAATAAGAAAGAAGATGTTTTACGATAGAGTTGTCTTTAATTTGTTGAAAAATGTGAAAAACACAAAAGAAGAGCATCATTTTATAAAAAAGAATAAATAAATTGAAATTATTGTTGAGAAGGCTTTTGAATTAAAAAGGAAATTATTCATTTTAGTTTTAAACAGAATTCGATCACTAGATAAACCAATCCATTTTATGAAGGCCAGAAGTAAGAAGAAAAGAGTAATTAACAGAAATTTTTTTATGTGATTTTCCTTGGGTGAATGGAAACACAGTTCAAGTTCAGAGCCATTCTTTAATGAAGAGAGTTATTTTCAGACCAATACTTTATTGCTTGCAGTTGATACCAGGGGCCAAGCTTACGAGGTTAGAAATGGTTGTCCTATTGAGAAAGAGAAGATGGTTTCTAGAAATGTAGAATAACTAATAGCTGATGAAGTTCTAGGGAGAAGTACTAAAGCCCCAGTGTATACTTGGGATTGCAGTAGTATTTGTAGTATACAACAGGAATCTATTTTTATTTTACGCAAATTCTTATGACAGTATAGTAAAAAAAATTGTTAAGCAAAAGATTAAGATGTTGCAAGAACCAGATCCTTGGATAGTGAGAAGAAAAACTGTTCTTTAAGGTCATTCTCTGGCTTGTCTTTCTAGGAAAGTATGTCAAAGTGTTTTTCATCGTTTCAGAATGTTAGCAGCACATCATTTTCAAATGCGGAAGTTAGTCAGAAGATTGTATTACACAAAAAGTCCAGCAATAATGTTAACTGAGTTGAACAGTGTTCTTTTGCATGGGTCAGTATTTAGATGTCAAGAAGGTTTGTGATGAAGCTCAGTTTTGCTACTTTGGTCCTGAACAAGAGAGCGCAGAAACTGACACATTAATAGAAGATGTTGATGAGAATGTGGAACATACTACTGCAAAAAATGTTAAAGAACAAATTTCAAAGTTTGAAGTAATTTCAGGTGAAAGGCCAAATTATTCTTGTATTTGTTGTCAATGAACTCACAATAAAAATCAGACTAGGGCTGTGATCTATATTTAAAAAGTGGAAGAGAAAATAATGATAAGTGGAAGGAATTTTCAACTTATTTATTGGTAGAGAATTGCTTTGATTTGGGCTCTGATCAGCATATTTGTAAATATTGTTATAATAAATTAGACAAGAATAAAATGCCTGCTAGAGCTGTCCATAATAATCTAGAGTTGGTAACTATTCCTCCAGAACTGATATATTTAAATACCTATGAGTCTATTCTGATTCAATGTGTGCACCCATTTCAGGCTATTGTTCGTATGGTGCCTAAAACAGGTACATTGCCTCCTACAGATTTACAGAGAGGATTATAAGGAAGAGTTGTATATTAACCTCTAGATTTAAAAAACATATATTGAAGCTATTGATGTAGAGAATGTAGAAAGTGAAACACTAGTTATTCTAGTTAATTGTGTTCCTACTAAGAGTAAGACAATCTGGCAAGAATTAGTGGATGTTAGGAAAGTTAAAAAAGCCAACATCATACCTTATCAAAAACATTGATTACTACAAAAATGTGTATGTGGAAGATGAAGAAATACTTTTAGGAGATGATAGTGAAATTCAAATTAATCAAAAATGAAAAAGGACACTTGTTACACTTTTCAACCTAAGGTTCAAGGGAAAATAGAATACCCTCAAAAACTCAATGTTAATCGGAGTGCGGTATATGTGTTCCATCCGCCCCACATTGTCGTTATGGCAGTTATCATAGGGTGTTCTTACGTGTTTTGGATGCGACCCTAATCCAGAGGCACCTCTGGTTTCAAGTGCAGTGTCCAGAGATTGAGGGTTTCCCCACTTAACAACGTGCAAAACAAATAGGTGCAAAAAAACTGTTAAAAAATGGAAAAGAGCCCCACTGGTTTATTAAGGGGTAGATTCCCACATGTGAAACTGAATGTTTCTTCTCACTCTCCAAGGATCTGGTTCTTGCAACATCTTAATCTTTTGCTTAACAATTTTTTTTTACTATACTGTCATAAGAATTTGCGTAAAATAAAAATAGATTCCTGTTGTATACTACAAATACTACTGCAATCCCAAGTATACACTGGGGCTTTAGTACTTCTCCCTAGAACTTCATCAGCTATTAGTTATTCTACATTTCTAGAAACCATCTTCTCTTTCAAATACTGTCGACGAAAGTACAAGTCTAAGGAAAAGTTTTATACCAAATGTCGCTTTAGATTTCCACATCCAGTAATATCCAAAGGAAGAGTAAACAGTTTCATGTCAGCTGTGAGACATACCAAAGAATGTGAAGTTTTTGCTAATTATCTGAAAATGTTGACCAATGAAATTGATCAAGAAGCTACTATTGCAGCTGAGATTGCTAGAGACAGTTCTCAAGACAGTCAAAGTTCTGCTCCACTGAGTCAAGATTGACCATGACAACCAATTTTGGGAAATGAAGCAGCAATCGCCATTATTGAAGTGGAAACAGCAATGCATCAAGCTCAAGAAGATATTATGGACTTAAGAAACTTGGAAAAAGAACTAAGGGGCCGATTCTGATTCGGGTCGGAAGGGCTCCGAACCATGTTTGGAGCCCTTCCGACAGATTATGGGCGGAATCCTGAACCAATCAAACATTCACCCCCAGTCAAATCTTCAACCTCTGAAGTAGGGCGATTGGTGACGAGCTTAAGAATGTCTATAACACCTCCATCACCTCTGCCTCATTCCCTGAGGACTAAAAACACGTGGAAGTGAGGTCCATCCTGAAGAAACTATCCACTGACCCAGCAGAACCAAAGAACTACTGGTCTATTACCCTGCTCCCCTTTCAAGCAAAGGTTCTCAATAAGGCAATCAACCAGCAACTCACACAACACATGGAAAACATCAACCTCCTTGACCCCTCTCAATTCGGAGTCAGAGCCAGCCATAGCACCCAGACAACCCCGATCAAAGCCACTGATGACATCAGAGTCCTCATGGACCACGGCAAAACAGCAGCACTCATCCTACAAGACTTGTCAGCTGTCTTCGACACCATCTCCCATTATATCATGATCAACAGACTCCACCACATTAGAATCAAATGGATTGCCTCATTCCTCTGCAGAATAACCCATATAATCTGTCTCACACCGCTCACCAGGGAACCCAAAAAGACCATCTGCAGTGTACCCCAAATGTAATCCCTCAGCACCACCCTCTTCAACAAGTAAATGACCTCCCTGGCCAACACCATCAGATTGCACAGAATGAACATCATCTCCAAAGCCGACGACACGCAGCTCATCCTCTCATTGTCAGAATACCCCAACCACAAGAGCCAACTTCTACTGATGCATGATGAACATCGCCAAGAGGATGAAGGACAACTGTTTCAAACTCAACATAGACAAGATGGAAGTACTCATTTTCAATCTTCAGGAACAACACCTCTCCATGGATCGATGCATGATGGCATGCCAAACTCAGCCCTTCCCCTGCCCCGACAGACAACACCCACAGCCTCGGCATCATGCTGGACAGTAAGCTATCCATGAGCAAACAGGTAAATGCAGTCTCATCTGCCTCCTTTCAAATCATTTGCATGCTCCGAAATATCTTTAGGAGGCTCCCAGTCAACACCCGAAGAACTGTCACACACGCCCACCTCACCAGCAAGCTGGACTACGGGAACACACTCTACGTAGGAATCACCGCACACCTCCTGTAGAGACTACAGACAATGCAAAACTCAGCTGCAAGGCTCATCCTCGACCGCCCCAAAATCACCCACATCACACCCCACCTCTAGAAGCTACACTGGCTCCCAATCCAGAATAGATACCACTTCAAAATGTTGACCCATGCTTAAAAAGCCCTGCATAACGGGGCCAAGCGTACATGAACAAACGCATGACCTTTCACCAACAGACCAGACACATATGATCCACCTCCACTTCCTCGCAGACACCCCTGACTCCACAGAGCCAACAGAGGAGGACCCTACTTCTCACATCTTATCAAAATTTGGAACAACCTTCCCCTGCACCTCAGACCTGCACCAATGCTCCAGCAATTCAGGAAAGGATTAAAGACCTGACAGTTTGAAAGTACAGATCACCACCCAGCAGCTAGCAACCTCACTGGCTCAAGACCCTAACAGGTGATTTGCTGGACTATACCAATCCTGATTGATTGATTGAACGTTTAGTATTCAGGCAAACAACAAGGTAGGCATCTAAACAACAAGGTAGACATCTAGACTGGGGGTCATTAACTAGATCATTGCTCTCCAGACATGTGAGAGTTCAGAACTGGCTGCCATTACAGAAATTGAAGACTGATATAGGACAGCATCAGACTACAGGATCGGTATACATCTTTTTCAAAATCTGTACTATCTGCAAAGTTCAGACAGGGAAAAGCCCAAAATATCTTCAATTGATGTTCCTGAAATTGTTCCCGAACAACAACTCAAGAATTAGAATCGCAAATCTGCTTCTGTGCACCAGAATTAATTAAAAGAGCCATGTCAGCAACTATATCTGTTTTGTGGGAGCCCAGCATCAGACCTCCTGAAGACCAAACCTGAAGACCTTAAACTGTAGAAAGAAGCTTTCATAATGATCTTTAAATAGTCATAAGTTCCAACCACTCCAAGAAGGGACAGATCCCTCATTTTACGGTTCAAAACCCAACCAAGAAAACAGGTGAAAAGCAGTTTTCAAGACTAACAGAGTTACAGATGATGGCTCATTCAAGAATGGGTATGTGCATTAATCAAGAAGTACGTTCTGAACTGCTATTAGTTATACAAAGTGGCAATCCATTAAAAGTCAACGCTTCACTAAACAATATAATAAATATATAACCAAAAAAGTGACTGTGAATTTTGTGCTGAAGGTAACAGAACAGGGAGTCCCATGTTGATGTTGCTGACCTCTTGAAAATTGATTTGATCTTGGCGACTTTCAAGTTCCTGTGTCACTTTGCACCCCACAAATGCAATGAGGCACAGGTGTGCATATTTTTCATCAATGGTCCCATGAATGTTCCATGACATCATTGAGTGCTATGATTTCTTCAAAGAAAAATGTCAAAGTTTGTATGATGTTACATAGCACAATAGGTACCTCATGCCTGTGTGTGCGCAATCTTGTTCATGTGTGCCACCTTTTAGGTGTGTGTGTCTGTGTGTGTGTCTTTGTGTGCTTTTGCGCAGTTGAGTGTTATTTTATACTTGTGTGTGAGCATGTGTGTGGGTGGTTGTGTGAGAGGCAGGAAGTGGGAGCAGGAGAATTGTTTTGCACATTGAGACCTCACTTTGTATTTCTTGTCTAAGAGGGACACAAATGTTATCAGCCACCGAGGCTTTATTAGTTTGCTTTTACTCTTCCAGTTTACATTTTGAAAATAAGATTTATGTCATTAGTACTATAAAAATCTAGAAAAGGAATTGTGATCTTTTTGGCAAATTGTAGATGTCATCTTTGCAAGTAGGTTTTGCCACAGAACCAGCTATTGACTGAGCCACTGTCAAGGAGCTCTTCACCCGTCCATGTCTTCAGGATTTTAAAGAAAATGTGGTGATCGAAACATCATGTGTCCGTGAATATATGCAATATAACACTCCTGTGATCTGAAGGACATGATAATTCCATGCGAGAAGCTGCGCAGAAGTGCACGAGCAGTTTAAACCACTCAAGGACTGCTAGTTTTCCCTCCCTTCAATTTGTCAGTTTCCCAAGGGGCACTGCTATAGAAAGAACTCTATTTAAGTCGAAGATCTGTGATGTGAAAAGAAATGGTGAGCAAAAAGCACATTCAAAGGAAGCAAGTTCAGCTCTGGACCCTGAAGTTCGCTGGAGAGATGAGAGTTGAAGGGATTGTGCGAAAATATTTTTACGCTGACAGGTTCACCACTGAAAGTGTAAGATTAGAAACCCGTATTGTATGATCCCACTGTGATTAAAAAAGAAATAAAACCTTTCATCGTTACGGCAGCTTTTTTCGTTTTGTTCTTTGATATTACTTTACAGGAAAAGACACTATCTTCACTTAATCAGGAAAAGACAGAGTGGCAGAAGAAGAAGCATCATATGTGTTAGGGTCAGAAGAGTTTCTAAGCATGTGATGCTGTTTTATCACTTATAGAACAAAGATGAAGGGCTGCCTTTCTCTCTGCCTTTGTGCTATCCCCATTATGTTAAGACATCTGAACACATCCACGCATCCCAGGCGTTTCATCCCAAAGTTAGCCTTTGTTCTCATGCTCTCAAATTCCCTGTGTTCAAGAGGTAGCTTTTTTTTTCAACTCGTCTAAAGAGTTTCAACAACAAAAAAGAAATATACCAGCCATATATTTAGGTGAACATTGTTCTTCGTGGACTCGTTTTTAATTGAATATAGGTAGGTTTTATATCACTCGAATTTAACATTTCAGAGTATAAATCCTGCTGACAAGTAGGTCAGTGATGTATGGCTCAAACGTTAACAGATTAGCAATGTTTAGAATGAACTCTATCTAGAGAGATTATATGTGGATTCCACATATAATGTCACTCCTTCGACATCTATAATATTTATTTTTTTAAGTGAGCGACGCGCACTGGATTAATCGTTCTCACAATAATGTTCTATGGTACGCCAAGTCAACAATCTAATATGAAAAATATGCAGGCGTACAAGGGAAATGCTGGTATATGGCTTCGTGGGGCACATGCTCTCTCCTAGCAACTGCTGTGGTGCACAGATTACAAGTTTGAATCCTGCTAGGGACACATCACGATTATGTGGTTGATAAATAGAAGCAAATTTAACAGAATAATAATACAACCTATTTGTTACCACCCTCGGGCATGCCTAAATTATAAAATTCTACAGTTAATAAATAGGCAGCCAATTGTGCATCGGATGTAAGGATGAACCTTCATTCTCTTCAAAATGTTAAACTTGAATTAAACGTTACACCCAGCTAGCTTCAGTTGTATTTTTCTACACTATCCAAACAAACCTTGAAATGCCTGCAGGGCCTTGTTGCAATTTGTTGTTTTGTTCAGAAACTTTTCAAAGATTTTGAGTGCCCTGGAAACAGCTATATATTGGTGCTCTTTTTTCTGATTATTTATGTCATTACTGTTAGAAATGGCAAACCTCAAAACCTGACAGTCATTGACATGTTGGTCTGTCTTCTCTAGGGACCTCTTCCAATACTCACCAGTTACTTCGACCTCTCAGTCCCAATGACCTCCAATTGCATCCAAACTGCAGACCTAATCCCTGGAAAACAGTCATTGAGGAAATCACAGACATCATCCATCATCTAATTCAAAAATATTGTTCTATTGGCATAAAGGTAATTAAATTCGAAAGAAGCACTATTCCACCTGCTTGACTCCATGAACACCAAGCAATCAGGTGAACAATCCCAAACTAAAGTCAGCATTGTCAATCTGTTCTTTCTGAATGTGCAGTTTTTCAAATTACATTAGGTTGGCGAGACCACACCACCATCCTGACCCTCCTTCCCCTAACACCAACCATCCACCACTGTCAATCAAAACATACCAAATCACAGCACTTCTCCTTCATGGCCTGACAAAAACTCTAAACCAAGAGCACATCAACCCGGCAATCACAACTGACTCCAAAAGGGAGGTGAACTACCACAAGCCCTTACTCAATCTCATCCTGAAAGCCATTACCAACACATTCAGTGGGTCCTTTGCCAAAGGCATCTTTCATGATGCAAGCAAAAATAGAATTGTTCCCTGCTGCTGTAAGAGCAGAACCCAAGAATTAAAAATCTGCAAGCTACCAACCCACTTCAAAGCTGCTTTTCCTCAAAAATATATTTATGTACGCAATCACTATCGACAACCTTGTTTACATCAACTCCATCCAGGCTACTGTTCTGGTTTCATCACTAAAGCCCCAAGTATTCTGTTACGGATGTCACCATTCTCACAATAAAATAGATTATTGCTTGCAGTCACAGTTACTTGTGATTTCTCAGGTACCTCAGATTCCACCGACCATCAATCATTGATTAGTGTCATCTTATCGCATATGGAATTGAATAGGAAGGCAATACAAGGGTTCTAATACATCTCTGATAATCAAGATCTCCTCATCGAGGAAGGTAACTCTAGACCACACAGGCTGCTATTAATATAAGAACTGCCCCTAATAGTGTTAGCAGATCCAGTTTCACTCACACACTAACCAGAAACAGCAAAAGCAACTGCTAAGTCAACTCTTCCTTCAGACACATAGAAAGCACAAATAAGTATCAAGGTTTTTTTTAAGACCTTGCTCCAGCATCCCAGACTTAAGTGTGGAAACACTACCGAGTGGAGATAAAAAATATCCTAGAGTGGAGGAAAATTTGATGTTTCGAACCTGAACGTAATTTGCCAGGAGTCTTTATCAGGCCATTGTCAAAGAGATTTGTACGTCAAAAGCCTCTAGAGAAGAAATGGGCAAAACATAGGGGCCCATTAGGATGTCGGGCGGATTGAACCCGACAGGCTGGCGGTGGGTACCACCAGCCTGGCGGGGGCAATCCGCCCGACATCCGCATTGGTATTCCCCCACCGCCATATTAGTATGGCGGGGGGACCTCGGCGGACGGAAAGACCGTTCGCTGCTTTTCTGCCCCGGTCGCGTTGCGGCCGGGGCGGACAAGGATTAATATGGTGGCGGGGTCTATCAGACACCGCCAGCCATATTACGATGGAATGCAACAGATGCCTTTCCGTGGCGGCGATGCCGCCACGGAAAGACATGCGGTCTTCACTTTGGGGGCCCCCTGTGGGCCCCCAAAGTGAAGGAGGGGTGGGGGGTGCACACGGGGGGTACCTGTGGTACCCCCCTGCATTTGCATACACAATGCGAAAGGCACCGCGCGGTGCCTGTCGCTTTGTGTATGCAAATGCATACATGCATTTATAGCAATGTGGCGGGCAGTGCAGAGAGCACCGCCCGCCACAATGTTATAAATGCAGGATGCGCCCGCCACTGTGGCGGGCGCATCCTAATACCCCCCACGGGACCCCCACCCTTATGGCGGACGGTCCCAATTTCCGACAGGATGGCGGGCGGACAAAGTCCGGCCGTCATCCTAATGGGACCCTAAGTTTCCAAAATGATCCTTATGTTGGTGAATAAAAAATTCAAAGGTACTCAAAATGCTTGTCTTAATAACGAATACAGAGAATATTAGAGTCCACAATAAACCAACAAATGGGGAAGCAAGTGAATAATATGAAACAGAACAGAAAAAGTATGGACAAGCAGGGGTTGGGAAAAGAGAATTAATTGAGGTAGCAAGTAGAAAGTTATAAAAAGGCATGAGTAGGACAGTGAAAAAAGGAAAGAAGGAGCTGATTTAACATAATAAAAGAAAGTAAGTGAAGCAGAAAAATAACTCAATGTAGACATAAATGCTTTAGAAGAGGGGCTTGAGACAAGATAGGAGTAGTCAGGAGGTGGATGAGCAAGATAGGAAAGGTGTTAGAGGAAGGCTGGTGAACTGGGAAAATGTAAAGCCTAAAACTGGAGTGTAGTTAGAGGTATACAAATAAGGAGGGTGAGTTGAAAGGCAAGAAAAATAATTTGGTAGTGGCAAAGGGGAAACTGAGAGGTAGACATATGGCACAGAGATAAAGATTCACGCGTGAGACGAGCTTAGACAATGTGAAACTAAGAAAAGGAGGTGTTTAAAGGAGAGAGAGCTGAAAAGACGCTGACCTAGGCACATGTAGCGAATGAGATGGACATTCTGGGAATTTTGCTGGCCCTCCTTGAACGTTTGTGGACACTCTAGTTATTGTGGTTCTCCTGCCATAAAGTGATCATTCATGCTATATGCATCATTCTAGTCATTATGGAGGCTCTGACACAAATGAGCTATTCTTGACATATTGTGGGCATTTTGCATGTGTGGTTGCACCGGCATACGTCAACCTATTATGCCGTCTTTCAGGCTTTACACTCACTACAGGGAGCTTGGCATAAAGTGGCCCTTACTGATCTTTTAGAGCACCCTAGGTATAACAGTTGCCACTACTGATATCAAGGTGGGGATGGCATAAGTTGATATTCTTCGCAAATTGTCAGAATCCCTGGCATTTTAGGGAACATCGCCTGCATAGAGGTGGGCATTCCTGGATAATTTGGGCACCCAAGACCTCTTTTGATTAAGCTGCTGGTTATCCTAGCTAAGCATATGAAGGGCCTTCCTGACATGTGACTGTGAGAGGCTGGTCTGAGAGGATGGCTCTGGGCTTGGATGTGTCCTTATGAGCCAATAGAATATGTGAGTTTTTCATGAAAGCAACAGGCACTACATTTTGCACTAAACTGATAGACTTGCCCAGGGGTACTTTTAAAAATGTGAAAGCATTTCTTCTGGGAGAATAGCATTTATTGAACCAACAGAAAAGCAAGAAAAACTTGAATGTAAAATGTCAAGCTCCTGTTTGTGGACAAAACCGTTGAATTTCCATTATATATCTAGAATTGAATTATAAGTGATAATTCATGCTTAGCTGAGTCATTGAAATGCTTAGCCCATTTTTTTATTGCCATAAGACATTTGTAACTGAGGCTGCTATCTCAGGTTATAGACACATCCTCACCTCCATTGATAAGGCTTTTAATGACGTTATCATCACCACTGCTGTATGAGGCCTGAGAGATTATTGTAGCATTTGCTAAACCTGTAACTTTGCTGTAATTTTAGTGGCGTCACATGTTTTTGAGCTTTCGAGGTCTGTCTGAATTGAAACAAGCCATTTCAATTTACAGATTCAGAACAATTCTTATTTCGACCATGTCCTTGCGATTCTGAGTGATAATATCTGACAGCGAATCAAGGTGGAATGAGCAGAGCGGGAACATGAAAGGAAATGGAAGAAATTATTTAAAAAAAAGTCTATCAGACCCATTTTGAATAATGTATGGGCCTATGCCAAATTGAAAAGCAAATTATTTGATCTGTCTGTAAAACCTTTGGCTCTCTAAACGACAGGAGATCTTGTAATGTTTCCCTGTATTTCAAAGTATGCAGACAAATAGAATACAATAAACTTTGAACCATTAACTGAATAGAATTGAGTGAGTGCAGTGATCTAGCCAAGTTTATAAACAGTGAGTTTACATGTGATGTATTTTCCAACCATTAATTCAGTTTCAATGTCCACTGGAAGATTACTTTATATTTTGAACTTTTGAACATTTATGTCAAATATGCAGTCTTATCATCGCAATCATATCTTATCATGCCCTAAGTGGGATGGGTGTGCCCAGACGAGGGTCCCGCGCACACTGCATCACTGGAACCAAGCTATACCCGCTATACCTGTCTGCTAAGCTCTAATAAGGGCAAAACTGGTCTTTGGATACCTCTGTTCCGGTTCCGGAAGGATCTGGCCTGGCAGTTCAGGCTGGACTGTTCCTATTTGGACAGGTTCAAAACTGATTTGAATATGGCTGGGTCCAAACTGGAGAGGCGTGGTGGGAAAAAATTGATGGTCTGGAGAGTGGTCCAGAACGATTGCCAATGGCTGAGACTAATTTAAGCATTCCAACATTCACCTTGTTGTTGGTGCATTTTCTACCACAAGATGGATAAGATATAATTCGTTTCATAGTATATTTTGGTCGAAATACATGTATTTCCAGTGATCTAATAGGAAGACTACATTGGTGCAGAGCTTGCATATTTTAAAATGCTAACATTCCCATTACTGTTTTTAATTATTTTATGGAAGCACAGCCATTGAAAATGGTATTGTCAAATTATCCTGTTCATAACAACATATTTTTCCTAGCATACTTAAAGCTCACCAACATTCTACAATCACTCACTAAGAAAGAAGAAAAACTGTGGAAGCAAAAAATGTCAAGAAAAGGTTTTAAGCTGTTTCAAGGACCATTGTCAATAACCAATGCATCCTTAATCCTTTACCATGAGGGCCCAGTGTAAAAGTACAACTGTTGTTTAGACTGGAATGTTGCAATTTTACCTTGACTTCAATAAAACTGTTCTGTAGAAGGTGTGAAATAGCAGTAAAATGTATTGTAATTTCATAGATGATGATACATATTTTAATCAATTGCTTTTTCAGCATTGAGTGATCTGATTGCCAGACCACATTTTGGATAAAAATGTTGGGGCATCCATTACAGGACTCAGGGACACAGTCGCTGTGTCCTTAAACTGTTTTAGAAATGAGAAATAAGGGGATAGGGTAGGAACACTTTGACCCCTTGGAACATGTGGAGGGGTTCAAAATCTAAGTAGTATGAGGGGTTGGCAGCCAGTTGCTGGGTTGGTAGTAAGGCCTGGCGATAAGCCAGGGCCTTTGACCAACACCCCACTGCACACAACCAAAGTCCATGCGCAGCAGGTTGGCTGACTATGATAAAAAAAAAGTTCACTCTAATGCCCAATGTTAAATGGTCACCAGTAGGTATTTATAGTTAGGACCATGTTTCCAAAGGAAAAGCATTTTTGACTTGCCTATTTCTTTTTCGCCGTTTAACACATTTTCTCGAACGTTTCCAAAAGAAAATGCAACGATTATTCTAGTTGTATATGGAATGTTAAAGGGTGATCCGTCAAGTAGGGGGCCAAGAAAAAAATGGGGGGGCTAAAAAAGTGTGTTTCCTATTTAAATTCCCATAGGATATTAGAACATGACTACAGCCTAGACTGCTGAATGGAATTACACCAAATTTGGCAAAAAGCTAGCTTCTGATACGCAGATTGTGCATTGGTGTGATTCTCCAAATTTGTACATGTACATCCGCGGCTAATTTGCGAATAATGCCAAGCTCATGCAGGAAAATACAGAGCCTGACTGGCTGCCAATGATTCAACCAGGAAGTGTCGGTAGCTATTTTGGGACTGAGCTTCAGCAGAGTCCCACAAAAAACACTAAAAAAAGAAATGGGGGCAGGGTAGGAATACCCTCACCCCATAAACCTTGGTCTTGGTGTCCCAGAGGGGTGCCAGCAGGGCAAAAAAGCATTATTTTTGTAAAACAATTGCTGCTAATTTGAGACAAATAAAAAAAAAACAAGTGCTGGCTCTCACGTTGTTTTGTAATGGGCCCTGTGTGGGCCAGTCCTGAGGGCAGTATCTAAAAAAAAGGAGGAGAGCCACACGGAACCCCCCTCATGAGGCTCTTTAAGCCCTGATGACCACCACCTCCTGGGGCTTTTTATTATTGTAAGAGGGGGTAGCACGAACCCCCCTCCATGGGCTCAGCTGAGCCCCGGGTTCCACCACCTCCCTGGGGCTTTGCTTATAAGATTGCACTTGGCTGGCTCCCCGGACCCTTCCTTCCTCCAAGCCCCAGGGCCCACCACTACCCCGAGAATTTCTTGTTTTATTCAAAGGAGGGGTGCCACGCTTCCCCCCTCCCGGGCTGTTCTTAGCCCCAGGGACCACCATCTCCCCAGGGCAGCCCGTGCAAATAGAAGGTAAGGGACATGCAGCCCCACTCCTGGAGCTAAATATGGACCTGGGGACCACCACTCCCCAGAGTCGGCTCCTGCTATGTCCCTGGGTGCCCGCCACCGGGACATAGGTGCTTGCTTTAGCTTGGCGGAAGCTAATCGCTCGGTCAAGCTCGAGCAAACCTTTCAGTTCCAGTGGACAGGAGCTGCCAAAGTGCTCCCAACTACTGGCAGTGCATATTTAATCTCTTTACCTACCAACCGACATGCGGGCAGGCAAAAATATGAAACAATTCCTCCTGCACCAAGGGAGCTTCCTTTTCAGCACCTTCCTCCATGCAGAAAACCTGCTCCTGCCGGAGGCTGGGAGCTGACTGGGACCGCATGGCCTAAATGCTCCCTCTGCGGTCCCGGGAGAAAAGAGGCACAATACAGGTGAGAAACAAGCAGAAAGAGCCAGAATAAAGGTCAGCATTGAGGGGAAAGAGTTCTACTGAGGTATATAGCGATGACAAATCATTCGCTGTTTGGCTAATGGCTGTTGTTGCAAAAGTTAAAGGCAATCATGTTGTTTTACCTTTCAAGCTCGGTAAGTATTATGTTCGATATTTATTCCCTAGCAAAATAATTATACGTTTATATATTATTTTTTTAGCAAATATGACGAAGTGCTGTATTACTACATTACCAAATAACTAAATTAGAAAAATTAATACACTATAAGACACTATATTTTATAAAAATAGTGTGCTAAAGTGTATTTGTAATTTTTTACATATTTAAATATCCACAATAATGTGTACAGAGTAGTACGGTAATTAGTTTATATATATATATATATATTCACTGAAAAAAACATAGGTTTCACACCAGTTACAGTTAGCTGGAAAATTTACTGACATAAAACCATAGAAATTCCAACGTTATAGTTAGTTGGACTCACTATAACAAGCGCGCCTGCAATGCACTGCTGATGACGTCACATATTACATCACTCATGACCAACCAGCGCCAAAGTTATTCACAATAGAATGTTGAGATTTTCTATTGAAAATAATCCTAACTATAACTACCTACTGGCGACCAATAATAATGCTTGCTTCAGCCACCAATTCCAAAAGGGTCAGAAAAGAAAACGAGGCAGACCCTTCTCAGTGCAGTTTCTAGTTTATTTCACACACCAGTCCTCACGACGCGTTTCGGCAGATCCCTGCCTTGATCACATGATATCTATAAATATATATATATATATATATATATATATATATTTTTTTTTTAAACATATATAACAGGTTTTAAGTATTTTGCTCTACATAATACACACTTTACTAACATAGCTGGCTGTAACGTTTGTAGACCTAATGATTAGCCAATCAGGTAATGACTTGTGATCACTATGTACCGTGGCAGTACCATAAAATACCCCCGCAATTTGGCAAAATACTACAACAGACATCACTAACTTTAAATACAATAAAACGTATAAACTAGTTATACTACTTACCTGCACTACCCAAAAGATTAATCTGCGCACTATAATATGGAACTCGGCTACATTTGAACAAAATACGAATGACGGTTTTCACAATACACAAACGACAGAAGTGTATGTAAAATAAGTTGGATTTTAGCACATTTTGGGAACCCCCTTTGTTCTCTTTGCACCCCCTTCACCAAATTCCGCAAAACATTCAGTCCTTTGACAAAGAAAAAGGTGCAACAGGTCTGCAAAATTTAGGGGACATTTGTGAAAAGGGTGAAAAGTTATTAAGGGACAACATTTACAAAAATCCCTATTTCAACAATATATACAAATTTATGAACCAAAAAGTCAACCTATTACCACTTAAATAAAGTATCAATAGGTTGTTATAAACAATGAAACATAATACTTTACTATATGTAAGACCCTATTTAAGAACTGCCGCAAAACCCTGAACTTACAATAATGCAATATTGTGCTAAAAAGTACATTGCTGATTTTTACCTTTGGTAAACACAGCCATCAACATGACCACTACTCAGTACCATTTGCCATGGTATACTGTGAACTTACCATAGTACACCATACCGCAATATATAGCTACCTTTTATGTCACTTATAATTTTATTACTTACACTCTTTACATATATAACCAGAAAATTAACATTTACATATTCTAATATTTCTTTCAGAGAAATGACATTGACATCTTTTCACTCACTTTAACCCCTTCCATGCTCATGACGAGCTCAGCTCGTCATGCAGTACACTGCTCGTGTGCTCATGACGAGCTTAGCTCGTCATGAACAATGGGATTCAAGGGAGTTCAGCATCCGGGATGAATTGCCTTAGCATTCAAGGTGTTAACAGTATGTTATTTTTAATTTACTGACTCTACTTTACGCCCCTCCACTGTATAACAGTTGAATTTATGCCACTTCACTGTACGCTATTTAGAGTATACCACAACAGTTTAGGACGCTACAGTATATTCCACTATATTGTGCTCTAATCGAGTATACGTTACTCCACTGTACCCCACCCAACTTCTACACTTCACTGCATTATACTGTTCGCCACTGTCTTCTATTACACTTTTGTGTGTAAGCCAGTTTACTGCATGCCCCTAAACTATTCTTTTCGCAGCTATGCTATTCGACTGTAGGCAACTCCACTTTACGCTATTCCACTAGATGCTAATCCACTATGCCCCACTTGATGGTACACCACTCCTACTCGACTTAAAAGCACTCCACAGTACTGAAATGCAGTATATATTACTGGACTGTACCGCAATCCACTGTCTCTTATTTCACTTTGCAAGACTACATTCTGTGTGACTCCAGTAAATGAGACTTCCTTGTATGTCACTAGACTCTATGATTCTATAATTAACCCTACTGCATTGTATGATACTCTACTGTATGCTGCTCCACTATATGCCACTCCAATGTAGGTCTTAACACTTAAAGCCACTAAAATCTCTGTTATGACACTCAATACTACTCAATTTCTATGCTAATATACTGTTTGGCACTACACTTTATGCTACTCCAGTATACGCTATTGCATTCTACCCTATTACACTTTAGTCTACGCTATTCCACTATACAGCACTCCACTTTACACAATTGTACTTTTCCACACAACACTGTACCACGCTTGACTTTACGTAAGCACACCACTGAACTGTACCCCCACCCTACAGTATGGCATTATACTGCACTTCAATGCACGCTATTCCAGTTTACAACACTCCACTGCACCACACTCTACTATATGTCACTCGACTGTACATTATTTCAATATGCCATACTCAAATATAGGCCCCTACACTGTACAACACTTTAATGAATTGCACTCCACTGTACCCTAGTACAGGGGATACAAATACACTGTACAATGTTTACAGGGTGTAACTCCACTTTACTACAGTCCACTTTAGGCGATCCCACTCTATCGATGTACACTGTACGCCACTACACTATGCAATTTTAGTTTACAAAGTGCACTCTACTAGACTCTACTATACATAAGCCCAATGTTCGGCACTAAACTGTTCCCCACACTATTGTATGGCACTCTACTTTACACCACTCCAGTCTATGCCAGCCCAGTTTATTTCACTCCACTGTACCACACTCCACTGTACGCCACTCAACTGTACCCTTTTTGAGTATACCATATTCCAGTATATGCCCCTACACAGTACAACACTCCAGTGTATAGCCACTCCAATAAATGCCACTCCATTGTAGCTGTGTTCACTGTACCCGACTCCACTTTTTGCGACTCCAGTCTATTTCACTACGTTGTATGCCATTCCAGTGTAAGCCACTCCAGTATACCTCATTCCCAGTTTACTCCACTCCACTATACCACAATATACTGTACCATAGTACACTTCACAACACTACCCTCCACCAAATTGTAACACACTCCTCTTAATAACCCTCCACTCCCCAAGACTAAACTGTACAAATATTAAAAATGTGTTAACATTTGAAAAAACATTGGAATTCACATACAAAATCAAAGCCAGTTATAGGGCCCGATTCACAGAATGAACTTAAGACATTTGGTATTCACAGAATGCACTTACTACTATCTGGTATTCACAGAATGCACTTACTACTTTCGGGATTCACAGAATGCACTTACTACTTACGGGATTCACAGAATGAACTTACTACTTTTCGGGATTCACAGAATGAACTTACTACTTTTCGGGATTCACAGAAGAGACTTACGACTACTAACTTTACGTCCGCCGCCGGGCCGTAATTTCCGCCACCGGGCCGGATAGTACAGCATTTAGGCGGACTTTACCGCACACTTGCGTAAAATGCGATTACGGGCCGTAAAATGCGATTACGGGCCGTAAAGTACGATTACGGGCCGAAAATTGCGATTACGGGCCGTAAATTGCGATTTCGGACCGTTTGCCATGTTAGTCAAGAGGAAACACCTGGCCAAGGTCCACCCATCCCCCAACATGGATCAGCTGACACACAGCAGCCAATCCCAGCCCTGCAGCATGTATGAATGCTGAGCAGACACAAAAAACCCTTTTCAGGATGTCACTGAACGTGTTTGTAGCACTACCCCTTGCCATGCGGCAAAACTACTTGAGGAGGAGGAGGAGGAGAGCACAGAGGATCTACAGGCAGAGGATCAACCTATTTGGAATGTCCAGCCAGGATGTAAGGGCCAGGTACCGTTTCACACCTGAAGTAATCCTGGAAATGGTATGTGAGTGGGAGCAGGAACTTGACTCTGTGACCTGCTGCTCACATGCTATACCAGCATACCTCAAGATCCTTTCTGCCCTCCACTTCTTTACTACTGGCTCCTTCCAAAGGGTCACTAGTGACCATGTGGGCATTTCCCAGGCGAGCCAGTCGCGGTGCCTGCATCAGGTACTGAGATGCATCACTGAGAGAGCCCCCAACTACATCAAAATGCCATATACACTGGACATGAGACAAAAGGCAGCAAGAGATTTTTATCTCCTTGCACAATTTCCACGTGTGCTGGGTGCAATAGATTGCACCCATGTGGCCCTTCAGCCACCCCGCCACATTGCACACATCTTCTGCAACAGACACAGATGGTATTCCATCAATGTTCAAGCAGTCTGTGATGCCAGTGGAAGGTTCATCAATGTGCATGCAGCGTTCCCAGGCAGTACACATGACAGCTTCATATTCCGCATGTCACCTCTTGCTCGGCGTATGGCTGCTGGAGAATTTGGTAACATGTGGCTACTGGGTAAGTACCAAGCACTGAAAATGGGTGATATGCGTCAAGTAAATATATGAATGCCCCCCAATAGTAACGATTGTACAATAAGAAACATGGCCCAACAGACACTGCATGTATGAATGTATAGATCATGTCCTGTCAAAGTCAAAGAGTGAAATGTTAACAACTTCCCATTCTTCCCTCCTCAGGTGACGCTGGGTATGCACTCTCTCCACATCTCCTCACCCCTTACAGGCGTGCTAACACTGTACCTCAGCGTAGGTACAATAGGGCACACATACGTACTCGAGCCATCATCGAGCGCACTTTTGGTCTGTTGAAGTCGCGATTCAGATGTCTCGACCGTACAGGGGGTGTGCTTCTGTACTCCCCAGTAGTTGTGTGCAAGATTATACTAGCCTGTTGTGTTTTGCACAACATTGCTCTAATGCATGGCTTACACATGCCTCTCGACCCTCGACTAGCTCTGAATGTGGGAGCCCGGGCTATTGCACATGACCGACGTCAGGGCATGCAAGTCCGTGATCTGCTAGTTGCCACATATTTTGCATGAGCAACCTGTAGTGCCACGGACAACATGTGGTTTGCTGTCTGTTGTCAATGATGAAATGTGGACAGACACAACAGTGTCCATAAATCCCACCCTGAGACGACTTTCCAAACCACACTAACTGCATGCAAATCACAGCTGCTGACAGAAGTCAAAAGGTGGATTGTGCCTCAGGTCACGTGCCCATGTCAGCGATCAGGGTAGTGGACATCCCTTAAACAAACTATTCACGCTGATGACAAACAATACATGTCCTGAGAGACATACCTGGACCTCATAAGGATGGGTCACCAAATCACAAAAGGTTGCATACTCAGGCCTAAGACCACTAGAGAATTGACTTCCCCACAAATGATGGGCCCAGAATGTGAGTGATGATGTCATGTTAGAATCATGCACCATGGGTCAGATTTACAATAAGAGTTGCATCTCTGCATATCAGCAGGGATGGCCAAGTAATTGTGCCTCACAGCAGACATCCCTTGCGCCATCATGGCTGTGCCGCATGTACAAAGCTGTGCGCTGTGGACCAAGTATAGACAGAAGTGTGAAGCCTATGCTGTCATAAAGGTGAAGCACCACTGGAGTTGGGTCGCAAGCGCAACGCAGCTCCAGCAAGGCAAGCGGCGAGCCGATGCCCAACATGCAGCATCAATTCTCACGTCTCCTACAAGCAGGTGCAGGGTTGGGACGCAGCATGGCTACGAAAATGACAGAGTGTAATTTTGTACTTTTCATGCTCCCACTGTTTGGTGGCGTATGTGTGCTGGAAGGCCGCCCCCCCCCCCCCTGTGCAGGAACGCACAACTGCGGTGCAGGGCCATACAATATGACACATTTCACAGATGCGTCACGTTGAAGATACCCCACAGCATGGAGTTGGCGTAGCGCTGCTGCGCCAATAAACTTACGCTACTGGGGCGTAATTGGGGCACACAGCGGCCCCCATATGTATCTGACATATCCACACTTCTCCACACCAATGTTACATGACACGTCATGCAACTCTGATACTGAGTACTCAATATGAACTACATGTCCCATAATGCAAAGTATGAGAATAGGAAAGTCGGATGGATGTTGTCAGCCCCCTACCCCCTGTCAGTGCATAAATGACATGAAATGAACTGTTCCCCCTTTTGCTACATAATCATGCATAACACCTGCATTGTCCTTTCACTTTTTCCTACATCAGAACAACAGGATGGCAGTGGATTTGTTTACTGATTGTGGATGGCCCAGGATGAATAAAAAATGGCAGCAAAATACTTCCTGTGATGTGTTTCCTGTCTCCCACTACCTGTATAACATTTCCTGTATGAAATAATGTGTTCCGGGTCATTTTCGCAAGTTACGGCGCCAAACCGTAGTTTCCGGTTGCGTATCGTAGTGCGCGTGCGCGTAAACGACGCTCCGGAACTGGAAACTACGAAATCGGGCCGTAAATTACGAAAATAAACTAGACCACATCATTGCATACAGGCAAGGTGATACATCAAGTGGGAGACAGGAAATACTTTACAGGAAGTACTTGGCAGCCATTTTGTGGTCATTCAGAGTCATCCCCTTTCACTGATCAGATCCACAGGCATCCTGCTGCTCTCATCTTACCAATTTCCCCATAACGGCTGAGGAATATGAGGAGAGAGCCCCCCCTTTCTCGGACAGGGAATTGGACATCTTGGTGGACGGGGTGCTGGAGAAATTCCCTCAGCTATATGGGGACCCTGAGCAACAGCTGAGCACTGCAGCCCGGGGCAGGGTATGGGCCAACATCGCTGAGCGCTGCAGTGCAGTGGGAGTGTTCACCAGGAGGGCTAGGACGTGCCGCAAACGCTGGGAGGACCTGAAGCGGTGGGCCTGTCACAAGTCTACGGAGCTGGCTGGCCTGTCCACCCAGCACCATGTACATTGTCCTCGCCTCTCACCACTGTACAGGAGGGTCCTGCGAGCAGCGTGGCCAACCCTCCATGCTCAGCTGGAGGAGCACGAGCAGCATAGACCTAGTAAGTTCATCATATGCAATATGAGTCTGGGAGTATGATGTGAGTGAAACAGTGCTGTACCATTGTGTGTCCCATGCCTCCATTAGCCAATTCCATGTCCAAGCAGCAGTCACCAAGTTTTGATAGGCACACTGTGGCATATGGACTATACAGGCCAGAGTGCACTTTGGGAGTTGTAATGTTCTCATGACAACTGGGTAAATGAGCCACACTCATGCATCCATATTGAATTCTGCTCTGCCAGCACCACTACAATTGTACCAAGTCCATCATAACGGATGTGTGCATTGGATGAGCGATGGTACAGAGACGGTCCAGTCTGCACATGGCAGGCCATGGGGGATTGGATGTTGTGATTAGCATTGCACCTGTAGCGTTGTGTTACAATTGAGACAGATCATCATGTGCCTTGGAGTCAAGACAGATATTGAGATCCTTGCATCACTCACAAGTTCTCATAGGTCTGCAAGGTGTGACCACTGACAGACGTCTGACCCTCAGTGGCCTGTATGACATTTCACATGCACAGATAGCTGACACAACTGCCCACCACTGTTCAGCGGTGATACTGCACTACCGTGTCAGTCAAGTAAGTCACTATGTGTCACTGGATTGTCTGAAGATGTGTGGGGACATCAAAAGGCTAGACACACAATGTAGCTAGAGGAGTACTCCAGACCCCACGTGGATGTGTGACCCACATTTGTCTTGTCCCATACAATGCTACAAAGCAGATGACACTTGTCCAGACGTTAAATAGCTGCAAATCAATATCAATGGCCAATATCATTTATATCTGGACTCTTCATGTCCTCCTCTGGTGGACTTGTAGTTGAACTGGTACATGCAGCAGTGACACGACACACAGATCACAACAATGCCAAGGTTGAGGTTTGGATAATTCAGTTGCGCAAGCCACAATAATACACATGAGATGTCCATGTCAAACTCAAATCAGTATATGACAGTGTGCATACATGTAATGTAAGTGCATGGACAGAATGGGTGTTGGGAGCACACTGCCTCACAGTCCCAGCACGGTTTGTCCCTTTGCATCCTGGTAAATGCAGTACACATTCCAAACTGACTTTGGAATAATCTGGAGTGATACACCAAAATTGCTGCTGACTTTGCTGTATATCCCTAGACACGTGTTCCTGGAATGAGCGCTTCATCAGTAGAGAGCTGCAGTTTCATGGAGAGCAAAGTAAATCATCTTGCTTTGCTGTGTTCCTGTGAGTGTTACTGTGACCTCAGAATAACTTGGCAGCATTCCCAGCAAACACAGATGAATCAGGAGTTAGTTAGTACTGTACACAGCATATACCCGGATGCAAAGGGGCAAACTGTGCTGGGACTGTGAGGCAGTGTGCTCCCAACCACCACTTAGTCCATAAGGACTGATGGGCAGATCAACAAGGCACTTGCGCCTCTTTGCACCGTCATTGGGTCACTTTAGTGACGCAGCGGCGGAGCACACAAAGCGCCATGCTGCTGGATTATTACAACGTGACGCATACGGTGCAGGATTGCATCCTAAAAGTGGCTGAGTGAAACTACAAGATACCACTCAGTCACTATTAGGGCCAAGCGAAGTCAAATCTACGCACCTGCTTGAAGCAGGTGTTAGGATTGCCGCAGCATGTTAGCGATCGTGCACCCCCGAGCCTTGCTGGAGGCGGCTCCGCAATTGCCACGCCACTACAGCAAAGCTCGGCTCTTCCACCGGGGATGCATCACACATCTGCCCACCCAAGCGCCACAGTGTGCCGCTTAGTACATGTGGTCCAACAGGGGTGACGCACGGGTGGGCTGATGCGTTACAACTCATCAGACACACCTCTGCTGATTAGCGGAGATGCGCCAGAAGTTGTAAATCGCCCCCTGATAACTGTACAGTGTGATTAGAGTTAAACAAATTTGGACCTAGGCTATTCTATGTATGTGTAGCGTCATGCATGGAACAACCACCACATCAAGATTTTGCTTATACTTCTGCAGGCACGGTTGATGAGACAGGAGATCCGCAGGAAGAAGTCCGGAGGATTAGACCATCTGTTCGGCGACGGCTAAACCCTCTTTCCACTAGCGATGAAGGGGAGGAGGAGGAGGAGGAGGAGGAGGAGGGGGAGGAGCCATCAACATCTGCAGGCCAGAGGGTTTCACCCACCCGGGATAAAGACGAACACTACACCGGTACTATGTCCCAGGTGGAGGCTGTGGACAATGAAGGGGGGGGGGTGACGAACCGGACACCTCGGACCATGATGTGGGGGATGGCCCCTCACCCACACATACATCACCAGTGGGTCACAAAGAGGTGTCCCCGGGGAAGGCCAACATTCCATCTGGGCCTGCCATCTGCCCCACCGTACCTCTAGAGTCCCCCATGCCATCGGGGGCTCCTGCTCAATCCCCTGATACGCGTCTCCCTACTCTTGGCCGCCAAGCCAAACACATCGGCTCCGGACCGGAGGCACCACGTCCCTTCTGTGTCCCCCCCCCCCCCCAGCGTCGGTGCTGTTCCTCCTGTGGCTGTGCCAGGGGACTTGAGTTGGATGGTCGAGGGTCAACCAGACATGTCCGCTCGCATCTTGCTGCAGGTGTGTCTGGAGATACGCTCGATGCGAGCGGACCTAGTCCGATCTATGGACAACATCGGCATCCAACTCCAGTCCCTGACCACAGCCATTACCTCTTTCATCTCCCAAGTGCCTTCCCATACCACCGTCAATGTGTCCCCCTGTCCGTTGGCCCACACTGGTTCCCCCCATACGCCTCGTGTGTCACGTTCCCGTGTGGTGCCTGTTCCTGCATCAGCCAGACGTGTGGATGTATCCGACCCTGAGGAGCTAGACATTGTGCTCCTGGATGATGACCAGAAAGACACTTGACTGTTGGACTGAGACATTGTTTTGGACGATGATTTATTTCTCCCCTTGTGAATAGACTGGTTCCCATGACGCTACCTGACGTATTATATTTGTTTTGCCCCACCCAAATCCAAGTTCCCTTCTCCTTCTGCATTAAGATCATCATTTGTTTTCCTTTCTCCCTTCCAAACCCGACGGTTTCTTTGTGTTCCTACATAAATGACTTTGCAGTATTATACTTTGTCTGACTAGTTTGACTTCATTTTGAATGTCTATTGCCAAATATAGACACATATTTAGTAAGTCATATGCTATGCATACTACAACGTGTTGCCATGATGTGTTACACTTGTACCTGTCTCACACACACACACACATGCCTACATCGTCAGAAGAGACATACTACACAACAGAATATTACAGTAGTAGATATTTATTGTCAAAATACTCCTAAGGAGCCCAAAACAAATAAGCCATTTTAATGGCGGTCATGTTTGCGTTGCCGCAATCGTGGGGGGGAGGAACGCGGTGAGGGGTGAGGTCGTCGCCTTCGTGTCTGTGGGTGTTGTCCAGGCTGATCAAGAGGTGCAGGTGCCAATGGTGTCTGCACATTAGGTGTCTGTGGCTGGACAAGGGCTGGTTGATGAGGTGGTTGAAGTGACTGTGCAGAGGTTGGTGGTGGTTGGGCAGGTGGTGGGGGTGGTGGGAGTGACTGTGCAGCGGTTGGTGGTGGTTGGGCAGGTAGTGGGGGTGGTGGGAGTGACTGTGCAGCGGTTGGTGGTGGTTGGGCAGGTAGTGGGGGTGGTGGGAGTGACTGTGCAGCGGTTGGTGGTGGTTGGGCAGGTAGTGGGGGTGGTGGGAGTGACTGTGCAGCGGTTGGTGGTGGTTGGACAGGTAGTGGGGGTAGTGGGAGTGACTGTTCAGGGTGCGGGTGTGTTTGTGTACCCTGGCTGTGGTGCTGTGCAGTTTGTGTTACAGGTGTGGGGATGTGCTGTCCTACAGGCCGACATGATTGTCCCCCTCCCTACGTTGGCTGTGAAGGTAGACTTTGGACCACTCTCACCATGCCCTCCATCATCTTCATGGCCAAGGCATGGTGTCTTGCACTCTCTTCCCTTTGGATGGATATCTGGTCTCTTGTATTTCTAGACATTTCCTGCCAAGTGCTATCCATCCTGTCCAAAGCTTGGCCCACCCTGTCCACCCCCTGAGGGAATTGGGCCATGTCCTGCAGGAACCCAGAAATGTCAGACAGGGTAGCCCCTATGGCCCGAATGTCCTGCCTCACATCTGCCTGCTGTTGGAAGAAGTCCTGCTCCCACTGGCCACCATAGTCATGTGCGGGCCCCCTCTGCTGGTGTCTGCCAGGGATGAGATGAGCAGGTCCAAAAACAGGGAGGCTGGCAGGTAGAAGTCTGTGGGCAGGAGAAGGGTTCCCAGGGGATACCTGGTCCACAACAGGGCTGGCACTTCCCACAGATGGTGGAGAGAATGGCAGGGATTCACTGCGTAGGGAAGAGTGGGTAGGGGAACCACCATGTCGGTCCCGGACGTGAGGGCTGTGAGTGAGTGATGTCTGTGAGTGGATGTGTGGTAGCTGTGTCTGTGTTGATATTTGCCGTGGTATTGATAGTCTGAGAGGAGGCAGACGGGCGTTGCTTGTCAGAAGATGTGAGGCGGGGACGTCAGTATTGTCATCCCCGGAGTCTAACAAATTGTACTCATCATCCTCCTCAAAGGCAACGTCCTCTTGCTCTTGATCCTCCTCCTCTCGGGCATGAGTTGCAGCCGACATTGCTGCCTGGAGGATCAGGGGATTCTCCCCTCGGATTTCCCGTCTGCCAGTACTGGTTGTCGGTCTGTCAGCCTCTTTAACAGCATCATCTGAAAACAGAGGTTGCAACTGTATTGGTGATTGACCAGGTATTACATGTGCAGCAACACCAGGGTTGTATTTACTGCACCTTGCATCAGCAGATGAGGATCATGTGATCTGGTTTGGATACCACCACAAATGGCCGCTCACACCATAGCCCTGAGGTGTTACACAGAGATCTACATGATACTAGCAAACTCACCAGTTCCAGCCACAACTCTCTGTCCCTTTGCGTTCCCTCCTAGTCTATCCTGCTGCACCTGTCTCACCATAGTAGTTGTAGACATAGCTGTAGAGGGTAGAAACAACATTATCAACAATCTGCCTCACCAAATGACAGACATGCATATGTGTCACTCCTGGTCTGTATTTCACTTAGTAATCAACAACTGTTGATTCCATGTAGAAGGGGATCTTGATCTATGTAATGGCTTTGTAATCTGAGCTGTTGACACTCCTCATGCCCAATTTACCTGAGGGACAGGTGCGTGACAGTTTCACAGCTGCAGCCAGGATGTCATGCATCCCCCGGGATGGTGTGCGCTGCAGTGGTCTCATCCTGTCAGCACCTGTGATGAGAAATACATGTCCATATTTTCGTACAAAAGATTGTAGCTATGAAAACAAATGACATTCTCATTAGCCATTTGTGGATAATCAAGGACGCTGTGCAGCATGCATAGCTCATTGACTTAACAAGTGGGCACCTGCTCACAAGCAGCATTTGCAACCTTACAGCCATGCGGCACTTACATCAATTAGATGGCACATCAACTGACAGACTTGTATGAGAAGGTTACTGATTTCACCCTTACCATTGTGACTGACTATTTTCATGGGTGTAATGTTGTGTGTTGAGAAGTCAGAAAGGAGTTCATGTGTGAGATGTGCAATTGTCAGGGGCCTGATGTTGCCCATATGTGCTTCCCTACCCATGAGGTCACACAGCTCATTATTGAATGAGAGAACGCAGATTACTAATGTCCATCCTTTGAGTGTTCTCTGTTCCCATGCTCCATTTCCAACATCATGGTACTACTCACATGACAACAGATAGTGTCTTGTGTGTGCAGCAGATATCCAAACCTCATATTTCATACACTCACCAATACATGTGGATATGGTAGAAGGGAGGCAGGCAGAAGACAACATTTGGATTTGATCACACATTGCAGAGGAGGGGAGAAGCTTTGAATCTTCGCACCTGCACTGGATTATCCTGTTGCTCTTCAGCAAAATGATTTTGCAGGTGTAACTGCATGAAGAATCACCTCAGCAGCCCCTACACCCATCTCACAGGTACACAACTGGCACCAGTGTGTGCCTCAGCCATGCCAATTTCATATTGATTTGTGCATGTTAATTTTCCTAGGGATTTAGCATATCATTGACTTGCAAGCCTGTTGTGTTGTGGAGGTTTCTCATGACACATTGTTCTATTGTATGTCCATTGTGCACACACTTGGCATACATTTTGTGTCAGCATCTCATTTGCCACCAGGGTCTGATCGGCCATGTGTTCAAATGCCCCATGTGAGCATATTGTGATGCAGGATAACAGTGTTGTACAACACATATGGTGGAGGTGAAAGGCACAGTTCATAGACATTCAGCAAGCTTGACTTACCGTGGCCCAGCACCGGATCAGTCTGTGGTCCCTGGGCAGATGTGAAGTCCAACCTAGTAGCAGGAGTCAGTGGGCGTCTGGGGTTATGGGAGGACGGCATTGTACCTAGAATGATAAGTTTGTTTGGCAACTTTACATTCCTGCTGCCACATGTGATGCATTGGATTCCTGGCACAGGACGGGCACAAGCAGTCATGGTCACCACCGTTGCAGTAGTGTGTCATACATTATGTAATGTGTGATCCCACGTATAACTTAGATTGGGCCCACTACCTTGATGCTACCTATAGCACAATGACATGCCTACGACTCCAGAGGTAAAGTCCACTATCGTGTTTTGTTGAAGTCCAAAATTTATCCATCCAATGTACGCAGTACATGATCAGCTCTGTGGACTGTGCTGAACAAAGTATGTATGAAAGATTTGAAGTTGGACAGTGTATGCATTGTCAATACTACAGAGACTGCTATCTCCCCGTTTGGTCTTCATTTCCGTATCGGTGCAAATGCTACTTCTTGATTATGTCTACAAACACTATTACAATATGGTGTATACACCCTTCTGACTTGTTGTGGCCCTCGATTACAGGATTGCTTTCCCTGTTCTGGGTCTGTTGATGTAATACATGTTGTGTACCACATTTACAAAGGTATGATGAGGCAAGACATGTTATAATTTGTATTTTGCTGTTCACAAATGTCATATGTAAACGGTGAATGTCCATTAACGTCTCCAATTGTCATGCAGCAAATGTAGCATAAATGGTTGTCTTACATAGCTGGGCACTATTTGTCCCTCTGTTGTCAACTGACCATGTATGCTTTTTGACCATCTCCTATGACTTACCAGTTAGTGTGGTTGACATGCCTTCATCGGTACGTTGCCGAATCCTCCTATGCAATGCGGTGACCTCTGCTACTGAAGTTGTCGGTGCTCTGGCTGGATGTGTCAATGGGTGAGAAGAGAGAAAAGTAGACAAATGGGAAATGTGCTTGTGTAAAGTTTCGGGGATTTGCCCATATCTTCTGTGTGATAACAGTATTGCTTGGAACTGCCGCAGACTGGGCAGGTAGGAGCAGTGGTGTGTTGGGGATGTAATGGCGTGGCAGATTGGAAATTGGACAACAGGATAGGTGTTGGACATGTTCACATCAGAGGATACTCTCACCATCTGCTTTGTGATTTAGGCCGGCACAGGGTGATGTACTGTTTGGAGACTTTAGTGGCAGGTTTACAAGCCCCTGGGGAAAATAGATTTACACTGTGGTTGCATCACTCCTGTGACACAACAGTGGTGTACAACAGACAACACATTTAGGAGTATTTGCACCGTGACGCTACTATGGTGAATCGTCATGTTGTGAGGCCCTGCGCTACGTCAGCTTGGAGGTGGCAGGGTGTGCACTCCTTTGGAATATGCCGCATCCAAGTGAGTCAGTGTAATCTACATCAGTGGTTCCCACACTTCTGACTCCTGAGGACCCCCATTGAGTCACCACTGGAAGCCGAGGACCCCCATGCAATTAGTATGAGTTAAATTTCAATCATTTTAACAGTAATTTGAGACAAATACACACGTGTGCACACAAAACAAATACTCAAAGTACTAAGTATTTTGGGTCAAGATGTGCGACTATTTAATGTAGCGCCTCGCAATTTGCTACACTTTTCAAGTGGTAATTTGCGAGTCACTAAATGAAATGTACAACAGTGTGTTTGACACTGGCTGGGATTCCCAATGGGGTCGCTAATTGCGAGGTTCATTTATATTATTGAGCCGCTCGCAATTTGCAAGCCCATTGGGAATGCCAGCCCTCCCAGGTATGGTGGCCTGCTGGGCTCTGCAGGCCACCATGTCGGGGCCAACTTTTCAATATAGCAGTTTAGAAAAGAAAATGCTGCCTGTTTACAATGCATTTTGTAAAATCAATCAAGTAACAGTAAAGTTGTCTTTACATTTTGCTAAGGGCAGGCAGAGTTCCCTGGGACCACTGCCTGCCCTTAAAATATTATTTTGCTTTCTTTTGCTAAGGGGAAGGGGTCCCCCGGAGACCCCTTCCCATTAGCAAATGCATTACCATCTACTTGAAGTAGGTGGTAATTGTGACTGTTTTGCGACCACAAACATTTGTACATGTTTTTGAGACTCGCTAATTGGAAGGGAATGCTGCTTCCAAATCGCAAGTTGCTAAACCTATTTAGAGAGATGCAAACAAATTTGAACTTGCTAAATTGGCTATGTACATGGCCCCATAGGTTTTTGCATGCGCAAACGGGTTAGCGAACCCGTTTGCGCATTTGAAAACCGATCGTACATCTGGCCCTTAGTGTTTTATGTAGAAGTAATAGGCCCTCTGTCAAATGTATTTCATTTGTTTTATAGCATCTTTCATACCAATGTAGAATGTCAGAGCACTTTCCATCACACACATATAGAGACATAGAATCGTACATGTAAATGTGTGTATATGAAATGTTTTAAGAGTTCTTGGTCTGGAAAAGCACAAACTCAGTATTCAGAACATGACACAGGGGCTAGCATTGACTTTAGCATACAAAACGTTTTTCTACCCAATAATTTCTTCTTAGCAGCATCAGGATAAATAATAACTGGGAGATGTTTAAGTTACAAACTGGTACCGTGCAATTTGCAAGCAGCTCTTTGATGACAGTTTATAGGTCCCTCTGCTAGATTATGATTGTCACTCATGAAGAGCACAGTAACAAATGAATCTCTGTGACAAAAGCAGTAACCACAATCCTAGGTACATACAATACTGCTTTTCAAGATGAATTTTATACTTTCTTTGCAGTAGGCACATTTCTACTCTGTGCTACATTTGTTACATTGCAGCTGCCACAGAACAACATTCTCCTCATGCTCCAGCAGGTACATTGATCACTGGCATTATCTTGACACGTTTATTGTTGCTGGTAAGCTGCTAATTATACAAGAACATTTCTGTGCTTTAAAAAATGATGCCTATGGACCCCATGGTAATGTGTTACGGACCCCTGGGGTTCTGCGAAGCACAGTTTGGGATACACTGATCTACATTATTTCACAGTATCACCTATCAGAGACTGCTGTGACGCAACAATACGCCTGCTTGAGGCAGATGTCAGGAGTGGCACAGCACGTTAGGTATGGGCAGTACATGGATATTGTTGGAGTTGCAAAGCTCTTCCGACACAACTTCAGCAAAGCCCCCCCTACACACCATCAGATTCAACACACATCTGTCTATCCACAGTGCACAACCATATGTACACGACACATCAGTGTTTGCGCAAGGCTTGAATTGGTCACATGTCACATTGGTACTGGCGCTTCCCTGCTAATGTTTGTCTTTAGCTTATTTATTTATTAAACTTACTTTTAAATTTCCATTTGTCATTGCACATTTTCTGTCAATATGTACAGTTATTGAATTAGCTGGGTTGTGTATGTATGGCATCAGTACTGTGTACATGTTTTTAATTGGGTGGGGGGGTATTAGCCTTTTCTGATGCAAAGCATTCTGGGACTTGTGGTGCTGCGTAGTGGGTGACACATGAGTCTCTGACTAACCATATTTTTATATGCACTTAGGACTATTTCCATGATCACTATGACAGTGTAACACAGACAATCTCTTCATGCACATTTTCTTTTCATTCCACTTACCTGGTACCACGTGGCGGACGTCACTGACAGGCAGCCCATGGACCAAGTGGGGCTGTATTGTTGTCAGGATATCCTCCTCCTGTCGGGTGAGCTGGATGCGGGGTCCAGGGCATGCAGCAGGGAGGATTCTGCGCAGTTCTATCATGGAATATTTTTCCTTGACCCTCTGCTTTTCGTCCTGCCACTTTTTTTTAATGTCCTGTATGGTTCGCCTCTCCACCCCCAGGGCTGAGACAGCAGTGGCTATCTGCTGCCATAGTTCTTGCTTCTGTGCCCCACTGGTGCAATATGGTGGTAGCCCATGTAGGCGATTGTGGTGCCTTACAATGTATTCCACTAGCATGGTGGTCTCCTCTGCAGTGAAATTTTTTTTCCGTCTCTGCTCCATGTTCACTGTCACTAAAAGCATTGTAGGAACAGTCTCTCTGTGTCCAAACCTGTTTCTTCACTGTGTGCTGTTTTATGTGTTTTGTGGTACTGGTCAATTAGTGTTAATTAGCTTCAGCTGGAGCGTGGTGGGGGATGGTAGGCAGTGGCAGCATACACCATGGCAAAATGGAGCTGTTGGCTGGGATTGGCTGCTGTGTGTCAGCTGGTCCATGTTGGGGGATGGGTGGACCTTGGCCAGGTGTTTCCTCTTGGCTAACATGACAAACGGCCCGCAATCGTAATTTACGGCCCGTAATCGTAATTTACGGCCCGTGATCGTAATATACGGCCCGTAATCGTAACTTACGGCCCGTAATCGGAATTTGCGCAGATGTGCGGTAAAGTCCGCCAAAGTGCCGTACTATCCGGCCCTGTGGCGGAAATTACGGCCTGGCGGCGGACGTAAAGTTAGTAGTCGTAAGTCTCTTCTGTGAATCCCGAAAAGTAGTAAGTTCATTCTGTGAATCCCAAAAAGTAGTAAGTTCATTCTGTGAATCCCGAAAGTAGTAAATTCATTCTGTGAATCCCGAAAGTAGTAAGTGCATTCTGTGAATACCAGATAGTAGTAAGTGCATTCTGTGAATACCAAATGTCTTAAGTTCATTCTGTGAATCGGGCCCATAGTTAGGAAAACTTTAGGTATGCTTGATATACAAAACCTAAACTACAGAAACATTTGAAATTCTAAAGTTTTAGTAATCTCTTAAATGTATGATTTATGCACCATTTTCTCACGTACTTATTTCTTTTTTGAGACAAATGCAACTTAAACCACACAAACATAAGAAATGCAAACATTTTAGTTCTGTTACATTTATCATTTACGTACCTCTTATAAATTACTATAAGTCATACTTATAACACATCTATACATCTATACATATGCACCACCTTTAAATTAATATCACTCGCGCACCTCTGTACACAGTCTTGTCACCTCACTCACCACACTACATTAACTTTAACTCACCACTGTACCAAGAATTGGAATGTGGGATATAATATAATTTCAGATGTCATAAATGTTTTAATTAATGCAAAGATTTCACATACTATAACTTATATAATATACAAGGGTGTAGTGCATGGAGAAGGGGTAAGTTAAGGCTAATGCATTGTGGCGAGTGAGGTGACAAGACTGTGTATGGAGGTGCACAAATGATATTAATTTAAAGGTGGTGCATAAGAGCCTGAAGTACTTCTCTGAGGTGGACAGGTGATCCTCCCAGCTTGAACTGAAGACCACAATGTCATCAACCTAGGCAACACTGAAGTTCTTCAACCCAGCCAGGACCTGGTTGATCAATCTCTTGAAGGTGGCAGGGACATTATTCAACCCAAAGAGAACACTTACCTCTCTTTGTGCCCCCTTTGCCAAGGCAATCTGCCAGTACCCAGACTTTAAATAAAACATGCTGAGGAACTTGGCAGACCCTAGCCAAACTATAAACTTATCATCTCTTTGGATGGAGTGTACATCAGTCTTGGTGACCGCATGGAGCCCACAGTAGTCCATAAAGAACCTGAGTTCTGGTGTGACACCTGGAGGGGAAGCTGTGAGGACCAACTCCAAGATCTATTTGGGGGCTCAATAACCCCTAACTCCAACATCTTGGAGAATTCCTACTTTGATGCTGGCTCTCACCTTAGCAGACAGCCTGGCCTAGGAATCCTAACTTTACTACTACTAAATGCCTTTGTGAATACCGAAAGTCGCAAAGTTAGGATTTTGTCTCAGTTTAGTAGTAGTAAACTTAGGAATCCTAACTTTACTACTACTATAGGCCTTTTGTGAATATCTAAAGTCGTAAAGTTAGGCTTTTGTCTCAATTTAGTAGTAGTAAAACTAGGTATCCTAACTTTACTACTACAAACTGCCTTTTGTGAATACAGAAAGTCGTAAAGGTAGGATGTTGTCTCAGATTACTTTTGTGAATCATGCCCATTGAGCATAATTTAATTATTAAAACAAGACAAAGATGACAAATATCCAATCAGTAGAAGCAGAGTTATGAATTTCTAAAGAATAAACTGGAATTGATGGCTGGATATACAAAAGTAAATTGCGTTTCTTAATGGGGTGAATTGCAATTTCGGTCCATTAAGAAATACTGCCTTTCAATATGCACAAAGGTCTAAACGTGGTCGCAAAATGCGATTCCTACCCAGTACTCTAAAAAAGAAATCGCAAATTGGGATGATTTCCTAAGCACGTACAAAGGTAGGTAAGTAGGTAGAAAACATGCCTATTTTGACAATTGTCCATAAAACATTTTTAAAAACACATAAAACAGTTATGGTGTAAAATTAATTTAAAATCCATCAGGTCCACATGTACAAAGCATTTCCTAAATGCTAAATGGGCATTAAGGAAATGCTATTACCACAACTTCAAGATGGTAACCATGTGCAATTTAAAAAAATGGACCCAAAGAGCATCATTAGCATGGCGGGCGGACTTTTTCTGGCAGCCATAGCCCTGTGAATTGGGACCTCTCGCAATACATGCGGCCGTCTGGCATATACAGTTAGGATGCGCCCGCCACACTGGCGGGCGCATCTCCCATTTTTAACATTGCGGCAGACTGAGGTTTTCCGGGCGATGCTGAAAGCACCGCCAACCGCAATGACAAAAATGCAAGTTCTGCATTTGAATGCACAACATGACAGGCACCGCGCGGTTGGTGCCAGTTCCGTGACAATTACGCGACTGTGGACGTACAGTCAGACTGTGGACGTACAGTCAGCGAAGTGGTTGCTTGGTCGGAAGTGATCATTTCAGTGTACTCAACACCCGCTCCGTCCACAGACACACCATCGAACTCTGGAACCTCCTCGACACCACAGCTCCTGACGTCGCTTTTCTCACGGAAACCTGGATGAACGACTCCTCAGCGCCCGACATCGCCATCGCCATCCCAGAGGGCTACAAGATCACCCGAAGAGACCGAGACAACCAGGCATCGCCATCATCTACAGGGACACCATCCGCATCACGACCAACACCGACGACACCCTGACAACCGCCGAACACCTGCACTTCCAGATCCACACGGACCCCAAAACCACCCTCAGAGGCACCCTCAACTACCGACCCCCGGGACCACGCACACAATTCAGCGAAGACATCGCCGACTTCATCAGCACGCACGCCCTCCCATCCGCTGACTACATCCTCCTGGGGGACATCAACTTCCACCTGGAGAACAACAACGACCGCAACACCACCACCCTGCTTGACAACCTCGCCAACCTCGGACTCAAGCAACTGGTGACCACCCCCACCCACCTCGCCGGACACACACTCGACGCTGTCTTCTCATCCAGCAAGGGCATCGTCTTCAGCCACGCCACCGGACTCCACTGGACGGACCACAGCTGCGTCCACTTCACTTTCAGAAGATCCACGATCCACCACCACCAGCAACAGGTTGTTCGAAGAAACTGGAACAAGATCACAGCAGACCAGCTCGCCGCTTCCCTGAGCCAGCACCCTCCCGCCAGCTCAGCGAACCCCAGCCAGGCCGCCGACAACCTCACGAAGTGGATCAGCAACTGCGCAGACGACCTCGCCCCACTGAGGACCCCAACTAGCAGACCCGGCAGCAAAAAGGCCCCATGGTTCACCGACGAACTCAAGAGCTCCTAGAAGAACTGCCGAGCCCTCGAGAAAGCCTGGAGAAGGGAGCCAACACCGGAGAACATGACCACCCTCAAGCTCACCACCCGGAAGCACCATCAACTGATCCACGCCACCAAGAAAACAGCATTCAAGGACCGGCTGGACAACAACGCACACAACTGCAAGGAACTTTTCAACATCGTGAAAGAGCTCTCCAACCCCAACGCCGGACACAACGACATCACCCCGTCGCAAGACCTCTGCAACTCCCTCCCCTCCTACTTCCACAACAAGATCGCTGACATACACAACAGCTTCAGCCCGCAAACAACGCTCCCAATGACCGCACCAACGCCCCCCACCACCACCCTCAGCGCCTGGACCCAGATCAACACAGAAGACACCATCTGCACGATGAACTCTATTCACTCCGGATCTCCGACCGACCCCTGCCCCCACCACGTCTTCAACAAGGCCGACGCTGTCATCACACCCCACCTGCGGGACATCATCAACACCTCCTTCGACACCGCCACCTTCCCTGAGAGCTGGAAGCACGCCGAACTCAGCGCTCCACTAAAGAAACCAACAGCGGACCCCACCGAACTCAAGAATTACCGCCCCATCTCGCTCCTCCCGTTCCCAGCCAAAGTCATCGAGAAGACCGTCAACAAGCAGCTGGCCGCCTTCCTCGAGACAAATGGATCCCTCGACCCCTCACAGTCTGGCTTCCGAGCCAACCACAGCACCGAGACCGCCCTCATCGCTGCCACCGATGACATCCGAGCCCTGCTGGACAACGGTGAAACAGCGGCCCTCCTCCTCCTAGACCTCTCTGCGGCGTTCGACACTGTCTGCCACCGCACCCTAGTGCAGCGCCTAAGCAACATCGGAATCCAGGAGAAGGCACTGGAGTGGATCATCTCCTTCCTCACTGGAAGGACACAGAGAGTCCGCCTACCACTGTTCAGCCCCACCCTCTTCAACGTCTACATGAGCCCCCTTGCGGCCATCGCACGCCAACACAACCTCAACATCATCTCCTACGCCGACGACACCCAGCTGATCCTCTCCCTGACCAACGACCCCCCCGCCGCCAGAAACAACCTCCACGAAGGGATGAAAGACGTAGCCGAGTGGATGACGACCAGCCGCCTGAAACTGAACTCAGACAAGACGGAAGTCCTCATCCTGGGCTCCTCGCCCTCCGCCTGGGACGACTCCTGGTGGCCCCCCGCCCTGGACACCGCACCCAAACCGACAGACCACGCGCACAACCTGGGCTTCATCCTGGACTCCTCCCTCTCCATGACCAGACAAGTCAACGCTGTCTCCGCGTCCTGTTTTAACATCCTGCGCATGCTACGGAAGATCTTCCGGTGGATCCCCACCGAGACCAGGAAGACGGTCACCCAGGCCCTCGTCACCAGCCGACTGGACTACGGCAACGCCCTCTACGCCGGAACCACCGCCAAGCTCCAGAAGAGACTCCAGCGGATCCAGAACGCCTCAGCCAGACTCATCCTCGACATCCCCCGACGCAGCCACATCTCCGGACATCTGAGAGACCTGCACTGGCTCCCCGTCAACAAGAGAAGCACCTTCCGTCTCCTCACCCACGCACACAAAGCCCTACACGACCAAGGCCCGAGCTACCTCAACAACCGCCTCAACTTCTACGCTTGCAAACGCCACCTCCGATCGACCAACCACGCCCTCGCCGCCGTCCCCCGCACCTGAAGAGCGACAACAGGAGGAAGGTCCTTCTCCTACCTGGCCGCCAAGACCTGGAACACCCTCCCGACCGACCTTCGCCTGACCCAAGGCCACCTCTCCTTCAGGAAGAAACTCAAGACCTGGCTGTTCGAGCAGTAGCGGCACCCCCCCCCCCCCCCAAGCGCCTTGAGACCCTCCGGGTGAGTAGTGCGCTCTATAAATGCCTTGATTGATTGATTGAGTGTATGCTTGGGATGCATGTGAGAAGAACTGTAAAGGAGGGGAACTGCTGCGAAGCGGAGGCGAGTGACGTCAGTAGGTGCCGGGCTGGGACAGGGCGATTGGTGTGAAGCCGCGCTGGGGTTAGTGGATTGCCATCAGGAAGTAAAGGAGCGCTGCGAGAGAAGAAACGCTGGGTTTCATCATGAAATGTTTCAAAGTTTTGAGAGATTTATTCAGAAAAGAAAAGAAGTTAGAACCCCGGGAGGGAGAAGAAGCCCCACCCAAGGATACTCCGTCTCATTACATGGCTACAAATGTTGGGTTGAACACAATATTGTGGCTCGAGAATTGAGCTATAATGACAGATGGAAATGAGGAGTTGACCTTTCCTAGATATGGAACTTTCAGATTAGAAGTGTTATATCAGTTGAAAGCGATTTTGGCTTCTTTGCGGCCTTTACCTAGGCCGACACACTTTGAGGCATTGAATGCATGGATCAGGGCGGCACACGAAAGAAACAGGGGCAGGTGACAGTAAATAGTGAAGAGGTCAGTTAGGGCAGTCCAAAACGAGAGGTGGGATGCATTGGAAAAGAGATGGAGAATACAGACGATCAAAGGAGATAGGTTGTATCCACTGTTGGTTAAAAGAGGGGACGCACAGAAAAAGAGTACAGAGGACAACAACAGTGATACGGATGACAGCTTAATAGAAAGCCTGTTATCTGAGAGTTAAACCTCCTTACAACCCAGAGTCAGGGGAGGAGAAGTCAGCCCCAGGGGAGGAAGTTAGGGTACCGCATGTCACCCCTAGAGCTGAAGTAGTGGGAAAGCTCTCGACAGGAGAAGGACAGAATGTAGAAGGTGTCTGTTCTCAGAGGTTGCCAGATGCTCTCTATGGTCCGATAGTGTCAGTGTATAATCCAGAGCAGCCGCAAAGTGAGGGTCCACCGCAGATGGGTATGCAGGGAAGTATGAGATCTGACAGGCACAGTGTAGTGGAAGGATTGAGCCCAATGCCAAGCCCTGTGGAATCGAGTACACTGTTACCAGCGACAGCAGACTCGTCGAGGGGTCAGATGGATTTGAGGGGCCCAAGACCAAAATCTTTTGGGGAACAGAGGCTAGATCTGAGAACATGGGAGACCGTTGAGGGGGTTCAGAGCGACAGGCCAAGAGAGGATTGGGACCATGGGAATATCGAAAATAGGATGGTTCCTCCCAATAACCCTGAAGAGTGTAGGCGTAGGGGTCAGGACAATGATTGCAGGGAGTCGAGTCGTGCATCTAGTCGAGGTACCTTGAGCGCAGTAATAAAAGTAAGAAGAATTGATGTGATGCGGTTAAAAGCAGAAGTGGATGAAATTGTTGAAGGAAACCTGCCTTTAGAGAGGATTGAACTTTACGAACCAGATGAGTTGTTGTTTGTAGCGAAGGATGTGACTCGGAAAGCTAGGTCGACCCATGAGAAACTGACTGAATTGGCGAATAAATATGATGTGGACTTGTCCAAAACGAAAATGCTGCAGGGTAATCACAGATTGCAATATACTAACCAAGATCTAGAAGAGAAAAGGGTGATCGGACTGAAGACTCACATTCGAGAACTAATTGTAGGGATACGTGCTTGTAGTAGGTTTGATAAATGGGAAGAAAGGTCGTCAAAGAAGAAGAGTGTTAGAAGGAGTATGACTGAGACACCCCTTCCGGGAGGAGGAATGACAGGAATTGGAGCATACCCTTTGCGGGAGGTGGCCAATGGAGGATATGTTCATGTGCCCTGGAGTCAGGGAGATTCAGCTGCCTTTAGAAATGATTTCCCAAAGTTGCGAGAGAGCCCAGTTGAATGGTACAAGCAGGTAGAGAGGTTTGTCAAGATCTTGAAGGTGCTGTGGATTGATCTGAATACCTTATTTGACATTGTGGTTCCAGGAGACTTGTGGGTAGCATGCAAGGTTGCTGTTGAATGGCCCGCTGTGGAGCCAGAGAGGGAGGCTGCCACAAATGGACCGTCACCCCTTGTAATGAAAAAATATGAACAAGTGATTACGTGATTGAAATCTAAGGTGCCACCACAGGATATCGACTGGGTTAAGATAGATCGGACGGTACAGGAGCCTAAAGAAACAGTGCATGAGTACCAAGAACGACTATTACAGGTCTTTAAGCAGTACAGTGGGTTGGATGTGATGGATCCTAGAGACATGGGACAGTTTGTTTCAAAGTTTGTTCTAAGATTGAGGCCTGATATCTGTCTTATGATCCAGCAACATTTGATTTGTTGGCAGAACAAACCACTGGACGAGATTTTGAGGTATGGCAGGTACTGTAGTGAGGAAATCGATTGGAAGCACAAAAAGCTCAAGGACAAGCTGATGCTGGTCCAGATGCAATATACTGACACGGGAGGTCAGGTTCAATCAGGGGGAGGTACCTTGGGGAGGAAACAGAATGGTCGGAAAAAGGGAAATGGGGACGACTCCAAGCCAAGGGTAGATGTAGCGATGTTGAAAAAGACTACTGAGTGCCACCAGTGTCACCAGATTGGACACTGGAGACACAAGTGTCCCTATAATCCTGCAAATCAGGAGCAGCAGGAGGAGGAAATGGTTTAGGAACAGGTACCTCAGATGATGGTGACGTCAGTGGCAAAGACTAAGTCAATAAAAGGGGAGACTTCGGCTCCTCGAGTGCAGGTTCCCCAGCCACTGAAAATATCGACAGGGACCCGGACTTACCGGAAGATGCCTCTCCTTGAGGAGAGTGATGATTGTTACTTGGACCCGTTGGCCTGATGGTGCTTGAGAGGGGAGGAAAATGTATAGAAAGGGTCCCCGTGAGGAGAACGTTTAAAAACACAATAACACACTTACAAATTTAAATGAAGATAAGAAATTGATTCTAATGAGAATGTTGTCATTTATTCAACAACACTACATTATGATTTAGTGAAGCATTATTACAATCACTTTAAGGAGAGTAAGAAATTAGAAAAATGAAATAGCCCCAAGTTGGGAGGGGAGGGAAGGAGGAAGTGGTGCTCAAGGGCTGTGAAAAAGTTAGGGAAAGTACACAGACTTGAACAGGATGTAAATAAATACAAGAATCAAATCAGGAATTGGGAATTATTCCAAAAACCAAAACAGCCTATGTGAATTATGGAAAATGTTGAAAACACAATTCAGCTACGGACATTCTACGGTCACATATGCAGTACAGTGTGATCCAGGAGATGTGCCGGACGTCCAAAGGTTTAAGAGTCGTCGACGTTTCGACCCCTATTTATAGGCTAACTTAAGTCCTTTTCCGGGGTCTTCATCAGGACCGTTACAGTGGGGGAAGGGACGAAGTGGGGCCGTCCTGTTTGGAGTGGAGGAGAAACAGTGCAGTGGACCATCCAAATGGTGTACTGCTCCCGATGGGGAAGAAACTTTCTCCGAGAAGGCTGTCAACTTTAGTTAAGTCAAACTAACTCCATGAAGATATACGTCAGCGGGGATAATTGCTGCCACGACTTGTGGGCGGCGTGCTGGTTTGCTGCAGATCTAACTGGCAAATTTGTGTGGGTCCACGCAGCTTTTAGGTGGACAGGAGACCACAGGTACACGCGGCGGTCGCCATGATAAATCGGCCGACTGGGTGCCGTCACGGTTAATTCTTGACGCAAGAGAAACGAGGCGCAAGCCTTCGGTCCGATTACAATCCACAGAACTCCGTCAGCCGCTACCAACCAGCACGCCGCCCACAAGTCGTGGCAGCAATGATCCCCGCTGACGTATATCTTCATGGAGTTAGTTTGACTTAACTAAAGTTGACAGCCTTCTCGGAGAAAGTTTCTTCCCCATCGGGAGCAGTACACCATTTGGATGGTCCACTGCACTGTTTCTCCTCCACTCCAAACAGGACGGCCCCACTTCGTCCCTTCCCCCACTGTAACGGTCCTGATGAAGACCCCGGAAAAGGACTTAAGTTAGCCTATAAATAGGGGTCGAAACTTCGACGACTCTTAAACCTTTGGACGTCCGGCACATCTCCTGGATCACACTGTACTGCATATGTGACCGTAGAATGTCCGTAGCTGAATTGTGTTTTCAACATTTGCCATAATTCACATAGGCTGTTTTGGTTTTTGGAATAATTCCCAATTCCTGATTTGATTCTTGTATTTATTTACATCCTGTTCAAGTCTGTGTACTTTCCCTAACTTTTTCACAGCCCTTGAGCACCACTTCCTCCTTCCCTCCCCTCCCAACTTGGGGCGATTTCATTTTTCTAATTTCTTACTCTCCTTAAAGTGATTGTAATAATGCTTCACTAAATCATAATGTAGTGTTGTTGAATAAATGACAACATTCTCATTAGAATCAATTTCTTATCTTTATTTAAATTTGCAAGTGTGTTATTGTGTTTTTACACGTTCTCCTCACGGGGACCCTTTCTATACATTTACCACACAACGCCCAGGTCCCCCTGACTGCATGGGTTCAACCCCCTTCTGTAATGAGAGGGGAGGAAGACTGCACTCTTGGGGCAGTCCTGGACGTAGACCAGAGGGGACCATTTGTGGAAGCTGATGTCGATGGTCACTCTACCACCTTTTTGGTTGATACTGGTGCTACCCGTTCTACTGTGAGATCTGCAGTAGTTCCCAACCTACCCCTCTCGAGTAAGACAATGCAAGTTGTAGGTGTTGCTAATAGGAAACTGACAAATCCTCTGACAGAACAGATTCCTGTGAAGATAGGAACATTCAGGGATAGACATCAATTTGTGGTGTGTGATTCAAGTCCTGTTTGTTTGCTAGGGAGGGATCTCCTGTGCAAACTTAATTGCACCATCTATTGCACCCCTAAGGGATTGGAATTGCAGACTAATGACGATGACGCTACCTTTAAGGTAGCGAATCAGCATGTGTGCATAGAAATGTACCCTGCTGTGACAATGGACGAGCTTCCTTTTGATTTGAGAGAGTCAGTTTCACAGGTGGTGTGGGACTTTACTGGAGAAGACATAGGCCTGATTAAGTTAAGATTCAGGTCAAGGAGAAAATTGATTTCCCCAGAACACCCCAGTACAATTTGACCCCAGAAACGATTGCATGGATAAAGCCTGTGATTGAATCTATTAATAAACAGAGAATACTGTAGGAGATATTGGGGAGTCCATGTAACTCGCCAATCATGAGATTGCAGAAACCGAGTGGGAAGTTTAGAATTGTACAGGACCTGCGTCGGGTGAACAACATAGTTGTTCCCTGTAGTCCAGTGGTACCCAATCCATCTGTAATCCTGTTTCATATCTTGTGCCAAGCCGAGTGGTTCACCGTGATCGACCTGTGTCAGGCTTTATTTTCGATACCTCTGCATGAATGAGGTGCAGTATCTGGGGCATAGGATAGAGAAGGTCAAACGGAAGGTGTCGCCAGACCGGATTGAGGCAATTCTGAACATGATGGTGCCTTCAACACAGAGAGAGGTCAGGATGTTCTTGGGGATGGTTGGCGTCTGTCATCAGTGGATTGCCAACTTCTCCTTAAAAGCCAAGCCTTTGCAGAGAGTGATGCACAAGGACGTGAGTGATCCGGTACCATGGGACAACGGCTGTATGAAGGCTTTCCTTGAGTTGCGAGAAGACCTTTGTCGTGCTCCGGCACCAGGAATGCCTGACTACAACAAGCCTTTTTCATTGTTTTGCTTTGAACGAGAAGGTTGTGCATTAGCAGTCCTAGTTCAAGATCATGGAGGTGTCCGTAGACCAGTTGCCTATTTCTCAGTTACTTTAGATCCAGTAGCTTCAGCGTTGCCCGGATGTCTCAAATCCATTGCTGCAACAGGTGTCAGCATTGAAAGGTGTGAAAGCATTGTAATGGGTCATCCATTGATTGTTTATGTGCCCCATTCAGTTGAGCTGCTGATAACCAGGACAAAGACACAGCACTTGATGAATAATAGGCTCACTCGCTACGAGCAGGTTATACTTGCTATGAAGAACGTGACCCTTTAGAGGTGCTCTGTTTTGAATCCTGCTACCTTGATGCCGTTGCTAAACACGCTTGATGAAGATTGTGAGGACCATGATTGTCTTGATGTGACTGAACTTTGCACCAAACCAAGACCTGACATTGTCGATGAACCATTGCTTGACCCTGATGAAATTTTCTTTGTTGATGGTTAATGCATTAGAGACAGTGTTGGTCAGTTGAGAGCAGCATTTGCTCTATGCACTATTTTAGGAGTTGTTGAAGCTGCTTGCCTGGAAGGAGTATACTCTGCTCAGGTGGCCGAACTCATAGTTTTGACTCGTGCTTGCCTGGCAGCAAAGGGAATTCGGATTACTATTTATACTGATAGCCAATATGAGTATGGTGTAGTTCATGACTATGGACAGTTGTGGTCTCAGAGAGGTTACATGACGTCATAAGGAACACTAATCAGGAATGGAGAATTTGTTAGACTGCTCTTGGAAGCTTTACAAGATCCCTTAGAAATTGCTGTTGTGAAGTGCACGGCTCATGGTAAAGGGACAGATTTTGTGTCACTTGGAAACCGATAAGCGGACGAAGTTGCACGATTCTGTGCCGAGCAAGGTTATTCATTCACTGAACAAGAAATAGAGGGATGCAAGGAAAGAACCGAGTCAGACATGATGCTTGTCATGGCAGATACTTGGGATGAGCTTAGGTGCATGCATGAACAGGTTTCAGACCATGAATGGTGCAGTTCACTTGGGAAGAGATGCGATGACATGAGTGTTCAGACAAACATGGTACAATCCAAAGTTTTGTGCAGTGGCAGAAGCTGTTTGCCAAAGGTGTGTTACGTGTCAACAAATCAATGTTGGGAAGAGAACTGCAGTCACCATGAGTCACATTGGGAGGTCTGGGGGACCGTTCAATAGGATGCAATTGGATTTCATTGAGATGCCCAGATGCAATCATTTGAGATACATTTTGGTGGTGGTGTGTGTGTTTTCCCAGTGGGTGGAGGCATACCCGACACGCAGGTGCGACACACTTACTGTAGCTAAGCTATTGATGAGGGAACTTGTGCCTAGATTCGGGGTTCCAGCCTCTTTGGAAACGGACAGAGGAACTCACTTCCATAGTGAGATAATGAAGATGATTTGCACAGCACTGAACATTGATCAGAGACTCCATTGTAGTTACCGACCAGAGGCTTCTGGGATAGTGGAGCAGGTCAACAGAACTTTGAAAGCTCGGATGGCGTAAGTGTGTTCATCCACATCTCTTAAGTGGCCAGATGCCTTGCCTTTGGTGCTAATGAGTATGCAAAGTACCCCAGACAGGAGAACAGGTCTCTCGCCCCATGAAGTGCTGATGGGGAGGGCAATGAGGTTATCAGCGGTGTCATTGACAGCCTTGCTGAGTATCACAGATGATCTGATCCTTGATTATTGCAAGGGACTCGCTGATGTCATCCGTTCTGTGTCCCATCAGGTGCAGGCTGCTGTGGTTCCGGTTTCCAGTGATCTCTGCCACGACCTGAGTCCGGGGGACTGGGTGCTGGTTCGGAAGCACGTAAGGAAAATTTGCTTGGACGCTCGTTGGAAAGGGCCCTATCAAGTCATTCTCATTATGAACACTGCTATGAAGTGTGGTGGGCTACCGAATTGGGTGCATGCTTCACACACTCAACGAGTTCCATCACCCTTGGAAGAAACAGCTCCTCTCCCTAATAAAGATCCAGCTGAAGTGGCAGGGCCACAAGAGAGGACAGGCCAAGCTGTGAGGGTGTCTGAAGAAGCTGGTGACTCACTGGATCAAGCTGAGGAGGGTCATGACGGAAGTGAGTCTGAGACTGCCTCAGAAAGGGGAAGTGACTGTGAAAGTGACCCTAAGCCAAATTCAGCTGAAGAGAACTGTGAGCAAAGCGAGCAAGTATCAAGCAAGAGTACCAGCAGAGCAGGGGAGCAGTGGCCAGGGAGACAAAGGCGGCTGAACCTGAGGTTGGTTTCTGAGAAGGATATTGCTTCTGTGTCTGAGGAGTCTGAATCAGACAGAGACGGGGAAAGGCAAGCTTGTGGAGGACTGAGAAGATCAAGGCGAAAGAGGGTGCCTTCTCATAGGTATGTGACTCCTGAGTGGACCTACCCTATGATTGATGTCAGGCATATTGAGATCGGGGAGGGGGAGGGCAGTGACAGTGATCAGTAACAGTCCTAACATCAAACTGGACGTGCTGTTGTTGGTCCCGGGACCTGAGATCGAAGGCGTACTGACCATCACTGTTCCAAATCCACCGATTTTAAGCAGAATTTGTCATCTAATTTTTAGTAGATTGATTTTTCCTACATTTGGCCCTGAAATATCAGCTCAAGAATCCATTGTTACTCATCTTTAACTTTTGGAATATGTAATAGAAGCGGTTGGAACAAATCTTATTATCGATGAAAGAGACTTTTGTAAATATTTGCTGTAAATAACCTACGTCCGAGTGGAATAAGAAGAAATGTAGGGACTTACCATAGAGGATGGAGAAGGGTTAAGGTTGTCTATTGCTCGCTGTAAATAAGGAACTGAAAATAAAAGGGGACTTTCAGCCTCTGAGGTGTGGTTCGAGTGCTTCTACAGGAAGAAGGAAGAAAAAGACTTTTGAACTCTGCTGTTGAACGACTATATTGAAGAGCACATCTTGAGACCATGGAGGCTGGAAAACCAAATCGTATAGCTAGGTGCATTGTAAGCACACTTATAGGAGGAGTTATACTCTTCATTATTCTAGTAGTTGTAGTCTCGTTTTTAGTACCACATGAGCAGGCAGTAGAGGTTGAGGGAACACCTACACCTACTACTCCAGCAAAGAAGAGGTCAAGGTAGGACACGACAGAGCTTTGCTGCTAGAAGAGAGTCGCAGATTACATGCAGATCTGTCTAAGGGTAATTTCAAGCTTAATGCATATGCAAAGTTGTTGTATGAGTATATTGATTTAATGGATGCGAAAGATTGCTATGTGTGTATGCAATTGCCTGCTTCTGTAGATGAGGGTATTAGAGATCACCATCTTCCATTGACATATGGAATATCATGTAGTTTGCTGCTTAGCATATTTTATGGTCGCAATCACGTTGAGTATTTCTTTTTGAATTATGATGCAGTGCTTCCTGAAGTACGGCATATAAGCATTTGAACAAATATGATTACTATAAGTCAGAGGACAGGCTTGGAACGTATTTTATTCCAACCCAGGAGTTAGATACAGCTTATGCACACCGTCATAATCTGACGTGCTTGTTGTCAGATACAGAGAAGAAATTCTTTGATCAAGTAGAAGATAGATATCGGAAACAAAATCAGTTGTGAGCTTCAGAACAAGCCAAAGTAGATTGGACAGACGAAGGGAAGTTGCACAAGTCTAAAGGGAGTTTTGGTCCAATAGTTTTATATGAAGTACAGAAAGGGAAGTTGTGCATTCACCGACCACAGACATATTATGAGAATGTCAACGTAGGTCATACCACGTGTGAGCATACATTCTCTTTGGAGTATTATGCAAAGGATTCCTTGCAGAGCGTGGTACAAGTGATTCCGACGGTGTATTTTGTTTGTGGAAGGAATGCTTATGTGTGGTTGCCTGAGAAATGGTACAGAACAAGTTATTTAGCGATCATTTTCCCCAAGATTCACCATACAGAAGATTTTGAATTGATCGAAGGAGGACATGTGAGAGTGAAGCGAGGTGAAAGAGCAGGAGCTATAGTTGGAGATGTTTTTGGTGCCATGATACCCACGTTGGGAGTGATTCTGAATGACGTGAAAATTCGAAGGTTGGTGACTGTTGTGGACGAATTATCCATGAATACAGCTAAGTCCTTAATGTTGGTTGAGGGTGAGATGTTATCAATAAGGACTATGGCTTTACAAAACCGTCTTGCTTTAGACGTCCTTCTAGCTAAAGAGGGAGGAGTCTGTAAACTTTTAAAGGTTCAAGAATGTTGCACTTATATACCAGACAACAGCAAAGATCTGGAGAAATATATAAGCAACATTACTGCTATTCATTATGAGATGGAGGATCTGACTGAAGAAACAGTGTGGGAGAAGATTGGGAAGGGTTTTGGTAAGGTGGTTTGCCAATCATGGGAAAGGTATTCTTGGTTACATTTTGAAGCCCATCATAATATTGGTGTGCTGTGTGATTGGATTGTGGGGATTGGTTAGAGTGTACCAGTGGTATAAGTCAAGCCGACTGGAAAGATCGTTGAGAATGCAAGAGAGGCAAATGGAGAGACTGCACGACAGTCAATATCAGAGTTTGTAGAACATGGAGTTGCTCACAAGTGGGAGAATGGCAACAAGCTCTGTGTAAATCGGTTCTTCCCTAAGGGTGGAGTAGAGTATGATGACATGGGACATCAAAGGGGGGAACTGATAGAGCACCATGTAATTTTGAAATTTGTAGGGGTGCACCATAATCCCGAGTAGTCAGCAACCACATATTTAGAGGGTCTACTAATGTAGTTTAGACTTATACTGTTAAGCTGAGAATCAGCATGATATGTAGTGATGTGGTTAATAATTAAAGACTAATGTAGTGTTCTAATTGAAATGTTGTCTTACCTAATGTAGAAGTATAATCATGTGTAAAATGTTGTATTACTAATGAAATGCTTTTGAAATGTATACACGCTTATTAAGGAGTGAATTAACATAGGCTTCTAACATGAAAGGTAGTGCTTACATTGAAAGCAAGATTAATACTCCATAGTTGTGAAATGTAATGTCATGTTGTATTAGAAATGTCTTTAAACGTGCAAAGGCCTGGGACATGTTGAAGCCAGTAGATGCCTAATTGTATTTTTCTTTTGTTAGCTTTAGTCAAGAAGGAAAGATTTTCTCTCTTCGGGGAAGAATCTGTCCTCAGCAAAATGTTGAATTGTACTTCGAATGCTTATATAGATTTTCCCATGTATTTCAGCTTGCAGGTGCAAGGCTTCAAGGCTCGTTAGGTAGAAGGGTCCATTGTTTAGGAGTTAGGATAGTAGGCGTGAATGGAGAAAAGCTGCCAAAGAATTTGGGAGTGCAACATTTAGCAAGGAAGGTGCCTGGGACCCAAGGACACACCAACGGACGCTGGATGGAAAGGTGCCATTCTGGAAAAATCCAAAGATCTTCACCTGCCAGAGGGGTGTACCACTGGGCGTGTCGACTGTTTTTGGGATTTTGTATTAGGGACAGCTCCCACGGGTGTAGAAAGCTGTAGAGAGAGTCTTGGGAACCTTAGGGCAGAATGGGGGGTAATAAGGAGCATCTTAGAACGAGCTCGACAGTTAGAATATTTGCCTGGAAAAAGTGAATGTACTTCTTTGGAAGTCTTCACCGCTGACACCTTTACTCTTGTCTGATGAGAAAATTATGTAGGGATGTCACCTTAGAATAGTGTAGGGACAGACTAATCACTTTCTTTTTCTTTTTGTAAATGCAGTCCAAACTACAAGCTGGAACTGTTCTTGGTTGCCTAATGTTACTCGAATTGACTTTGCTGTTTATTCGGAGTCGTCTGAGAATCTTGTACAGAATTATGTTTGTATTAGTGCCAGTTTATTTTCTGAACCTCTTGCTGAGATGTTTGTATGTCCAATTATTTTTGGCTTTGTAATAAACCTTTGAAACTTCAGTTCGTAGTCAGTGGTCCTTTGAGTTTAATTTGGATTTAATGGTGAAGTTGTTCAAAGCTGTTGTAAATCTTCCCTTTATTCTTCTGGAACAGGGAAAAAGGTCCAGTCGACCTGGTTTGGGATTCTAGAGATGAGTAAGAAAATCTAGATGAAAATCCCAGCTTCCCCACCACCTTATTAAAACTTTTTTCGCCCAGTCGACTCTTTGACCAGGCGGAACACCGACAGATGGTCTTTCCGTCTGACGGGGCCCCCCCGCTATAGAAATATGGCGGGGAGAAATGGCATGCGGGCGAGAGGGAATTTCGGGCGGATCGCCACCGTCATGCGGGCGGTGGCGACCCGCCCGACATTCTAATGTGCCCCAAAATGTTTAAATGTAAATTGATACTTGTATAGCGCACTACTCACCCGCAAGGGTCTCAAGGCGCTTGTACGAATACCGCTGTGGAACCCATCCTGGCTTTCCCCGTGAGGCGTCCACTCCTGGGCACCCCCAAGGTGGAGGCCAGGCATCCTTAGCGTTGTGGGGGCTGTTGTGGAGATTAAGCAAGCTATTGCCCAGAGTTGCAGAGTGGGACTCCATGATTGGAATAGGCACCGAGGCGAGAATTATGAGGTCCGTGGAATTTTGAGCCCAAGACCCGCCAAGGCGGGGAATTGAACCCTGGTCCCGGGCTAGACCTCTGCATCAGGGTCTACCGCTCTTATCATTGAGCCACACTTCTCCTCTTTAAAGTGTCATGTAGCATGCACCTTGTGTGCTTTACATGTGCACCACTGTTTTGGAGGTGCCTCGAGGGTGGCATTAGGCCATTAGGTGACCTTGGTTTTGTGTTTCCCAATTTGCAATTTCCTACTAGGAAATATCCAATTTGGAAATGTAAACCCATTCGTACCTATGGGCCTTTAGGCTCATAGGAACAAATGGTTTAGCATTCCTTAATAGCGATTTCCTAATAGCGATTCCTACTCTGTAGGAATCGCTATTAGGAAATCTCTATTTTTGTATAGCCCATTTAGCATTTCCAAAATCGCAATTTCTTAGCATTCGCTACTTAGGAAATGCAAACTGGAAGTTTTGCACATGTGGCCCAGAGTACCTAAAAGCATAAAGCACCAACCGCAGCTATCTGGTCTCGCTGGACTGAGTCAAATTCAAAAGTTCAGGACGACTTCAATAGAGAGTCTGTCAGATACAGTCCTAGATTTGTCCCACTGAAGGCTTACCTTATCAACTTTTATACCAAGACTCCCGTTCACATTGGAGGGAGTTATGAGGAGAAAGGCGAGTGTCATGAGTGGTGATCAGAATGACAAGGGGAGCAGGCTGGGCACCACGGAAGGGTAGACTGGTGCTTCATGCGGGAGGTCCCCGCAAGCGTTCGATGCAGATGTTCAAAGAGATGGGCTGGTGGCGGCTCACAAGGATTTTGAGTGTGAGTGTGGTGCAGCCATGCGTTTCCCCCTGCGATGGCCCTAGGTTTAGTAGCTTAGCCCCAACGCAGGCTCCCTTGCACCATAGTGCAAGGGTGTCTACAAGCAGGGGTGGATTGTTTATGTGTAGGAAGGTGTCCTTTCTTGCGCATAAACAATCCTAAAATGCAATGTTGTCACTTTCATGTGTGCTGCTTCATGCAGCACACATGAAAGTGACAAAATGTAATGTTTTCCTTTAGATTGTTTATGTACAGGAAGGGGGACCTTCCTGTACATAACCAATCCATGGCATTTTGCTTTTTATATGTGTGCTGCACAAGGCAGCACACATGGAAAAAGCAAAAACGAGGAGAAATAATGTATTTCTCCTCGTTTCGCCATATTAAGACTAGGTTTTACCTGGTCTTAATTTTGGCATTTGCCTCCTATGTACGCCACCCTTGTACATAGGGGGCAGCGTCAAAAACAATGGGTGTTGCGGTGGAACGCCCACTGCAACACCCACTGCCCACTGATTTCACGCTAACCATAACGTGAAAGGGGGCCTTATTTACAAGGCAGAGTTAAGCCGCAATAAGTTAACGCTGCCTTGTAAATAAGACGCAGCCCTTTTTGCCATCACAACATCCATCAAAGTGACTTTGTGGTGGCGATAGGGTCTTGTACATATGCCCCCTGAAATCTTAATATACATATAAATAATACTCCATTGAACTATCTATTGGTGGCACAATTATACAGATTTCTAACGGAAAGGACCTGATTACAAGTCAAGTTATTGGGCGTCCCAATGTTCCTGCACCCAATTTACCCAGGTGTGATAAGTAACAGTCGACCCGATTTTACATTCCAGAAAAGACGAGCGGTAAAAACACCTGAGGCTTTGGCTGCAACAGTAGATAAACCTGCTCTGAGGGTCTCTGCTGTCCTTTTTAATCTGGCAAGGAGGGAGCATAATTCGATTCCCTGCCCTCCCTCACTCTCTCAACCCTCTGCCCTCGCTCTGTCTCCTTTCAGCCCCACCTACTCACATTTGTCACCTGATCGCAGCAGCTGATAAATTTGTACATTAGTACACATACAGCTCTGTACTCTGTGCGGAAATCTGGCGGGTATAACTAGTACCACTCAGTAATTCCCTATGTTGTGCGGATTAATGTTTAGTAGCAGGAATTGCATGTGAAAATGTAATCTGATAATGATATTTCCGACTGTCTAGAATTTCCTCATGGAATTCCTCTATAATATCAACAGGCACTAAACAGTTACTTACATACATTCATTGGTGCAAACATACATGTGCAATCAATGTTTGAATAGCATCCACTATAATTTATTTAAAGTAGAATCTAAAATCTGTGTACTCCCTTCAGCTTCCAAAGAATGGTTTTCTTCCAAGAGGTTCGAATATGTTCTAAATATTCGTGACTTAGACAAATACAAATTAGAAAAGCTTAAGGAGAGAAGACTGCTGTCCTAACAGTATTGTTTGCTAGAAACCCTTGCACGCATTATGGCTGTTCACTGTATATTTTATTTACGATCAAAGATGTTCTGCCTTGCTCTAGCTAGATTTTCATTTGATTAAAATTTCGTGGCATTTTTATTCCATATTAATAGCATAGCATTAAAAGCGTGGCACCCTTTCTTTCTTAAACTCCCTCTCCTAACTACCCCATCAGCAGAGATTAAATATGTGAAATGAGCTGGTAAATGTAATCATGTCTGTTTCAGTGCATTGAAGAGCTCTCTATCAAGCTATGGGACGAGGGTTGCTGAATTCTTTTGACAAGCGGTATTTCTGTAAGAGTTGTATAAACGCTGAATGACAAAGCTGCCTCAGACATATATGACATACTATAGCTTTAGGGCACATATGCCTTTATTTTTTCCATTAGATTGCGAATTAATTTAAAATATGATTTTTTTTTTTTGCATCTCAGTTTAGTTCGTGGATGGATAGCACGCAAGTGAAAAGCATGTGTTGTTTTTCAAGTGAGACAGCAACAGGACATCATGGCCGGACTGCCGCAGCAGGCATTGGGGGTTTCCCTGGGCGGCTGGAAGAATGGGGGACAGTTTCCAGTGGTGGGGGGGCCTGTTTTTTTTTTTACTTGAGGCCGATTTTGAAGTGGTGCTGCAATATTGGTCCCCAGTACAAACAAGCATTTACAATGCAATGGCTACGGCCTTGTTAAAGTTAGAACTATTGGCATTGCAAATGGCATTTTTTCATTTTTGTTTTTTTTAAAACTTCAATAAATGGTATTGTCATTTACAATGGCAATAGGTGAGCATTAGAGAGTAGTAGAGAGTATTAGCGAACACAGAGCCACACACACACACACACACACACACACACACACACACAGAGCCCCACACACACACAGACACGCCCCACACACACACATACAGAGCCCCACACACACACAGACAGAGCCACACACACACACACAGACAGAGCCACACACACAGACAGAGCCACACACACACACACATACAGAGCCCCACACACACACAGACAGAGCTCCCCACACACACACAGACAGCGCCACACACACAGACAGAGCCACACACACACACACAGGCAGAGCCACACACACACAGACAGAGCCACACACACACACACAGACAGAGCCACACACACACAGACAGAGCCACACACACACACAGACAGAGCCACACAGACAGAGCCACACACACAGACAGAGCCACACACACAGACAGAGCCACACACACACACAGACAGAGCCACACAGACAGAGCCACACACACGCAGACAGAGCCACACACACACACACAGAGCCACAGACACAGACAGAGCCACACACACAGACAGAGCCACACACACAGACAGAGCCACACACACAGACAGAGCCACACACACAGACAGAGCCCAGCGGCAGGCATGGAGCGCACGGTGCGGGACGGGGAGAGCCACGAGGAGGAGAGAGGTGAGAAGAGGGGTGGGGGAGAGGAGGCGAAAAACCAGGAACAGAGGCACAAAAACCGGGAACAGAGGCACGAAAACCGGGAACAGAGGCACGAAAACCGGGAACAGAGGCACGAAAACCGGGAACAGAGGCACGAAAACCTTATCACAAGCAGGGAACAGAGGCACCAGCAGGGAACAGAGGCACAAGCTGGAAAAGAGGCACAAGCAGGGAACAGAGGCACAAGCAGGGAACAGAGGCACAAGCAGGGAACAGAGGCGGGAAAAGCGAGCACAAGCACTTACCCTCGGTAGCTCCGGCAGGAAAGCGAACCACGCCTTAATCCCTGAGAGGCTGGCATCGAAGTCCTGTACCAATGACTTCATCTGCAAGCGGCAGTTTGAGACCCCAGTCCATTTTAATTCACTAGTTCGGTCCAGCAGCCCCAAAAGTATACCCCTGAAAAATTCCTTTCTGATAATTAGAAATTGTTTACACAGACTATTCCCCCCCCCGCAGGCTGAAAGACCTATCGCTACCGCCCCCACACAACATGTCTTCCTATGTAATGCATTGCCACTGCAGCGGGATTCTAACATGCACCGGGACTGCTCTTGTAACTGGAATTATGGTTGCATACAGGGTCATCCAGTACAGCCGTAGCAGTACAGGGTCCCACAGATCGTCCCATGGTACATCCGAAGCAGTACCCTAGGTCAATGCATTACCTGTAACAAGGGCTTCGGGTGAAGGCAGATGTCACTTTCGCAGGTCGTGGAGCCAAAGAATGTATATTTTACAGGTCAGCGCCATGACGTGCCTCGCACAGCCTGACATACTTTGAATAAACAATAACACACCAGCACACACCTGAGGCGAGAGAGCTCTAATCTCCTGGAAGGGTGGAGGCGCATCTATGAACCATCACTCCCAAGAAAGACCTAACCCTGCACTTCGAAAGCACAGTCAGAGCCAGCACAAATTGGCCGTAAGCAAGGCCGCAGCGTAGCAGAAACTAAACATGCCCTCCCAGCCCCACCCACGATTAACTAATCCCAACACCAATACCCCAAACCCCCTGCACGCCTAGGCTGCATGTCGCCCACACACCCTCTCCCGCAGCGCCGCAAACCTACCCACCGCACACCGGAAAGCCAGGCCTCCCACCCCTCCCCCCTCTCTGAAGGCCGTCCCCAAGCCCGCCACCGCCAAACCACGCACACCCTAGTAACGCCCTTGAGCCCCACAACCCTCCCTGGCCCAGGCGGCAGGCCAAACACCCCCGGCCGACACATACGCAGGAACACCAGTCAGGGAACAGGACCACCTACCCCTGGAGCCTGCCATGACCCATCGCAGCCTCCACATGGAAGTGAAAGCGGCTTTGGGCTCTGCTCATCTGGCCAGGTGAGGGCGGTTATCCAATTGATCTGTGTGCACACTCAGTCGTAAAGCGGTCAGGACTGGCTCCCTGAGCTACTCTGCCGGTATCCTGTCCTCTGCTTGGGAACCCAACTGTGCATGCCCTATGCGTCGCGTTGATGCTAGCTTAGCCGCACATTCCACAAATAGATGCGTACAAGGGCTTTATATCTTTATTTTTTGAGTTTTATACATAAGCACCAGTTACATTATACAAAGACACATACATTTTTATGTCCACACGGTTCCCCAAAAACAACAAGCGAGCTCCGGCTGATCACCACCATCTTTCGCCGAGGCGAAGCAGAAATGCCTCGGAGAAAGCACGGTCATTTTCTGATTCGGGGTGTGGTTTTCTTTCTCTCCTCTTCCCATTGGCTGGAAGGTAAAATTCCAGCCAATGGGAAGAGGAGAGAAAGAAAACAAGAAAGAAGCTAAAAAAGACGCCCCCGAATCGGAAAAAGACGGGGCTTGAACGGAGTGACACCCCTCTCCTCCAATGGCTGGCCTCCGTTTAGGAAGCCAGCCAATGGAGAAGAGGGGTGGGTTCAAGCCCCCATAGTAAAAAACATTAAATCTCAGATCGAGACTACGCAACCGCAGCCTACGGTCCGAGACCTAAAAAGCAGCAGTGCTACTCCTCGACAACCCCCTTCGCCCCCACAGGGGGCTGGTCCGACAAAATTGCCAGGGCTGCTTTGGGTTCCCAGTCCGGCCCTGCAGGACGTAGTAAGTAACAGACAGTCTCACTTGAAGTTAATGGGGCACAAGCAACTCCATAAATTGGTGGAGTTTGGTACAACCAAACTTGCGGTTCCACGACAGTTTCCAAGCCATGTTTAAAATAGAGGAAGCCACATGGTTCTGGATTCAGAGCCTCAACATGTCTGACGTCTCATCGGCCCTGGCCTGCTCACTGGGGGCATATTTAACATACTTTCATACAGCACAACACAGTCGTTCACCGTGCTTCGGACCACACTCCGCAGGCACACGCCGGGAGCATTTTACGAGCGATTTTTAAAATTATTGTGATATTTCTGTGATATTTCTGTGTTATAACTAGCTGCTAGCAATCTAAGCCTACCTTAAACAGCCGAGAGCGTTCCTCAGCGCCGGCTGCAACGATTAGACAGACGCCATTCCGGCGAGATCTTGGGCCACGCCCACCTTGCAGGCCACGCTCCTTCGCTAGAAATCATATAAAAGCGCCAAAAATCGAGCGCCACACAGATTTGAACCACACTCCGCAGGCACATGCCGGGAGCATTTTACGAGCGATTTTTAAAATTATTGTGATATTTCTGTGATATTTCTGTGTTATAACTAGCTGCTAGCAATCTAAGCCTACCTTAAACAGCCAAGAGCGTTCCTCAGCGCCGGCTGCAACGATTAGACAGACGCCATTCCGGCGAGATCTTGGGCCACGCCCACCTTGCAGGCCATGCCCCCTTCGCTAGAAATCATATAAAAGCGCCAAAAATCGAGCGCCACACAGATTTGAACCACACTCCGCAGGCACACGCCGGGAGCATTTTACGAGCGATTTTTAAAATTATTGTGATATTTCTGTGTTATAACTAGCTGCTAGCAATCTAAGCCTACCTTAAACAGCCGAGAGCGTTCCTCAGCGCCGGCTGCAACGATTAGACAGACGCCATTCCGGCGAGATCTTGGGCCACGCCCACCTTGCAGGCCACGCCCCCTTCGCTAGAAATCATATAAAAGCGCCAAAAATCGAGCGCCACACAGATTTGAACCACACTCCGCAGGCACACGCCGGGAGCATTTTACGAGCGATTTTTAAAATTATTGTGATATTTCTGTGATATTTCTGTGTTATAACTAGCTGCTAGCAATCTAAGCCTACCTTAAACAGCCGAGAGCGTTCCTCAGCGCCGGCTGCAACAATTAGACAGACGCCATTCCGGCGAGATCTTGGGCCACGCCCACCTTGCAGGCCAGGCCCCCTTCGCTAGAAATCATATAAAAGCGCCAAAAATCGAGCGCCACACAGATTTGAACCACACTCCGCAGGCACACGCCGGGAGCATTTTACGAGCGATTTTTAAAATTATTGTGATATTTCTGTGATATTTCTGTGTTATAACTAGCTGCTAGCAATCTAAGCCTACCCTAAACAGCCGAGAGCGTTCCTCAGCGCCGGCTGCAACGATTAGACAGATGCCATTCCGGCGAGATCTTGGGCCACGCCCACCTTGCAGGCCACACCCCCTACTCCGCCTACATTATGTGCTGTCACCGGAAGCGCAGCGGACGAGCGCAGCGGGAGCGCCGTTTTCGCGCCGAAGGCGCGCCTAAGGCAAGCCCGTCTGCGCCCGTCATCGCCACGACATCGCCAGTCGCCAGTCCCCCTGGTTCAACCACACCCCACTTGCTCATACGGTATGACCGTGAGGAACTCCTTGGCATGAACCTTAGCCAAAGATGCTCTAATGCTACTGGCACCCTGGGCCACTCGCAACTCTATTGCAATCGTTGCCATTTTTCATCCAGCATGCCTACTCGCGTGTGGGGATGCCGTGCCAGAACCACAACCCCGCCTCTGACGATACTACAGCTCAATGTCAGATCCCTCTCTAAACACCATCTAGAGGTAAACTCACTCTTACTGGATGAAAATCCTGACATCCTCTTTCTCTGCGAAACATGGCTACGAGACGGCGTATCCACCATCCCTAACCTGACGCTCCCAGATGAGTTTCACCTGGCCACTATAAACCGTGAAACTCGAGGCGGCGGCATCGCAGTCATCTATAAAAAACACCTCACCTGCTCTTTTACTAAAGAATCTCTCCCTGACTGTGAAAGCGCCCAATTTAAAATTAGCATTAGCCCTCAGTTTACGATATCTGGTCTATACATATATCGCCCACCAGGCCCGGCCTCCAGGTTCATTGATGCCCTCCTCGAAACGTCCACGGCGCTCATCACCAAATCCGCCAATTTCACGATTCTAGGTGACCTTAACTTACATTTTGATCTAATTAATGACCACACAATTGCTAATCTTCTCACAGATCTCTCGGCACTGCAACCTAACTCTCTTATCCATGCTCCTACCCTTACAGCCGGCCATACCCTAGACCCAGTTTTTACCAACATCCAAGAGGCAGCTACAGAGATCCCCACCCCTATGGGATGGACGGACCACTACCTCATCAAACTAATGGTCCCAGCACCCAAACGTCAGTATAAAACTGAATCCAACCGTCGCTTAAAAAGACCTTGGCACAAACTCTCTACCCCCACTCTTCATGAGACCCTAGGAGAATTCCACTGCGAAGCCAATCAGGAGATAGATACGACCTATACCTCGTTCACTACCTGGATTACCAATGGGCTTGACACTCTCATTCCAGCCAAGCTAACTAAAGGACGTATCACACCTTCTAATCCGTGGTACGATGATACCCTTAAAGCAATGCGTAAGGACTGTAAAAGAGCCGAGCGTCAATGGAGGAAAAACTTGGACGATCAGGATAAGGCTAACTATTTATTCAAGCTTAAAGCCTATCACAAAGCCCTCAGCACTACCCGCGCAACTTTCTATGCTGACAAAATTAGTTCCAACTCGAACCCATCTAAAGTGATCTTTAAACTGGTCAAAGAACTAAGAAACCCTAGGTCGCCCTCTCCCAAAATTTCTTCTAACGAACAATGTGAGCAGCTGGCCACATACTTCATTGAAAAGGTCCAAAAAATCAACGCTACCTTTCTACAGAACCCTCCACACGCTGGGGAATTTAAGACACCAGCCTCCATCAGCACCCCTCTCACCCAAATCCCTGCCATCACGGCTGCTGACTTGACCAAACTCTGCAAGAAAGTGAAATCTGGCTCCCCGGCTGACCCTATGAGCCCCTCTCACTTCCTGGATTCGATTGACTTCTTCCTACCCCCCATGCTGGACATCCTCAATCTCTCCTTCACTTCCGCTTCTGTACCCATAGCTTGGAAGCAAGCGTGGGTATCACCGATAATCAAAAAACCTACCCTTGACCCTTCTAAACCGGAAAACTTCCGGCCAATATCCCTCCTGCCCTGGATATCTAAAATAGCAGAAGCCCATGTCAATGGCATCCTCTCTAAACATGTGGACCTTAACCGAATCCTGGATCCATCTCAAAATGGCTTTCGAGCGGGCCATAGCACCGAATCTGCCCTATTGGCCACCACCGAACATCTCCGGACGATTTTAGACTCCGGTCAAAGTGCTGCGCTGATTCTTTTAGATCTCAGCCCAGCCTTTGACACGGTATCCCATGACATCCTTCTGAAACGGCTGGAGATGGCCAGTGTGACTGGCCTTGCTCTTGCATGGTTCCAATCCTTTCTTAAGGACAGATCCTTCAAGGTGTCAGCCCCCCCATTTCTCTCTAAATCCTATCCCATAGCACAAGGAGTCCCGCAGGGCTCAGCGTTGAGCCCCTCCCTCTTTAACTTATATGTCCAGCCGCTTGCGGATGTGGCCAAAGAGTGGGGGCTCACGCTGGTCTCATACGCCGACGACACCCAGTTGGTCGTCACCCTCACTGAAAGCCCGTCCATCGCGGCATCCAAGTTCAGAGAGGGCATGGCAGCGGTGGCACAATGGATGACGGATAACTACCTCCAACTTAATGCCGGGCAAACCGAGGTGCTCCTCCTTGGCCGAAACACCAGCCTATGGAACGAGCACTGGTGGCCGTCATCCCTTGGCACCACCCCACTCCCTAAAAATTGTGTAAAAAACCTGGGAGTCTGGATGGATGCTAACCTTAGTTTCCAGTCACACACTAAAAAGGTGGCAGCCACCTGTATAGGTCTCCTAAGGAACCTCAGGCCTATACTCGGATTCTTTGACGCAAAGACTCGCCAGCTAATTGTCCAGGCAACCATCTTGTCACGCCTGGACTATGCGAACGTCCTCCTCCTGGGAGCAAACAAAGCAGAAACGGCTAGGTTCCAACGAATCCAGAATGCGGCGGCTAGAACGCTGGTCAGTCTCCCACGCAGAATCTCAGCCAGAGCCACCATCCGCAAACTCCACTGGCTGCCCGTGGAACACAGAGTTAAATTTAAAGCTCTCATCACTATCTTTAAAATTGTTAAACAGGGAAACCCCCCTCTGCTGCGAAACCTGGCCCGACCCTATGTCCCTGCTCGTGAACTTCGCTCCTCCAACCAACTTCTTCTGAAAGTACCCAGAACCAAGCTCTGTCGTACTGGAGGTCGCTCCTTTAGCGTTCTCGGACCCAAACTATGGAACGATCTCCCGCTCAGCATACGTTCCATAGACTGTCTCCCAGTCTTCCGTAAGGCAATCAAGACCCTCCTCTTCCCTGCTCTCTAGGGCTTTTCTCTACTCTGCCTAGTAGGTGTGTGTTTGTTCTCTCAGCGCCGGGACGCCCCATTGCTGGGGTAGCTGTTGCGCTTCACCAAACCTAGAAACCTAGAAATTCGCTGAGTGCCTGAAAGGACAGAAATCAGGCGTATTGAACATCATAGGGCCCATTATTATCTTTTCCTTGCAGTGCCACACTTCAGGCAGCCTAGCACCCATGCAGGTACCCTTGGACCATGGAGCAGAGGTCCCTGCATTACAAGGAGAATTATTTTTGGCAGGAAGGCATACCTTCCAGGCCCAAAAACATGTTGTGAGGCATTGTCCTCTTTCTATGTAGGCTTCAGACTGCAGCACACATGGAGAGAGGAAATAACGAGGAAAAAAAAGATTTTTCTCCTTTTTATACTGTCCTCTGGGGTTGCATTATAAGCATGGGAACGCCCAAATTCCACCCATGCACACCTTTCAGAATGAAACATAACGCAATGTGGCGCAAGCCGATGTATCATGTTACATTTTTTTACAAAAGCCACTTAGTGCGGCGCAAATTGCCCCTTGCGTGGCTTTGTAAATATACACTAGGATTTTGCGTCATAGAGACACAACAAAGGTGGTGCAACCATGATGCAAAATGTTAGAAAATCTGGACCTGGGTTTCTCATGCATTTGTCATGCAATGCACGGTGGATCCAAAAAGAGAAACCTAAAAATGGCCCACAACACGCAAACAACTTTCTCTGTATCAGGATCATTGATTTGTTGTCTTCCACAAGCAAATTACATTTTTTAAGTTTGTTTAAGAAAATAAAGAAGAATGCCGAAAAGGCAAAAAAGTTAGGCCTACTCAAATTGAATCCCTGCAACATTTGAATACTGTTGGAAAAGAGATCTCCAACATGTACACAGGGATCTCAAGATATGGTGTGTGTTTTATGGCTAAATAATGAATCACTGACTGACAACCAACATTTTTGTCTTAGTGTAGAGCTTCTATTATTAACTTCACAGTGTCAATATTTCGGACTTTGACATTATGTACAGGTCAACATTTTGACATCAGTAATGTGGAGAAGTAGTGTAGAGTAGTGAAGAGGAGGCTAAGGGCCTAATTATGACTACACTGTGGTGGCAGTGCAGCCACCACCGCACCCGCTGTTTGACCACCGTATTACAAGCTGGGCGGTCGGACCTCCATGGGATTGTGGCAACGGCCAGGGATCAGAGAACCCTGGTGGTGTTGCGGTGTTCTTGAGGCCGCAATATGTGCAGCGGCACCACAAAGCATATTACGCATTTTATGTCTGCCACAGTTTAACGTTGTGATGAGCCCACCATTTAAACTGTGGCAGAGAGGACACAAAAGGAGGCCCTACAAGGTCCTCGTTGCCTCAAGGCCATGGGGTGCATGCCTCCTGTGTGCTGTACCCCCTTTTCTGCAGTGCATGGACTTTATAGTCCATGCCATGCAGAAATCGGATTTGACGTTCCCATAGCAGTGCCTTATTAATAGGCACCGCTGTGAATGCGCCAAAGGTTCGCCCACCAGACCACAAGATTACTCGTAATCTGATGGGTGGATGGCCGGCAATCAAGTTTGGCATTCCTAGAGCAGGAAGCTGGCACGGCGGCTCGCTCCAGGACCGCAAAACTTGTAATCTTGCCTTAAGTCTTACCTGATCTCTGGCTGTGTTAACTGAAGTTTGCTCACCCTAGTATACATCAGTTTGAGAGTAACAAAGTATATGGTGCAAATGTCGAGGAACGATGGGGAAATATACCTTCACAGTCTTTCCTCCTGTAGCCCTTCCTGCTTCTGTCCACATATACTCAATCAGCAGCAGCACATATATTACTGGTGGCAGAGTAAAAAAATGTGCAACAACGATATTGGTTATACAATAGGCTTGAACCGGAGTCGGCATTTTGTTTCTGTTGAAATAGCCTTCCTGTGTAATATGACACAGTTTAATTACCTAAGTATCTGACAATTTCGCCAGTACCCTAAACAGTAAGGCAGAATCCTGATTACATGACATGCCAATAGTATGATGTGAATGCCTTGAAGGATATCGATCTACTTTAAACTTGTCTACTTCAATTATAACTTCTGCAGCACTGATAAAGCTTGATGCTTTCCATATGGATGTTTCTACCAGACCCAGACACTTTCCTGCCCCTTGCTGAATCCTGGGATATCATGTAATATTCTGGGATAGCGATAGCTTGGGGTACTGCAATCTCTTTGACAGGGACATGGAGGAAGAAAAGATGGAATATATCCTTTATCTTAGAGCTCTTCTGTGCCATCTAGGATTTTAGAGCACAATGATAAATAAGAAAGTAAGTTTGCCACCAGTCAGATGAAGCGCAACACTTTGGAGAAGTTTAAACTACGAACTGCCTACAAATCACTTTAGAATATTTCACCAGTAGGGAGCTGATGAAGCACATTAATCTCTGTGCTGAAGTAGAGGAGAAATGAGGTTTCTGAACTCATTCACATTTTTATTTGGCCCTATCCCTAATGTTTGCCCTAAGATCACTACAGCTTTATAATCTCTTTGAAACTTCCCTGCAGAAAAGTGGATTAATATTTGGGATGCCAAAGGATAAGGCCACCACCTGCTAGAATATGTCATGCAAATAAAATCAAAAAAAATAAACCTGTGATCAGTCCCTGGTGACAGGGCCGGACTGGCCATAATGGGCCCTGGGCATTTTCCTGCTGGGCTGAAAGAGTGGGAGCCAGATTTCGAGCAGTGGGGGTTGCTTTGTTACTGGGGGCTGGTTTTGCAACAGTGCTGCACGCGGCAGTAGTGCTAAAACGGCCAGCAGCAGGGCTAACAAAGTAGCACAGCAGTGCTCCTCACTTGCACCCCCTCCACGGCTGGTCCAGCTGAATTGCTGTATTGCTGGTTTGTGCTCCCAGGCCGCCCCTGCTGGTGTTGTGACACAAAGCAGTAAGGCCACCAACATAGTGGTCATTTTGCAATATTCCACTTACAAGAGTGGCAATGTGCATCATATCATGGCAAGTGTACACCAACCCATCTGAAATGATAAAGGTAGTGGCTGTTTCCCCTTCAGTGAACAATTGCATTGCACCCAGTGGACAGTTGACATACAGGACCATTTTTTGCGCTGTATGTTGTTCATTTCCAATTACTAACTACCTTACTGTTAAATTCAATTCAATTTCATCTATCTTATCTTATCTTATTATGGCACATGTGAAGTATACTTCCTGTCATTACTATGGCATATCACACTAGTGGTAATCAGGGAAGTCTGTTTCCTGGGATAATACATTGGTGGGTTGTGCTCCAGTTTGTTTGTAAAGTCTTCATTATGAGTCACTCAGAGAAATGCCAATTATTTCCCCATCCTGGAATTACCATTACTGGGTGGCCTGCTAAATCTTGGAATTTGGAAATAAATAAAATTACCAGTGTGGGGAACAGCATGCAGGACTCAATGTTTCTGCACTGATTCCAAATGTTAGCCTAGGTGACATACTCTGAGATTTGATCTCTGCATGAAACTCCCCAATTTATAGTTCTAAAGAAACAGTAAGTACAGTTACTGGGCTCATCAGAATTAATAGGACTCACCTAATGAGGGCCTGGGTTGGGTGGCACTTTCTAATTTAATGGCTTGTGAATGCATGGTTTTGGCGTTAGGGGGCAGGAAGGCTTTTACAACTGCTTATGTTTATCCTAAGATGGAGCACTACCCATTTCCACATTGTTGAAAATAATCTAAATGTGGTGCTGCTCACTTTGTGGCTGTGGTGGAGGAATGTCTTGTGATTTGTTTGCATACTAAAATGGCTATACCATTGGACTTTTTCATGTGATTTATAAGTTAAACTCGGTGTGGCTTAGTTAGAATACAGAGGCAGTTCAGCTTTTCTTTTTCTCATCCTTCTCCCGCTTCCCACGCCCTCCGGCTGCCCCACGTCCCGTCCCCTCTGTTCCCGCCTGTTTCCAGCCTCCCATCTGATCATCCCTCCCACCTCCCGTTCCTATGGTGGCCGCTGCGGGGGAGAGCAAGTAAGACCACTGAACTACGGTCTCTGGCCTGCTCTCTCCTCAACAGCTCCGCTCTACCTCTCTGCCACTGAGCCCTCCGGACCCTCCTGTGAAGTGTTCTCGCCCGCTGTGGGCCCGTGTGTCACTGCCTCCTGCCTCCTGTGCATTCTGCCTGCCACCTGGTAATTGTGTTGTGGTGTTCCGCCAATTGTACTGTATTGTGGCATTGTATTCAGTTTTATTCTGTTTCCATTTGTCAAGCATTATTGTGCTAATTTTACTGTTTTTGTGGCTCGTGGTTACATCTTCCATGTCTGCACCTACCTCGTTCTTCTCCTGCTTCCCACGCCCTCCTCTGCTGCCCCGCGGCCCTTCCCCTCTGTTTCCACCTGTTTCCCGCACTCCTAGCTGATCCTCCGTCCCCGGCAGCACTGCTGGGGTGCCAAAGGTGCGTCAAAGGCAAGCCTGTCTGCGCCCGTCTGAAACCCGACCGCGACAAGCGCCAAGGACCCTGGATCTCCGGAACCACTCCGATATATCTCCGCTGCCCTCCACGCACTCAACCCTGGAAGACACTCCAACTGCCACAAATCCTCACCTAACACCACCCATGGAAAGTTCTCCTGAAGGCACTGCCGACGGTCCTTCACCATCAACCCCACACCCATGACTGCCGAAAGCCCAATGGACATCTGCACCCCCGAAGCCCTGACATGCATCCTCCTCAACATACGCTCCATACACCAAAACACCATAGAGAACTGGGACCTGCTCGACACCCTCTCACTCGACATCGCCTTCTTCACAGAAACCTGGACTAATGCAACGTCCTGCCCCGACATCTCCACCGCCATTCCGGACGATACAAGGTCCAAAGAAGAGACCGACCCACCGCTCAGGAGGAGGACTTCTCATCACACACAAGACCTTCCTCTGACTCTCCACTTCCAGCACAAGAGACCCCCACTCCAATACAGAACACCTTTACTTCCAGATCCAGGCCAGCCCCCGACCACGCTACGCGGCACCCTCCCCTACAGACCCCCCCCAGACCTCGCACCCAGGCTAAACTACCATTGCCGACCTCGTCACACCCCATGCCATCACCTCTTTGGACTACATCCTACTCAGAGACCTCAACGTTCATCTCGACAGGCACAATGACCCCAACTCTATCACCCTCCTTGACAACCTCTCCAATCTCGGACTGAAGCATCTCATCACCACCCCCACTCACAGAGCAGGACACACCCTCAATCCCGTCTTCGCAGGAGGCATAAACATCCACTTCAGCCACACCACGCAGCCTCTCTGGATGGACTACCACTGCGTACACTACATCTTCAACACCACCACCGCACCCAAACCTGCCCCGCGCCCGCCGAAAGGAACTGGAGCAAGATCACAGAGGACCATCTCAACACCACCCTCCTCCTAGACCCCCCACCTGTGCCACGACCGACGCCAACCCCGCGGCCAAGGAACTCCACCGCTGGATCTACAGCTGTGCTGACAAGCTTGCACCCCTTCCCCACCCAGGCAAAGAACACCCCCTGAAGGCTGCCTGGTTCACCACAGAACTCCAAAAGCCAGGCGCTCCTGCAGACGCCTTGAAAAAACCTGGTGGATCCAGAGAACCACGGAAGACCTAAACAACTACATGAGCACCCTAAAGGAATACCACCAGCACATCAGAGTCACCAAGAGAACCTTCATCAAGAACATGATCCACACCAACACAACCAACATGAAAGAACTTTTTAACATCTTGCAACAATTCACCAAACCCCCCATCGAAGCCACGGACATCACACTACCCCAGGAACTCTGCAACATGCTCAGCTTCTACTTCCACCTGAAAATTAGGGCCGTCTATGACAACTTCAGTGAACAGACACCGGACACCATCCCCCTCCCCTCCACCAACGACAAGCCAACTATCACAACGTGGCATCCTACCACTGCCGAACAGACCACCATGACCATGAAGAACACCCACTCAGGAGCCCCCAAATACCCCTGCCCACTACATTTCTACCACTGGGCCTCCGACAACACCGCACCTGAACTAGGTTGGACCATCAATGCCTCCTTCAAATCCGGTATCTTCCCAGATGACTGGAAGTAGGCTGAGGTCGAACCCCTCCTCAAGAAACCCACAGCTGACCTAACGGACCTGAAAAACTACTGGCCTATTTCGCTCCTCCCCTTTGCTGCCAAAGTCACTGAATGCATCGTAAACGCTCAGCTGATTGCCTTCATCGAAGAGAACTCCATCTAGACTCCTCCCAGTCTGGATTCCGCAGCAACCACAGCACCTTGACCTCCCTCTTCACCACCGTGGACGACATCCGCCTGCTACTAGACCAAGACCACACCACGGCCCTCATCCTACTAGACCTCTCTGCAGCCTTCAACACCATCTCACATCGCACGCTCGCAACCTGACTTCACAACACTGGGATAAAAGGAATGGCCCTCAACTGGATCCAATCCTTTCTCTCTGACAGAACCCAGAGGACCAGACTCTTTCTCTCTGAGCCCACAGAGATCAACTGCGGAGTACCCCAAGGATCATCGCTCAGCCACAAGCTATTCAAATTGTACATGGCACCCCTCACCGCCATTGTCAAACAGCATGGGCTCAGGATAGTATCCTACGCCTACGATACCCAGCTCATCCCCTCCCTCACGAAGAACCCCGAGGACACCAGACTCTGCTTCCAAGAAGGAATGAAAGACGTAACAGCCTGGATGAAAAATAGCTGCCTGAAGCTCAACTCGAACAAGACCGAAGTCCTCATCCTCGGACCCTCCACCTCCGCCTGGGACAACACCTGGTGGCCCCCCGCCCTCGGGGGCCCAACACCTGGTGGCCCTCCGCCCTCAGGGGCCCACCCACCCCTACAGACTACACTCGGGACCTCAGCATCATCCTCAACTCCTCCATCACTTTGACCCACCAGATCAACTGTCGCCTCCACCAGTTTCAACTGCCTTCGTATTCTCTGCAAGACCTTCAAATGGAAACCCCCCCGAATGCCAAAAGACCGTCACCCACACTCATAACCAGCACACTGGACTACAGCAATGCGCTCTCTGCTGGAATCAACAAAACTCTCCTTCACAAGCTCCAAACAATCCATAGCGCTGCAGCCAGACTCGTCCTCAGGACTCCACGGCACAAACACATGACCCAACACCTACCAGACCTCCCCTGGCTCCCCATCGAGAAGAGCATAACCTTCAAACTACTCACCCATGCCTACAAATCCCTCCACAACATAGGACCCAAATACCTCAGCTAGAGAGTCTCCTTCCATGCACCCAAAAGGAACCTCTGCTCCACCGACCTCGCCTTAGCAGACACCCCCCACATCCGCAGAAACAGAGCAGGCGGAAGAGCCTTCTCCTACATTGCAGCCAAGACCTGGAACAAACTCTCAGTTATCAATCGATGATGCCCTACCCTGGACACCTTAACCCCTTCGCTGCTGATGATGAGCTCAGCTCGTCATCAGCCACGATGGTCGTGTGCGGATGACGAGCTGAGCTCGTCATGTAACGCGGCTTTTTAAAAATTGCCGCAAACAGCGGGAAAAGCCGCCGCAGCGATGCGTTTAAGGAAGAACCTCAAGACCTGGCTTTTCAGTTGACCAAAGCTGCACCAGGGCCCCCCAGCCTTCAGACTCTCATGGGTGAGTAGCATGCTTTATAAAACCCTGATTGACTGGTTCTTCTTGGTTTATAATATCAGGGCATATCATCTGTAAAACCAAGCTAATTTATCATAACTTTCTTGCAGAGCTTAATTTAGGGTAATCTCCCATGCAGGAGATAAAGTTGTGTGTTTTTATGAAGCACCACCATACACTTTACTATGTGAAATATTAGTTACTTTGTCTGTACTAGAGAAAACAAGACATCAGAAAAAGGAAATCCCTGCCTCCTGATCGGGTGTGTATTGCAATTGCAACCGAACCCAGAGATCTGTAAAGCATTGCAATAAACCAATAGTAAATCAATGATCAAACAGTTAATTACCAAATCACCGAAATTCTTCCAGAACCCTTAGTTGGAGATCTCCAAGTTTAGTTAGACTGTGAATTCAAGACAATGTGCATGCTCATTTTACATACAAATTCTACAATACTGATAACAATACAAAAACAAGCATTGGCAAAGCCAATATTTTTCCTGTCTGCGTAAGCGTGTGATTCATTTCATGCAAGCATATGCGATAGGCATGAAAAGTTTAAAAGTAGTTCAAATGTAGCTGTCTAAAAGAGGTGTACATTTGGTTACAAAAAAGTTAAAATGATACAACACAAAATGGCATTAAAAAACATGAGATGAACATATTGATTGGTCCACCAGCCCTTGAACTCAAGTGGACTTCTCTTCTTATGTGGATATGCACATGACATAAGGCAAATGTTATTACTAAAAAAGTATGAAGAACTAGTAGCCGCTGTCCCATTGCCCCATGATGTATCCTGTAATGTTTTGAAGCAAAATAGGAAGTGCACTTGAACAGGCCAATGGATGAAAAATACTGGACAAAAGCTCCTCTAATGTTTACGTATAAATATATGTTTTTATCATGAATGTTTGGGAAACCATAAGATTGGGGTGAGAGCTAAAGCTGTTCCTAGGTCAGGCCTAAATACAACAGTTTCAGAACATAAACGTTGGATAATTCAAATACTCCTCCAGAACTGACAGTGGCTAGTACACTGAAAAATGCACACTTAACAATCTCTATATAGGTGTATAAGATGAAATCAAATTAAAGTGAAGAGTGAATAATGAAAATTGCAAAATTCATGTTTTCTATCCATGGTCCGATATTTTAAAATGTAGCTTTTAGAACATGGGAACAAATGCGAGCTTCGCAGTAAACGTGCTGCTTTAAATCAAAAACCAAATGATGTCTCATGGTAAATTATGTTCTTCTTGAGTTTCTGAATTATGCTACTTTATGTAACTGAAAATCCTTTGATACATTCACTAAGTGGTTTGGCTCTAAATCAAGTTTCTTATACAGTCTGAGTGTTTTGCCAGGGAAATTTTTATTCATAAAAAGTGGCAACTATTAAAGTAAGAAAAGAAAAGGCGACACAGCTGCGGCATGTCTGGCAGAGCTAAAACGCCTTACAATATTTTATGCTTGTAATATTATACTTCCTGCTAATGGCTGAGCCCTGTGCGTAATAAAAAGAGAGAACGTCACTCTAGCCTTGCTAAATTTGGCTATAAAATGTGGGAAAGTGGTATTTTGTATTCTTCGGAGGAACAGAAAACATTTTTTTTTGCTATTGCATTTTCATTAAAAACATGCAGAAGAAAAACAAAATAAGATACATATTTGGCAAGACGACCATCTAATTCAAGCATTTAACAAAACGTTAACAGTTACTGAATTCAAGTACCCGCTGCGTCCCAATATACGGCACTATGCCATGTACCAAACCAATGGCAGATTCAGAAAGCTATTGTAAATATTCAAAACAAAATCCACAAACAAATTGCTCAGCTTCCTAAATAACTCCCTGTCAATGTAAAATTGCCTGTGATTTATTTTATAAAGGGTCGTTTTTTCAGTGGTTCGAATACATTATGCAGAGCAACAGTGATTCTAAACATTTTTCATTATACAAACTTAATATTACAAGGAAAATACATATGATCTGCCTCCTAGCGACACAAGTATGCTGTGATCTTTGGATAGTGATTCTTCATTCAATCCATCAGCCACCAGTGATATGGAATCAGCGAAAAAACAACAGTAAGCTTGACATTGCAGTTAATGGAGTCTTTTCATACACATAGTCTGGATATAATATAATATACTATAATATAATATAATATAATATAATATAATATAATATAATATAATATAATATAATATAATATAATATAATATATTATAATATAATATAATATAATATAATATATTAAAATGCAATACAATACAATACAATTCAACACAACACAACACAACATAATATAATATAATATAATATAATATAATATAATATAATATAATATAATATAATATAATGTAATATAATACAATACAATGCAATATAATATACTTTTCACAAGTTTCTGTAAATTACTTTCTCCTTATGTTTGGGTCTTGTTATGTCATATTTCGGACACAACTATGAAATGGCTGATGTCACAGGGGTCATTTGACATTTGAAGTTGGAAAGCCTAGATTGTTGTGTTACTATAAGCTTTGCTCCTTTTAAATTCACCTTTATCCATTTACTTGAAGTGCAATACTTCACGTTTTGGTAACAAGTATAGGAGCACACCTTTTCAACAGGTGGAAGGATTGGCAGAACCCAGTGGCGGCTGCAGTTAAGGCAGCAGACAAGTTGCGTTCAGCAAAGAAGGCACTCCTATATATATTTTTGTTGTTGTTTGGAAGGGGATAGTGAGTGAAACTGCTGTGTCCCCAGCAAATCATGATCTGAGTAAGTTTGATTTATATCACCACAGATTGACTGTGGCAGCGCACGACCATAAACTTGTCAGATCCGTGTGTGTCATTAGGCATGCAACCACAATTGATTGGAATCTGTCAGCGTTTGAGGAGCGACAGAGCGCATTCTTTCAATCGGAGCACAGCAATGCTAGCGGAATGTCTATATGTCCGTCAATCGACACACATACTCACAGTCACTGGGGAAGTATGTCTAACAAACATTAAGCCCCATAACAATCGGTAGCTCGACGCATTATTATAATATATGGAGTGGGCGAAACTCGTGTTTCTGAATACAATTCTCCCCACCTCTTCATTTTCAAAGTGGGGAACACTTACAGCTTTAAATGTGTTAGCAAAAGATTACAAATTCGAAGGTTTTACATTACAGTTGATACTAGACCAATTAATTGCTAGATGTAACTCAAGAAGTATTCAGGGTCATACGAAAAACCCTTGCTTGACAAAACAATTGCCATTTCCTGTTGTATTGAGAAATCACAAAGTGGCTTGAAACAATTGAGAAGTTGCACACACGTTCAAGCAGCTGTAGAACAAATTCAATGTGCAGAAGCCAAATGCAGCAACTTTTTGATTTGTGCTATACAACGTAATTCAGGTTCAGTGAGACCTAGAACTCAAAGGAAAGTGTTAAATGACAAGTAGGAAACAAATGTGTTGTACATTCTCATATAGCCACACTTCAGAGTTATCCAGCAATTGCACAAGTGTGGAAGGTAAGTGGTAAACTTGGTTACTTTAGTGAAGTGTGCAAAAGCGGGAGAAGAATGGAGATGAGAAGTGTGGCTGATGAGGGTTTCTAGGTAGATATGGATGATGCTGAACAAAATATGGATGCTTTGTTTCTGATGGTCGACTTAGTAGGCAATAGTATGACAGAGAGTATTAGGAAGTCTGATGATCCGCTCATTGATGTCACCACTGATGGAAAATCTTGAACATTGTTTGTCAATTCGGTTCGATATCACCATCATTTCAACAGAGAATCATGAATACAGGCGGCAGCATATAATCTTACTACCCTCTGGATGGAACTACTGTAGCATTATGAGGCAGTATAAATGAGCTGAGTGTTTTTTATGGCAGATATAGTTTTCAAAGACAGATCCATTTATGGCAAAGTGTACATAGCCAAAATGGAAATCACAAGTGACTGAGAATAATCCCCGGATTCGAATGGTCCGTTACAAGAACTAAAGAACACAAACCAATGGAGGGGATTCAGACATGTACGTGGTATGATTCAGCAAAGATCTGTTTAGATATAGGATGCAACATTATGGTTATTGCCATACGTTTTGGCACACAAAACGTCCTCTGAACTGTGTGTTTGTGTGGATTATGAAAGCAAAAACAACAGTTGATGGACAGAATGCAGAACAATGTCAAACATTCACTCCAGTTCAGAGATCTGGCCTAAATGCATCGCTTTTTTGCTCACCATGCCATTCCAGTTTGAACCCAGCCATATGAAAATCAGTCTTGACCCTGTGCCCCATGGGATCAGTCCAGCCCGAACTGCCAAGCCAGGTCCTCCCTGGACTGGAAACAAGCATCCTAGGACCGGTTTCAGGGTTTCACTTGGGGCTGGACTGTTCCCATGGGGCAAAGGGTCAAGACTGATTTGCATAAGGTCAGGTCTAAACTGGAGTGGATTTAACCCAGATCTCTTGACTGGGGCTGAATGTTTTGATTTGTTCTGTATTCCGTCCATCACTTGTGTGTCTTTTGTGTGGATTATGAAGGCAGCTTTACATCAGAAATTATCACACTCTGACCCATGCCACTTAACTGCTTTTGTCACTTTCAAGGAGAATTTATAATGTGGCTGTTCACCCATTAGGGTGGCCTCAGCTGTGCTATTTTCCAAGTTCAATTTCTGAAATGTTTAAGGAATTCCAAATGGTGTAGCCTTCCAAGATGATATCCTCATTTTTGTGCAATCAATACAAGAATACAATATGGCTGTAGTTAATGTTTTACGGGTATTGCAAGGTGTCACACTGAGATAAGATACATTTGTTTTAGAACTTGAGAGATAAAGTATGTTGGCTATATTCTTACTGGATCCGGGGTTAAGTCAAAGCCAGGATAGTTGATGCCATCCCAAAAGCCCCAAAAGCCAGGCACCATAACCAATTAAAATCTTTCAGTGGTTGTCCGACTGACATCCAGGGCAGGATTACAATACCGACTGTTGGAGCAATTTTGTCAGGGGGAAAGTCCACCACTTCTGACATGCTCAAGGAGACTGTTGGGGGGGCAGTGAGACACTAATCCCTACAATTGAGGTGGTGTCTGTGCAGGCACCTCCGTAGGGATTAGCATGTCCCTTCCGACTGCCTTTTCATGGCGGTCCCATCACCATGGAAAGGCAGTCGGAAAGGGACTTTGGGGACCCCAAGCAGGTCTTGAGTGCCCTGTGGACGACTGCTAATGCACCAGGGGTCCTCATGTGGTGTCCCCCAAACATCCATGCAAAGTGTACCAGACACCACATGGTGCTTGGCACACAGTGCACGGATGTTTGAAAAATGCCTTTTTCTACTGCGGCTTGTGCTGCAACCATTTTCTGGGCAGCAGCATAAAGGTTGTTTCTGACTGCCTGCACTGTGGAATTAACAAAATATGGCAGTTTGGACCACCAACTTCTTGTCAGGGTCTCATTGTAATGAGGCCAAAAGTTTATCAAAGAGTTTGCTGATCTTTCATACTTTACTCAAGAAAAATGCAATATAAGATTGGAGAGAGGATGTGAAACAGCATTTAAGAGGTGACTTCACAAGGACCAGCTCTCCAACTATTTTTGGAGGTACGTGAAAATTGCATTACAGAGGATGCAAAGGCATACGCTTTGTGGCCACATTTTTTTGCTGTATGATGGACAGGTTAAACACACAATTGTATTTCCGTCACAAAAAATGTAATGAGATTGAAATACATTATTCTGTAATTGATAAAGAATGTTAGGATGCACATGGTGTGTCAAGAAGTTTAAAGCTAATTTCTGATGTAGACAGCTTATCATCAGAAATTGTCATAGGATGGTGGTGGACCTTTTATCTGGGCTTCAGATGGAAAAGTCTAAAGCCTGGTTATCAAGACTAGCCACTAAATTGCTGGAATACAATTTTAAAATTGAGTGTATCCCAGACGGCTAAATGTCAGTGCTGAATGCTTGTCCAGATTACCCATTGATGATACGTGCAGTGAGGGAAATTATGGTTTTGAAGAATCTGTTATCATGGTATGTGAATTTAATGAGTCTGCGTGCAAGTGTACGGACCAGTGGAGAACTGAGATATGTTGTGACAAAACCATGGAATATGCTCTTAAACCTAAACGAGTGGATGGCTGAGAGAGAGAGTGCTTTGGTCCAGAAATTCAACCAGTCTGGAAAATTGGAGACACATTTTTGGAAGTTGAAGGTTGGTTGTTTAGAGTTGAAAAATGATTGCACCCAACAAGTTCTTTGGAAAACTTATAATTGAAACTTCTGTAGTGGATACCTTGGAGTAACTCTCTCAAAAAAGGGTAAGAGAGGTGCATTCTTGGCCCAGAATGGATGGAGTGGTTAAAGGTTTTATAATTGAATGTCCTCAATGCACTGTATCTAATAAACCTCCGCCAACATGTGCACAAACAGAAACTACTTAAGTTGCACCACCTAGAGCTGGGGAAAAGGTTCGGCTGGGGTTCGTAAGACTGTTGCACGTTTTACCTGCTCAATGCCAGTGCTTCATAGTAATTGTCACTCATCTATCTTCAGCAAGGGAAGGGCTTCCTGGGTGGAATTTTAAAGACAGCGGACTGCAGTTTACAGATACAAACATGCGTGAATTTCTAGAAAAATGGCTAATCAAGCATATTAGGGGACCGTTATATCATCCTCAGAGAATTGGTATGGTAGAGCGCTTTAATTGTGTATTGGTTCAAGGTGTCAAGGACTGTAAGGATGAAGATGTGGTAGGTGTAAAAGGAATTATTGAGAGCATACAGAACAACACCACATGCATCAATAGGTCATTCTCTATTCAACATTTTGCAAGGCAGAAGAGCATCTTCAAGTTTGGTTTCCAATAGGTTGCTTAAGTTTAAGCCCTGTGCTATGCCCTAAAATAAAAATTGCATAAAGGCTAAAGATAGAAATGATAAAAGAGCATTGTGTCACATGTCAAACAAGGTAAGGTTTCCACAGTTTTGAAGTAAGTGATCTTGTAAAAATCAAAGGAATCAATATTTCTAAGGGATGTCAATATATTGAGATCCTATGAAAGTAATGGAAGTAGGTTTAAGGGGGACAGTGGTGGCATATAAGAAGGGTGGCAAATTACAAAGAACTGTGTATGGTGTTACTCAAAGTGATTGCAAAGGCCTGAATGATAATGTTATACTGCTGAAACTTTGTACATCACAACTCTCAACAAAGAAAAAGGGCTCACTGACAGAATATCGACCTAAAAAATAAAGATGAAAAAATATTGAGGTAAAAATATAGAATGCAAAAATATCGACTCCCTATACTTGAACAGGTAAGTACAAAATTATCGGAAAAAAAATTGACGCCAAAAATATAGTTGTACAAAATATTGATTTTTATCAATATATATCAAATCAAATAATAAATATTAAATAATAAAACAAATTGATGCAATATACATTTTAACAAATATACTGAATAGATGTAACTTTAAAAAGTTAAACACATACATATAAATTAATCTATATATATATTCTTTAAAACAATTAATAAACTTATCATTTTAATCTTTTTCATCCTTTTAAAATTATATCAAACTTTATAACAAGAATAAATATATATATATATATATACCTATGATGCCCAGATTTTATTTAATCCCTAAGGTGCATAAGGGGATATCCCCAGTCCCAGGACGGCCCATTATCTCGGCTATAGACAGCATTGGTGAACATCTCGCTCAATATGTAGATTATTTTCTACAACCTTTGGTATCTGGTCTGCCCACATATATCAAGGATACGGGACATTTCCTACAGCAGATTAAAAACACCATATGGACAGAAAACTCCCTACTAATAACATTGGACATAGAAGCTCTTTATACGAGCATTGAGCACTCCACTGGTCTAAAAGCTCTGGAATATTTTTTAAGTACCAGACCAGCAAACTGCTATAACCACAACAAAATGTTGGTGGACTTGGTCGAGTGGAGTCTCTATCACAACTTTTTTATGTTCGGGAGGGATGTTTATTTGCAACGGAGGGGGGTGGCCATGGGGGCCTGCTTCTCCCCTAGCTATGCGTGCTTGCACGTAGGCTATTGGGAGAAGCGGGTCCTCATGGGGGAACATCAGGCCATCTTTTCTAAATGTGTGGAACAGTGGGTCAGATTTATTGACAATGTGTTTTTAATCTGGAGGGGTGATGAAGCCAGTGCGTTGGATTTTATAACAATGTTAAACACTAATGAATATAATCTAAAATTCACGCACCACATTAGTAAAACATCAGTTAATTTTTTGGATGTAAAAGTTTACCCCAAAAATAACCGGTTGGCAACCACCCTTTACAGAAAAGAAACTGCGGGCAACTCCACATTGCACGCCAGTAGTGCCCATCCGAAACATACCATAGATAACATTCCATATGGTGAGCTACTCAGGATTAAGAGAATCTGTAGTGTGGCAGAAGAAAGGGACAAATGTATAGAAGAATTCATCAGCAGATTTAAGGCCAGGGGATACCAAGACAAAACCCTTAAAACAGCAGTTACAAAAATCCAACAAGTAACCAGGGAATCCCTTCTGTCCCAAAATAAAAAGATTCTGAATGAAAAGGAACACTTTGAAAGTTCTGATATTAGGTTCCTTACAGCTTTCAGTTATCAGGACAGAAGAATAAGATCTATCCTCACGAGAAATTGGCCAATTCTGCAAACAGATGGAGTTCTAGCCAGAGATCTTCCAGCCAATCCAATCATTACGTTTAGGAGGGGACCCTCCTTACGTAGCCATGTCTCTAACCCTTTCCCAGAACTTACTACACAACCTACCCGATTACCACCCAGAAATGGGTTTTTCAAGTGTAACAGCTGTCGGGCTTGTAAGTTCGGGATAAATACATGTTCATATTCTACTCCATTCAGTCCAACTCCCCTACAAATCAAGGGGAATTATAACTGTAGGACCGAATATGCAGTTTATGTCCTGACCTGTACTTGCGGCCTGAGGTACATTGGAAGTACCCGACCAGCAGTACATGCCAGGATATTACAACACTTGCGTGCAATTGTTAACAACGACAATGCTTATCCTGTCGCCAGGCCTTTCAGACAAGTTCATAACAACAACTTGGAATGCTTGAATTATTTTGTGTTAACATCAGTTGCACAACCAAGAAGAGGGGGAGACAGAGACAAACTCCTGCGCCAGATGGAATCTAGAATGATATTAGAGCTTGACACTAAGGTTCCTAATGGACTTAACACCACGGAGGATCTCTATCATTTTCTTTAATTGATTTGTGAGTTTTTTCATTTGTCAAATTTCACACCCATTACTGACCCTTGTGTAGTCTCTTACTTTATGGTTGTGCTGTTATAGTTCCTTGTCCTTCTCCCTTCCCTGTGGCCCTCACTTTTTCCCTCGTTGTCGATTCCAGTCTATCTTTCTTTCCTTCCCTTTTTTATATATATTTTGCACTGGGGTTCACTCAAATTGAAATGGATTAGTTTATGTTCCATCTTGAGTTTAACACATGGCACTATGGTGTTATCAGCACATTTAGAACATTTGACATAGAGATCTACCAGACGGGGTGTTAATCAAGGAGAGTAATAGGGCTGCCATCGCTTTCTGATGTCCCTTACAATTTAATTAGGATAAACAGGGTTGCCATCATTTTAAGATGTCCCTGCAGGATTGATAACAGTATTTTTTGGTCTTTACGGTTCTTGTATTTATATTGCGATTTTGCACAGAGTATATATGTTTACAGATCTTGTTTCTTTTAATGTGTATATAGGATAAAACATTTTTATGATATAACAATTAATTTTGTATTGAAAGTTTTTAAGTATTTATACTTTTATAACTAAAAATGCCTATTTTGCACAAGATGTAAAGATTTACAATTTGCACAATATAGCACCTTGCACTTTGCACTTTATAAGAGAGACTGTTTTAGACCATAATCATGCATTTATGCAGATATAATCCTGTGTTAAATTATCTATATTGTAAATGAATTACCAAATTGATTTTTGTGTATTCAAAACAAGAGGACTTTTCAATATAGCAGCCATACTCTAGAAGATGCATAACCCAAACCGTAATAGTAACTCTTCTATGTTTTTTACTATCACATGGTGTGCAGTAGCAATTTAAAAAACCAGGCATGTAGGGTAATCTGTGACTGTGAACAAGGGCAACTGCCCGAAACGCGTCAGTCTCGTATGCTGCCTTTGCCTTAAGAAAATAAAAAGAACTTGTCTTGATTCTGGGACTCGTGTCGTTTTCTGGGTCTGGGGCTCCAGATTTCAGTCTTCGTGCTTTGCCTGCATATATATATATATATATATATATATATATATATATATATATATATATATATATATATATATATATATATATATATATATATATATATATATATATATAAAAACATTCTATTATAAATTAAAACATAAAGGGGTCGATTAGGATCGCGGACGGACTTGCGTCCGTCCCCGACCCCAGAGCAGGAGGGAACCTCCGCATGGCATGCGGAGTTCCCTCCTGTGCAATTCGGATGTGACCGCCACCCTGGCGGTCACATCCTCTATTTTTAACATTGCGGCGGGTGCAGCTTCAAGCTGCACCCGCGTCAATGTTAAAAATGCACGCATTGCATTTGCATGCAAAAAGAGGCAGGCACCGCGCGGTGCCTGCCGCTTTCTGCATGCAAATGCAGGGGGGTACCATAGGTACCCCCCATGTGCACCCCCACCCCCACTTCACCTAGGGGGCCCGCAACGGGCCCCCGCAGTGAAGTTCCGTATGCTTTTCCGCGGCGGAAAACCCACCGCGGAAAAGCATAATTTACTGGCCATCCTAATATGGTGGACGGTGTCTGGAAGACACCGTCACCATATTAGAGCTTTTCCGCCGCGGTTGTAGTCCGACCGCGGCGGAAAAGCTGCGGACGGAAACCAGGACCCACCAGCCATCTTAATCTGGCGGTGGGTCTTTGGTCAGTCCGCTGCGGTTTTTCCGCATCCTCGGGGCCGGCGGTGGCTTCTGCCGGCCCCGAGGATGCGGAAAAACCGCAATCATAATGACCCCCTAAATTATTTTTAAAAACTTGAAACTTAAATTTCCCACTCCAGTGAGTGAAACGGTCCGGAATGTGTTGGATCGTGGACGGGTAAAAATAGCTATTCCCACTCCAATAAGTGTAACGGTAGGGAAAGTGTTGGATAGCGGAGGGGTAACATTTACCATTCCCACTCCAATCAGTTCAACAGTAGGGAACATGTTAGATTGAGGAGGGGTAACAATTAATTTTCTCACTCCAGTCAGTTCAAAATTAATAACAAACAAAATATTATTGACAACAAAAAATATTTAAAAAACAAAATAAATGAAAAATATATAAATATGTTAAAAATTAAAATACTAATATATTGAATATAAAAAATAAAAAAATAACATATTATAATGTTAAATACATATGACAAATACCTACAAATATTATATTAAATAAAAAATAGTTTTTAATCAGAAAACATTTCAAAACAAAAACATGAATTATTACAAAACTTTTTATTCCTACCCTGTAACACCACACAATTCATAAGTCAGATCTAAATTAAAAAAAAATTGATTTGATTTGAGATTTATATAGCACATGGTACCCTAAGGCTTCCCCGCGCTGACGATGACAGCAGCGGTAAGAGATAGAGCCCATTAGTGGTTTAAATGAAATAGCCAGGTCTTCAGCTTCTTTCTGAATGTGCCAATTCACTCTGCAGCCCTCTTAGGTCCAGAGGTAACTCATTCCACAGTTTTGGAATCAGGTGTGAAAAAGATTTGCCTCCCCATCTGGATTTTTTTATTCTGGTGGTGAGGGGGAGGTGTAAGTGGGAGGACCTTAGAGTTCTGATGAGTACATGCACCACGATCAGATGTCTGAGTTTTTCTGGGCCTTTATTATTTTCTGCCCTGTGAGCCATGCACAAGGATTTGAACTTTATTCTCGCTGCTACTGGGAGCCAGTGACTCTCTTTTAGGGATTCTCGTGCTAAGGTGTGTCTGAGGAGATTGAGCAGGAGCCATGCCGCCGCATCCTGCACCGTCTGGAGCCTCTTGATCACATACTTGGGAGAATCCAGGTAGAGAGAGTTCCCGTAGTCCAGATGTGAGACTATCAAAGACTTCAAGATGGTTTTTCTAAGCTGCTCCGGTATAAGTTCCAGTATCTTTCTGGGCATTCTTAGAAGTCCAAGGCAGATCCCAGACAGTTTGTTGGCCTGTTGGCTCATTGAGGGGAGGCTATCCAGCCAGATGCCTACATTTTTTACGACCAGCTTGGGAACCGGTTCAGTCTTTTCGCCATTCAATTTTAGGTAACAGTTTGACGTCCAATGGGACAATTTGTTTAGGCATGGCCCCAATTGAATATTGCATTGGTTGTGATCTTGGGACAGAGAGACAATCAACTGGGTATTGTCAGCATACAAAATACCTAAAATGCCAAACTCCTGCATGATGGTGGCCAGCTGTCTTACATATATATTAAAAAGAGTGGGGCTAAGGGAAGAGCCCTGTGGCACTCCAAATTTTATAGGCAGGCTATCCGAAAGAAAGTCTTGAGCCATCACTTGGAGAGACCGGTCATCCAGGAAAGAGCTTAGCCACTCCATCGCCTTGTCCCTGATGCCTATTTCCCTCAATCGCTTTTTTAGTATGGGGTGATGGACGGTATCAAATGCCGCACTAAGATCGAGCAATATTATGGAGGCTGACCCTCCGTTGTCCAGTATGGCTTTAAGTTTCTCGGTGACTACTAAGAACGCTGGTTCCAGGCTATTAAGGGTGTGGAAACCAATCTGCATGGGTTATAGTAGCTTGTTCTCCTCCAGGTAGTTGACTAAAGTCTGATAGACATGCCTTTCTAGGAGTTTGGAAAGGTAGGGGGAGAAGCGAAACAGGTCCAGATGGGATTTATTTAGAATAAGTCTTATTATGGCATTCTTCCAGGCTCAAGGGACCGACCCTGACTCAAGTGAATTATTGAGAATCTTCACTAGGGGGGAGAATGGCCTAATTCACCTTGAGAATAGCGTGTGGAGGCGCAGAGTCGAATGGGGAACCTGATTTGATGGACTTGAGCAGCTTGAGGGTAGCTTCCTCCTCAAGCCCAGGGAAATGTGTTAGACTAAGGTCTATTGGAAATTAATTACCAATTAAAGAAATATTATTAATTAAAAAGCAAATTAAAACCCATATAAATAATTAACTTCCTACACTTTACCCCTATAATCCCCACAACCCACAGTTACAATTAAACTATAAAAAAATAATTACACAATTAGAACTTATTTTCTATTTAAAAACAAATAGTATTTAACAACTAATTATAAAGTAAGTAAAATTAATTTACTCTCCACCCTTTACCCCTACAAAAGAAAAACCCAAACACAAAAAATAAACAATTACCCAAATTGAATATCAATTAATTAATTCTTATTAATGATCAACTAATTAATAAAGTATTAAACATACATTATTTTCCACCCTTTACCCCTATAAACCCCACAACCCACACCTAAAATAATGACACAATTTCCATATTTAATTTTCAATTAACTAATTAATATTAATTTACAATTAATTATTAATTAATTCAACATAAATTACTTCCCACCCTTTACCCCTATAAACTCCACAACCAGCACCTAAAATTAATTACACTTTGTCCACAGTTATTTTCAATCAATTAATCAATAGTAATTAAAAACATATTATTAATTAATTAAAAATATATTACCTCCAACCCTTTACCCCTGTAAACACCACAACCCACACCTAAAACAATTGCACAATTACCATAATTAATTATCAATTAATAAATTAAAATTAACTTCTTAATAGTTAATTAATACTACATTACTTCCCACAATTAACACTATAAAGTCTCAATTAAATAAATATGAGTGAATAAAAAATAATCATTAATTTATTATAATAAAATTACTTCCCACCCTATTCCCCTATGAACCCACAACCCGCAAGGGAACTAAAAAACACAAACCTTAATTAAAATAAAATTGATAACTTCTAAAAATTGACCACATATATTAAAAAACGAAACAATTCTTATACAAAAATACAAATTACAATATTTACTAAGATACATGACACTAATAAAAAAATTGATGACTTCTATATTTTTTAAAGTGTATTTCTTACCTTAAAATCGATATTCTTGACCACATTATTCTTGCTATCGATATATTACTGACTCACAATATTTAGGACTCGATATTTCTGTAGTTCGACATTTCCAACTCGATATTTTGTCTTCACACAAAAGAAAAGTACTTGGCAAAATATTTTATTTAAGCGTTTTCAGTGTTTTCAATCTGTCCTATCATAATTGTTTTATTTTTTTAAAGAATATAATAGTGAAGTTGTGAAATTCTAATTTTCAACGTATGTAATGCTTTCTTTTAATTTGTTCTCTATATTTCTTACCTTATTAACACCTACATTTGTATTATGTTATTAGCATATGTTGAATAGTTTAGTACTAAACTTTTCATGTGTAAAAGGGGAAAGTGATGTAGCATCTGGCCACTGTGCCTTTATGCTCATGAATTGTTATGTCATATTTAGAACACATCTATAATGTCACAGTCATTCAGGAGAGCGATTGATGGTGGGATTGGAAAGCCTGGATTGCCGTGTTGCTTTAAGCTGTGATCCTAATAAACACATTTGTATCCATTTGCTTCAAGTGTCTTATTTCAAAGCGTTAAACTCCTTTATTCATTATACTACAGTTATCCCCAATGTGGAGTCATTCCTCAAATAAATTTGGAGGAAGAGTGTTTGTGGCTCAGCTCCTGATTATTCCTGAGGCATCCCACAATGGACGAAAACACATTAACTTAATTGAAACAGCGTTGTTTTCAGTTTAAAGGAGGCCTACAGCTAGTTGACAAGTTGTAAAAGGGCTGGTCCTCAAACTTACAGGCACTGCTAGATATCAGCAAAATTCTACACTTGGGGAAACATTTCTACTCAGATGTGGCATTATTTCTCTCCCAGACTCTTGTGCACTCTAGGGTGGATTGGATTGGATTTAGTTTTTGTATAGCGCGATAGCTGCCCGCAGGCGTCCTAGCGCTTAAAGAAAAAAAACAGGTGCGTGTGGCAGGGGCTGGGTTATCTAATGAAGAGGTTTTTAGTTTTTTCCGGAAAAGCAGAATATTAGGTTCTGATCGGAGAGAGATTGGAAGAGAGTGCCAATTCAAGTGTTGGACGGAGCAGTCAGGAGCCGTAACCAACTGACCTGCTGTGGTCGGTTACGGCCTTGCACCTACGATGCAGGTGAACCCTGTTCGGTCGCACTCATATACTTCACAATGGGAGCATGCATTCCGAGCGGAATGCATGCCTCCATTGTGAAATGAAGGGGTGCAGTTCATCCCTGCACCTTGTGGCCGGCACCCAAAGGGGCCTGCCACTGGGTGCAGGGATCAACGGAGGGGCACCATAGGTGCCCACAGTCCAACATTCGGCAGCCTCACACCCATGGGGGCCCTGCAGGGTGCCCTCAGAGAAAGTTTCCGACTGACTTTTCATGCCGTACACACCGGCACAAAAAGGCAGTGAAAAACTGCCATCGTACTCCCTCAATCGTAAAGAGGCAACTAGGGGCGTACCGAAAGATTTCCAGATGGCCAACGGGCTCCCCGAGCCTGTCACAAGCCATCCGGAAATCCGAGTTGGATTCCATTCTGACCGAGCCCATCGGAATGGCTTGGTCGGAAAGAAATCCGGCTGACACGTTCTGATTCGGTCAGAAGGGCTCCGAACATGGTTTGGAGCCCTTCCGATCAGAATCGGCCCCATAGTGTGAGAGTTATCAAAGTATTGCATTGCCCTTACGTTATACAGGGTAACGCAAGGGCAACGCAATACTAAAGTCAGATTTACCGAGCCACACCCGGCCACCTTGGGTGGCCCCCAGATGCTTGGCAAATCTGGAGGAACGCAAGGCAGCATTAGTTGCTACCTTGCGTTACTCTGCCCCAAAGAGGCATTCTATTGGTGAAGCGTGGGTGTTCCCACACATCCATCTATGGATTTTGGCAATTTCCCATATTTATCATAAGTGGTAGACCTGGGAATGCATCAAAATGCTGTGCATTCCTAGGAAATGTGTAATGAGGAGAAATGTATTTCTCCTCATTTATTCCTCTTTCTATGTGTGCTGCATTCTGCAGCACACTTAGAAAGAGGAAAAAGAATAAGAGGATTGTTTTGTGCAGGAAGGTGTTCGTTTCTGCATACAAACAATCCTGCCTGAAATGCAGGCACTCTTACACCATGTCACAAGGGCACCTGCTTTGGCGCTAGGGAGCCAAAAGTACACCCGTGCAAATTGAGGACTGGAATGGGCCACATATTGTTATATATGATGCATTCCTGCCCTTTCATGCTGTGCAGTGCAGCAAGGTGTCTTACTGCATTGCAGTGCATGAAATATTGATAAATCTGCCACTCAGTACCGATTCACACATATTTGCACCATAGCACAAGGAGGTATGCCTGATGTCAAGCACTGTTATTTTACTAGAAGACTGCTTTTCAGGTCCAAAGTACTAAGCTTTGACCTCGTTTAACACTGTTATGAGTTTGTCTGGATTTGCTTTGGCAAGTAAATCCAAACACAAGATGTTGTGCTAAATTGTTTCACATATGTAATGCAAACCCAGTGCAAAGTGGTAGTAAATTTCCCGATGGTCTATAAATCACTCATGGGTCTCAAACTGTAGTCATTTGCAAGTCAATACAGCAGCCACAAATTCCACCTGGTGAATTTCAAATATAAGCATTGTACTAGATTAGTGTTTATTGGTGCCAACACCCACTCCAATGATTATTCCTGCAACCTTTTTTTGTGTGGGCTTATGTATGTACCTGTGTGTGTCTATTTGTATGCGGGGTGTATGGATAAACACATGGATTTTGTGAATGCCCGCCCCTTACGGACTTGTCAAATCTTTGTTTATCTCTATCAATTTCACAATCAATAATGCAACATGAAAAAATCTTGCTTGGAATATTTCAGAAAAGAGCAATGCATAGAGTTGAATGTGCAATTTACTGTTGTTATTGTTATACTTTCTTCCATGTGATTATGTATGGACTTGTTGGCTCTATTTGCTGACGAGAGGCAAAAGGGGCAGATCAGGGTCACACCAGAGAACTATACTATGTCATAATTGTCGGGACAGGGGTGAAATAGAAACCCCCTGCAGAGCAAGGGTGCCCCCAGGTATTCAGGGTGCAACCAACACTCCAGAGGTCCCCCACTAAAGAAAAGAAGTAAAGGGCAATGCATATCTGTGAGATAAATGAGACTAGGGGGCCCCTAATTATGTTTGAAAGGTGGGTCATTTTGCATTACTCCACTGTGCCGGATAGGTTTGCCACTATAAAACCAGTATGTACAAGGACTCAATGAGTGTGATCTCTCTTAAGGAATTTGTGGTTTGGTGGATGCATTCCTGTTCTTGCTGCACTTGTGAGTTAGGAATTTCAATTTTTGCATTGAGGAAGGTGGTGGACAACTATTGGCATGTTTAAAGAAAAGTTTCTGTGCAGGGTGTCTTAACATTGGAATCTGGACCATGGGTAACCCATTACTTAGAATTGTCATGAAATTGTGCCAGAGCATGGATCAACGCCCATTGCTTACTTTGGCATTAGCCTTGTGGATTCCCTGTCCATCTGTAGCTGTAGGGGGCAATGGGGGATAGCAATACCACGCAGATTACGTAGTGGCCCAGACTTCCTAAACATTTTGGTGCCAAATGACACCAGACACAGCAGCTCACCCCTTGCCTGATCAGTAGAATTGATTATCCAGATTCCATAGACACTAGAAAATTGGCCTATCCGGGTCTTACACATAGCAAGGACATACCAACTCCTAGATATCCTCCTGTTTATGAACAACTGTTACTCTGGTCATCCAGACTCCCCTCCCTTGCATGGTTGGCAAAGGCAGAACAGTGAATGAACTACAAGAACAGAAGTGAAGGACAAGACACACTGTTTCAGCCTTTCAGATTACAGAGTTTTAATGGTCAGATGAATTATACGTTCCAAGCTAGTACATTTGGATTTATAGTTTCACTGCTCTCTGCATAGTTGAAGTGATTTTTCAATGGTTCGTTTCCCAAAACTCGATAACAGCCTTTTGGGTCCCATGTTCCCTTTGTGGTTGTTTATGGTCAAACCGGGATCTGATCTGTTAGGTATTATGAGCTTGTTCCTTCTAATTGCCCAGGGCATCAAATGCTTATTTCCAATGTGTCTGTATCATATTAATAATGCCAGGTACATCAAGCTTAACACGAAAAAGCGGGGAAAGAAAAAGAACTTGTATGCCCCAAATTTACAGGTGATGCAATCAACTTATAGGCTCTTAATGCCTTCACAAATGGAAGTCTAATTCTCTCATCAGCCTGCAAGTATAAGGGGCAGAGTATATAACAATGACATTCATAAACAGAACTCTGATAAGGACATAATAAATATAAAGTATCAGAAAGTATAGTGGGAAGTGTATAAAATTAAGCAACTGCTTTAAAATTGCAAACAACCAGAAGAATTATTTTTTTGTCTAAAGAACCCTTAAATAAAGAACAGCTCCAAGGGAATGAATCTTCGTTGCTTGATCATGCATCAATAGGAAACATCAATGTTATGATATCTACTTGTGACTATTTTTCAAGACTAAATAAAAAAATGTGATGTTATCAATTCTTAGCCAACCAAACAGACAGTGCCAATGAGATACCAGCTTTTTGTTTTCCTATGAAATATGTGGTGTGATTCTGAACAGCCTGCAGTCTATGGTCAGCTTTCAAGGAAGCTTTAAATACATTGTTGAACAATGTTGTAGTCTCCCTAAAGCAGCCTAGACTCTCCTTTTATGATGACCCAGATAAAACATTGCAACACTTTTTTTGAGAATGTATCTACTGTTCAAGGACCTCTCCGCTGCTTGTGCTTGTCACTCTAAGTGTGCTATTAAAAAAAAGGAACAGATCACAACTGGCACTTACTTTGGTATTAGGGTGATCCAAAGCTGCAAAGCATTTTAATATAATAAAACAGTTGGATGGGTTACAGCTTAGCCAAACAACCTATCCTCCATCTCTGCTGCATGTTCCTTCCTCCGACGATGGTGGTATACCCTAAATACAACTGACAGAGAAACAGAAAGCCAATACTCCATCCATAGTATTTAAAGTATACTTTCAGTCAACAGAAACAATGTTCAAACCCTGTCCCTAGCAACTACAAAACCTATTCAAACAACAAGTCTCTGCTACTTCAAGGCCTGGGTATCTCCCTGGCAATGCTGGATCAACAACAACAAATTTAACTAGAAGGTAAGCAACACTTTCTAAATTTATTTTAGATATATTACGTAAAGTAGCAATACTACTAACGTTAACTTTATGAACCCCAAACCCTATCCGACTGCAATTTACCTAGTCTCCTTGTCTGGCCACCTGTCTCACACTGATTATCTATAATACTCATCGAATACAATTGTACTACTTCCACTTCAGCAAGTATTACCAATGTACATGACTGCTTAAAGAAATAGTTCTAACACCCTGTAACTAAGCTGTTTAAAATATGTTCAACAATAAATGTATAGAAATACTATTTCACATTTGGAGTGTTTAACAGAAAAAAATCATTCATAGTCTATCTAACCCAAGTACAGATTTCCACTGCTAGAATTTCTTCGTGTTGTAGTGGCTGATCTACAAAAAGTAAGAGAAGAAAAGAAAAATACATTAAAAATCATTGTAACCTATGACATTTTGCATGATATGTTAGTGCATCACTACAGTGACAGAAATACAGTCAAACTTATTCTAATTAAGTGTTACATTTTGGCGCTGTTGAACAAAGCATCCTTGCTGTTGTTCCACCTAACATTTTTGCCTTCAACACTTCTGTTTTGGTAATTTTATGTTTGCTGGCTGTAGGACTCTCTACACGTTACCACTGCTAACCAGTGCTAAAGTGCTTGTGCTCTCTCCTTAAAACATGGCTTACAACTATTTGGCACATTTGGCTTACTGGTATGTCCCTACCAAAGTAGTAATGAATGTAATCAGGGCCTGTAAGTCAAATGTTACTAGTGGCCCTGCAGCACTGATTTTGCCACCCACTTAACTAGCCCTTCAAACATGCCTCAGGCCTGCCATAGCAGCCTGTATGTGCAGTTTTTAAACTGCCACTTTGACCTGGCAAAATTAACCTTTTGCTGGGTCTAAACCTCTCTTTTCAATAAATGTCACCCCTAGGACGTACATTGTACAGGTAAAAGGGCAGGGTGCAGTGTTTTAAAAAACATTTAAGTTCTGCATGTCCTGGTAGTGGAAAACTCCTAAAGTAATTTCACACTGCTGCAAGGCCCACCTCTCCCATAGGATAACATTGGAGTTACCTAATTACATTCAATAAGCAGTAATTTTCAATTGGGAACAGGTGGACAGGTCAAGGTTGGTGTCTAAAGAATTGCAATTATAATCCCTTTTTAACTGTAAAGTCGGATTTTGAATCAATCAACGGTTGGCAAAGCCTAACTACTCACCTGTGAGGGACTCAAGGCACTGAATCATAATTTTTGCAATTTTAGAAAGTTGGCATTTTCTTGTCCTAACGATTTTTTGCCTGCAGCCTGTTCCTGGGTTACATGACTAGGTGTAGCTGGCTGTTGCCATTTATGTATTGCTCCCAGACAGTGAGACAAAGAGAAGATAGGTGGTGGCAGGATGGGCCACTCTGAATTCACAAGGGGAATGAGCTGTCACTTACAATACTTGCACATGGGAAACACCAGTTACAACGCAACTTTTACAACGCACTACCATCACATCGCAACTTTTACAACGCAGGATCCATTACAATACATGCCTTTACAACGCATGTCATTACATAGCAGATGCAATTACAACGCATGCCATTACAACGTAAGTATAGGTAAGTATATAATTTTATTTTATATTTTATTTTACTTTATTTAATTAATTTAATTAATATTAAAAATAAATAAATATATTAATTTACTCTTTTTTTATAAAATAAATTAAATATATTAATTTAAGTAATTTAAAAAAAATAAGTATGAGTATATTAGTATATGTTTTTGGGTACTGAGGTATATGTTTTGGGGTGTTTGGGTATTTTTAGTGTTTTAGGGCTGGGTTTGGTTTTTGGGGTACAGGGGCATTTTTAGGGTTCAGGGCTAGGTTTGGGTTATGGGGTGCAGGGGTATTTTTAGGTTTTAGGGCTGGTTTTGGTTTTTGGGGTACAGGGGTATTTTTAGGTTTTAGGGCTGGGTTTGGTTTTTGGGGTACAGGGGTATTTTTATGTTTCAGGGCTAGGTTTGGGTTATGGGGTACAGGGGTATTTTTAGGTTTTAGGGCTGTTTTTGGTTTTTGGGGTACAGGGGTATTTTTAGGTTTTAGGGCTGGGTTTGGTTTTTGGGGTACAGGGGTATTTTTATGTTTTAGGGCTAGGTTTGGTTTTTGGGGTACAGGGGTATTTTTAGGTTTTAGGGCTGGGTTTTGTTTTTGGGGTACAGGGGTATTTTTAGGTTTTAGGGCTGGGTTTGGTTTTTGGGGTACAGGGGTATTTTTAGGCTTTAGGGCTGGGTTTGGTTTTTGGGGTACAGGGGTATTTTTAGGTTTTAGGGCAGGGTTTGGGTTTTGGGGTACAGGGGTATTTTTAGGTTTTAGGGCTGGGTTTGGGTTTTGGGGTACAGGTGTATTTTTAGGGTTCAGGGCTGGGTTTGGGTTTTGGGGTACAAGTGTATTTTTAGGGTTCCGTTTTTTTAAAAAAACGACTTTAAATAAATTAAAATAATTATAATAAATAAATTAAATTAAATTAATTAAATTATATTATTTACCATTTATAAATTAATTAAATTACATTATTTAAATTAAATTAATTAACTAAATCGATTAAATTAAATTAATTACAATTATAAAATTAATTAAATTAAATTATTAAATTAAACTAAATTAATTATATTATATTAATTCCATTTTTTAATTAAATTAAATTAAATTAATTAAATTAATTAAATTAATTTAATTTAATTACAATTATAAAATTAATTTAATTAAATCAATTAAATTATATTAATTACATTAAATTAATTACAATTTTTATATTAATTAAATTAAATAAATAGAATTAAATTTATTAAATTAAATTAATTACTATTTTAAAATGTATTTACATTAAATTAATTAAATTAAATTAATTTAATTACATTTTTTTAAAAAAAAGATATACTTACCTATACTTACGTTGTAATGGCATGCGTTGCAATAGTATCTGCTATGTAATGACATGCGTTGTAAAGGCATGCATTGTAATGGATCCTGCGTTGTAAAAATTGCGATGTAACGGTCTGTGTTGTAAAATAACGCATTGTAACGTCATAGATCCCTTGAACATCACAAGGGCACTGCCTGAGTACTCTCACAAAGGGTTTGTTATGAGTCTATTGTGACCCCAGATACGCTGGAACCAGGACAGCAAGGAAAGGGATGCTTGACACCTCAGCAGGGTGGAAACCTCTAGAAGCTTCCTCCACTTCAAAATGAGCACCAGGTGTAAATATTGAACCCCAGACCACAAATCTTCAGGGTACTTCTGGACCTGTGGACTCTGTCAGGAAGAAGTACTGCTGTGCTGCTGAAAGGACTGCTATTCTGCTGGACTGCTGCTCTAAAGGACTGCTGCCCTGCTGTGCTGATATGCTGTCTGCTGCCTGAGATAGAAGACTGGACCTATCTCTGTTGTACCCCGGACCCCAGAATGACTTCAAGGGATAGTTGGCTAGCCTCCTGCCTAGATCCCCATGGACAGAAGGCTCCAACAACCTTGAACCCAGCACCTGGACACTTGGAACTGGGTCTGAAGGTGCTCCGCCAGGCAATGTGTGAACCTTCAGAATCTAAACTAAATTGAGGCCAAGCTAATGAATGTAGCTGGGACAAGGTGTGCACAACTGAGAGATATATAAACAATTTGACAATATATGCAACTGTTGAATAAACAGACGACCATAGAGATGTGCAATATTTCAAGAATCATATATCTTTATAGAAAATAATATTTTACTTTGGAAAAGTAACAAAAACATTTAGTTTCAACAAAAAGTACAATGGTCCACTGGTCTTCAAAAGTACAGATTATAACATTCCATGGATATTCACGTCGTTTCCATAGTTATGCCCAATGCATTTTGAGACAGAAGTTCCTTCTTCAGGGAAAAATCTAATTGTTTTTCCCATTTGTTTTTTTTCCACTTGGTATCTAAATATTTTTTTTCAGTGGTTGCATTTAGATCGTTAGTTTAATTTTGCTTGTTCAGTTTAGCTTTAGTACGTATAACGGTTGCATTTTGTTGAGTTCACTTATGCAGTTTACTTGAGTTCACCCACGCAAATATGTCCTTTCCATCATGGCATGTTTAGTCATTTGAGTTGAGAGCATGGCTGAATACATATCTATGGTCATATGTTTATTCATCAATTGCATATATTGTCAAATTGTTTATTTATATATTTCTCAGTTGTGCACGCCTTGTCCCAGCTACACTCCTTAGCTTGGCCCCAATTTAATCTACCTCTTGTGTTGGGCAGACACTTTAGAGCATAGCACATTAAGATCACAGGAGTAATCATTCACGCATAGCAGTTTCTAAATAGGTGTTCTCACCCACACACTCTTAGTCTTCTGCTGTATGACCAACCTCGAGTAGAATCGACACATCGCTTCTTCTACATGAACTTTCCCCACTTAAAGACTTAGCATTGTAGCCTCATCAGAACTGCCTGTGGGCATCGCATCCCCCAAAGCAGGCCCTCGTATTGCAAGCCTCTCACTGACGGCAACCATGATGATGGTGATGCAGGGCTCTGCAGCTTCTTTGGAACCAGCCAGTGTATGACAGATCCTCACCACAGGACTTTGAATAGATAGCTCCTTCTTTGACGTCCTCCTCAACAATGACACAGGACTTCACATCGAAGCCTCACATATCCTCTGAACTAACGCTACATGATGCATACCCATTACAGGCCCTCACATTTCAGGCCTCTTGCTGATGGCAGCCTCGAAGATGACGCAGGATTCTGCATCACAAGCTCTGCAGCTTTTTTGGAATCAGCCAGTGGGCGATTCATCCTTGACACAAGACTTCGCATCACAAGCCCCCTTGTCGGCCCTCTCTAGAATGACGCAGGAACTCACATCGGGGCCTTGTAGCTCCTCAGAACCTATACTGCGTGACACATCTCCGACCAGTACCTCGCATCGTCACGGCTGTGCGACGCATTCTCGACATGGGACTCCTCAACTCTCTGCAACCAGGATTTAAGGCACTCTTGTTCAGTGGGCCTAGCTGGGTCTTTGTAACCAGCCCGCACTCCATTGTGGTTGGCCTAAACTTATGAATTTATCCCTGTCTAATGCGACTAGGTATCCATAGTTAGCATTCTATGCTTTTCAGTGTATAGTCACTAAAATCTCTAAAACTGCATATCTCCATTTATACTGGTTGGATTTTTGTCATTTTGGTCCTGTTTTATTTAATAAAATGTGCTCAATTTTTCAAGTACGGTGTGGTGTTATTCTTGTTTTTTCACTTTATTGCTGTTTGAAGTGCTGCATGAATACTTTACATATGGCATCTAACTTAAGCCTCACTGCTCTGTGCCGAGCTACAGAGGGTTTAGCACAGGGCCATTTGAAGTTTGCTTGTGCTTCAACCTGATAAGCATTGTGGTTTCTGCTTGTTTAAAGGTTTAAACTCCTCCTAACCAAATTTCTTATGGACTCATTCTAAGGTTTTGGGGTTGGGAGCATTCTGCCTCACAGTCCCAGCACAGTTTGCCCCTTTGCATCCTGGTAAATGCAGTACACAGTTCAAACTTACTTCAAAATTACCTGGAGTTTTTCACCAAAGTTGGTGCAGACATTGCTGTATATCTCTAGACAAGTGTTTCTGGGTTGAGCCCGTCTTCAGTACAGAGCAGCAGTATTAGAGAGCGAAAGAAAATCATCTGGGGGTGCTGGAAATGCTGCCAAGTTTCGCTCAGGAAAAAACAACAGGAGTATTACCCGTAGACCAGATTGACATCTGGGTGTACATATGTATAAAACAACAATATCTCAATAGGATTCACTTAACTAACAGATAAAATTGTATGTATAAAACATTACAAAGGATCTGGACATACAGGAAGAGAGAGACTCAGAAATTTTGTCTTTCAAAAGTGCATATAGCATCATATATTAAGGAGTACTTTTGTCAATACAGTCAAAAACAGTTTGGAGAAACAGCACTTGAAGCATGTAATGCGGTGGCAACCCAAGGGGGCTTTGTGCACTACGTGATAGTGAGACAAACTGTGACGGCGCAAGTGACATAAGGGTGAAAAAACAGCGGTAGGCGCAAAATGGAACAAATGAAAACAATATTTACAAAATTGTTGATTCCGCCTTAGTAAATTAGTAAATGCTGTTAGTTTGGGAACCAAAGACGGAAATGCGCCATGAGTTGCTCTGAAATGTGGGTCAACGGCGTATCGATCCTATTGATTCAGGATCTTCATCAGGCCCGGGTTGCCGATTGACGGGAGTGCTGTAAGGAAATGAAGGGGAGGGTAAGGGAAATGATGGGGTGCTGGATATGCAGAGCGACCGCGGTGGAACGGAGGGGACGCCAGGGCGGCGTGTGGTTAGAGATAACGGGGACGGGCGCTGGGGGAGGCTGGTAGGTGGGGGTTGAGTGGGTGTAGGTGGGTGGGCGGGGGGGAGACCGGGAGGAGGCAGGGGTGGTGGGAGGATGAAGGGTGTGGTACGCCAAGGAAGCTGAGGGTCCAGTAAAAACAGGGGTAGACTGCGTGCAATGTGGAGAAAAACTCACATGAGGGGTGGTGGTCCAGAATTGGATCCCCAATCTGGTAGAGATAGATGACTGTATAGTATCCGGGGTGGAAGAGCCCAGAATTGTGGACTGCAAGGGAGAATGAGTGAAATCCATAAGGGGGGTAGCAGGAGGTGAAGGAATAGAAGGTAAAGGAAAGATTAAAAACTAAAAAATGTCTGGGGCAAAAACGGAGCCCCGTTATGGCCAGTAGATTAACCAGGATCAGAGGAATAGATTGGCGTGAGATTGGTAGAGGAATCTGGTAGTGTGTATACTAAGGAAGGAGAGAAGGCAGGGAGTGATCAGAGGTGGGCTGGGGGAAGGAGGGATCATCAGGTGAGAGAACGGGGGCAACGTACGTGCATTGGAGAAAGGCGCGTGTACGGAGCCCAGTCAGGGCCAAGGTGTAGACAGATGAGGTAACTGTCTATGAGAGGCGGTCCGGTGGCTGGGTAGAACAATCTGTGAGCATTCAATCAGTCCTGCATGGGGAGAGGGTGCGGCAATGAGGTGATTAGGAGCGTTCCTTGGACGGAGCAGTCACTTCAGGGCAGCGGGGAAAGGGGGGTGGAGAAAGGCCGCAAGGGAGTGGAACACACTTACATGGAATGGTAATGGACAGAGCCCCGTTCCGGCCGGGTGGTTGATTTAAAATTAGGCAGGGTAGAACGATGCACTGTCAAGTCCCAGAGGGGTAATCTACATGAGAAGAGGAGAAAGGGAGGGGGGTGAGGGGCAGGTCCAGGTTGGATCCGCCGTAAGGAGCGTGTCAGGGAAGACATGTAGAGGGTGTCACAGGCTTACCTATGAGGATTGTCTTGATGTCGTCAAATTCCGGCAGTGAGGAAGCGGTCAGAGGTCTCGTGAGTAGCCCTTGATCCGCTGGCAGTGCTCCGAAGAGTGTGAGACCACGAGAAGCTGGACACATAAGTTCTGGGATGGGCGGGCCGGAGGACGTGGGAGTGGAGTCATGGAGGGGGCGGGGGCACGGGGGACCATTGGAAGGGTGAAGAGGTGGAGTGGAGTGAGTTTGGTAGGTGGCTATGAAAGTCAAAGGAGATCGGTTGAAGGCAATCACCAATGAGGCCGTAATGAAATATGCATGAAAACATGTGTATGCAAATGCTTACTGTTAAAATTGTTTGCCAATGGGATGAAGATATTGAGACACATAACTGCGGACAATTAAATGAATACATTGATGTCAAGGTTACATTTGGTGATTATAACAGAGGGCATAATCTACCATGCATGTAGGCATTGGAATACTAGGGTGAACATTTGGAATTGTGCAAAGGAATTACAGAAAAAGGTGACACAGAAAAACAGGAACAATTTCTGAGAAGTTACAGTTGATAAAAACAAATTAAAGGGCACAGAAGGGCCTGTTGTGGCTTGAAGATGGAGGCCCTGGAGGGGAATGTCAATTGTGCTGGACCCTCCTATGAGCTCTTACAACAGCAGTGGAGTAGAGATTAAGGAGGCCCAAGTAGGTGGTAAGGGACAACTGCCTGAGGTCAGATAATTAGAGGCACGGGTGGTGGGGACACTATCAGTACCTGTGTCCCGGAGGGGGGAGGAGAGTCAGAGTACAGAGTCACTTAATAACTTGACGGTAAAGGCAATTGGGGCACAAGAAGGGTATATTGAGATTGTTCCAGACAATGAGGGGATGTATCTAGAGACAGGAGGGAGCAGTCAGGGTCAGTAGTATCAGAGTTTAAATGTTACTATTTCATTCATCAAGTGTATTCAATCCTTCATTCACAGAGTTACAGATAATTATCCACTTGCACTCTCTACTGTTCAAGAGGCCTTGGAGATTACCACCTCTTGCTGGTAGGGTGGGCTGCTCAATCACTTGCCAGAACATTTCGAGTTCTGTATGTTTTTTTTCAACGTAGTGTGCGACAAGAGGTGCTGTCAAGGTTTTGCAACGGATATGACTCTTATGTTGTATAATCCTGTTTGATCATTTGGGTTGTTTGACCAATGTAAACCAGATCACATGGGCACCAGATGGCATAGATCACGTTTTGTGACCTGCAGTTGGTGAATGATTTCAGAGGTTATGATTTGGTTTTATGTCTGAATTCTTTTGTGTTATGGGTCGAATCGCAGACAATGCAGGATTGGCACCGGTACTGTCCAATTATGGGTGGGAGCCCCTAGGCGGTGGTTTAAGAGTCAGGGTTGCTTGGTCTGGTTGGCCATGTGATGGCATGCACTAGATGGTTAGCAAGGTTTTGTCCACGTTGGTATGAGAATAATGGGGGTTCATGAAAAGAACCTTGTGATCGCAAGATGGGCCAGTTACGAGTGATGATTTTTTTGACCTGATTGCTACTAGAGCTGAATTTCATGACAAATGGTATACAGTTAGTTCTCTTAGGTTGTGGTGAAAACTCACAGTGGCAGTGCTATGCCCTCTTGTGAGCACGTTTGATGAGACGTGTTGGGTGGCCTCTGGTGATGAGTTTATCTTGTGAGTGGTACTGTGACCTGAGAGAAACTTGGCAGCATTTCCAGCAACCCCAGATGATTTTTCTTTGCTCTCTAACACTGCTGCTCTCTAATGAAGACAAGCTCAACCCAGAAACATGTGTCTAGAGATATACAGCAATGTCTGCACCAACTTTGGTGAAAAACTCCAGCTAATTGTGAAGTAAGTTTGAACTGTGTACTGCATTTACCAGGATTCCAAGGGACCAACTGTGCTGGGACTGTGAGGCAGTGTGCTCCCAACCCCCATTCTGTTTAAAAGGCTCCCTTGAGCCAGCAAGCTGACGAGCTTTGGAGAAGCACCTGGGTGCCTGTGAGTGGTACTGTGACTTGAGAGAAACTTGGCAGCATTTCCAGCAACCCCAGATGATTTTTCTTTGCTCTCTAATACTGCTGCTCTCTACTGAAGACGGGCCCAACCCAGAAACACGTGTCTAGAGATATACAGCAATGTCTGCACCAACTTTGGTGAAAAACTCCAGCTAATTTTGAAGTAAGTTTGAACTGTGTACTGCATTTACCAGGATGCAAAGGGACGAACTGTGCTGGGACTGTGAGGCAGTGTGCTCCCAACCCCCATTCTGTTTAAAAGGCCCCCTTGAGCCAGAAAGCTGACGAGCTTTGGAGATGCACTTGTGTGCCTGTGAGTGGTACTGTGCCCTGAGAGAAACTTGGCAGCATTTCCAGTAACCCCAGATGATTTTTCTTTGCTCTCTAATGCTGCTGCTTTCTACTGAAGACGGGCTCAACCGAGAAACGCGTTTCTAGAGATGTACAGCAATGTCTGCACCAACATTGGTGAAAAACTACAGCTAATTTTGAAGTAAGTTTGAACTGTGTACTGCATTTACCAGGATGCAAAGGGCCGAACTGTGCTGGGACTGTAAGGCAGTGTGCTCCCAACCCCCATTCTGTTTAAAAGGCTCCCTTGAGCCAGCAAGCTAACGAGCTTTGGATATGCACTTGTGTGCCTGTGAGTGGTACTGTGACCTGAGAGAAACTTGGCAGCATTTCCAGCAACCCCAGATGATTTTTCTTTGCTCTCTAATACTGCTGCTGTCTACTGAAGATGGGCTCAAACCAGAAACATATGTCTAGAGATATACAGCAATGTCTGCACCAACTTTGGTGAAAAACTCAAACTAATTTTGAAGTAAGTTCGAACTGTGTACTACATTTACCAGGATGCAAAGGGACGAACTGTGCTGGGACTGTGAGGCAGTGTGCTCCCAACCCCCATTCTGTTTAAAAGGCTCCCTTGAGCCAGCAAGCTGACGAGCTTTGGAGAAGCACCTGGGTGCCTGTGAGTGGTACTGTGACTTGAGAGAAACTTGGCAGCATTTCCAGCAACCCCAGATGATTTTTCTTTGCTCTCTAATACTGCTGCTCTCTACTGAAGACGGGCTCAACCCAGAAACACGTGTCTAGAGATATACAGCAATGTCTGCACCAACTTTGGTGAAAAACTCCAGCTAATTTTGAAGTAAGTTTGAACTGTGTACTGCATTTACCAGGATGCAAAGGGACGAACTGTGCTGGGACTGTGAGGCAGTGTGCTCCCAACCCCCATTCTGTTTAAAAGGCCCCCTTGAGCCAGAAAGCTGACGAGCTTTGGAGATGCACTTGTGTGCCTGTGAGTGGTACTGTGCCCTGAGAGAAACTTGGCAGCATTTCCAGTAACCCCAGATGATTTTTCTTTGCTCTCTAATGCTGCTGCTTTCTACTGAAGACGGGCTCAACCGAGAAACACGTTTCTAGAGATGTACAGCAATGTCTGCACCAACATTGGTGAAAAACTACAGCTAATTTTGAAGTAAGTTTGAACTGTGTACTGCATTTACCAGGATGCAAAGGGCCGAACTGTGCTGGGACTGTAAGGCAGTGTGCTCCCAACCCCCCATTCTGTTTAAAAGGCTCCCTTGAGCCAGCAAGCTAACGAGCTTTGGATATGCACTTGTGTGCCTGTGAGTGGTACTGTGACCTGAGAGAAACTTGGCAGCATTTCCAGCAACCCCAGATGATTTTTCTTTGCTCTCCAATACTGCTGCTGTCTACTGAAGACGGTCTCAACCCAGAAACATATGTCTAGAGATATACAGCAATGTCTGCACCAACTTTGGTGAAAAACTCAAGCTAATTTTGAAGTAAGTTCGAACTGTGTACTACATTTACCAGGATGCAAAGGGACAAACCGTGCTGGGACTGTGAGGCAGTGTGCTCCCAACCCCAATTCTGTTTAAAAGGCTCCCTTGAGCCAGCAAGCTGACGAGCTTTGGAGAAGCACCTGGGTGCCTGTGAGTGGTACTGTGACTTGAGAGAAACTTGGCAGCATTTCCAGCAACCCCAGATGATTTTTCTCTGCTCTCTACTACTGCTGCTCTCTACTGAAGACGGGCTCAACCCAGAAACACGTGTCTAGAGATATACAGCAATGTCTGCACCAACTTTGGTGAAAAACTCAAGCTAATTTTGAAGTAAGTTCGAACTGTGTACTACATTTACCAGGATGCATAGGGACGACCTGTGCTGGGACTGTGAGGCAGTGTGCTCCCAACCCCCATTCTGTTTAAAAGGCTCCCTTGAGCCAGCAAGCTGACGAGCTTTGGAGAAGCACCTGGGTGCCTGTGAGTGGTACTGTGACTTGAGAGAAACTTGGCAGCATTTCCAGCAACCCCAGATGATTTTTCTTTGCTCTCTAATACTGCTGCTCTCTACTGAAGACGGGCTCAACCCAGAAACACGTGTCTAGAGATATACAGCAATGTCTGCACCAACTTTGGTGAAAAACTCCAGCTAATTTTGAAGTAAGTTTGAACTGTGTACTGCATTTACCAGGATGCAAAGGGACGAACTGTGCTGGGACTGTGAGGCAGTGTGCTCCCAACCGCCATTCTGTTCAAAAGGCCCCCTTGAGCCAGAAAGCTGACGAGCTTTGGAGATGCACTTGTGTGCCTGTGAGTGGTACTGTGCCCTGAGAGAAACTTGGCAGCATTTCCAGTAACCCCAGATGATTTTTCTTTGCTCTCTAATGCTGCTGCTTTCTACTGAAGACGGGCTCAACCGAGAAACACGTTTCTAGAGATGTACAGCAATGTCTGCACCAACATTGGTGAAAAACTACAGCTAATTTTGAAGTAAGTTTGAACTGTGTACTGCATTTACCAGGATGCAAAGGGCCGAACTGTGCTGGGACTGTAAGGCAGTGTGCTTCCAATCCCCATTCTGTTTAAAAGGCTCCCTTGAGCCAGCAAGCTAACGAGCTTTGGATATGCACTTGTGTGCCTGTGAGTGGTACTGTGACCTGAGAGAAACTTGGCAGCATTTCCAGCAACCCCAGATGATTTTTCTTTGCTCTCCAATACTGCTGCTGTCTACTGAAGATGGGCTCAACCCAGAAACATATGTCTAGAGATATACAGCAATGTCTGCACCAACTTTGGTGAAAAACTCAAGCTAATTTTGAAGTAAGTTCGAACTGTGTACTACATTTACCAGGATGCAAAGGGACGAACTGTGCTGGGACTGTGAGGCAGTGTGCTCCCAACCCCCATTCTGTTTAAAAGGCTCCCTTGAGCCAGCAAGCTGACGAGCTTTGGAGAAGCACCTGGGTGCCTGTGAGTGGTACTGTGAATTGAGAGAAACTTGGCAGCATTTCCAGCAACCCCAGATGATTTTTCTCTGCTCTCTACTACTGCTGCTCTCTACTGAAGACGGGCTCAACCCAGAAACACGTGTCTAGAGATATACAGCAATGTCTGCACCAACTTTGGTGAAAAACTCAAGCTAATTTTGAAGTAAGTTCGAACTGTGTACTACATGTACCAGGATGCAAAGGGACGACCTGTGCTGGGACTGTGAGGCAGTGTGCTCCCAACCCCCATTCTGTTTAAAAGGCTCCCTTGAGCCAGCAAGCTGACGAGCTTTGGAGAAGCAGCTGGGTGCCTGTGAGTGGTACTGTGACTTGAGAGAAACTTGGCAGCATTTCCAGCAACCCCAGATGATTTTTCTTTGCTCTCTAATACTGCTGCTCTCTACTGAAGATGGGCTCAACCCAGAAACACGTGTCTAGAGATATACAGCAATGTCTGCACCAACTTTGGTGAAAAACTCCAGCTAATTTTGAAGTAAGTTTGAACTGTGTACTGCATTTACCAGGATGCAAAGGGACGAACTGTGCTGGGACTGTGAGGCAGTGTGCTCCCAACCCCCATTCTGTTTAAAAGGCTCCCTTGAGCCAGCAAGCTAACGAGCTTTGGATATGCACTTGTGTGCCTGTGAGTGGTACTAAGACCTGAGAGAAACTTGGCAGCATTTCCAGCAACCCCAGAGGATTATTCTTTGCTCTCTAATACTGATGCTGTCTACTGAAGACGGGCTCAACCAAGAAACACGTTTCTAGAGATGTACAGCAATGTCTGCACCAACATTGGTAAAAAACTCCAGCTAATTTTGAAGTAAGTTTGAACTGTGTACGGCATTTACCAGGATGCAAAGGGCCGAACTGTGCTGGGACTTTAAGGCAGTGTGCTCCCAACCCCCATTCTGTTTAAAAGGCTCCCTTGAGCCAGCAAGCTAACAAGCTTTGGATATGCACTTGTGTGCCTGTGAGTGGTACTGTGACCTGAGAGAAACTTGGCAGCATTTCCAGCAACCCCAGCTGATTTTTCTTTGCTCTCTAATACTGCTGCTGTCTACTGAAGACGGGCTCAACCCAGAAACATATGTCTAGAGATATACGGCATTGTCTGCACCAACTTTGGTGAAACACTCAAGCTAATTTTGAAGTAAGTTCGAACTGTGTACTACATTTACCAGGATGCAAAGGGACGAACTGTGCTGGGACTGTGAGGCAGTGTGCTCCTAACCCTCATTCTGTTTAAAAGGCTCCCTTGAGCCAGGAAGTTGACGAGCTTTGGAAATGCACCTGTGTGCCTGTGAGTGGTACTGTGACCTGAGAGAAACTTGGCAGCATTTCCAGCAACCCCAGATGATTTTTCTTTGCTCTCTAATACTGCTGCTCTCTACTGAAGACGGGCTCAACCCAGAAACACGTGTCTAGAGATATACAGCAATGTCTGCACCAACTTTGGTGAAAAACTCCAGCTAATTTTGAAGTAACTTTGAACTGTGTACCGCATTTACCAGGATGCAAAGGGAGGAACTGTGCTCGGACTGTGAGGCAGTGTGCTCCCAACCCCCATTCTGTTTAAAAGGCTCCCTTGAGCCAGCAAGCTGACAAGCTTTGGAGAAGCACCTGGGTGCCTGTGAGTGGTACTGTGACTTGAGAGAAACTTGGCAGCATTTCCAGCAACCCCAGATGATTTTTCTTTGCTCTCTAATACTGCTGCTCTCTTCTGAGGACCGGCTCAACCCAGAAACACGTGTCTAGAGATATACAGCAATGTCTGCACCAACTTTGGTGAAAAACTCCAGCTAATTTTGAAGTAAGTTTGAACTGTGTACGGCATTTACCAGGATGCAAAGGGACGAACTGTGCTGGGACTGTGAGGCAGTGTGCTCCCAACCCTCATTCATTCTAAGGTTTACTAGTTTTAGTAAATCTGGGAATGCGCCAAAATCCCTGGGCCTTTACATAGGAACTCCCATGCACCACCCATTCAAAGCCTCCCAGATGCAGTGTAGCTCAACCCAGCTCAAGGAGCTGTGTTATGTTATATTTTCTTTACCAAGTCATACAAGGTGATGCAAGTCCAATCTTGCATGGCTTAGTAAATACCAACAATCATTTTGCGTCATGGCTGCGCAAAACAATTTGCACAAACAAGATACCAAATGTTCATAAATTTGGACCTTATTTTACAATGACACTGGATTTTAAGAGTTTTGTAACTGTTCTAGCTGTTGGCCAGGTTGACCACACAGCTTCCAAATAAAAATAGGTGGACCAGCATCCTCTCACCAATGGAGCATAGCCACTTTTTAAACATATGTATAAAATGAATATAACTTTATACATGTAAACTTTTAAACATATGTATAAAATTAATATAACTTTATAAATGTAAACTGAAATGAAAGATACGTGTTTTATGACAAATATTTTAATATCCTTTATAATTTTAATATAAGTCTAATAATAATAATTTAATAAATTTAATCATTTAAACATTTAAATTCATAGTTCTGTACTATTTTTATTTTTGAAATGATAGTATAAAATTAATTTACATTCATATTAGAATCAGCATCATTTTACATTTTTTTTATTTTATTTAATAAACCTGTTCCCTATACTTATGGGCCTCCAAACTTTTAGAAGAGGGTGACTTATGATAAAGCATAGGGAAAACAGAAAAGTATTAAACTTTAAAAGCATTTGTAAAAATATTCTTATGTTAAATATCAATGTAAAATAGTTTCATATGTTTACACAACCATTTGACATGATCTGACACCCCACCCTCATCAGGTACCTGCATGAGATTGACATCAAAGGACCTTATTCTCTGCTGGATGTGTTTCTTCTTAATGGACTGGCACCTTACTCCTTAGAAGACTGAAAACTGATCTGCCGAGTGCCTCAAGTTCATAGATGAGCCCCACCCACTTCACTGCATGCATGATCCCTCAAGCCAATGTCATCTGTGCCCACTACAACAACATTCTCCCATAAGCAGACAATACTCAGCTCATACTCTCTCTATTGTACAATAGCCCCATCACAAGAAACAAGGTCACTACCTGCATGACAAAAGGCACTAACTGGATGAAAGCCAACTGCCTGAAGTTGAACACCAGAAGTAGACAGAAGTAATGATCTTTGACAAGAACATCTTGCTATGGGACTCTGACCAACACCCCCTCTCAGCACCTACATCAGGCACCATGGATTCATCATTGACTGCAAACTGGACATTACCTTACAAGTCTGCATTTTCTGCATCCTGCTTCCACACCGTGAAGATGCCAATGAAGATCTTCGAATTGCTCCCAAACAACACCAGAAAATCAATCAGTCACACCCTAGTCATTAGCAAGTTGGACGATGGTAAAACCTCTATACTGCAATCACCAAGCCAATCACCAGAAAAGTAAAACACCTCCAGAACTCGGCAACCAGAATCATCATCTACCTCCCAAATATGACACATAATACCACACCTCAGGAAGCTCCACTGACTCCTGATAAACAAACACACTCATTTCAAACTCCTGACACACACACAGTCATGGCACTACACAACTGAGGCCCCACCTGAACAGTTCCATTTCTTAGGTAAGTTACATGTTAACATTTTAAACGGGCTATCAAGATCATTGATTGGTTTAATTAAATTTGGCACTTTACTGAATGAAACTACTGCTTGTTACTTGAATTTGAAATGAAATTAAAGCAATATATTTGGAATAAAACTGCATGTTTTTAGGATATTAATTGTTTTAAATTTACACTGGGCACTTACCTTTATTTGATCCTTGTTCTTGTGACATTGTTATTTTGAACCTGAGAGAGGAGGGTGTAGACTCTTTCGTTTCGTCCTCTTTCCTGGTTTCTGCCTGGAGGCACAATTTTTTGGGGGAGGTCAGTGTTCTGGCATTTGAAATCAAGCTGCAGGTGCAAACACTCTAACTTGATGAGCCCTGCACATAAAAACACGCCCACAGTGCCAACGAGCTAGCCTGCTTGTTAACATTTTAAGGACGCTATCAAGATCGTTGATGTTTTTTTTTACACTTGGCACTTTACTGAGCACAAATACTGCTTGTTACTTGAAATTGAAATAAAATTGAAGTTGAACTTGAATTAAAACTGCATGTTTTTAGAATTTCAATTATTTTATACAAGCACTGGGCACTTACCAACATTTGATTTTTTTTCTTAGGGCATTGTTATTTTGAAAACTATGATCTGGACTTTTTCGTTTCATCCTCTACCTGGTTGCCGCCTATAGGTGCTATTTATTTTCAGGCTCAGCATTTTAGCTGTTTGAAATCAGGCTACAAGTGCAGATGCTCTAAATTGATGAGTCCTGCACGTAAAAACATGTCTGCAGCGTCCTCCTATGTGCCAAATATTTTATTAACTGGGATTTATAGAGCGCATGTTCACCGACAGGTCTCTCAGTGCTGATAAAGAGAGACTAAACCCCGCCAAAGATCAGCATGTACAAGCTCCCAGTCTTGGCCTGCGTTGTGCCCCAAGCTTCTATAAATAGAAGCGTCTTAAATTTTTTCCTAAAGGGGAGAAGGGTAGGTTTCCTATATAGGCTCTCCGGTAGTCCATTCCACAGTTGAGGGATCACTACAGAGAAGGCTCTGCCCCCGTTGGAGGTCGTTTTGAAGCGCAGTAAGGCCAGTAGGTCTGCCTCAGATGAGCGAAGGGTACGTGCTGGCACATAATTCTTGAAGTGCTCCTTGATGTAAACTGGGGCCTGGCCGTGAATGGCTTTGTGGGTAATGCAAAGGCCTTTAAACCTGGCTCTCTGTTTGACGGGGAGCCAGTGGAGCTGCTGCAGTAGCAGAGTAGCATGTGCCCGTCTTGGGAGCCTAAAGACCAGCCTAGCTACGTTGCTCATGGTAACTTGTAGTTTGGTTAACAAATTCTCTGGGAGACCAATGTACAGGTTGTTGCCATAGTCCAACCGCGACACAATCATTGCTGACACGGCCATCCGTAGTACAGTAAATGAGAGGAGGGGAGCCAGTCTCCACAGCTGTCTCAGTAAGCCCATGCAGGCCCCAACCACGGTGGACACCTGGTTCAACATGGTGAGCTTGGTATCTATTTTCTATGCCAAGGCTTTTTACGCCTGGGACTGGCGTAGGGGTGGTACCCAACTCTCATGGCCAGAAGAGTTCGCTCCACAGGTTGTTTCCGGTGGTGACGGCTAGAACCTCGGCCTTGTCGGGATTGATTTAAGTGAATTGGCTGTCATCTAGTTAACTGTCAAAAGTCAAGACTGTTTGTATCCTTCCACATCCCATCTGCTGCCAGCGCCAGCCATCATGCCAGTTTCTCTCCTAACAATATACTTCTGAAGCACTGAGGAAGCTCAATATTAATATCTGTAAGTTTGACTTAACTTTGAGTTCAGGCCAAGTTGCTTGCATAAATTGTAAAGCGTGCTTAAACTTTGTGAACACAGGTATTGAGGATAAAGGGGACAGAATGGGGATGCAGCCCACTCTGAAGGCTAATCTCCTTAACGTTTGGTTGTTACATAAACATACAGCTTATATTTATACCTTGCTCATAGACTCTTAATGTGATTTTGTTTTGTGACAGAGACTTGGATGAAAGAAGACTCATCCCCTTACATTGAACTAGCCTTCTTTGAAACTTTTGCTTGCATTCATAGAGATCCGATAGGAAAAATAGGGGTGGTGTAGCTATTGCCTTCAAAGGTCATATACATTTTTCAACCATTCCTATCGAGGATGTGAAAGGGGCTGTAGAGCCTGATATCTCTCTTTCTCTTACTACACAATCCTAGTTCATGGGGATTGGTTTATAGCACCCACCCCCTGGATATGCAGGAGAATTCATAGATTATCTAGACTCTGCCCTGGCTCCTTCTGTGATAAAATATTCTAGGTTCACTGATTGCCCTATTGAACATTGAAACCAAGATGCATGCCTCTTCCATTTTAAAAGATCCTGAGTCATGGGCAACAACAAATGCAATACTTCCTTTCTGCCAAACAGTATTCAGACCAAATTCCTCCACACTGGACAACATAATGTCACTTTCATACACCAGGTGAACAGCGAGAAATCACTAGCTCTTTATGCATGCTTTTGCGACTATTTGTCGGCATTTGAGCTGGTGGACAGGGGCAAATATATGGAGCAAACTCCAGGCATGGGGCATCCCAAGCGATCTACTTAACGCTATCATATCACTGTACTCATCAACTTGGATGAGGATCAAGGTGACAGAGACCGCGCTAAGAAGCAAGATCAACACCAACCAAGGCCTAAAGCAAATATGTGTGCTAGCTCCAATGCTTTTTAGTTTACAGACATGTTTTCAACACTAAAATAAAACTTAATTCCACGAAAAATAAGAAAAACCAAGAACACAATACTACAGTACGCGGAAGACATTGTTTTGCTTGACCACTCAAGCATTGGGATCCAGAGAGCTCTAAACACCTTTTACATATATAACAAGACCCTTGCTGAAATCTTGTTTGCTATCACCGGAATCCACGCTGCACACTGCGACCTGGTGTGCCTCTGTTGCTGGGCGGAAGCGGCTTCCTGGACGATTGGACCTCGCTGGACCCGCTTCGCGGGTCCCGCAGCGCGTCTGTGCTGAGGAGGCTGTTGGCTGCAGGTGACTGTTGGGAGGTGCGTGGGAGTGGTGTTTGGACCAGCGGGGCTGCGAGTTGCAAAGCAGGGACTCCAGTGTCCAGGAGTCCCTGCGCGCCCAACCAGCAACACCTGGGCTGCTCTCCCCGCTGGCCACGCCCCCCTGCCTATTAGCCAACAATCAAACAGGACCTGAGTACTTAGGGCCGCAGAGCTTCCGCCTCGCGGGAGCGAGCGAAAGCGACCGGGAGAAGCCCGGGACAAGGGCGGGACCGTTTGTGGCCGTTCGTGACCCGGAGTGACCGGACCGGGCCATCCCTCTAACCCGTGTGAGTCTCTTAATTTAAGGGCAATGGCTGGTAGAGACAATAGGATCAAATCCTCGTTAACTGGAAGCCTGTCAACCGCCGGAGGTATGGAGAAATTCCTCATAAGGGCCAATAATATCATTGACAAGGAGATAGTCATCCTGGAAAAGCGTTTGTCAACTGAACTCATTTCTCTCAAACGCTCATCCATAGGACCCCTTGCTAACGCCAAAACGCCCAATAGAAATAGCGACCAGTCTGCTATTATGGAGGTAATATCCCCGCCTAGAGAAGACCCTGGCACCTTGGCTACCCTGGCTACTACAATCGACACTGTGGCTGACATTAACTGTGTCCCTGCAAGCAACAATGTTTCCCTTTCATCCCACTTCGAAGTGACCATTACTGAAAATAAGAGCCTAGGGGAGAGAGAGGGTGCAGTTAGGAAACGGAAAAGAGTGTATAACAAGAAAGAAACTAAAACGGGAAGGTCTGTAAAATCAGCCAAGGTGCGGGGGGAGCCACCCCAGACCACTACTAACCCCCATGATGTCTCCCCCCCGGGTAGAGAAATATCCATGGAATGGGCTGTGGCTCTACTTAAATCAATTATATCCCCATTAGAGGCTAAACTGGATAGGTTATATTCCAGAATATCCAACGTAGAGAAAACAACTGCCTCCATTTTAGCCACCCTTAGTAACCCCCAGTGTCAATATATCCCTCCTACTATTCCAACTCCTTCGATCCCTGCACCTCCTAACCCGAACCCGAACCAACTAAATATCCCCCCACTGAATACCTGCTTACCAACTCCCTCTATGCCCAGTAATTCAATCGCCGAGAATGTGGCGAGTCATCAACCAAGTCAATCTAATTCATCAGTCCATATGGTTGAGGGAAACCAGGGACACCCGAATGAGGTACACAATACCCCTAGACCTAGACGGCCTGATCTTCCACCAGAGGCTAATCGGTTTACTGTCATCCTAGCTGGAGTACCACCACTAGAAACAGGGGAGACAGAAACCTTTAGCACCCTTAAAAGCAAGGTAATCAAATGGCTTAACTGGAATAGACCCCTCCCGGCCCACTTTCACAACGAAATTATTATGGTCAGGAGGGTTCCCTGGATAGGCAAGACCCCTAAAAACATCAATGGTGACTGTCTAATCGTTAGTTTCAGAGACCCCCGTACAGTATCCCACATATGTGCAGGCTTCAACAGATCCTTCGATTCAACCATCCAGACCCTTCCAGTTTCTTATTTTTTTCCCCCAACTAACCTTCGCCACCACCCTAGAAGAGGGGACTGGACCGTTGTGGAACGGAGGGGCAGGCAACGAGCATACGATGCCAGACCACCTAGACAACCCCAATACGTGCCCCAATTCCACCCCTTTACGGATTACAACCGCTTTGGTTGCCTAGAAGGCCTAGAGGGAGTCGACTGACTACACTCCGTCTCTTCCTCCCAGGAGCCGACCCATGTCCCAGCTAACACTGTAGCCCTACCTATGGTTAAATTACCAACCCAATGCTTGGAAACCCTTCCCACCCTTCCTACCCCAGCTATCTCCACCGAACCGGACCAGATTCCTCCCGATATGGCCCATACTACACCTTCCATCCCATTTATCCATACTAATACAGTACAGGACCCAAGGTCAAAGGGATATTCAATGGCGAGTTGAAACATTGCTGGGTGGCTGCAAAAAGCTTCAGCCCTGGGTTGGAGGGAGCACATTATGGACTTTGACATCCTATGTCTGCAAGAAACGTGGTCAGTGGAAGATATTTTCTATGATGGTTTTGTTTCATACAATTGTAATGCGGTAGAATCTGTAATGGGGAGGGCCAAAGGTGGATTACTGATCTTATTATCTGTACACCTCCCTATACATGTAAGGAAAAGTCATACAGTGGGGTCCCATTCGCAAATTCTGGAAATATTGGTCGGTAGGGACAGAAATTTACTATTGATTAACCACTACAATAACATCCTTGACCCTTCCAGTACTACTGTTGTAGATGAACTGGAATCTGTTATGGACTCAATTCTCTGCAAATCGACTATATCCTATGATATTGTTTGGGGGGGAGACTTTAACATCAGAACTTGCCCTCTCTCCTACTCAACTACATGTGGATACGATGGGGACAACGGGGAGAATCTACTACACTTTCTACACTCACCATGCGGTACTTCCCTTAACAACTTGATGCTAAAGTCTGATGTATCCATTCACCAACATGCCCCTGATAATGAGGGTAACTTGGCCCCCACCTTTACGGGGAGAAATACTACCTCTATCATTGATTTTCTGCTCATTTCCAACCGGTTAGCTCCCCATTGTTCGGTCCCACAGAACTTAGACCTCGGTCTGAGTGACCACAATGCTCTTACTATGACCATATACTGTGAGCTCTCTAGGAATGTACTTTCCGGTAGGGTTGTTGATGACATTATCCCATGTAGGCCAAATGGGATACGCATCAAGTGGTGTGGGGAAAAATCAGAGAATCTACACCGTAGTGTTGTGAAAGCTGGCCTAAATACGATACTTAGTTGCCTTGATACTGAAGCCCCACCAGAACAATCCGTAAATAACTTTGAGAAATTGGGTGCCATAATTAAGCAAACCCTTACCACCAAGAAGGCCCAAACTAAACGGGATACACAGGGTTGGTTTAACCATGCATGCACAAGGGCACTAAAAGCCCTTAAACTTGCCCTCTCCACCACCCCCAGAGACAGGGAAGCAGTCACATCCCTGAGGGCTAATTACAAAAATGAGCTAAAACTCAGGAAACAAGAACTAAGAGAAATAGCCTGGGAAGATCTGAGCAAAGCTGCAGCCCTCCGGGACAGCAAGCTGTTTTGGAGTACCATCAATAGCCCATTCCTCCAAAAAGAGGAATTTCCAGTTCTTACCGCCCAAGTTAGCGAAGATGGCTGGGTGTCACACTTCATAGGGATCTTTGACCCAACTGGAGAACCTAATGATAATTCTTACATTAATTATATTACCCCAGTTGAAATCCCGAGAATCACGATCCACGAGGTGGATATGGCAATAATGAATAGTAAAGGGGGAAAGGCTCCGGGCCCAGATGGGGTACCAATCGACCTGTATAAATTTGATCCAGCCCTCTGGAGTCCATTACTGACCATAGCTTTTAACGCCGCTATGGATAACAGGGCCCCCTCTACCTGGGGTGAATCCATCATTATTCCAATCTATAAGAAGGGGGATAGAGGAGAGGCTAAGAACTACCGCCCTATCTCCCTTCTGGATTCCTCACTAAAAATCTTGAGTAGGGTCCTGTTAGCACGTTTGGAAGATTGAGCCTTAGATAATCATATCCTTGCGCCATCCCAATATGGCTTTAGAAAGGGCCTTGGTACGATTGAACAATGTATCAACTTGAACCTTTTAATAGGGAAATATACCAAGGCCAAACCGGGATCTCTATTTCTGTGTTTCGCGGATCTTTCTAGCGCATTTGATCTGGTTGACCATGCTCTGTTATGGTCAACTTTATTGGGTATGGGAGCCCCCCCTGACATTATTCATTTTTTAGCCACACTTTATTCTAACTTATCTGCCCAAATTCGCTATGGTCCAGCGGGGGAGTGCACACGAAAGATTAGAGTAAGATCTGGTATCCGACAGGGATGTGTATTGGCCCCGTTGCTTTTCTCGCTCGTCATTAACTCGGTTGAGCAAGAACTAAAGCAAATCCATGCTGATGCCCCCCAAGTAGGAGGCACTCCCATACCGGTATTACTCTATGCCGACGATACTGTCCTACTCTCCAGGACTCCTATAGGTCTCCAAAAACTGATGGACGGGTTTTATGATTTTATACAGAGAAGGAAACTTAAAATCAACAATTCCAAAACCTTTGTCATGGTGTGTGGTAAAAAGCTGAAACTTTTTAAACCCTTTTGTTTTAAGGAAAACCATATTGAGACTGTTACCAATTTTTGTTATTTGGGTGTTACTTTTAATAACAGAGGATCGTGGGGCCCAGAGGAGATAAATGTCAAAGCCAGAATGGGGAAAGCATCCCTAGGCGTCTTCCACTTTGCCTCTAAAGTAGGAAGCCACCGTATTGTTGACATGCTGACTATATACAAGCACAGGTGTACCTCGATAGCATTGTATGGTTCGGGGGTGTGGGGACACTGCAACGTAAGGGCCCTGCAAATTGTGGAAAACAAGTTCCTCAAACGGCTGCTCTGTCTTCCTTCTTCGGCATCCACTGTTTTAACCCATTCGGAACTAGACCTGGATTACCTGTCCGATCTAACCGGATTAAGGCCATTGTTGGCATGGAAATCCATTTTTACCAAGACGGAAACTGCCTTTACCAAAGACATTATCAAGGACTGCTTACTCTTGGATAAAGTTTTAAGTATCCCATGGTTAAAATATGTGATCTCATCTGTTAAGGACCTGTTTGACATGGATATATGTAATGAACCCACTTGTTTGAATTCTCTGACCAAACAGGAACTAAAAAACGATTATCTGAGGGCGAAATCTGATGCACGAAGTAATGCTACCAGAGAATATTCCACACATACTTTTTATTATTCACTGAAAGATGATAGTCGTGGTATACCCATGTACCTTAATGTTATCCACAGACAGTCTCATCAGTTTGTTCTCTCAAGATTGAGACTAGGCATAGCACATAACCTGGTTGCCTTCCCCACAATGAAATCTCACCCAGCTATTCCTTGTCCATGTGACGGTTTTACCAAACAAAGCACACCGCACTTTTTACTACTCTGTCCTTTGTATAAAGCGCAGCGTATTTGTTATCTTAAGCCTATGTTCCTTAAATACTCCATGTATACCACAGGTAACGCAATGAGGCTTTTATTCTCACTTTCAAGTCCAGATATATGTTTTTTTACTGCTACTTTCATTTTGAAATCCATTAGAGCAAGACTTAGTATGGTTTTCCCGTAAAATTATGTGCAGCAACTCCCACACCATATGCCAAAGTTCTCCCTGTTCATCATTTTGTTTGTTATGTATATGTAATGTTTTAACTGTATACTTTTATGATGTTTTTAACATTCGAATAAAGTTATAAACTGAACTATATAACAAGACAAACAAAATGATAGTAAATTCCTCAAACACAAAGGTGATATCATTTTGAAGGAGAAGCAAGCAAATAAATCATCACTCGTCTCTCTGCCGCTTAAAAATAACAGGAGTAAAATCCCAGAATTACCTGGGCACGTGACCCAAAACACAGTTAAACCACCTCAAAGATAAGGCTGCACCAATTACCACTAGGCTTTGGCAACTGAACACTGCCTTTGAAAGTCCCACCTCAGCTCCACTACGAAAAGTGCTTAGGGCCAAACTCTCACTTATGGTAGGAAGGCCTTCTCAGGATAATTTATTAAAAACATGAAGAAATTGGATCTAAAAGTATACAAAAGAGTGTTCGGGGCTATTACAGCAAAAAGGATCATTGGTGAGACTTGAAATTGGTTTAGAGGGTTTAAAATGGGCCAACATGGGTACTTTTCTAAAATATTATCATAGATGCATTTTGCCATGCCATGCACACTGAAGTTGTCCTTCAAAACATAATTAAAACAAAAAATAGTCCTTTTTCCACCTATTTAATGGCAGCAGCAGACACCCTCCAAATAGACTTGACTGCACTTAACGCTCCATTGCTCACATACACAGTAGTGAAAAGTATATTGAAAAAAACGACAAAATTCCCCTTGAAAACCGCAGACATGGAAAACATTAAGGGCACATGCATCAAATTTACAATTAGCGATTACCAAATAGAAATTATTAAGGAATCGCTATTTGCTAATCGCAAATGCCTATGCATGTAGGAACCACAAAAAAAATGTGTGAGTCCTTAACATTAGCTAATAGCAATTCCGAAATTGCGAATCGCTATTAGCTAATGTGACTCCATTCATTCCTATGGTCCCACATGCTCATAGGGATGAATGGCATTGCATTCTCTAATTGCGATTACCAACTGGTAATTGCAAATAGTGAATGCAAATCCAAGGGTACCCGGGGGCCTAAGTCCCCCCTGAAGCACCCCACAAAAAAAGGTAAGTGTGCACATGTAAAGCACTCACTTGCCCTAAGTGCATGTGTGCGCTACATTGCACTTTGAAAATGCATTTTTGTGCGCTTTTTAAATCATGCATATTAGCGTTTCCTAAGTGCACAGTTTGCATTTAGAAACGGCTACATGCATAGGCATTAGGGAATCAGAAATTGCAATTCCCTAAATGCATTCATAATTTAGGTAATCGCAAAAAATTCTTATTACCTAAATTGCGAATGACAAAACTGCATTGGAATCGGCCTGTTTGCGAATGGAAAAAGGCTTGATGCATTTGCCCCTTAGTCCACTCAACTTTTAAAGACAATGGCAATTTCGTACGATAATATCTGCCACATTGGCCTCCATCCACAGCCGTATCCTAATTGTTCAATCGAGATAGCCTGCCTTGCTCAAATTTGGGCTAGGAGGATGATGACATTACAAATTAAACATTTCAATCCAAACTGGTCGCTCCTCTCCAATATTGTTAAGTGCAGGCTGTGTGGCTACAAACTTGAAAGCTTTCCACACTTACCCTGTTGCAATCGTCACTGCTTTTTTTTAGGTGGCCACTGCTGAAGCCACTTTTCTTAACCCACATTTGAAGGACTTGTAACAATGCTACAAATTGGATTTACATCACCATGGTCCTTTCTGAACTGGCAAGAATAGCCAAATTCTTTAAAGTGATGGAGGACCTTCTAAAAAAAAAACAATAAAGCCCAGCTTCGACTGTCGACTGACGATACGCACTTTGGCCTACCTGCAACTGGCCCTAAACAACTATAGTGCCATTTATTTAATGACTGCTGATATTAAATCATGTATTTTATCTGCTGACATCATATTCTCGCCTACATCAGATGATCCAACAAAGATGTATACATTTCAATGAACTGTGCACTTTGCCTTACCTGTAATCGATGTCATACTAATACACTACCATTAAATCAACTGTAGCAGATTTTAAATTACTTGTTCTATCTTGTGATATATATTCATTTATGTTAGATGGTACTACATTAATGATTGATCCATTTTTTGTTCTGACCTCAGTATACCACGGTTTTAATTCTCTTTTAAATGTTCAATATTGTCAAGGTTTTTATTAACCACGCAATAATATATCTTTGACTTGACTATTCTAACTTCACTATACTTGGAGACTTAATCCTTCAAATAGACAACTCTAAAGACAAAATAGGCAGAGTATTTTTAGAAACTACTGCCTCCATTAACCTCACACTGATTCCATCTTGTCCCACTCATAGGGCCAGGCATGCTATCGATATCATTTTGTCCAACAAGTCGATTGTTCTGGACACCCAGGTTGAAGTAACTTGGTCTGACCGCTTTCTATTGATGTTTGCTTGGGATTTCCCCAGTACTAAGGACAGTACATATAATAAAACTGTTGGCTCTCTGGCAAGTCCATGGAATAAGGCATGCATGTCTAAACTACATGAGAATTTAACTCTTTCAACATCTGTGCTATCAGGAAACGTCAACCCAACAAGAATGCGTTCTTGGTTAATCAAAGGCTCCTTGAGATGCCAGAACAACATTACCCCTGAACATGTTTTGATTACTAGGAAGCAGAGATCCACTCCTACTGCCCCTTGGTTCTCCTCTGAACTAGTCAAAGAAAGGAAAATCTGTAAAAAGCTGAAAAGCTGGAGGAAACAGTATTTGGAAGCAGACAAATCGTATTTAAATGGGCTCTCAGAAAGTACTATATTAACATCAAAACAGCTCAGTCCAATTTCAATACCTTAAAGGTTACTGAAGCCGATATTAGGCCAAAAGGATTTTTTTTAATTGTATCAGGCTTTAAGGATGCCAAAGCTCATGCTTCCCCAGTAGATTTTAACCCATTGTTAGGCCAGGAGCTAAGTGACTTTGTTGAAGACTAAATGATCAAAATGCAAAAGAACTTTTGTCTGACTTTGTGTCCTCTCTCCTTTGCCTATAATTCTGTACCTCTTGTATCCACTCGAGCCAATATGTTGATGACTGAGTGAGCAAGATCTAAAAACCTTTATTCTGTCTTGTAAGTCCGGCTCTCTGTTAGACCACTATCCCCATAACATTTTGAGGTAAATTGCAGTAGTCATTGGTCCAGTTTATGCAAAGGTATTCATTGCCTCCCTTCAGACAGGAAGGGTTCCTCTGATATGGAGAAAAGCTAGTTTTATCCTGTTACTGAAGAAGCCCACTTCTGACAGCAAGATGTTGTCTAATGTTAGACCTATCGCTCTTCTTGTTGCAGCAGCTAAAATATGGAGACAGCGGTTAACAAGCAGCTCTCAGATTTTGTAGAATCTTACCACCTCCTCCATTCATATCAATCAGGATTTCGCACAGGGCACAGTACTGAAATGGCCCTACTGGAAATATCTGAGACTATAAAATTATCCATTGATAAAGGCTATAATGCTGCCCTTAATCTATTAGATTTGTCGGCAGCATTTGGTACTGTGTCCCACGACATTCTTTTGCATCCCCTGTCTAATATTGGTATTGGGGGAGTAGCTTTAAAGAGGGTGACCTCTTTCTTAGCGGCTAGAATTGGAGAAGGAATGTGGAGTTCCTAATGTGGTGTGGAAGGTCGTCCCTGGATTTGGCAGCAATATAGAAAGTGGAGCATCTTCCAGCCTTGCTTCTGCTGATGCTGGATATTTGCGAGAGGTAGATTGAGGTTGATCACAATTGCCTGGTGGCTTGGTGGAATTTCAGGCGGTGGTTGAGGTAGGCAGGTCCGAATTTTGGAGAGCTTTGTATGCATAGCTTAGTAGTTTGAATTGGCATCGCTTCTGGACAGATAGCCAGTGTAGCTTTCTGAGGTGGGGTGTTATTTGTGGGGGATGTTGAGGATGAGTCTGAAGGCAGCATTCTGGGTGGTCTGGAGACTTTGTATAAATTGATTTGTGATGTTCGGGTAGAGTTCAATGACTTAGTCTTGTCTGCTGGTGATGAGGGCCTGGGTGACCATTGAGTCTGGTGTCCATAGAATACATTGCGGAGCATAAGTAGGTTGAAGAAGCAAGAGGATGTGATGGAGTTCACTTGTTTGGCCTAAGCGAGTCTGTCATCCAGGATGATGCAGAGGTTTTTGCCATGGTCGGTGGGGATGGGCATGAGTCCCAGGACTGTTTGCAACCAAGAGGAATCCCATGGAGAGCTCTTATTCCCGAAGATCAGAACTTCAATTTTATCTTTGTTGAGCTTGAGACAGCTCTGTTTCATCCAGCTTGCTACATTGGACATGCAGGTGTTGAAGTTGGTCTTGGTGGTAGAGTTGTTGTCTTTGAGGTAGAGGATGATGTGGGTGTCGTATGCGTATGATACAATGTTATTCCATGGGCTCTTATGCCGTGGAAGAGTGGAGCCATGCAGACGCTGAAGAGGATGAGGGTCAGTGATGATCCTTGAGGAACTCTGCAGATATGTTTCTTGGGTTTGGAGGTGTAGGGTGGGAGTTTGATTCTCTGGGTTTGGACAGAGAGGAAGGAAGCCATCCATCTCAGGACCATGCATTCTGATGGTGTGGAGTCCTGTGTTGAGGGTACGGTGGGAGACAATGTCAAAGGCTGCGGAGAGGTCAAGTAGTATGAGTGCATCCATTTCTCCTTTGTCCATGATGGTCCTGATGTCATTGGTTGCTGCAATGAGAGTAGTTTCTGTACTGTGGTTTTTGTGGAATCCAGACTGCAAGATGTCTAATAAGTGGAATTATTCAAGATGGTTGAAGAGTTGTTTGTTGATAGCTTTTTGCATGACTTTAGATGGTAAGGGCAGGAGTGAGATGGCTCTGTGGTTGCTGAACTCTTTTGAGTCTACAGTGGTGTTTTTAAGGAGCACTGTGAGTTCTGCGTGTTTCCAGTTGTCTGTGAAGGTTCCACTTTGGATGGAGTTGCTAATGATGGTGGTAGATGATCTGAGTTCCTCCTAGGTTGAAGGTTTGGTGGTGGCAGAGGTCAGTGGGAGCCCCAGAGTGCATTGTGTTCCTGATTTCAGCGGGGTCTTCTGGAGTAGAGGGTTTCCAGTTTGTGATCTGGTGGTTTGATTTGGCAGTGGTGGGCAGCTGATTGATGAGTTTTTGTGTTGGGGTCAAAGTTGATGCAGATGTTGAGGATTTTGCTGTGGAAAAAGATGGAAGGTTGTCTTAGAGGCCTTGAGAGGGGATGATGGAGCTAGTGGTGGCTGTGGGGTTGGAAAATTATTTGACGATGGTGAAGAGCCCCTTGAAGTTGTTGGTTCTGTTTTCCAGTCTGAGAGCTAGGCCTCAAAATTACAAATAAGGTGCAAACATCATGCCTGATTTGACCTTCACCAGCTTACTCAAAACAAAAGTGTAAGGGGTATACTCACAAGAACGTGTGATAACTACCACAAGAGTAGTGTAAAGCAACTTTCAACATCACAGCCTATCGCGGTAAAAAACCCTGTGTCAACGTGGAATTCACAACAAGGCGGTAGCATGCAATAGACACTAGATAACGCTGCAAATGTCCGCATGAAAATCAACGTCACACCGCAAAAATGCGATACGCGAACGCAAAAACATGCGATGAGGCCAACCGCGGTACAAAAAGTAGCGAAAACCAGCCACAGTCCTGCAAATCCCACGCGTCTGGCAAACAATGCACCACAAAAACCCCAGAAAAAATACACTAGAAAAAAGCCATAGCACGTAGCAATATGGATGCACCCTGACCCAGCGCTGAGGCCAACTCGAACCCCACAACCTCCACAGACTACCAGCAAGGAACAAAGGGGTCGGGGAAGGCCAAGGAGAAGAGGGAGAGGAAGACGGGGTGCAGACCGCAGGAAAACAAGACCAGCGTCATGGAGGTTGCAGAGCATTACCAGCAACTGACCCACAAGCAGACCACCTGGAATGCAGCTAGAGTGCTGAGGAGGCCAATTAAGGAGGCCAATAGGCGACGGCATGACGTGACAACCTAAACCAGGCAACAACCTGCTGCCAACAGGAAGGCAGCAACGGCTACAGGAGGTGGCAGTCCAGCGCCACCGGAGGAGCTGCAGGAAACCCAGCCCACAGTCATCAGTGTGGAGATGGTGCAAGGAGTAGGGAGTACGGACACAGCTCGAGAGGACATGAAACAACACCAACAGGGAGTGCAACGAACAGGGTCTGGGGGGAGGAGGGAGATGGGCACAATTGCTTACATGCACAACGAGGCGCAGCACACTACACACCGACAAACACCCAGGAATATGTCCCATATTCCCTTGGCACACTGCAGCCCACATGCATAGAACAATCAGCACACCCACATTGATGAAAACGTGGAACTACACGCATAGCTGCCACTGCAGAACAGAGGACACAACTGGCTCCGCACAAGCACAGAAACATGCCCACTACATCTGACAGAGCCGGTAACAGTGAAATGGAAATGTACACGTACGACCTCACATTCGTCATGTAGTCCAAATGAACACTTACCCGCAGAAGAATACAGCACCCCCCAAACAGTCATAATGTACACTGCCATACAGTCTGCATGCAAACTAGCACAATGTGCCAACAATATGTCAACACAAAGGCAACACGCACCTCCCCTTCACATCGCAGAGGGGCACAAAACACCTGCAGCATAGTACATAATACAACACATCAGTGATGTCGGAGAGGACCACCACACCGTTGACACCGACAACACCTACAACAGCACATGGATATCCCACGCAACTCCCCACCAGGACCCAGACAGCCAAACTACTCAGAGGAGAACACCGAGCCTTCAACAGACCACACAGCAGGAATCACCTGTAAGCACAGCTGGCTCACAACACTTCACCCACCCACACATGGCACCCCAATGCCATGCATCAGCATGCCAAAAGGAGGTGGCCCAACAGGTGTTGGTTTGGGCCAAACCCATGGAATGCGAACCAGGACACATACGTAGGGGTCTATCACCCTTCAGGGCCCATCCACACCCCGCTAAGGAGACCCACGCTGCCATAGAGACACATGCAGATGAACATTCACAGCACAGAACAATGCCCAGGGGCGCGCAAACAGCCGTCACACACCCATGTTGCCTGTGCGTCCCCTCATGAATTGAGTGGGTGACGACAAAGCTACATGTCCAAGCCCCAACCCGCTGCCTCCTGTTGTTGTATATGAATTTAGGACCCTAGTGTAATTTTCCCGATTCATGCCATATATAGGTATAAATCACACTATCCTTATATAGGCATAGAAATCATAACCATATTTAGACTTAGCCTATGCAGTCCAAATACGGCATGGCTACTTCCACTAGTTCTGAAAATCCACAACGATTTCTTGGAAAAACCCGCCTTCGGCAGACAGGGACTTCCCCTTGCTTGAATATTGATTTATCCAAGAACTCATGGAGTTTTCAAAGAACTGAGTCTTTGATGACGTTATTATGTCCAACCTTACGTCAAACTAGCACCTTCAAGGTATAAATATGCCCACACTTGCCCAGACCAACACGTGGTGGTTTGGAGCAGTTCGACTATCTACCTGCCCGACGCATCTCGCTGCAGGAAGTGCCGAAGGAAGCCGACCCTCCAGCAGACGCACTGAGGGAGACGCTGTCTTTTCTCTGGCTGAGAAATCAAGTTCCAGTGTTTCCAAGCTACCCTTGCGGGTTGTTGGGAAATCGAGTCCTGAGAGAGAGATACCAGACCTCCTTCATTCTAAAACCAAGGTACGGAGCTGATTAGACCCTTAGAGAATTCTTGGATAGATTCTTGGTGAAAGAATACTGAAACTAAGTTACACCTCACTTACTTCTTCCCTTGTACTAGACCTAGGTTAGGTACACCGGGGTAGGCATATTTTAGAAGCACCAGTTGAGTACTTTTAGTCTTTATTTATTAATGTATGTATTCTATGTATCTTATGGCTTAGAAATAGGCATGAGCGGATTTTGCGGATTGGCAATCCGCGAATTTGCGGATTTGCAAACTCGCAATCCGCAAAATCCGCGAATTCCCGCGAATTTGCGGATTTTTTTTTTTTTTGTGTTCGCCCGTGTTTCTGCCAGTTCGCGAGGGTTTTTACAATTTCGCAATTTGCGAACTTACCTGTCGGGTCGCAAGTTTTGCGAACTTGTTGTTTCTACGTGTCCAACCTGTTTGGGACACTCTTCTTCATCACTGCCACTCTCTGTCACCACTGCCACTCTCTGACTACTCATGCCACCCTCTGGCCCACCCATGCCACCCTCTGTTTCATCACCACACCCTCTGGTTGTCCAGTGTACATTATTTTTGGCAAAGCAAAGCACACCTTCCCTGCCTCAAGTGACCTGAATTAATTTGGGGCTGATTAATGTGTCACAGAATATTTTTTTAGCTGGCACCTGCTTCCTTAGTGCGCCCTGATTAGTGATCTTTTGCACTTGCTAAGTGCTTTCATTGTTGCAAAATTAGTTACAACACCTGCCCTGCCCCAACTGACAATAATGAATTAGGGGCTGATTAATGGATTTTAACTTCCAGCCTGGCTCCTGCTTGTCTCCCTTAGCTGTAATTCAGGACCTTTGTGGCATATGTGTAACTATTCTGAGGTTCAGAGCAGGGTCACATAATAGTTGCAACTGGCAACTGAACTCTGGAGGGGCCCCTCAGGAAGCACTACAGGAAATGGCTACTAATGATGTGCCTGAACTTTTGAACCTGGTAAGTAGTTACTTTCAGTTTTGCTTAGATCGTATTTCTGCAATTTCGCACTTATTCGCGGGGCGCGAACTCACGCGAACAGTGCGAGCAGTGCGAGCAAAATCCGCTGCTCGCGGATTTGCGGATTTTTCAGGAAATTCGCAAATCTCGCGGATTGCGGATTTCCCGAAAATCCGCAAAATCCGCGAGCGGAACGGATTTTCCGCCCATGCCTACTTAGAAACCATATCATGCTTTTACAGTAATATTTTATAATACTCTTCGTACTGTACGCATTGTACTTTGCAACCAGTATTACGATTGTAGCAGTTCATTTCATCTGCAGGTGAAAGAAGACTGTTCAATAAATACTTTTATTGAAAACGCCCGTCTCTCTATTTTCTCTGCACCTCTAGTGAAACGAAGCATGCACGATTGACTGAGTAAAATAACTATCTATTGTTTCTGCGACTCTAGAGATACATTTCTTATTCTGGGGAAACAAAGTTGTCATGTTTTAAGCGGTTATCAGAAACTAATCCCTTCTTGTGTATTCGAGAAAGTTTCTAGTGATCTCTGAGCTAGCTGGCACTCACAATTAAGTCTAATATATTTGATAGAGACCTAGTAGACATAAGCCCTACGTCATATCTATAGGATATGTTATTCCAATGCGCAGAGTCTATTGGGAATATAGGAAATACACTACACTGTGACATGTCTGCAACCAATGTACACCGCACAATGTAAAGTTATAGGGCCAAGGGCCCACATGCATACTACAAGACCACAGGGACACACACAGAGATCATGTTGAACTGGCTACGGGCACATGCTCCCAGCCCTTTATTGGCAGAGCCACATGTACATTGACGCCAGTGCTGGATGTGTGTGGGGTGAGTGTAAGCCAACACGCACGGAATGTCTGGTGTTGGCAACCACTTGGACATTGTACACCAGTGCAACGGAAACAGAAAACACATGCAATACAGAGTCAACTGCTGAGCAACATGGGGTGAGCCAGATAAAGTCCAGAGGACAGCCAACATGCAAACAGAAGTCTCCGTGAGTTGCAGTGCACTGGGCTGTGGACACTAGAGATGAGCGCACTCATGTGCAAAAAAATTCTCTGTTTGTGTCTCTTCGATACATTCCTGATGCAGATGCAGTGGGGTGTGTCTCCTGCATCTGCATCAACATCTAAGGGACCCCACACTGTTTGAGGTGACATACCTGCGCAACTGCTCCACAGCACAAAACACAATCAGCAACGGACAATGGCCTGCGGTGTACTGAGTCATTGGCACCTGGAGTGCTGAGCAGGTAATCAGGCCGATGATAGCATCCACAATAGGCCTGAGCAACCCGACATCTGTCACGACCACCGCTTCAACTCTGGCAGATGGCGTTTGGCGGTGGTCATTGCGGTGGTGGCGTGTGCCTCCTGTGGTGATGCATCGTCCGGGCCGGTCTGGACTCCCTTTGGTGTGCAAGCCCTGGTAGGACGCATTTGGGACCAGAGTCTGCATACAGCACAAGGCCACAGAGTCCTGGCGTTGATTACCCCAAGGCCTATGCCTCAGGGGCCAGCCTATGTCTCCGGAGAAGGGGTCCCGAACAGGACCAGCACAGAGTTAATGGCCCCGGATGCACTGTAGCCGGCACAGGCACCCAGCCATGGGACAGTGACTTGCAATGCAGTCAGATGGGCCATGCGACCTAAGGGGGTGACCATCATTGTCCGAGGTGTATGTCTCGGAGTATTTCAGGGGACAGTGGAAGGTGTACTCCAGGGTAAGATGCCTAAAGGTTTGATTTTATCTGGAAGCAGCAAACGGAGAAGTGGAATGTGACAGTCCGTTGCCACCACCAATTTCGTATCAGCTACATGGAGGTGAAAACTGCCCCCTAGCCCATAGGCTCAGACAACACTACTGTTTGACCAGAGACTGTCCATGAATGTCGGGGAACAGACTTAGTGGCACCGGGGTTGAGTGGGGATGCGGACTGCAATGATGCCGGTACTGATATGGACTCCACCATTGCTGAATCATGACTCTGTGGCCTACTGGACCGCAGTGTAGGCCGTAGGCCGTGGTCAGTAGTGGCCCACAGCCATGTGCCTTTGGCTCGCGATGCACACCGCTAGTGACACCAGGGCAGCTGTCGGTAGTGTACGAACACTTCCGTAACAATAATCCTTTTCTCTCCGCCAAGATGCAAGTCAACATCCTCTTAGGCCTCTCCTTGCGTGCAATGAAGTGTAATCTGCCTTTGCATACATGATGTTCAGTTCCAAATCTGTGACCTACTCGAGCACAGCCTAGGCCCAGAGCAGTGTAGGCTGGAGGCAGCGGTCAGCACGGGCCATTCACCGAGTGTCGCCGACATAGGTTGGTGGCCCCACCGGCCTGCGTAGTTCAGGTTCAGTGGCACCACGTGTTCAGTCACCTCTGTGACTGTGACCTGGCTTTCGTCCTGACTAGGCCGCGTCTTCCTCTTACTCCTCTCCGTCAACCACTTGTGTGGACTTAGCCATTCGTGATTCACGACTAGGTGCTGGATGTGGAACCTACTGGTCCACAGGGTAGTCCTGGTCCCTCATCCACGTGTCGCCGGATGGTGTTGGACTGGGTTTGTGGCAGCATGGCACGCCGGATGACGTTTGGACAGGGTTTGTGGCAGCATATGTTGCAAGATGCGCATATGGCACTATGCCTCACAGATCAAAGGGGGTCTGGTGGTGTGGCCGCTGTCCCGGATTTGGGGTCACTGCCATTCAGAAGCCAGGACACAGTCTCACATATGGGACTCACTGGGCCACAGAGGTCGCCACTAGAATATGTAAGCAAGAAAGGAGTAATGTGGGCCAGCATCTGGGGGGCAGCACAGGTCTAAAAGGCTGGCCAGGTCGCGGGCCTCGGGCTTGGAGCTAACACTGGGCTAGATGGGCCCTCCATGACACACGCCGGTGTCAGATGCTGATTAGTGTGGCCTGGCTGCGTTGGGTTTGGCCTGACGGGTTTGTGGTCCAGCGGGCCATGGTATGGCAGGCGCACAGGATCTCAGGCAAATACGCTAACGAGGCGGCGTTGGCCTCATGGTGGGGTGGGAGGCGCCACCCTGGCAGAGACGTTGAGCTTTCCGGAAGAGGACAACACCCAGGGCTACGTGCTTTTTATTCACACCCCTACGTTGGCCTGGCGTATGCCAGTCCATCCCACTCTGCTCATGCTTACGGGGGCGTAACAGGCAACATTTCCAAAAGGACCCCCACTGGCTGGGGTGACATGGTTTCATCCACTCTCCACTACACTCCATTCACCAGAGGTGTATGTCACCGTGGATATGGGTGTGTTCTGCATACTGCGGTCTGTTCAGCACTTCATCGCCACTCTTGGCAATGCGAACATTCCAAATCATGGTTCTACTGCATCCTTCACATATGCCTGGTTGCCTCCTCTCCCCACATTCATCTATTGTGTGGCTGAGGTGCCATGCCGTTGATTGGTCATGTTCACGGCTTGCCCAGGTTACCATTGTGAGTTATTCTATCGTGTCTGGTAAGTGGGCATGTTGTTGTGCATCTTGCTTGTGGACTTGTGATGTGTGCATTGCCAGACTTGTGGATTGCATGGATGTGGAGTTGAAGTGAGTGGGGTGACAATTGGGAAGTTGCTAAGGGGCTGTGCATTTCCCTTGGTGCCATCCTGGGACGGCTGGTTGCTGTTGGACTGTCGGAGGGTGAAGGGATCTTGCACACTGGCTGTATATTTGGAGGCGAGATTGGTGTACATCCCACGGTGTACTGATGTTGCCTGCAAATTGATGTGTGATGTGTACTTTCTGTTGTTCTGATTGTGTGCTGTGTCACCAAGGGTCACCGGTGGGACATGTATGCAGTGGTTTGCCCCAACACCTGCGTGCATCTGGCTATGGTGTATGGTCCTTGCCTGGTCTCCAGCGGTTCCTGAGCATTGTGCTGGCCATACGAGGACTGTGCCAGGGTGATGGTGATATCCAGGACAGGTGTGGGGGTGTAGGAAGTGGCTGGCTGTGAGACTCCACCGACTATGGCGGGTGTTGGTTGGGATGTGCCAGGGGCCAACAGGTGGTGCACAGCCAGCAGCTTGGTGTGGGGTGGGATGTTGGTTGTTCGCTGTGTTGGTGCAGTTGGCCTGTTGGGCGATGACGGCCAGGATGCGTAGGATGGTTGTTCCTTTCAGCCTGTAGTGGACAGTGACATTGTCAGATGTTGTGCCTGTGAGGCAGGTGCGTTTCCTGGGGGGTGCTGACTTTGCTTGCGCTACCTCTGTGGTGGTCCGGGGGTGTGTGCCGGCTGGGTGTTGTGGCCCTCTTGGGTGTCCGTGCTGCATGTTCAGTTGCTCCATAGTATCTGTTGCCTTTCCGATGACGCCCTGGGCAGGGCTCCCTATTGTGGTGCAGGCTGCCGTCAAACTTTACCCCAGGTCAGAGCAGGTGTAAAATTCCTGCTGCTAACGCGCCTTATAACGTGTTCTGTGTTCGTATCACCATTCTGTCTGGTCGTTGTGAATGTTGAGGTGTGGAGTTGTCGCGGGTTTTGGCATGGGAATGCCTACTTTGCATCTCATTAGCGATAGTTGCGGGGGTCCTCTGTGGCGATGTTTTTTCAACTGCTTTTGCAGGAAAACTGGTGCTGTGGGATGTTAATACCTGCGTGTGAATGGTGGGTTAAACTTATCCCGACTTTGGCTGCGATAAAGTGCCATTAATTCTGCGATAATTCCTTGTGAATATGCCCCACAGTCTTTTACAGAAGAGTAGTTCCTGACCATCTGAATTAAAGGGATTCATTCCTGTAATATTAAATGATTAAGCACTTTTGACTGCTGTTTCTGTGAACTAGGTATGCCTTTCCACTCTTATGCTCCTTTCAAGTTTGGAATATGGTGTCACACCGCCTTTTGCTTTTTCATAATATCTGGGGCCCTTGGAGACCTTTATTAGTGAATTTGTAATGCGGCATTGGGAGAAGGAATGTGAGATTTGATATATTTTGTAAAACAGAGAATCCGAAGCACGATGCTAAAATTCAAGGTGATTTGCAATATGGTTTTTATGAGGCTGACTTGATTGTACAGACACTGGGGCAGGGGTCACTCTTGGAAGAAATGTGGCTCCACTCTGGGGTATGTGCCTCCCTTATTTGTGGAGAGTTTTTTTTACAAGGAAATCATCCTTCGTTGGGGCAGAAGGTTCAAATCCCCTCGTTGGGAATCAGGTTTAGAACTAATTTTCATGGATGTTTTCCCTCCCTCTGTAGCGGGTATTTATCCATTTGTAGTGGAATGTACTGCCATTTGTAAGAGCTCTTTATAACTAGTGCATTGTAATGTGGTATGGAATGCTACTCGCCATGCTGCACCTGGTCTTTGTAAGAGGAATGCCCACACTGCTGTTTAGCATTTCAGTGTGTGAAAGAAGCTTGCATTGATTTTGCCCTTATATACCTACTGTGCCAGTCTGCGATGGACACTTGCACAACAGCTACACGCATTGCACCTCCAGTGAGTGTGCAAGAAAGTATATGCTAGCAAGTGAAAAGCTGGCATTGCAGCTGCCCATTCTGGACCTGTTCTAGTCAGTAAAGCAGTACATTTTTTATTTGATTCAGACGTCAACTGAGATCAACAAATACAGAAATAAAATTGTTATTATTGAATTTAAAATGATTAGATGATTAAACATTTGCTTTTAAAACACACTTTGAAATGGAGCAGTAACAATGTTCTATCACCTACCCACACAACATTTTGCTGGACCTGTTCTATTTCGTGCGTAGACTTATACTGATGATTATGGTCAGACTGGAACAGTAAGTAGACCTGGGCACCAAAACTAAAGAAGCCCCCTTTAATGAATCATAAAGCTAAAAAAAAGTGTCCCATGCAAATTGGGGCAGTTTTAAACTTGTTACGATACGCTGTGTAGGTGTTTTTATAAGGTATGGAAGACTACATAAGTTTTAGCTTGTTGGAGGTGATGTTTGTTTTAATATCAGGGAAATCAATTGTAGAAACCGGCTCAACATACCATTAAACAGGCCCACAACCATCCCAAAAAAAACACACACCTCTCACACTGACCTGTCAGACCAATCCCATCAGGCACTGCTTGATTGCCCTATAGTCCCTGATGATGCCAACAACGTGTATTTGCATTGCTGGCAATGGTTCTGCCACTGTGCCCTGTCTTGTTTATTTGTATGTAATAAACAATGTCCCCCACTACTCGAGTTGTACCTGCTCGATTTGTGGCTGGGGCAAGCTTGCAAGTCGTTGCTCATGATATACCTGTTTTGTGAACGCAAGTAAGAGCGGTGCTGTTTCTGCCAAGGTTGTGCCTATGCGGGTGCGCCCACTGCTGTGTCTTAATTGTTGTTTGTGAGGAAAGTTTGCACTGCGTTCATGCTACAACTCTTTCCTGTGTGGCAGTGAAGCTCCATGACATATTTTTGGTACTCAAAAGATAGAATTATTGGCTTCGTCAATGCTTTTAGCAAAGACACTGTGTTTTTTTTTAATCAAAGAAACTCGCTTTTAAGGAAGCCTGCTCACTAATCCCTAAACAAATTCAAAAAGGCCGATTCGGTAGATACATGTATCAAATGTATACATATTGCTTTGCCTTTAACTTCCCTTCAATTTTTTGTGGTTTACTAAATAATACATTGCTGCATTCAGCTCCTTTTGCCCATATTTTTATTATATGGACTGTGAAATGTATACTGATTTTCAGCCAGCAGCAATGCCTGACGTATGGCAAACACTCTGACAGACAGGTAATCAACCTTATCTCATGTTGCCTGAATGTACAGTTTGAAACATAATACCTAATTATTCTAAACCTTGCACATCAAAGAAGTTCAATAATGATGTTCTTTCGATTAGACCTTTCAGATCACTAACAAATTATCTGGAGCTCCCACTGTTTATTTGTTTTTACTTTAGACTGTTGCCCGAAGCATTAAAATAATTATATTGTAATAACAATAGAATTAAGATTGGATAAATTAACTGGAAAGAAACCTGAATTCATTTTCCCTGACAGCTGGCAGGCCCTTGTCTGAGGCTGATGTAAAACAAACTGGATTTTTTTTTTGTATGACAATGAGGCGATCATGTACAGCATGCGTTCGCGGATGAAGAGGGGTTGTGTGCAAGTGACACTTTAACAAAGGCAAAGTCAATTAATTTAGGCACCGTTAATTACCATGACCTCTAAAAGCAAGGACAACGGCTTTTCTGTGTCTCTCACTACATTACGAGCTCCTCGTCTCCTCGTCTATATTCATCTTCCCATTTCTCTCTCTATCTCTCTTTTTCTCTCTCTCTCTCTCACACACTCTCTTTTTCTCTCTGTCTCTCCCTCGCTTCGCCTCACACTCAAAAACGCACGTTCTTTTTTTTCTGTCCCTTTCTCCCACGCTCCCATTTCATTTATTTGTCAGTCTTCATATGAAGTTGTCATTCTGACATAGATCCATATTTTAGCGCTCGTTATTTGGCCCTGTTTCACACATTTTGTTCATAAAATCTACTTTGCATTTTGAAGGGAAATTCGCCACTAGGCTCAGGCTAAACGCTTGCAGTTGCAGTTCAGTTTTTAACGTCTTTATTTCGAATTTTCTTCATAAAAGACAAGCATAATAATACAAAACATACAACGAGAATATACAAATTTTAAACAGACAAAGAATTTGTTTAAAAATCTCAATTAAATATACATAAAAAGATGTCCATGAAAAGATTAAAACAAGTATATAAAAAAACATTACATTAGTACTGCCCAAGTAAGATAGGTTATTTCAGGCTATTTTAATTTTTCAGCTTGAAATACTACGAACATACGCTTGCAGTTGCTTGCCATACACACCTACGTTAAAAGCAGCACCCTCCCAAAAAATCACGCATTTCACAAACTTCTTTGACAACCTCTTTCAAAATCAAATACATAGATTTTAAATGCAAATACGTGCTAAAATGTATCGGACCACCGTGTTATACATTTAAATATTATTTTTCTATACACGCCAAATATTCCTACTTTGAAACGCACCTCATAGAATGCTTAGCATGACTTTTTTTTATGTAAGTATTTATTCCAAACAGTGAACTAACAATTTACTAAACACTGTGTTATTCATGACAACGAGGTCCCTCCTGCATATAATGTAATCAAATGAGAATTACTGTCAAGTTGTTGGTTCGCATATTTGAAAGGCATCAATCTGACAGGAGAAATACTGCTTCCACTGGATAGGTTACATTTTTGCCTGTTACATTCTGATAAAGAAAAAAGACCTACTTGCAAAGTGTTTTTTTGAAAGCATGGGTGGTGTAGGGACACGCGAGCAGCAATGGATAATGTTATTTAACAATAAGCATTTGTTGTGCTCGTAAACAGCTCTCTCTGCTGCGTCAGAGTTAATGAATTCAGGAGATGTTTATTGCCTCATAGCCTGCTCTGCTGCGGTGGGGTTATCACTTAGATATTCCATTATATTAGCATGTGCTAGTATTTAATCATAGGTTATTATGCGCCAATTAAAATCCAAACATTTCAAACTCTATTACAAACTTATAATGGGCCCAGACAACGATAGGCGTCATAAATAAGGTGGCATGAAGTTTTCCATGCTGTTGCATAATTTTCTGACTTGGAAAATGAAAACTGCGGAATTGATTTTTTAGACGGTAAAAAAGGAAAGTCTTCTTATATTCATGGCGTTGCTCCTTCACAATAATAGAGTCAAGGGAATGATTCTGTTGGCTGATGTATCTCCCCCTCATGATTACGTTTTTTCTCCATGTTTTTTTTTCTCTTCAAGAGGATACACCCTTCAATGAGTGGTGGGTGAAAACTAGTGCACTTTTCTTTTACTGATTGTGATAAACAGTCAATTGCTCTGTAACTCCTCATCCAGCCGTCCCTTCCTATTCCTTAATCTGGGAGTGTTGTCCACCCCCTTGACTGGCACTGTGTACCCAATATTTCGTTTTTCACCTCTCTCTCATCTCCTTATTATTATAAATGGGGTTTACACCCACAGTTCCTCAAGTTCAAGTTCTGTGCCGCCGCTCCATTTACAGCCAGCGTCACCACTGTGAGACATTCTAATGTTGAGAGGGTGGAGGGCATGAATGTCCTGGAGGTCCACCAGAGTGCAGCAGGCTTTCCTTCTTCCCTTGGTACCTTCAGCTCACATACCATACAGCAGGTCCTGACAGCGTGGGAGAAATGTTGGTTGCCAGCATGGAGGTTCTCTCTCAGATGGCCATGTTGATATCATCCAAAAACGTGGGATATGAGCCCGCAATCAGGAAGGGTGACCACGCAGAGCACCAAAAACTCAGGTGCGTGCTCCGCAATAGATTCTTCTGTGGGGTGAGTGGACTGTAGGGGGATGACTTCATTATAGAGCCGCTTTAGAGGAGTTAAAAGACCTGGATATCTCCAACTGCATCATATGGTTCACGCACATAAGAGTATGGTTTGAGAGGGTAGGACTATCACATTTTTTGAATAGTCCTAATGTATTAACCCCTAATTCGAGAAGGACACTAAAAGCTATCTTTTGGGTCTATATGAATGAACACAGAACTAATGATATATATCAAATGGCTCCCTAACTAGAGAACTTCTTTTGTTCAAAGTAGACCCTCAGTATGAATCCTTCCTGAATGAAGTGAACCAACCACTAGCTAAAACCCTATATCTTAAATTTAGGTATAGAATACTCTTGTTAAAAAGTTGTGCTGCAAGGTGGAACAAAAACAGCGATGATAAATGTACCATGTGTAGTAGAGGTGAGAGGGAGGACATTACACATGTTCTGTTCTTCTGTCCTGCCTACAAGGCCCAAAGGATAAAGTGCATTAAACCTCTTTGTATAAATCTAGGAGTGCGGAGGTTCAGAGAAGCAGAAAGAATCCTATTAACAGATACGCGCCAGGTTCTAGTATTCGGCATTAGCAGCTATCTGCTTGCAATGCATTTCATAAGGAAAAAGGCGGGAGAAAAAATATGAACTGTTATAACTTTACTGAACATAGCTGGAATTGATTATGTCACTAGGAATTGTTTACATAGTGCTCTTAAATTTTTAAATTTTAAAAATTTTAACAAATAAACGTATTTTAACTATATCTATACCGTGACAATTTGCTTAATTAAGATACATTGTAACACTCGTATTTAGTGTAGTACTGATGTATATAATGGTTTTATTAACTCTCTTATGACTGTATTTTATTGTACTGCTTATGCACTTTTATGATACCTTATATCGAAATAAAGTTAATTGACTGAATCCAGTCACTATTTTACCTTTGGCTAGCCTTTTTATGAGGAAGTAGAACTTGAGCTCGCTCAACACTGCTGGTTTGGGTTAGTGGAGATGTCCCCTGGTTGAAGCGTAAAGGTAAGTCCCACAGCCACAAGCATTGAAAAGAGCATATAGATGTATTAATGTACCCTTGCTTGCTGGTATGTATTGTGTTTAGAGAGTTCACAAGTGATGGTAAACAGTTTCCAGTCTTTGTGTTGGGTTAACAAGAAGCAGGAAGTCTTCTCCATGGGGAAATCATTAGTCCACATGGATCATATTGCAAAATTTCTGTATGATGTGAAATTTCAGGCTGCTGATGGATTAGCGGCTGCCAATAGGTATCTTTATTTGCATTGATAATGTGTGAATAGCACATTTAAATAATCTTTCTCAAAGAAGCCCTTCCTTGGTCAGGGATTGATCGCAGAAGAAGTAGAATTTCTGCTTCGTCAACCATTAATAAATCATAAATATGATCAGCCTTTTTCATCCTTATTCCAGATTTACAGGGAGAGACAGACAACCATACAAATATCCCCATTAGCAACATTCTGACCCTGCAACTAATTCCTCCCAATTCCTTCCAACAGGTCTTCAGGGTCGTCCACTCAGGTGTCAAGCAGGTACTTCCAATGTAACCCCAACAGCAAACCTGAATATGTGGTTTTTAATCGACGGATTGTCTCGTGATAGATCATATGACCTTATTTCTTCACAAATGGCATCTTTCTATCTCTAACCATTGGATTCTAGATATGATAACATCAGGATATGTAACTGAATTTTCTCCCTTGATTCCCCATTTCAGCTTTGTTTTAACTAAATGATCTAGCTCAGGGTTGGACTGGGACAAAAAAAGGGCCAGGACAAAAAAATAAAAGTGGCCCTTTTTAGCGAAGCAGATAGCTGGAAAAGTGTTAATAGCAGGAAAATAAACTCTAAAAACCAACCAACCTGGCCATAAAACTGGCCCACAACTGCTAAAAACAATTAGCCCACAGACTGATCTGTCAAACCAGACCACTGGGCACTGCCTGATTGCCTATATGCAAGACCAACCCTGGTGTAGATATCCAGCAAAACAATGGGCATTAGAGGACATTAGAGGACAGCATCCAAAAATTGCTCCTGAAGCAGGAAATAATTCTAGTCTGAGGCGAGCAGATGAGTTAGGGTTGGCAGTTAATCATATCTCTGTAATGGATAACCTCTAGAAAGTATGGCTAAGTGATTGATTTGAAGAGTCTAAACCAAGTTGTGACAACCACAGACTTCAAATTGAACATTCTTCAGCAGATCCTGCCACTTGTTTCAAAGAGGAATTTTTGGCATCCATAGATACCCAGAATGCATTTCTGCATGTTCCTGTAGGAAGCTGACTTTCTATATAGTGCACTAAAATGATGTACACTGTGTAGAGATTACAGTGGATCCCTAATAGTGTGCAGATGTAAAAGCAGATAATTCTAATGCTCTATTTGTGGTAGTGTGTGTGAGCAGTTAGGCTTGTCAAAGGGCAGTGCTAAGCATATGTTGTCACACACAGAGGCAATAAATGGGACACAGCATCAAAAATAAATCTTAGGACAATTATGAAAAATAAAACTGCATCTTTATATACATATATATATATATATATATATATATATATATATATATATATATATATATATATATATATATATATATATATATATATATATATATACAACATTCTATTTGGAATAACTTTGGCTCCGGTTGAAAAATCTCTGCGGAATTTTCAAAACTAATGACCAGCTCCGGTCCGCTCCTATCCTGAAAGTATCGGGGTGATTCATCAAGCGGGAGCAGAGAAAAAAGGGGGGTCCCAAAACATGTTTTCCCCATGCAATTTCCCATAGGAACCGTTCATCGCGGCTACAGCCCGAACTGCGAACGGAATTACACCAAATTCTGCAAAGAGGTTGTCCTTAGTTCAGACACGTGCCTTTTGCTTAAATGGTGTAAATTAGTTCAGTAGTTGCTGAGAAAATCACAATTAAAAGTACATATATATCTAGGGCCGTGGATCCTCCCATGCACAAGCTTTATGCTAATTGGCTGTCAACACTTCAAACCAGGAAGTGTTGGCAGCCATCTTGTGCCTCGGTTCTACCGAGGCACAAGATGGCTGCCAACAGAAAACAACTGCGCAAAACACGCAAAGGGGTAGGGTAGACACAGCCTGACATGCTAGGTCTGCTCAGGGGGGCCCACAAGGACACCCAAGTCCCCCCAAAAAATTAGTTTTTTCTAAAATCGTCGGATGCGCTTAGGATTAGCGCATCCCACTGCTGAAACAAAAATGAAGAGTGGACTCCCGCGCTTTGTTTATAATTAGCCCCCAGGGGGCCAAGTCCTGGGGCAATTTATTATAGTAATGGGGGCCACCCAGCCTCGGGGACCACCACCACTGGGGCTTTTGTGAAATATGTGGGGGGGCTCTCAGTCCCCCCAGCCCCTGGGACCGCCAACCCCGGGGCTTTACAAAACATGGGTGCCAGCTCAAAGGCCCCCTTAAGTCCTGAGGACCGCCACACCCAGGACTTTATGACATTAAATGCGGAGGCTCATGGCCACCCGAATCCCTGGGGACCGCCACTCCCGTGGGGCATTAAAGTATAATTTGGGGGGGCATCCATGCCTCCCCAAACCCTGGGGACTGCCACCCCCTGGGGCTTTTTTAAAAAGTAAATCAACCTGTGAGGGGGGCCTGAGCCCCCCACATACCCTGGAGACTGCCACCTCCCCGGGGCACTACGTTTTATAATTTGGGGGTCTGTTATAGACCCCCCAGTCCTTGGGACCACCACCCCCCAGGGCTTTGGAAAAAGCGGGAGGGGGGCCGCGCGGCCCCCCTCCTGGAGCCATTGATGGCCCTGAGGACCGCCACCCCCAGGGTCTGCACCTGCAGTGTCACGGGGTGCCCACCCCATGACACTGCTGTTTGCAATGGCGGGGCAGGAGCTTCGCAGCTCCCACCCTGCCATTGCAAACTGCTTTGCTTCATTGAAGCGAGAGCAGGGAAACGTCAGGATCAGTTATATAAGTAAGTTTTTGTATGAAACCTGTTGGAACTCATATACTACAAAGAGTAGCAAGGCCTGATGACTAGTTTACCATAATGAATTGATTTGACTTTTTGTCTAATTGAATTCTTCTGTAAATAATGGGTTATCTTTTGCACACGGGTTATATGTGTTCTTTTTTTAGATAAGTTGCAAAATCAAAGGGACATGATAGTAATGTGTTACATTATGTCTTCTTAGGGGGTCACCGCTATATGCAAATATCTGTTGTCCTGAAGAAGGTCTTAAGGAGTAAACGACAAATGACCGAAACGTCGACTATAGAGTCCATTTCTACATTTGTTAATGATTTCACAAGTGACCTTCACTTTAAGAAAAATCTCTTTTTCATGTGAATGCATTTTGATAAATTTTAATGGTTGATATGTACCCTTTCAACTTTTGAACAATAACATATATAAAAGAAATATCTTTTGATAAAAAAGATTCCCTGTGTTGCTGTTTTTTTGCTTTATTGCTCTCTTTTGTCTCTAGTTGAGACATACAGAATAGTTTTGAACAGATACCAATTAGGTTGGGTCAGACCAATTAATGCAAATAAAGTTTTATTCTGATTTCTGTTAAATATTTCTTTGAACAAATTCTCTTGCTTCAATGAAGCAAAGCTGATTGCCTTTCCATATGGGGAGCAGCATGTTAGCTGCTCCCCATGTGGAAACGCAATGCTGGCTCCCGCAGGAGGCGGAGGGCCGGTGGGACAGTGGAGGAATTGGGGACCCCCCACGGTCCCCATCGAAGAGGGTCAGCCCTGGGGGATGGGGTCCCCGGAGATCCAAGTGGCCCGGGAGGTGGGCCACGCGCCCCCCCATCCCCCATTAAAAAAAAGAATTAAAAAAAAACAATTGCCGGCCCCAGGGGATGGGGTTCCCGGGGCCTTAAGTGGCCTGAGGAGGGGGCCATGTCCCTGGGGAAGGGATCCACAGGGCCCGGTTGCCATGGGAGTGGGGCCATGCGGCCAAATTCCAGTAAAGAAAATGTTTAGATATAAATTTGGGGGTCAGGCCCTGGGGGATGAGGTCCTCAGGGCCCCAAAAAAGTAAAAGGGAGGGGGCCACCCAGCCCCATTTCAAAAATGTTTTTTTTAAAGAGATGCAATCGTCCCTAGGCCCCGCCCCTCACAAAAACACTCTGAAAACGCGCCCTGTGGTGCATTTTAAATAGGGGAATTAATTCCCCTTCAATACTGGGGGTCCCTGGGGGCCAACTAGCCCACCAGGTACCTCCAGTAAGCGTCACAGGGCTGTGTTGCAGATAGGTGGTCCAGGCCACGCCCCTTTTTACACCTCTCTTTAATGCAGCCTTGTGGCGCTTACTGGAGGTACCTGGTGGGCTAGTTGGACCCCAGGGACCCTCAGGATTTAAGGGGACTTAATCCCCCAACTTAAAACATGCCACGGGGGCATTTGCACAGTGGTGAAGGTAGGGGGCAAGGCCTGAGGTGATATGTGTGCAAACACTCCCTGTGGCGCATTTTAAATTGGGGAATTAATTCCTCTTCAATCCTGAGATCCCCTGGGGGCCAACTAGCCCACCAGGTACCTCCAGTAAGCGTCACGGAGCTGCGTTGCAGTGTTGTAAAAAGGGACGTGGCCTCTAAATACCTCCCTGCAATGCAGCTCCCTGGCGCATACTGCAAGTACTCGGTGGGCTAGTTGGCCCACAGGGGACCTCAGGATTGAAGAGGAATTAATTCCCCAACTTAAAACGAGCCACAGGGCGTGTTTGCAGACATATCACCTCAGGCCCGCCCCCTTCCATCACCATTGTGCAAATGCGTCCTGTGGTGCGTTTTAAGTTGAGGAATTAATTTCTCTTCAATCTTGAGGGTTAACTAGCCCACCAGGTACCTCCAGTAAGCACAACGCCCCTTTTTACATCTCTCTGCTGCCCAGCTCTGTGGCGCTCACTGGATGTACCTTGTGGGCTAGTTGGACTCTACAGACCCTCAGGATTGAAGGGGAATTATTTCCCGAACTCAAAACGAGCCACAGGGCGTGTTTGCACAGTGGTGAAGGGAGAGGATGGTGTAGGAAAGTGGCTCTATATACACTGGACCGAAGTAAAATCAGCTGAACTACGAATTCCGATTTACTCACCTGTTATCAGGAGAGACCACAGTGCTGCATCTTTGAGCCCAGTACTGATCCTGAAAAGTAATTCTAACCGGACTTATTAGTAACTTGAATTTCCTTCCGTAGGTTAACATTGACTGGTTTCACTTCGAAATTCTTCTAAGTGTGGAGTTTTGGAACTTACGAACATTCCTCTGAAATCAGATGAACTATGAATTCCAATTTACTCACATGTCATCAGGACAGACCTCAGTGCTGCATCTTTGAGCCCAGTACTGATCCTGAAAAATAATTCTAACCGCACTTACCAGTAACTTGAATTTCCTTCCATAGGATATCATTGCCTCACACCCCTGTTCCTGTTTGAAAGTTTAATAGTACTCCCTTGAGTCATTGAGCTAATGAGCTCGTGGATGAAGCACCCGCATGCCTCTGAGAGGTACCTGACCTGAGAAAGATGTTGGCAGCCTACTCAGCAAACCCCACATTTGAAAGACTGTAATCTCAACTGATGACAGTTAAAGAACCAGAGACAAGTGTCTAGAGATCAGCACAATCTGCACCAACTGTGCCAAAACAATCAAACACTCTTGAAGCTAGCAAGTAACTGAAACTGCATTTACCACAATGTCAGGGGTGAACCTTGCTGGGAGGTGAAGCGGTGTGCTCCCACCCCTGTTCCTGTTAAATAATACTCCTGTGAGTCATTGAGCTGATGAGCTCATGGTTGTAGCACCCGCATGCCTGTGAGAGTTACCTGAACTGAGAAAGATGTTGGCAGCCTACTCAGCAAACCCCAAATTTCAAAGACTGTAATCTCTACTGATGACGGTTAAAGAACCAGAAACACATGTCTAGAGATCAGCACTATCTGGGCCAACTGTGGCGACACACTCAAACACTTTTGAAGCAAGTAAGTAACTGAAACTGCATTTACCACAATGCCAGGGGCAAACCTTGCTGGGAGGTGAAGAGGTGTGCTCCCACCCCTGCTCCTGTTTAATAGTACTCCCATGAGTCATTGACCTGACGAGCTCGTGGATGAAGCACCCGCATGCCTGTGAGAGGTACCTGACGTGAGAAAGACGCTAGCAGCCTACTCAGCAAACTCCAAATTTCAATTACTGTATTCTCTACTGATGACGGTTAAAGAACACGAAGCACATGTCTAGAGATCAGCACTATCTGCGCCAACTGTGGCGAAACACTTGAACACTCTTGAAGCAGGCAAGTAACCAAAATAGCATTTACCACAATGCCAGGGGCGAACCTTGCTGGGAGGTGAAGCGGTGTGCTCCCACCCCTGTTCCTGTTTAATAGTACTCCCCTGAGTCATTGAGTTGACTAGCTCGTGGATGAAGGACCCGCATGCCTGTGAGAGGTACATGACCTGGGAAAGATGTTGGCAGCCTACTCAGCAAACTCCAGATTTGAAAGACTGTAATCTCTACTGATGACGGTTAAAGAACATGAAACATGTGTCTAGTGATCAGCACTATCTGCGCCAACTGTGGCGAAACACTCAAACACTCTTGAAGCAAGCAAGCAAGTAACCAAAACTGCATTTACCACAATGCCAGGGGCGAAACTTGCTGGGAGGTGCAGGGGTGAGCTCCCACCCCTGTTACTGTTTAATAGTACTCCTGTGAGTTATTGAGCTGACAAGCTCGTAGATGAAGCACCCGCATGCCTGTGAGAGGTAACCTGACGTGAGAAAGACGCTAGCAGCCTACTCAGCAAACTCCAAATTTCAATTACTGTAATCTCTACTGATGACGGTTACAGAACCAGAAACATGTGCATACAGATCAGCACTATCTGTGCCAACTGTGGTGAAACACTCGAACACTCTTGAAGCAAGCAAGTAACCAAAACTGCATTTACCACAATGCCAGGGGCAAACCTTGCTGAGAAGTGAAGCGGTGTGCTCCCACCCCTGTTTCTGTTTAATAGTACTCCTGTGAGTCATTGAGCTTTCGAGCTCGTGGAAAAAGCACCCGCATGCCTGTGAGAGGTTCCTGACCTGAGAAAGATGTTGGCATCCTACTCAGCAAACCCCACATTGGAAAGACTGTATTCTCTACTGATGACAGTTAAAGAACCAGAAACACGTTTCAAGAGATTAGCACTATCTGCTCAAACTGTGGCGAAACACTCGAACACTCTTGAAGCAAGCAAGTAACCAAAACTGTATTTACCACAATCCCAGGGGCGAACCTTGCTGGGAGGTGAAGCGGTGTGCTCCCACCCCTGTTCCTGTTTAATAATACTCCTGTGAGTCATTGAGCTGATGAACTTGTGGATGAAGCACCCGCATGCTTGTCAGAGGTACCTGACCTGAGAAAGTTATTGGCAGCCTACTCAGAAAACCCCAAATTTCAAAGACTGTAATCTCTACTGATGACGGTTAAAGAACCAGAAACACAGGTCTAGAGATCAGCACTATCTGCGCCAGCAGTGGTGAAACACTCGAACACTTCTGAAGCAAGCAAGTAACCGAAACTGCATTTACCACAATTCCAGGGGCAAACCTTGCTGAGAGGTGAAGCGGTGTGCTCCGAAACCTGTTCCTTTTAAATAGTACTCCCATGAGTCATTGTGCTGACGAGCTCGTGGCTGAAGCACCCGCATGCCTGTGAGAGGTACCTGACCTGAGAAAGACGATGTTAACCTACTCAGCAAGACCCCAAATTTCATAGACTGTAATCTCTACTGATGACACTTAAAGAACCAGAAACATGTGTCTAGCGATCAGTACTATCTGCGCCAACTGTGGCGAAACACTTGAACACCTTTGAAGCTAGCAAGTAATCAAAACTGCATTTACCACAATGCCAGGGGTGAACCTTGCTGGGAGGTGAAGCGGTGTGCCCCCACCCCTGTTCCTGTTTAATAGTACCTCCGTGAGTCATTGAGCTGACAAGCTCGTGGATGAAGCACCAGCATGCCTCTGAGAGGTACCTGACCTGAGAAAGACGTTGGCAGCCTACTTAGCAAACCCCAAATTTGAAAGACTGTAATCTCTAATGATGACGGTTAAAGAACCAGAAACATGTGCATACAGATCAGCACTATCTGCGCCAACTGTGGTGAAACACTCGAACACTCTTGAAGCAAGCAAGTAATCGAAAAGGCATTTACCACAATGCCAGGGGCGAACCTTGCTGGGAGGTGAAGCGATGTGCTCCCACCCCTGTTCCTGTTTAATAGTACTCCTGTGAGTCATTGAGCTTTCAAGCTCGTGGATGAAGCACCCGCATGCCTGTGAGAGGTACCTGACCTGAGAAAGATATTGGCAGCCTACTCAGAAAACCCCAAATTTCAAAGACTGTAATCTCTACTGATCACGATTATTGAACCAGAAACATGTGTCTAGTGATCAGCACTATCTGAGCCTACTGTGGCGAAACACTAAAACACTCTTGAATCAAGCAAGCAAGTAACCGAAACTGCATTTACCACAATGCCAGGGGTGAGCCTTGCTGGGAGGTGAAGCAGTGCGCTCCCACCCCTGTTCCTGTTTAATAATACTCCTGTGAGTCATTGAGCTGACGAGCTTGTGGATGAAGCACCCGCATGCCTGTGAGAGGTACCTGGCCTGAGAAAGACCATAGCAGCCTACTCAGCAAACTCCTAATTTCAAAGACTGTAATCTTTACTGATGAGGGTTAAAGAACCAGAAACACATGTCTAGAGATCAGCACTATCTGCGCCAACTGTGGCGAAATACTCGAACACTCTTGAAGCAAGCAAGTAACCGAAACTGCATTTACCACAATGCCAGGGGCGAACCTTGCTGGGACGTGAAGCAGTGTGCTTCCACCCCTGTTCCTGTTTAATTTTACTCCCGTGAGTCATTGAGCTGACAAGCTCGTGGATGAAGCACCAGCATGCCTGTGAGAAGTACCTGACCTGAGAAAGACGGTGGCAGCCTACTCAGCAAACCCCAAATTTGAAAGACTGTAATCTCTACTGATGAAGGTTAAAGAACAAGAAGCATGTGCATACAGATCAGCACTATCTGCGCCAACTGTGGTGAAACGCTCGAACACTCTTGAAGCAAGCAAGTAACCAAAACTGCATTTACCGCAATGCCAGGGGCGAACCTTGCTAAGAGGTGAAGCGGCGTGCTCCCACCCCTGTTCCTGTTTAATAGTACTCCTGTGAGTCATTGAGCTTTCGAGCTCGTGAATGAAGCACCCGCATGCCTGTGAGAGGTTCTTGACCTGAGAATGATGTTGGCACCCTACTCAGCAAACCCCACACTGAAAAGACTGTAATCTCTACTGATGACAGTTAAAGAACAAGAAACACGTTTCTAGAGATCAGCACTTTCTGCTCCAACTGTGGCGAAACACTCGAACACTCTTGAAGGAAGCAAGTAACCAAAACTGCATTTACCACAATGCCAGAGGCGAACCTTGCTCGGAGGTGAAGCGGTGTGCACCCACCCCTGTTCCTGCCTAATAATACTCCTGTGAGTCATTGAGCTGATGAGCTTGTGGATGAAGCACCCGCATGCCTGTGAGAGGTACCTGACCTGAGAAAGATGTTGGCAGCCTACTCAGAAAACCCCAAATTTCAAAGACTGTAATCTCTACTGATGACGGTTAGAGAACCAGAAACACAGGTCTAGAGAACAGCACTATCTGTGCAGCTGTGGCGAAACACTCGAACACTCTTGAAGCAAGCAAGTAACCAAAACTGCATTAACCACGTTGCCAGGGGTGAACCTTGCTGGGAGGTGAAGCATGTGCTCCCACCCGTGTTCCTGTTTAATAGTACTCCTGTGAGTTATTGAGCTGACGAGCTTGTGGATGAAGCACTTGCATGCCTGCAAGAGGTTCCTGACCTGAGAAAGATGTTGGCAGCCTACTCAGCAAACCCCAAATTTGAAAAACTGTAATCTCTACTGATGATGGTTAAAGAACCAGAAACACGTGTATAGAGAACAGCTCTATCTGCGCCAACTGTGGCGAAACAGCTCTATCTGCGCCAACTGTGGTGAAACACTCAAACACTCTTGAAGCAAGCAAGTAACCGAAACTGCATTTACCAAAACTGCGCCTTGAGACCCTCTGGGTGAGTAGTGCGCTATATAAATGCTTTGATTGATTGATTGACCAAAATGACATGGTCGAGCCTTTTTGGGAGGTGCAGCAGTGTGCTCCCACCCCTGTTCCTGGTTAATAGTACTCCTGTGAGTCATTGAGCTAACGAGCTTGTGGATGACGCACCCGTATGCCTGTGAGAGAAAAACTGACCTGAGAAAGATGTTGGCAGCCTTCTCGAACAGCCTTGAAGAAAGCAAGTAACCGAAACTGCATTTACCACAATTTCAGGGGCAAACCTTGCTGAGAGGTGAAGCGGTGTGCTCCGAAACCTGTTCCTTTTAAATAGTACTCCCGTGAGTCATTGTGCTGACGAGCTCGTGGCTGAAGCACCCGCATGCCTGTGAGAGGTGCCTGACCTGAGAAAGACGATGTTAACCTACTCAGCAAGACCCCAAATTTCATAGACTGTAATCTCTACTGATGACACTTAAAGAACCAGAAACACGTGTCTAGCGATCAGTACTATCTGCGCCAACTGTGGCGAAACACTTGAACACCTTTGAAGCTAGCAAGTAATCAGAACTGCATTTACCACAATGCCAGGGGTGAACCTTGCTGGGAGGTGAAGCGGTGTGCTCCCACCCCTGTTCCTGTTTAATAGTACCTCCGTGAGTCATTGAGCTGACAAACTCGTGGATGAAGCACCAGCATGCCTCTGAGAGGTACCTGACCTGAGAAAGACGTTGGCAGCCTACTTAGCAAACCCCAAATTTGAAAGACTGTAATCTCTAATGATGATGGTTAAAGAACCAGAAACATGTGCATACAGATCAGCACTATCTGCGCCAACTGTGGTGAAACACTCGAACACTCTTGAAGCAAGCAAGTAATCGAAACGGCATTTACCACAATGCCAGGGGCGAACCTTGCTGGGAGGTGAAGCGGTGTGCTCCCACCCCTGGTCCTGTTTAATAGTACTCCTGTGAGTCATTGATCTTTCGAGCTCGTGGATGAAGCACCCGCATGCCTGTGAGAGGTACCTGACCTGAGAAAGATATTGGCAGCCTACTCAGAAAACCCCAAATTTCAAAGACTGTAATCTCTACTGATCACGATTATTGAACCAGAAACATGTGTCTAGTGATCAGCACTATCTGAGCCTACTGTGGCAAAACACTAAAACACTCTTGAATCAAGCAAGCAAGTAACCGAAACTGCACTTACCACAATGCCAGGGGTGAGCCTTGCTGGGAGGTGAAGCAGTGCGCTCCCACCCCTGTTCCTGTTTAATAATACTCCTGTGAGTCATTGAGCTGACGAGCTCGTGGATGAAGCACCCGCATGCCTGTGAGAGGTACCTGGCCTGAGAAAGACCATAGCAGCCTACTCAGCAAACTCCTAATTTCAAAGACTGTAATCTCTACGGATGAGGGTTAAAGAACCAGAAACACATGTCTAGAGATCAGCACTATCTGCGCCAACTGTGGCGAAATACTCGAACACTCTTGAAGCAAGCAAGTAACCGAAACTGCATTTACCACAATGCCAGGGGCGAACCTTGCTGGGACGTGAAGCGGTGTGCTTCCACCCCTGTTCCTGTTTAATTTTACTCCCGTGAGCCATTGAGCTGACAAGCTCGTGGATGAAGCACCAGCATGCCTGTGAGAAGTACCTGACCTGAGAAAGACGGTGGCAGCCTACTCAGCAAACCCCAAATTTGAAAGACTGTAATCTCTACTGATGAAGGTTAAAGAACAAGAAGCATGTGCATACAGATCAGCACTATCTGTGCCAACTGTGGTGAAACGCTCGAACACTCTTGAAGCAAGCAAGTAACCAAAACTGCATTTACCGCAATGCCAGGGGCGAACCTTGCTAAGAGGTGAAGCGGCGTGCTCCCACCCCTGTTCCTGTTTAATAGTACTCCTGTGAGTCATTGAGCTTTCGAGCTCATGAATGAAGCACCCGCATGCCTGTGAGAGGTTCTTGACCTGAGAATGATGTTGGCACCCTACTCAGCAAACCCCACACTGAAAAGACTGTAATCTCTACTGATGACAGTTAAAGAACAAGAAACACGTTTCTAGAGATCAGCACTATCTGCTCCAACTGTGGCGAAACACTCGAACACTCTTGAAGGAAGCAAGTAACCAAAACTGCATTTACCACAATGCCAGAGGCGAACCTTGCTCGGAGGTGAAGTGGTGTGCACCCACCCCTGTTCCTGCCTAATAATACTCCTGTGAGTCATTGAGCTGATGAGCTTGTGGATGAAGCACCCGCATGCCTGTGAGAGGTACCTGACCTGAGAAAGATGTTGGCAGCCTACTCAGAAAACCCCAAATTTCAAAGACTGTAATCTCTACTGATGACGGTTAGAGAACCAGAAACACAGGTCTAGAGAACAGCACTATCTGTGCAGCTGTGGCGAAACACTCGAACACTCTTGAAGCAAGCAAGTAACCAAAACTGCATTAACCACGTTGCCAGGGGTGAACCTTGCTGGGAGGTGAAGCATGTGCTCCCACCCGTGTTCCTGTTTAATAGTACTCCTGTGAGTTATTGAGCTGACGAGCTTGTGGATGAAGCACTTGCATGCCTGCAAGAGGTGCCTGACCTGAGAAAGATGTTGGCAGCCTACTCAGCAAACCCCAAATTTGAAAAACTGTAATCTCTACTGATGATGGTTAAAGAACCAGAAACACGTGTATAGAGAACAGCTCTATCTGCGCCAACTGTGGCGAAACAGCTCTATCTGCACCAACTGTGGTGAAACACTCAAACACTCTTGAAGCAAGCAAGTAACCGAAACTGCATTTACCAAAACTGCGCCTTGAGACCCTCTGGGTGAGTAGTGCGCTATATAAATGCTTTGATTGATTGACCAAAATGACATGGTCGAGCCTTTTTGGGAGGTGAAGCAGTGTGCTCCCAACCCTGTTCCTGGTTAATAGTACTCCTGTGAGTCATTGAGCTAACGAGCTTGTGGATGACGCACCCGTATGCCTGTGAGAGAAAAACTGACCTGAGAAAGATGTTGGCAGCCTACTCGAACAGCCTTGAAGAAAGCAAGTAACCGAAACTGCATTTACCACAATTCCAGGGGCAAACCTTGCTGAGAGGTGAAGCGGTGTGCTCCGAAACCTGTTCCTTTTAAATAGTACTCCCGTGAGTCATTGTGCTGACGAGCTCGTGGCTGAAGCACCCGCATGCCTGTGAGAGGTACCTGACCTGAGAAAGACGATGTTAACCTACTCAGCAAGACCCCAAATTTCATAGACTGTAATCTCTACTGATGACACTTAAAGAACCAGAAACACGTGTCTAGCGATCAGTACTATCTGCGCCAACTGTGGCGAAACACTTGAACACCTTTGAAGCTAGCAAGTAATCAGAACTGCATTTACCACAATGCCAGGGGTGAACCTTGCTGGGAGGTGAAGCGGTGTGCTCCCACCCCTGTTCCTGTTTAATAGTACCTCCGTGAGTCATTGAGCTGACAAGCTCGTGGATGAAGCACCAGCATGCCTCTGAGAGGTACCTGACCTGAGAAAGACGTTGGCAGCCTACTTAGCAAACCCCAAATTTGAAAGACTGTAATCTCTAATGATGACGGTTAAAGAACCAGAAACATGTGCATACAGATCAGCACTATCTGCGCCAACTGTGGTGAAACACTCGAACACTCTTGAAGCAAGCAAGTAATCGAAACGGCATTTACCACAATGCCAGGGGCGAACCTTGCTGGGAGGTGAAGCGGTGTGCTCCCACCCCTGTTCCTGTTTAATAGTACTCCTGTGAGTCATTGAGCTTTCGAGCTCGTGGATGAAGCACCCGCATGCCTGTGAGAGGTACCTGACCTGAGAAAGATATTGGCAGCCTACTCAGAAAACCCCAAATTTCAAAGACTGTAATCTCTACTGATCACGATTATTGAACCAGAAACATGTGTCTAGTGATCAGCACTATCTGAGCCTACTGTGGCGAAACACTAAAACACTCTTGAATCAAGCAAGCAAGTAACCGAAACTGCATTTACCACAATGCCAGGGGTGAGCCTTGCTGGGAGGTGAAGCAGTGCGCTCCCACCCCTGTTCCTGTTTAATAATACTCCTGTGAGTCATTGAGCTGACGAGCTTGTGGATGAAGCACCCGCATGCCTGTGAGAGGTACCTGGCCTGAGAAAGACCATAGCAGCCTACTCAGCAAACTCCTAATTTCAAAGACTGTAATCTTTACTGATGAGGGTTAAAGAACCAGAAACACATGTCTAGAGATCAGCACTATCTGCGCCAACTGTGGCGAAATACTCGAACACTCTTGAAGCAAGCAAGTAACCGAAACTGCATTTACCACAATGCCAGGGGCGAACCTTGCTGGGACGTGAAGCAGTGTGCTTCCACCCCTGTTCCTGTTTAATTTTACTCCCGTGAGTCATTGAGCTGACAAGCTCGTGGATGAAGCACCAGCATGCCTGTGAGAAGTACCTGACCTGAGAAAGACGGTGGCAGCCTACTCAGCAAACCCCAAATTTGAAAGACTGTAATCTCTACTGATGAAGGTTAAAGAACAAGAAGCATGTGCATACAGATCAGCACTATCTGCGCCAACTGTGGTGAAACGCTCGAACACTCTTGAAGCAAGCAAGTAACCAAAACTGCATTTACCGCAATGCCAGGGGCGAACCTTGCTAAGAGGTGAAGCGGCGTGCTCCCACCCCTGTTCCTGTTTAATAGTACTCCTGTGAGTCATTGAGCTTTCGAGCTCGTGAATGAAGCACCCGCATGCCTGTGAGAGGTTCTTGACCTGAGAATGATGTTGGCACCCTACTCAGCAAACCCCACACTGAAAAGACTGTAATCTCTACTGATGACAGTTAAAGAACAAGAAACACGTTTCTAGAGATCAGCACTTTCTGCTCCAACTGTGGCGAAACACTCGAACACTCTTGAAGGAAGCAAGTAACCAAAACTGCATTTACCACAATGCCAGAGGCGAACCTTGCTCGGAGGTGAAGCGGTGTGCACCCACCCCTGTTCCTGCCTAATAATACTCCTGTGAGTCATTGAGCTGATGAGCTTGTGGATGAAGCACCCGCATGCCTGTGAGAGGTACCTGACCTGAGAAAGATGTTGGCAGCCTACTCAGAAAACCCCAAATTTCAAAGACTGTAATCTCTACTGATGACGGTTAGAGAACCAGAAACACAGGTCTAGAGAACAGCACTATCTGTGCAGCTGTGGCGAAACACTCGAACACTCTTGAAGCAAGCAAGTAACCAAAACTGCATTAACCACGTTGCCAGGGGTGAACCTTGCTGGGAGGTGAAGCATGTGCTCCCACCCGTGTTCCTGTTTAATAGTACTCCTGTGAGTTATTGAGCTGACGAGCTTGTGGATGAAGCACTTGCATGCCTGCAAGAGGTTCCTGACCTGAGAAAGATGTTGGCAGCCTACTCAGCAAACCCCAAATTTGAAAAACTGTAATCTCTACTGATGATGGTTAAAGAACCAGAAACACGTGTATAGAGAACAGCTCTATCTGCGCCAACTGTGGCGAAACAGCTCTATCTGCGCCAACTGTGGTGAAACACTCAAACACTCTTGAAGCAAGCAAGTAACCGAAACTGCATTTACCAAAACTGCGCCTTGAGACCCTCTGGGTGAGTAGTGCGCTATATAAATGCTTTGATTGATTGATTGACCAAAATGACATGGTCGAGCCTTTTTGGGAGGTGCAGCAGTGTGCTCCCACCCCTGTTCCTGGTTAATAGTACTCCTGTGAGTCATTGAGCTAACGAGCTTGTGGATGACGCACCCGTATGCCTGTGAGAGAAAAACTGACCTGAGAAAGATGTTGGCAGCCTACTCGAACAGCCTTGAAGAAAGCAAGTAACCGAAACTGCATTTACCACAATTTCAGGGGCAAACCTTGCTGAGAGGTGAAGCGGTGTGCTCCGAAACCTGTTCCTTTTAAATAGTACTCCCGTGAGTCATTGTGCTGACGAGCTCGTGGCTGAAGCACCCGCATGCCTGTGAGAGGTGCCTGACCTGAGAAAGACGATGTTAACCTACTCAGCAAGACCCCAAATTTCATAGACTGTAATCTCTACTGATGACACTTAAAGAACCAGAAACACGTGTCTAGCGATCAGTACTATCTGCGCCAACTGTGGCGAAACACTTGAACACCTTTGAAGCTAGCAAGTAATCAGAACTGCATTTACCACAATGCCAGGGGTGAACCTTGCTGGGAGGTGAAGCGGTGTGCTCCCACCCCTGTTCCTGTTTAATAGTACCTCCGTGAGTCATTGAGCTGACAAACTCGTGGATGAAGCACCAGCATGCCTCTGAGAGGTACCTGACCTGAGAAAGACGTTGGCAGCCTACTTAGCAAACCCCAAATTTGAAAGACTGTAATCTCTAATGATGATGGTTAAAGAACCAGAAACATGTGCATACAGATCAGCACTATCTGCGCCAACTGTGGTGAAACACTCGAACACTCTTGAAGCAAGCAAGTAATCGAAACGGCATTTACCACAATGCCAGGGGCGAACCTTGCTGGGAGGTGAAGCGGTGTGCTCCCACCCCTGGTCCTGTTTAATAGTACTCCTGTGAGTCATTGATCTTTCGAGCTCGTGGATGAAGCACCCGCATGCCTGTGAGAGGTACCTGACCTGAGAAAGATATTGGCAGCCTACTCAGAAAACCCCAAATTTCAAAGACTGTAATCTCTACTGATCACGATTATTGAACCAGAAACATGTGTCTAGTGATCAGCACTATCTGAGCCTACTGTGGCAAAACACTAAAACACTCTTGAATCAAGCAAGCAAGTAACCGAAACTGCACTTACCACAATGCCAGGGGTGAGCCTTGCTGGGAGGTGAAGCAGTGCGCTCCCACCCCTGTTCCTGTTTAATAATACTCCTGTGAGTCATTGAGCTGACGAGCTCGTGGATGAAGCACCCGCATGCCTGTGAGAGGTACCTGGCCTGAGAAAGACCATAGCAGCCTACTCAGCAAACTCCTAATTTCAAAGACTGTAATCTCTACGGATGAGGGTTAAAGAACCAGAAACACATGTCTAGAGATCAGCACTATCTGCGCCAACTGTGGCGAAATACTCGAACACTCTTGAAGCAAGCAAGTAACCGAAACTGCATTTACCACAATGCCAGGGGCGAACCTTGCTGGGACGTGAAGCGGTGTGCTTCCACCCCTGTTCCTGTTTAATTTTACTCCCGTGAGCCATTGAGCTGACAAGCTCGTGGATGAAGCACCAGCATGCCTGTGAGAAGTACCTGACCTGAGAAAGACGGTGGCAGCCTACTCAGCAAACCCCAAATTTGAAAGACTGTAATCTCTAATGATGATGGTTAAAGAACCAGAAACATGTGCATACAGATCAGCACTATCTGCGCCAACTGTGGTGAAACACTCGAACACTCTTGAAGCAAGCAAGTAATCGAAACGGCATTTACCACAATGCCAGGGGCGAACCTTGCTGGGAGGTGAAGCGGTGTGCTCCCACCCCTGGTCCTGTTTAATAGTACTCCTGTGAGTCATTGATCTTTCGAGCTCGTGGATGAAGCACCCGCATGCCTGTGAGAGGTACCTGACCTGAGAAAGATATTGGCAGCCTACTCAGAAAACCCCAAATTTCAAAGACTGTAATCTCTACTGATCACGATTATTGAACCAGAAACATGTGTCTAGTGATCAGCACTATCTGAGCCTACTGTGGCAAAACACTAAAACACTCTTGAATCAAGCAAGCAAGTAACCGAAACTGCACTTACCACAATGCCAGGGGTGAGCCTTGCTGGGAGGTGAAGCAGTGCGCTCCCACCCCTGTTCCTGTTTAATAATACTCCTGTGAGTCATTGAGCTGACGAGCTCGTGGACGAAGCACCCGCATGCCTGTGAGAGGTACCTGGCCTGAGAAAGACCATAGCAGCCTACTCAGCAAACTCCTAATTTCAAAGACTGTAATCTCTACGGATGAGGGTTAAAGAACCAGAAACACATGTCTAGAGATCAGCACTATCTGCGCCAACTGTGGCGAAATACTCGAACACTCTTGAAGCAAGCAAGTAACCGAAACTGCATTTACCACAATGCCAGGGGCGAACCTTGCTGGGACGTGAAGCGGTGTACTTCCACCCCTGTTCCTGTTTAATTTTACTCCCGTGAGCCATTGAGCTGACAAGCTCGTGGATGAAGCACCAGCATGCCTGTGAGAAGTACCTGACCTGAGAAAGACGGTGGCAGCCTACTCAGCAAACCCCAAATTTGAAAGACTGTAATCTCTACTGATGAAGGTTAAAGAACAAGAAGCATGTGCATACAGATCAGCACTATCTGTGCCAACTGTGGTGAAACGCTCGAACACTCTTGAAGCAAGCAAGTAACCAAAACTGCATTTACCGCAATGCCAGGGGCGAACCTTGCTAAGAGGTGAAGCGGCGTGCTCCCACCCCTGTTCCTGTTTAATAGTACTCCTGTGAGTCATTGAGCTTTCGAGCTCATGAATGAAGCACCCGCATGCCTGTGAGAGGTTCTTGACCTGAGAATGATGTTGGCACCCTACTCAGCAAACCCCACACTGAAAAGACTGTAATCTCTACTGATGACAGTTAAAGAACAAGAAACACGTTTCTAGAGATCAGCACTATCTGCTCCAACTGTGGCGAAACACTCGAACACTCTTGAAGGAAGCAAGTAACCAAAACTGCATTTACCACAATGCCAGAGGCGAACCTTGCTCGGAGGTGAAGTGGTGTGCACCCACCCCTGTTCCTGCCTAATAATACTCCTGTGAGTCATTGAGCTGATGAGCTTGTGGATGAAGCACCCGCATGCCTGTGAGAGGTACCTGACCTGAGAAAGATGTTGGCAGCCTACTCAGAAAACCCCAAATTTCAAAGACTGTAATCTCTACTGATGACGGTTAGAGAACCAGAAACACAGGTCTAGAGAACAGCACTATCTGTGCAGCTGTGGCGAAACACTCGAACACTCTTGAAGCAAGCAAGTAACCAAAACTGCATTAACCACGTTGCCAGGGGTGAACCTTGCTGGGAGGTGAAGCATGTGCTCCCACCCGTGTTCCTGTTTAATAGTACTCCTGTGAGTTATTGAGCTGACGAGCTTGTGGATGAAGCACTTGCATGCCTGCAAGAGGTGCCTGACCTGAGAAAGATGTTGGCAGCCTACTCAGCAAACCCCAAATTTGAAAAACTGTAATCTCTACTGATGATGGTTAAAGAACCAGAAACACGTGTATAGAGAACAGCTCTATCTGCGCCAACTGTGGCGAAACAGCTCTATCTGCACCAACTGTGGTGAAACACTCAAACACTCTTGAAGCAAGCAAGTAACCGAAACTGCATTTACCAAAACTGCGCCTTGAGACCCTCTGGGTGAGTAGTGCGCTATATAAATGCTTTGATTGATTGACCAAAATGACATGGTCGAGCCTTTTTGGGAGGTGAAGCAGTGTGCTCCCAACCCTGTTCCTGGTTAATAGTACTCCTGTGAGTCATTGAGCTAACGAGCTTGTGGATGACGCACCCGTATGCCTGTGAGAGAAAAACTGACCTGAGAAAGATGTTGGCAGCCTACTCGAACAGCCTTGAAGAAAGCAAGTAACCGAAACTGCATTTACCACAATTCCAGGGGCAAACCTTGCTGAGAGGTGAAGCGGTGTGCTCCGAAACCTGTTCCTTTTAAATAGTACTCCCATGAGTCATTGTGCTGACGAGCTCGTGGCTGAAGCACCCGCATGCCTGTGAGAGGTACCTGACCTGAGAAAGACGATGTTAACCTACTCAGCAAGACCCCAAATTTCATAGACTGTAATCTCTACTGATGACACTTAAAGAACCAGAAACACGTGTCTAGCGATCAGTACTATCTGCGCCAACTGTGGCGAAACACTTGAACACCTTTGAAGCTAGCAAGTAATCAGAACTGCATTTACCACAATGCCAGGGGTGAACCTTGCTGGGAGGTGAAGCGGTGTGCTCCCACCCCTGTTCCTGTTTAATAGTACCTCCGTGAGTCATTGAGCTGACAAGCTCGTGGATGAAGCACCAGCATGCCTCTGAGAGGTACCTGACCTGAGAAAGACGTTGGCAGCCTACTTAGCAAACCCCAAATTTGAAAGACTGTAATCTCTAATGATGACGGTTAAAGAACCAGAAACATGTGCATACAGATCAGCACTATCTGCGCCAACTGTGGTGAAACACTCGAACACTCTTGAAGCAAGCAAGTAATCGAAACGGCATTTACCACAATGCCAGGGGCGAACCTTGCTGGGAGGTGAAGCGGTGTGCTCCCACCCCTGTTCCTGTTTAATAGTACTCCTGTGAGTCATTGAGCTTTCGAGCTCGTGGATGAAGCACCCGCATGCCTGTGAGAGGTACCTGACCTGAGAAAGATATTGGCAGCCTACTCAGAAAACCCCAAATTTCAAAGACTGTAATCTCTACTGATCACGATTATTGAACCAGAAACATGTGTCTAGTGATCAGCACTATCTGAGCCTACTGTGGCGAAACACTAAAACACTCTTGAATCAAGCAAGCAAGTAACCGAAACTGCATTTACCACAATGCCAGGGGTGAGCCTTGCTGGGAGGTGAAGCAGTGCGCTCCCACCCCTGTTCCTGTTTAATAATACTCCTGTGAGTCATTGAGCTGACGAGCTCGTGGATGAAGCACCCGCATGCCTGTGAGAGGTACCTGGCCTGAGAAAGACCATAGCAGCCTACTCAGCAAACTCCTAATTTCAAAGACTGTAATCTCGACTGATGAGGGTTAAAGAACCAGAAACACATGTCTAGAGATCAGCACTATCTGCACCAACTGTGGCGAAATACTCGAACACTCTTGAAGCAAGCAAGTAACCGAAACTGCATTTACCACAATGCCAGGGGCGAACCTTGCTGGGACGTGAAGCGGTGTGCTTCCACCCCTGTTCCTGTTTAATTTTACTCCCGTGAGCCATTGAGCTGACAAGCTCGTGGATGAAGCACCAGCATGCCTGTGAGAAGTACCTGACCTGAGAAAGACGGTGGCAGCCTACTCAGCAAACCCCAAATTTGAAAGACTGTAATCTCTACTGATGAAGGTTAAAGAACAAGAAACATGTGCATACAGATCAGCACTATCTGCGCCAACTGTGGTGAAACGCTCGAACACTCTTGAAGCAAGCAAGTAACCAAAACTGCATTTACCGCAATGCCAGGGGCGAACCTTGCTAAGAGGTGAAGCGGCGTGCTCCCACCCCTGTTCCTGTTTAATAGTACTCCTGTGAGTCATTGAGCTTTCGAGCTCGTGAATGAAGCACCCGCATGCCTGTGAGAGGTTCTTGACCTGAGAATGATGTTGGCACCCTACTCAGCAAACCCCACACTGAAAAGACTGTAATCTCTACTGATGACAGTTAAAGAACAAGAAACACGTTTCTAGAGATCAGCACTATCTGCTCCAACTGTGGCGAAACACTTGAACACTCTTGAAGGAAGCAAGTAACCAAAACTGCATTTACCACAATGCCAGAGGAGAACCTTGCTCGGAGGTGAAGCGGTGTGCACCCACCCCTGTTCCTGCCTAATAATACTCCTGTGAGTCATTGAGCTGATGAGCTTGTGGATGAAGCACCCGCATGCCTGTGAGAGGTACCTGACCTGAGAAAGATGTTGGCAGCCTACTCAGAAAACCCCATATTTCAAAGACTGTAATCTCTACTGATGACGGTTAAAGAACCAGAAACACCGGTCTAGAGAACAGCACTATCTGTGCAGCTGTGGCGAAACACTTGAACACTCTTGAAGCAAGCAAGTAACCAAAACTGCATTAACCACGTTGCCAGGGGTGAACCTTGCTGGGAGGTGAAGCATGTGCTCCCACCCGTGTTCCAGTTTAATAGTACTCCTGTGAGTTATTGAGCTGACAAGCTTGTGGATGAAGCACTTGCATACCTGCAAGAGGTTCCTGACCCGAGAAAGATGTTGGCAGCCTACTCAGCAAACCCCAAATTTGAAAAACTGTAATCTCTACTGATGATGGTTAAAGAACCAGAAACACGTGTATAGAGAACAGCTCTATCTGCGCCAACTGTGGCGAAACAGCTCTATCTGCGCCAACTGTGGTGAAACACTCAAACACTCTTGAAGCAAGCAAGTAACCGAAACTGCATTTACCAAAACTGCGCCTTGAGACCCTCTGGGTGAGTAGTGCGCTATATAAATGCTTTGATTGATTGATTGACCAAAATGACATGGGCAAGCCTTTTTGGGAGGTGAAGCAGTGTGCTCCCACCCCTGTTCCTGGTTAATAGTACTCCTGTGAGTCATTGAGCTAACGAGAAAAACTGACCTGAGAAAGATGTTGGCAGCCTACTCGAACAGCCTTGAAGAAAGCAAGTAACTTAAACTGCATTTACCACAATGCCAGGGTCGAACCTTGATGGGAGGTGAAGTGTGTGCTCCCACCAGTGTTCCTGTTTAATAGTAGTCCCCTGAGTCATTGAGTTGACTAGCTCGTGGATGAAGGACCCGCATGCCTGTGAGAGGTACCTGACCTGGGAAAGATGTTGGCAGCCTACTCAGCAAACCCCAAATTTCAAATACTGTAATCTCTACTAATGATGGTTAAAGAACCAGAAACACGCGTCTCGAGATCAGCCCAATCTGCACCAACTGTGGTGCAACACTCGAACACTCTTGACGCAAGCAAGTTACCGAAACTGCATTTACCACAATGCCAGGGGCGACCCTTGCTGGGAGGTGAAGCGGTGTGCTCCCACCCCTTTTCCAGTTTAATAGTACTCCAGTGAGTAATTGAGCTGACAAACTTGTGGATGAAGCACCCGCATGCCTGTGAGAGGTACCTAACCTGAGAAAGATGTTGGAAGCCTACTCAGCAAATCCCAAATTTAAAAGACTGTAATCTCTACTGATGACGGTTAACCAGTAACACATGTCTAGAGATCAGCACCATCTGCACCAACTGTGGTGAAACCTTGGAACACACTTGAAGCAAGGGAGTAACTCAAACTGCATTTACCACAAGGCCAGGGGCGAACCTTGCTGGGAGGTGAAACGGTGTGCACCCACCCCTATTCCTAATCAGTAGTACTCCTGTGAACATGGAGGGACCTCAGTGCTGCATCTTTGAGCCAGTACTGATCCTGAAAAGTAATTCTAAACATACTTACCAGTAACTTGAGTTTCCTTCCATAGGCTAACATTGACTAGTTTCACTTGGAAATTATTCTAACAGTGGAGTTTTGGAACTTTAAAATATTCATCTAAAGTCAGACGAACTACAAATTCCGATTTACTCACCTGTTATCAGGAGAGACCTCAGTGCTGCATCTTTGAGCCCAGTACTGATCCTGAAAAGTAATTCTAACACTTATAAATTCACCCAGCCACTCTCCTTGCAGTACTCTGTTCATTCAGTCAGTATCCAAGTACTCATACAGCGAGCCATGGCATTAGCACATGGACTGCTTCAAACCCCTATCCACTATGCATGCAGTCCCCTAACTGAGCAACACACTCATAGTTCTGCACTTATACATTCAACAAAAAAACAATATTTCAGTTTCCATATTTTAAAAAACATTTTTATTTCCATTTTTTTTATTACAAATATATAATTTAATTTAAAAAATAATATATGTAAAAATAAACAGTTAAAAAACTGTAGAAAATCAGTATAAAAAAAATACATATAACTATTATTACATTTAAAAATTATCCTTTAAAAAACCTTCGGAATTTACTGAAAAAAACATAGGTTTCAGACATGTTATAGTCAGGAATTAGCATTTAAAAAACCTTACAGTTTCACTGAAAAAACCATAGGTTTCAGGGCTGTTATAGTTAGCTGGACATTTCACTCGTACAAAACCATTGAAATTCCTCCGTTATAGTTAGTTGTACTCACCATGACACACGCGTCCGCAATCAACTGCTGATGATGTCACATATTACATAATTCATGACATGGTCAGTGACATCACTGATGACATCTCAAATGAAATCACTGATGACATCACTGATGACATCATCCTTGTGACAATCAGATACACCTCATCATACACTAGTATAACCTTTCATCACTCACTGTAAAATACAGAATACCATATTTGAATCCGTTGACACACCAATATAAGTTTCTAAAAACCCAATCAGTGATTCCTAGATCTACACACACATCTAATCACACTATAGATTCCCTCATACATGCTGTCAACGATCAATCGCACACTATCAAATATACTTATACACCTATATCGACATTACACACCAGCACACATTCTATTCACTTATGCAGTCATCCTACTTATTTATGCAAACAATGAATCATACCTACATTTACTCAGCTACACACTTATACAAACACCACTTCATGTATTCATATAGATAGTAACTCATACTTAGTGTGTTATAAAATCACTATTACAAGTATACAGTTATCCATACAGTCACTAATAGAATCACTGAGTCTTATGTATACTTATTTATATACAACAACTGTCACATGCACTGCCTTTTATTTTTCTAGTTAGTTGGACATGTACCATTGAGAGATATGTTTGCTTGTCACCACAATCATAAAGATATTCACTCACCCAAACAACTGTTATAACAGGTAGTCTTAACCTCATATACCTACTGAATCAACTATTCACACATCTTTCGTCAGTCACACACCCTCCACCGAACCACACACATATTCCCTCTCCCATACAAATACTCAGTTAGCTAATCAATAACTAATATAAACTTTCACTTAGCTAGTAACCAACTGGAGCAGCAGTTTACACAACAACTGACAAAGTGATACAGATATTCACACAGTCAATTCACTATCCAATATATTTAGTGAGACACTATAATTTAGTCAAGTAAACAGTCAATCACACTGCTACTAAATCCTCAATCCAGATATTTATATTTATATATCCACTCATTCTTCAATGGAGATTGCTATATATATAATACATATTTAACTAATGAACCAAACCACATTCACTGGATGATGTCATCAGTGATGTCATTTGAGATGTCATCAGTGATGTCATCAGTGATGTCAATGACCATGTCATTAATGATGTAATATGTGACATCATCAGCAGTGGATTGCGGGCGGGCGGGAGTTATAGTGAGTACAACTAACTATAATGGAGAAATTTCAATGGATTTGTATGAGTGAAATGTCCAGCTAACTATAACAGCCCTGAAACCTATATTTTTTCAGTAAATTTATAAGGTTTTTTAAATGTTAATTCCTAACTATACCATGTCTGAAACCAATGGTTTTTTCAGTGAATATATATATATATATTTAGAAATCTAGAACTTCGTTGAACAGTTAATAACTTCTTTACATGTCGATTTTTAACCAAATGCATTTCAAGACACAAAACCTTTTAGGTTTAAACCAACAGCTGTCAGTACCTCAGGCTGGGACAGTTGCAGTCAAGAGGAAGAAAAGCATAGGGTTAGATAGCGGAGTACCGCAAACACATTTGCATTTGATGGAAGCAACACCCACTACAGAGTTTTGGGGACCAACGGTCGCCCAAAGTTCAGGGAAACTTCTTCTCCAGGAGAGTCAGAGTTTTGGAAGTCCCAGAGCTCAGGCACAGCAGGCAGTTCTGGACTACCTGGATTGGAGATGCCAGAGGTCTTTGGATGCAGAATTGGTTCTTTACCAGCAGCAGTCAGCTACAGGTGCATTGAGCACAGTCCATTGTGGTTGGGCGGTCGTGCTCAAGTTGCTGCTTTCATGCAGTCAACACCACCAACAAAGCAGGTACAGGTTCACAAGAGTGGGGCTTTTCCCAGAATCATTACAGGTACTGAGAGGATCCGTAAGGCTACCGGGCTGATGACCAACAGGCCTTGGCTGCTGCAACTTTTGGGTGACGAGGTTAATCACATCAACACAGTCAATGCCGGTCTTCAACTCATGACGGTCCTTTACCGACGGTGTGCCAGGGACTTGTACCCCTAGTCCATTGGGAGGACTTTTGGAGGCTGCACAGTTTTCAGGTGGAAACAGCAGATAACAGTTGTCGAGTACTTTCACAGTTGGCTGTGCTTGGTGCAGGTTTCTTCTGCAGCAGGGCTCAGTTCCTGGATCAGCAGCACATCTTCTTCCTTTTCTTCTTTAGGTCAGTGGAATCTGAAGTCGAAGTCTTGGACCTGGGGAGGCACCTTTTGGGGATCAGGAACCCATTCCATCAGAGGCAACGGGCTCATGTACGTCTAGTTGAAGGTCTAGTTCAGCAGGTCAGCTGGGCAGCTTCAGGGTGGGCTCTGAAGCTTGTTATGTCCCTGTAGTTCAGAAAAGGAGACCTCAGCTGACCCTTGGGGTCACTTCAGCCTGAGGTGAAGGGAGAAGGTCCAATCCTCCTTCTCAGACAGCAGGGCAGGGTTTAATCTGGAGGGCAGTTCTCTGGTAGCAGGGGAGTCGTATCCACAGATCCAGAAGTATACTAAAAAGTTGGTCTGAGGGTCCAATATTTATACCTGGTGGCGGTGTGGATGTGAGAGACAGTTCTAGACTTACCCCACATCTGGTTCTGGAAGATTCTTTCCTCCCCTGCCCTGGTTCCGGGATTTCTAGAGTCACAAAAAGTTAGTTTCAAGTTCTCTGTGTGTGTGCTGATCCCACTCATCTGAAGTGCAAGTGTGGTAGGTGACAGCTCTGCCCTGCCTATCTAGTCAGGATGGCCCATCCTGCCAACTTCCAGTCTGCCCTTTGTGATACTGTCTGGGGACAATACAAAAAGGGCAAATACACCTAGTCATGTGACACATGATACAGGCTGCAGGCAGAAAATGATTAGGACACAAAAATGCCAACTTTCTAAATGTGGCGTTTGCAGAATTCTGACTTAAAATTTGACTTTACTCTTAGATGGTTTTAAAATAGATTAATTTGAGACCAAACTTAACATTCCTATCTGTTCTCAAAGAAACGTTACCGCTTACTAAATGTAATAAGGTAATCCAACATTATCCTATGGGAGAAGAAGGCCTTGCATTTGTGAAATGAATTTAAGTATTTATCACCACCAGGACATGTAAAACGTAAAAGTACACGTCCAGCTTTTTAAATACATTTCACACTGCCCTATGGACAGTTAGTTTATGGCCTACCCTAGGGGTGCCTTTTATGTATTAAAAAAGTATCTTTAGGCCTGGCAAAAGGTTTATTGTGCTAGGTCAGAATGGCAGTTTAGAACTGCACCAACAGGCTGCACTGGCAGAACTGAGACACGTTTAAAAGGCTACTTAAGTGGGTGGCACAATAAATGCTACCGGCTCGCTAATAGCATTTAATTTAAAGGCCTTGGGTACAGTTAGTACCACAATACTAGGAGCGTGTAAGTAAATTAAATGTACCAATTGGGTGTAAGCCAAATTTTCCATGTGTAGGGGACAGGCACTTTAACACTGGTTAGCAGTGGTAAGGAAAACAGAGTTCTAAGGCAAGCAACAACGAATTCAGCAAAATAGGAGGACTGAAGGCAATAGGCCATGGGAAAACCACTCCAATGATGTTGGGTCTAACAGCTTACCATCAACATTTCCTGATATTTGGTGTGGGATACCAGCACTGGCAGTTCCTTGACATGCTCTTCCATGTAAAGTATTTGCTTTGAGTATTCACCAATGTGTTGGTCCAACTTATGGCTGCTCGGCAGAATGAGGGAGTTGTGTTTAATCTGTGTCTGGATGATTTGCTGATGCAAGTCCATAATTAGGGCCAGGTTCTCTCTAGAACACATGACAGATATTCCCGTTTTGATGTACTCATGGTTTCCAGGTCTCCAGATGAAATCCTACCTCCATCGTAACCATGATTTGATTTACATCAGGTTTAGTTTGACCCAACCTCACAATGCACTTCTTGCCTCCCAAGTTTGCTTCTAAACTGAGGTTCCTTCTGTTTTCACTGCTGAAGAATCTTTGGGCATCAGCAAGGAAATGGCTCCAAGTGAAAGGTACTATGGCTGCCTGTATCTTTGTGGTATCATGAACATGTCTACAACTGCGCCCCTTGGTGCAATATATGCTGCTCCATTGGAGGCTTGTTTTAGTGCATTTCAAGGTTCTCATTCACATACCATAGGACAACGCAGTTGTTTGTATTGGAGGTTGATGCCATCCAGTCTGACCATGGGCATTTCCCTTGTGATAAATGTGAATTATTAGTTGGAGTGATTGTGAGGCCTCACCAAGTAATAATATAATTTTTCTGGATCCGGCCCAGTTAGGTTTCTTTAAATCAAACCTGAGCTCAGTCCTGAGTAGTTGTAGCACTGAGCAGTCATGCATAACTCAAAGAAACCAAAACCAATGAGAGGGGAGAGGAACAGTTATGTGGGAAAGGCCCACAGATTCCTCGAACTCATATACATAAACCAAAACTGTCTCCCAAACCAAGAAGTCACTATGCCCTGCTTCTTAGTGCTCACCAGGAACACTACATGTGTTCTTATAGAACCCTCACCCACGTACTAATCATGGGGCATGCTTCATCATCAGGTCTTCACCTGGTGAGGTATTCATTCATCATTAGGTGGAATCAACCTCGCAGTAGGATGGAGCACTTTGATATTCTTTATGTTCTTAGTGAGATATTAGGACAGACACAATTAAAAACATCTAAAGGGAACCCTAATTCAAATTTTTAATAAGAGGGTCCTTGTGATATGGTTAAAAACATAACACAATACAAAAAGACATTTACTGAGCCAGTGTGTCTATTCTGGGTTGACATGTTTCATTTGCTTTGCAAGATGCACAGATTTAAACAGGACCTCTAAGAACCTTGTACTACAAACCTTTACTGATCAGGAGATAGTTACCCATCCCTTCTATACAGGGTAAGTTGAATGAAAACTGGAGATTGTCCACTACAATAATACTAAGAAAGTGGAAGGAACACAGAAAAGAAATAACTTCTGTATTAGAATAGGTGTGTAAAATGGTGAGATATCTAACCTTAAAAATACCATCATCTATAAGCCAGGATTAGTGACCTGGTGTGACTTAAAGAACCTGTAACAGCTAGTGTTCAAAAGATTATGCATTCATCTCATTGTATTCACAAAATGCATCATATATCCACACACAAAGACAATAGTAAATACATGAATGTAAGCCATCAAGCCCCTAGTGCTTTAGATGGGGGACATAAGTGGCACCCAATTCTATATAGGCCTCATGGGAGCAAATGCGGGGTCGTGCTGGGATCAATGGTCACACACTGTCAAGGCATGGGAGGAATAGCCCTACAATACTAGCAAAGAAGAATACATATACAAACAAATGACCCAGGGGGTTACTTACTGCACCATTTCTCAGCTGGGACTTCCCAGCCTAACTCCATTGTCTGCCTTTCACAAATGTGGTGGAGAGGCAGATAAAACTAGTCCTTAAATAGTGCAATGGGTGCTCTGATGATAAGTTACACCTGGAGTTTTTTTAGAAAAATGTCCCCCAGCAGGCAGGATAACAGAGACCATGTTCTAATCCATTTAACTGCTAAATGTACTAGGTCTCTATTGAATATATTAGACTTAATTAGGTTTGCCAGCTAGCTCAGAGGTCACTAGAAACTTTCTCGAATGAACAGGGAGGAGTGAACTTCCCTGATTAGACAAGAAGGGATTAGCTTCTGACAACCGCATAAACATGACAACTTTGCTCCCCCAGAATAAGGAGTATATCTCCAGAGTCGTGTGAAAACAATAGATAGCTATTTCACTCAGTCAATCGTTCATACTTAGTTTCACCAGAGTGCAGAGAAATAGAGAGACGGGCGTTTTCAATAAAAGGTGTTATTTATTGAGCAGTCTTCTTTCTCATGCAAGAGAAATGAATCGCCACAATTGCAATACTTGTTATAAAGTAAAGTGCGTACAGTAAAAGGAGTCTTATGAAATAATACTGTAAAAGCATTGATATGGTTTCTGAGCCATATGATACTTAAAAGGTGTAAAATATATACAATTACATACAATGATAAAAGTTGACTAAACGTACTCAACTGATGTTTCTAAATACGCTTACCCCAGTGTACCTAACCTAAGCCTAGTACGTGGGAAGGAGTAAAGGAGTTTTTAAGTTAAGTTAGTTTTGCCAAGAATCTGATTCAATAATTCTCTACGGATCTAATCAGCTCCGTACCTTGGTTTTAGAATGAAGGAGGTCTTGTATCTCGCTCTCAGGACTCGATCTCCCAGTAACCCGCAAGGGTGACTGGAACACTGGGGCTGGATTTTCTTGGCAGGAGAAAAAGACAGCGTCTCTTTCAGTGCGTCAAATGGGAGGGACGGCTTCCATCGGCACTCGCATCAGCCGGGCTTTGGATAAGTAGATAGCCGCTCTGCTCCAAACCACCGTGTGTTGCTTAAGGCAAACGCTGGTATATTTATACCTGGAAGGTGCCATTTTTGACGTAAGGTTGGACATAAGATGTCAATAAAAGATGTCACTAAGAACTGTCCGTTCTTTCGGACTCGCAGGAGTTCTAGGACAAATCAAAACAAAAGCATTGGGAATTCCCAGGTTGCTGGAGGTTTGGTTTGTTGAAAGAACTCGTTGTACTTTCTAGGTGTCTAAGGAAGTAGCCTTGCCGTATTTGGATTGCATTGGCTATTACTAAATATGGATATGATTCTTATGCCTTTATAAGGGTATGATTTGTTATAACCACATAAGGGCATAAATCAGGAATATTTAATTAGGGTCCTAGATACGATCACAACACCCACTCCACGTATAATGTTCATCATTACTAAATACTAACTAATATATAAACATATAGGTATGATTGTGTTTTCCAGCCCACCCCAAAATACATTGAATGCATTTGAAATGGTATAGATACACGAAAATGAGTATTATACTGTACGCTTTCAAGCAGTGGTATCATTCAGATAATGCAAATATAAATATCAGCTCAATGAATTGCGAAAATTACATTTATGAAATGGCTCTTAATACAGAAAAAAGTTGAGACCATTTCATCACATATTTATACAAGATTGTACATATGCTAGAGGCTGATGCAAAATATTGTCTCTAGAGTCTCTAGGGATAGAAGCTCTGTTCTCTAAGAATAGTTCTACTTTAAGCAGAGTACCTTGTGCCAAAAAAAAGTAAATATTTTGGAAGTTGCGAAAAATAATTTTACTTTCAGGGGAAAAAAATAGTTCCAAATGTTTTCAGCAGGGCTGTTTATAAAAACAGAGTTCAGGGAACGCTGTGTGCTCGCTATTTCAATTGTTATTCTCGTTGTTGGGAGAGAACATTACCTCAACTAGACCAGCAAAAAATTTGTCTACAACAGTAGGTGAAAGTTGGGCCAACGCTGAAAAATCAGAAATAGTGCATATATGCGATGCATTGCCATCGTCAGTGTTTAGATCAGCAATGTTCACAGAAGGTTGTACCTGTGTGGTGCCGCTTTCATCTCGTACTCCACTGACACCTAATCGTAATGGTGAAGTCTCAACGAATGCCGTCATCAGTAGCCACTGGGAACAACACGTTGCATGAGTCGTTTCCAGACAAAGCAAAACATTGATATCCATTGGTACTGCTGATGGTAGTGTAAGACACACGTCCAACACGCATTCTTCTCCGCATAGCAGACATCGAAGGACAGGTAAGATGTGTTAGACCTGGCATCATTGGCTTGAGTCTCTCCTCCATTTCTTTCTGTTTGCCTCCACTGTTTTACGATGTTTTGCTGGTATACTGCTTTGGGCACTGTGCCACTGCTGATCAGTGCCACAGTGCAAGTGCTCCCTATGTTAAATTGCTGTATTGATTGAATTCCATGTTTGGCTTATTTGGTTTACTATCAGTCCCTAGTCTAGCGCACCAGGAGTGCCAGGGCTTGTAAATACAAATGCTGCTCGTGGACTTGCAGCGCATAATGTGCCACCCACAAGAGCGGACTAGTAAAAGTATGTCTGAGGGTCTGCCATTGCCAGACCCACGTGCAGTCTTGTACTGTCACGCTAACTGCGCAAGTACACCTACTTGCCAGTCCCTAAACCTTCCCTTAACTTCATGTTAGTCGCCCCTATGGTAGGCCCACGGGCAGGGTGCATAAGGTAGGACAGGCCTGACCAAGTTGGCATGTCCTAATAGTGAATTACAGCCATATTCGTTTTTCACTATTGAGGTAACCTGCTCTCCATTAGTTAGAATGGGCTGCCAGGATTATTAATGCTATAATCCTAGCTGGCTCGGGGAGCATGGTGCAATGTCGAGTTTGGTATCCCTGAACTCGGGGTTTAATTACGCATCCGTTTGTGTGGATGGTTTTTGGACTCTGGGTTTGAAAATAGCACTTTTAGAAAGTGGCTATTTTCTTGAATTTGAATTTGAATTTAAAATACTTCTAGAGCGCAGCGTACACCTTGCGGTTTCTTGGCGCTGGGGGGATCAGCAACTGAGGGGGAAAAAGACCAGGGAGAGGTGAAGGGGAATTTGAAGGAATTTAAGTGGGGAAGGCCTGGCTGAAAAGGAACGTTTTCAGATCTCTGCGAAAGGGGAGATACTGAGTGGCAGAGCGGAGGTGGTCAGGAAGTGAGTTCCAGAAGGTTGGAGCCAGGGTGGAGAAATTGGCCCGCCCCACTTTTTGCGAGTGAAGCGAGGGATCTGGAGAAGGGACTTGGAGGAAGACCGAAGTTCTCTTGCAGGTACATAAGGCTTGATTAGTGAGGAGATGAAGGCGGGGGCAGTGCCCTGGCGGGCCTGGAAGACCATACAGCCGATCTTGAAAAGGGCCCGTTCCTTTATAGGGAGCCAGTGAAGCTCCCTGAGAAGAGGGGTGGAGTGGTGATAGCGAGGGAGGCCGTACACCAGCCGGGCTGCTTGGTTCTGGATGGTCTGGAGTCTATGCAAACTGTACGCGGGGATACCGTGGTAAAGAGCGTTTGCGTAGTCCAGTTTCGATATCACAAGTGCGGCCATGATGATCTTGAGTGCCTGGGGGGAAAAGAAGCGGGAGACAGTGCGGATAGTGCGGAGAGAGAGGAAGCAGGAGGACACCACGGAGCTGATTTGTGAGTGGAGGGTGAGTTGGCTGTTTATTTTGACACCAAGTGTTTTGACCGTGGTGGAGGGGGTCGGTGCAGAGCCAAGAGAGGGGGGCCAGAAGAGAGAGTTCCAGGGACTGGATGAACCACCAGTGAGAACCAGCTCGGTTTTATCCGGGTTCAGCTTAAGGTGGTTGTGGTTCATCCAGTCCCTGATGAATGTCATAGTTGACTGGAAATTAGAGACCGAGAGAGGAGAAGGGGACAGATCAAAGACGAGCTGGAGGTCATCCGCGTAATTATAGACGGTGACCTCCAGCTGCTGTAGTGCAAAGATGAGAGGAAAGATATAAAGGTTGAAAAGTAAGGGGGAGAGAGAGGATCCCTGGGGAACACCACAGGTGACAGGGAGGGGAGAGGCCGTGAAGTCGCCTAGTCGGACCGCCTGAGTGCGTTCCCTCAGAAAGGAGGAGAGCCAGATCAAAGCTGATCCCCCGATGCCAGCCGCCTTGACACGGGTAAGTAAGATGGTGTGGTCCACCGTGTCAAAGGCGGCGGAGAGATCAAGGAGGACCAGTGCCTGGTGTTTGTTTTCATCCATACCCTTTCTGAGTTTGTCCAAGACTGAGACCACGACTGATTCGGTCGAATGCCTGGGACGGAACCCGGCTTGGCGGGATGCCAGTCCCCCATTTGCCTCAACATGGGCGCTGAGCACAGCGGTAACGTGGTGTTCCATCACCTTGCCCAGAAAGGGTAGCAGGGAGATGGGGCGATAGTTGGCCGAGATAGAAGGGTCAGCGCCAGGTTTTTTCAGGATGGGCACTATGGTAGCTGCCTTGAGCGCAGAGGGCACTACGCCCTGTGCCAAGGAGCTGTTGAGGAAGGCAATGGGGGGGTCAGGGCAGCTGGAGTAGATTTGCTGCAGGACTCGTGCTGGGCAGACGTCCGCGGGAGACCCCGACTTCACTTTAGGGAGTATCTCCAGAAAAGAGTCCTGAGTGAGGGGGGGATGGAGGTAAGAGGGTGGGGGAGGGGAGGGGGGAGGGATCAATGAAGGCAGAAGAGGGTAGAGGGATATTGAGCTTGATGGTCGCTATTTTATCTAAGAAATAAGTGTTGAGCTGGTCGCAGAGAGGCTGGGAGGGAGGGATATTGGGCGAAGTTCGGTCAGAGAATGCCAGGTCATTCACTATGTCGAAGATTTCCCTGGGTTTATTTTCAGCAGAAGTAATTTTAGACGAGAAGTAGGTGGTCTTAGCGGCCAGGATTGCTGTTTTGTATTTGTCCAGTGCTGATATGAAGTGGGTTTTTGATAAGGGATTGTAATTTTTCCTCCATTGCCTCTCTGCCCGTCGGGCGCTCAGTTTGAGCTCTTTTAGGTGGTCATTGAACCATCTATTAGAGTCCTTTGGTCGGCGGATGGAGATACGGCGTAGGGGCGCCATAGATAGAGCAAAGATAAACGTCTACAAATTGAAGGAGCTGAAATCCTTTTGCAAGAAATTTAAGGTCCCTACCAAAGGCATCTCAGCGAAGGAGGAATATCTCAAAGCACTGGAGGCCTGGTTGGAGTCCAGAGATCCCTCTGATGCGGTGGTGGTACCGCCAGGGGAAGGGGATGAGGATGTGCCAGTGAGTGGAGCCGTGTCCTCTCCCGGTAGCAGTGTTTCCTCCAAAGGTCTTTCCCCTGAAGAAAGAGAAGAAATGGCGAAAGAGCAAGAGTACAACATGGAAATGGCAAGGCTGAAGATAAATGGGCAGTTAGAGTTAGAAAATGCAAGAGGTAGGAGAGAAGCTGATTTGGAGACCAAAAGGTTGGATTTTGAAAGAGAAAAGTTAGCTTTGGAGCGTGATACCAAGTTGAGGGAGTTGGAGATCCAAGCTAAGAAACTAGAATTGAATCCCTCTGGTGGCAGCATCCCATCTGTGCCTGCAGAAAGTAGGTTTTATTTTCCCAAAGATGTGATCAAAGATTATCATAGGAATGAAGATATTGGTCAATGGTTTAAAGCATATGAGTTAGCATTGTTGGCCCACCGGGTCGCTGAGAAGGATTGGGGAGCGGGGTTGTGGGGTCGCTTTGTGAATGAGGGAAGAGATACCCTGTTAGACATGCCTGTTGAGGATAGGATGTCTTATGCTCATATGAAAGATGCTTTAATGTCGAGGTATGGCCTAACCCCAGAAAAGTACAGACAAGCTTTTAGAGAATGCAAGAAGTTGCCTGGTAAAACGTGGGTTGAATATGTGTCTTTTTTTTGCAGAGCCATGGATGGTTGGGTAAAGGGCAGCAAAGTGGAAAGTTATGAAGCTCTTTATGATTTGTTTGCTTGGGAGCATTTGTCTAATAACTGTTTTCCAGAGCTGCGCCAGCACCTTATTGATTGCAAGATATCTAACCCTAGAAAACTTGCTGAGGTGGCGGACCGCTGGGTCAGAACCAGGGCCCACAAGGGTCCAGTGGGAGACTCAGACAAAGGTGGGCAGGGTCCCCAGCAGAAGAGTGGGGGGGACAAGGGCAAACAGAAGGAGTCCCAAAGTAATCCCCAAGGGAACCAAGGGAAGGGTTCCCAGCCTCCCCCCGAGAAGAAGCCAGGGGCCCGACATGTAAACCTGTTCATAGGGGCCCGATGACCTGCTACGTTTGTGGGCAGGTGGGGCACCGGTATTATGACCCCCAGTGTCCCATGAAGAATTCTAATGCACCACCGCGTGCACCCCCGTCAATTGGCGAGTGTAGCCCTGGGAGGGGAGGAGATGGTTGTCCCTGGTGGGAGGGGTCCCGCAGAAATGTCCCTGGTCTCGCTAGGAGACATGGAAATGGTCCCTCCACCCCCTCTGCCTAGTAACATTAATAAATATAGGCAGTGGGTGACCATTAATGGCCATTGAGTGGAAGCCCTCAGAGACACCGGAGCGAGTGTGACAGCTGTCACTTGGTGTCCAGAGAGCAGGTGGTTCCCCACGCATTCTACCCCGTGATAGCTGCTGACAACTCCCAGAGAGAGTGTGAGGTAGCTCAAGTTTCCTTTGAATGGGGGGGAGTTTCAGGTACTCTTCAGGTTGCTGTGAGGCCCGCCATGCCTGTTGATTGTCTCCTGGGCAATGATTTAGAAGACTCCCCCTGGGCTAAGGTGGAGAGGGAGACACATTTGAAAATGTTGGGTGTGCCAGAGTGGGTGTGTGCAACCACTCGATCCATGACAGCAAGTAAGGGTGTTGATGGGGTCCCGGAGCCTGAAAAGATGGCCCAGGACCCAGCTGTAAAGAGAAGAGGCAGGAGGCGCGGGAAACCGGCCCCCGTAGTTCCCATGGTCCAGGAGGAGGTAGACCCTGAGGGGGATACCCTGGAGCCCACAGGGGAACAAATTGCTGAACTGGGAGACCTGCCCGAGCTGACCCATTGGCAGCAGGATGGTGGTCCCTCCAGGGAAGAATTTTGTGCAGAACAAAGAGTGTGCCCTTCTCTTGTGGGTATGAGGCAGCAGGCCTCAGCCCAAACCTCAGGTGATCAGTCAGGGTCGCATTTTGTTTACTGGGAGAACGACCTCCTGTATAGAGAGCCTAAGGCTGCTGAGCCTGGGTCAGCCCGTGCTACCCAGCGCTTCAGAGCCTTCCTACTGGGTTTGGCTCATGACGTTCCTTTAGCTGGACATCTGGGGCAGGACAAGACCTATGATAGGCTTGTCACCCATTTTTATTGGCCTCAGATACGAAGGGATGTAGACATCCATTGTAAGACTTGTCACACTTGCCAGGCAAGTGGGAAAAGCGGAAGGAAGCAGAAGGCTCCCCTCCAACCTTTTCCAGTGGTCAGTACCCCCTTTGACCGGGTGGGGATTGACATTGTTGGGCCCCTGGACCCCAAGACAGCCCTGGGCAACAGGTTTATCCTGGTCTTGGTGGACCATGCCACACGGTACCCGGAAGCCATCCCTCTCTGAACAGTGACGGCCCCCGTGGTGGGACGGGCACTGATGGGTGTTTTCTCCCGAATGGTGTTCCCCAGAGAGGTGGTGTCAGACCGAGGCACCAACTTCATTTCCAATTACATGAAGTCTCTGTGGAAGGAGTGTGGGGTAACCTACAAGTTCACCACTCCTTACCACCCTCAAGGTAATGGGCTGGTTGAGCGATTCAACCGGACCCTTAAAGGCATGATCATGGGTCTTGAAGAGCCAATGAGGCGGAAATGGGACGTCCTCTTGCCATGCCTGTTGTTTGCTTACCGTGAGGTGCCACAGAAGTCTCTAGGGTTCAGCCCCTTTGAGCTTTTGTATGGTCACCCGGTAAGAGGACCTTTGAGTCTGGTCAAAGAAGGCTGGGAGCAATCTCCCAGGAAACCTCCCCAGGATGTGTACAGTTACATGCTGGCCTTTGGGAACCAGGCTCGGCGCTTCAGAGATCTTGCTCAGGCAAATCTGGAGGCCAGCCAGGAGGAGATGAAGCGTTGGTACGCCCGGAATGCCACTCTGGTAGAGCTTCAGCCTGGTCAGGAAGTTTGGGTCATGTCCCCTGTGGAACCTTGTGCGCTCAAGGACAGGTGGACTGGACCGTTTAAGGTTGTGGAGAAGAAGAGCGATGTCACCTACTTGGTAGACTTGGAATCTCCCAGGAACCCCTTGAGGGTCCTGCATGTCAACCGTTTGAAGCCCCACTTAGAAAGGTCCGAAGTGGGCATGCTCCTAGCTAAAGATGCTGGAATGGAGGAGGAGAGTGAGCCTCTTCCTGACCTCCTGTGTGCTAAAGAGCAAGATGGGTCAGTGGATGGTGTTGTCCTCTCTGACACACTGGCCCTTGAGCAGAAGCAGGACTGTCGCCAACTGTTGGGACAATTCCCTGATCTGTTTTCCTTGGTTCCGGGTGTCACTCATTGGTGTGTCCATGATGTTGACACCAGAGACAGCCCTCCTGTGAAGCACAAGGCTTACAGGGTGACTGACAAGGTCAGAGCATACATTAAGGAGGAGGTCTCCAAAATGTTTGCCTTAGGGGTGGTTGAGTCCTCTAGCAGTCCTTGGGCCAGCCCAGTGGTCTTGGTCCCGAAGGCTGCAGCGCCTGGTGCTTCACCAGAACTTCGGTTCTGTGTGGACTACCGAGGACTCAATTCAGTCACGAAGACTGACGCGCACCCCATCCCCAGAGCTGATGAGCTCATAAATCGGTTGGGGGCTGCACGGTACCTTAGGACGTTTGATCTAACGTCTGGGTACTGGCAGATCGCCTTAACCGATGGGGCAAAAGAGAGGTCCGCATTCTCCACACCAGATGGGCTCTACCAGTTCCGGGTGATGCCCTTTGGGATGAAGAATGCCCCTGCCACCTTCCAAAGGTTGGTCAACCAGGTCTTGGCTGGACTGGAGGATTTCAGCGCCACCTACCTGGACGACATCGCAGTGTTCAGCGCCAGCTGGGAGGAACACTTGCGCCACCTCCAGGAAGTGTTGTTGGCCCTGCGCAGAGCAGGCCTCACAATCAAAGCCAGTAAGTGCCAGATTGGGCAGGGTTCTGTGGTGTACTTGGGGCACCAAGTAGGGAGCGGCAAGGTGGCCCCCCTGCAACCCAAGATTGATACCATCCTGGCTTGGGCGCCGCCCAAAACCCAAACTCAGGTGAGAGCCTTCTTAGGTCTCACGGGTTACTACAGGAGGTTTGTCAAGGATTACAGTAACATTGTGCACCCCTTGACTTCGCTGACTTCCAGGAAGCAGCCACGAAATGTGATCTGGACTGATGCTTGTCAAACGGCCTTTGACACCCTGAAAACTGCAATGTGCACAGCACCTATACTCCAGGCACCTGACTTTTCTAAAGAATTTATTGTCCAGACGGACGCTTCAGAGCATGGCGTGGGGGCTGTTCTAGCTCAGGTGAATGAAGAGGGCCGAGACTTGCCTGTAGCCTTCATCAGCCGGAGGTTACTTCCCAGGGAAACGAGGTGGAGTGCGATAGAGCGAGAAGCATTTGCTGTGGTCTGGGCGCTGAAGAAGCTGAGACCCTACCTGTTTGGGACTCACCTCCGGGTTCAGACAGACCACAGGCCCCTCAGATGGTTGATGCAGATGAGGGGTGAGAATCCGAAACTGTTGAGGTGGTCTATTTCCCTACAGGGGATGGACTTCACAGTGGAACACCGCCCTGGTACAGATCACGCCAATGCTGATGGTCTGTCCAGATTTTTCCGCCTTAATGATGAGGACTCCCTAGGTCAAGGGTAGTTCTCCCCACATTTCAGCTGGAGGGGACACGGGTTAGACCTGGCATCATTGGCTTGAGTCTCTCCTCCATTTTTTTCTGTTTGCCTCCACTGTTTTACGATGTTTTGCTGGTATACTGCTTTGGGCACTGTGCCACTGCTGATCAGTGCCACAGTGCAAGTGCTCCCTATGTTAAATTACTGTATTGATTGAATTCCATGTTTGGCTTATTTGGTTTACTATCAGTCCCTAGTCTAGCGCACCAGGAGTGCCAGGGCTTGTAAATACAAATGCTGCTCGTGGGCTTGCAGCACATGTTGTGCCACCCACAAGAGCGGCCTAGTAAAAGTATGTCTGAGGGTCTGCCATTGCCAGACCCAAGTGCAGTCTAGTACTGTCACGCTAACTGCGCAAGTACACCTACTTGCCAGTCCCTAAACCTTCCCTTAACTTCATGTTAGTCGCCCCTATGGTAGGCCCACGGCCAGGGTGCATTGTAAGTATAAGGTAGGACAGGCCTGACCAAGTTGGCATGTCCTAATAGTGAATTACAGCCATATTCGTTTTTCGCTATTGAGGTAACCTGCTCTCCATTAGTTAGAATGGGCTGTCAGGATTATTAATGCTATAATCCTAGCTGGCTCGGGGAGCATGGTGCAATGTCGAGTTTGGTATCCCTGAACTCACGGTTTAATTACGCATCCGTTTGTGTGGATGGTTTTTGGACTCTGGGTTTGAAAATAGCACTTTTAGAAAGTGGCTATTTTCTTGTCTAACTATTTCTGGTTTCTGCTGGTTTGGTGTGTGTGTGACAGGAGCTGGGTGGCTCCAGAGATCTGATGAGTCAGTGTGGGATGAGTGGGACATTTGCGTTGAGAGTAGGGGTAGAGTGGTTGCTGATAGCCTGCCCTGCCTGATACAATGCTGGCTCCACCTCCTGCCAGGCGACTGATGGCTCTGTGCCTGCCATGGACGATCCTAGCCCCACCTCCTACCAGGAGGCCGATAGCTCTGCTCCTGCCAGTGACAATGCTGGCTCCACCTCCTGCTGGGCGTCTGAGGACCCAGCCCTGCTCAGTGAATAGGCCAGGTGCCTCTGCCTGGCTACGCCCACAACAGACCCAGGATGTTGGGAAATTCCCCTGCATGGACAAAGGGATCAAAGCCAAAAAGGGGTATAAGAGAAGGACCCCTGAACCAAGAATTTAGATCACTTCTGACAAGGAAACCTGAACTAAGGACAAGAGGCCTGCTGATCCAAGGACTTGCCTACCCCTTCTGCCAGTGTGCTGTTTGCTGGGGGGAATCCTGCAGTTGCTTCTTTATTTTTGCCAAGGAACCAGGAGAGAGGAACTGAGTGTGTACTCTCAAGCTTTGCTAAGAAAATCTCCAAGGGTTGGAAGAGTGCCAGCCTCCTGTTGAAGTCACAGGGCTAAAGGACTTCATCTGCTAAAAGTGCTTGTTGCTGGAACTTGAGAATCCGGCACCTCTGAAAGAAACCAGCAATCTCGACGCCGACGGACGACGCCGAATCCAGCTCGACATCGTGAGTAACGGCTCCAGTGTCCCTCTTCCTCGACGCCAGCCGCCGGGCCCGATCGACGTCAGCAGCAACGCCAGTGAGTAGTGAGTTCGGCTCCAGCTCCAAGGGACCTTGTGTCTGCACCGCTGCTGATCGCATCGACTTCGTGCCCTCTCGACGCCGTGAGCGCTGCTCACTCTTGCAACATCATCTTCGACATCGACGACTACTGAGGCCTGATCGACACCGACGACGCGACGCCGGATTGCTCGACGCCACTGATCATCGTGTGCTTCATTTTCCTAAGGTACTGTGTTGTTGGGGGTCCGTGTGACTCCGGGCTCGACGTAGTGCTCCTCGTGGTCGACACCGAACCCCTTTGGATTAACTTTGCCTCCACGTCGTGTGACACCCGTGTGGGTTACATTGTTGCCAAGAACTGTGTTCTAAAGAACAAGAGTTGCTTTTGATACTAAAGACTTTGTGCTGAGAAGAAACTACACTTGAACTATTATTTTTCCTTCCAAGAGTATTTATTAAGATTGTGGTATATTTTTGTCGTTATTTGGTCTTGTGCCAAGCCTTATATAAAAATACTTATTTTTATAATACTACTGTGTCGTGTCCATTTGTAGTGTATTCACTTTATTACTGTATGTGGTCATAAATGCTTAACAAACAGCCTCTGAGATAAGCCCGTCTGCTTTGCCAAGCTACCAAGGGGATGAGCAGGGGTTATCAAAGGGTGTGATCCCCTTGCCCTGACTAGAAAAGGTGTGTCCCTATTTGTCAGAAGTGCATACCTCTGCCAACTAGAGACAGCCGGTTCTAACAAGATGCAATTTTGCCAGATTGGTCTGAATGAAAGAAAACAGGTAGTATTCAGATCTCTTAGCCGGGCCAATCCGAGGACCTTAGTGATACGGTCTCGGTATCGTATTGCTAGGATTGTTTCTTCCATCATAGCCTGAGTTTTGTCTGTGACTTGGCTTGCCATATCGGAGCAGAAGGAACAAAAGTAAAATTCCTGCTACGAGTCCCAAAATAGGAGGCAGGCCACCGAAAAGAGAATGCACAAAATTCAGGAAGATGCCCAGAACTGTTTCAAAAGGTGCTAACAGTCCCGAAAAAATTGTCTTAAATACATGTGCGATGCCACTGGTATCTGACATGTTTAAAATTTGGCTTAACGTTTCTACGAAATGCACGGGGCAATTTGTCGATAATAGGGTATGTATCTCTGCCGCTGTCCTTGCAGCTTGCAGGTCATATGTCTCTTTGGACGAGGTTAAAGGCACAGTTGTCTGTAAAAGAATAGACTTCATTCTGCTTAAAGTATCAATTCGAATAGAAGAGATATTCACAGAAGGCCAAAATGCCGCCTCCATGTCTGGATTGCTGTTCGGATACAATACTTGCATACAACAAATGACCCTGGAAGTAACGCTCACGAGATAGGGTTTTCCTGGCATCATGCCACAACAGCTGTGGTCACTTAATATAAGGTAGCTACCGGTGGAAAGTTGCCTGAAAAAGGGCTCTATCTGTGTAGCTCTGGTGCCGTGCAGATGACATGAGAGGTTGTTTGACGAGCCTTCGCAGTCTCCATGCAAATTTTTACCTTGACATAGAAGTGTACCGCTCAGTGATGTTTTACAATTATTACCACTAAGAAATACCTCTTTCTTGCCCCCACTTCAACGTCTATGTGTATAAGGTAAATTCCAGGTTGATTTGATGTATCCTTTACCCAACCTTTCATATAGGCCTGCTGGTATATACTTTTGGCAGTATTGAAACTGAAAGTTGTTATCGGGATTGTAATGGTGCCATGTATTATCCATTGAATGACAGGTATTTCTGACATTGTCAATGGTAATCTCTCAAGTTTTCAATGCTCAGCACCGTATAGTCTGCTTTTTTTTGTGCCAACGAGATTTGTCTATCAGTAAGGTTAAAGATCGAAAATAATGACGTTATGTTGATTAGACTCCATGGCACGTGACCTGAACGGAGGTTTAGTAACGTCCAGCCGAGCTGCACAATAAAACGCAATTGGGACTGACCATGTTGTAACATTATCATATCCTGTTCTATTATATCAAATAGCAGATGATACAATACTGTCCAGTGAATAGTTTCTGGAGGACAGAGTCGTTAACCCATTGTCCACTACAGAAAGTGTTTTTTCCAAATTAATACAATCAATTTTTCTTATTTTTTCCTCAGTTTCAATTTGATTTAATTTCCAAGCTTCATTGTAAGCTGCGTATATGAAACGTTTTTGACGCTGTTTGAGAAGTACCAGTATGAAATCTCGCAAGTCAGCACCTTCTTTAAGTAAAGTTAAGTGTTGCTTAATTTCGGGAAGTGTGGATCTCTGTAGCCAGTCGAGGCATAGTTTTCCTACACTCTATGTCGTAACTATCCCTGGATGTTGTCTCTGGGAATATCTTGGGTCTGGCCTGTTCTGTTTGAACCCCTGTATTTTGTTCAGGAATCTATCTTGACAGTTATTAGTGTCTGTGGGCCAGATCAACCATTTGTTCCAGTCAGGAAGTGTTCTGTTTTGTTTTAAAATATAGACCACGTCTAACCCCTCATCTGTACTGGTGTTTCTATCAGGCATAGGCTTTGGTATAGACGAGTTGTTTAAATCTTTTATCTTGGCTAAACCAAGACAAGTTTTTTACTGAATTGTGTCATTCAGGAACATTATTTATTCTGGGATCATGCAGGCTCTGAACAATGCTTCTAAACCTTGTACCTGCCATTCTTTTATACCCCAGATGGTTTTTGTCTCAATGTTGTTTTTCCAAAATTCAAAACCAAATGTAAACATTTTTTCATAAAATTTTTCTGAATAAATCAATTTAGTATTTGTCAACATGTTTTTCACTCCTGTCTTATTTAACATTTCGAAGTAGAATGTTTCAGGATCAGTGACATTTAACCCTGAGAAGTATGGGCATTTCTCATAAAATGTTTTGAACTGCCTTTTGGCGGGGTTGGACAATGTTCCCATTGATTATAACTGAAAACATTTCTAGGATTTGCAGATTTATGCAGATAATGATGCCCAAAGTGATTGTAACAATACATTTCCTCATAATTCGACGAACCCTGTAAATAATCATGTTCTGTAAATTTTGCTGACATTTCTAAATCTGCCATCTTATTATTAATATTTTCAAAGTCCCAATCATCAGTGAGAGTACTAAGTGATACAAAGTCACTTAAAGAAATCTTAAATTGGTGTGGATATTTCAAGAGCTCAACCGGGCCATAGATTTCATAATCAGTTTTGTCCCATGCTATACCACCAGGTATAGGCTTTGCTGTGATGTTCACTGATGACAGTTCTCTTTTTTCGATGTGTGATGATCTGTGTGGTTTCAGGACCAAGTTGATGTTCTGGCTTGCTGTGTCCATTGTACTATATTTTCCATCAATAAATCTACCCAAACTTAAAACCAAGATGAGCCATAGAAGGAGGAAAAGTACACCTAACACAATCCATAATTTAATCCATGGTGAAGTTAGATATGTTTCTCTGAGTTGATGAAAGAGTTCTGTGATTTTTTCTTTGAATGTTTTTGTTGCTGGCTTGTCTCCATGTTCACTTGGATCATCGGAAAAGTCATCAAAGTTGATAAAGTAGCCAGATGCAGTTCTATCAATTGGTGGGATTGCTTCCGGATTTCCATTGATCTTTGCATTTTCTTTTGTTACATTTGTATAGGCCGAGGCTACATCGTTGTAGACTGGTGATTCTTGATGAACTGTTGCAATTTGGGTTTCAAGAGTCACAAGTTCCATGGCTTTGTTGCATAGTCCTTTTTTAATCACTGCAGGTTTGTCAAATGTGATTAGTCTCTCAGTTTGAACCTCTTGGATTGTAGCAAGATTTGGTCTTCTTCTATTTCTTCGGAGTCCACTAGGCCTACTAATTATTATTGGCCACATGGTTGTGGTTTCACCAGGTCGATTGATACAACTTGGTTCTCCTTTTTTCCAGCAAGGGGATCTTGTTCCGCTGACAGCTAAGACAGGTACTGCTTTTCTGTAAGAAGGCCCAAATTCCTTCTTCACCGCAATCTTTTCTCTGACCAGATCCCCAATCTTTGGAATCCAGACAGGTCTTGCTGGGACAGGTGGTTTTTCTTCAGTGGTAGTTGGCTTTAGCTTTTCGTTACTCAGACTTTTTCTTGTTTCATTTAAGTCCTGTAAAACAGCCAAACGATCTTTGATATCAAAGGCTTTTTGTTGCACCACTGAAGTCTGACAATCCAAGTCCTGAATGATCATTCTAGTACCAAATAAAAGTTTGTATGGACTGATACCTCCTAGAGAATTTCTTGGCATATTATTAAGACTATGTTGGACACTTATTACATGTTTGACCCACCCGTCACCCGAACCATATACCCTTGCTGTTATAGATTGCTTTATGTCCCGGTTTTTTCTCTCCACTACCGCATTTCCCTCGGGATGGAATGGACTAGAACACCGCAATGCAATGCCCATGCTGGCCATGGCCTCCTTGTAAGCCCGAGAGCTAAACGCAGGACCCTGGTCAGAATGTAGCATGCCAATTGCATATGTGCCGATAAAGACTCGCAAATCTTTTATAACAGTTCTGGCGTCAGCCGAGCGCTAGGGGTCTCATCTAAATGAATCGCGTCTTAATATTTATGGGACCGCATTTGTCCGGTCGGACGTCTGCGCATAGATAGCCTGATGCTGTCTAATACTGGTGTCTGAGCTGGTGTCTGGTCCGGTTCACAACTGCGATCTCTGTTGCAGTCCTGACAATTCATTGCAAAGTTATACATTTCTACGCTCATCCCCGGCCACCAGTATTGTGATTGTAATTCTATTAGAGATTTCAGGATCTCTTGGTGCCTCAGACCCAATCCCATGTGTGCTTCTTGTATCAAGAAGACTCTCCGGTTCGTGTTTGGAATTACTCTATCCCCCACTCCAGGGATTTGAGCAAACGGAACAGAGTTCGCATCAATTATGTATGTATTGCTGAGTTTTTATCTAAGTCTGCATGAAATCATTGTAAGATCGGACGCAGTAATGCGAATCACACACTATTAGTGTCTTGAATTCATGATCAGCATTTTCAAGCGCCATCTTTAAAGATCTTATTTCAGCTCGCTGAGCTGTACAGTTTCTGAGAGATTCAGTTTTAGTGACCATCGGTCTGAATTTACCTAAGCGCCAACGACCTTTAACAATCGTGCACGCTGCATTGTAAATTTGTTTTTCCACAACGTAGTGTTGTGCAAATCTGTCCGTTTAGATTACACAGGTGTATTGTTCGAGAGCAGAATTTCGATCGGCAGAGGATATTCATTTTCATATTCCAGATATTCTAGTTTTTTCATTTTCGGATCAAATGCGTGTGTCACGTCTTCTGTTGCAAGAGAAGTTTCCCATTTTATCCATTTTGGATCTAGAGCATTAAGATTGCCTGGTATTGTTACCGCCTCAAGGGCTGATACTGCTGTTAAAACAGATATCCTTTTTCCTTGGGCTAGGGCTCTTTCTTTTGCTACAGCAGTTTGAACCGCAGTTAGAATTTTTTCAGTAGAACTGAATTTCATTTCAGCTGGTGTGTACAAATGTGATTTGTAAGCTATTGGTACCGTTTCTCCCTGATTAGAGGTCAGGTATGTGAATCCGCATCTTCCTGGATTGACTCGGATTACAAGGTTGCGTTCGTTTGCGCGTGGTTGCAGTTTTGTTTTAGTTAACATGTCTGTCTGTAATGATCTTAACATTTCTGTGTGTTTTTGAGTCCAATTAATTGGTTTAAAATCAGGTTTTATTAGTTCGTAGAGAGGTTTAACCCTCTCTGCATAATTTAGAATGTATGTTCTTCTGAAATTCAGGACACCTAGTATTCATTGTAATTTCTTCAGCGTTTTTGGAGCTTGGACTACTGCACACTTCTCTTAGAAGTTGTCTGCTAGGCTTTTGCCTTCACTTGATAATTCATATCCTAAAAAAAGGACAGTTAGATGGGCAATTCATGATTTTTTAAAGTTAAATTTGTACCCTTCAGATGCGAACCCAAGTATTATGGTGTTCACTCTTTTCAAGTGAGTCTCCAGGTCATCGTCTGTAAGATAGATGTCATCGACATAGGATAATGCCTCATCATCATACATTTGTAGTAACTCTGTTACCCTGGCTGAAAATAATCCTGGGCTATTCTTGAATCCCTGTGGGAGACAACAAAATTGTTTTTGGGTCCCCATGCTCGAGAAAGCGGTCAAATATCTGCTTTCAGGTGCTATGATTTGACAGAAGAAACCATTTGAAATATCTAATGTTGTGTTATATTTCTTGCGCACAATGTTATTCATTAGTGCTGTACTGTGTGAGTTTTGTACTGCAAAAGTTTTACAGCAGGAGTTTAGATGTCTGTAGTCCAAAACTAGACGATATGAATCATCTGGCTTGGAGACAGGAAACAAAGGATTGTTCATTTGTGAGGTGCATGTTTCAATCACCCCCTGATATTCAAGTTGATCTAAAATTTCTTTTACTTGTTTTTAGCTTCTTGCTTAACAGGATACTGCCTCTGTGCAGTAGGTTGATTTTTTTAACTGGATTTTATGGTGAGGAGAATCCTCATCCCATCCTACATGATTTTTATATAATGCAGGGTCTTGGGCCACTGTCCATTTTCTAGCAAGTGTGTATCTTTTATGTATTGGAATGTAATTCGAGAAGGCAGGCATAATCATTTCTTCACCATGTGGGCACTCCCTGACAAACTCTGGTGGCCAGTCTTTCTCTACTAGAAGCATATCATAGCCTTTAGATAGATTCTCCCAAAAGAGACCTTTTATTTTCCTAGTTTATTCTCCCTCTATACGTAATGTTATTTCATATAGTTTATGGGGCACGCTCACTCGGGTGTCTGCAGTTTCCACTTGAATGTATTCATTCGTGTCCACTGTCTCCAGAAGATTCATCAGGATCTTGCGGGCTATGCTCACTTCTGCTGCGCTGTCTAGCATTGTCTGGGCCCACTCTCCGTTTTTCAGTTGTGTCCTCAGGATTCTCGGCATGTTTTATTTTAATACTGGCTACCTTCTTTCTGGGAAATTATAATTTTTTACTTTGATGAGCAGGTTCGTTGTCTTTGGACTTGTCGTGCTCTTCTTCATGTTCTGACCGTCCTCTTCTTTCCGATTTCTTTGATGAAGTCTGAAAAGATCGACAGGGACGTGTATCAATATCTTGATATCTGTCAGGTTTTCTCAAATTGTCCCTATTTCTAAGGTTGTATCTTTTTTCAGAGGGCTCCCTTTAGAGAGACCCCCCCCCCCCGTTCCGGAGATTTATCTCTTTGTTGGGGAGACCTTCCCTGGTCTGAAACTGTTTTTCTCTGGGAGTGGTTTGTTTATTACCCTCTCACTTCTTCTTTTGTGAATTGAGATTATTTTTAATAAACGTTTTTTCAGGATTTTCAATTAGTTGGGGTTTTACTGGTTTACCACCAAAACTATCTCTACCTAATTCTTCATAGGATTTTTCAATTATTTTAGCAAGCTCAAAAGGTTGGTCTGCTATATCTGTCTCTTTCAATTTTTGGCGGATTGCCACACATGCTGCTTCTCCTTTTATGTTGGCTAATAATATAGCCGAGATGTGCTTAAAGTCTTTCAGTAATTTCATACCTAGAGTTAAAGCAGGTTCTGGACCGTATTCATTTTGAATCTGTCTTAGTACATCTGGTATCACCGCCATAGACGGAATACCATATGTTTTTGTGTAGATAGAAGCAAAGACTGTGCCCCAAGTGTCACAGTCCTCCACATGTGGTGCGATCCCCATTAGGAGACAGATAGTCAGAATTCTGTGTTTTTCGTGAGGGGTAGTATCAGGAAATACTGCCTCTATCTGAGTGATTTTTTGAGCTAACTAGAATGGAATTTGTTCCCGTTTTGCGGGTGTTTTACCAAGACATGATTGTATATTCTGTGGTGTAATTTTATTTGTGTTCCCCTGGTGAGGGGTATTTTGTGGAATTTTAATTGCAGGTTGGATTGTTGAAGTCCGCATGACATATTGGCCAATTGTCTATGAATTTTAATTAGTTGTTTTAGCTGAACTAAAAGTTCTCCATCTGACATTGCTTCAATGTCCGGATGTGGTGTGTAGCTGGCTAGAACCGGCCATGTGGCTCCTGGTCTACCTAGTGGACCGAGCCTGGTAATGTGATTTTGATGTTTTAGGGCGCCATTAAACAAGAGCAGGTGCTCTTGTTATGTTAGTGGAATTTCAACTTCCTCGAAAAGAGAGTATTCCGCTGGAGCTTCCGCTATTTTGTAGTAGTGGAACTCATGTGTTACAGCATGTGCTGCTGGAAAATGTATCCAGGATTAGAATACCTCTGTCTGCCGATATTCATGTGCCTCTACCACAAACATGACTGTACCACCTCTTGATGTTACTCCATTTTCTATAAGCTTTATAGTTATGGTTTTTCTTATATTGACCGGGATGTGTATTGCATCATGGTCGTTATCTCGGACAAGTGTGTCGTCCACTACGAGTTGAGCTGCCAAAGCAGCTCTCTCCCTTTCGTCGTCACTCTCTGTCATTTTACTGACTGAAAGTTTGTAGATCAAGTTTCAAGGAAGCAAAGATTAGGTGCACAATATATTGGAACACTGTATACTTCAACGTTGACTAAACCAAAAACTAATACATAGGATTCTCATCCTACTAAGTTTCGGCGGATATTAACCTTTCACCCACTCCAGACGTCTATTGGAGTTTTTATGAGAAAAAGGGGTCTGTGTGATAAAAGCACGACTGAGTTACTCTAGTATCTTGCGTTAGATTATCGCCTTACCAAAAGTTGGGCACCATGTAGTGTAGTTTCTATTTTCCCAATTGGTTCCGCGCATTGGAATAACATAAACAATAGTTTAGACGTAGGACTGAGGTCGACTAGGTCTCTATTGAATATGTTAGACTTAATTAGGTTTGCCAGCTAGCTCAGAGGTCACTAGAAACTTTCTCGAATGAACAGGGAGGAGTGAACTTCCCTGATTAGACAAGAAGGGATTAGCTTCTGACAACCGCATAAACATGACAACTTTGCTCCCCCAGAATAAGGAGTATATCTCCAGAGTTGTGTGAAAACAATAGATAGCTATTTCACTCAGTCAATCGTGGATACTTAGTTTCACCAGAGTGCAGAGAAATAGAGAGACAGGCGTTTTCAATAAAAGGTGTTATTTATTGAGCATTCTTCTTTCTCATGCAAGAGAAATGAATTGCCACAATTGCAATACTTGTTATAAAGTAAAGTGCATACAGTAAAAGGAGTATTATTAAATAATACTGTACAAGCATTGATATAGTTTCTGAGCCATATGATACTTAAAAGGTATAAAATATATACAATTACATACAATGATAAAAGTTGACTAAACGTACTCAACTGATGTTTCTAAATACGCCTACCCCAGTGTACCTAACCTAAGCCTAGTACGTGGGAAGGAGTAAAGGAGTTTTTAAGTTAAGTAAGTTTTGCCAAGAATCAAATCAGCTCCGTACCTTGATTTTAGAATGAAGGAGGTCTTGTATCTCGCTCTCAGGACTCGATCTCCCCGTAACCCGCAAGGGTGACTGGAAACACTGGAGATGGATTTTCTCAGCAGGAGAAAAGGACAGCGTCTCTTTCAGTGCGTCAAATGGGAGGGACGGCTTCCTTCGGCACTCGCATCAGCTGGGCATAGGATAAGTAGATAGCCTCTCTGCTCCAATCCACTGTGTGTTGCTTAAACGTTGGTATATTTATACCTGGAAGGTGCTGTGTTTGACGTAAGGTTTGACATAAGACGTCAACAAAAGATGTCACTAGGAACTGGCCGTTCTTTCGGACTCGCAGGAGTTCTAGGACAAATCAAAACAAAAGCATGGGGAATTCCCAGGTTGCTGGAGGTTTGGTTTGTTGAAAGAACTTGTTGTACTTTCTAGGAGTCTAAGGAAGTAGCCTTGCCGTACTTGGATTGCATTGGCTATTACTAAATACGGATATGATTCTTATGCCTTTATAAGGGTATGATTTGTTATAACCACATAAGGGCATAAATCAGGAATATTTAATTAGGGTCCTAGATACGATCACAACAGAATTACTAATGGGGACTCCCACAATGCAGAGGAGAAAGCCAAAAGTATACGCACAAACAAGAAGAAGCTTGTGTAGGCTAGACCTCTGTATTCGCTGGACTGCCCTAATGAGTGGTGGCCATCTTGAAATTCAGACTGGACCACTGTTGTAACTAACCTGCTCTGAAAGGTGGGAAGGTGGTCATCTTCAAATTCTCAGAGGTGCATCTAATACTGCTCAATGCGACAACTTTAATTTAATTTTTAGAAGGATCACTGTAGTCATTTAGAAGATTAACAATACATTCATGTCCTCTAAAATAGAAGGAAATAGGCTAATACCAGGGATACCAACTCAATGTGTCCCCAGAAAAAAAGCTAAAAAGTAAAATTGAGAATGTAAGCCAATGTGCCAATTGAATGTCCATGTGTCTCCGATATGTCCCCATAGCACTTTGTGTGTGCTCACTCTGACTCATTACCTATCAGTATGCCATATTGTGAGCCTGGGATGAATCCTCACATAGAAACCCACACATGTTAGTTCAACTGGGTCCATGGAATGTCATCATTTAGATTGTGGATATGTGTGCCCAACCGTATATCCACTATTGTTCTTTTTCCATAAGTAGTATACTCAAGTCAGTATTGGTTTGGTGAGGCTGTATGCGTTCTCAAACAGTCCAATGAAAATCATTGGCTCTGTGGTTTTTATAAATGTAATGAGTGGTGATCTTGGTGGTTGCTCTTCTACATCAGAGATTACACCCATGCTCACTGATCTTCACCTTTACTTTCCTTGTGGTCATGCTACATATTTTTCATTACACTGGCATGAAAAAAAACATACAGCATTTGTGATGTTGCAGTTGGTGTGTTTATTCTGTAGCACTGGAGTGCTAGTCCTTATACAAATGCTGTGCTCGTCATTGTCAAATGGCAAACACTACAAAACACAACACATAGGAGGTGTCACAAAGTTGTATTTGTGTTTCTTTCAGTGACTGGATTTGCTTTTTGTGTGTGTACAGAGGCCTCATGCAAATTTCTGTTGTGCTTGTTTGAAAACAGAGATTTAGCCTATTGTTGTGCCCCAGTGTGGAGAATAGTCTAATTTCTGCTAATAATATTTTTGACTTCATTCATGTCCTGGCTATATGTGGCTGCACATTCAAGTTCTTCAGCCTCATTTTTTGTTGACATGCTCTATGAGGGCATCTCTGCTGTTGTTGCTAGCATGTTTCAGTGACTTCTGGATGATATGTTTTTCATAATTCCATTCCCTGAGTTTTAAACACAGGTCCTCGGCTCGTTGTTTGAAATCTCTGGTCTTAGTCTAGTTCCTGCAAAGTCTTAGAAATTACCAATATGACAGGGTCTCCCATAATATGGGGGTGAAAACTCTTGAATCTCAGGAGGCTATTCCTATCCATTGGTTTGTGGTAGATGTCATTTATAAGGTGCCTGTTCTTATGGATGATAACAATGATGTCTAGAAAGGGCAGCGCTTCTCACTCAGCAGTGTCAGTGAATTTTAAATAGTCATTCTGATTGGTATTTCCTGTCATGAAAGGCTGGGTCAGCTCATAATCCCCTTCTCAGATGACCAGTATGTCATCAATATACCGCTTCAACAACTTAATGTTATTTCTGAAAGGGTTTTGTTCACACCAGATTTTATTTTCCTCTAGATGGTGCACATAGAAGCATACTATACTAGGAGCAAATGTACTTTGCATAGATGTCCTGTGTGACTATAGGTATAATGTCCTGTCGTATTCAAAGTAATTCCAAGTGAGGGCAAGAGAAATGCATTCTAAGACAAAATGTCTAGATGTGTTGTGAGGCCAGGGGTGGGAAAATAGCAGTTCTATAGTTACCCACAATATATCTGTTTGGGCAAGCTAGTATAGGGACTCTCTACAGCTAGTCCAACTATATGCCTATTGTTTTTATTTAGTAACTGCATCAAAATATAGTGCCTGATGTTGTAATGAAATTTGTAGTTATAAAGCTTGTGATTCAAAAAAACAAAATCACATTTTGATTCATGAAAGTCTTCACAAGTGGCAATAGTCACTTTGTTACCCATTATGATTCATTAGAAAAAATGGGTCATGAAGCCCTAATCCCCCTTTCCTAACAGTGGAATGTGCAACCATTTAGTGAATACAGTACCCAAAGTGGTGGGGTATCAATTTGCAAAATGGTAGTTGTCAGTGTGACACAGCATCTAGTTTGTGAATTTGCCCAGTGAGCATTACATTGAACAACTATGCTTCCCCTAAACCCATAAAGCTCATAAGTGTTCAGTGATACCCCATGACAGCCTTCCTGCCATTAGATGCCTTTTGATGTTGCTGTAATATTTCCCGACAGCGTGTTTTCACATGTAATTGGGATGATAAATACTCCTACTGCAGAGAGGAAAAGTGAGCAGAAAATGTTTCATACAGATAGGCTTTTCTGCAGCAGAAAGTATGATTTTTGTAAGTTACTTTCCCACTACACATATCAAAAATCTACTTTCATAGCTGAATTGGAGCTTTAATAAGAAATACAAAAGTATTTTTAAGAAAGTTTTTAACATTTTCCTGTAATAGATTGAAAAAAAAGACTTGCATTCATTATCAGGTCTCATCATGGGAAAATGTTACTTACAGTGATTACAGCATTTGGTAGCTGTTCACTATAAGGCTACCCTTTTCTTTATTATTTAGCATGCCTCACCTTTATACATGAAACACTCAGTTGTATGGGCTTATGGGGCACATATAAAAGTGAATTAATAACTTAATTAAAAAGATTTTCCTATATGGTAGATCCCTTTTCTGTGATATGTCAGACCACAGTTCCTGACCCTTACACATACTTTTTCAGACAAACATGTTGGGGGTATAACTGTGTATTGGAGCCCGCTTGTGCCATATTTTGTTCACCAACTTACCATGGTCTTACAGGATCGCTAAACAATTCAATTGGGTGTATCCATTTTTACCTCATATTTTAGGGTCTCAACACATGCACTGTGAACTGAATGACAATATCAAGGTACACAGAGTCATGCTATCCGTAAAACCTAGCCCTTAAAAATTTGAAATATCCAGAGATACCCTGGAAAAGGAAGTATTGTTACAAAATTGAAATAGTTTCCTCTACCACAGCATGGGAAATGTTACTTCCATTATCACTGACACCAAAACAAGCAATCAAATCCTTATGATTAAGCCTTTCAAAAAGTTTTATGATGAACTTCATGAGAATGTAGACAGCTGTGTCTGTGCCTTCTCCAATATAACAATTTTGACAACTCCATGCTAATATGATCCTTCCTGGCAGTGCAGTTGCCTTTATTTCAATTGACCTCAAGGTTGTCAAGTGTACAGTGATGCATGTGTAGTGTATTGCCTTAATACTGCTTAAATAGCTATTTAAATATGAATGACCTGACTATTCAACCAAGTCTAGCAATTTCCTGTGCAGGTCTTGAATTGTAGGAATAGAAATATGTGTGTTAACCTTTGAATGTATACAAATATAAACTATTAAGCCTAGGAACCCCACTGCCTACGTAAAAAAAAAATGGGGGGGGGGGTCAAGAACCAACATTTGGCCCAGCTCTCACTATACTACCACTGGATGGCTTTTGTGATACGTTTGTGTTCTTTTGGAACACAGTCATGACCACAGTCATGACACATTTGTGTTTTTTAAAGTGGTACTGTGATTTTATGAAAGTGTAGTGGCTGTTATGTGCTTGTCTTCTGCATGAAAGGGATTGATGACATCTATCCATCAACTTGAAGGTGCAATAGCAGCAAAAACAAGAGGAGTAGGGCATGCTGTCCTGACACCATTTTCAGGTGTACCGGCTTAGCACCATTATCGTTCCCTTCACTGACAGCAAGTTATGTTGATTAAGGGAAAATTATATCAGACAACAAAACCTTCACGCCCGGAGTCTTTATATCCAGGCGACTGCAATCACATCCACGGCCCGTGTCGGGGAACAGTCACTACTTTTAAATCACTAAATTCAAATATGGGCACTAACTCACTTGCCTATAAAAAGAACCCAATGATGAAGCTGGTCACTGACTTTGTTGGGGCCTGAGGGTTCATTTTTCAAAGTGTCTTTGACCAATTTCACCTGTTTTTCATTTGGTTGTGATGATAAAACCTTTATCTAGGCTATTAGTAAGCATGGGCGAATTTTGCAAATCTGGTGTTCGCGAATTTGCGTATTTGCGAACTCGCAATCCGCAAAATCCGCAAATTCTCGCGAATTTGCGGATTTTTTTGTTTTTATAGATTTCGTAAGGGTTTCTGCCAGGTCGCGAGGATTTTGTACCAGTTCGCAATTGCGAACTTACTTGTCGGCACGCAACGGTCGCGACTATGTTGTTTCTACGTCTGGTTCATCATCACAGGTTCACAGCACCCTCTGTTTTAACACTGCCACCCTCTGTTTCACCCATGCCACCCTCTGGTACATAAATGCCACCCTCTGGTTCATCATCATCACTGTAGATTATGGGGGGGAAAAGCAAGCACACCTGCCCTGCTTCAACTGACATGAATTAATTTGGGGTTGATTTATTAATGTGTCACTGTTTTAAAATTCCAGTCTGGCACCTGCTTACTTATCTGTAATTTGGTTTCTGTTGCAGTGCAATTTTTTTTTCCAGGACCTTTGTGGCCTACTTGTAGCTATTCTATGATCCGGCTGTGAGGGTCAGAGCAAGGGTCATAAAATTGTTGCAACTAGCAACTGAACTCTGGAGGGGCCCCAGTCAGGAAGCACTACAGGGAATGGTTACTAATGATGAATTTGAACTTTTGCACCTGCTGAGTGCTTTCAGTTTAGCAAAACTTGTTTTTCTGCAGAACAGCAAATGTGATGCCCCAAACAAACTTACTTGTGAAAGTTGATTTCTAATCCAAAAGTGATCCAAAGAAAGTCAAAAGGCCTCAAATCCAAAAAAGGGCAGGCAAATGTCAACCTGAGGAGTTATTCTGACAAAAATCATCATTTTCAGAAGGTCTATGCTGCTTGCTAGTGCAGAATAGCAAATTTTGTAATTTCGCGAGTGCGAGATTGTTGCTGCCCGCCGCACCTACATGTTCGCAATTGTGAACTTACGCCGCACGCCGCAAAATTGTATCACCAAGAAAAAAAAATCAGCTGCGTTGAGGTAATATGAATTTTTATGGCCAATTGTGTCCCCTAACGTAGACCCCAACGGCTCCATGTACGTGCTTCAAGTACATGTATGTTCCCTCCACAACCAGCTATGAAGACGCAAATACATTTGCGTCCAACGTTAACATGTCCTCTTTCAGATCCACCTTGAATGGATCGATAATTCAGTTCCTAAGTATGCCGTGCCACCGTCTTTACATGGTGCACTTTCACGTTTTCCTGGCTCTGGCGAGCTAGGCCCTGATTTCTGCCATCGAGCCCTTTCTGCCTTCTGCCTCTGAAAGCTGCAGCCTGGATCTGCATCCATGACCCTTGCCTTACTCCCTGTGCGGCGAGCGGTGCCCGGCTCGGCCTGCTTGCCTGCCAAGACTGTATTCAGCCTTCAAGTTATCTACTCCGCTCCTCGAAAATACATTCCTGTCTAGAGATTTAGGTAAACACCTCCCCAGCTGCAGAGCAAAGGGCCCGGCCTTTCTGTCTCCGTGCAAGTAATTCATTGCTCCCGTTACCATGGTAGGCCCATGGCCCCCTCGCATTACACGCAGACACGTAGTCACATATGCACGCACTAGCAGTCAGTATAGAATAGCCTCTGCCCGAGAGACCTTTCCTTCTAGATAATACAGTTCCCCAAACACAAGATACCAGATATGACTTGGGTTTAGGTTGTTCTGACACGCCAGACTTCTGTCTCCTCTTTTGGAGTTAAATGCCAAGTTCCCTTCACCCTCCAGTTCCACGTCAATCACACGTCATACTGCTGCGCGCGCATCTCTGCCATATATTTCTGCTGACACTGCAGGATTCTTCTAGGGATCCACCCACTTGTGACTCTTTCCTGTGACGTTTCTAGCACACACCTCCGTGTACGCCCTCGTGCACACCTTCTGTTACGCACATGTGTTCTTATCTCTTTTCTCTCAGCTGTTACGCCTTCTGTATCCATCACCACTATATGCATTTACTATATATATTGTACTCTGTTAATAAAGCATTGTCTATCTCTTCCTGAACCCTCGTGGTGATGGAACACGATACCTGGTTCGAACCAATTCCATTTTATGGAATAAAACCCTTAGAAACTCAGATGCCACGGACTCTGCCTCTTATTTCTGATTGAGTTATTCTTATTGAACTTTACCGCATAGAAATTCTGAATAGGTAAACTTTATTTACCACATAATTTGGCGCCCGAATAGGAACCCCTCCCCCACCTTACGCGCCGGCGGTGCGTTGCAGGCTTAGCCCCCTGCCACAGCCGTGACGGACGTTTACGCGTACCCGCAGGATTTCCTGTATCTCCCTCAGGCCAATGGAGGTGACTGAGGCTGCGATCGACACCCAGACGAGGCGGTGAGGAGTGCGGAGGATCCCGACCAGAGCCCAGCCGAGAGAGCAAGGTCCGAGGTGTTCAGAGGCCCACCAGTTCCGAAGTTCCGAAGTTCCGAAGTACCTACGTCCCGAGTCGAGTCAAGTCCAGTCCGGTCCAGTCCAGTGTCGAGTCCAGTCCAGTGTCGAGTTTCCGAGGCCTTCCGTTCCGTGCTTCCCGGTGAGTACCGTTGCTGGGGACGAATCTAGACGGGTGCATTAATTTGTGTCCGGTCAAGACGGGTTTGGGTACACAGACCCGGTCTGCACTGTTTAGCAGTGTATCTGTACTGTTTAGCAGTATATCAAGTATTCAGCTATCAAGTTGTTATCCGTTTTCCGAAATGTGTTAATATGTTTTAATGTCGTGGTATGAGGGATTGTTTGACTTTCATTACTGTGTTTATTGTATTAGTTGTGTTCAAGTCCGAGTAAGTATCAAGTATCAAGTATCAGGTTCAGAATGCCGTTATTCTCCAAATTAAGACAGATAGGAACTAGAAAAGGGATACTCGAGGAAGCTGTTCCCATCCCACCCAGGGACACTCCCGGCTATTTTATGTACCACAAGCACGGCTTAGATGCCGTATTATATCTCGACTTGTGGGTGTATTACACCAAGGATTTAGCAGAGAATCAAAGATGGCCCGCTACAGGGACATGGGATGCCGAGTGCATCATGAGAGTAGAAGAAGCATTATGGAAAAAGAAGGCCAGACAGTCACAGAAAGATGCCATTGAATTATGGCGTAAAGAGTCGCATAGACGCACAGAGAAAGCACTCAGAAAAGCAGAGAAAAGTAGAGAGGATTCTGAAAAAAATAAAGAAAAGGAACTACTAGAAGAAGGAGAACGAGTTAGAATGGAACAACACGATAGACGTAGTAATGCTATTATGACAGGATTGTATCCAGTCCTGGCCGAGGGCCTGCCCAAGGCGACCCCGGAAGTACCGAAAGATCTGCCCCCTCCATTGGTTCCGACTAAATTACGTCACAAGACCGCAGCAGAGATTTTCCTTTCTTCCTATTTAGACGATGTAGCTCCCGCATACACCAATGTACCTGCCCGTGTACCACCTGCTGACGGTAACCCGTCCCCTGATCATCAGCCCCCAGGTCCGCAACAGCATACCCCTCCCGGTCCGTTTCCGGCACCCTTACCTCTTATTCCCCCCGGTAATCCTTTTGGGCCTGGCGCGGTCCCGGCCCCAACCCAGTTACAGCAAGTACCGACCCTATAGCCAGTTCATGCTCAGGCCTCCACTACAGGAGGTGCTACAGGAGGTTACCGTACTCCGCCACCAGTACAGCGATTAACTATCAGAGAACTAGCAATGCAACGTACTCCGAAACCAACCACAATTGAAAGGCTTAAAGAATATCTTACAGACTGTAGATATGATCCAATACCAGGCCAAGACGGTTGCATGATATTAGCCTCAATACGTATAAGACGTGCTGCAAACTTTTTAGTTCTATTTCCAGGGATGTCAGACTATCTAGACAGGATATATCATTTTGTTCAGACTGGGGAAGGTCAGGAATGTATTCAAGAGGCCATGGCACACCAGAAAGTAGACACTCAAGGTTTGATATTAAGATTCCTCATAAACTGTTTCATAAGAGAACGAGACCAGCCTGGTGTAAATAAAGACGAGATGGAGGTACTAACTACATTGGGTCAGAATATTGCAGACGGAAAACATGATAGACAGAAAAGTATAGAGCACATGTACAGAAAAATCCGTAAGGAAATAACAGTATTTCATGAAAGACAGAAAGCTGAAAATGAAGCAGATGCTGACAAGAATGAATCTTCAGAGGAGGACGAGCTGGAAGAAGACATAGGTACGGTAGCATATGTAGGAAAGGGTAGACCCTTTAATAAAATGATACGTCCAGAAAGCAAGAGACTTTTTCACTCTGCTATGTCAAACCCGAGGAGTCCTGAACATCTATTTCAGGCTACCGATAAAGTACTTCAAGAACGAATGGGGTACCATGTACTCAATTCCATGGACGAACAAGAATTAGCCAGGTCAGCAGTACAATGGGCTGACAATTCTGACAAATATAACGATGACGCATTAGCGCAAACCTTTTTGAATCTTTCCCCAGACGAACAGCGACTAGCTGGTATGTACATGATACAACACCTCCTTATATTGTATAAAAGCCAACATTCTGATCCAGGTCCCCTACCTGATGTACTAATAGAGTTACTCATGAATAAATGGAGAGGCCTGGGTACCGATTTAATTAAAGTAATTTTAGAACATCGACACAGATATAGTGCTTTCCTGAATCCACAGTTTGTTTCAGCTCCACCCCCAGAAAGAAAAATGTTTTACATAGACAGACAGAATCCTTTGCGAGAAGTACATCCAGTCAGGAATGATGATAACACCCTTACACGTGTGTATGTATACACGCCTATAACTAAAATGGAATTATTGGAAATGAAGAAAATAGTGCCCAGTCATGATAAAGACCCTGCAGGTTTCCACCGTGAAATAAAAGACATGTTACTCATGGGAGATTATACCTATCCCGACATTATGAAAATATTGAAAGTGTTATTGCCTGCCGGTATTTACGAGAAACTCAAAGAAAAAGAATGGGAGGTGGGAGACACAAAGATTGATTGGGCTGCATTAGAAAATGAAGAAACCGCCCGTACCCCAGGTTTAGGTCTTTGGGAGAAAACGAAAGCATTACCAGGATTGTTAGTACAGGTTTTGCCACGTTTGTTAGCAACTAAAAAGGAGGACTGGAATGCAATCTCAGCCTGCAAACAGAAACCCGATGAAGACACTAGTGATTTTTATTCCCGATTTGAGAAATGTTTTATTATTAATAGTGGCCTGAAAGCAAGTAGCGAGTCATACCCACACCTTTTTGTATCCAAATTGGTCGAGAATTCCCTGCCACAAGTTAAGAACCGTGTATTGAAGGTCGAGAGTACACGGCAAGCAAACACGCCTTCCCAAATGTTACAAATGTTACAGTACCACCAGAACAGAATCAGAGAAGAACATGATCATGAACAAAGACGTATGAAAGACACGAAAATGAAAATGCTAGTTGCTCAGTCAGTTCCAGCTGACGGTCAGAAAAAGGGCATGACACAGTCCAATAATTCAGCAGCTCCTGTTAAAGGGACATGCCACTATTGTAAACAGCCAGGTCACTATGTAAACGATTGTGCAGTTTTGAAACATAATATATCCACAGGTAAAACTAAAGAGAGACCGCGTCAACCTAGACAGGACCAGGCCCAACAACATGTACCACAGAATGTACAGCCTATGCATGCTCCACAACAGACAGTACAGACCGTAGCGGTCCCACAGCCACAACCGATTGCCGCAACGCAACATGCAACGCAGCAGACGTACCAGTATGCACAAACTGATTATCCCGATTATCAGCGATACACATGAAACAGCCTAGAGAGGGAGGTTGGCTTGCCTCTTATTGAGGTTCCTGTAGATCAAGAGGGTCCTTACGTACATAGTCAGGTATTAGGGAAAGATAGAAAGTTTTTGATTGACACAGGGGCAAGCAGAACAACAATCAGTCACGACGAGGTTCCAGGGGCACCCGTCTCAGGCTCACAGAATGTTTCCCTTGGATTTTCAGGAAAACCTATTGTTAATGAAGTATCGAAACCAGTTCCCCTTGCAGTAGGTCCATTGTCACGTACTACAGATTTGTTACTCACGAAGTCATGTCCAGAAAACTTGTTAGGTATCAAGACACTGAAAGCTCTAGGAGCTGTCATTTGTTGTTCTCCGGAAGGAGTAAGACTGTTTCTGCGTGACTTTTAGGGTCAATACGTGTTGAGAGATATTGATCCCAGATTACAGAATGTTCCTGCACATTTATGGGCACAAGGCCCCACTGATGTAGGTTGTATGCATATTACACCATATCGAGTTACACTCAAGCAAGGTGTTGTTTTGCCACGAATCCGACAATACAAGTTACCCCCAGATGCTGTAGTGGCTTTACTGAAAATCATTGACGAGCTCATTGCACAAGGAGTGGTTGTAGAAACCGACTCAAATCTATGTAATTCCCCTATCATTCCGATTCTTAAACGCACTGATCCAAATGCACCTCCAGTCTATCGATTAGTCATCGATTTACGAGAATTGAATAAATGCATTGTACCACAATATCCCGTGGTCCCAGATATTTCGTCCCTATTGACAGCTATTGATTCCGAAGCAACGTTCTTTACTGTAATTGACCTGAAGAACGCCTTCTTTAGTGTCCCCATTGATCCGGAAAGCCAATATCTTTTCGGATTCTGTTTAAATGGCCGAAGCTTCAAATTTGCACGCGCACCTCAAGGATTCACAGAAAGCCCCAGCATTTATAGCCAAGCATTGAAAAGACAACTTGACAGTATTCCTATGCCTGACAACACTGCCCTACTTCAGTATGTCGATGATCTATTGATCACCGCCCGAAGTGAACGAGAATGTGAACAAGCATCACTGACAGTTTTTTATTTCCTGGCTGACAAGGGACACAAGGTGTCTCCTTCGAAGCTACAATTCTGTGTTCAGCAAGTGGTTTACCTTGGGCACTTGCTGTCCAAAGGGGGGAGACAGCTAACACCTGACCGTATCCAGTTAATTGTAAACATGTCACAACCCAAGACACAAAAGGAGGTACGAGCCTTTATAGGCCTCACTTCTTACTGCAGACAATGGATCCCTCAGTATGCATTTTTAGCCAAGTCACTCATACAGTTGACAACTCAGGAGGCAGCGACATCGACTGTCCTCCCTTGGACTCAGGAACATACACAAGCTTTTGACGACTTAAAGAAAGCCTTATGTCAAGCACCAGTTTTAGCAACACCATGTTACAGCAAACCTTTTACACTTTTTGTCACAGAACGCGAAGGTACTGCATTGTCAGTACTCACACAGGATCAAGCAGGTTCACACAAACCGTGTGCTTATTTTTCTAGTACATTAGATCCGTTAGCCCAGGCTCTGCCTGCGTGCTTGAAATCAGTAGCGGCGACAGCTCTAGCAATCAGACAAAGTGATTCCATAGTGTTAGGACACCAATTGACAGTACAAGTTCCACATTCCGTGGAAGTTCTTTTAAACCGTACACAGACTCAGCACTTGACCATAGCACGACTGACAGGTTATGAATTGACATTGTTTCAGCCTCACATAGAAATCAGACGTTGCAATACATTGAATCCAGCTACACTTTTGCCACTAAGTGAAACAGACCCTTTGGCACATGATTGTGTTGAAGTCATTACCATTACGACAAAACCCAGACAAGACTTAACAGATACCGCATTACCAGATCCAGACCTGACACTTTATGTGGATGGTTCATGTATGAGAACAAGTACAGGAGAGTTAGTAGCCGCATATGCAGTAACAACAGAAACTGAAGTCATAGAAATAAATCGTATTGACACCCTGTCAGCTCAAGCGGCAGAGCTCATCGCTCTGACTCAAGCCTGTATTCGAGCCAAGAATAAGAAAGTTAACATATACACCGATTCCCGTTATGCCTTCGGAGTCGTACACGACTTCGGAGTTCTCTGGCAGGAAAGAGGTTTTTTAACTTCTCACGGTGCTAAGATCCAGCACGGTCCCCTCATTCAAGCTCTGTTAGACGCAATACATTTGCCTACAGCCATAGCCATCATGAAATGCAAGGCACATACAAAAGTCACAGATACCATTTCCCAGGGTAACGACCTGGCAGACCGAACAGCCAAGCATACAGCTCAGATTCAGACTCACACAACTGACATGACAAAGACAATAGTTCCGACACCAACACATTGCATGACAGCTAAGGATCCTGCCCTAGATGTAATTGACATACAGACACATGCTACACCAGACGAAATCAAGAAATGGACTGAACTAGGAGGGATCCAGACAGAACAGGGATGGATGACGAAGGGAAAAGCCACATGGTTTCTCCCCGACTCTATGGTTCAAGTTATCATTAACACAGTACATAGTCCTGCACATTTAGGAGAAAAAGCCATGTTAGACAGTATTCAAAACCTTTGGTTCAATAAACATTTACGAGCAGCAGCAAAACAGAAAGTGCGTACTTGCATGATCTGTTGTCAGTTCAACCCAGGTAAAGGCATTCCTGTAGAGCAAGGTGGATTTCATCCTCCCGATCACCCTTTTGAAGTCCTCCAGATGGATTATATCCAGATGGAATGTTGTCGAGGATTCAAATATGTCCTCGTAGTTGTATGTGCACTTTCCCGTTGAACAGAAGCATATCCAGTCCCAGATTACACTGCTCCGACCACTGCCAAGCAGCTGGTACGTGAATTTTTCCCCAGGTATGGTTTGCCTCGTATCGTGTACTCAGATAATGGTCAGCCATTCTCGTCCGAGCTTCATGAAGCAGGTATCACTCCTGCTAGGTTATCAGTGGAAGTTCCACTTGTCCGACATCCCGAAGCAGCAGGTCTCGTAGAGAGACATAATCAGACCCTGAAAATACGTCTCGCCAAGATATGTAGAGAGAAAGGCGTTGACTGGATAGTAGCTTTACCCGTTGCACTCTTTTACATGAGAATGATCGCACATTCAAGAACAGGGCTATCCCCGTACGAGGTGGTCTTTGGCAGGCCACCGAATATGTGGGGGACGCCTCTGCCTCGTAAAATAACAGACATTGACTGTAATATGCTGACAGATTACCTTGCTTCCTTGATGTCTGCACTACAATCATGTCGTTCACAGGTAGCTGCAGCCTTTCCCGACAACACCGAGGTGAAGCCACACGAGATCGTCCCTGGTGATCTGGTATATATCAGGAACTTCGACAGGAGGAGTCCGCTGGAGCCCCGCTGGCAGGAGCCGAAGCTTGTTTTACTAACCACGAGGACTGCAATCAAGGTGGAGGGCCGCAAGGGTTGGCTCCACTCGAGTCATGTAAAACGACACTATGGACTGCCGCCAACACTAGACTCCCAGCCCGGCCCCCTTCCAGAGACTGATACTAAACTTCCCCTGGTAGAGAAAACTCCTTCTCAAGAATTTTGCATGAAGTTAAGGTCTAGCAAGTCAGACAGTTTAATTGTTTAAGTCCTCCCCTAGGTGAATCGGTTAGACAAGTTTCTGACATGTACCCGTTAGACCCCAATAGAGAGAGAGATAGACAGAAACAGCTCAAGAAACGTGAATATTGTAAATCTCTACGTAGTCACTGCATTGTGACATTATTGATTATGTTTTTTCTGAGTCTTATGATTATTGCTGCAAGCATACTACTACACATATACTTTCCTATTTTCACACGTGCTCATTCTTCTTCAAATGACACTGTCGAGCACACTTTCAGTGAACTACCCCCGCACGAGTTATCTTACCGACTTGCGCTGCGCAACAATACCTTTATCAGTATGTTACATCATTCCCATCAGACCAGCAATGCTACAAATTGTTGGATATGTGGTCTACTCCCTCCCTATCAGAAGTATAAGGGAGTTCTGCCCCTCTTTCCGTACCCGTTTACACACAATGGTTCCTGTGGTGCATGGTTTAGTTTAATAAATTCTTTAGATTCTGATTCCATAGTTTACCAGGGCAATTGGGTATGGGGAAATCTGAACACAGTTTTGCATAAAGTATGTTTCCCTGACAAGGAGGGTCTTCCCCAAAGAACAGGGACCGATCTAGAAAACGAAGTTTATGGATTAGGTAATTTTACACTTAACCTCATGATTCTGAATGTCCAGTCCGATACAAAACCCGAGTTACCAGTTATGTCAGTATTACCAGTCAAAGGTGAATTGTGTGTCAGAAAGAATGGTTCAGTACACCTAGGTCATAGTAAATGTACTACTGTGATCGAATTCAGTGATAAAGGCAAGTCTACATTCAAGGCTTCCCATCATTCCTATTTCATTTGTGGTCATACAGCATATATACGCTTACCTCTAGATTGGGATGGTACTTGTTACATTGCATTCCTTCTGCCACCCGTTTTCCTAGCCCCACCTGATTATCATAGGGACTCCCATCTAGTACACAGTAGATTCAAGAGAGATCTCCCGATTGTCGACTATACTGAAACAGCATGGGAGCAATACACAGACTTTAATGAAGGTTTCTTTCCCTATTTAGGTACTGTCTTTAATAGTAAACTGATACGTAAATTAACCAGAACCCTTGAAGCAGTAGTGAATGAAACTACTTCCGCCCTAGGCAACTTAACAGAGGAACAGTCTGCTATGAGACTTGTCGTTCTTCAAAATCGTCTTGTCCTTGACGTCATCCTGGCCGATAGGGGCGGAGCTTGTAGAGTCATCGGATCGAGCTGCTGTGTTTTCATTCCAGAAAACGCACCATCAGTGTATAGAGCCATAACCCGTCTCCACAAGATTGCGAGTCAGATACACCAGAATCCCGGCACCTGGACTTGGTCCGGTTGGCTCTGGAGCGTGTTATCAGCCTGGGGATGGAAAGTCCTATCCTTCCTAGGAATAGCTCTTCTCATAGTATTCAGTTGTTGTCTATGTCTGCAATGTGGGCCAGCGATTTGCGGCTTGTGCGCCACATCATGTATTCCCCATTCAAGTCCACGTTACAGAGAACTCATCTTCATTCATCTACATTCTGATAGTTCTTCCTGGGCAAGAAGAGGGAGTGGGAGCTGACTCTTACATGTGAATAGGCAGTGTCCTGGGTCCTTCACAAAGGGCTAATTACCCCCAACAGATAGCCTGGTAGGCAGGGCTGGGATGTAAGGGGACCTGTGCACTTCAAGGGGCTGCTTTCAAGTCACCCCCACTTCAAACATAGGGACATTTGGGTATAAGTACTGGGGCTCTGTCCTTACCAGACCAGTACACTATTGAACCTGTGAAGAGCTCTGTTAAGAGTAAGGACTGCTGTGCTACAAGGATTGGCCCTCTGCTTGACTGACTTTTCCAAGAAACTGCTTCATTGCTCTGCTGAGCTTCCCCTGCTGCCTGCTGATCTCTTCCCAGCTAAGGTCAAGGACTAGACCTATCTCACTAGAACTCAGAGTGACTTCACGGGCTGGCTGGCTTGCCTCCTGTTTTCTTAAGTCTCAGTTTTATAAAAAGACTTCCTGCAACTCTGCAGGTGCTGCTGTACCTTGCCATCTGTGAGTCCTACTCTTGCCAGAGGTGCCCCGTCCAGTCTTGTGCTTCAGAAGTGGGTTTTCGCAGCTTTTCTTACATCGACTCTGACGCAGCAGTGGCTTTGCGCTGATCAGTGCCGACACATCACGCTTCAATGCAGATGTAGCCGCTGCTTGATGAAGACAACTCTACAACCGGCGCGGTTAGACAAAAATGAACAGCGTGGCACGACAACAACACAGTGCCTGCATCATACAGGGGTCCGTTCATGAGGCTTCCATTGATGGCACGAATAGGTACCCATGCTTGCCTCCATCCACAGGATCGACAACAACATGCCAACTTCTCACCTCGAGTTCTCAACATTGATGCCTTGCTCCATCCAAGGTACTTTGTCAGCAGGACCTGTTTGAGTCCTGTAGCCAGCCTGCCCTTTATTGTGGCCAGCCTGAACTTTGAATTTACCCCGGTCTAGCGGGACCTCAAGTAACCTTTTAGCGCTATTGACTTCTACGCAGCATTATTGGTTTATTCTTTAAAAAATACATAACTCCAGTTCCACTTATTGGATTTTGTAATTTTGGTCTTAATTTTCTCATAAAAATATTCTATATTTTTTAGACCTGTGTGGAGTCCTTTTTTTGATGTTTTCATTGAGTTACTGTGAGTTTGTGTTGCTCAAATACTGCCTCTTTAGATAAGCCTGACTGCTCTGTGCCAAGCTGCCAGAGAGAGAGCACTGGTTATCTTTTAGTGTGTATCTATCTTCCCTTGAATAGGGTTGTGGTCCCTTCTTGGACAGGGTGCATAACTCTGCCAACTAGATACCCAATTTCTAACATACTCGTATGCTGAATTCACAGGGTACATTGTACGACATAACATCTTCCAAATAATGCAGAAGTTCTCGACCAGCATTTAATGATACAGCAATCAATATGGAAGTAGTGGTCATGGCCATTTGTTGCAAGCTCCGCCTACTTAAGGTACTATGTTTATTTTTGGTTATGTGTCTCTCACAATTAACCCCTTCCATGCTGATGACGGAACGGTTCCGTCATCAGCGTCGGTTGAGCTGTGCTGATGACGGAACCGTTCCGTCATGACTCCGCCCGCGCAAGGCGGAGTCAGCACAGGCGGGGAATACGCCCCGCACGCAAGGAGTTAAAAGTGTATTTGTTATTGTTTTGCCTGTAGGAAAGAAAAAATAGGAAAAATGTAGGTATCCAGTAACAATACAATTAAAAAATAACTGGTGTGACCTCTAAAAATGTGTCTGACAAAAGAATGCTTAGAGGTATCACCTCACCCACCCTAAGCCCCCCTGACAAAGAAATTCCTATTGGTAAAAAAGGTAACAAGCATCATCATCCCAATCAGCCACTCATCAGCACCTAGTCTGGCACTCAGTAGCACACTGGTCTTCATCAAGTGAAATGAGAGACTTCCCTGTTGCAGGACCCTAGACCTATACCGCCACCAAACATTTTGCTCACGTAATCAAGAAAAAAATTCAACCCATCCATAGACTCACCACTGGGTTCTACCTCAGCAAAATCCAGGAGTACTAAGCTGAGTAAATATTTACTTATGCAGGACTGTAATTAAGTGTACAATTCTAAATGGAGAAAAGTAATGCAATTTAACTTTTGCAGATGTCGGAAAGTGGATTATTAGTAGTGGTACATGTCTATTTACTACTGGAAATAAGGCCCCTAACACAATTTAGAGCTCAGAATAGGTCCCAGAATATTATTTCCATGCTCACCCCTTGGTAGCTTGGCTGCGAGCAGACAGGCTTAACTTCAGAGACAGGTATGTAAAGCATTTAAAAACACCAATTTCAGTAAATAATCAAGACACAACACACAATAAAAAGTCACACCAATTTATAAAAATAGATAATATTTTTTCTTTTTAAAGACACCAACACAAAAACAATCCAAAGTAGGGAACCGGAGATATTAATTTTTGAAGATTTAGCTCTGTATAGCACAGAGAAACCTATAGCGCCCATTGGGACATCTGGTCACGCTAGACCGGGAAAAAGTAAAAGTTTCAGGCTTAAGTTCCACGATGGAGCCTTGCGAGGCTACCCCTTGTGGTAGGCCTCTATCAAAGTTTTTACCTTCTGCCTTAGTAACTTTTTGGGAGCTTTTTCTCCCGCGGTCCCTCGAAGCTCTCAGCCAGTCCAGATTTGGTGAGGGTTCGACGGCTTGCCTTGCAACGAGTTCCGGGTCAAAATTATGGAAGTCAGACATCTGGAGCTTTCCAGCTTGACGAACCAAATATCCAGGCCGGCTCCCGGTTGATAGTGGGCTGCTTGGCTCTAGTAGTTGGTCCCAGTCACATTTTCTACTTTTGTTCGCAGAACTTTTACGGACCTTTTTCTCGCGGGTCCCTCAATGCTTTTCACCAGGCTGGATTTGTTGAGTGAACACCCACGGCATGCCACTTTCATGCAAAATAATACGTGAAATGTGGCAGCATTTACAAGGCAATGAAAAGCCATGTAAGGATGGCTTTGCGGGGCCTTGTAAATATGGCCAGCGCACAGCGCTGCTGGTGCGTCAATATTAGTGATGTACTGGCAGTGCAAGGGGCTTGTAAATAAACCCCCCTGTTTTTAAAGGTATTATATAAAAAATTTAATTTCAAAAGGACTCACTAAATTAGCTTTGCCACGGAAGATAAAGGAACAATTTTTGCCTCGGTGTGAACTGTGTACACCGTCATGTGCAGCAACTCTAAGTGAAGAGTGCCAATGGATATCGTGACCTTACCCATTACCCCATGATGTGTGCTGCAGTGAATGTAAAATCTCAGATACAATTTAACAGACCAATGGGTGAAGTCCTCAGACCAAAAGCCCCTCTATATATATTACGTTATTTTTTTTTAATAACAGTAGATTGGATAGCGAGCTAAAGCCGTCTCAAAGGCCAGACCTAAAAACGCCTCTCGTTTCTCACCACGGCATTGCTTTTGCCAGTTCCCTCCAAGCGCTTGAGGCCTACCCGATATAAACCATGCCACCGTGTTCATGACATCTCCTTCTTTTTATTAGGTGGTTAACTGATGATAAATTTTACGTTAGGAGACTGAAAACACTGGAGATTGAATTCTTTACTTTACTGATGTGATTGGTGTAGTGCGGGCAGGCATAATTCACTAAATCATTGTGCGTGAACCCTGAGTGAGTGGAATTACCGGAGGTGAGAGGGCGTTTGATCCTTTCTGTTCAATCACCTCAGTAAGTACAATCAATCACGGCTTAGTGGCCGGCGCTGCTTTTTGCGAGGTCCGCCATCCATCAAGCGTTATTGGCCTATTTAGCTGCGAGTGTGATATTGATGGTCCGAGTACAGCGCGGGCAGCGCCGGCTCTCAAATCACAATGCAGTAAAATGCTGCTGGAAACGGCTATTGAGACCATCAAAAACAATTCACTTAGAACAATCGCGGCAATTCTGCCAATTGGTAGCATTTCAATGCAAGCGAGCGGCCGTGAACTCTTGCGGAGGGTTCACGCAAGCGGAATAATAAAAGTCGGAATATTTGGTCATTAAAAGGTAGCAGCTACCTGTTCTGTGTGATGTGCAGCGCGTCCCCGGGCTTCGAGACAAGCCCCGTGTGTCTGCAGCGGGCTCCGTTCCCTTGCTATGCAACCAGAGCCGTGATTTTAACGCAATTGCTTCCATGACTTAAAAGCAATTCTGTAAATTATTAACTGATCATAAGGCGGCGATGAATTTTGAATGTGCGAATGTTTTCAAGTGCTTTCATTATGACTAGAACTTGGGCATTAATTACCCCAGAGAAACGCCCTTGCCGGCTTCAGCGCGGGATAATTGCCACTGAGGGAGTGGACACCCCGAGGCCATGACGTATACGGCTTAGTTTGTAAAGAGCTGCGTCACCATTTGCAGGCCGCAACGCACACGCGTCAATTAGGAATTATTTTATTACGGATTGAACGATTAGTGCTCTTTTCTCTTTTGTAGAGCAGTGATAGTGCAGGCATGTCTGCAAAGTAAAGCGTCACTGCGCTGCCTGTCACGGCTTGCTTGAGCAGCGAAGGGGAGGGGCCATTCTGGTGAGGTGTGTCTTGTCTCTCAGCCCAGGAGTGAACCGTGTGGGTCGGGGAGGTCCAGTGCCCTAAGGCCAGTCTCAAGCTCTTGTGCGGCCCTCATTCCATTCTTTAGGGGTAAGATTGTGGGTCAGAGAGCTGCACAAACAGTAGCACATTTTTATGAACATTGATCAAAATGCAAAATTAATACGAAAAAATAACTGAACTATTTTCTACTCTTTGGTGTTGGGCACAGCGCATCATAATAATATCCTGCATAAAAAGTTTGCAGGCCTGCATGTGTGAGGAAGGGAGGCCTTTTATTTCACTTAGAACCTGAGAAGGTTAGGAGTATTTGCGGGAAAATGTCCGTCTTCTTGCCTTATTGTGCTTCTTCCCCTTCATCCTATATGTGTACATATCTTCGCTTCAAATCTCTAATAGGATAATCCTCTTCTCTAGATGTCCCTCATATCTCTCCGCATCTACCTTGTATCCATGGGCGTCCGCAGAAATGTTTCAAGGGGGGGGGGGGCAAAATGTTAACGTCAGCACCATCCTCCGACATGATGTGTGCCAGGTGGGGCACAAGAAACACTGGGGTGCAGGAGGAGCCAAGGGGGACATCGAGGTGACGGCTAGAAAAACACTGAAATGTATGGGGGATTGCAAAAGTGGGAGCACTCCTTCCGTATATAGGAGCAGGGTTGTAGGCATCCTGTCATGTCTGGGGTTAATTCAACAAATCCCTCCCAGTGACTTGCTTGTACTGTCATGCCTATAGAGATAGTGAAGGGAAATTCACTATGTAAAGGGTGGGTATTCTAATGAAATCCCCAGCTCACACTGCATCGGGGGCTGCGCCGAGATTTAAAACCAACAAACCACAGCCCGGCCCTGTAACAACCATCTCCATTCGCCCTTCTCATTCTAAAACGTGCATTTTATGTTTGTAGTTTATATGCAAATGTTACTTAAGTCGTCATGCAGCACTGGCAGCTGTGAGGTGGCCAGTAACGCGTTGCAGGTCAGTCTTGTAGTTTTACTTCTTCCACCCTGACTGAAGGACTACAGGTACCAGGCTTCAAAGAGTGTAGGTGGCTGTCATGGAAGAACTGAAGAGTTCTAATAAACGTGTTAGTGGCAGTTCGAAGCGTGTTTGTGACACTATGTGCTTGTGCGAGGACACAGTGCTTACCAAACATACTTACAACACAATCTGAATTTGGGGCATTTTTCTCTCGTTCCTTGGAGTCTCAGTCGCTGTGGCACCGGTGTTAGGAGCGGTGTATGACAGAAGGGGTGTAACTTGGAGGGCCCAGCAGAGTGTTTAAATTGAGGCGAGCAATGGTCATTGCGCTCAAAGGGCTTCAGCCGCCCCCCCCTCCTCCTCTCCCCCCCTCCCAGTCGTGTGTGTCAGCCCGGGCTGAGACAGCTTCCCGAGCACACACACAGCCACACCTGAGTACTTCACACAGGTCTTTAAAAGACCATTTACTTGTTAATGAGGCTTTGTTGTGTTTTCACCCCATCTCAGAGCCCCTGCATCTCCACTCTGCATATGGCTGGATGAATTAGCCCTCCCTGAAATTTGACTCTAGTTGCGCCTCTCTTTAAAGCAGAGGTAGGAGGGAGACGAGTTGACATGAGGTTTAAAAGACGGGTGAACGAGGGATTGAAGATGCCGCGTGGTGATGGTCATGGGCGTACGCAGGGGGGCAAGGAGGTGGCGCTCCAGGGGGGGGAAGCGCCCCTCCTTGCTTTCCCTGGGGATGCCCATGCTTGTATCTCTCCTCTCCTACCCTGTGGCTCGCATCATTTACTCTGAAAATGCTCACATGTAATCTGTTTTTTCACGTTTTCCCCACTATCCCACCCCATAAACACTGCTTTCCAGAACATCACCCCACATCTCTAAACATCTACTCTGTACCTATCGACATCAATCTTATACCTTTTTAGGTCTCACCTATGCAGCGCCCAGGCGCTGCATGGCAAAAAGACCTTTTGCAATCACTTTGGTTTTGAGCCAAAAATGTGCACGCGTTCCATTGCCTTCAATGGCAACATGTGCACGTGTGGCGATTCACTTGCGGGAGTGCGCGGCGCCATATGGTTGCAATTATCGCTCTTGGCACCGCTCGCTCTTGCAAGTGGGCACCTTGCACCAGTCCAATCGACCCTTATTGATGGTAGGTTATAAAGTCAACCTTATAGAAAGCTATCCTAGGGGTAGCTGTGGAGAGCAGCCTTCTGGCCAAGACTTGGAGACGAGTTAAGCAGTTTGTTTTACCATTTATAATCTCTTGAGTACCAAATGAAAGCACACCACACAAGGTATATATCAAATATATATGTATTTATTCTAAACACAACCCCTCTGGACTCTTTCTGAGGTCAGAGGTAAAAGTACAATACAAGGAACTTAATTGGCATACGATAAGTTGCACAGTATACGTTTTGCCCTAGGGGCCTCACAAACCATATACTAAAATAGTGGTATAAGAACCAGGTGAGGAATAGAAAGCAGGCCTAAGGTCTGGGGAATCGCTGGGGCTTCTAGTTAAAACCAAAGGTTAGGATGTAGGAGGCCCACGATAGACGCGTGCAGTGTCTAAACACAGCCGTGGGTTACCGTTGACTTTCTATGGAGAACAAACAAGTTACAATTTTAAAGAATAAGGGTACAAGGAGGCGAACTGCGATGGAACCCTTTTAGACTAGGACACTTGGAGAGTCAATACCCAGGGGAGCACCGAAGTACTCGTGTTACCTCGCCCAGGGAAGCCGGGTGCATAGGTGTCTTTTCGTGTCGGGTTTCGTCGTCAAATCCAATGGGGAGCTGCGAAGAAGTGCTGCAGGCGACCAAAGGCAATGTTTCCGGGTGGATCCAAGGGTGGATCAGAGATGGGAAGAACCTGAAAGCAGAGGAGACAGAGTCTGGGCCACTAGCCAGTGACCAGGGCGGCGATAGAAAGATGTCACCAGATGCCGGGTGATTTCAGGTGAAAAGGTGAAGTTTGTCTCTTCACCCACAAGGACCAGGAGGTGTCGACGACAACCAGGAGCTGAATTAAAGCTGTCCCACAAAGGATCTAGTTGACTGCGGTGTCGGTATCTGGATTGGACCCAACAAGCCTTGGCAAACGCAATCCATGCAAGATGTTGAGTTTGGCTTCGTTGCAGACCAGCAAGGTCTGGGCTGCTTCTCCTTTGCAGGGAAGCTGGAGCAAGCCTGGAACAATCAGGAAAGCAAAGTAGTTTTAGGAGTGGTCTTCCTGGGAGCTCACTAGCCATTGGACTAGGAACCGCAAAGATGCATCAAGCTGAAATGCACAAAGCGGCCCCATGGGAAACTCGTGGAGTGTGGGCCTCTGAGCTTTGGTGCAAAAGGTGCTCGAAGCTGGGGCTTCAAGCACCCTAATGCACATCTTCAGGATACCTCGGAAAGTTGATGCAGGTAGCTAAATGCAGGATGTCCAGGAGGTCCAGTCCCACATCTCTCGTGTCCGCCACAGGTCTCAGCTTTGCTGGGAGAGAAGGTCAAGGTCAGAGATGTCTAAAAGTCTGTGTCCTGTGTCACAGATTCTTCAGGGTCCAGCAGGAGCCTCAAAAATGCAGACCAGAAAAGATGCTGTTGGTGCCTGTTTGAACAGGGTTGTCACTCCTTGACCACAAGGGAGATTTCTTCCATCTTCCAGTTGAAATGGAATGTCGGAGGTCCAGGATATATGTTGCAGAGTTTTGTTAGGGTAATCTAAAGTCAGAGGGACTAGGGTTCTATATTTATAGGAAGTTTAGGGGTTGGACTAACTCTAAGGTCCCTCCTATGGGTGGACCTGGGGAGGGGGTGGTTACACCCCTTTCCCTTTGTCCAGTTTCACGCCAGATCTGGGGCTGAGTGCCCCAGCAACCGGTTGGAAGTGGGAATTGCATGGAGCACCTAGTGTGCCCCAGGCAGTGTCCGAAAAGCATTCACTGAATGCCACCCACCCTGCCCCAATACACAAGATCCTGTCTGGGGAGGTGCTGGCACCTCCCTGGACAGGAAACCTATTGTCCAGGACTCCCCTGCCAGAGTTTTATCCAGCAGCAGGAGGGCAGACTCGTGTCTGTGGCAGCAGCATCCATTTTGTGTTGCTGGGGCTCTGTTTAACTTTAACCGGGTAAACCAGTAACTACATGTTATCTCCCTCTAGAAGGGTGGAATGCTACCCCCGCCGCCAGAACTGGTGGGGGGGGGAGTATTCCAAAGTGTTTGACACCTTACACAACATGTTTTGATAAAGCCAAACCAAAGTTAGCATTAACCACGAGGATTATAATGCACTTGAGAGTATATGGTATGGCTATATCATAGAACAGCTATAAGGAGATGGTTCCGAGAGCTGCAGAGGGGCTCAGCTTATGCTAGGGCACCCTCTCACACAAAACCAATCACTCTGCCTCCAGGATTGTCAAGGCCTGCCATAGGAGTGACTTATAGGTTACTATGTGTCTATATATAAGGTAGATATAGATATACTATATCTAAGTAAGGGGTGATTACACCACCTTGTCCAGGCTGTAAGTACAGACCTGTGGTGTCAGTTTGGAAGACTAACCAGGGGTGGCACAATACATGCTGCAGCCCCTGGTAGGCCTAGGGTTCACCTATGCCCTGGGTACCTAGGGTACACTATACAGTGGCTCACAAGGGTGACCCAGTAACCAATCTGGTATGTACCAAAAGTACATGATATCAATTTAGAGAGAGAACAGCTAGGCTGTGGGCCTGATTAGCAGGGCCACAGCCATACTAAAGTAAAAAAAACAGAGAATCACAGCAAAAAGTGGGGGTAACCATAGGAAACAGACCCTACTCTCCTACAATGAGACACAAATATTGTGTTTTAAATATCATGATGTAAAAACCATAGTGGGTCAGAATAAATCAGGTAAGATCATCTTTTTTTACACCCCTTTGAAAACCATTGCTAACAATATTGCTGTGTTTTATATCATTATAATATATTGCATTAAAAAAATAATATATATATATATATATATATATACATATATATATATATATATATATATATATATATATATATATATATATATATATATATATATATATATATATATATAATTTTAGGAGTGGGGTGTTGGGTTCATAGGGGAACAGGACATGGAGTACCATACAAGTTATTATTTTATAAGTTGTGTTTGAATTTTTATTTTCTGAAAAAAGTGTAAATTTTTTAAATGAAATTTTACTTTCCTTTATTTAATATTTTAAATTTTATATTATTCATATTTGTATTTTTAGTGGTTTATGACATTTAGGGGGTCATTGGTATGGCGGGCGGATCGCCACCGCCGGTATGGCGGTGGCAATCCGGCCGCCATAAACCACCGCCGGCTTACAAAATCCCCCTGCCACATTACCATGGTGGGGGGGGACCCCGGCGGACGGAAAGATTGTCCGCCGGTTTTCCGCCCGGTCGACTCTGCTAACATGGTGGCGGTGTCTGGGAGACACCACCATCCATATTAGCATTGATGCAGGGTTGCGCCTTTCCATGGAAAAGCAGGCGGAAAAGCAAGCGGTTTTCTCTATTGGGGGCCTGTAGCAGGCCCCTAGGTATTCTGGGGGTGGGTGGTACCCCCCTGCAGTTCCATGCTCAACATGGCAGGCACCGCGTGGTGTCGGCCATGTTGTGCATGGAAGTGCACGACATGCCTTCCTGGCATTGCGGCGGGCGGTGCTGAGAGCACCACCCACCGCTATGTCAGGAATGCAGGATGCCCCCGCCTGTCGGTGCATCCTAATGTCAGCAACGGGACTGCAATGGGACCCCCGCAGCAATGGCGGGCGGTCCCATTCCACGGAAGGATGTCCGCCCGCCATCCTAATGACCCCCTTAGTTTTATTATTTTTATTTTTGTAGCATTTGTAATAAGTAGCTTTTTCTGTACATCATTTCAAGAATATGTTTTTGTCCCATGTTATCATAAACTTTTTTTGTTAATTCTTTTTTAAGGTAATATAAACATATATCAATTCTTATATATTTCTGTCTTTAATTAAAGGTGCATTTTCATTTTGATCTTTTTGGGATTTAAAAAGTCTAAATATGTAACTACATTTTTTATAATATTGTTAAATGTTGTAAACAAATATAACAGTAATTTTAACAATTAATTTTAAAGTTTAAAAAAAATATTCTTTGCATTTTTGGTAGTACTTGCAACTTTACTTTTTTGGGAATAATTGAACTGTCTTTCTGTAATGTATAATTTTTAATTTAATGTGCACTGCAATTTTTTTGGTCTACAGTTTATTGCGATACCTAAAAGTCTAGCACTTTCTTAAGTATGGTTAGTCTGTAGTGGGAATAATAAATTTGTATACCCCCAAGCTCCTAACTCTCCTCAATATGGTTAAGAGTGGAGTGAGAGTAGTAGGTCTAAACCCAACAAAGGACTACACTTTTCCAAAATTGGTTAAGTGTGGAGTGTAAATAGTAACTTTGACCTGCTCAAAGTCCAACAGTGTCCTTAATTTGGTTACAATTGGAGTGGAAATAGTAAATCCGCCCCCCAAAGTCCAATACTTTCCCTAATAGGATTATGTTTGGAGTCGGACTTGTAAATATGAAATCCACATAATACAAAACTTCCTCCAATGGGGACACAACAGTTACAACACAACTTTTACAACGCATTCTGTTACAACGCACACCATTACAATGCAGGATCCGTTACAACGCATGCCTTTACAACGCATGACATTACATAGCAGATGCTATTACAACGCATGCCATTACAACGTAAGTATTGGTAAGTATGTAATTTTATTTAATCATTTATTTTTAAATGTAAATTAAATAAATTTCTTTTAGTAATGGTATATATTTAGTTTTGGATTATGGGGTACAGGGGTATTTTTAGGGTTCAGGGCTGGGTTTGGGTTATGGGGTACAGGGATTTTTTTAGGTTTCAGGGCTAGGTTTGGGTTTTGGGGTACAGGGGTATTTTTAGGTTTCAGGGCTAGGTATGGGTTTTGGGGGACAGGAGTATTTTTAGGTTTCAGGGCTAGGTATGGGTTTTGGGGTACAGGGGTATTTTTAGGTTTCAGGGCTAGGTATGGGTTTTGGGGTACAGGGGTATTTTTAGGTTTCTTGGCTAAGTATGGGTTTTGGGGTACAGGGGTATTTTTTAGGTTTCAGGGCTAGGTATGGGTTTTGGGGTACAGGGGTATTTTTAGGTTTCACGGCTAGGTATGGGATTTGGGTTACAGGGGTATTTTTAGGTTTCATGGCTAAGTATGGGTTTTGGGGTACAGGGGTATTTTTAGGTTTCAGGGCTAGGTATGGGTTTTGGGGTACAGGGGTATTTATAAGTTTCAGGGCTAGCTTTGGGTTTTGAGGTACAGGGGTATTTTTAGGTTTCAGGGCTAGGTATGGGTTTTGGGGTACAGGGGTATTTTTAGGTTTCAGGGCTAGGTGTGGGGTTTGGGGTACAGGGGTATTTTTAGGTTTCAGGGCTAAGTATGGGTTTTGGGGTACAGGGGTATTCTTAGGTTTCAGGGCTAGGTATGGGTTTTGGGGTACTGGGGTATTTTTGGGTTTCAGGGCTAGGTATGGGTTTTGGGGTACAGGGGTATTTTTAGGGTTCAGGGTTAGGTATGGGTTTTGGGGTACAGGGGTATTTTTAGGGTGCAGGGTTAGGTTTGGGATATGGGGTACAGGGGTATTTTTAGGTTTTAGGGCTAGATATGGGTTTTGGGGTACAGGGCTTTTTTTAGTGTTCATGGCTGAGTTTGGGTTTTACACTAACTGGATTTTAAATATTACTTTTATACACCTACACTATTTAAAAAAAATACTTAAATATATTTACAAATATATTAATAAAACAATTATTAAATAAATACAATTAAGTCAATATTTATTTATTACATTTCTTAAAAAATAATATACTTACCATGACTTACGTTGTAATGGTATGCGTTGTAATAGCATCTGCTATGTAATGTCTTGCGTTGTAAAGGCTTCCATTGTAAAGGATCCTGCGTTGTAAAATTTGCGTGGTAATGGTGTGCGTTGTAAAAGTTTGCGATGTAACGTCATACATCCCCTCCAATGTGGTTATGTTTGGAGTGGCAATAGATATTATAACCTCTCAAAGTCCAACACTTTCCCAATATGGTTAGGTTAGAGTGGAAATAGTAAATCTGAACCTCCAAAGTTCAACACTTTATTCAATGTGGTTACATTTGGAGTGGGAATAAAACACGGTAACCCCCCAAACATCCAACACGTCCACCAACATTTAAAGAGGGTAAATTAATATGAAACTACCAAAAGTTAATCATTTTTCCAATGTGGGTAAGTTAGGCATGTGAATGATACTTTCCCAATTGTTTAGATTGGAAGGGGAAAAGTAAATCTAGCTTTAGTTGCAATACTGATTTTTAATCCCTCCAATGTCCAAAACATTTCACGGTGTGGTTATGTTTGGAGTGGGAACAATTAATATGAACCCCACCACCCAGAGATCAACACTTTCCTCAGTGTGCCACACTGAGGAGGGAATAGAAAATCTGACCCAACACATTTTCCTAATTTGAAAATGTTTGGAGTGAGTATTAAATTAGAATGTTCCCAAAGTAGAACTCTTTCTGGAAATGTGTCTAAAAATGTATTGATATTAGTAAACGTGATGTCAATAAACTATTTGTTTTTTTTGTTTTGTACATCAAATGTTATAGTAATTTTGCAGTATACTGATTTTCTATATTAATACAGTTTTTGGAAATATAATTTGGAAAATTGTATTAATAGATATATTATTATGTATTTTTGTTTTATTTCCAAGAATAACTTTTACTTCAGAATTACACATACGATATCATTGTGGTCAACACATATTTTTGTTTGTACTCGTTTTAAAACATGCTGCATAGTAATTTTTAACAAACAGGCATTTTTATTTAAATTACAAAACATTTTCAAACATTTTGATATACTAAAAAGCACTGAAAATATTGGATTTATATTTTCATTAGCCTTTCTAATATATATATATCACAAAATACTTTTGTACATTTATTAAAAAACATATATATCTGTTAACATTTTTAACATGTTTATTGTTTTATAAACTATAGCAAATAAAACCCATTTTTGCATTGATTTCTACGAGATGTATTTTTTGAATTCTCATTTTGCCACCATAGGAATGCCAGGTGTACATGTATTTCTTTAGTTAGTTGGAGATTTTTAGGTCTCGCCTGTCGATGCGCATGCGCATCGAGCTTGCGAGACTATGGGGGCTTATCCACTCTTGAACCAACTTGCAAGGAATCGTGGCGATTCCTTGCAGTGCCCGTGACTTTTAAGCTCAATGCGCATGCGCATTGAGCTTAAAAGCGCGTGCACATCAGTTCCCTCAGCCGCACTCCAGGCCCCCGCTCCGCCCCCTCCCCTGCCCGCCGTGTCGCATTTCTCCTCCCCCCTCCCCTTATCTGCCTTCTCTCCGTCTGTTCCCTCTCCCCGCTCCGCCCCCTCCCCTGCCCGCTGTGTCGCATTTCTCCTCCCCCTCCCCTTATCTGCCTTCTCTCCGTCTGTTCCCTCTCCCCGCTCCGCCCCCTCCCCTGCCCGCTGTGTCGCATTTCTCCTCCCCCCTCCCTTTCGCTCTCTTCCCTCTAGGAGACCCAGTGGGCACATGAGAGCCCTGACCTGCCTCGACCCACATGGGCCGCCTCCCACAGGCCAGCACGAAGATTCTTCTCGTGAAACGGTAAGCGAGTTTCTCTTATGCCCCTTTGTCACAATCCCCTGACCTTAAAATGGCCGTTTAACTAGGACCCCCACAGGCCAGCACGAAGATTCTTCTCGTGAAACGGTGAGCGAGTTTCTCTTATGCCCCTTTGTCACAATCCCCTGACCTTAAAATGGCTGTTTAACTAGGACAAGTCCAACAAAGGTCTAACTATAAATCCTTAAAACTCTCGCCTGTAGTCAAATTGTTGGCGCCGTGTACCCGACTCACAAGACCCTCTTCTTTGACTTCTACGAACTGCCTCCCATGCCCGGTCACCACAGGGATTTAGATTGGTAAAGGAGTGAGAGCTATTCTTCCTGCTCCTCAGCGCCTGACCCTAAAATGGCCGCTCAGTCAGGGCAGTTACGATAATTAATCTCCCAAAGGCAGGGCTGTAGCCAACTCGGTGTCCCTCTGCTGCGGGCCCCCGGGAATTCACGACCCGCCTCGACCCTGATTCTGGCGACAAAGGGACCTTAAACAGGTGTTTTTAACCTACTACAGAGCCCCGCAGAGCCTGATTTAAAAATGGCCGCCCCATAAACACGGGGAATTATCCGGCTCTAGATCCACCAATAGATCTCTAAGCTGACACCAAGGAAACCGGAAAAGTACACTACAAACCTTCTTTAGCTACACAACGGCCAGACAGTGCCAGTGAGTCCCCACACCTTGATCGCCACCCATTCGCCACGTTCCTGGTGACTCACCCTTCTTTAACACAAACCTGATCCCCTGCATATACGATACCACTCTCCAACCAGATACCGTAGCCCCACTCTGTCATGCCAACTCCTCTGACGAGGCTCTGTCTCGGGGGCATAGGCTTGCGGCATATGTGCTAGCTTGAGGGATAGCTCTGATGTTTACAACATGGTACGCATAGCCATAGAGTGTATCCACAGCTTCTAGGCAGCTGCCCTCTGTACGGAGCCGGGCCTGTGTTCAGCCGTGTCACCAGCTGGTCAATAATCTGTTGTCTGCAGTTTCCAAGCATATCCTGAATTTTGCTATCTCTAATGTGACCGTGAAAAATCTAGTGAGAGCTCCGCTTTCTCATGAATCCAAGGCATAATCCAACTCTTCTGTGGAGTGTGTTTATTTGTGGATCATCTTTGTCACCCAAGTTATACCATCAGTTGTAGTGATACTCGTGAAGATAAATATTTCAATGTTCCTATTATTTCAACACGCGCTGTTAATTTTAGCATATTTCCTAGCAGTTTCTGATCTTAGTGGGCTTTAAGTGTGTATTTCCACTGTCCTACATCCACCACCCCCTCACACCCCCTAACCCTCACCCTCACCACCTCACACAACTTCACTCACACTCACACACCCTCAAACACCCTTACACACCCACACCCTCACCCTCACACACCCTCACACACCCACTCACCCTCTCACACCTGCTGCACTCTCCTGCTCTCTAGAGATGTGGCCTAACGACCAGAGCTGCCATCTATGTCACGTAAATACAAAACATGTTGCATTCAAAATGCTATAGGTGTCACATTCGCGAAAGTTATAACTATTGGCGTTGTAAATGACAAAGCTATCAATTTAGCTATGTGAAAAACCAACAAATAAATAAAATATTTGTCATTTACAAGACCAATAGCTCCAACTTTTCTAATGCGAAACCTATTGCATTTCCAATGCTTGTTTTAGTTTGAGAAGGGCTAGGTATTGTTCCATTTTAGCTACTACTACCTTTGTTATTTTTCATCTAATTCTAGGAATTTTTAGAGTGTAGTGTGACTGCTTCAAAGTGTTTCTTGGAAGTTACTGTACCACCCTTTCACTTCAATATTTGTCTTTGCTTCTTGGGACATGGTGCTGTCATAGACCTTCCACCATGGAATGTAATACATGGGTTGGAGTCTGCAGCCTGATTAGTGCAGGAGAGCGATCCAAGTATTCTCAAAATAATGGAGCTAGTTTTGTTTCCTGTTGCTGGAAATAGTTAAATTCTGTTAGCATATCATGATGTTTAGTGACTACTGTTACGGGAATGCATGTGATAGCTATTAGATTTTTTGTTTGATATGCAACTTCTAGGTAATTACATATTCTTTTATCAGTGGATTTTATGCAGCTCTGGTTAAAGTGATAGCAGCACCCTTAAATTGCAGAGTATTGGTAGATGGGCAAAATCGTTGCTTATTCAAAATATACAATGTATATTTGTGAGTATTAGTTGTTCCTTTGTCATTTTATATGTGTTAGCAGTTCATTGTAAATTGTACTTTTTTAAGTGGGTTGTTTGTATTTTAATTATTCACCATATATAGTGTATGCATTTTGACTGAATGAGGGCACAACTTAAAAATGAAATCCATCCTCAATCCATTACCTGGTGTTATGGTTAGTTAATTATTATTGATGGCATAAAAGAGAATTATTTTTATTATTATCAAGATTGTCCTATAATGGGGTGACTTTAGTATGTGTGATGATGTTGGGGTAAGTCTATAATTCAAAATTGTGTAGGTGCTACTGGTGCTCCGAGGCTGTTCTACATGTTTTGGTAACATCTGGACAGGGTCATAAAGCCACAGATGTTGCTGGGCACACCCCCAGAAACACCCATTGCACCACCCTTTCATGCAGAAACTATGTTAAAGGTAACAATATTTACGAGGCAGCATTAAGCCAAAAGAAGTGGCTTAGTGCTGTCTGCTACATATGGATCAGGATCCTGCGGCATGGAACATCACAAAAAGTGATGTACCGGTGGCGCAAGGGGCCTCATAAACGAGGCCTTAAATATGCAGCTTCAAGTCCCACAAAATCCACACTGGGTGCATTTCCAAGGGGCCAAACCAGTGTTCCAGATTTCTGGAGACATATCTATCTGATTTATAAATGTGCCTTCAACAAATATATATTGAAGCATCCTATAAGTAATCTATCTTGATATGCTCCTTCATTTTGCCAGATCTTTGTTCTGCATTGAAGGTGCAAATCATGTCCGTGAAACTACACTCTGTACAATGAGCTCTGTACAGGACTCTGGATTTTATGAGACCTATTCACAACGTGCATTTCCATCTATGTAAAGTAATACTACATTAGTACTCCTCGTGTACTGCAACAAACTGTTCACCAACCCCCAGATGGAGACCTAAGCATCTGCCTTTTCTACCATATCTGTGTGGAGAGTGCCATCACAATGGCAGAAATCTCAGCACATATAATATACATTTTGGTAGTCAATGTGGGAGGGACAAGGAGAGGGGACTGGAAAACAGGGCATACTTTTTACTAGATGGGCTGGGAATTTATGGAGGGGTTTAGAGAGGGATACAACCTCCAACCATCCATCATGTACAACAATCACTCTGTAAGTAGTTCAAGGCAGTTCAATCCATTTGTAATCATCCTTATATACTGCTGGGCAATAGTATCTAACAGTGGCAGGTACCGGATGAGCAGTGCATGGAACCCAACTGACTTTGTACATTCTATGAATGAGGTGCTTTCTTTTCGGTCCGCCATTTTATCAAGTGTTTGTTTTTCATAGTTCAAGGCAATGTTTGAGTATCCTTTGATTTAAGGATTTTGTGAAACTGCAAATAATTACTACATTAGAGAAATGTGCGCCATATGCGCACAAAAGCATCATAGTGCACCATTGCCATTTTGGCAAAACGAGGACAAGCCATTATTTCTCCTTGTTTTTGCTTTTTCCATGTGTGATGCCTTGTGCAGTACACATGGAAAAAGCAAAAACAAGGAAAAATAATGCATTGCTCCTCATTTCGCCAAGTTAAGACCAGGTTTTACCTGCCCTTTTACATAGGGGCAGCGTCAAAATCAAAGAGTGTTGCGTTGAAAGACCCACGCAACACCCCCTGCCCACCCCTTTCACGCTACCCATATTGTGAAAGGGAGCCTTATTTACAAGGCAGCGTTAAGCCACGTTAGGTGGCTTAATGCTGCCTTGTAAACAGCCTGTAGGTGTAACTGCAGGGCGGTGACATAGGGAGGGGGAGGGGCATTGTAATGTATGGATTACGGACTATAACAGGTAAGTAAACTTATGAATAAATAAATGAAACAAATTTTGTTGTGTGCACTGCAACACCAAATGCGATGCAGTGCACACAACGAAATTTGTTTTATTTATTTTTAAGTTTACTTACCTGTTATAGTCCGTAATCCATACATTACAACCCCCCACCCTGCCCCTCCCCCTCCCTACCTCACCGCCCTGCAGGTACACCTACTACCGGCCGTGCCTGCTTGTAAATAAGGCTAAGCCTCTATCGCCACCACAACCTCGGAAAAGGGGATTTTTTTAAATTGGGAGTGGAACGGGGAGGACGCACAGCATTGGTGAACCACAGAAAAATAAGGGGTAAACAGATTGAGAGAGCACAGGTGTAGGTCCCTCGAAAACAGAAAAATAATTGCAATTCTGTGTGTGAGGAACTGCTTCATTTGGAGTTTTATATAAGCAAAACGAGGTGAACTGATGCCAATGCTGGTGATACACCTGTTTAGCCAATGTTTAAAGCCAACTGAACCAAGGTACGCAAAGGCTCAAATAGACTCTTCCAAAGCCCTATTCTGTACATCTATCTGATTGTGTATGTATGTTGTGTGATCATTATTGATCTCGCCAGATAACTTCCGCTGTCTGTGGTAAGCATGGGCGGAAAATCCGTTCCGCTCGCGGATTTTGCGGATTTTCGGTAAATTCTCAATCTGCGAACTCTCGCGAATTTACCAAAAATCCTCAAATTCGCACGCAGCGAATTTTTTTTCTTGGTGATACAATATTGCGGCGTGCGGCGTTCACTACCGTCATTCAGCGTTTGCCGATTTGTTTTTCTCGATATTTTGCGAGTGCTGCGCCATTTTGGATCTTGCTGCGGGATCCCGCGGGAGTTTGGCGATGCATCGCGAGAGTTTGCAATTGCGAACATGCAGGTGCGGCTGGCAGCAACAATCTCGCACTCGCGAAATTACAAAATTTGCAATTCTGCACAAGAAATCCACTAGCAAGCAGCATAGACCTTCTGAAAATGATGATTTTTATCAGAATAACTCTTCAGGTTGACATTTGCCTGCACTTTTTTGGATTTGTGGCCTTTTGACTTTCTTTGGATCACTTTTGGATTAGAAATCAACTTTCACAAGTAAGTTTGTTTGGGGCATTACAGTTGCTGTTCTTAAGAAAAACGAGTTTTGCAAAACTGAAAGCACTCAGCAGGTGCAAAAGTTCACTCATCATTAGTAACCATTCCCTGTAGTACTTCTTGAGGGGCCCCTCCAGAGTTCAGTTGCCTATGTTTGTTTGGGGCATTACAGTTGCTGTTCTGCAGAAAAACGAGTTTTGCAAAACTGAAAGCACTCAACAGGTGCAAAAGTTCAAACTCATCATTAGTAACCATTCCCTGTAGTGCTTCCTCACTGGGGCCCCTCCAGAGTTCAGTTGCTAGTTGCAACAATTCTATGACCCTGCTCTGACCCTCACAGCAGGCTCATAGAATAGCTACAAGTAGGCCACAAAGGTCCTGGAAAAAAAATTGCACTGCAACAGAAAGCAAATTACAGATAAGGAAGCAAGTGCCAGACTGGAATTTTAAAACAGTGACACATTAATAAATCAACCCCAAATTAATTCATGTCAGTTGAAGCAGGGCAGGTGTGCTTGCTTTTCCCCCCCATAATCTACAGTGATGATGAACTAGAGGGTGGCATTGATGTACCAGAGGGTGGCATGGGTGAAACAGAGGGTGGCAGTGGTGAAACAGAGGGTGCTGGGAACCTATGATGATGAACCAGATGTAGAAACAACAGTCGTGACCGTTGCGAGCCGACAAGTAAGTTCGCAATTGCGAACTGGTACAAAACCCTCGCGAACTGGCAGAAACCCTTGCGAACACAAAAAAAATCCGCAAATTCGCGAGAATTCAAGGATTTTGCGGATTGCGAGTTCGCAAATTCGTAAATTCGCGAACGCCAGATTCGCAAAATTCGCCCATGCTTAGTCTGTGGTTAGTCCAGGTGAAACTTAATTTACATGGGGGCAGTTCACCTAATTCATGGAATTTCATGCTACACTTGTTATATGAAGTTCCCAAAATTACGCCATTATGCCACTTTGCATAATTGCACATCATTTGTGGTAAAAAATGTTCACAAGTTCGCCATTCACAGTAAAAATGTACAGCAAACTCACGGGAACAACAGAACTCGAGTGACTATTGTTCACTGTGCTTTTGCCCAATTTATTTATTGCGAAATGCGTTCTCACATTAAAAATTAATTCAGGAATGCATCCTGTGCTAAAATATAGCGCTAAAGGAAGGGTTTGCATTTCACGTAATTAGGTGTAATTTTCAATGTTCTCGAAATAAGCTAAATTCTGCAAATTTCGCACACACCCTTTTTGAAGCGGAGACATAAAAATGACAAAATAATGAATGTGTTTGCAATGTACTCCTGTTTTGTCCAAGCAGACTGCATTGTTTCTCTATAGGAAAATAGTTGTCATGGAGGATGAATGATCGACAAGCTTTGTTTCCAATAGCTTTGAGAACAACTGGCAAAGGATTTCATAGTAGCTGGCACTGTGTTGTAAACATTTTTTCTTTTGATGTAACCGGGTCTGATCTTTGTCGCAAGCACAGATTTTGTTGTCATGTTATCAATGACGAGTCAATGAGAAGCAAGCATTGACAATACCACTAGGGTGGCCAGACACGTGAATGGAGAAATGATTGAATGAATAAACAGTTTGTAGAATAAATGTATGGGTGAATGCATTGAATGGGCAGGTGAGTACTGTGTTGGATGACTGGTTGAGTAAATACATGGAAAGATGGTCACACAAATACAAGAATGGTGAGTAAGTCAATTGAAAGATAAGCACATTGCCCACTTTGTGGCTTTTCTTAAACAAAAGATGCAAACGACCTCTGTCTCTCCAAGCATCAAATGTTGTTTCATCCTTGCAGCTACAGCTTTACTTCTATGTACTTGGTAGTGCCTGTGAATGAATGGTCAAAATATGTCAATTATTTTCACATTCATGGTAAAGCACACATTAGCCCGAAGTTAGTAATATCAGGTCATGAATTACCCACTATGACAAAAAGTAATACAATTATCCCAGCAGCATTATACAATGGTTTTCTACTAGTTCACCATCTTGGCAAGAATGCACACAACATCCTAAGAATTACCATCATTATAATAGATGCAGCCTTATGTCAGTCATGGATGCCATTGTGTGTACACATCAAGACAAAACATGTGTTTGTCATGTCAAGGCCAGCTTTTTGGCAAGAGTACAACGCATCATGCCTGAGACTGACAATATGCCAAAAATTACCACTATTATTATTATTAGGATTGATGCAATAAGGCAGTGTTAATACCATGTCCCAAGGGGATACTATCATGCCAAGAAGACCTACTGTATGCCATGATTTGTCATCACTCTATCAGGGCCGGGCATCAGAGCTCTTTCTCACTTTGGGAGCTAGTTGGATTCATAGAGCCTCCCACTGATCTGATGGAGGTTGGGGAAATGCAGCAACTGCCCAATGAAGAGGACCCCTCCTCAGACACTGTCTGCTGCCTTGCTCCACTGAATTCAACCGTATCCTGGACTTTTTCTTCAAAATTGTTTGAAGTCCAATGGTATGCCGCAACGTGGCCCAGTCCACACCTTGTATCTGACATAAGCTCCACCTCAGTTGGCCTTAACTTTTGACTTTGCTCCTGTCTCGCATTACCATCTAGCTCCTAAAAGATCAAAGTGCCAATCTGTGGTTGGCACTTTGATCTTTTAGGAGCTAGATTTCAGTAAGCACTTTAAAACATCATAACTCTGGTTCCATTGATTGGATTTTGCTTTTTTTGGTGTAATTTTATTTATAAAATATACACTATTGGTTTGGGATTTTTCTTCTGATGTGTTTTCACTTCAGTACTCTTTTTGTGCTGCATAAAAACTTTACTCATTACCTTTAAGATAAGACTGACTGCTTTTGTACCAAGCTACTAGAGGGTTAAGCACAGATTAATTTAGTGTCTTCTGTAGTTCATAGTGACAAGGATTGTAGTTGCCTGAGTGTGGTTACTATCCGTGCAGCCAGTAACCTAATTTCTTGCAAGTACCTTTTTGGTTGGAGAGTTATCCCTTCTCCACAGAACAAATCAAAGAACTACCCATGAGATTGTAACAGAAATAGAGGTCTAAAAAAATGTTAACAATAGTTTTGAACAGTCCATGGAATATTGACAGCAACAATATGTGTGTGCATCAGTGGCAAGTTGCATTGTAGTCGTTGACTCCAGGGCTTTGGCCAAACAATGGATGGTGGATATGGGACAAAATTTTAAGAGCTTTTCAGGGTCATAACAACAAGTTTGTGAGTAGCAGAGGGCTTAAGAAGGAGTTACATTTCTTATATACTCTGCAATCTTTTTAGACAGGCACTGTTTGATTGGAAGGGCCAAGTATGAGTATCCTGACTGGGTAGATTGCCATGTACAAGTCTGTTTATTTTAGGTTTTGTTTGAATGAAGACAGAACGTTGGTTACCTCAAATCCTTTAGTGGAAATAAAAACATAGAGGAAGGCAGTCCTATGAAAAACTGGAAGAGAATTATTAAACGGCAGTAAGTTGGAGTTAGAGATCTTGGAACAAATTGCCTCAAATGCATTATTGCAGAAAGATGGGGTCAAATTGCAAAGCAATTGGAAGAGGGTAAATAGCCGACTGGTAAGGAAGATGTTTCCAGCTTCATATATTCTTGATTGATGGTGTTCCATTTAGCTTTAGAGCAAGCCATGCATATATTCTGTAGTGAAAATACTACATAATTATGCTGGAAAGTGGTTAGGACTTTAGCCACCGCCTTTCCAATGTTATGCCTTTCATATTTTCTTATGTAATTTCTCTGAGATTCAGCCACTTTCAGAAAATGTGGTGGTCTTTACTAAGTGTGCATCTTGGTGAACAACCATGGTGAATACATTTATAATAATATTTAGAACTGAAGAAGGTAATCTATTTGCTGACAACAGAGAGCTGACAAAGACATTCAGGAAGAACATAGGGCAGATGTGTTTTGGGTTTTGGTTTTGCAGTAAATGCAGTGACTCAATGGATGGTTTAGGTGATCTGGAAGATATCACTATGATTTCGAATTTGATAGGAATATGGTTGGACCACTAAACGGGTAGCTGACATGACTTCTGAAGTTTGTGAATAAGAGAAAATAGCATTGTAAGGGATGCTCATGTTGACCTAAATGCTTTCAGATACTTGCTTTCAGATGCTCATTCAATCATGTAGATCTGAAAGAGGGACACCACATAAAGAGCTGGCCATTGGTCAAGATTTAGCAGGTCAATACGAAAAAGGCAAGACATCATTTGTTTAGTAGATAGGAGATAACAGTGCAATCGAAGGAGGAAACTCAACCAATAATGTATTTCACCAGGAGTCAGCCCAGGGTCACCAGTGGTTTAACAGCTAGAGGAGTCAGTGAAGATGAATGGAATGCAGCGTATCCTTCCTTGATCATGATTTATTTACAGAATGACAACGTTTTCATACATCATTTTTCCAGGGAAAGGAGGCTGGCCACCAGGGCCTAAATGTTAAATGAAACTCGATTTTGACAACAGAACGGTAATCCTAATTCATGCACAAATGGACGTTTGTATATGGCTTAGGTTTCCATGTTTTACAGGAAGCTCCACACAGCCAATGTTTCTTTGGACACATTTTGCCAGGAAAAACCTGATGAAGTTTGTTAAGGAAAAACTGAATGAACTCAGAGTCAACTGCAGTGCTGAACCATGAAAGGACTGCACACCGAGGTAGTGATATTTATCAGTCGTGTTTATGAAACTCCTTCGCTCTGCAACTCAAATGATTACCCAAGTAAGAAAACTGAATAAAAAAATTTAAATTTGGAAAATAAATGTAAAAAATAACGATATTGGCTGCCTGATTAAAGTAAAACTTTTAAAATACTGGAAAACATTAGTCCTCTACCCCCAAAACAACATTCTGTCCTATGAAGCACTCTGAAAAGCTTTACATGAAACAGATTGGGTTATTTTACGTCTTTACAATCAGACAAATCCTCAGACAAATACTCACCTTGAGACAAAAAAAACTAAAAATTCCGTGGAAGGAACACAAATTCAAAATGTTCTACTGCATAATTAACATTCAGTAAATTACCATGGAACACAAAATGCGATAGTATGAAAAGATTAATCACTCCGGAAATGCAATGTTATTATTCATTAATTTTAAAATGCATCGACCTTCTCAAAATCTTGGGCATTCTCTTGTAAATGTTATTGTTATCCTGATACTCTGACATTAGCATGGAACCTGAGAAGGAGAGTGACCAAAGACTCGGTGCTCAATATACTACAAGGCAGAGTTTGAAATAGACACACAGCAAAGTCCTTCAGAGAATATAGACCAAACATGGGAAAATAAATATAACATTCACAGCCAAGCACCATATTTTTTTTTAGCTGGCCTTGAATAGTCTTTCAAAAATATGACCCGAATAACCATGCCAGGTTTTCAAGGCTTCAATATTTTTCCTGAAAACTATTTGCAGCACTGTGATAGACACTTTCTTAAAATATATCATTAATGAAATAAAACTTCAGTTGTTATGTCTGAGAATATTAATAACGTATATATGTTCTATATGGAGAGTTGTTCGTGTATATGGAGTGCATCTACAAGATCAGCAACACTCTGAATCTGCGCTGCTCAAATGTTTGCTTTTGTAGCACAGTTGTTAAGTATAGCACTAGCACAGTGCTCTCTATGCCAAGCTAGAAAAGCAACAAAGCCGTTTGCTATTTTCACAGCACATTCTTCAAGCATGGGACTGGCTAGTGCTAGCCACGCAGTTCTGAGAAACAACAAAAGCCTGTTTATGAATCCAGACACAGTATTACAGTTTGAAAATGGTAAATACTACCCAGGTCAACCTGAAATAAATAAAAACAGCTCCTTACAAATGTTTTTTGTGCTCAATAGAGCTCACCAAAGAAGCATAACTTTGTCTCGATACAAAAGGGTACCCAGTATAGGTTAAAAACAAACATAAGATTGGAGTGCTGAATAAATTATGCAAATCAGAGATACGAACTCTGGATAGCATCAGCAACACTCTAAGGGGCATATTTATAAGGGAAGTGGCGGAGTGCCTTCCTGGCTTAACGCCTCACTCCGCCACTTCAGAAAGGCATTTCCCCCTGCACTGGCGCTAAACTTAGCAGCCTAGTGCCAACGCAGGCACCCTTGCACAGTATATGTAAATGTATTTGAGCTTATATAGCGCACAGCTACCCGCAGTGGGTTTCCCGGCGCTTGCTTAGGGAATCTGTCCTGATATTCCCCTGTGTGATAGCCCCAGCAGGGTATCCACAAGGTGAAAGTCAGGCATCCCGCCGCAAGGGGCTGTTGTAGAGATTAAGCAAGCTATTGCCCAGAGTTGCAGAGTGTGAACCCGTGAGTCGAGAAGGCACCGGAGCGAGAATTATCGAGTCCGTGGAATTTTTAGCCCAAGACCCGCCGAGGCAGGGAATTGAACCCTGGTCCAGGACTAATCTCAGCTTCCGGGTCTGCCGCCTCTAACCCCTGAGCCACACTTCTCCACAGTAGTGCAAGGATGTCTGCTTCCAGGGAAAGATTGTTTATGTGCAGGAATGTCCTCCTTCCTGCACATAATCTTTAATGCCATTTTGTAACTTCTATGTTTGCAGCTTAATGCAGCACACATAGAAGTTGCAAAACAGCATTTTTTTAAATGATTGTTTATGTGCAGGTAGGGGGACCTTCCTGTACATTTACAATCATTCGCCTTTAGTTAACACAGCAACACAGCAAAAACGAGCAGAAATGAAACTTTCTCCACCTTGCACCATGGTAAGACCAGGTTTCCCCTGGTCTTAATTCTGGCGCTGTCTCCTATTTACACCTCCCTTGTAAATAGGGGGCAGCATCAGAATCAGAGGGTGCTGCAGTGGAACGCCCATTGCAACATCCATTGCTCTTCCTTTCCTAAGCATAGCGTGAAAGGGGGTCTGATTTACATGGCAGTGTTAAGCCACATTAAGTGGCTCAAGGCTGCCTTGTAAATATGGCGAAGCCCCTATCGCCACAGGAACGTCGTAAAAAGTGATGCTCCCATGGTGATAGGGTTTGTAAATCTGCCCGCCTCAATCACATCTCTGTTTTACTATCAGAGTTTTAGAGAGTAAGTTTGGAGAGTAAAGGCCAGATTTGTCCTTTTTTCATGCAACGCAACATAGCTGGACAACTTTCTGTTCTGTGCTGTGTGTAAGGAAGAGGGTATGAATGTGCTATCATGGTATGGTGTATTCCTGTCCTCTGCCTACACTGGGGCACAATCTGCAGACTAGTGCCAACTCAGGCACCCTTGCACCATGTAGCAAGGGTTTTAGAGTTATTTTCTACTTTCAATGTGTGCTGCAGAAAGCAGCACAATTAGACAGAGGACACAATGAGGAAAAAATCAATATGTTTCTCGTTGTTCTCCCTCTGATGCATTCCTTGGTCTGCTAATGTAGTTAAATCTGGGAATTCTCCAGAATACATGGGTGAATGCATGCATGGGAACACCCATACTCCAACTATGTGATGTCCCCATCATGTAGAGTATTGCAAGGCAGCAACTTTCCCTGCCTTGCATGACTCCAGAAAGTGTTGCATGCTTGGCAAATCTCATTCTAGGTTTTGCGTCATCCTGCCTCCCCTTGCGTGGTGCAAGGGCAATGCAAAACCTTATGCATCTGAGATTACGTTTGTAAAATCTACTTCAGTTGCAACTTTCAATAAAAACATTTTAGGGAATGGCATATTCCCTTTTTTTGGTGTAGCCACTTCAAAAATATGCAGTTATACATGCACTACAATTCTGCACTGGTTTATATGCCAGTGATGCTGTACTATGGCAAATATTTTTCTTTTTTTCCAGTTATATTTATCATCTGAAAACCACATCCCTTACTGCCCCTTAACGTTTGGGGGTGGCCACTTGCCTTCCAGCCTTCGAAGGGGGTTTACTCCAGCCGTTGACTGGTGTAATCTCTTACCATCTCCATAGAGAGCGTAAGGTTGATGAGCAGTTGGTGACTATATGAGTATTTTTGTGATTTGTTTTTTGGGTTTTCATAAACTAACAAGGATGATCACGTATTGAAAAGCCCTTTACTCATCTCTTGTGTGGTATTTACACTAGTGCAATAACATTTTGTTGAGACCTACAATATTACTGGAATACATACAATTATGAATTTTAGGTAACCATTCATGAATACTCCGGAGGCCTAAATACAGTGGGCCTCATTTATAAGAAATGACGCATCGCTGCGTGAAAGCAGCGATGCGTCACATCTCAGTGCGTACTCCTTGCGACATTCCTGATGCGTCATATTTAATGTATGACGCATCATGTCGCAAGGAGTTACAGATACATCAGTATTTCTGACGTATCTGTAAGCACAAAAGTGACGCATTGCTGGAGTGTGTCACAAAAGTGATACAACTCCAGCAATGCGTCCTTTCACATGGGGCAAGCCCCATGTGAAAGGGCCTGCGCCAGTCTTACGCCTGCTGTGAGGCAGGCGCTAGATTTTGACGCAACTGCGTCCTAAAAGTGAAGCAGTGAAATCTCATAGATTTCACTGCGTCACTTCTACGACCCTTCCTTGCGTCAATACGCCCCCTTGAATACATTATACCTGGCGCAGGTATAATGTGGCGCAGGGGTTTACAAAATGACGCATCTACCTAGATGCGTCACTTTATAAATATGGCGCAACAAGACGCATTTTTTACGCCACTGGTGCGTCACTAAAAGTGACGCACCGGCGGCGTAAAAGTGATGCAGAGCTTCATAAATGAGGCACAGTATGTTTGTCTGTACACGTAAAGTTTTCAACGAAAAAGAGCTTTGTAAATTGGTCCTGATATACACTCACTCCTATGAATAAATATTATGCAAGATATCCAGGCGCGGCTTCCGTTAGGTCATCTCTGCCCTCAGTATTTTCTTTCCAGAAAATGGCGGCGGTCTAAGTTATGCCTCCAAGTGACTCACCCTGCTCGTTGGCAGAGGGAAACTCAAATCACATATAATTCACAGATAAAAGTCAGGCTCTCAGGCATCGTAATCGAGATAGGCTGTTTTCTTTTCAAATTGTTTCCACGCTTCGTTTCTGAAAATAAACAGACATATCTCTAAATGTTAATTATTCTGTGGGGTGGCTCTCCTAATTTAGTAAAGGAAGCGCACTTTCCCTCACGCTGGATACCTGCAATCAGCTTAGATAATGAGTGTTCTCCTGAATATTCGGAGGCAGACTCAAGCAGTGAAAACTAGTATAAATGTCTCATTTGTGCACAAAACACCGTGATTTACTGACTCGCTGCATTTGTGTTGGGTAGTTCAGCGAATTTCTATTTTTGGTCTTATGTTTCATGCTCCCCCTGTGAACTGCATCAATATAATGAGAAAACTAAGTTCAGAGGCGCTAGGCATGAGAATCCGTCTCTTTTATACGTCTTCCTTTATAGCTGTTTAATCATCCACGGGCAACAAAAGCTAAATAATAGCAGTTAGAAAAACTGCTTTACAATTAACAAATGAGGTGAGATCTGTGGCAAGTACTTTCTATATATTTACGAATAAAACACGCAGGGAATATAGTACATTCTAGGGGCCTTATTTATGAAGGACTTGCGCCGCCGGTGCGTCACTTTTAACATGGGAAAAAGTGACGCACCGGCGGCGCAAGGCCTTCATAAATAAGGATTCTAAAACCGAGCATTCATCTATACCCCTATGTAGCGTACTAAGCAGTGGCGATCCGTGCAAGTAAGTGTGGTGAGTCGGTGGGGTGGCAGCGGGGGCGGGTTGGGAGGGGGGAGTGAATAGACGACGAAATAGGGAAAAATAAATAAATAAAACACACACCCTGTCTCAGACCTACTGACTCACTCATGTGCCCACTCACAGACACTCATGCACACACACACATATACACACATACCCACTAAGGTACTCACATATCTACTTATACACCAACTCAGAGACTCATGCACCTACTTACAGACCTACTCATAGGCCAACACACCCACTCACAGATCCAGTCAGACACTCACACATCCCCTTACAGGCTCACTCAGACTTAGTTTGGGGGGTTTAGAGGTGAGGTCAGTTCTGTTGATATCCCTCTGCCAGGCTCGCCTTATCCCGCTTACCTGCACAGACTGCTGCTGGTACGAAGGTCCTCATGATGAGGTCCGCAAAATTCTCGGAGGGCCCCATAACTGAGCTACTTGCCCCATTAAAAACAACAAGGTCAAGCAGAGGAATTAACAGTTCCCTCACCAGAGGCCTTGTAATGAAACCATAAGTGAGGACTAGTCATGCCATGTTTTTATGACTAGATTACCTTGTTGGTCTGGCCATTATTAAGATGCTTCGTCCTCCCTAAACTAAATTACGTCGTAATTTTTAAATGAAAAAAGGCTGAATGATATTCACTTTTCATATTTTTGGATTATGTTGTAGTAAAATGGTGTCAGGAATAAAAGTATTACAGCAAACAAATGATAGACGGAATGCAGACAATGCAAACATTCTCCCATCTGTCAAAAGATCTGGGTTAAATCCATCGTTCTTTTGCCCACTACGCCACCCCAGTTTGGACCCAGCCATATGCAAATCAGTCTTGACCTTGTGCCCCATGGGAATAGTCCAGACAGAACTGCCAGGCCAGGTCCTCCCTGGACTGTAAACAAGCATCCTGGGTCTGGTTTCAGGGTAGCTTGAATCCAGTGGCACAGTGAGCAAGGGACCCACATCTGGGCATACCCATCCCACTTAGGGCAAAGAGTGTTACAGCAAACAAATGATGGACGGAATGCTGACAATGAAAACATTCTCCCCCAGTCAAAAAGAGTTGGCAGGGTATGCCCAGACAGGGGTCCCTTGCTCACTTTGCCACTGGATTCAAGCTAGCCTATATGATGAGGGGTGCTACCCCGAAACCGGTCCTAGGATACTTGTTTCCAGTCCTGAGAGGACCTGGCCTGGCAGTTCGGGCTGGACTGTTCCCATTAGGCGCAGTGTCAAGACTGATTTGCAAATGGCTGGGTTCAAACTGGAATGGCATGGGGAGCAAATCAACGATGGATTTAGGCCCAGATCTCTGTACTGGGGGTGAATGCATGACATTGTTCTGCATTCTGTCCATCAATTGTTCTTTTTCCATTTGTCAGGAATAAAGGTCAGACCCCAGATTACATAAAATGCAATGCCAATGCCAATGCAATTTTGCACTAACATTTCTGGATTACATGGATTTTACTTGTTACACTTTGAACAATAATTTGCAGCTCCTGACCTGAGCAGATGCAGTAAACTTGAGTTGAGAAACTAGTTCAAAAATAATTTTACCCCATTCAGGTCTAATGGTGGTGCAATTTTAGGGCCTGATTATGACTTTGGCTGTGTGGGAGTGGGCCGTCACTCCAGCTCCCTGCTCCCACACTGCAAAAGTTGACCACCAGATGCCATATCACGAGTTCCCTTGTGACATGTTGGGCAGTGCCTTAGCAGTCCCTCAGTGGAGCAGTTCTAAGGCTTATATTTAAAACTTAGAACTGCAGCACAGCAGGAGCGCCAGAGCAAATTCATGCACAGCATGACTGTGCATTCCATGCTGTGCAGGAACTGGGGTGCATGCACACTGAGGGGCTCACCTTGTGCCTTCCTGCATGTATCCCCAGGCCAGAGGCAACATGGGCCCTACCCTTAGTTTCTTCACCACCAGCATTTTCATGGTATGAGCACGACACGAGACAATTGGCAGTGAGGAAACTCATGACATGCTTGGTGGTGCCACAGCAGCACCCCCAAGGATATTGCTGCCTCAGACCTCCATGTCACCACCAGGGATTACAGATCCCTGGTGGTTGCAGTAGTCCTATGGCGGTCTGACTGCTGTAGTTTTATTACGAAGGCCAGACTGCCGGTACGGTAGTCCCCGACAGCCACGGCACCTCTACCACAGGCTTGAAGTCCGATGAACCACCAAACTCATAAGTAGGCCCTCAGTAAAGTCTCCATCTCTATCCAAATCAATATATATATATATATATATATATATGTGTTTTTTAAAATAAACAAGGGTTAAAAACAAGGGTTAAGGTGACGTCAGAGGTAAAAATGTCAGTTCAAATGTAGCATTTTAAACTCAAAAAGGCACTGAAATTCATCACTTACTGTTAAATGAAATCACTATACTTTGTGCCCTCGTCTTGCTCAGTGTTGTAGTCAATGATTTCAGATATCATCAGTGATGTTTATTTATTTATTTGAGTTTTATATAGTACTAGCTAGACCAGAGGATATCCGAGTACTTTACAAGTTATGTGATTATGTTTGTAAGAGGTTTGTGAGGGGATTCCTATGAGTCAGAGTTAAAGAAGCAATACTGCATTAAGTGGTTATAACAGCATTAAGGGTTGTAGGACAGATGCAGCCATAGCTAAACCACGCAGGCCTCTACAACCCAAACCATGAATGCAACTTACCCATGCATTCCTTTAACATGCATGCGTTTACCATGCAATTTCATTGTAAAGGCATGATTGGTAAGGCGATATTCATGGTTAAGTTCACCACTACCCTGTCCCCTCTCCCACCCTAAGCCCTAAAATTCTATCCCCCTTCATCGGCACCCCCCACCCCATCCAGAGGCCTAAAACCTACTGCATCCTGCCCTCCAAACTACCCCTTCCCGTCCCCCAAGCCCTAAAACCTACCTTCACCCCTGAACCCCCAAAACCCAGCTCAAGCCCTTGAAACTACACTGACTTCCCTAACCCTGAGCCCAAAAACCTGCCCTCACCTCTAAACCCCCCAAACTAAGTCTGAGTGAGCCTGTAAGTGGATGCATGAGTGTCTGACTGGGTCTGTGAGTGGTTGTATTAGCCTATAAGTAGGTCTGTAAGTGGGTGCATGAGTCTCTGAGTTGGTGTATAGGAAGATGTGTGAGTACCTGAGTGGGTATGTGTGTATATGTGTGTGTGCATGAGTGTCTGTGAGTGGGCACATGAGTGTGTGAGTAGATCTGTGACAGGGTGTGTTAGTTACTATGAGTGGTCTGTAAGTGAGTGTGTCGGTCTCTGAGTGGGGTTCTGAGTGTGTGTAAGAGTGTGAGTGAGTCTCTGAATGAGTACATTAGTTTCTGGGTGAGTATCAGAATGTATTTTTTTGTGGGCGATATTCATGAATGCAACACGATGTCACAATTAGAGCGTTGCAACGCCTTCACAAATATCACACAAGGGGGAAAAACAGTTTGTTGATGTGTTGTATACATAAGAGGTCCAAAAAACAGCCCTCTATTCCACCCATGGAGTCAAGATACCTCTACCCTGACCCCTTCAATCACTGTCAATGTTTATTTTGATCCCTCAAGGACCGTGATCCATTACTTAACATGGCGGATGCAACTTTTGACACAGATTGCATACAGCCATTCATAGCATTCCTGTTGGCGCGTGGAATAGCGAAGTGTCACAAAATATTCATGAAGGCTGTGTGCCTCTAGATATACACATTTGTTTTCACATTAGTATCTCAAAATTATTAAATGGATTTACACTGAATCACAAAAAGGGTTCTTTCTGGATGAAGATCTACATTTCTGCCAAATTTGATTTAATTCCATCCTGTGGTTTGGGATGTAGTTGTGTTCAAAATCCATATGGGAATTAACATGCGAAACAGAATTTTCCGGTCCCCCTTGTTATGTTATGTTATATTAATTTGTACCGCACAGGGCTACTTAGCAGAGTGTCCCGGCACGTGCTGTGGGAAAGGAAACTAAAGCCAAGCAGCATCTAGAAAAGAAGTGTTTTAAATTTTTTTCTTAAAGATCATCGGATCCTGGATGCCACGTAATGCCAATGGCAGTGAGTTCCAGGCCATGCCAGCTTTCCGAACAAAAGAGCTCCTGCCAAACCTTTTGCGGTTGAACCTAGGGGGTTGCATCAGAAGTTGAAAGGAGCAATGCAGCTGTCTCCATGGGTTATTAAAAGCAAATCTCTTCTGTAGGTAGATAGGGCCTAAGCCATAGAGGGCCCTATGGGCAATGGTTAGCAATTTAAATTGTATTCGATACTCCACAGGGAACCAGTGCAGGGTGCGCAAATGAGCCCACACACTAAACCTATTTGACAGACCCAGTAGGAGTCTAGCTGTCGAGTTTGGGACTGCTTGCAGTTTCTTTAAGAGATAGCCAGGGATACTCGCAAAGAGTGCATTAGCATAGTCCAGGCAGGACAGGATCAAGGCACGGACCACAGTTTCTTTAGCAGGTCTACATTTCTCCCTGCACTGGGCAGGGGGAAGCCAGTGGGCCACAGCCTCTCTCTGAGGTCGGCCGGAAATGAGCCATACAAGACAATCTCAGACTTCCCTTCATTACATTTCCACTGCACCTGAGCAAGCCAGGGAAAACAGAGGACAAGCAGTGTTGCGCATAAAGGACTGAGTCATCATCCCTACCCCAAGAGAATAGAAGCTGAGTGTCATCAGCGTAGGCCATCACCTTAGCCCCTAATGAGTCTGCTAGATAAATCAGCAGAGTAACAAAGATGTTAAAAAGAAAGGGGCTAAGGGATGACCCTTGCGGGACACCAGTGGCCACATGCTGAGCCACCAAGGCATACGGAGGGAGACAGACCTGTTGTGAACGCCTTCCAAGAAGGACCTGATCCAACGCAGCACAGACCCAGATATGCCTATCTCCGAGAGGCGATCAAGGAGCAAGGAGTGGGGCACAGTATTGAATGCCACTGAGAGATCTAGCATAACCAGAGCTGCTCTCCCGCGGGCGTTCACACACTCCCAGATCACCTCTGACACCTCTAGCAATGCTGACTCTGTGCTATTCGATGGCAAGAAACCAGATTGTGCTGGGTGAAGCGGACCCGATACCTCCACGTAATTGGTAAGTTGATTTGTGACCACCTTCTCTCAGACCTTTGCCAAACTTGGCAGAAGCGAGATTGGGGAGTAGTTACCGGGTAGCAACGGGTCAAGGGATGGCTTCTTAAGAAGAAGAAAAATTATTGCCTGCTTCCAAGACACTGGGACAACGGCCTTCCGAAGAGACATGTTAACCATTAGATTAACTTTGGGATTAATGATGTCCGCAGCAGCAGCCAGGAGTCTGGCAGCACAAGGGTCATTTGTGAAACCGACTTCATAGCCTTAAGGATTTTAAGTGAGCAGGACAGATCTATTGGCATAAAAGTGGAGAGCGAATTGGCTGGGCCGGCAACCAACTGCCCCGACGAGGCGACTGTATACACCCTGGTAGGGGCCGCAAATGTATCTTGTATACTACATATTTTGTCCCAAACAAACTTAGAAAGAATGTTGCACCAGGACTCCAAACTGGCGCCACATGAGCCTGAGTGCTGGGGGACATAAAACTTTTCACAATTGCAAACATTTCTTTTGAATTATTGTTGGCCAGGACGGTACGCAAAGTGTTGCATCGGTCTTTAGCGACCACAATTGCAGCATAATAGCTTTTTTATTTGGCTCTAAGTGCAAGTTTAGCTTTAGAACAGATCACCCCGAAACTTTCCATGTACAATAACATCCAGCAGCACAATTTAAAAAAAAACTTTTATAAAGATTCATTAAACAGTGCCCAAGTTATAGGCAAATCAAAAAATGCTTTAACTATATATATTACAACTCACCAAGCAGCAGACGCTACGATGATTACACTCCTTCTACAATAAGAACCCAAATCCGCACAGGTGGTATATTTCAAGGTTCAAAGCCAAAGCGTCAGCTGCTTGGTGATTCGTAATATAGGCAGGGTGTCCTCGGACCTTGGCGCACACCACTTGGGTAATACAGCTAATTTTGACTAGGACTACCAGAAGGCACCTTGTTGCCAATGCAAAGTGTGGCATAAAGATACGCCCAGGAGGTTGGACTTTGTTAAATAAAGAGCAGGTGTTCAAAATCATAACAAGTTGCAGTTTCCTCATTTCAGGACACTCGTGAGCAAGGGTGGTGGCCCGAAATGCGTTGAGCCGCGTATTTTGATGGAGGGATGTGAGCTGACTCTCCTGAGGCCCTCGTTGGATGATGTGAACTCCGAGTGGCCTCCTCACTTTGGGCAACCTGTTGAATTGATGTTTTGCAGCCTGGCTCGGTCGCGAGGAAGGCCCGCTGAAGATTTGCATATCCAGGCACTGAGAAATGCAAGTCGCATGATGGAGAACAGTTCTTCGATTACGAGCGGGTGACATAATCCAGCGGACTCACCTTTCGCTTTTCATTGACCCACTGGGGATTTTATGAACTGTAATTATGGACAATGGCACAACCCACTTGGGTAATACAGCTGATTTTGCCCCAATGTTGCCGATGCCGAGTGTGGCATAAAGATACGCCTGTGGTGGTGAGCCTCAGCAAGGCCTACCAGTGCAAGGAATTCGCCCTTCTCTGCACAGAGTCCTCAGACCAATAGGAAGCAGTTGGCAGAAACTGGAGTAGAAAAGACAGAGTTTTTTAAACCTCATGAGGTGGAACTACATTCACACAACACCCTTCAGCAATGTATGAAGTAGCACACTGACTGGAAGGAGCTTGGTCCTTTTATACCCACAAAGGGGCTCAAATGAAGGCGATACAAGTACAGAATGCTGGTTTTAAATACATACAAGGTCATACAGAGAGTGTGCTGGCAACTAATGGGAGGGGCTGACAGTAAGCTAATTCTGGTGGACACATCCTGACAGTTACAAGTTGGGGACAGCTGTAAGCTCAACTGAGCATGTGCGAAGCAGAAGAGGCTAAATATATCTCATCTCTAGGCAGATTTCAAGAGCAGTTAACAGGAAGGTAGGACAGAGCACATGGTGAGCACATGGCAAACAAAATGGCTGCCAGAAATGTGAAATGGATTCCACACAACGGACAAGATAGTCCCTAAATACAAGATGTCTTCTGCTAATGCTTAACCTAATCGCTGCTAAATTACCACAGACAACCCTTTCAGCATTACCTGAAGACATTCGATTATCTAGGGTAATCTAGATATGCATCCTGTACATTGATGTTCATCATCTCAGTAATTTCATAATTTAACATTTGCTGTGCTTTTATATCTGCAATATTTCCTTTGGCTGGTGTACAAGCAGTGATGCACATGGAGCAAAGCATAGGACCACATTGTATACAAGTACAGCATGTAAATAGTATCACCAGTAGTATACATAGAATAGTCAGTAGCTTCCAGCCCCAAGTAGCAAAGAGTGTCCATATCCAGTTTGAAAATGTCCATGCACTAGTCTCTGTGTGGATTTCTGCAGCAATCTTATACAGTTTTGAGATTGCATCATATACTTAAGGTAAGTGATCCAGTATAAATACGCAACAACTTCTACCGATGATGCGACATGCACCACCTGGATCAGCCAAAATCACGTCTAGAACCATCCTATTTTGGAGTGCTACAATCCCCGCAATTTGTAGTTCCTCTGTAATGTTCCCAAGTGCCATAGCTGTTTGATTAGTGACAGCTTCCACAACAAGAGTCAATCGCCTTATCTTTCTGCTATTCAATGCAGCACCCACAAAGAAGAACAAACCCAAGTTGAAATCAACATATTGTTGAAAAGTGTTATCTGTCTGGTCAACCTCATCTACACTTATTGTTCGTTTGTATCTATTCTTGGAAATATCATTATACAACTTTAAATTCAGGTGATATGATGGCGGGGCCAAGAACAGAGGTGGTAACAAAAATGATATGTAAGATACCCCGGACCACCCAACAGGTAATTGATAGTATCCTTTATTACCACATACAAAATAAGTATTATGTGAAGACGTAAAACTGCTGTTAGTAGCACCTTCAATAGTCAATGTCAAAATGCATTCACTCCGTCCTACTGGAATTCTCCCAACACTACTTACACACAATTCTGCTTTAGCTCCGGTCACAGAAATTACAAAAGGTCCATTGTCTTTAATGTTCCTCATATTCGTGAAGACATATGGTGTTGAAATATTGTCCGGTTGGTACTCTTCCCATTCCCATTTAGTTCCTTTAGCTTTAGGATAACCATCGTCATCTTGGTAGCATTTATTCAAATGAAAGATAATTCCACCTACTGAGGGCTTTCCGAAAGCAAACAAAAGGGCATAACAAGCTTAACATGAACCATTATGGGAAAACGGTAGAGGAATAAAAGGTGTTCCTCCTTTCTTTTGGTGTGCAGGTATCATTCCACACACCCAACAGTTGGTAGCATTCGTGGCATTGTGTGTATGATGCAACATCTGGATGAATGTGTTATTTAGATAGGATTGTCAATGCTTCTGCTCGGGATAGGGACGTTTAAAAAATGATGTTCCACTGAAGCTGGAGTAGTGGCAACAAGAAGCTGTCGAGCAGGAGCCACTTTCTCAACAAACCAGGTGATTATCGCCATAACCACCAGAGCAACAACAAACCCTATAGCACAAATGATTCTTTTGTTATATATTTCAGCAACAGCAATAATTTATCTTTCTAAAACTAATTCAAAACAATCGTTGGAGCTCTTATCCCTTGGGCAGCCGCTGATTTCTTCACCACGGGCCAAGACAGGTGTCACTACTCTAACGCTGGGCTGAACCCCCTGTGCCGCATCGGCTCTCCATTTTACTAACCCAGGGCGGTAGCTCATCCAGTCTTTTTCAACACTACAGATTCTTTCCTTGGTCTCAAGTGGTATCGCGATGCTCCAGGAATCGTGTTGTCCGGGAAGACTTCTGCAGATTCGCCAGGTGAGATAGCTTGACCGTTCTCCATCTCCAGAATCTTTCCATGGTCGGTCAGCACAGCAGGTTCCACCAAGGCAGGCGACACACGCTTACAGTGTGTGCTGTGGACCCAGTTCTTCTTGTTCGTCACTCGAACTGCTGTCCTTGTCGCAAGGAGCACTTGCTCCGGACCTCGCCACCTCGGTTCCAGGCTGTTCGATCTGTCGAAGACCTTGACCATCACATAGTCGCCAGGATGGAGATCGTGGGCCTCACCTGTAGATCTGTCAGGAAGCGCTTCTCGAACCTGTTGATGAATAGAGATCAAACTGTCGGTAAACTAAGCCAAGTAATCATTCATCAGAACACAAGGAACATCAGGTATGGGGCATGGCTTAGGAACTCCCCAGATATTCATCGGTCTCCCAAAGGCCACTTCGTACGGGGTTAGACCAGATCGTGAATGTGGCACCAATCTTATGAACAACAATGCCCAGGGTAATGCATCTGGCCACTTTAAAGATGTGGAAGCTAGTATTTTTGCCAACTTCAATTTTAAAGTGGCATTGTACCTCTCCACTAATCCTGCTGATTGTGGGTGGAAGACTGTATGGAATTTCTTTTGGATCCCTAACCCTTTCAGGACATGCTCAACAACTTGCCCAATAAAATGATGTCCGTTGTCACTCCACAAAAGTTTACAAACACCGTATCTAGGGAAAAACTCCCTCAGGAGCACCTTAGCTGTGGTGATGGCAGCATTATCCTTTGTAGGTTATGCCTCTATCCATTTACTGAAGGCACATACCACCACTAGGACATACTTCAGATTATTGCAGCGTTCAAGTTGGATGTAATCCATTTGCAAGACTTCAAAAGGTGCGGTTGTTGTAGCAAACCCTCCTGTAGGAGTCTGTGTCCCTTTTCCAAGATTATACTGCCAACAGATCAAACAGGACTGTACTACTCTTTTAGCTGTGCTGTTAATTTCAGGATGCTGCCAAACTTGCGTGAGCAATTTCGTTGTTGCTAGAGCTCGAACATGTGCCAGCCCATGTGCCATTTGAACCATAGGTTGCAAATAGGCTGCAGGCAATTTCCACTTATTCATTTCTTTGTTACGCCAACAACCCTCATCGTCTAACATTTCTTCAATAAACCATTGCTCAATCTTTTCCACAGAGGCAGAGATCTGTATCTCCAATACTTCCTCTCTAGCATCATGCTAACGCTCAGATAGAGACTTCACTACATACATAGAAGTAGTGCTTTGCTGCATTGCAGTCTCACGAGTTACGTGATCTGCAAAGGCATTGCCTTGTCCTATTTTGTCAATGATTTTCTTGTGTGCGCTACACTTCATAATAGCAACTTTCTTTGGGTATGTAAGTGCAGTCAAGAGATTATGTACTAATTCTCTGTGCATTATCTGCATCCCGTGGGATGTAAGAAAGCTTCTTTCCTTCCAGAGTAGGCCAAAATCATGGACAACTCCAGAAGCATAGCGGCTATCCGTGTAAATGTTCACATACAAGTCAGTGCTAAGTTTACACGCTCGTGTCAAAGCTTTCAGTTCAGCTGCTTGAGCCGACTTCTGAGGTATGCGAGCTGTTTCCACTACTGTCTCAAGCATGGTGATTGAAGTCGTGCCATCTGGTAATTTCAGACAAGACCCATCAACCCACAATTCCCCATCTACATCTGGAAGGTGCGTATCTTGCAAATCGATGCGACCCTTTGGCTGTTCCTCAGTAAGGAATATACAATCGTGAGGTTCCTTTGACTGGGATTGAGTCACAGGATATGGCAACAAAGTGGCTGGGTTCAGTGTCGCGCACCTCTTCAAGGTAATATGAGGTGCTAACAGTGTCAATTCGTATCCTGTCAGGCGAGCACTAGTTAAGTGTTGTGTCTTGGTCTGATTCAAATGGGTATCTACTGCATGGGATAGTAGCACCAAGAGTTTGTGTGACAAAACTATCCCTTCACTCTGACGTATGGACATAGCTGTTGCTGCAACTGAACGGAAGCATCCAGGCAACGCACGAGCAACAGGATCAAGAACTGCAGAAAAGTATGCGCAAGGAAAGCTGTTTGTCCCTGTGTGTCTGTACTAAAACTGACAATGCACATCCATCTTTCTCATGTACATAGAGTGTAAAAGCTTTTGTGTGATCTGGTATACCTAACGCTGGTGCAGAGCAAAGAGCTTGTCTTAACTGACCAAAAGCGTTTTGGCATTCATCTGTCCATGGAAGGGGGATCGGAGTGTTTTTATTCAAAAGCGCTAGCATGGGTTTAACAATGTGTGAAAAGCCCAATATCCATTGCCTACTAAATGAAGTCAAATTAATGAACGCACGGACATCTTTCTGTGTGGAAGGTACTGGGGTGTCTAAAATTGCTTGTATCGATCTGGTGTCAATGCACGGCCCTCCTTAGACAGGAGGTGACCTAAGTAGGTTACCTTCAGTCTACAATATTGCAATTTCTTTCATGACTTTATGATGGTGTGTAGCAAGAAAAGAAAGCAAAGACAAAGTACACTCTTCACATAGTTCAGGCGTATCGGTTGCCAACAAGATGTCATCAACATATTATATGAGAGCCACTCCTTCAGACAAAGTAAAGGAATCAAGCTGTCTCTTCAATGCTTGACTGTAAATACTAGGACTCTCAGTATAGCCTTGAGGAACTCTACAAAATCTATACAATCAGTTATTCAAATTTAAACCGAACAAATATCGACTTTCAGGATGAATAGGGATTGAAAAGAAAGGGTTCCTCAAGTCTATAACAGAGAATGTAGTTGCTATCGGAGGAACCAAAGTAAGTAGTGTTGTTATGTCCGAAACCACAGGGTACTGCGGTACTACAATCTTGTTGACTTCTCTTAAATCAATGATGAATCTATAAGTCCTGGTGTCAGTATCTTTTTTCAAAATGGGAAGAATAGGGCTATTGCAAACATTGTAAGGAACTTCTTCCACAACCCCTACTTTAATCAAATCATGAACAATGCGTGTAAGTGCTTCTTCTCCTTCTTTAGAAATTTTATACTGAGGCAGTCTTGGCAAAGAAGCACCCTCCTTGACCCTAATATGTACTGGTAGAATAACCATTTGCCCTACATCGGTGTCTGAAGTAGCCCACAAAGTACTAGGAAGTGAGGCTAGTGCAATGTCCTCTTTAACAATACAAGATCTCTCAATCACAGGGTAGTTGTAATTCAAAATAACCCATACTCCTTCCGGAGAACATCGTATTGTAGCCCTGAAATATTTAAGCATATCAAGACCTACAATATTGTCTGATGTGTTTGGAAAAAGCATGGAGCAGTAAACTTATCAACATGGAATGCAAGTGGTTGTGACAATGGGCTTAGGGAAGGTCTTCCATTGAAACCTATCGATGTAATGGTTAAGCCAGACAGGGGAGCCCTTGGAACCAATTGTTTAGACAAGGCACTAAGAGTAGCTCCTGTATCAACAAGAAACTGATCAGTAGAACCCAAAACATGTGCTGTAATATAGGGACCCCTCTGATCTACTGGAACTTCAACTGTTTCCTTACTCCATCCTAGGCAATCCTATGCATAAGCAGAATCTTGAAAATCAGACGGCACATAGTCGGACATTTGATATTGTTCCTTCTATCAAAAGTGTTAAACCCATCCTGCTCACGTGTATTAGCATCACACCTAGCATGATCGTTCGTGCTTCCTCTAGACCCTGAATATCCTGAGTGATTTCTCATTTGTCCCCAACCACGCGGACACTGCTGAGCATGCAGTACTGGACAATCAGAAAGCCAATGTCCAAATTTCTTGCAGCATGCACACTGGTCAACAGACAAATTCGAACGAGTATAAGAAGGAGAAGATGAACCATAAGATCCACGTCCACCTCTATCATTACCTCTAGAAGGTGGTCCATAAGCTTGAGCTAACATAACCTTTGTTTTTAACTTTTTAGACTTTTTATCCTCATTACTTTTAGCTTCTAATTCTTGTCACTCATAATACTGAGCCATAGTTAGGAGAGAAACTGGAGAAGAGGTAGTCCATGAACTCTCACTGGCCTTTAGGCGACTAGCTATTCCTTGTCAAAAGGTTTGCGACATATTTATCAACAAACAGATGCCTACCCGTGTCATCTGTCAATGACAATGAAACCGATTCATCTGCCTTTTGCTTACATGACGCTAATACAGTCCAATCTATCTTTTTAGGGGGAATAATATTCTTTAGCCCCACTAATATAGCTGTGGGAAGATTTAAAATGAACTGACACGGTTTCTGTGCAGGTTCTCTATCTTCATCTAACTGCTCTAATTATTTGCATAATGCTCCAAATGTCGTACGGTCATCAACTTTACGCACCGTTCTCCGCATATCAGGCGGTAATATTAATCCAAAAAACAAATCAATATCAGGCAAAGTCATTGTACAAGAACTAATTGCACCCTCAACTTCCTCATAAAAGGCTGCTGGATTCTTTCATGGATCAGGCGATGGATTTTTAAGGGCCATAACATCGTCTCTATTCCAAGGAGTGTAAACCCAATTATAAATAAAATACCCTTTAGCATCTACAGAAGTCTTATCATCACTTGTACCCGTTCCTTTAGGAGGATCATATAAAGACGCCGCTTCCCGCATGGGTTTCACATTAATTACAACATTCTTATCTGTTTCAGGAGTAGAAGTTCGTGCCATGTTGCTTCAGGATGTTTGTGCAGCTGCATCTACTGGTTTTTCTCCTCTCGCAAACGGGCTGGTTCAACACGCAGTTTAACCAAGCGTCTGATCATGTCAGCCACCTGGGAGGAGACAAAAAGACCTTCACGTAGTTTTTTACTATCAGCTGCTACATCATCCGGCTCTATTTCTACCGAATGTTTCCTAAATCGTTCAATAACCTATGCGGCAAATGTATCGGTAACATTTATTTTCTCCCTTTCCTGCCAATCATTTATACTATCTAAAAGTTCAGAAGCAGTGGCAGTACTACGAAGGGCTTTACGCGCAGCAGATCTAATCTCAGACGCTCGCTCAGCAGATAACATTGAGCGAGTTTCTCGAGCTTTGTCCTGGTCTGAAGAAGAGTCCTCATCTGACTCATGAGGAGCGGAAGGGAAAATATACAGAGGTGGAGAATAATCTAATAACAAGAAATCATCTTGCGGTTTATTAAGGATAGGATAAAGGGGCTGCCTAACAGCGTATTGGCCAGTTACCTGTAAGTGGCGCTCCCTATCCTCTCTCTCGTTTAGTTCTTTTGTTTCCTTATTTTTTAATTCTAATGCTTTCGCATAGATATTCTTTCCCTGTTCATTTTCAATCAAGGCTTGCTCACGCTTCATTCGTTCACGCACTTCTTTCTCCCACATTCCCTTTTGCTTAAACATTCGTTGCTCCACATACTGAATCTTACGCAAATCAAATGACCCATGCATAGGTGGGCACCTTAGTTTGTGGAGTCCCGCAAGGGTCCGCGCTCTCTCCACTTTTATTTAATCTATACCTACAGCCACTGATAGAATCCCTGGCAAACATGGGCTGTAAAGCTTTTAACTATGCCGATGATACTCAGCTGCTGCTGAGTATCGACAACACAACATCGGCTCAGTCCACGGCCCAAAATATACTACGGTTCACAGTAAATTGGATGTTGTCCAACTTATTGAAAATCAATCCAGACAAAACGGAAGTCCTTGTAGTCTCAACCTCTACTTCCCCCTGGAACGATTTGTTCTGGCCCCAAGAACTTGGACCGACCCCAAAACCGTGCCCTAGTGTAAAGAGCTTAGGTATGAAAATCGATCAGGAACTCTCGATGGCCAACCAAGTGTCCGCTGTGGTTGGCTCCTGTACTAACCTGATCAGGCAACTACGTAAGCTCGTCCCTCTACTCTCAAGGAATATGCTACGAACCATTGTCTCAGCCACAATAGTGTCTAGAATCGACTACGGCAACGTGTTATACCTAGGCCTCCCAAAAAACTCCATCAATCGTCTTCAGGTTATCTTGAATGACGCAGCTCGCTTGATATTTGGAGTACCTAGGCGGACCCACGCCTCCCTCTTGCTTTATAGGCTACATTGGCTCCCTATGAAACAAAGAGTCGAATTTAAGAGCATGTGCATTTGCCATAAAGCAATCCATGGACAGGCGCCAGCCTATATAAAAGATAGGCTTGAAATCTATGAACCTAAGCGCACCCTGCGATCATCCGACTCCTTCCTGCTATCCTGCCCGCGTTTTAAACTGGCAACAAAAGGAGGCAGATCCTTTTCAGTCCAAGCCTCTACCATCTGGAACAAGCTACCGGAGGTGCTCCGTAGAGAACCCAACCTTCTTCGCTTTAGGAAATCCCTGAAAACCTTACTTTTCAAGGACGCGCTTACATCCCTGTAGTTAGGTCGATATTTCTATACTTTCATCTTGTTTCTTGTTGCTGTACTTGGTCAGAAGCGCTTTGAGACCTGTCGGTGAGTTGGCGCGATACAAAACCCAGATACAAATACAAATAGGCCAACGCAACTCAGGATCTTTATGAGTGTATTCATTCCATAACGTGCTGTACATTATGGAAGAAATACCATACTTAACATACATGTCCCTATTAGGCGTCCCCTCCGGGGGGGGGCGGTTGTGCTTTGTCAAGTCTCAAATTGGTACCACTACAATAGCAACACATCCTACGAAGTGTGCTGGAAACAGGCATGCCAAAAATAGTGCAAAATATGTAGTTTTATAATCAAAGTAGCGCTTAAAGTACTCTTCGTACGTTGCGCCGTTCGAACAAAGTTAAAAATAGAGAAAAATCTCCTCATTACCTGCCTATATGAATTGCAATGCATATGTAATTCAAACAAATACTAATATTGGCCAATCTTACAAACAAAGCCGCAGTAAGTGTTACTAAACTACCTTACCAATCAAAGGCGTCAAACCAACAGCAAGTGCAGCAGAATGGCTCTTACCAATCAAATGGTGTCCAGGTTCCAACTGCCAAGTTCTCAAATTGACCAAATGGTCACTGCACGGCGAATCAACAGAAGAGACCTCAGTCGAGGACCGGCGCCACCTGGATGGTCAGATCAGACAGAAAGGAAAACACCGTGGGTGCCAAGACTCGGGTCTCCTCAGGTAGCGATCACGTCCAAAGTGAGATTCCAATCCTTCGTCGCAACCAGTCCTTCGGGCATCCGAGTCGCTGATGAGCCCCGCGTTGGCAGCGCCAATTTGTATTGGTGAGCCTCAGCAAGGCCTACCAGTGCAAGGGATTCACCCTTCTATGCACAGAGTCCTCAGACCAATAGGAAGAAGTTGGCACAGAAACTGGAAATCGAAAAGAGAGAGTTGATTAAACCTCATGAGGTGGAACTACATTCACACATCACCCTTCGGCAATGTATGAAGTAGCACACTGACTGGAAGGTGCTTGGTCCTTTTATACCCACACAGGGGCTCAAATGCAGGCGGTACGAGTACAGAATGCTGGTTTTAAATACATACAAGGTCATACAGAGAGTGTGCCGGCAACAAGTGGGAGGGGCTGACAGTTAGCTAACTCTGGTGGACACATCCTGACAGTTACAAGTTGGGGACAGCTGTAAGCTCAACTGAGCATGTGCGAAGCAGAAGAGGCAAAATATATCTTGTCTCTAGGCAGATTTCAAGAGCAGTTAACAGGAAGGTAGGGCAGAGCAAATGGTGAGCACATGGCAAACAAAATGGCTGCCAGAAATGCAAAATGGATTCCACATAACGGACAAGATAGTCTCTAAATACAAGATTTCTTCTGCTAATGCTTAACCTAATCGCTGCTAAATTACAACACGCCCAGAGGGGCTGACTTTGTTAAATAAAGAGCAGGTGTTCAAAATCATAACAAGTTGCCGTTTCCTCATTTCATGAGGCTCGTGAGCAAGGGCCGTGGCCCAAAATGCGGTGACACACGTATTTTAATGGAGGGATGTGAACTGACTCTGCTGGGGCCCTCGTTGGATGATGTGAACTCCGAGTGGCCTCCTCACTTTGGGCAACCTGTTGGATTGATATATATATATATATATATATATATATATATATATATATATATATATATATATATGTATATATATATATATATATATATATATATACATATATATACATATATATATATATATATATATAGTGATGAATGATGGCACATTTGAAATAAACTAAAAAGAAGCACCAAATTGGGTCTACCTCGTCTCATTGCAAGTCCATGGTGAAGTTGTAGAGGAGGCGAGCTTTTGAAGAATATATACTTATTTATTTTCACTCAAAAAAGCAAAGGTTTACTGGGATTTATAGTTAGGCTCAGATTTCACTTGTAGAAAACCAGTGAAATTCAACAGAAATAGTTACCAAAGCTAACTTTAACTTACACCCCACAATGCACTGCTTATGACCTCACATAGAATGTCACTCATGCCATGGTCAGTGAGATTGTTGATGCCATCTTCCAGACATTGTAAGTGTTTTCTTAAACTGTTTGTGTGTTAACCGTATATATTAAGGTACCACAAAAGTAAAATTACTATTCTTTGTGTGCTACTAATGAGTGATTCATTTTTTTAATATAGTTTATGTGAGTTGTGTGGGAGTGTCTGTACAGGTGTGGAGTCAGTGTATAAGTGGCTGTAAGGGTGTATAAATGGGTGTCTGAGTATCTGTAAGGGTTAGTTAGTGGCTGTGTGAGTCACTGTATAGGTGAGCGAGTAAGTGTGTCAATGGCTGTATGATTGGGTGCATGAGTGGCTGGGTGTCTGAATTTTTCTATGAGTGAGTGACTGGTATTTGTAAGTGGCTATATAGGTGAGGGAGTGGCTGTTTGAGAGAGTGTTTGGGTAAGTGAGTTAGTGTATGAGTGGCTGTATGGAAGACAGAGTGTCTGTATGATTGACTGTATGGGTGAGTAAGTATCTGTGCAATTGCTTGTATGAATATGTGTATGTAAGTGGTTGTGTGGGTGTGTGAGTCAGTATGTGAGTGGATGGGTGAGTGAGTGGCTCTGTTGAAAGGCTGTATGGGTGAGTGAGTGTGTGTGTGTGTGTGTAAAAAGCTGTATAGGTGAATAGCTGGATGTGTCTGTAGCTGTATGGGTGAGTGTCTGGTTGCATGATCAGTCTCTATGTGTGAGTGAGTGAGTGAGTGTGTGAGTGGCTCTATGGATAAATGAGTGGTTGTGCAAGTACTTTTATGGGTCTCTGAATGTGCAGGTGACTGGTTGTGTAGGTGTGTGAGTGGGCATTTGAGAGATTGTGTGGGGTGTGAGTGGCTTTGTGAGTGGTTTTATGGAAGATGTCATGAGTGATGTCCTTTCAGATGTCATGAGTGATGTCACTGACCATGTCATGAGTGGAGAAGTGTGGCTCAATGGTTAGAGCGGCAGACCCTGATGCAGAGGTCTAGCCCGGGACCAGGGTTCAATTCCCCGCCTTGGCGGGTCTTGGGCTCAAAATTCCACGGACCTGATAATTCTCGCCTTGGTGCCTATTCTAATCATAGAGTCCCATTCTGCAACTCTGGGCAATAGCTTGATTAATCTCCACAACGGCCCTCACAACGCTAAGGATGCCTGGCCTTCACCCTGGGGGTGCCCAGAAGTGGTCGCTTCACAGGGAAAGCCAGGACGGGTTCCAAAGCGGTATTCGTACAAGCGCCTTGAGACGCTTGTGGGTGAGTAGTGCGCTATACAAGTATCAATTTACAATTCATAATATGTGAGGTCATAAGCAGTGCATTGTTAGGATGTAAGTTATAGTTAGCTCATGTAACAACAGCTACAGAATTTCACTGGTTTTGTATGAGTGACATCCAAAGCCTAACTATAACGTCACTTTAACCTTTGTTTTTTTCAGTGAATTCCTAAGGTTTTTTTTATTCTATTTCCTAACTGTCACATCCCTGTAATCTTAATTTCTTTCAGAGAATTTCTGTGGGTTTAAATACAAAATATCCTAACTATAATGTTCATGTAACCTTTGTGTTTTTTAAGTGAATTTGTAACCTATTTTTAATTTTATTTCCGAAATATAATCTCTAACCCTTGACACAGAGTGCGTGAGTGAGTGCATGAGTGTCTCAGTGGGTGTATGAGTGTCTGAGTATGTTAATAGGTGGATGTGAGAGAGTATGAGTGGGGTCATAAGGGGTATATGAGTGCATAAGTGGGTCTCTGAGAGGATGTGTGAGTCCTGACAGAGCCTGTGAGTCAGTACATGATTCTCAGATCTGTGTGTGTGGGAGAGAGTATGAGCGCTTCTGTTAGTGAGTATATGAGTGTCTGTGAGTGGGTGTATGTGTCTGAGTTCATCTGTGAGTGTGGGCATGAGTGGATGGGTTTGTGAGTGGCTGTGAGAGTGCCTGAGTTGTTCTGTGAGTGGGTGCATGAGTACCTGAGGGGGTTCTGCTAGTTTTCTGCCTTTTTTGCTCATTTCTGACCTTTATTTTGCATCTTTCTGCTCGTTGCTGACCTTCATTTGTCCTCTTTATGCTCATTTCTGATCTGTATTGTGCCTTTCTGCTCGTTTCTGACATTTATTTTGCATATGTTGCCTCTTTCTACTCATTTAAGACCTTTATCTTGCCTCTTTCTGCTGCTTTCTGAGCTTTTTTTTGCCTCTTTGTGCTTATTTCTAATCTCTATTTTTCCTCTTTCTGCTTGTTTCTGACCTATATTTTGCCTCTTTCTGCTCATTTCTGGTCTCTATTTTGTCTCTATCTGCTCATTTTTTAGCTCTATTTTACCTCTTTCTGCTCATTTGTGACCTTTATTTTGCCACTTTCTGTTCATTTCTGAGTTCTAGTTTACCTCTTTTTGCCTGCTTTTAACTTTTCTTTTGCCTCGTTCATCTTTTCTTGTCCCTGGGACATTGTAGGGAACCTCGAGGCCACAGCAGTCCAGCCGGCTCCCCGCCTCCTGCAGAAAACAGCACTGCTTTCCCATTCAGGGAGGTGCTAAGCATGCAGCCCCCTGTGTGCGAGAGCAATCCTTTCATCTCTTTCCCTCTGCATGCCTATTGGTAGGGAAAGAGATGAAACCACTGATTTTAGTGGGCTCGAGCACTTTAACAGTTCCTGCCCGATGGAACTAGAGTGTTTGATTTGGCTTGGCAGGAGCAAATAGCTATGTCCCTGGATGGGCACCCCAGAACATAGCAGGAGCCTGCCCTGAGGGTGGCGGTTTCCACAGCCATGTATGGGTCCAGGAGGGGGGCTGCCTCCGGAAAGGTGGTCCGCTTCCATTTTTTCAATAAATATTTTGCTCCTGGGAGTTGGTGGTCCTAGGGGCCCTGGGGAGGTCTGCGTGGGCCACATACATTTTTTTTAGCTGACGGGAAGGTGGTGGTCCCCAGGGCTTGGGATGTTCTGTGCGACCCATCAATATTTCTTTAGCCCAGGAAAGGTGGTAGTACTCGAGGCTTAGAGAGCCCATGGTGAGGGGGTCCCATGCACCCACCTCATTTTAAAGCAATAAATCCCTGGGGAAGTGGTAGCCCCTGGGTTCAATGGGCCTCAGGATAGGGGCCCAGCATGCTTCCCTCCTTTTAAAAAAATGCCTCTGGAACCTGGCCCACCAGGGGGCTATGTTCGAAACAAGAGCGGGAGTCCACACTTATTTAAAAAAAAAAAACAATTTGCTGCACATTTGCTGCTCCATTGTGTTTTCTCAGTGCAAAACCTTTTTTAAGTCCTTTTTGGCACTGTTGGGTCCCTTGGGACCCCATGACCAGAGATAAGGGACGGGGGCATTCCTACCCAGCCCCCTTTTATAATTATGGTTTAAATTGTTTACTGAGTTTTAGCAACAAACAATATGTTCCACAGTATCAGACTGAGACACAGCCCTCGTATGATTTACTGCAAAGATAAGTGGCTGGCTGTAGAAAGTAAGGCACTCGTAGAAAAAACAGAACAAAAGACATACTGTGTGAAAAACGTATCCCATCCTCCCATCCCTTCCCCCACCCCATCCCATGTCCACCAAAAAAAAGAGAAAAATGTTGTAAGATATTGTATTTGAAGTTCGGGCCTCACCCCTTGTCTCCCTGGGATTCAGATATCCGCAACAGGCAGAGGTACCTTGGGCAGGTAACTTCCCTGAACTCAGAGGAAAGAAGGAACAAAAAGGGTTGCCATAACTCAGCAAATGAGGAGCCCTTCCCCACCGTTGTCAATGTGAATTTCTCCATCCCCAGGACGTGCCATAGCAGGTGCAGCCACCCTGTGAGGGTAGGGATCTGGGTGATGCGCAAGTGTGCTAGAACATTTTGCACTGCCAAACCCAGCGCTATCGCCATCAGCCAGCCCCGGTGGTATCTAAGTGGGAAGGTCACAGGATTTGGGAGACCTAAAATGACATAGGCCAGGAAGCACAGTATCTGTGTGTCTAAGTGTGTGTCTATATCATTCAAGATTTGAGCCCAGTACCCCTGAATGTGCGTGCAGTCCCAAAGCAAATGTACCAATGTGCCAACCTCCCCGCATTCCCACCAACAGGTGGCATCTTGAGAAGGGTCCATAGATTAAGTCTTTTGGGGTTAGAATACCAATAGGTAACTAGTTTGGTGAGAGTTTCTGTCAATGCCGTGTGGTATGCTGAGTGACGAGCTCTATAATATAACGCATCCCATTTCTTGTGAGTGAGTGTTCTGCCCAGGTCCCTTCCCCACCTCGCGGGACTGGCGCTATACATGTGTGTGTTCCAGGCTAAGAGCATTTTATAGAGGTCTGAAGTAAGTTTCTTGTCAGATGTACGACTAATAAGCTACTTTTCGTATGCGGTCAGGAACCTGCTCATGGAGGGCTTCATCTGGGAGAGATGGACCCGATGTCAAATCTGACAGTATCAGAGTCTCTCAGATTCGGGGAGTCTGTAGTATAGTTTAAGCTGGTGGAACGTATAATTCCGTCCAAATCGAATAGGTGGGCCACCGAGCGGCAGCCGTAGGACCTCCATCGAGCGGTGGTAGTCGTGTCCGTATCCGGTTAGAAATCAGGGTTCTCAAACAGCGGGGTAAGAGGTGAGTGGAAGGTAGTGAGACTGTGTTTAAGGTTAGTGTGATCCCACGTGTCCAGCAAGACCCGGGTGATGTGGGTCGCATAGAGATTGGGGGGCCTACGTTTCCTACTTAGGAAGAGAATACCCTACAGTGAGTTGGCAGCTATTGCCTGATCCTGGAAGAGCCAGTGTTTCTCCGACTCCAGGCGGCTCCACTCAACTAAGTGCCGTAGCTGGGCCGCTTGAAAATAAAGAAGGAGGTCGGGAATGTCAAGACCACCTTTCTCCGGAGAGAGCATCGTCAACGCTTGCTTCATCCGAGGTTTGCAGCTGTTCCAAAAGAAGCGTACAAGTTCGTATTGGGTCTGTTTGATCCACCCTGTTGGGGGTTGGTGAGGTAAGGTGTGGAACAGGTATAAAATTTGAGGCAGAATAGTGATCTTAATGGCCGCTATTTTACCCAGCCTGGAGAGTGGGTAGTGCTTACATTGGCCCAGCTCTTTACGAATCTTCTGTCGCAGTAATGTGTAGCTGATATGGCTGTATCTGCCAGGGAGGGAGTCAGCTGAATCCCCATGTATGGGATCGCATCGGTCGCCCATTGAATGGGGTGGCAGACTTGGAGGCATGTGTGGGTGGAGGGCGTGAGGGAGAGGTCAAGAGCAACCGATTTGTCCATGTTCACCCTGAATCCTGAGGCTGACGCAAATGTGTTTAGCTCTGCTAGGCATGGTGTTAATGTGAGGAGGGGGTCCAATCCCCTTTTCTTTTTAAAAGTTTTTGGTGAGACTCAGCTGAAGCTGAGTCCCAAGATGGCTGCCAACACTTCCTGGTTGAAGTGTTGGCAGCCAATCAGATTTGAGCACAGGGACTTTCGGATCCTTGGAGGATCCGCTTCCCATTATATCCAAATTTGGATTTCCATTAATATTTTAAAAAGTACTGAACATTTTTACACCAATTTAAAAAAAAAGGTTGCTTTCTGGACCAACAGCTATCTTTCTGTTAAATTTGGTGTCATTCCGTTCAGCAGTTCGGGCTGTAGTTGTCTAAAATCTCTATGGGAATTGACATGGGAAATGCACATTTTTTGACACGTCCTTTTTCTTGGTCCCTACTTGTTTGATCCCCCCAACACTTTCCATGCACTACAAGATTCACCAGACCGATTTTTGGGGGAAAATTTCATGAAGATTTGTCAAATGGCACTCAAGGTATAGACACGTCAAAAACGCTTTTCCATAGGAAACATAGTCCTAGCTATAAGTATATACACACACACACACCCATACAACCTTTTGTTCGCCTACTGAAACACCCACACAACCACTCACATACCCATTCACAAGCCCATACACTACTCATACACACACTCACTCCTCCATAGAGCTAGTCAAACACACCCTCACTCAGTTGTACAGCCACTCACACAACCATTCACTCACCCATACAGCTACTCATACAACCACTTATTTACCTACACTCTTACTCACACACCCATTCACTCACCCATACTGCCTCTAAACACAGCACTCAATCACCCATACATGCACTCATGCACAACCTATTTCTCCATTTGCATATCCATAAGAGCACTCACACACCAGCTCACTCACCCATACAGCCATTCACACAGACACTCACTCTCCGATTACAGCCACTCACACACCAACTCACTTAACCAAACACCCACTCAAACAGCCGCTCTCTCACCAATACAGCAATTTACACACCCAGTAACTCACTCATATTGCCATTCATATACCCACTCACTCTCCCATAGAGTCACCACATACCCACTTACCCATCCATAGAGCCACTTACACCACCACTCACTCACCCATACAGCCACTTACACATCCACTCCCTCGCCAATACAGCCACTCAAGCAGCACCTCACGCATCCACACAGAAACTCACATACCCATACACATAAGGATACATAAAGTCACACACCCACTCACATAATATATGTTAGAAGAATTATCACTGGCTTCCATCCAATGTTCAATTTTATGGTGATCTTATCATTGACGTGCGCGTCAATACGCATGCAGCACAGGCTGAGTGAAAGTGTAATTTTTCCCCTCATGATCTCTCATATGCCAACGTCAGTGTTCGATTCGCCCCCATGGACCAAAGCGCTGGTGCGCTCTGACAGTGATGGACAATCGGGGGCATGGCAGCCAAAGAACTATTAGCAATCCCACTTTTTGGGACTCACTAGATGTAACAAGAGGGGTTGTTTGATCCCGAGGACCCTCAGCAGCTAAGGGGACTTCATCCCCTAACAAGTAGTGCACCAGGAGGTGTGTTTGCAAGGTGGTGGAGAAAGGGGGTTGTGCCATAAAGACCTCTCAGCAATCCTGTGATGTGGAACGTACTGAAGGTCACAGGAAGGGTAGTTTGCCCCCAGGATGTCCTTGGGGGCTATCAACTCCTCCTGTTACCTCCGGTAAATCTCACACAGCGTTATTGCTGAGAGGTCTTCGGTGGCCACTCCCCCTTTGTCCACCACTCGGCAAACACGTCCTGGTGCACTACTAGAAGGGGAATGAAGTCCCATTGGCTGCTGAGGGTCCTTGGGGGCCAAAAAGTCCTCTTATTACCTCCAGTAAGTCCCACACAGCGATTGGCTGAGAGGTCTTCAGAGGCCATGCCCCCTTTTTCCACCGTTGTGCAAACCCACTCCAGGGTACACTACTGGTTGGGGGATGAAGTTCACTATACTTTTGAGGGACCTTGTGGTCAATTATCCCTCCTGATACCTCCAGTAAGTCTCACAAAGCTGGATTGCTAGGTGGTAGTCGGAGACCACACATCCTTTCTCCACCCCTCTACAAACGTACCTCCCGGTGATCCACTGGTTGGGGGGAAAAGTCTACTTTTGTTTTCTCAGAAGTAAAGTGAAATGAATCCCCCAATGAGTAGTGCACCAGGTGGCACGTTTGCAGAGTGGTGCAGAAAGGGGTGGGGGCTCTGGCAACTTGCAGGTGCCTCTTTTAATTTTTTTATTTATTAGGTTTTTGGCCCAGGTACCCCACCCTCTGTGGCCAGGCCCTTTCTTGTATGGGGAGAGGGACATGCAGCACCTCTCATTCAGTTCTCGGGACAGCGGATGGCTGAGTGGCCTCCCGCACTCAAATTTACAAATGCCCCAGAAGGTTGTGGCTCCTGGGGCTGCAGGGGGGTCGTCATGGACCCGCATTTTTTCAAATTAAAGCCCCCACATTCCTTTAAGAAACACCCTGGTGAGGTGGTGGTCCCTGGAGCCATGGGAGTCCAAGAGGATACCTTCTTACTAAAATGTAAGAATGTGACAGTCCCGGGGCTGTGGGGGAGGCCGTATGTGCCTCCTTTCCATTAATTAGTAAAGAACCCCAGAGAGGTGGTGGTCACCGGGGCATAAAAAACCTCTTTATTTATACAATGCCTCCATGACCTGTCCCACCTGGGGGCAAATTCATAACAAAGAGCAGGAGCCTGCACTTCATTTTAACAGATATTTAGCAAAATTAGAATATCCAGCACAACTCCCACTGAAAACCTTTAAAAAAATGCTTTTATCCCCGGGCAGGGCTCCTATGGGACCCCCTCACCATACCTGGGGAATCAGAGTATTCCTACCCTGCCCCCTTTTCATTATTTTTTACTTTTTTGTGGGAATTGTCTTCAAGTTGTGTCCCAAGATGGCTGCCAACACTTCTTGGTTGAAGTGTTGGCAGCCAATAAAATTTCAGTAGGATTTATGGAGGATTTTGGGCTTTCAGACATCTACATTATTAAAACTTAAATATCTCAAAAAGCACGCTTTCTGGACCAACAGCTAGCTTTCTGACAAATTTGGATTATTCAGTTCAGAGGTTAGGACTGTAGTCATGTTCAAAAGAAGAAAAATCCTCATAAATCTAACATGGGAAAAATGCATTTTCTGACCCCCACTTTTCTCTCAGCCCCCGCTTGACTGCTTACCCCGAACTTTCAACACAGCAGCTGAAACAAAAAGAGGATGTTTTTGAAAATGGAAGATTCTCAAAATAAAAAACACTTTTCCTATGGGAACTTTAGTCCTGACTATATCTACCTACTGGCTATTGTCAGTAGGTTATTGAGGTTATATATTTATATATTACCTACTAGGTAGTTATAGTTAGGATCTAGTTTCCATAGAAAAAGTATTTTTGACTTGCCTATAACTTTGGCATTGTGTGACTAATCTGCATGAAATCTTCTGAAAAATGTGGCAAAGAAGGTTCTGTGTGTCAAGGAAATTTTGGGGATGATACCTGCAGCGGAGACCAAGAAATAGGGGCAGGAAATAAGGGTGCATTTGTAATGGTAATTCCCATAGGAACACGTTGTTGAACCTACAGCCCAAACCGCTGGATGGAATTACACCAAATTTGGCTGAAAGGTAGATGCTGTTCTCCAGATTGTGTTTTCCATTATCGGGTGAAAATCCATTCAGTAGTTTTTGAGAAATGTAAGCTGAAAATTATAGAGTTATCTCTGGCCACGGATATTTCACAACGATTTCGTGATTAATGGTGCATGCCAACAGGAATGCTGTGATTGGCAGGATGCAAACTGAACAGAATGTTGTGGCCACCATTTTATCTATCTGGAACGGTTATAGGGGCTAAACTTCTCTGTGAAAGCAAACATAAGGGGTCAAGGTACACTGAGCCCATTTTCGAGAAATGTAACTGTTAGTGACACAAGTTATGTGTCCAAAATTGATTTTTTTAATTGTGTGCAATATTCACGAAGCCGCCACAACCACCCTGTTATATAGAGATATTAAGAGAGTTGTAAATGCTATTATACAGTCATTTAGATAATGTGTTTAGTCAGTTGGTTATAATACATTTTGCAGTTATACGTTTTGAATGTAGTTGTGGCGATTGAATCTCTGCATTTGGTTTGTTATTTTGCAAGGTATTTGAATTGATAGACAGCATTCCCTTTGCCTGAGGACAGAGCTATTTCGGAGCTGGGTGCCACAAACGACAAATGTCAAGTGGTGAGGTGTAAGTAAAAAAGACAACAGAGAGTTGCAAAAACTACAATCAATTTGAAATCTAAAAACTACAATGAATTCTAAACGATGCCGATTTTGAAATTATACATTTTATGTACAGTGAGTTTTAATTCTGCTCGTACGAGGATGCGATTAAAAGACATGCGACACTGGTCAATGCTGGATTAACAAAGTGGTAGTAGCAGTTGAAGTACTGTTACTATTTAAGTGTGATTGGACTCACATGCAGACTCTACTCTTATATTTTTTCCAACACTCTTTTCAGTTAGGAAAGGCTGCAGGGAAAGCCTAAACACGTCCTGAATGTGAATTAATGTTGCTGAAGTTGATCATTGTTGAGCAATGGCTGTAATTAAATGAAGAAAGATACTTAAACACCAAGTGCAGACTCTTATCTATATCTGAAGTAATAGTGTTTATGCTGAGGTGCCTGCAGAGACGTCATTCTCTGCACCCCCATCGGTCTGGGGCACTCCAGTAAGACCCCAACAGTGAAGGGTCACGACTTGTGAAACCAGAGTGCCCCCGAAACCAGTACCGAGTGATAGAAGGAAAGTGAAAATTGACAGACAGCGCTTCCTTTGCCTGAAGACAGAGGTATTTATATACAGATATTTGTATAACTCTTTTAACAACTGAATCATATTCAGGTCTTTTAAAATTGTATTTGAATCTGATGTGTTAAATACCTTTGCTTGCTGATTTCTCTTCTCCTGACTACGCCCCTATTTAATTCCTGATGTTCACGCCCACTCGGGCACCCAATCACGTAGGAGGGGGGTGTAGCCAAGGCTGCTGCCGGCCATTTAATGACAGTTGCAGCACTGGAACGCAGCGGTCGTGCGCAGCGGATGTGCCGGTGGTATGCCAAAGGCACCCGTCCAAGGACGTCCGTGCCAGGGACCAGTTATAATGCCCAAATAGTAGCCTACTCCCCAGCTGAGCTCATACAGTTTCACTCTAATAAGCTAATACACAATGCCTCTATCTGCACCAGCCTGGTCAAGCATGGGATCATGGCAAGTAGAAGATCATTCCCTGAATTACTATGTCCTATCCATAGTGCATGACCCCCACAGCTACAAGAGCGAAATGGTGTCCAGAGGCTATCTGTCCTATATCTTAATACCTGCTCCATAGTAAAGCATCACTTAGACATATTTCTCCTACTAAAATTTGTGCAGCCTGACATCCTTCTGCTGACAGAAACCTGGCTGTCCCAAGACTCCTCCCATGACATCCCGGCAGTCCTACCCAAGGATTACTACATCCTCCAAGCCAACCGCCCCCAGGGGAAAATGAGCGGGGGAGTAGCCACTATAATATACCATGACTGCCGTAACATTGCTAGTTCTACCGTCAGTAGATAACCTTGTTGTTAAGCTAGAATCAGATGCAGCCTCCAATCTGTGTTTTACTCTATAGGCCCTCTCATAGTATACCTCCATTCCCACAATCCTTAGGCGAACAAGTAGCTCACATAATAACCAATCATGCAAAAATCTTGCTGATCGGGATTTCAGCTATTGGGCTAATGATCCATCAGGCGGCCCTCAATCCATTGAACTGTCTGAGTTACTTACTGGGTTAAACTTACCCAGCAGGTGACCTCTGTCACTCACATTAAAGGTCACACTCTTGATCAGGTTTGGACATCCAATCTCGTCACATCCACCATGTCAATCCCATCCTGCACTTGGTTGGATCATTATCGAATTAAATTCACTATCAATAAAATGACCATAGCCAAAACCCCACCTCTGAAGGGGTAACAACTAGGAACTGGAATAAAATTGACAAAACACTATTCCTGAACACATTGGCTAATTCTGTCCCACCTAATCATTCCTCTATGAATCATGGCGATGGAAATTTAACAGCATGGTTATCAGCTGCAAGCAACAAACATGCACCCCCCGGTAAACACACACTGGCTCCAACATCAAGAAGCTCAGAGATGGTTCTCTACCAACCTAAATTCCCAAAAAGAAGCTCTTTGGCAACTTGAAATGAAGTGGAGGCACAAATACCTATCTGAGGATAAAAGGACACACTCAGATGCTATGAAAACCTATAAAAAACTATTCTTAAGACCAAAGCTGCCTATTTTTTCTCCAAGATCCTGACTGCCACAAATAGGTCTAAGGAGATTTTCTCAATTGTCAACAAACTGTCCAATCCTGACAGAGTCACAATCAAACCCACTCCCTCTCAAACCTTATGCAACTCCCTGAATACTTCTTCATTGATAAGATCACTAAAATGAAGGCTAGCTTTCCAGCATGCCCAAACCCCAAGACTAGTCCCATTACCCCTATAAACCCTAGCACCTTCAAACAATTTCCAACAATTAGCAATGAGACATTCTTGGATCTACTATCCATAGTAAAATCAAGTTCACCCAACGACTGCTTCCCTCTTGGCATCCTAAAGGAAGTATTCACTGCTCTCTCCGGTCTGGCTCTATCTCTTTTGAACGAGTCACTATCCCAGGGCCTAGTCCCTGAGATCTTCAAGGAGGCAATTATTGTCTTCCTCCTGAAGAAATTAGGAAGTGACCCTGAAACTGCCTAATTACTGTCTGATCTCTTTACACCCTTACCTGGACAAGATCTTGGAGGCTCACGTGACTAGATGCCTCGCCCTATTCTTGGGAGAGTCAAAATACTTTGATTCCTTTCAAGCAGGGTTCTGCCCAGCACATTCCACAGAGGCTGTAATACTGACGGTACTGGACACCCTCAGCAGGGAGGCCGATAGGGGCTCCCCGAAGGCCCTGGTGCTGCTCGACCTCTGCACGGCTTTTGACATGGTTGACTACGTTATACTGGTCGATCGTGTCAGAGACCCAGGGATCTAGGGACCAGCCTTGGGTAGGATCAGCTCTTTCTTGGAAATTTGCTCCCAGCCTGTCCGCATTGCTCCATTTACAGCCTCCAAAGTGAGAACTACTTGTGGAGTCCGGCAGGGTTCCTCACTCTTCCCTCTCCTATTTAACCTTTATCTTCTCCCACTGATTCGGGCCCTAAAAGAGAGGAAAATCTGCACTTTTAACTACGCTGATAACTTTCAACTAATATTCTGCATCAGCGACAACCCCGACTTGATCGGTGACTTTCAGGCCACCATGATATTCATTAGCAGGTGGATGAATAGCAATCACCTAAAACCCAATCCAGACAAAACTGAGCTAGTCCTAACAGGGGTTCCCCCAACCCCTGGGGCCCACAGTTTTGGCCAACGGAACTGGGCCAATCCCCCCTCCCCATCTGCCTCAGCCAAAAGCCTTGGAATAACAATAAATCGTGGTCTTACCATGGAATCCCAAATTAGGTCAGTGGTATCTACTTGCTTTTTCCAGTTGAGAAAAATAAGAAAGATCAGAAGATTCCTTACCCAGGAAGCTCTGACCCTAGTGGTCCTTACCATGGTTATGTCCCATGTTGACTATGCAAATTCCCTCTACTTTGGTCTGCAACTGGTACAGAACCAAGCAGTGAGACTGGAAAGGGGCGACCACTCGGTCCCCCCGAACGTATGGTTGGGTGCCCCGATCCCCCCGGGAAACCATCTTGGGGGGGAGGCGTGGCTCGGCTGGTATGCCCGAAGTGGCGTAGCCGGGGCGCGCCCTTTCCCGCCCAGGAGGGGTTGTCCTAGACACCCGCAAGGAAGACCACGCTCAGTAGGCGTACCGGAGGAGGGTCCCCGCCCTCCCGCAGATGGATAAAAAGAGCGCGAATCCGAAGAAGCATCCTCTTGTTCCTGTGCTCTGAAGGCTGCACCAACTCGTTGCTCGTGAGCCCTCGACGGAACAAGCGGCAATTTTGAGAACTTGTAATCTTGTTGTTTCTCTTTCAGTTATTTGGCGTACGAAAGATCCAGGACCTCGTTGATCAACCAACGCAGAGGACACGAAGCTATGGCCGGCAAGAAAGCAGGGAAGATCTCTGAGTTGGAGAAGGTACTGCGCACCTTGTCGAACCGAATGGCGATTATGGACCGAAAATTCGGTAAAGTTGAGTCGATCGGCCGAGGTTTGGCCGATGTTAAAAAACAGTTGGCGGCCCTGAACAGCTCAGGCCGTCCTAAGAAGGTAATAGGCCCGGCCTTGCCGGGAGTCGTCCCTGAGGGTAGGGGAAAGCGTGTTAAGAGGAGGGCGGTTTCGGGGGAAGATCCGGTTCCTGAGGTAGCCCCGATCGCCCCCATCACACCGGCGGACAGCCCGGTACCAAACGCAGGTATAGGTTTTCCAATCCCCGTTGTAATTACTCCTGTTAATGATGAGGAGATGCCCCCGGAACTAGCCATCTAGCCATCCAGTTAGCGGCAGTGTTGCCATGGCTCAAGAAGAAAGCGGGGGGGGCAGTGGCCGCGGGGGACCCGGCCGAGGAGGCTAGACTAATAATCGAGCAGTTACGGCAGTCGAGAGAGGCCGCGACGGCGAATGTTCCTCTTGTTCCCCCACAGGTGGCGCCGGGAGGACCTGCGGTTAGCCGGGAAAAGGGGGTAGACACTACGGTCGAACCTGGTAAGCAAGCATTGCCAATGGCAGGGGAGGGTTTGTTACCCTCAAGGCGCGAAAGGGTGGCCCAGCACATCCCTGCGGCCACAAAGGAACTGATATGGGGGAGAAATATGTGAATATGTTTTCATTGTTGACCGACCATCGTGAGATGGAATATGCGAAATCCCAGAAGGATTTATGGCACCCCAGTGTATGGCGGGCCAAAATGGCGGAATTTAGGGTCGATGAGACGGTAGCGAATTGGGTAAAGGCCTTTTCGATATTTACGGCAGTCATGGGGGAACGGAAGCCTGAAGTGATGACTGAGTTGACCTGTTATCAGAATAGGATTATGGATTTTTATACCATGTATGAGGGAGACGAGTGGAAAGGTTATGATATGAAATTCCGAAAAGCGAAAGAGTTTGATGCAACTTTGACCTGGGATTGCCTCGACTCGGTATCATGGCACAAGCAGCTCTTGCCTGGGGCGGCAGGTACGTCCTCGCCGGGCGGGAGCGGGTCGGGCCAGCTCGCCAAAAGCCCGCGGTGCCCTTTCGAGCGGGTGCCGGTGGGGAATATCAGCCCAAGACCGGCGGGAATGGCGGCAAGCGGGGGGTTTGTTGGGGCTTCAATAGAGGCAACTGTAGCAGGCTCCAGGGAACATGTAGGTTCAGGCATGCGTGTGCGGGCTGTGGGAACTCCTCACACCCGGAGAGTAGCTGTAGATCAAAAAACAGCAGAACGGGAGGAAAAGGGGGGTCTAAGCAAGAGTGAGGTGATACTTTGTAACCGGTTGCCTACACCTGTCGATATCATGGCACTGACTCCTTGGTTGAACAAATACCCTGATCATGTATCCGCCGGGGTGTTGAGGAATGGATTCCTATATGGCTTCAACATCCCGGCGGGGGATTTTCGGGGGGACTCGTTGTGTAAAAATTAGTTATCTGTCCAACATAACCCAAATGTAGCTGCAAGGAAAATTTCCATAGAAGTCAGCTTGGGGCGGGTTGCGGGGCCTTTTCATCACCCGCCGGTGGCGGATTTCGTGTGTTCCCCGCTAGGGGTGGTACCAAAGAAAGACCCGGGGGAGTTTAGACTCATTCACAACTTGTCTGCACCAAGGGGTTCTTCGGTGAATGAAGCCATTGACCCGGATATTTGTTCGGTGCGGTACGCATCGTTCGACGATGCCGTGGCCATGTTAAATCACCTGGGCCCCGGAGCGCTGATGGCGAAATCAGACATCGAATCGGCATTCCGGTTGCTCCCGGTACACCCGCGAGATCAGCGATTGCTAGGTTTTACTTTTCAGGGGAGTTATTACATGGATAAATGCATGCCTATGGGTTGCTCCATTTCTTGTGCCTATTTTGAAATTGCCAGCTGTTTTTTAGAGTGGGCATTCACCATGGCCACAGGGCATAGGCATGTTATGCACTATCTGGATGACTTCCTGTTCTTGGGAGCAGTCAGTGATACGAAATGTGCGCAGGCGCTACAGGACTTCTGCATCCTCATGCGGGAGTTCAGAGTCCCATTGGCACCAGGTAAGACGGTGGGACCATCTACTTCACTGGAGTTTCTGGGAATTGAGCTTGATTCTGTGGAGGGATGTTTCCGTTTACCAATTGAAAAGGAGACCAAGTTTAGGGCTTCCTTGAGACAATGCCTGGGCAGGGAGAAAGTGACCCTGCACCAGTTACAGCAAACAGTGGGTCAGCTTAACTTTGCCTTAAGGGTGATACCAATGGCCCGCCCCTTCTCAAGCTCTATTGCACAAGCTATGGTCGGTCTCAAGGAGGGACACCACCGTACAAGACTGTCGGCAGAGGTTCGCCAGGATATGCGCATTTGGTTGGCATTTCTGGCGGACTTCAACAGTCGAGTTGTGTGGAACAAGCCACCAGCGTCTTCAGCTGAACTAGGTCTGTGGACTGACTCAGCTGGGAGCGTGGGATTTGGCGCCATCTTTGGTAACCGATGGTCGGCGCAAGTATGGCCGACGTGGTGGCACTCCAGCGGTCTGACAGGTAACATTGGGTTCTTGGAGCTATTTCCCATTTGGGTTGCTCTGATGGCATGGCCGGACGATTTCAGGGACCGTTCAGTGGTGTTTTGGTCCGACAATATGACTGTGGTTGAGTGCATTAACCAGCAGGCAGCCCGCTGCAAGTGGATCTTGAGATTGTTGAAGGAAATTGTATTACTTTGCATGAGATTGAATGTACAGTTCAGGGCAAAACATGTGCCAGGCGTACTGAATCATGCAGCTGATGCACTCTCTCGTTCACATATGCAGGCGTTCAGGGGCTATCTACCCACAGCGGACCTAGTGGCGGCACCGTTCCCCGAAGCACTATGGATAATCGGTGCCCCGGATTACAGGACCTCGTGGCAGCCAGCTTAGCCCCCAGGACAAGGAAGGCAAACGAAGGAGCGTTTCGTTCCTACTGCACATTTTTGGGTCCAACAGGGAGACAGAGCTGGGGGCAGGAGGAATCCTTCCTGGGGTTCCTGGTAGCGCTGCACAGAGAAGGCTGATCAGCGGCAACAGCCAATAGGCATAGGGCGGCCATTTCATTCATGGCACAGGTCCATGGCATAAGAGACCCGACGGGTTCCTTTTTGGTTGAGAAGGCTCTCCGCGGCTGGCAACGCCTCGAGGGTTGCAAGCAGGATGCGAGGCGCCAGATTGGTTTAGACAGATTGTCTCTACTTGTAGCAAATCTGGATGAGACGTGCTCCTCCTCTTTCGAAGCAGTTCTGTTCCGGGCAGCTTTCGCTTTGGCATTCAATGGGGCTATGCGGATGAGCGAACTCGTCGCAAGGAACAAGAAAGATATGGAGGGAGGATTGGGCAGGGATCACGTCCAAATAAGGGGTGATTCAATGGTGATCTCGATAGCCAGGTCCAAGACTGACCAGGGAGCTATGGGAATTAGTGTTATCGTGCAGAGCGCGCGAGGGTCCCCCACGTGTCCGATAAAGTGTTTAGAGGAATATTTGGCACTGAGGACGGCTACATGTGGGGGGAGTTTGCTTAGGCACAAGGATGGCACCCCACTGACGAGATTTCAGTTTCAGAGGGTGCTAGTCAAAGTCAAAGTCAAAGTCAAAGAATTTATATAGCGCACTACATACCCAGAGGGTCTCAAGGCGCTTAGGGAGGGGAGGAGGATTACTTGTCAAATATCCACGTTTTAAGTTGCTTTCTGAATGCTAGGTGGTTCTGGGTAAGGCGAAGGTAAGTGGGGAGTGAGTTCCATGTTTTAGCTGCCAAGTATGAGAAGGATCTACCTCCCATGGTGGTCTTATTGATGCGAGGTACAGTGGCGAGGGCTTGGCTGGAAGAACGTAGTTGGCGGGAGGGGGTGTAGAAGGACAGTCGTGAGTTGAGGCATTCTGGTCCGATGTCGTAGAGTGATTTGTGTGCGTGGGTTAGAAGTCGGAAAGTGATCCTCTTATTGACGGGTAGCCAGTGGAGGTTTTTCAGGTGACCAGAGATGTGTTCGTTACGCGGGATGTCTAATATGATCCTGGCTGAGGCGTTTTGGATTCGTTGGAGTTTTTTCTGGAGTTTAGCGGTAGTACCTGCATAGAGGGTGTTTCCGTAGTCCAGTCGGCTCGTGACCAGAGCATGGGTGACTGTTTTTCTGGTTTCGGTGGGGATCCAGCGGAATGTTTTTTTGAGCATGCGAAGAATGTTGAAACAGGATGAGGAGACGGCGCTAACTTGCCTGTTCATTGAAAGTGAAGAATCCAGGATAACGCCTAGGTTCCGTGCGTGGTCTGTCGGGATGGGTGCTTTTCCAAGGGCTTCCGGCCACCAAGAGTCGTCCCAAGCAGAGGGGGATGTACCTAAGATGAGGACTTCTGTTTTATCTGAGTTCAGTTTCAGACGGCTGGGTTTCATCCATTCGGCAACTTCTTTCATTCCTTCGTGTAGGTTAGTTTTGGCGGTGTTGGGGTCATTGGTGAGAGAAAGGATCAGTTGAGTGTCATCCGCGTAAGAGATGATGTTGAGGTTGTGTTGGCGGGCGATGGCCGCGAGGGGGCTCATGTATACGTTGAAGAGGGTGGGACTGAGAGAGGATCCTTGTGGTACGCCACAGATGACTTCGGTAGCCTCGGACTTGAATGGTGGAAGGCGGACTCTCTGGGTTCTTCCGGTTAGGAACGAGGTGATCCATTCAAGTGCTTTTCCTTGTATTCCGATGTTTTTGAGGCGTTGTAAAAGGGTGCTGTGGCAGACTGTGTCGAAGGCTGCAGAGAGGTCGAGGAGGATGAGGGCGACTGTGTCTCCATTGTCCAGTAGAGTTCGAATGTCGTCTGTAGATGCGATGAGTGCGGTCTCAGTGCTGTGTTTTGCTCGGAAGCCAGACTGTGAGGAGTCGAGCGATTTGTTGGCTTCGAGGAAGGCGGCGAGCTGGTTGTTGACAGCTTTCTCGATGACTTTGGCCGGGAAAGGAAGGAGCGAGATGGGGCGGTAGTTTTTGAGTTCGGTGGGGTCTGCTGTGGGTTTTTTCAGCAGGGCGGTGAGTTCAGCGTGTTTCCAGCTTTCCGGGAAGGTGGCGGAGTTGAAGGAGCAGTTGATGACGTCTCGGAGGTGCGGTGCTATGACGGAGTCTGCTTTGTTGAAGATGTGGTGAGGACATGGGTCTGTGGGGGATCCTGAGTGGATGGAGTTCGTCAGGCGGATGGTGTCCTCAGTGGAGATTGGGTTCCAGTCGTAAAGGGTGTTCAAGGGGGGGGAATGTTCAGCATATGGTTGGGTGGGTTGGTCTCCGGGTTGGTTGTCGAAGCTGTTGTGGATGTCTGCAATTTTGTTGTGGAAGAATAAAGCCAGGGAGTCGCAGAGGGTTTGAGAGGGGGTGATGTCGTTGGAGTTGGCCGAGGGATTGGTAAATTCCTTGACGATGTTGAAGAGTTCCTTGCTGTTGTGGGCGTTGTTGTCTAGTCGATCCTTGAATGCTGTTTTCTTGGCCTTTCGGATTAGTTGGTGGTGTGTGCGGGTGGCGTTTTTGAAGGCGTCCTTGGTGCTAGTGGTTGGGTCTTTTTTCCAGGCCTTTTCAAGGGAGCGGCAGAGTTTCTTGGACTTCTTAAGATCATCGTTGAACCATGAGGCCTTCTTGCTGCCAGGTTTGCTTTGACGTTTTTTCAGTGGTGCTAGGATGTCGGCGCTGTTGGATAGCCATAGGGTGAAGTTGGTGGCGGCTTGGTCTGGGTTAGAAGAGTGGGCTGGGGTGTTTAGAAGGAGCGATGAGGAGATCTGGTCGATGGTGATTTTGTTCCAGTTTCTTTGCAGAGTGGGTTGGGGGTGGTTGATGGGTTTTGGCTTGTTGTAGGTGAAGTGAACGCCGCTGTGGTCAGTCCAGAGGCGATCCGTAGTGTGGCTGAAGGAGACGTGATTACTGGAGGTGAAGATAGGGTCGAGTGTGTGACCTGCGATGTGGGTGGGGGACGTGACCAGTTGTTTGAGTCCGAGGTTGGCGAGGTTGTCCAAGAGGGTGGTGGTGTTGCGATCGTTGTTATTTTCAAGGTGAAAGTTGAGGTCTCCCAGAAGGATGTCATCTTTGGAGGGGAGCGCGTGTGGGGTGATGAAGTCCGTGATGTCTTCACTGAATTTTGCGCGGGGTCCTGGTGGTCTGTAGAGGAGGGTGCCTCTGAGTGTGGTCTTGGGGTCGATGTGGATCTGGAAGTGAAGGTGTTCAGAGTTGGCGAGATTGACGTCAGAGCTGGTTGAAATGTGGATTGATTTTTTATGGACGATGGCGATGCCTCCTCCTGTGTGGCCGGTACGGTCCTTGCGTGTGATCTTATATTCTTCAGGGATGGCAATGGTGATGTCTGGGGCGGAGGAAGCGTTCATCCATGTTTCAGTTAGGAAGGCGACGTCTGGAGAGATGGTGTCTAGTAGATTCCATAAGTCAATGGCGTGCCTGTGGACCGAACGGGTGTTGAGAAGGATGCATTGTAGGTGGTTAGAGTCGGGGATCTGAGGTGTGATCGTAGCGGAGTTGGTGACGGTACCGGTGAATTTGCAGGAGCAGCATGAGAAAGGTCCATGGGTGTGTCCAGGAGCGGCTTGGACGCAGTTGGGTGAACGGCCGGGGTAAAGGGCTAGTAGGGTGGTGGCGTTGTAGGTAATGCGGGAGAACTGGGTAGGGCGAGGGGCAGGGGATCTGGCGCTGGGCGCGGTCCAGGCGCGGACGGGCGTAGACGGGCTTACCCTTGGCGCACCTTCGGCGTGGCCGTAGCGCGTGGACGCTGCGCGTGGGGACATTGGCCATAAATGGATGTTGAAGGGGGCGGAGCGTGGAAGAGGCAGCAGCTGGGAGGCGGTAGCGGGGAGGAGGGGCGGGCCAGGAAACTGCAACAAACAAAATGGAGGGTGAAAGTGAAAGTGAGGCAGGGGCAGCAAATGGACCAGCAGGTCGGATAACAAACTTCTCAAATAACGAGCTGCCAAGCGAGCAACACAGCGCTATACAGGGGAACACAATTAAAGAGCACAGCCACAATGTTACAGCTGTTGGTGATCACGCACAGCGCTAGTTAATGATAGACGCTCGTAGGAACTAAACACAGCGTCAGCACATAAGTACAGCGCTAGTCAGTATTGGAAGCTAATGGGCAAACAAATACAGCGTAAGCAGACAGGCACAGCGCTAGTCAAAATCGGGCGCTTAAGGGCTAATAATACAGCGTAAGCACACAGGCACAGCGCTAGTCAAAATCGGGCGCTTAAGGGTTAAAAATACAGCGTTAGCACAAGAGCACGGCGCTTATGGGGAAAAAACAAACACAGCGTCAGTCGCTTTCAGAGTCTTTCACTGCGCAAGTAACAATACCCAATTTCGAGCTGCGGCGCCCACAGTGCGTGAGACCAGCGAGGGAGGGAGGGAGGGAGGGAGCGACCGTTCAGGAGCAGGTCCAGGCGGTCACAGTGGGTCAGAGGACGAGGCGATCCCTCTGTTCGTGGGTGGGAGGGGCAGCAGCTGGGAGGCGGTAGCGGGGAGGAGGGGCGGGCCGGGAAACTGCAACAAACAAAATGGAGGGTGAAAGTGAAAGTGAGGCAGGGGCAGCAAATGGACCAGCAGGTCGGATAACAAACTTCTCAAATAACGAGCTGCCAAGCGAGCAACACAGCGCTATACAGGGGAACACAATTAAAGAGCACAGCCACAATGTTACAGCTGTTGGTGATCACGCACAGCGCTAGTTAATGATAGACGCTCGTAGGAACTAAACACAGCGTCAGCACATAAGTACAGCGCTAGTCAGTATTGGAAGCTAATGGGCAAACAAATACAGCGTAAGCACACAGGCACAGCGCTAGTCAAAATCGGGCGCTTAAGGGCTAATAATACAGCGTAAGCACACAGGCACAGCGCTAGTCAAAATCGGGCGCTTAAGGGTTAAAAATACAGCGTTAGCACAAGAGCACGGCGCTTATGGGGAAAAAACAAACACAGCGTCAGTCGCTTTCAGAGTCTTTCACTGCACAAGTAACGATACCCAATTTCGAGCTGCGGCGCCCACAGTGCGTGAGACCAGCAAGGGAGGGAGGGAGGGAGGGAGCGACCGTTCAGGAGCAGGTCCAGGCGGTCAGCACTGTCAATCGCTGCCGCGGGCATGGACCCGTGCGATTTTGGGACCCACTCCTTTAGGATAGGGGCTGCTACTGAGGCTACAGGGGTCTGAGTGTGGAGGAAGTAAAGCAGCTAGGCCGTTGGTCCTCGAACTGCTTCAAAAGGTATGTGCAATTGCACATGATGTAAAGATCAATTGACATGCACTCACGCTTCTTGTCTTTTGTTTGCATTACAGTTTCGCGAGCCTGTCACGCGGGGCGAAATTGGAAGTCGACCCAGCATCAGGAGACCAGCGGTCGAGGATCACTGACTGGAGAGAGAGTGGTATGGGTCGTGGGCCACTCATATGTGAGGCTCGCCGGGGACCTATTCAAGGCAGGTGACGCGACTCACGCATCTGGGGAATACGGGTACAGAGTGACCTTCCATGGGAAGGGCGGGCTCTGTTTTGACCAATTTCAATCGTTTTTTGAGGGTCTTTTACGGCGGCAAAGGTCACTGCCATCTGTAGTCATAGTACACCTGGGGGGCAATGACTTGGTGACACTAGGAAGACGAGTGTTGTTAGAACACATCCTGTCGGCAGTTAGCTGGTTGGCTAAAAAAAGTCCCGGGGTGCACGATTGCCTGGTCCCACATGATCCCCAGGAAGATTTGGCGGGGGGGCATTTCAGTGTCAGCATTGAACCACTCTGTGAAAAGGGTTAACAATAAAGTTGGGAAATTGTTTCGCTCCGCGCAGTTGCATAGCATTCCTCATGGGTGTATTTGGGGAGATCACATGTATCTGAATGATGGGGTTCACCTGTCCAGGGAGGGAAATGATTTACTCATAGGAGACTTCATAGCATGGTTAAGGGGTTTGAGGAAGCATGACCTTTAGGAGGAGTGGGGGGGGGGGCGGATAGTCGGTCAACTATCCGGCCTGTGGCGGTAAAGTCATGATCGGTGAGCAGTAATTTCAAGGTCCCTAGAGGGGGGCGCCACCCAGAATGGATGGGAGTGCCCGGGGGGAGGCGGCCATTGGCCCCTTCCACGGGGAGGCGGCACCCACTAAGGATGGGTCGCCTAGGGGGAGACGGCCATAGGCCCCTCCCAGGGGGGAGGTGGCTAGATGCCCCTCCTACGAATTTCCCGGGGGCCGGATATCCGCGACGGCGGATAGAGAGTGTGGGGATGGGGGGGAGTCCACGCTGTCCTTCCTACAGATACCTCACACGGGAACTCGGACTACCTTTAAAGATGGCGTCGAGTGAAAAGGGGGCCCCCACGACAAGGGAAGTTACAGTTGGCAATGAGGGTAGAGTCCTCTGCGCATGCGCCACTCACACCGCAAGGGCGGGATTTTGGTAGTAGGGATCTGACACCGGTTAAGACCTTGCCGTTGGCCCTTAATGCTAGGATTTACAATTTTAATTTAGAATGTATGCATTTTCATGATGCTAGACTCGGCTAGGAAACCTTTGTATTAGAGATCTGTTAAGGTTAGCCAAAGTACATGTCTTCCTCAAAATGTAATAAATGTAAAATTGTACATAATTCATGAAACTTTTATTTAATGTTTTAAATTTTGTTTCATATTTTAATAAATACGGCCGGGGGGGTAACTCCCCCCGCCTTCCAAAAGATCAAACCTGTGTCCGTCTTTTCCCATTGGGAATTGGTGTTGGGAGGGGGTGGCGGACATCCCGGCCACATGGAAAGGGGCGACCACTCGGTCCCCCCGAACGTATGGTTGGGTGCCCCGATCCCCCTGGGAAACCATCTTGGGCGGGAGGCGTGACTCGGCAGGTATGCCCGAAGTGGCGTAGCCGGGGCGCGCCCTTTCCCGCCCAGGAGGGGTTGTCCTAGACACCCGCAAGGAAGAGCACACCCAGTAGGCGTACCGGAGGAGGGTCCCCGCCCTCCCGCAGATGGATAAAAAGAGCGGGAATCTGAAGAAGCGTCCTCTTGTTCCTGTGCTCTGAAGGCTGCACCAACTCGTTGCTCGTGAGCCCTCGACGGAACAAGCGGCAATTTTGACCCACCCACCAGCCCCTGATGGCAATGTTTGTTTAAATAAAGTTTGATTAGAGAAATGTATAGGCCTTTTTTCCTTTGTAGAGAAGTAAAGGAATGTTTCATATAATGATGTGACTTCTGCCTTTAGGATAATGTTTCCCTTTGTAGGAAAGTACAGTGATGACTCATCAAGGCTATGTCAGTAATTTTCTTCCCTTAGTAGGTAAACAACTGTCGTATTTATTTTTTGGTCGGTCGGTAAGGTCATGATCGGTGAGCAGTAATTTCAAGGTCCCTAGAGGGGGGCGCCACCCAGAATGGATGGGAGCGCCCGGGGGGAGGCGGCCATTGGCCCCTTCCACGGGGAGGCGGCACCCACTAAGGATGGGTCGCCTAGGGGGAGACGGCCATAGGCCCCTCCCAGGGGGGAGGCGGCTAGATGCCCCTCCTACGAATTTCCCGGGGGCCGGATATCCTCAACGGCGGATAGAGAGTGTGGGGATGGGGGGGAGTCCATGCTGTCCTTCCTACAGATACCTCACAAGGGAACTCGGACGACCTTTAAGATGGCGTCGAGTGAAAAGGGGGCCCCCACGACAAGGGAAGTTACAGTTGGCAATGAGGGTAGAGTCCTCTGCGCATGCGCCACTCACACCGCAAGGGCGGGATTTTGGTAGTAGGGATCTGACACCGGTTAAGACCTTGCCGTTGGCCCTTAATGCTAGGATGTACAATTTTAATTTAGAATGTATGAATTTTCGGGATGCTAGACTCGGCTAGGAAACCTTTGTATTAGAGATCTGTTAAGGTTAGCCAAAGAACATGTCTACATCGAAATGTAATAAATGTAAAATTGTACATTATTCATGAAACTTTTATTTAATGTTTTAAATTTTGTTTCATATTTTAATAAATACGGCCGGGGGGTAACTCCCCCCGCCTTCCAAAAGTTCAAACCTGTGTCCGTCTTCTCCCATTGGGAATTTGTGTTGGGAGGGGGTGGCGGACATCCCGGCCATATGATCTTTCAGCAACCTAGGCATCATCACATCACCCCCCTCATGAGGAAGATGCATTGGCTCTCTATTACACAGCGATGTGCTTTTAACGTATGCTGCCTCATATTTAAGTTCTTGAATGGAAGGAGCTCTAAATTTGTGGATTGCCTCATTCAGAGGCACTTACCAAAGCGCAATCTTCGTTAGGCAACATGCACCTTTTGTCAACCCCCTCCTATAAACTAAAATGCCAGGGTGGTGCTAGGTTTGCCGTCCTAGCTCCAAGGCTCTGGAAATCTCTTACTTCCAAAATGTGATCCTGCACCAACCTCCTCAGCTTCTGGAGGCTTGTGAAGACCTGGCTGTTCAGACAAGCTTACGAGTAACTCCTTAGGGCCCTGGCACCTCCCAGAGTAGCGCCATGAAACCAACCTGGTGTAATGGCGCTTTATATATTTTTTCAAACATAACATAACATTTGTATTACCTACTGGCAAAGTTGCCCATAGTAGTTATAGTTAGGACCATGTTTCTTTTAACTTGCCTATAACTTTGGTGTAGTTTGACCAATTTTCAAGAAATGTTCCCAAATAAGTGTCAAGGTAGGTTCTGGTTGTCATGGAAAGTTTGGGGGTGATCCATAAAGTGGGGGCTGAGAATTTGTGGCGTGAAATAAGGGTGCGTTAGTAATGGTGATTCCCATAGGAATCTTTAGCCACAGCTATAGCCAGAAAGTCTGAACAAACTTACACCAAATTTAGCAGGGATGTAGATGTTAGTTCAAGAAGATTTAGCAAGGAATCATGAATGCACACACCAACAGGAATGCTCTGATTGGCTGGACACAACCTGAACAGAAAGTTGCAGCTGATATTTTATCTATCAAGAACGGTTCCCGGGGCTGAAAATTTGTGTGAAAGCTCACATAAAGGGTCAGAGTAGAGGTACTCTGACCCCATGTTGGAGGAATGGGGGTCCTAGTGACACTAGTTATGTGTCCAAAACTGAATTTTGTATTCACACGTGATAGTTCAGACAACACCATCCCCTGTGTACCATCACAGGGATGTCATGACTATCGACAATATCATGAATATTGGTGGGGATAGAAAAAAATTATATCAGTGAATCATTAATATGTATTGTTATAGAGATATTGAGATTTTGATCAATGTTTTTATAGTGTTATTTATATTGTGAGTTATGTACTGTGATGGTTAGAATTAATTAAATTATTATAATTTTTTATGCAGTGGCGGCTATTGAATTCCTGCTTTTGCTTCCCGCCTTCTGCCTTCGCAACATAACAGCGGGCATCACGATGACCAACAGTATCACAATGTCCTGCCTCACCACGAAAACTTAAAATAGGTTTTAGAGATGGTTGGTCTAGAAATACACTAGATAATCATTGGTTTGAAGTGTACACTAATAAACCCCTAGTGCATAAAAGACTGTAATAGTTGCGCATACATGTGTTTTCACTTTATGGATAAGGCCTGATTATCGGGGATAACGATGTCATCGTGATGTCCTGAATAACCGCAAAACTGCAAATAGGTCTGAAAGATGGTTTTTAATGAAACTTAATAGGAAAATATGAGTTTAGACATGCTTTGAAAGAAGTATGTACATAGTAATGGTCCAATGTCCAGAATGGATTTTTTAAACATATTATTTTTGGATGTGTTGGTGGCCGTTCAATGCCTGCTTTTGTTTTCCGTTTTCATGACGTATCCAGGGGAATTGAGATTACCAATATCATTATGATCTCCGGCATCACCGCAAAAACAGGAAATAGGTTTCAGAGATGGTTTTTATAGAAACTCTCTAGAAAAACATGATTTTAGAAAATACTGTAAGAAACCCTTAGTGTGTAAAATACTGTAATATGTGTGGATGTATGTGTGTCATCGCGACATCCCCAATAAAGGCGAAAACTGAAAATAGTAATTTTGTAGAAAAGTAAGAGTTTAACCATGCTATGAAAGAATTATGTGTATAGTATTATGTGGTTTACATCTGAACTTCAAGATGCTAAAACCGCCTGTAAAAAACTGGAACGAGATTGGCGTGTCAACTTCTGCCCCACTGCTAAAGACCACTATAAAAAAGAGCAAGCGAAATACTATAAATTGATCCGTTCCGCTAAAGCTCTACACTATAAGACCCGTATAGGTGAAGCAGAAAACTCCTCTAAGGAGCTTTTTAAAATTTTTAAGGAAATCTCGGTAGTCACCAACGAGAGCAATGCCCTTAATGACTCGGTGGCGAAATGCAATGATATTGCCAAATACTTTGCTAATAAAATCACTACCATCTACTCTAATTTCTCCACCGACCTGCCAGCAGGATCTGACTTTACTGAAAATCTGGAGCTCATCCATATTAAAAAATGCCTGACCAGTTTCTCTGTTCCTCACACTACTGTTCTAACCAGCATCTGTAGGAGCATTAAGTCTGGCTCTCCCCGGGACCCTGCCCCCCCCCAGGATACTGACAGCCAATCTGGAAGTCCTTGAGTATCACTTCAGGCACATCCTCCAACTCTCTTTCTCTACGGCCACCCTCCCTATGGAATGGAAAAAAGCTATTGTGCTGCCGATAAAGAAAAAACCCAACATCAGTCAGGACACTCTGGAAAACCTTCGGCCCATCTCGCTGCTACCCTATTTAGCGAAGGTGGCTGAGAAAATAGCTAATAGCCAACTTATGGCCCATCTTGAATCTAATGGTGCATTTCACAGCTCCCAATCAGGATTCAGGTCAGGTTATTCTACCAAAACCGCCCTACTGAGAGCGACAGAAACCCTACGGGCAGGTGTAGATGCAGGACAGACCATGGCACTTATAATGCTGGACCTGAGTGCGGCGTTCGACACTGTAGCACACTCCATCTTGCTACAGTGTCTGAACAAAGCCGGGGTCACCCAGGAAGCATTGGGCTGGCTGAAGGCTTTTCTTACCAACCGCTACTTTCAGGTTCAGAGAGGTGCTTTTCTCTCTGACAGCATTGCCTTGGAACAGGGGGTGCCTCAGGGCTCTGCCCTGAGCCCTACCCTGTTCAACCTGTATATGGCCCCTCTGGCTGAAGTGGTTCAATCGTTCGGCATTGAATTAGTTTCATATGCCGACGATACTCAACTTCTCATCTCCCTATCCCAAGCCCCCTCTGTCGCTCCAGACAACTTTAAATCCTGCATGCAGGCTCTGGCAGGTTGGATGACCCAACACTGCCTGAAGCTTAATGGCTCGAAAACAGAGGTTCTTGTTATGGGAGGTAGGGATACGAGCTGGACCAAGGAGTGGTGGCCTTCATGTCTGGGGCCGCTACCCACCCCCTGTGAAGCAGCCAAAAATCTGGGAATTTGGGTTGACCCTAAACTCTCCTACGACTGCCACGTGAACAGGGTGGTCGGTAAATGCTATGGGGTCTTGAAGACCCTTAACCGTACCCTGGATCTCCTCCCTCTTGAAGCGAGGCGCACTATGACACAGGTGCTCGTGACTTCCAGAATAGACTATGGGAATGTGCTTCTGCTTGGAACATCGCAAAATAATATCAGGAGACTTCAAGTCTTGCAGAACACAGCAGCACGTCTAGTCCTTAGACTTCCCAAGAGAGCTCCATCCAAACCTGCTCTAGATACCCTCCACTGGCTACCCATAAAAAAAAGAGTCCTCTTTAAAGCATTACTAATGTGCCATCGGACCATCGCCCAAAAAGCTCCTCCCTATATGAATGACTTAGCCATTCCCTATGAGCCCAATAGAACTCTTCGTTCCAGGGGAACTGGCTTGCTCACGGTACCTCGTATCAGGAAGGCCAGAATGGGAGGCCGCTCTTTTCGGGTCATGGCTGCCAGGGAATGGAATGCTCTCCCTATGGAGATCAGACTAGCGGACTCGGAGACTGATTTCAGGAAAAGCTTAAAAACACACCTGTTTTCCCTGTAACTCCCTACTATGCACCCGACTTCTTTCCACAGCGCGGGGACACGCCGTGATGGCGTCACCAGGCGCTTTATAAACTCCTTTGTTGTTGTTGTTGTTGTTGGAGTACAATGTTAGGAATATATTATTAAACATGCTATTTTTGGATGTGTTGGTGCCCATTGAATGTCTGTTTTTGTTTTCTGTCTTTGTAATGTGTTCGCGGGGAACACGACATTGTCACGAAGATTCCCCAAAACTAAAGAAAAAAATCTCTTTAGAAAATAACTTCTCAATATTTCTAGTATTAGATTGGCTCTGACAAGAGCCGTTAAGTTGGTTGTGTGTATATGGCTGCCACAAATAGGACCAGATGCAGAGTTTCAGGTTACTTAGAAACTCCATGTTGCCTTCATCAGTAAAGTGCACTCCATCATTTCTATAAATTCCATGCATGTCAAAACGCAGATTGTTATTATGGATACAGCCCATGCGATGGTCTCTGTGGAATGTAGATACAGTTTTATTAACATGTTTCCTAGCTTTGTCAATCTGTGCACAGAAGTGATTTGACCACTTCCATTTCTGTCTGTGGCATATATTAAGGGTACAACAAGACTGTGAGAGGGAAAGGGGACATCCATTCTGGGAAGGTTACTTTCATTTCGATTTCCAGCCCTATCCAAGTCAATGTGCCTAGGTCATTGCCACCACAGTGCGCAATCATGGGGTTAGGAGTTTGGCAATCTACAATGGATTTAACCATGTAGCCTAAAGGCTAGAGCGGTCAACCTCAAAGCTGAGGAACGGGGTTTGAGTCTCCGCAACAACGCTAAGTATCCTGTGATTCTGGGCAAATCACTTAATCTCCACATGCCAAACAAAAATTAATGTGTCTATCTGTAACAAAACTGGTGCTCATGTAAAGCGCACTGATACCTGATATCTTCAGGTCGGGTTTGCGATATAAAACTAAAAAAAAAAAAAAAACAAAGCCAGCAACTGATGAGACTTTTACCTTTTTTGCAGCCTCTTTAGCCCAATGGATATAGCTGTGGCCCACAATCCATACGCTAAGCATTTTGAAGTGAAGGAGCAATAGTAGTCAGGAGAAGGCTGGAGCTGAATGAGGTAGTTTTCCAAAGGAAGAGCAGTTAAAACGAAGATGCATGTGGGAGTTTGATTAAACAAGAGTATCACATTGATGTGAAAAAATATATATCAGATGAACTTTATCTGGCAGAGGGTATGTGTTTAAGATGTTAGTACTGGTGAAAGTTACCACGAGAAATGCATTAAAAATTGATTTGTTTTTAAATGTCTAAGCATCATGCGCAGAACAGACAGATATGTTATTTGCATTCTTGGGAACTGTAGTACGTTTAGTCACATTGTCTAATAGGAGTAGTGTAGTCATGAATAAAACATAAGAAAATGTGCTGTACCTGCATATGAATTATTACGTAGTAATACTTGTTAGGTATATATTAGTAACTGTTTGTCAATGTGGTTTGTAACCTATATGACTGGTTTGTATATGTTTAGATGGTGAGATATGTTTTTCTGGTTGCAGAATATTATATGTATGAAGAGAGTCTTGTTTTTACTCAAGGATATAGAGAACTTTACATTTTTGGAAAGATGGCCTCAAGGTGTATATCTATTATGAAATCACATATATGTTTACATGGTGATCTGTGCTCTTTAAGGCTGTTGAAAATTTCAGGTGTATGGTGAGGGAGGTGCATTTCTTTAAACATGCCCTGTTTAAAATTGAGGAGGTTAATAATGTAGTTGGCCCCTTGAGAGATCTAGTGCTAGTTCTATTGGTGTGTAACATTTCTTTGAGAAATGTTGGATATATGTTTTAAAGACACCATATATATTTGAGAAATAATGTAGGTATGCCACTAAGAAAAGGTATTGGGCTTTGAAAAAGTGAGAATTGTTAATTTTCAGTTTTAGAAACTTACCAATGCATGTGTACACTGAGTAACAGAGCAAAGAATGCTCAGAGAGAGCAATGTATCCAATTATGTATCAAGTGTGAGACCTTGACTTAACTCAAACATAGCTCAGTAGAAAAGGATGTATACATTAAAATAGGTAGTTTTATACTGACAGGAGTACTCAAACAATGAGTCATAGATATAGTCACAACTAATAAATATCTAACAACAATGGAGGTACTTTCATAGTAAGCCAAGCCCTAATTAGGAACTCATCCAATCAGTCAGTCACTACTAAAGCATTCATTAAATCACTTATGCACTGTCTACACTCTTATCCAATTCAGGCACTACATATGCACTCTTTCAAATACGCAGGCACTAAGGGGCAGGTTTATGAGGCCCTTGCGCCACGTTTACGCCGCTGTTGCGTCACGCAAGGCGGCGTAAACGTGGCGAATCCCTACGAACAATTTACAATGTGACGCATCTAGGCAGATGCGTCACGTTGTGAAGCCCTGCGCCGCTTGTGGGCGTTCTGGTGCAGGGTGGGCGTTTCGGGGCAGGTGCGCCTTGCAAAAGTGGCTGAGTGAAATCTATGAGATTTCACTCAGTCACTTTTAAGCCAATGCTGCGTCAAAAGCCTGCGCCTGCTTGAAGCAGGCGTAGGTCTTGATGCAGCATTCTTAAAATGGGGCACCCCCGAGCCTTGCTGGAGCTGCGTCCCGCTTGCGACGCAACTCCAGCAATGCGACACATTTCCGGCACAGATGCGTCACGCATCTGTGCCGTTTTTGCACCATGGTGCGCCGCATTATAAATGCGGCACACCATGGCTGGCGAAGCTGTGGCGCACTGTGGCACATGTTAACTGGCGCATCCCTGGGGATGCGCCAGTTAACATAAATCTGCCCCTAATTATGTAGTCAGTGAACAATGCAGACACTACCCATGCATTCATCCGATCACCCAGGTAATAACCACCCACTTATACAATTACCAGGGCTGTACCCATGCAGTAATTCAAACACCCAAGCACAACCCATGCACGCATACAAACACCCATTTACAACCTATGCACTCATCTAAATATTGAGGAACAACCTATGCACTTATCCAATTAAGCAGGCAGTACCAATGCAGTGAACCTATTACCCATCCAGTAACTATGCACTCATTTCATTACTGAGGCAATACAATATCCCCATTAGTACACTCATAAAATCAGCTAGGCACTGCTGATGCAATACTTCTATTATCCAGGCACTTCCTATGTACTTATCTAAACACCCAGGCACTACCTGGTAACTCAACCAAAAACACTCAAGCACCAGTCATGTACTCATCCAATCACTGAAACACTACTCATGCACTCATCAAGTATGCCAGGTGCTATGTATGCACTTCATCATCATCATCAAAACTTTGTTAGGTTTTACAAATAAAACCATAACAATCATACAAACTTCAAATAAATACAAAATCACAGTACAGTACATCAAGGGTAGTCTAATTACAGAATAAAAATTATTAATCCCGATGCCAAGATTAGTCACAGCTTGACCGAAGCCTAGCAGCAGCCCTTAAAAAGTTAAGCATATACAAAACGGTGTCATTGGAGAGAAGTTGAAAAAAAGATAAAAGCTGGTCTCACCCTCCTAAAACAAGCCTTTTTAAGGATGGGAATAATGGGAATAATAAATAATTTTCTGGGAACCACATAAAAACTATAAAACATTAAAAAAGTGCATCACGTCCTGAGGAGACTGACCATCGCAACTACAGGACATGAGGTACTGCCCTCTGTGTGCACCACATGGTTGTGCCAAGAGATAGTGAAAAATATCAATCTGAAATTTGGTCAATAGAAACCAATCGTAAATGCGTTTAAGCCCTAAAAGTTATGGATCGGTGGTTTGTACAGTTTTTAATACAATGTACCTACGCACACTGGGCTTACAGAGCTCTGTTTCCACTCTGTCACAGCAGCTCCTTCTAAAAACACTATTTAGCATAGGTAAAATCCCTCTTGCATATAATTTTGTGGTTATCAAAAAGTTCTGCCCTTCCTAGCCTACGAAGGCCTTCTCTTATATACTCGAGCCATTGAATGCAAGAGACGTGGTCAAGGAAAAGACAATCCTTTAAAATGTCTTCTCTGATTGCGTTTTCTTGCTTAGCTCAAGCGTTTAACCACAATGCTAGTGGAGGAAAGCAACTCATCTGAGAGAAAGGCCATCCTAAGCTCTTCACGCATAATATAGAATGGGTACTTTGCGGTACTGAGAGAACCAGAATCAAGAACGTATTTTCAGCAATTTGCTAAGCCTCCAAACCAATGTGACCCCATATCTCACTCCCATAACTGGCCTTTGAAATGCATTTCTCTCTATAAATCTTCAAAATGACCCCTATTGGTTTAAAACCCACTCTGGAAGCAAAGTTAAAAACAGCTGCAGTCGTTTTGACCAGTTCCCCTTTCTTCAGAGTGAGCAAGGGGCCCCAACTTAGAGTATCATCAAACACTACTCCCAGATAGGAGAAGACTTGTGTCTTAGGTATTGACAAGGTTCCTGTCTTAAAGGTAGACTGGGCGTGAACCATATTGAACCTCAGCTAAAATTTCATTTTCATCTGTCCAGGATGCAAGTCTATCCCGTACCATATGACAGACCCCCTTCACCACAGAATCCAAAAGGGAAATGGACCTGTAGCAAAGGGTGCTATCCCGATCCCTCTTTTTAAAGACCGGGACTAAAGTCAATAAGGTTCAGGAGTATGGGTGACCGGACTGGACCGATGCATTAATAACAGCTGTAAGTACAGGTACGTGGGTTCACACATGCGTGATATAAAGGTCTGGAGGGATCCCATCTGGGCCTGGGACCTTATTTTTAGACAGACCCATGATACCTGCTCTTACCTCTTGTGTTTCTAAAAGAAGCTCAGCTTTGCCTCTCACCCTTTCCTGCCCTTCTATCAACAAGGCATCAGACGGAAAAATACCCTCGAAATGGCTTACCCAATCTGTGATATGGGGCATCCAGTAAGTTGCCACTGCCTCCAGCCAAAAAGGGACTGTTAATAATACCCAGAACTTTGAGCTATTGCTCCATGTGCTGGCTTCTACTAGATTTAACCAGGCCTCCTCTTTAAAGGCAGACTTGCTTTTTACTAGAGTAGCCTTGTAAGCTCTCTGAAGGCTTTTGACAGCCGCCTGGTCTTGCGACGTGACTCCCAAGACCTGTTTAAATTTCCTAGATGCCTGAGAATACTCTGAGTCAAACCGTCTTTGTTCCTGTGCGCATAAAGCTCCCCCCTGTGACCCGTAATAACTTCACTATGACATCAGACATGTTTCCAAATGTTTCCAAATGCATCCATGAATATGAAATATGACAACTTTATTGCATGATTTGATAAAACCTATGCAAAATACAAAAAATAAAAATATAGCACTTATTAAATTGGTTAAAAAGAACCCCGGTTCCTGTACATAAAAGCACCCAACATCCCAATTGTAAACTCTCTTGTGAGTGCACTGTCCATAAATCGTATAATGGTGTTCCCTTAAGGGGCAATTGTAATCCTAGTTGAAATAGCTTTTGAGGTCAGATTTAGCCAGTCTTTGCACCATTCCCCTTCCTATAGTTTTTTGTTTTGGTATTTCCAACAATTATTCATGTGCCTGGCTGTCCGGCAAAAAGAGTTGTTCAATGGCTATTGCGATGAGCCAGGTGTCTGTATCTCCGGCCGAGGTAACGTTAAGCAGTTCCCCTCCGCTAGTTTTTTTGCTGCACGGTCCATAAATCTCACCAGTGCGCGATTTAAGTTGGTATTCCAGGGATCAAAACAGGCCAATACTGCAGCTCTGCACGATCTAACCTCCTTGTCATTCCAGCCCCTCCGTAGACGAACCCTTCTTTCCTTCAAGTGGTTAGGACACAGGCACAGTACATGCATTAAGCCCTCCCTACAATGGCCGCAAAGCTGACATGATTCCAGGGCACAGTCTCTTTTCCATTTGGGAAGAGGCCAAGTCAATTGGATCACCCATATTCTCAATTTTAAAAAGCGGAGCTTGGTGCGTGCACTGAAGGAGAAAGTTAGATAGCTCTGAGATTTCAGCTGATCATATGTCTTGAGGGTCATCCAACCATGGCGATCTTACTCGCAAGCCCTACAATGTTCCAGGAAAGAAATTTTCAACCTTCACACTAATTAAATACCTGGTCCAAGAGCCATGCCTTCCCCTGAGGTATAGGTGCCTCAAGGTCCTAAGAACCTGCACACTGGCAATCACATCCTTCCAATGAGCTCAGAGGGGCTAACTTATTTACTAAGCTTACTCCTGAGGATGCCTCCATTTGACTCCTATAGCCCACCTCTGGACACCACTCTTGATGGTACCATGGTGTGTAACTTCTGGGTCTATAAAATGTAGCCCAGCGGAGTGCCACAATTGCCTAATTCCAACACCTGTCGTTGGTTTGCGCAACTGTACTTAAAATTCGATTTACCATAAAAGAATTGTTCAAATTAATGACAACACAGTACCCCACCTTAGATTTCTGGTACTACCCAGCCACCGTCTCCTACGTACCATGATGATTTGGTTTTCCACCCTAGACCCTAGGGCAATATTTGAATTTAGCCAGTGCACCACAATGTTCTTCGGTTGGACAAAATCTTCATTTGTCCCCAGATCAAGATGGGGTACATTGGCTAACACCACAATGAGCAGGGTAGACTCTGATGAGATGTGAACAGAACATATACCAGGGGGGATTGATCAATTCCCCTCAGAGCATAGCTTCCAGCCCTTCCCACCCTTCATCTGGGGAGCTATAGAGTCCACCTGCTTCGGATCCCTGGGCTTAGTGAAAATAAGAGAACTCTGGATTCAAGAGACTCTCCCCCTACAATTGTAAGGCGGTCGGAGAGGACACCATACCGCTAGAGTTTTATAAAATTTTAAAGAAATTATTGTCACCAGTTCTTCTCGAATTGTTCAACGTCATATTAGATGGAGGAGACGCTCCCCTTCCTGGAACAAAACTAATATCGTGGTTTTCCCCAAAAAAGGTAAACCGGTGGAGGAGATGGGGTCATATCAACCTATTTCTCTAATTAATTCAGATGCTAAAATATTTTCAAAAGTGCTCGCTTTTCGTATGGCCCTATGTATGCACCTATTGGTTTCAGAAGAACAACATGGTTTTGTACCAGGTAGGGACACGGTGTCGCATATAAATACATCCTACGCAGGATTTAGCTGGTCAATTAAAGGAGTGGATTGGCATGATAATGCTGGACGCCGAGAATGCCTTCGACTAGGTCGCTGGGGTTTTTTATGGAGCACTATGTAATCATTTGGCCTTGGTCGGAGGTTCATCTCGGTGGTCCAGCATCTGTATCGTAATCCAGTGGCAGCTATCAAGTTGAACGGCTGTACATCCGGGATAGTCAACATCCAGCGGGGCAACCGTCAGGGCTGCCCTCTTTCCCTATAATTATTCGCCCTCTATATCGACCCCTATATTTAGCATCTTCTCCATAATAATTCTATCTCTCTCTGCTTTAATGGTATATCTCTAAAAATTACGGCCTATGCAGACGACATTGTGGTATTTACTTCTGAACCTGAAGTAGTGATTGATGCAATTATACAAGAGGTGTAATGTTTTGGCTTCCTCTCTGGCTATAAGCTTAATCTTAACAAAACGCAGACCATTCTTAATCACGTTCCTGCATCTCCTGCAGCGCAGCTTGGTGTTACTACGACAGCTACTTATCTCGGAATTCGTCTCAGTGGATGTATAAATGATTTTATGTCACTGAACTATGAACGACTACTCGGACAAATCACTGGAGATTTGCGTAGGTAGGACAGGCTGCCGCAGACTATAATTGGGAGATGCAACATAGTAAAAATGAATATCCTTTCCAAATTTCTTTATCTATTTCGCTCAATTCCTTTAAGAGTCCAAATTCTTTTTTTAAGCAACTTGATTCTGGTATTGGTAGTTTTATATGGGGTTCTCACAAAGCAAGGAGAGCTCTCAGATATATTAAGTTGACTTATGAGCAAGGTGGTTTTCAGCTTCCGGATTGTAAAACCTACTTTTGGGCTGCCTTTCTTAATCGTATTCAGAGTGTACTTTCTGGTCCAACGGTGGGTAAAACCTGGTTAGCGTATCAGCTTACAGTTGGTCTTAACAGTGTTTTTTTGTTATACTGTATGTCGGAACCAAACTATTTCAAGAGAGTTCGCTTTGATATAGCTAGGCATATCTATAATGTATGGCAAGAAATCTGTAAAACGTATTCTTTGCCCGACTTACACAAACTTACTTATTTATGGGATGACCCTAGGTTTCCGGGAATTTTGTCGGACACCGTCTGCAGAAAGTGGCAACAGGCTGGAATAATTTGCCTGGGGCAGATTTATGATGAAGGGGCTTTAGGTCATTTGCTTCCTTAAAAAGTGAGTTTGGGATACTACAGAACTCAATTTTTAAGTATCTGCAAATTAGAAACTATTTTTTTCAAGAGAAGGGTTTGTATGCTCTCCCTGATACTACTACTGTACTTAGGGCTATTTTCACACTTCTGCCCGGGGCCAGATTGGTAAAGCCTATCAGTGTTTTATGCAAGTAACAATGGATGATGGCGTGATGAAGGTAGCTAAGATTATTATCAACAAAAAAGAGAGAAAGGGTATGTGTAGGGAGAAAACTCCTGGTCCCCTTATAAACATATTCAACAACAAATAGAGGAGTACCTCTGTGAGACTCTATCAAAAAGCCTCGGAATACAAATGTATTTTGGTGCACGTAGTGCCCAACCAACCTGGGACATGGGTAGTCCTTCAAGAAGACCCCTCACTCACCAACCTGGTTGGTGACATGCTTCATCATCGGGGTCCCAACTCTAAGGCCAAGTGCCAACAGGGTGTGCTTCGACACCTGACTACCCATGTCCTAGGTTGGTAGCTAAGATCAATCAGATGTTTTTAACTGGAATTACCATGGAAGATTTTCATGCGTCCCTGGCTACAATTAATTCTGCTGTTTCCTCAATCAATCTAACGTTGCACCAGCATTGACTTATGTTTATGCTATATTATACTCCGCAGATTATTTCAAAATGGGCAAACTCCCAGGGCTCTTTGAAATCTTTCTGCCCAAAGTGCAACTTGTATGCTGCAGATCTTCGACACATGTTTTTTTCATGCCCATGCCTAAATACATTCTGGTTGGAGATTGCCTTGGTGTTGAGTTGGTTGTCAGGTACATCAATGCAGCTAATGGAAAGAGAAATAATTCTGGGTGTGGTCAGCCAGTCAGGTAATCTACCTAAATCAGTGGTCTCAGTTGTTATTATTGCTGTGCGGCTCTGCATTGCCAGGGCCTGGATTGAGGCAGCAAGTCCTAAGATTATTGATTTTTAGTTGCTGCTCAGGGGAGTTTATGAAATGGAACTAGCGTTAGCAAAAGCGCGGGGTGTACGCTCTAGGGTCAAATTCGGGAAGGGTGGGCAAGTTAGCAATGGGATTAATTGCTGTCGCTTGCTCTAAGTCTTCTTTTTCTTCTTTTTTCTTTTTCTCTCCATATTTTTAGGGGTTTTAAATTTGCGCTGGTCTCATTTATTATTCCATTTGTACGTATAATTTTTTCTTTCCTGTTCTAAGGGGCCATGATTTTGATTGTGAGTTTGATTGTGATTTAGATTTTACTTATTTAGATTATTACTTGTTTGACTACCTTATTCGAGATATGTGGAATTTTCTTATTTTTTTAAAAGGATTGTTCAATTTGTGATGCTCTTGTTGGTTCTTTTATTGCCTGTGTTATGTATGTTTGGTTGTTTTCTTATTTGTTGTTTGTGACATTAAAAAAAAAAAAAAAAAAAAAAAAAATCGATTTACCATAAAAGAATTGTTCAAATTACTGACATCACAGTATTTCACCCATGATTTCTGGTACTACCCAGCCACCGTCTCCTACGTACCATGAGAATTTGGTTTTTCACCCAAGGCCAATATTTGAATTTAGCCAGTGCACCACAATGTACTTCTGTTGGTCAAAATCTTCAATTGTCCCAGATCAAGGCGGGGTACATTGGCTAACACCACAATGAGTGGGGTAGACGCTGGTGGGAGGTGAACAAAACATATACCGGGGGGATTGATCAATTCCCCTCAGAGCATACCTTCCAGCCCTTCCCGCCCTTTTTCTGGAGAGCTATAGAGTCCACCTGCTTCGGATCCCTGGGCTTAGTGAAACTGAGAGAACTCTGGGTTCAAGAGACTCTCCCCCTACAATTGTCTTGTCAGGCGAAAGGTTCATTAGTGTTCAATGATGTACTATCATATCAAAGCAGGCTTCAGCTATAACATGGCTTGACCAATATGTGACACTCTAGGCTGTAGCGCCAGGCTTCATGCCATTACCACAGAACCTATTGATAATGGGTGTGGCCATGGCCTTTTGGAAAGGGGTCTTATAAGAGAAGGGGTACAGTCCCTTTGTGTTAGACCTGGCATCCTTGGAGTAGTTTCCCCGTATCTTTTTGCCTCTACCGCCTGTATTTTTGATGCTGTGCTGGATTTCGTTTTTGCTGGGTTAGATGCTTTGGACACTCTCCCACTGCTGATCAGTGTCAGAGTGTAAGTGTTCCCTGTGTAAATTGTTATTGTGATTGGATACACATGATTGGCCTATTTGTATCACCAAGAAGTCCCTAGCAAAGTGCACTGGGTGTGTCAGGGCTGGTGATGACAAATGCTACTAGTGGGCCTGCAGCACTGATTGTGCCACCCACACGAGTACCCCTAAAATGGTGTCTCAGGCCTGCCACCACAGTGTCTGTGTGCAGTCTGTGAACTGCCATGTTCTCCTGGTCAGTGTCCCCACTGACCAGGCCTAACCCTTCCTTTTCTGTGCACATTGGACACCCCTATGGAAGGCCCAGGGCACCCCCCTGGGCAGGGAGCAGTGTATGTGAAAGGTAGAGCATGTACTAGTGCAGGTGACATGCTCTGGTAGTGAATGGCAGCCATTTTCGTTTTTCACTATTGTAAGGCTACCTTGCCCATAGGCTATCATGGGGAATGCTGGCTACAGCTGCTACCAGCATATATTCCCATAGGAGCAAGGTAGGACATAAAAGTCTGGTAATCCTGAACTCAAAATCTAATAACACATCTTTTAGGAAAGGTGTTTTATAACTCATGTGTTTGAGAAAAGCACTTTTAGAAAGTTGCTGTTCTCTTGTCTGACCTTTCTGTGTGCCTTGGCCTGTTTGTGAATTGACTGTCTGGTTTGAGAGTTACAGAGGCTGGGGAGCCCCCAGGAGGCTGACTGGGTCAGCCCTGGACTGAATGACTGCATTTGCAACTTGAGTGGTGGGAGGAGATAGCACCTGGGCCTGAATAGGGCTGTGCCTGCCTTCCACAATGCTGGCTCCACCTCCTGCTGGGCGGCTGACAACCCTGCCCCTCACTCTGAAAGGAAAGGAGAAGCCAGGAAAACAAAGTGCTCAAGGAACACCCAGAACTGGTTCAGACCGGCCTCAGGGCCCACTTTCACAAAGAGAACAAAGACCTTTAGGGGTATAAGTACAGGACCCCTGACAACAGAAAATTAGATCATCCTGGAAACAAGAAGGAACCTCTGCCAAGGAGAAAGCTGAACCTGAAGAAGGAAGACTGTCCTGCTGTTGCTCTGCTGGACTGACCTGCTGTTGCTTTGCTGCCAAGCAGAGGGGAAGGACTCTGCTTTGTGCTGTGTCCCCTTGCTTGAAGGAATCTCCAAGGGCCTGTTGTGCGCTGGCTCCCTGTTATGAAGTCCCAGTAACAAAAGGACTTCACCCCCAGCTTTCCTGAACTCTATTGAGAGAGTTCTGTTCTTCCTAGAGTGCTTGGCCCATGTGTGGTGCCTCTGGAAGTTGTACCTGTGTTGGGAAGCTGGAAACCAAGCTTTTAAAGAACTTTCTGCAAATGTTGTCGCAAACCCGGCTGAGCGAGAAAATTCCCGCCGCTACGAAGACCGAGATCTTCACAGCGCCTGTCGCCGCTGCCTGAAAACGTCGCACCCTTTGTTAGCGGTAAGATTTCTGCCGCGGCGATCATCGTCGCAGAGCCTGTCATCTCTGGGTGAGATTACCGCATCACGTCGCTGCGAGAATTGTCGCAGAGCCCTGAGAATAATTGCATTGTGCCTTTGCGAGCATTTTCCTACGGAACCTCAGCACCGGAATCCATGCAAGTCATCGCCTTCTTCCCCATACAGATCGGATTCGTCGCTACACGCCGCTTCATCCAGCGAAATTGTCGCTATTGCCTCCCCAGAATCTCAGGAGTAACGCATCGCTTGTTTTCCACTGCAACGGCTTCTGTTTTGGAACTTTGTCGCATTTAAAGGTACTGTTGGCTAAACGTGACGCTACTGTGAACTTTTCACGCAAGTGTGGATTATTTTAAGGCTAACATTAAGAACTCTTTTGCAACCATATTCTTGAACTGTGTATGTTGGATTTTTGTTGTTTTGGTCTTGTGTAGTTTAGATTAAATACCTATATTTTTGTAACTGTTGTGGAGTCAGTTTGTAGTGTTTTCACTGTGTTACTATGAGTTTTGGTACAAATACTTTACACAATGCCTTTGATAAGCCTTGACTGCTCGTGCCAAGCTACCAAGGGGGTGAGCAGGGGTTATCTCAGAGGGTTTCCTCCTTACCCTGACTAGAAGCAAGGGTTCCTATTTGGACTGTGGTACCTACCTCTGCCAACTAGAGACCCCCAGTTCTAACACTTTGCAATGTAGCAGTCAATATAGAAAGGTTGTTTTCCAGGGCGTATAATCGTAATAAAATAAGGTCTAATTTGGTGTCCAGTGCTGACGGCAGGGCTTTGAAGATGTCAAAAGAAATGGTATCCAAGTTGGGCTCTGCTTGGGCACTACTAAATTTGACTGTGGGCCAGTATGCTTGTGGAGAAGTGTGGCTCAATGGTTAGAGCGGCAGACCCTCATGCAGAGGTCTGGCCCGGGACCAGGGTTCAATTTCTGACTCAGCCGGTCTTGGCGGGGTCTTGAGCCCTAAATTCCTCTGACCTGATTTCTCGCCTCGGTGCCTATTCTACTCATGGGTCCCATGCGGCAACTCTGGGCAATAGCTTGCTTAATCTCCACAACGGCCCCAACAGCCCTGGGATGCCTGGCTTCACCTTGGGATGCCCAGGAGTGGACATTTCACAGAGAAAAGCCAGGAAGGGTTCCTTAGCGGTATGAGTACAAGTGCCGGGAGACCCGGTCCGGGTAGCTGTGCGCTATACGAGTACAAAACATTTACATTTACATTTTATGCTTTCTAAGTTTACAAGGGCCCCCCCATTGAATGGCGTTTACTCTTTGCGCCCTCCACTCCTGTGCCAGCTTCAGGGTTCACCAACACTTGCCCTAAGCACTGCTAACTCTCCACTATCCCATGAGGAAGCGTCTGACATAAAAAGGAGGTAATCCCAACCTGATCTTGCACCATGTCCATCAGTCCGACACATGGTGTCTGTGCCTGTACTAGGGAGCCTTCTTGTGGGCTACAAATGAACGCTTTGGGTGGGGGGAATGGGTGAATGGGACAATCGCCTGCCAGCCAATTTGATCGCCTTAATTCAAGACCCCATCAGAACGCTGCAGAAAAGCGTCCATAGTGCTCAATGTGTTCGAGTTATCTTTAAATATGGGTCCTGCCACCCCGCTACATTTTCCCAATGTGGAAATACTTCCATTCAAGAATACCATGTCAGACCCAACAGACGCAAACAACTGCCGGATTAACTTAATAAAGGAGATAAGGCTGGTAGAATCCACAAGATCCACAAATCCCCTCAGTCACAGGTGAGACTGCTAAAAATAGGACTTTATCTAAGAAGGGGGGTTATACCCAATGAAATCCACATGGGACCTGGGCGCTATATGGTGTATGAAAAGAAGGGTCCCTGTAGAACTGTGTAAGTTTGCTTGATTTTATTATAAAAATCAAAGTAGTATATACACACAAACACTGTCAATTGATCACAATGAATAAACCATATAATTTGGCAAATAAAAGTGCCCCAAGAAAGGAAATGGGAGTGGGATAGCGTGATGCTGTGAAGGAAAAGGACAGTGAGGGAATAAAGTTGGTGACAACTTATGTATTTCGAAATTAATTCAAAATGCAGTACATTTTCAAGGCTTCAGATCCCTGAGCCGAAATAAGGGATCATAACATATCCCCAATGTTTTAAACAATTTCTGTTGACACAGAGGTATTCAAATTAATGCGGGCGTGTCAACTGAACAAAAAATGAGGTAGCCGTCGACGTTTCGACCCCACGCTACATTGGTAGGCGTATTTATGGCCTTACATCGGGGTCTTCATCAGGACAGGGTAAACAACAGGGGTGCACTACAGTATCTACAAATGTAAGAACAATATAACGTATAAATTGAGGGGCAAACATTCAATGTCAAGTTACCGTAGTGAGCGGTAAACACATTACTAGTACTGTTACCATGGCTACTTGGAGGCAAAAATGCAAATGATATGGCTGTTATGAATATTATACCTTTAAAACAGAACGATTAATCAGAACTTAGGTACAAATTTTAACAATTTCTAACAATTTATACAACCTATAATTGGTATCTCACTTCATCGTATTTAAGCCGACAAACACAAACACCGGATTCCTGACTCGGCCAGGGGAAAACCAAGCTGTCCAATAAATATTTTTAAACTCCATACAGTAGAAGGGGTTAACCTTTAGGGGGATGTTTGACTCGAGATGCCATGTTGGTATCAAATAGGTACATTGAAGAAAGGGGCAAGTATTATAATCCACACAGTAGGGTGGCCATACATTTCTACATGGTTGAATAACTAACTAATTTGTAGCAGAAAACACGTACCTGCTCAGAGCGAGCAAGGGGCATGACTGTATCCAAATCAGTCCCGTGTGTCCATAAGGCTGTATCTGTGGGCAGGGGGACGAGTGTTAGTGAATAAACCACGATTTTAAAACTTAAATTCCGACATCATGTGTAGGTTTGGGCTTACCTATACAACCCGTGAGGACTAGCTGTATCCAAATCCTAGTCTGTTCACCGCGTTTCTACACAATTTGGGCAGGCGGCAGTGCATCGCTGAGGATCGCATCAATCTTGCCGCATCTGTGAATGGCGAGAGATAGTGTCCATAAGACTGTATCTGTGGGCAGGGGGACGAGCGTTAAGTGAATCAACCACGATTTCAAAACTAGAATTCCGACCTCGTGTGTGGGTTCGAGCTTACCTATAGAGCCCGTGTGGGCTAACTGTATCCAAATCCTGGTCTTTTCACCTCATTTCTAAACAATTAGGCCAAGCGGCGGTGCGTCGCTGAGGATGGCATCAGTCTTGCCGCATCTGTGAGTGGTGAGAGGTAATAATTACAATTAGAATTAAAGTTAAAACCACCTCGATGACAAAGAAGCGTGCGGTGGCGTATTTGGGAGATAAGGTCTTACCTTCTCTGTGATTAACACGGAGCTATAAGTTGCAGCCTTCCCAAGCTTACCGACTGCCAACAAGTGGGCGTGTAATGTTTGGAAAGCTTATGAAAACAAAGAAGGGACATTAAATCCGGATCGTTGCTAGTGGCAACCTAACGCTCTCGGGGCTTCTCTGGGTTAGTCAGAACAGTAAACGACCGCAACGCCGCGGTAAGGGGCAATCCACTTACTCGAGTGCATGGTATGTGAGCACATAATCTCATGGGTGCACTGACGGCCAAGATGTTATCAGGGAGGGATCGCTGTGTTATATGGTAACATGCAGATACATTATATTCTCAATACAGAAAACAATATATATTCATGAATAGATGCACCTCTCAAACATGAGGGTGAAAATCTGTTTTTTTATATATACATATGACACTGAATTTTTATACAAAAAAGTCTAAATTCTGAGATGAAGATGCCTTTCCCCATAGGGGGAGGTCAACAGCTGTTGTCATATATTACCAATAAACGGTGGACAAATTCTGTACTTTCTATGTTGAAGACATTTATGCAGTGTAATTATCCTATGCTCAGGACCTCTCTCACAGGAGGGTCGATAAGCAATTAATTAGCGTATCAGATATGATAATATAGGTCAAACGCGTCAGCGACCAAAGCTGGCTAACTGGGCATGGCTGCTCTCTGATTCATTTAAGCCATTTTGAATCGTATCCAAAATTGTCATCCATTTGGATTCTCTCAGGGTTAGGATTCGTGCAATGTGCCCGCCCCTAGGGCCCAGATTGATTTTCTCTAGTACTAGGCATTGTAAGGTATCTGGGGTATGGCCTTTCAAAGTGCAGTGATCTACTAGGGGGGCACCCTGTACTCTGCATCTGATTCTACTGCCATGTTGTAGAATACGGGCTTTGACCTTTTGCTGGGTCTGGCCTACATATGCTAAGTCACACGGACACTTGATCCAATAAATCACATTTGAGGAGTTGCAGTTGGTATGTGATTTCAATGTATAGGTTTTCCCTCTGTAGGTCAAGTCTTTTTTCTGAATTGTGGTTGCACATGCCGTGCATGACCCACACCTAGTGTGTCCCACAATCGGAGGAAGATGCCATAATGTTTGGATGGTAGGTTTCAGAGGTATCGGAAGGAATGATTGCACAACCTGATCCCTGATATTGCGTGCTCTTTTGAAGGAATGTAATGGTGGTGCTTGTTGTCCAATATCATCTGCTACTAGCCGCCAATGTTTATTGATGATTTTCTTAATGTCATTGCTGCGGGTGGAAAATGTGGTAACACAAATGACACGTTCACCAGCTCGATCCTCTTTTCTTTCGCTATTTAGTAGATACTCCCGGGGGCTATACCAGGCTCTTTTTCGTTCGAGTTTCACTAAACGGGTGGGATAGCCTCGTGCTGTTAGTCGATCTGTAAGGTTCTGCGATTCCACCATGTAGTTCTCTTTAGAGGAGCAATTGCGTCGAATTCTGAGGAATTGGCCCACAGGGAGATTATTGCGTAAACCCCTGGGGTGATGACTATTATATTCAAGTAACGAATTCCGCTCGGTGGCTTTGCGATACAAGGTTGTTTCCAGTAATTTGGTCTCAGGATTAACAAAGATAGTAATATCCAGAAACGCAATTTGCTCATTATTGGCTTCAAGGGTGAACTGGATGTCAGTGCTTTGTGTATTCAGCCAAACATGGAATGACGTGAGATCATCTTTGGTGCCATTCCATAGGCAGAGCACATCATCAATATATCGGACCCACATGGTCATGTGGTGTCCGAATGGGTTCATGTCGCTAAAGATGACCCGATTCTCGTAATCGTCCATGTATAATATTGCCAGATTGGGGGCAAATGTCGCCCCCATCGCTACTCCCTTGATTTGGAGAAAGAAATCGTGTTGGAACATGAAAACGTTTTTCATCATAGCTATTCTCAGAAGTTCGATAATGAAGTAAGTGGGTACTGGAACTGGAGCCGTCCTAGTATCAAGGGCCTTCTCCATAACCGCGATGGCATCAAGCTGAGGAATACTGGTGTACAATGACACTATGTCACAGGTGACTAGCAATTGGGTGTCTGGATCAAATGGTCTATGATCTATCAGATTGATGACCTGGGTTGTGTCCCGGAGATAAGTCCTAGTTCTTATGGGCAGAGGCTTTAGGAAAAAGTCAATATATTGGTTAAGTGGTTCTAGCATAGATCCACAACCGGACACAATTGGGTGTCCAGGAGGATTGTTGAGGCCTTTGTGCACCTTTGGTAGGGTGTAAATCGTTGCTAGCCGTGGGTGACTGGGATTCAGAAAATTGAATTCTTGTTGCGATAGAAAACCATCATCCAGGCCTTTTTGTGTGGTTTGAAATATCAGTGAGGCTAAATCTTTTGAAGGGTGTTTGTAACTGACTAAATCATTGAGTTGCCTATAGATTTCATTTTTATAAGCGATGGTGTCCTGAATCACAATAGCCCGCCTTTGTCGACGGGCTTGATGACTATATCAGCATTAGCTTTCAGACTTTTAAGTGCCAATTTTTGGTTTACACTTAAGTTGAATCTGATGTATTTCGGTGTGTTGACTATGTTCTCCGCTTCTTGGATGACCAAATCTTCAAATGCAAGGATTTTGTTACTGATTGCATAGGATGGGGGAAAGAATGTTGATGGTTCCCTCAATCCAGTCACAGATGATCTCAATGGAGCAGTAGCATGTCTGAAGAAGTACCTGAGACAAATCTTTCTGAAAAAGTTATAGAGTTCTGTTTTGAGTTGAAATCTATTCGGAAGGGTAGTTGGAACGTAAGAGAGACCTTTGCTCAACACCTTTTGCTCTTCCTCAGATAGGTGATATTTTGAAATATTCACTATAGGATTAGTGGTAGCATGTGCCGGTCCACTTGTCACCACCGATAGGTGTTTCTCCTTGTTGATATTTCCCCATGGTTCTCGGGGCGGAAGGTGACTTGTTTCTGGGCACGGCCCGACCTGCGTTCTGATTCCCCGTGTTGGGTTGTTGTCCACGTTGTTGTCCTCCGGACCAATTGCCCCGGCCTCGGGGGGGTCTCCATTGCATCTGACCTCTGCCTAAAAAATGAGGAGGTGGTGGTGGGTATGGTGGGTAGTTGAAATCCGAGTATGGATAATTGTATGAGGGGCCAGGTGTTGAAGGTTCAGATTCACTTCCGGAACTGTAAGAAGAGTCGGAGAACATGGTGTATGCTCTCCTACCTCTGTATCCACCTCTGCCTCGGTTGGCGAATCGGCCTTGGTTATCTTGTTTGTAGTAGTCGGGTTGGAGATATGGATAGACACTTTTTTTGTCGAAGGCTCTCAGATCCTTGGCCAATTTTTCTAATTTCTTAGTTTGAGTGGTGACATCAAACTCTTTTAGTGTGGCGTCTAGAGACTCCAAAGCAGTTTTAGCGTTTGTCAAAGTACTGTCCCCAAGTATCTCAGCTCTTAGGGCCGCGATCTCTTTGGTGAGAGTCTGTACTTGTTCAGCAGCGGTCTCAACTCCCAACACCATCCAGTGTCTGGAGCAATTGTTGGCGACGTAGCTAAATCGCTCTTTGAATTTTGGTACGTCGACAAAGATAGCTGGCTCTATTTTAATTTGGAGACCTAACGGAATGATGTTTTCTTGCAAGTATTTTGTAAACAAGTAACCATGAAGCCGTGTTCGAATAAGCTTTTTTTCAAGTCTCTCCAGTCTGGTGATTTTGTCATTCAAAGTGACATCCACTTGTAAGCTGGTATTGGACAGGAATTGGTTATTCTGGTCTTGCAGGAGTGTGTTAATGTAGTCTTCTGTATATGAAAGTAATTCACTCTCTACCATGGTCTCAAGAAAAGAATTCTAAAGGTATTAATTTGAGAGAACCAGAAAAACCTCGCAGGTATGCACCTGCTCAGATAATTTATCTAAGAAGGGGGGTTATACCCAATGAAATCCACATGGGACCTGGGTGCTATATGGTGTATGAAAAGAAGGGTCCCTGTAGAACTGTGTAAGTTTGCTTGATTTTATTATAAAAATCAAAGTAGTATATACACACAAACACTGTCAATTGATCACAATGAATAAACCATATAATTTGGCAAATAAAAGTGCCCCAAGAAAGGAAATGGGAGTGGGATAGCGTGATGCTGTGAAGAAAAAGGACAGTGAGGGAATAAAGTTGGTGACAACTTATGTATTTCGAAATTAATTCAAAATGCAGTACATTTTCAAGGCTTCAGATCCCTGAGCCGAAATAAGGGATCATAACATATCCCCAATGTTTTAAACAATTTCTGTTGACACAGAGGTATTCAAATTAATGCGGGCGTGTCAACTGAACAAAAAATGAGGAAGCCGTCGACGTTTCGACCCCACGCTACATTGGTAGGCGTATTTATGGCCTTACATCGGGGTCTTCATCAGGACAGGGTAAACAACAGGGGTGCACTACAGTATCTAAAAATGTAAGAACAATATAAAGTATAAATTGAGGGGCAAACATTCAATGTCAAGTTACCGTAGTGAGCGGTAAACACATTACTAGTACTGTTACCATGGCTACTTGGAGGCACAAATGCAAATGATATGGCTGTTATGAATATTATACCTTTAAAACAGAACGATTAATCAGAACTTAGGTACAAATTTTAACAATTTCTAACAATTTATACAACCTATAATTGGTATCTAACTTCATCGTATTTAAGCCGACAAACACAAACACCGGATTCCTGACTCGGCAAGGGGAAAACCAAGCTGTCCAATAAATATTTTTAAACTCCATACAGTAGAAGGGGTTAACCTTTAGGGGGATGTTTGACTCGAGATGCCATGTTGGTATCAAACAGGTACATTGAAGAAAGGGGCAAGTATTATAATCCACACAGTAGGGTGGCCATACATTTCTACATGGTTGAATAACTAACTAATTTGTAGCAGAAAACACGTACCTGCTCAGAGCGAGCAAGGGGCATGACTGTATCCAAATCAGTCCAGTGTGTCCATAAGGCTGTATCTGTGGGCAGGGGGACGAGTGTTAGTGAATAAACCACAATTTTAAAACTTAAATTCCGACATCATGTGTAGGTTTGGGCTTACCTATACAACCCGTGAGGGCTAGCTGTATCCAAATCCTAGTTTGTTCACCGCGTTTCTACACCATTTGGGCAGGCGGCAGTGCGTCGCTGAGGATCGCATCAATCTTGCCGCATCTGTGAATGGCAAGAGATAGTGTCCATAAGACTGTATCTGTGGGCAGGGGGACGAGCGTTAAGTGAATCAACCACGATTTCAAAACTAGAATTCCGACCTCGTGTGTGGGTTCGGGCTTACCTATAGAGCCCGTGTGGGCTAACTGTATCCAAATCCCGGTCTTTTCACCTCGTTTCTAAACAATTAGGCCAAGCGGCGGTGCATCGCTGAGGATCGCATCAGTCTTGCCGCATCTGTGAGTGGTGAGAGGTAATAATTAAATTAGAATTAAAGTTAAAACCACCTCGATGACAAAGAAGCGTGCGGTGGCGTATTTGGGAGATAAGGTATTACCTTCTCTGTGATTAACACGGAGCTATAAGTTGCAGCCTTCCCAAGCTTACCGACTGCCAACAAGTGGGCGTGTAATGTTTGGAAAGCTTATGAAAACAAAGAAGGGACATTAAATCCGGATCGTTGCTAGTGGCAACCTAACGCTCTCGGGGCTTTTCCGGGTTAGTCAGAACAGTAAATGACCGCAACGCCGCGGTAAGGGGCAATCCACTTACTCGAGTGCATGGTATGTGAGCACATAATCTCATGGGTGCACTGACGGCCAAGATGTTATCAGGGAGGGATCGCTGTGTTATATGGTAACATGCAGATACATTATATTCTCAATACAGAAAACAATATATATTCATGAATAGATGCACCTCTCAAACATGAGGGTGAAAATCTCTTTTTATAAATACATATGACACTGAATTTTTATACAAAAATGTCTAAATTCTGAGATGAAGATGCCTTTCCCCATAGGGGGAGGTCAACAGCTGTTGTCATATATTACCAATAAACGGTGGACAAATTCTGTACTTTCTATGTTGAAGACATTTATGCAGTGTAATTATCCTATGCTCAGGACCTCTCTCACAGGAGGGTCAATAAGCAATTAATTAGCGTATCAGATATGATAATATAGGTCAAACGCGTCAGCGACCAAAGCTGGCTAACTGGGCATGGCTGCTCTCTGATTCATTTAAGCCATTTTGAATCGTATCCAAAATTGTCATCCATTTGGATTCGTGCAATGTACCCGCCCCTAGGGCCCAGATTGATTTTCTCTAGTACTAGCCATTGTAAGGTATCTGGGGTATGGCCTTTCAAAGTGCAGTGATCTACTAGGGGGGCACCCTGTACTCTGCATCTGATTCTACTGCCATGTTGTAGAATACGGGCTTTGACCTTTTGCTGGGTCTGGCCTACATATGCTAAGTCACACGGACACTTGATCCAATAAATCACATTCGAGGAGTTGCAGTTGGTATGTGATTTCAATGTATAGGTTTTCCCTCTGTAGGTCAAGTATTTTGTCTGAATTGTGGTTGCACATGCCGTGCATGATCCACACCTAGTGTGTCCCACAATCGGAGGAAGATGCCATAATGTTTGGATGGTAGGTTTCAGAGGTATCGGAAGGAATGATTGCACAACCTGATCCCTGATATTGCGTGCTCTTTTGAAGGAATGTAATGGTGGTGCTTGTTGTCCAATATCATCTGCTACTAGCCGCCAATGTTTATTGATGATTTTCTTAATGTCATTGCTGCGGGTGGAAAATGTGGTAACACAAATGACACGTTCACCAGCTCGATCCTCTTTTCTTTCGCTATTTAGTAGATACTCCCGGGGGCTATACCAGGCTCTTTTTCGTTTGAGTTTCACTAAACGGGTGGGATAGCCTCGTGCTGTTAGTCGATCTGTAAGGTTCTGCGATTCCACCATGTAGTTCTCTTTAGAGGAGCAATTGCGTCGAATTCTGAGGAATTGGCCCACAGGGCGAATATCGCGTAAACCCCTGGGGTGATGACTATTATATTCAAGTAACGAATTCCGCTCGGTGGGTTTGCGATACAAGGTTGTTTCCAGTAATTTGGTCTCAGGATTGACAAAGATAGTAATATCCAGAAACGCAATTTGCTCATTATTGGCTTCAAGGGTGAACTGGATGTCAGTGCTTTGTGTATTCAGCCAAACATGGAATGACGTGAGATCATCTTTGGTGCCATTCCATAGGCAGAGCACATCATCAATATATCGGACCCACATGGTCATGTGGTGTCCGAATGGGTTCATGTCACTAAAGATGACCCGATTCTCGTAATCGTCCATGTATAATATTGCCAGATTGGGGGCAAATGTCGCCCCCATCGCTACTCCCTTGATTTGGAGAAAGAAATCGTGTTGGAACATGAAAACGTTTTTCATCATAGCTATTCTCAGAAGTTCGATAATGAAGTAAGTGGGTACTGGAACTGGAGCCGTCCTAGTATCAAGGGCCTTCTCCATAACCGCGATGGCATCAAGCTGAGGAATACTGGTGTACAATGACACTATGTCACAGGTGACTAGCAATTGGGTGTCTGGATCAAATGGTCTATGATCTATCAGATTGATGACCTGGGTTGTGTCCTGGAGATAAGTCCTAGTTCTTATGGGCAGAGGCTTTAGGAAAAAGTCAATATATTGGTTAAGTGGTTCTAGCATAGATCCACAACCGGACACAATTGGGTGTCCAGGAGGATTGTTGAGGCCTTTGTGCACCTTTGGTAGGGTGTAAATCGTTGCTAGCCGTGGGTGACTGGGATTCAGAAAATTGAATTCTTGTTGCGATAGAAAACCATCATCCAGGCCTTTTTGTGTGGTTTGAAATATCAGTGAGGCTAAATCTTTTGAAGGGTCACTGTGAATGAGTTTGTAACTGACTCCATCATTGAGTTGCCTATAGATTTCATTTTTATAAGCGATGGTGTCCTGAATCACAATAGCCCGCCTTTGTCGGCGGGCTTGATGACTATATCAGCATTAGCTTTCAGACTTTTAAGTGGCAATTTTTGGTTTACACTTAAGTTGAATCTGATGTATTTCGGTGTGTTGACTATGTTCTCCGCTTCTTGGATGACCAAATCTTCAAATGCAAGGATTTTGTTACTGATTGCATAGGATGGGGGAAAGAAGGTTGATGGTTCCCTCAATCCAGTCACAGATGATCTCAATGGAGCAGTAGCATGTCTGAAGAAGTACCTGAGACAAATCTTTCTGAAAAAGTTATAGAGTTCTGTTTTGAGTTGAAATCTATTCGGAAGGGTAGTTGGAACGTAAGAGAGACCTTTGCTCAACACCTTTTGCTCTTCCTCAGATAGGTGATATTTTGAAATATTCACTATAGGATTAGTGGTAGCATGTGCCGGTCCACTTGTCACCACCGATAGGTGTTTCTCCTTGTTGATATTTCCCCATGGTTCTCGGGCGGAAGGTGACTTGTTTCTGGGCACGGGCCGACCTGCGTTCTGATTCCCCGTGTTGGGTTGTTGTCCACGTTGTTGTCCTCCGGACCAATTGCCCCGGCCTCGGGGGGGGTCTCCATTGCATCTGACCTCTGCCTAAAAAATGAGGAGGTGGTGGTGGGTATGGTGGGTAGTTGAAATCCGAGTATGGATAATTGTATGAGGGGCCAGGTGTTGAAGGTTCAGATTCACTTCCGGAACTGTAAGAAGAGTCGGAGAACATGGTGTATGCTCTCCTACCTCTGTATCCACCTCTGCCTCGGTTGGCGAATCGGCCTTGGTTATCTTGTTTGTAGTAGTCGGGTTGGAGATATGGATAGACACTTTTTTTGTCGAAGGCTCTCAGATCCTTGGCCAATTTCTCTAATTTCTTAGTTTGAGTGGTGACATCAAACTCTTTTAGTGTGGCGTCTAGAGACTCCGAAGCAGTTTTAGCGTTTGTCAAAGTACTGTCCCCAAGTATCTCAGCTCTTAGGGCCGCGATCTCTTTGGTGAGAGTCTGTACTTGTTCAGCAGCGGTCTCAACTCCCAACACCATCCAGTGTCTGGAGCAATTGTTGGCGACGTAGCTAAATCGCTCTTTGAATTTTGGTACGTCGACAAAGATAGCTGGCTCTATTTTAATTTGGAGACCTAACGGAATGATGTTTTCTTGCAAGTATTTTGTAAACAAGTAACCATGAAGCCGTGTTCGAATAAGCTTTTTTTCAAGTCTCTCCAGTCTGGTGATTTTGTCATTCAAAGTGACATCCACTTGTAAGCTGGTATTGGACAGGAATTGGTTATTCTGGTCTTGCAGGAGTGTGTTAATGTAGTCTTCTGTATATGAAAGTAATTCACTCTCTACCATGGTCTCAAGAAAAGAATTCTAAAGGTATTAATTTGAGAGAACCAGAAAAACCTCGCAGGTATGCACCTGCTCAGATAATTTATCTAAGAAGGGGGGTTAAACCCAATGAAATCCACATGGGACCTGGGTGCTATATGGTGTATGAAAAGAAGGGTCCCTGTAGAACTGTGTAAGTTTGCTTGATTTTATTATAAAAATCAAAGTAGTATATACACACAAACACTGTCAATTGATCACAATGAATAAACCATATAATTTGGCAAATAAAAGTGCCCCAAGAAAGGAAATGGGAGTGGGATAGCGTGATGCTGTGAAGGAAAAGGACAGTGAGGGAATAAAGTTGGTGACAACTTATGTATTTCGAAATTAATTCAAAATGCAGTACATTTTCAAGGCTTCAGATCCCTGAGCCGAAATAAGGGATCATAACATATCCCCAATGTTTTAAACAATTTCTGTTGACACAGAGGTATTCAAATTAATGCGGGCGTGTCAACTGAACAAAAAATGAGGTAGCCGTCGACGTTTCGACCCCACGCTACATTGGTAGGCGTATTTATGGCCTTACATCGGGGTCTTCATCAGGACAGGGTAAACAACAGGGGTGCACTACAGTATCTAAAAATGTAAGAACAATATAAAGTATAAATTGAGGGGCAAACATTCAATGTCAAGTTACCGTAGTGAGCGGTAAACACATTACTAGTACTGTTACCATGGCTACTTGGAGGCAAAAATGCAAATGATATGGCTGTTATGAATATTATACCTTTAAAACAGAACGATTAATCAGAACTTAGGTACAAATTTTAACAATTTCTAACAATTTAAACAACCTATAATTGGTATCTAACTTATTCGTATTTAAGCCGACAAACACAAACACCGGATTCCAGACTCGGCAAGGGGAAAACCAAGCTGTCCAATAAATATTTTTAAACTCCATACAGTAGAAGGGGTTAACCTTTAGGGGGATGTTTGACTCGAGATGCCATGTTGGTATCAAACAGGTACATTGAAGAAAGGGGCAAGTATTATAATCCACACAGTAGGGTGGCCATACATTTCTACATGGTTGAATAACTAACTAATTTGTAGCAGAAAACACGTACCTGCTCAGAGCGAGCAAGGGGCATGACTGTATCCAAATCAGTCCAGTGTGTCCATAAGGCTGTATCTGTGGGCAGGGGGACGAGTGTTAGTGAATAAACCACAATTTTAAAACTTAAATTCCGACATCATGTGTAGGTTTGGGCTTACCTATACAACCCGTGAGGGCTAGCTGTATCCAAATCCTAGTTTGTTCACCGCGTTTCTACACAATTTGGGCAGGCGGCAGTGCGTCGCTGAGGATCGCATCAATCTTGCCGCATCTGTGAATGGCGAGAGATAGTGTCCATAAGACTGTATCTGTGGGCAGGGGGACGAGCGTTAAGTGAATCAACCACGATTTCAAAACTAGAATTCCGACCTCGTGTGTGGGTTCGGGCTTACCTATAGAGCCCGTGTGGGCTAACTGTATCCAAATCCCGGTCTTTTCACCTCGTTTCTAAACAATTAGGCCAAGCGGCGGTGCATCGCTGAGGATCGCATCAGTCTTGCCGCATCTGTGGGTGGTGAGAGGTAATAATTAAATTAGAATTAAAGTTAAAACCACCTCGATGACAAAGAAGCATGCGGTGGCGTGTTTGGGAAATAAGGTCTTACCTTCTCTGTGATTAACACGGAGCTCTAAGTTGCAGCCTTCCCAAGCTTACCGACTGCCAACAAGTGGGCGTGTAATGTTTGAAAAGCTTATGAAAACAAAGAAGGGACATTAAATCCGGATCGTTGCTAGTGGCAACCTAATGCTCTCAGGGCTTTTCCGGGTTAGTCAGAACAGTAAACGACCGCAACGCCGCGGTAAGGGGCAATCCACTTACTCGAGTGCATGGTATGTGAGCACATAATCTCATGGGTGCACAGACGGCCAAGATGTTATCAGGGAGGGATCGCTGTGTTATATGGTAACATGCAGATACATTATATTCTCAATGCAGAAAACAATATATATTCATGAATAGATGCACCTCTCAAACATGAGGGTGAAAATCTCTTTTTATAAATACATATGACACTGAATTTTTATACAAAAATGTCTAAATTCTGAGATGAAGATGCCTTTCCCCATAGGGGGAGGTCCACAGCTGTTGTCATATATTGACTTTTTCCTAAAGCCTCTGGCCATAAGAACTAGGACTTATCTCCGGGACACAACCCAGGTCATCAATCTGATAGATCATAGACCATTTGATCCAGACACCCAATTGCTAGTCACCTGTGACATAGTGTCATTGTACACCAGTATTCCTCAGCTTGATGCCATCACGGTTATGGAGAAGGCCCTTGATACTAGGACGGCTCCAGTTCCAGTACCCACTTACTTCATTATCGAACTTCTGAGGATAGCTATGATGAAAAACTTTTTCATGTTCCAACACGATTTCTTTCTCCAAATCAAGGGAGTAGCGATGGGGGCGACATTTGCCCCCAATCTGGCAATATTATACATGGACGATTACGAGAATCGGGTCATCTTTAGCGACATGAACCCATTCGGACACCACATGACCATGTGGGTCCGATATATTGATGATGTGCTCTGCCTATGGAATGGCACCAAAGATGATCTCACGTAATTCCATGTTTGGCTGAATACACAAACCACTGACATCCAGTTCACCCTTGAAGCCAATAATGAGCAAATTGCGTTTCTGGATATTATTATCTTTGTCAATCCTGAGACCAAATTACTGGAAACAACCTTGTATCGCAAACCCACCGAGCGGAATTCGTTACTTGAATATAATAGTCATCACCCCAGGGGTTTACGCGATAACCTCCCTGTGGGCCAATTCCTCAGAATTCGACGCAATTGCTCCTCTAAAGAGAACTACATGGTGGAATCGCAGAACCTTACAGATCGACTAACAGCACGAGGCTATCCCACCCGTTTAGTGAAACGCGCACGAAAAAGAGCCTGGTATAGCCCCCGGGAGTACCTACTAAATAGCGAAAGAAAGGAGGATTGAGCTGGTGAACGTGTCATTTGTGTTACAACATTTTCCACCCGCAGCAATGACATTAAGAAAATCATCAATAAACATTGGCGGCTAGTAGCAGATGATATTGGACAACAAGCACCACCATTACATTCCTTCAAAATAGCACGCAATATCAGGGATTAGGTTGTGCAATCATTCCTTCCGATACCTCTGAAACCCACCATCCAAACATTATGGCATCTTCCTCCGATTGTGGGACACACTAGGTGTGGATCATGCACGGCATGGGCAACCACAATTCAGACAAAAGACTTGACCTACAGAGGGAAAACCTATACATTGAAATCACATACCAACTGCAACTCCTCGAATGTGATTTATTGGATCAAGTGTCCGTGTGACTTAGCATATGTAGGCCAGACCCAGCAAAAGGTCAAAGCCCGTATTCTACAACATGGCAGTAGAATCAGATGCAGAGTACAGGGTGCCCCCCTAGTAGATCACTGCACTTTGAAAGGCCATACCCCAGATACCTTACAATGGCTAGTACTATAGAAAATCAATCTGGGCCCTAGGGGCGGGGACATTGCACGAATCCTAACCCTGAGAGAATCCAAATGGATGACAATTTTGGATACGATTCAAAATGGCTTAAATGAATCAGAGAGCAGCCATGCCCAGTTAGCCAGCTTTGGTCGCTGACGCGTTTGACCTATATTATCATATCTGATACGCTAATTAATTGCTTATTGACCCTCCTGTGAGAGAGGTCCTGAGCATAGGATAATTACACTGTATAAATGTCTTCAACATAGAAAGTACAGAATTTGTCCACCGTTTATTGGTAATATATGACAACAGCTGTTGACCTCCCCCTATGGGGAAAGGCATCTTCATCTCAGAATTTAGACATTTTTGTATAAAAATTCAGTGTCATATGTATTTATAAAAAGAGATTTTCACCCTCATGTTTGAGAGGTGCATCTATTCATGAATATATATTGTTTTCTGTATTGAGAATATAATGTATCTGCATGTTACCATATAACACAGCGATCCCTCCCTGATAACATCTTGGCCGTCAGTGCACCCATGAGATTATGTGCTCACATACCATGCACTCGAGTAAGTGGATTGCCCCTTACCGCGGCGTTGCGGTCGTTTACTGTTCTGACTAACCCGGAAAAGCCCCGAGGGCGTTAGGTTGCCACTAGCAACGATCCAGATTTAATGTCCCTTCTTGTTTTCATAAGCTTTCCAAACACTACACGCCCACTTGTTGGCAGTCGGTAAGCTTGGGAAGGCTGCAACTTAGAGCTCCGTGTTAATCACAGAGAAGGTAAGACCTTATTTCCCAAACACGCCACCGCACGCTTCTTTGTCATCGAGGGGGTTTTAACTTTAATTCTAATTTTAATTATTACCTCTCACCACTCACAGATGCGGCAAGACTGATGCGATCCTCAGCGACGCACCGCCGCTTGGCCTAATTGTTTAGAAACGAGGTGAAAAGACCGGGATTTGGATACAGTTAGCCCACACGGGCTCTATAGGTAAGCCCGAACCCACACACGAGGTCGGAATTCTAGTTTTGAAATCGTGGTTGATTCACTTAACGCTCGTAGCCCTGCCCACAGATACAGTCTTTTGGACACTATCTCTCGCCATTCACAGATTCGGCAAGATTGATGCGATCCTCAGCGACGCACTGCCGCCTGCCCAAATTGTGTAGAAACGCGGTGAACAGACTAGGATTTGGATACAGCTAGCCCTCACGGGTTGTATAGGTAAGCCCAAACCTACACATGATGTCGGAATTTAAGTTTTAAAATCGTGGTTTATTCACTAACACTCGTCCCCCTGCCCACAGATACAGCCTTATGGACACACGGGACTGATTTGGATACAGTCATGCCCCTTGCTCGCTCTGAGCAGGTAGGTGTTTTCTGCTACAAATTAATTAGTTATTCAACCATGTAGAAATGTATGGCCACCCTACTGTGTGGATTATAATACTTGCCCCTTTCTTCAATGTACCTATTTGATACCAACATGGCATCTCGAGTCAAACATCCCCCTAAAGGTTAACCCCTTCTACTGTATGAAGTTTAAAAATATTTATTGGACAGCTTGGTTTTCCCCTGGCCGAGTCAGGAATCCGGTGTTTGTGTTTGTCGGCTTAAATACGATGAAGTGAGATACCAATTATAGGTTGTATAAATTGTTAGAAATTGTTAAAATTTGTACCTAAGTTCTGATTAATCGTTCTGTTTTAAAGGTATAATATTCATAACAGCCATATCATTTGCATTTTTGCCTCCAAGTAGCCATGGTAACAGTACTAGTAATGTGTTTACCGCTCACTATGGTAACTTGACATTGAATGTTTGCCCCTCAATTTATACTTTATATTGTTCTTACATTTTTAGATACTGTAGTGCACCCCTGTTGTTTACCCTGTCCTGATGAAGACCCCGATGTAAGGCCATAAATACGCCTACCAATGTAGCGTGGGGTCGAAACGTCGACGGCTACCTCATTTTTTGTTCAGTTGACATGCCCGCATTAATTTGAATACCTCTGTGTCAACAGAAATTGTTTAAAACATTGGGGATATGTTATGATCCCTTATTTCGGCTCAGGGATCTGAAGCCTTGAAAATGTACTGCATTTTGAATTAATTTCGAAATACATAAGTTGTCACCAACTTTATTCCCTCACTGTCCTTTTCCTTCACAGCATCACGCTATCCCATCCCATTTCCTTTCTTGGGGCACTTTTATTTGCCAAATTATATGGTTTATTCATTGTGATCAATTGACAGTGTTTGTGTGTATATACTACTTTGATTTTTATAATAAAATCAAGCAAACTTACACAGTTCTACAGGGACCCTTCTTTTCATACACCATATAGCACCCAGGTCCCATGTGGATTTCATTGGGTATAACCCCCCTTCTTAGATAAATTATCTGAGCAGGTGCATACCTGCGAGGTTTTTCTGGTTCTCTCAAATTAATACCTTTAGAATTCTTTTCTTGAGACCATGGTAGAGAGTGTATTACTTTCGTATACGGAAGACTACATTAACACACTCCTGCAAGACCAGAATAACCAATTCCTGTCCAATACCAGCTTACAAGTGGATGTCACTTTGAATGACAAAATCACCAGACTGGAGAGACTTGAAAAAAAGCTTATTCGAACACGGCTTCATGGTTACTTGTTTACAAAATACTTGCAAGAAAACATCATTCCGGTAGGTCTCCAAATTAAAATAGAGCCAGCTATCTTTGTCGACGTACCAAAATTCAAAGAGGGATTTAGCTATGTCGCCAACAATTGCTCCCGACACTGGATGGTGTTGGGAGTTGAGACCGCTGCTGAACAAGTACAGACTCTCACCAAAGAGATCGCGGCCCTAAGAGCTGAGATACTTGGGGACAGTACTTTGACAAACGCTAAAACTGCTTTGGAGTCTCTAGACGCCACACTAAAAGAGTTTGATGTCACCACTCAAACTAAGAAATTAGAAAAATTGGCCAAGGATCTGAGAGCCTTCGACAAAAAAAGTGTCTATCCATATCTCCAACCCGACTACTACAAACAAGATAACCAAGGCCGATTCGCCAACCGAGGCAGAGGTGGATACAAAGGTAGGAGAGCATACACCACGTTCTACGACTCTTCTTACAGTTCTGGAAATGAATCTGAACCTTCAACACCTGGCCCCTCATACAATTATCCATACTCGGATTTCAACTACCCACCATACCCACCACCACCTCCTCATTTTTTAGGCAGAGGTCAGATGCAATGGAGACCCCCCCGAGGCCGGGGCAATTGGTCCGGAGGACAACAAAGTGGACAACAACCCAACACGGGGAATCAGAACGCAGGTCGGGGGCCGTGCCCAGAAACAAGTCACCTTCCGCCCCGAGAACCATGGGGAAATATCAACAAGGAGAAACACCTATCGGTGGTGACAAGTGGACCGGCACATGCTACCACTAATCCTATAGTGAATATTTCAAAATATCACCTATCTGAGGAAGAGCAAAAGGTGTTGAGCAAAGGTCTCTCTTACGTTCCAACTACTCTTCCGAATAGATTTCAACTCAAAACAGAACTCTATAACTTTTTCAGAAAGATTTGTCTCAGGTACTTCTTCAGACATGCTACTGCTCCATTGAGATCATCTGCGACTGGATTGAGGGAACCATCAACCTTGTTTGCCCCATCCTATGCAATCAGTAACAAAATCCTTGCATTTGAAGATTTGGTCATCCAAGAAGTGGAGAACATAGTCAACACACCGAAATACATCAGATTCAACTTAAGTGTAAACCAAAAATTGGCACTTAAAAGTCTGAAAGATAATGCTGATATAGTCATCAAGCCCGCCGACAAAGGCGGGGCTATTGTGATTCAGGACACCATCGCTTATAAAAATGAAATCTATAGGCAACTCAATGATGGAGTCAGTTACAAACTCATTCACAGTGACCCTTCAGAAGATTTAGCCTCACTGATATTTCAAACCACACAAAAAGGCCTGGATGATGGTTTTCTATCGCAACAAGAATTCAATTTTCTGAATCCCAGTCACCCACGGCTAGCAACGATTTACACCCTACCAAAGGTGCACAAAAGCCTCAACAATCCTCCTGGACGCCCAATAGTGTCCGGTTGTGGCTCTATGCTAGAACCACTTAACTAATATATTGACTTTTTCCTAAAGCCTCTGGCCATAAGAACTAGGACTTATCTCCGGGACACAACCCAGGTCATCAATCTGATAGATAATAGACCATTTGATCCAGACACCCAATTGCTAGTCACCTGTGACATAGTGTCATTGTACACCAGTATTCCTCAGCTTGATGCCATCGCGGTTATGGAGAAGGCCCTTGATACTAGGACGGCTCCAGTTCCAGTACCCACTTACTTCATTATCGAACTTCTGAGAATAGCTATGATGAAAAACTTTTTCATGTTCCAACACGATTTCTTTCTCCAAATCAAGGGAGTAGCGATGGGGGCGACATTTGCCCCCAATCTGGCAATATTATACATGGACGATTACGAGAATCGGGTCATCTTTAGCGACATGAACCCATTCGGACACCACATGACCATGTGGGTCCGATATATTGATGATGTGCTCTGCCTATGGAATGGCACCAAAGATGATCTCACGTCATTCCATGTTTGGCTGAATACACAAAGCACTGACATCCAGTTCACCCTTGAAGCCAATAATGAGCAAATTGCGTTTCTGGATATTACTATCTTTGTCAATCCTGAGACCAAATTACTGGAAACAACCTTGTATCGCAAACCCACCGAGCGGAATTCGTTACTTGAATATAATAGTCATCACCCCAGGGGTTTACGCGATAACCTCCCTGTGGGCCAATTCCTCAGAATTCGACGCAATTGCTCCTCTAAAGAGAACTACATGGTGGAATCGCAGAACCTTACAGATCGACTAACAGCACGAGGCTATCCCACCCGTTTAGTGAAACGCGCACGAAAAAGTGCCTGGTATAGCCCCCGGGAGTACCTACTAAATAGCGAAAGAAAAGAGGATCGAGCTGGTGAACTTGTCATTTGTGTTACCACATTTTCCACCCGCAGCAATGACATTAAGAAAATCATCAATAAACATTGGCGGCTAGTAGCAGATGATATTGGACAACAAGCACCACCATTACATTCCTTCAAAAGAGCAGGCAATATCAGGGATCAGGTTGTGCAATCATTCCTTCCGATACCTCTGAAACCTACCATCCAAACATTATGGCATCTTCCTCCGATTGTGGGACACACTAGGTGTGGATCATGTACGGCATGTGCAACCACAATTCAGACAAAAGACTTGACCTACAGAGGGAAAACCTATACATTGAAATCACATACCAACTGCAACTCCACGAATGTGATTTATTGGATCAAGTGTCCGTGTGACTTAGCATATGTAGGCCAGACCCAGCAAAAGGTCAAAGCCCGTATTCTACAACATGGCAGTAGAATCAGATGCAGAGTACAGGGTGCCCCCCTAGTAGATCACTGCACTTTGAAAGGCCATACCCCAGATACCTTACAATGGCTAGTACTAGAGAAAATCAATCTGGGCCCTAGGGGCGGGTACATTGCACGAATCCTAACCCTGAGAGAATCCAAATGGATGACAATTTTGGATACGATTCAAAATGGCTTAAATGAATCAGAGAGCAGCCATGCCCAGTTAGCCAGCTTTGGTCGCTGACGCGTTTGACCTATATTATCATATCTGATACGCTAATTAATTGCTTATTGACCCTCCTGTGAGAGAGGTCCTGAGCATAGGATAATTACACTGTATAAATGTCTTCAACATAGAAAGTACAGAATTTGTCCACCATTTATTGGTAATATATGACAACAGCTGTTGGCCTCCCCCTATGGGGAAAGGCATCTTCATCTCAGAATTTAGACATTTTTGTATAAAAATTCAGTGTCATATGTATTTATAAAAAGAGATGTTCACCCTCATGTTTGAGAGGTGCATCTATTCATGAATATATATTGTTTTCTGTATTGAGAATATAATGTATCTGCATGTTACCATATAACACAGCGATCCCTCCCTGATAACATCTTGGCCGTCAGTGCACCCATGAGATTATGTGCTCACATACCATGCACTCGAGTAAGTGGATTGCCCCTTACCGCGGCGTTGCGGTCGTTTACTGTTCTGACTAACCCGGAAAAGCCCCGAGAGCGTTAGGTTGCCACTAGCAACGATCCGGATTTAATGTCCCTTCTTTGTTTTCATAAGCTTTCCAAACATTACACGCCCACTTGTTGGCAGTCGGTAAGCTTGGGAAGGCTGCAACTTAGAGCTCCGTGTTAATCACAGAGAAGGTAAGACCTTATTTCCCAAACACGCCACCGCACGCTACTTTGTCATTGAGGTGGTTTTAACTTTAATTCTAATTTTAATTATTACCTCTCACCACTCACAGATGCGGCAAGACTGATGCGATCCTCAGCGACGCACCGCCGTTTGGCCTAATTGTTTAGAAACGAGGTGAAAAGACCGGGATTTGGATACAGTTAGCCCACACGGGCTCTATAGGTAAGCCCGAACCCACACACGAGGTCGGAATTCTAGTTTTGAAATCGTGGTTGATTCACTTAACGCTCGTCCCCCTGCCCACAGATACAGTCTTATGGACACTATCTCTCGCCATTCACAGATGCGGCAAGATTGATGCGATCCTCAGCGACGCACTGCCGCCTGCCCAAATTGTGTAGAAACGCGGTGAACAGACTAGGATTTGGATACAGCTAGCCCTCACGGGTTGTATAGGTAAGCCCAAACCTAAACATGATGTTGGAAATTTAAGTTTTAAAATCGTGGTTTATTCACTAACTCTCGTCCCCCTGCCCACAGATACACCCTTATGGACACACGGGACTGATTTGGATACAGTCATGCCCCTTGCTCGCTCTGAGCAGGTACGTGTTTTCTGCTACAAATTAGTTAGTTATTGAACCATGTAGAAATGTATTGCCACCCTACTGTGTGAATTATAATACTTGCCCCTTTCTTCAATGTACCTATTTGATACCAACATGGCATCTCGAGTCAAACATCCCCCTAAAGGTTAACCCCTTCTACTGTATAGAGTTTAAAAATATTTATTGGACAGCTTGGTTTTCCCCTGGCCGAGTCAGGAATCCGGTGTTTGTGTTTGTCGGCTTAAATATGATGAAGTGAGATACCAATTATAGGTTGTATAAATTGTTAGAAATTGTTAAAATTTGTACCTAAGTTCTGATTAATCGTTCTGTTTTAAAGGTATAATATTCATAACAGCCATATCATTTGCATTTTTGCCTCCAAGTAGCCATGGTAACAGTACTAGTAATGTGTTTACCGCTCACTACAGTAACTTGACATTGAATGTTTGCCCCTCAATTTATACTTTATATTGTTCTTACATTTTTAGATACTGTAGTGCACCCCTGTTGTTTACCCTGTCCTGATGAAGACCCCGATGTAAGGCCATAAATACGCCTACCAATGTAGCGTGGGGTCGAAACGTCGACGGCTACCTCATTTTTTGTTCAGTTGACACGCCCGCATTAATTTGAATACCTCTGTGTCAACAGAAATTGTTTAAAACATTGGGGATATGTTATGATTCCTTATTTCGGCTCAGGGATCTGAAGCCTTGAAAATGTACTGCATTTTGAATTAATTTCGAAATACATAAGTTGTCACCAACTTTATTCCCTCACTGTCCTTTTCCTTCACAGCATCACGCTATCCCACTCCCATTTCCTTTCTTGGGGCACTTTTATTTGCCAAATTATATGGTTTATTCATTGTGATCAATTGACAATGTTTGTGTGTATATACTGCTAAAAATAGGACAGCTAAAGCCAAAAAGTTCAACGTTGAGCTTGCAAACTGGTTAAATGGGGGACAGGACTCTTACCTACAGGTCCGACTATGTGGGAGTCCCATCCCAGCTGTAAGCTCCAAGATCCAAGTAATCTTTCTTTTTTTTAAAACATAAATGTATTCATTTTCAAATAGGACAACATACAGAAGTCGGTAAGCAGCATCAGTAATAGCTTGTGCATTACAACTGGCAGCAGTAAAGAGCGCAGCATCAATGTCCATGTTAAGTATGCATGCACGTTTCCAAAAGAAGTAAAAGGAGTCAGTCATCCGATCAGCACATAACGCAAGTAAAGTTGAGTAAACACAAGTTACATATCATGAGCATGGGAGAAAGGAAACAGTCTGAACATAAACAAGTGTACTAATACACATTAGTCCAGCACTCTTCAATATAATCATGATATATATAACAATAAACATTTCAGTTACAAGCAAATTTTGTTCAGAATAAATGATGAATCTTCTGTGTAGTTGTAGTTTGTAGTGTATTCTTTATTTATTTCATCAATTTTTTCTCCAATAAAAAACCGTAGCCATAGCCAACACGTTTCATCCTACAAGGACTTCTTCAGGCTTACAAATGACATATATATGCAAATTATTTACAAACTATACACATATAGTTTTGTACAATTTATACAATTAGCATCTTTTACCATTCACCTTTGTTTCAAAGGACTGCACAATATTTACAAAGCATTTTACATGATACAGACCTATCCCAGGTGCAATATTTACAAAGCATTCTAAGTGATACAGACCTATCCCAGTTCATACTACAAAACATTCCAAATTCCACCAAAACATTTTACTAAAAAGTGTACACACTTTATCTACCTTTTAAAATAAATAAGGCTAAAATATGAAGTGTGTCAAAAAGTTGCTAATTGTATAAATTGTACAAAACTATATGTGTATAGTTTGTAAATAATGTGTATATAAATGTCATTTGTAGCCCTGAAGAAGTCCTTGGAGGACGAAACGCGTTGGCTACGGATTATAATTGGAGAAAAAATTGATGCAATAAATAAAGAATACACTACAAACTACAACTTCACTGAAGATTCATCATTTATTCTGAACAAAATTTGCTTGTAACTGAAATGTTTATTGTTATATAGATCATGATTATATTGAAGAGTGCTGGACTAATGTATATTTGTTTCTGATAAAAAGACACATTTGTCTTAGGAGTTTTTAGGGGTTTGGGATCTCCAGTCCACTGCACCTAAAGCTTGAGATATCGGCATCACTAAAGGATAGGTGCAATTGTGTTTGGCCCCAAACCCCTTGTTCTTGTGTGCTGCAAATAAACAAGTATACTGTACATTGTCACATCAATCTCAATATTAACAAAATAAAATGTAAGAAGATACCCAACTCCCACCTCCCCCCATTTCACTGGTTCATAAGTATTAAGAGCTAACCCAATTTCCTGTGGGACCACATCTTGTGCGTTTAGGGATTGTGTTACATAGTGGTACATAAAGACATTTGATAACAGCCTTGGTGGGCAAAAGGGCCGTATACATGCTTATAATACCTAAATAGCGACACGTTATCAAATAGATATAGTCAAGTCATTCAGAGGAATGCGGGAGTAGTGGGGTGATTCAGGGCTATTGGTGACGCTGGGGGTGTAATGGAATCTATTGCTTTTAAAATTTCCAACATGTGATCCCATTCCAAAGAGATGGGAGTCTTACGTAGACCCCGGAATTCTTCCTGTCGGATTATAGCGCTCTCAGCCATTCCCCAACATGCCAATTCTGTTTGCCAGTATAGTGGTGTAGGGGGAGAAGCAGACTTTCACCTCATTGTATCGCTTGCTTAGCAATGAGTATTGCCAAGTCCGCAAACTTGAATTGTGACTTCTGCTTTTTAGGGCATCCGGTGAGTCCCAGGAGGCTTCTGGTGTCAACCAGTCAGACATGTTAGTAACACGTCGTATAGCAGAAGTAACAGCATGCCAATAGAAACGAAGATGAGGACAGGCCCATAGCATATGAAGGAGGTTTTCATCCACCTCCCGGCATCGAGGACAGGAAGGTTGGGCATCTGGGTATATACTGTTAAGATGGTGTAGTGTGAGGTAGGCTCTATGTAAGATCATGGATTGGATGTATTTAAAATGAGCATTACGGGACACTGTCTTAGGCAATTCCAGTATCGAGGCCCATTCTTTATCTGTGAAGTCCTTGCTTAGGTCTAATGATCACCAGGCTCAAAGTAAAAGTAAGGGTGTGCTGGAGTGAGTCCTGATACCCTATACAGCCAACGGTCAAGATGTTGACCTCTCCCCATAAGGTGTAACACAAGGACTAAGTCATGTGCTAGGAGGTTCTGTCCCTTCAGGAGCCCAGTGTTGTTTAAAATATTTGACTAGAGTAGCGTGTAGGAGAAATAAAGTTGATTGAACCCCCTGGGCACGCAAGAAATTGTCATGATCAGCCAGGGTACCCTCTATAAACAGTGCTCCTACCTTCGAAACCCCCTCGTTCAACCATGAGGATAACATTTTACTAGTAATTATACCAGTAGTGGTGGGGATCCCGACCAATGGGATATTGGAAAACTATGGAGTGATTTTCTTGGTGTATTTAAGTGTTTGTTTCCAATATAGGAGGGCCGTATTAAGCAATGGAGGGACCGTATGTGGAATCCTACCAGTCGGCAATAGCATGTTATGCAAATGCCACGGTGCAAAAGTCGAGGGGTGTATTCTATTTCCTGTAAATGACGCCCCTCTAACCAATATGAGAGCCATTGTAATTGGCTAGATAGGCAATAAGCCTTAAAATCAGGCGCTCCAGACCTTCCTCCTCAGGTCGCAGTTGTAACTTTGGCAGTCCTATCCTTCTGCGGCCATTGCCCCAGATAAGTTCAATCAGCAATGTATTTAAAGTTTTAACAATTTAAGCTGGAATCACAACAGGTATGTTAGCGAAAAAATATAATAAACGAGGGAGCATTACCATCATAGAAAGTGCGATTCTTCCCAACACAGATAGTGGTAGGGAAATCCAAAAGCAACCTGTTTCCGGAGGGAAGCTATCGCTTTCAGTATATTGCCATCAATTAAGTCTTGTGGTGTTCTATAGATTTGAATACCTAAATATTTAAACATATCAGGTACTGTCTGTAATGTTAAGTCACCAAATAGGACTGGATCCGGGCTCTCCCTGTGTCGCATAAAAAAGGCATGAGATTTGGTAGCATTAATCGCCAGGCCGGAGATTAGCTCAAATCGTTTAAAAATGGCTTGGATGGGCTCCAAATTAAGATTGAGATCTTTAAGGAAAAGAATCAGGTCATTGGCATAGGCTGATACTATATGTGGGATATTATTAAGCAGAATTCCAAGATCCACTACCTCCTTTCGAAGTTTGAGAAGAAGCGGTTCCGCCACCAATAAAAATAATAAAGGTGATAGGGGGCATCCCTGACGGATGCCTCTGGTTATTGAATATGCTGCAGAAATATAGGCGCCAGTATGGACACGTGCTGTGGGGGCCCCGTATAGTAGCTGTACCCATTGTAAGTAACCCTTGGGAATAACGAACCATTCCAGAGCGGCCCACATATATTGCCAGGAAGGGGTATCAACTGCTTGTTGCATATTGAGGGAAATGCATCCCGCCGTGGGGGACGTGACCGCCGCTGTTTCTAGAATATAGTGGAAACCACGAATATTGAGTGATGTACTGTCGTCCGAAACAAAATTGATATAAATATACTCGTTTGGGAAGGTAGGGCAATAGTCTGTTGGCCAGTAATATACCAAGTATTTTATATTCGGTGAACAGTAGAAAGAGAGGACGGTAGCCAGAAATGTCACCGGGTCTCAGTTGGGCTTAGGGAGGAAGGTCACTAATGCTTGCATGGTCGTTAGGGGTAAGGCAGATTTATCCAATGCTGTATTGTAAAGAGTTTCAAGGTGTGGGACCAAGTTTTCAGCATAAAGAGCATAAAATTCCATGGGTAGGCAGTCGAGGCTCGGAGTCTTATTTCTAGGCAGGCCTTTAATGGCCTTATTTCAGTGGGAGCGATGGACCGTCCAATTCAGAGTGAATGTCATCTGGCAGCTGGGGAAAGGGTAGACCATGAAGAAATATCTTAATGTCAATGGGTGAGGTGGTAGTAGGGGCAGTATATAAGTGATGATAATATGTAAAGAAGGCTAAATTAATGTCTGCTTGGGTAGACACAGTCGATCTGTCCAGGAGATAAAATTCTGTAATGGGCAATGGAGAAGGAGAATCCCTGATGAGACGTGGAAGGAGAGTCCCCGATATATCATCATCTTTGTGACTATATTGTGTATATGTCTTACGATCTATTAGCCGAAGCTGCTCCATCAGTTCAGCATGGTTAATTCTGGCCTCTTGAAGGTGTGGAAGTTGTGACGGGCCAGTAAGTGCTGTGTTCTCCAGCCTATTGAGGGAAGCCTCCACTACAATAAGCTTTTTGTTTACTTTTTGCCGGGCTCCCACAGTAGCTCCAATTGCTGTGCCCCTGATGATAGAATTGAATGCATACCATTGCACCAGATAAGAAGAGGTCATCCCCCTATATTCCGTAAAATAATTTGTAATTGTGGTGCCCAGAGAAGTGTGAAAGACCGCATCCTCTAGCAATTGGGGCCAGTGTCGCCAGGTAAGGACCACAGTGGTAATTCTACCTCATGTAAGTATTACTTCCATTGGGTTATTGTCACACAATGTTTTCCCAAGATATATTGACTCTGCCATCCAGAGCAACAACAATGTAGTATAGAAAATCCTGTCTATTCAGTGTGCAATTGGTGTGAAGGGGAATAGAAGGAATATTCTCTGCAGTCAGGGTAATGAACACACCATATATCTTGTAATGTCCAACCCATAGCCCAGGCCTGTAAGAATTCCGTATTTTTAATGGGCACTGCTCCTCTTAATGGGGGATGTGAGCGATCAAAGTGTATATCTAAGACAGAATTAAAATCACCTCTGATAACCAGGGGATATGTGCCCAGTCTGATAACACAGCAATAAGTTTGGTAAGATAATTATTCTGGTCAGAATTCTGGGCGTTAAACACACCCCAGAACCACCGGAGAGCCGTCCAATTTTCCAAACAACAATACATAGCATTCTTCAGGGTCTATTCGCTGTTCTACTAATGTGAAGGGCACCCCACTCCGAATCCAAATCAAGGACCCCCTGGCAAAAGCGGAATAAGAAGTATTAAAAAAACGTACTTTCCATTTCTTACGCATTTTAGAAACTTCTGAGTTGGTCAGGTGAGTTTCTTGAATGAAAGTTATATGAACTTTGCGTCTATTCAGTTGGGCATAAATACGATGCCTTTTATGCACAGACCCCATTCCCCCAACGTTCCATGTCAGCATTTTATATTTACCGAAAACAGCCATAGTTTAATAGGGTATCGTAGCAATGCACCACATGAGACTGTGGAGCACAGAAGAAGATACAGTGTGACCTGAACAAGGAAGCAAAAACCCATTATCAAAGGAAACTTCAGAATTCTAGGGCCAACGTTAAAACTAGGTTGGTCCAACCTTGCACTAAAACACTGTACATTCACACTGCTATATACTGCAGAAACTGCAGAGGGGTGGGTGCCAAGAAGAGCATGGTCAAGCTTGTAGTGTCTAAGCTACACCCTAGAAAGGACCCTGTGATAAGAGAAGACATGTTAGAAGCATTTCAAGACTGTGACTACCAGGAGCAATCTCCTACAGGAGAACTTGCCTGTTTTCTTGTCACCGGACCTCGCCGCACCCGCTTCCGGGTGCCGCATTGCCAGCTTTCGTGAGGGGCTGCACTTCGGACCTGGAGGGAGAAGATTGACGGCGGAAGAGGGTCGAGGCAAACAGCGGGGCTGCGAGCGTAGCGGGGACTCCATTGCCCAGGAGTCCCTGCGTGACCGAGTGGCAGCTTCCGGTCCGCTCTCCCTGTTGTCCCGCCCACCGCCCCCAACGCCCCGTATATCAAAGGCCTATTCTCCCGCAGCGCGGGACGCAGCTCGGGGCGAAGACCGGGCAAAGAGCGGGCCGCTTTAGGCCGTTACAGACCGAGTAAGACCGGACCGGGCCACCTCTCTTGGCCGTTTTAGCCACGGTATTCAGTTCAACTGTGCTCTTACTATCCCTAAGTACTCACAATATGACGTCCTTGCGTGAAACTCGGAGTAGGTCCACAAAGCCTATGAAAAAGGTTACAGGTACACTGGACGACTTTATCACAAGGACTAACATAACCATTGACAATGAGATCACAAAACTACAGCATAGAGTGTCCCTGGAGTTGGAGACAGCTAGAAGGCAGTCCATAGACATAGCATTAAGAAAAAAATCATTGTTAGGTAGCATTGCCTCTTCGAAAACTCCTGAGCGCACTACCGGCCCCATACCTATCATTACTTTGGCCGAAGTGCATCCTATTCCCGAGGAAACAGCTCCCTCTGCTAACCCTAACTTAGACCCCTCACACAAATTATCGATCAGTAGTGTATCTGAAAATATAACGATTTCGGATTCACTAGTGGAGGATGTTAAGGGGGAGAAAGCCCAAGGGAAAGCAGATCTTAAGAATAACCAGGGAGACATCAAGGCAATACCCAAACAAAATAGAAAACCGAAAAATATGTCTGTGTATGCCAGGAAAAAGGCAAAAGTAGCCACAAGCCAGTGAATTACAGGGGGGGCCTCACAATCAACTATTGCAGCTAGTAAGCCTGACCAGACGCTTCCAATTGTGCAAACACCTATTAGTAATGACAAATTAGAAGCGTTAAACCTAGATTTAAGAGTTGACCACCCTGTTGTCGAGGGCGAGAAAACTTTCACATCCATGGCTGAGCCAGAGGGGGGTAAAGAAGAGTTTCTGAAACTTGTTTGGGAAACACTTAAAAAACTCCTCAGGCCGCTAGAAGTTAAGCCAACCTGCATCGAAAATCAGCTACTTGAGGTGGAAAAAAGTATTATCACCCTATCCAGCTTAAGCCTTAATGGTAGTGATGTACCTGCAACCTCCACACTGGCTCCAACCATGGTCCCTGTGATATCCTTAAAAACAAATCCATCAAGCACACAGCACCCAAAAAAGGGTGTAGTAAAAAACATAAATGCAAACTCGATAACGAGTATTGCAGTAAATCCCAATGCCACACCTTTGAATCCGTTAACGGTTAACTCCGTTAGCAAACCACCCTTGAAGGGTCCTGTACAAAGCAAGAAATCACAGATAGAAAATGTTGTCGACACTCATTCCTCTGCCCCCAAAGCCCCCGGCCCAAAAAAGTCTTCAGCTGACATACTTCCTCTTGCACACACTACTCTGGGTCTAAATAAGTCCCTGGCTGATAGATCCTCTGCAAACAGAACAAATAAACTTAATTACCAAACACCTTATGCCTATGACAATTTTAAGGGAGGATACATAGATCTGCCCCCTGATGCCAGTCCCTATGTAGTTGTTCTTACTGGGGTGCCTGAATTAGACAACCAATTTGAAGAACATTTTCTATCCTTAAAAAATAAGGTGATTTACTGGCTAAATTCAAACAAACCTGTTCCGAACTATATGAAAAGCAGAATCCTTATGGTTCGCAGGGTACCTTGGGTTGGTCCTATAGTCAAATCAATTCCGGGTGACTGTATCGTTATTTCATTTGATGAACCCCATAGTGCCCAACAGATATGCACATGGAAATCATATGCAGGCACTTCATCTATTGAAGCCAGGCCCTTATCTTTTTTCTACCCCCCACCGAGGCCCCCCAACTACGGGGCCAATTGGAATACTGTTAAACATCATTCCGGTCATGCACCCGATTTGGGTAGACAGGGTGTTCGAAATGTGTGGAATGGAATTCCCACTTTCAACAGGTTTAGCAGTTTTGATGGAATTGACTGACTTGAGACCTCGCTAAATTGCACTTTTGAGTCACATGGCACCTACTGTTCACCCGGTGATGGGAATATTTTCCCCAGAGACAGAAGTAGTGAGAAACCACAGAATGAGGGAGAGGGAGCCAAAAATTATTGTAAAACGTGGGATTCCCAGAATACAGAAAGTATTACAGTAGCGAACCTACAGTGTTACGGAGTGGATGAGGGTTGTCTTGGGGATGAAACCAACATTGTAGCAGGCGTTCTGGTCACCCAAACAGAGAGTCAAATTGTAGGTGACTTGCAGCTAGATGGTGTAAATTTTCCGGTGGAACCAGTGCTGGTCATTGATGACTCCATCCGTCCTGGTAGTGGGGCTATTTCACCGTTACTTGTTTTGTCATGGAATATTGCAGGAGTAAACAAAAATCTGATGGACCCAGATTGGGCTGATTATGTTGACTCCAGCGATTTCTGCCTATTGCAAGAGACATGGGTGATGGATATTCCCCACAGGATAGGATATAAAACCTGTGGTACAGAGGCGGTTCAGTCTAATAGGGGGAGGCCATCTGGGGGATTGATCATATGGGTCAAAATTTCATTGAAAATAAAGGTCGAATCAATAGACACAGGAACCCCAGACATTCTGGCATTAAAACTTGTAAATCTGAATGGGGACGAATGTTACATTATCAATGTTTATAATAGACCCCTTAGTCATTCCAAAATCTCTCCTACTTTGGAAACCTTGGACGGCTTGTTGAAAAGGGTGGTTGGTGATTTGATTCTGGGTGGCGACCTAAATTGCAATTTTGAACCCGTTTTAGGGCTTACTGATGTCTTTGAGGACGAAGATCAAGCATATAACATTCCCCAGCTTGAGACTTCAAACTGTGTTAAATGCTCTGCTCTGGCTGTCCAATTAATGAGGCTAACTGCAGATCATGGTCTCAGAGCATGTAACGGCCGTCTCCCCTCTGACTTAACAAAACAGCAAACTTTCGCGAAGTCTGAAAGTAACCTGGACTTCATACTTATCTCATTAAGCATCTGGCATTTTATGGTTGATCTTAAGGTGGCAAACAGGGATGAGAGTGACCACTATCCCCTTGAACTTTATATTGATGCACTCATGTTTAGTGACACCTCTGCTTCAACATCTATTGAGGCTTCCAACCCTAAATTGTGTGAGCATGTACATGTTAATAATAACAGACGTGCATTAAAATGGCCATACATTCTAGCCCAAGGCAAGGCCTTAGCATTGGTTTATTCACTTTTTGGCACAGTGTTCGGGCCTATAGTTGGTCAACCCTTCTTACCCGACCATTATGATCATTTTATTGCATTACACAAGATTTTCTTTGATGAGTTAAAAACCTGTCTGTCCAAAATGCCAAAGAAAAAGCAACAAAATGTAAGAGTGGGATGTCATGGTAAACTATGGTATGACCATTCATGTAGGTTGGCTAAGAGGGAGCTCCTGTTTGCTATTAAAAATAAATCAAAGGATGATGTCAGACTTGCAAGGGAAGCATATAAGCATGTTCAAAGGACTTCCAAAAAGTTATGGGAAGAGTCGATCTGGGCTGATATGCTGGTTGCTGCCAAATCTAAGGACAATGTTGGCTTTTGGAGGCTGGTTGCAAATGAGGGACACGCAGGTAGAGCTGTGAAGGACACTTTTTTAGATGAATCGGCTTGGGTGACACACTTCACATCTCTTTACAAACAATATGATAGTGGTGTTGTTGAGATTCCATGGCTGCCTCCACCGATTGAATGTCTTGATTTTACACTAGATGAAACAAAAAGGGCAATCAGTGAACTAAAAAATAGCAAAGCTCCTGGCCCCGACAAAATACCGGGCGATTTGTACAAACATGAAATTGAAGTTTGGGCTCCATATATAAACCGTTTGTTCAATGCTCTATCTAATAATTGTCAATTTCCCGATAGCTGGCGCGCAGCAGAAGTTGTTTTAATTTTTAAAAAGGGAAATAGATCTGTGCCTTCGAACTATAAACCAATTAGTCTAATGGACACCCTGCAAAAACTCTATGCCAAACATTTATTATTTCGGATAAATGACTGGCTGGAGGAAAAAACAATACTTTCAAAGTTTCAAGCCGGTTTTAGGAGCAAGACCAGCACCATAGACCAGGTCTTCAGATTCTGTTGTATATATTGGAAATATGTACACATTAGGAAAGGTCATTTGTACGTAGCTTTCGCAGATCTGAGAGCGGCATTTGACCTTGTCCCTCGCAACCTGCTCTGGAGATCCCTAAGTGAAGCCGGTCTGCCAGGGTGTCTTCTGGTTCAAATAGTCGAGTTACATGCTAGGAATCATGCCAACATTAGGTGGGGCCCAAATGGTGAACTGACGCGTAATATTCCAATTGAGCGTGGGGTCCATCAAGGATGCGTCCTGGCCCCCACCTTATTTTCTTTATTTGTTAACGATATCCCTGATCATTTGAATGGCTGTACCAATGACTCACCTCAGCTTAACGGAGAAAGGGTGCCTGCGTTGCTCTTCGCGGATGACACCATCTTAATATCCCAAACCAAGAAGGGCCTCCAGGCACTCCTTAACTCATTCAGTAGCTATTGTGTGAAGAAAGGATTAGAGATAAACGTTGACAAAACTAAGTGTATGGCATTGAATCCCAGCAAACCGGATAGAGGGACCCTGACTTTAAATGGTCAAATTTTAGGAGCTGTTGATAACTTTTCCTATCTGGGGGTTGTACTCAACTCAAATCTAACATGGAAGGCCCAAATTGAGAAAAGCAAGGTGTCGTATGCCCATAATGTCAAGCCAGTTATTAGCAAACTTAATGCAAGTACAAGTAAGAGTGTGACTCCTATGCTTGAACTTTTCAAATTTAAAATCCAATCTGCTGCCCTTTACGGGGCTGAGATATGGGGACCTTGGGCAAGGGATAGTTTTCACGGTCTGGATAATAAATTTATGAGAACAATTGTAAGGGTTCCCACTAGTACACCGCTGATCCCTCTTCAACTTGATTTGAATTTTAAAAGAACTGATAATTTTACTACCATTAGACCATTAATGTTCTGGATAAGGATATGGTCTACCCTAGAACTATCGGACTATAGGAATGGTCTCCGAGAGATATTGGATCTAGATTCTTTTCACTCCATCTTATGGCTCAGACACATTAAAAAATGGCTCTCAATTCTGGGCTTGCCTCAGTTGTGGGAGAATCCAGATAACTTACCACCATTCGCCAAGTCTATGGCGAAACGAGCCTTCTGGTCCTATACATCTAACAGGTTAGTGAATGAAAATAGAACTGGGTCCTTAATCCAAGAATTCTTAACCTTTAAAGATGAACCTTCCTTTGAAGTGTTCTTAGACGAAATAGAGCCTCCCCTTGCGAAGTCTCTATTTTTGAAATTCAGGTATGTGAATCTCATGCTGAATTCCAATATAGAACGTTGGTCTAAGAGAAAACTGGAATGTCCAAATGTTACACATGGGAAATGTTCTATGTGTTTAGATTCTTGTACGGAGAATGAGGTCCACATGCTGTTTATATGTAAAGCATACTCGAAAGCGCGAAAGAGATAGATCAAACCCATGTGCACCCTCCTAGGAACAAGATCTTGTATCACGGCATATAGGATTATCAAAACCAATACTTCCCAGCCTATTGTATTTAGTATTAGCAGGTTTCTTTATTCTGTGTATATTGTTCACAGGAAATTTGGTCAGTTACTCTGAGTAGTAATCCTGTATATGCTTAGATTCCAGTTGCAAAATGAAATGAAGCACTTGGTGTTTTTTAATGAGGATGCCGGAAATTAATTTTGTATTTTAAGAGACAATTCCTTTTTAAAGCACTTGTGTATGTACATTGTTATGATCCTCTGTTTTATGCATGTATATATGTGTGTCTTTTATGGCCATGTGGCCGAAATAAAGAAATAAAATAAGAAGCATATTTGCATAGTATGCATTTCCATACAAACAAGTCAGTCCCCTTGATAAGTACAAGTAAGATAGAAACCTGTAAAAACAAAAGGAGCGAGCATATACAGTGATGTCCACATCATGTCCAGGTCCCTGCAAACAGTAGAAAAGTCGTTTAAAAATAAGGGTGGTTATAAAGCAACTGAGATCATAAGGTACATACGAGCAAGTTAACCATATAAGCCCTCTACAATTTGGGGATTTATTGAGGTGAACAAGACATCACTGCTTTCAGAGTCAGACGGCAATGGGTTGTCGTCTGACTGTTCTGGGGACGTGACCCATGTAGTGTCACAGAAGGAAGCAACAGCCCGTAGCGCAGATTCCTGTTCAGTGACCGCTTGGGCCGATGTAGGTTTCTGGGTTGACATCGCTCGGACCCTCTTGGTGCGGCGGGGTCTCAATTTGACTGGCTGTGATGGTAGGCGCTACAACTGTTGATCCAAGCCATCTAAGGCCTGAGGAGGCAAAGTAGATTCCAACCATGCGTTAGTTGCTTCAGGATATTAAAAAAAACTGTTTTTTGCTGGTATATCATTTTCAAACGCGAGGGAAATAATAGAGCGTTGGTTAAGTGAAGAGCATGGAGTTTCTTCTTGAGTGGCTGGTAGGAGGTTCTTCGTCACTGTACCAGTATGGTGTGGTCCGAATAAAGTAAAACTCTGGTGTTTTCATAAAGATGAGGTGCATTTTCACGAGCTTTTTGAAATAAGAGGTCACGGTCCCTATAATTAAGGACACAGGCAATAAGCGGTCTAGGCGGAAGACCCTCAGTTGCTTTGCCCGCAGGAATATGATGCGCACTTTCTAAAAAAAAGAAATTGGATACGCCTTCCAGGGCCACATGATCTTGAACCCATTTTTCAACAAAGTTAGTTACATTCGGCACCTCTGACCGCTCCGGCATACCTATGATGCGGATGTTGTTGCATCTAGCCCTTTCCTCCGCATCCTCTGCTCTGTCTAGTAGGGTGTTGAGCTGTTTCTGCATTTGTGTCAACTGCTTGAAGTGGTCTTTCTGTTGTGGCACCATTTCCTTAAGGGTTTGTATGTGGTCTTTAACAGTGTCTAAATATTTGGCGTGGTTTGCGCTCAGGAGATTAAGATGGGTAGTGATGGTGCTCATCTGGTGTTCCATGGCCTTTCCTGATGCATGAATCTCAGCTAGTATTTGGTCTAGGTTGTCCAGGGAGGGTGTCAGGGCTGTCGGTAGGACGCAGCTAATCGATGATGTCTTGGAGCCTGAATCATATTTCCCCTGGAGCGGAGTGTCCCCTGCAGACATATCTGGCTGCTTCGCTAGAAAATTGAGTGCTGCCAGGGAAGGGGTCCCGGTAGGCGCTGTTATAATGACTGGAACAGGCAAGCGTTGCACAAAACAGGCAAAGGGGCCAGTATCAAAGCCGATCCCGGAGGGGAAACTCAAGACTAAGACAATGGCAAGTGAACGTGCCTCATAGTTCTCAGGTATGGCACCTCAGGTTCGTGTTGTCCTCGGTCCTCAGTTGTCCTCGGGTCCTGTAGTCTGGTCCGTCTCCTCACCTCAGGGCCTCGAGACCGCCATGAAGGTACTCATGAACAGTGGTTCACAGGGTAATCTCTGTAGCAAGGAAGTAGCACGTGGTCAAATACTTCCAGACAACCCATGTAGTTGCTCAGTAAGACAGGCTCAGGCAGGCCAACACTGGCTGTGCAGGAGGGGAATAGCCAAGAGTCCCTGCAATACAGCGCACAAGACCTCGATCAATACCTCCACAGAGGTCTAGCTACTTAATCCGGCAGAAGGAAGGCAAAGGAGACAGGGGGCCATTGTAATCAAAGGAGGGGACAGCATATAGCACAATAGGCCTGGGAGCCAGGGGATCAGCAATAATGGCAGTGGGACACACCCGGAGAAATCACAAGTGGGAAGTGGCTATCGTGCAGTATTAGTAAGTCCCAGCAGTCAGCTGTACCCTACCTCATGTGTCTATTATAACATGTAACTGAGTAGGCAGATTTGCGGCCTTTACCCTCGTGTGAGAGGTACGCCACTTCCTGCTGTGTCGCTGTAATTTTCCAACTTAGCCATCTCCAATGCTGGATCTTCTTAATAATGACATATGATGCTTAACCTGCCAAATCGTGTGTATATAACAACATGTGAATGTGTTCTTTTCCTGATGGACCAGAATGATACAAGACTCTCATGCCTTAGAAGCACGCCATTACCCCCAGAGTAATGAAATTTTATACAGGCACCGCTTAGACACCCGGCAAAAGATCAAAGACATACTTTTTTGCATTTTAAGCATTATTGCTGTATATGCTGGTTATCCTGACTCGTTACACTATATAAGCCCGTTTATAAGCACTTTCTAATTCCTGTATGTCCAACACGGATAATTATGACGGTCTCTCCTAAGATATTATCTTTGTGTTTCCGCAACGTTTGTACAATTAATAAGTTCATTGTATACGCGTTCTGTTTGAACACAACAATTATTATGTGTTTTAAGTTTTCTTGATATAACAATACTACCGCACCCTAGCGTTAATGGTAGTCTGTCTACTATGCCTACACGGGTGCCTTGCACCACGTGACCCCATCACCATGGCAATATTTAGATACCCGGAACAGAACTTCGCCATTGCGATTTTCAGTTCGTTGCGAGACGTGATTCACACCGTAACCGGTAAGCGGCAGCTGTAACATGTGAATTCATGTGATACGATTGTCCCAGTACGGGCCTCTTCAATATTGTATCCTCCCTTTATTTTCAGAATAATACGAAGTCATCGTCTGACTTGACCAGACTTCTTCACGATCATAATTCGATCGCGTTGCTCTAATTTTCCTAGGTGAGTGCTGATCATACTCCTGACTCTTTCGGGTGTGTTGTGGCTGGCCTCTTTGCTAAACTCAGATCCCCGTTACTTGTATCCCCCAGTTTCGCTAAATACTGACGGTACTTCGGACCATACTAGACTGAATTGGGGCCGTCTACAAAATACCTCGTGGTAAGTTCCCCGCTCCACTAAATTAGACCGTTTATGTTTTGAACTAACTGTCCAATATCTAAACAATTCCTTAAGGTTCCTTGTAATCTATTTGTCTCCCTAGTTCCGCCATTACGGCCGGACCATGCCATTATACTCAATTGAGATCGTTTAAACACTTCCTCGTGGTAAGTTCCTTGCTCTATCACCATGGACTGCTTGTTTTTTCTGAACCAATTACCCAACACCCAACTAATCCTAAATATTCCCTGTAATTTAATACCACCAGTTTTGTCAGCATTGACGGCACCTTTGGACCGCGCCGATAGACTGAACCAGCGTCCTTTTGAATACCACTCAGTGGTAAGTTTACACTAATTGCTAAGACTGAGACAGCACTCGGTCTACCACCACTATTATTTGAGCCTATCCCATTATTTGATGGGTATTGAGATGTTCAATCGCTGCCACCGACCCCGGCTTGGCCGCTCTCCTTTCCTTCCGCATTATCAGGCGTATTAATTTGTTCACTCATCGCTGTTTTAATTGCCATCCTCTTTTAAATGTTCTTATAATTAATTTTAGTCTATTACTTAACGCTTATTAATTAGGGTGCGTAGTAATAACCTTATCCCCTACCGTTCCTTTATGGTACTGATGTGCTTCTCTCGTTTTTGAATAAATAGGGATAGTATTCCCCGTTGTTAATTTATGAATTTATATTAAATAGGTGTGTCCCTACCCCCGTCCTGATGAAGACCCCACAGCAAGGATAGCAACTGTACCTGCATATTAGAGGGTCGAAACGTCGACAACCATTTGTATCATCAACTCCACGCCTTATTACTTTCATTATTTGAACCATGTGGAGTATGTTGTTCTGTGAAAATACTACTTGGAACCGTGTGGTCCTCATCTCTGCACACATTGTGTAGTAGTGACAAATGTTGCATATTTATTGATTTAACTGTCACTTGAGAATTTTTTCCTCCTTCCCTTCACTTCATCCTCACAGGATCACCCCCCTCCTTGTCTTTCCACTATACTTGGGGCACTGCGAAATCACCAATGTACTTTCGTTCTGATATAAAGTATATATTTGGTATATACAGTCACATTGTGATTAAAACAATGTGTACAACTTTCTTTCTTGGTTGATTCATTTTTATTTGCTTTGTAAATTGTTCGTTAATTACTGGGACCCTTTCCTCTTATCACTTTGATAACCCAGGTCCCAGTGACACCAACTGGGTAAAACCCTGTATCGATACCGTACCCTACCTCCGGGCAACCAGTGGTGAGAGACTAGTGTCTCAGGGTATGCCCAACCACCATCTAGTATGCCAGCCCAGGCCCTCCTAAAGTCACGCTCCTGGGGCGCCTAGGGCTTAAAGTTAATCCCCCTCTCAGCTGGGAAGTTTCCCCCTTACCACCGCTCCGGAGGCCTGCAGTTGGGACGTAGGTCCAGGCCATGCAATGCCCCAGGCAATTCCCTCGTATGGCCCCCAGCCGCCGGTCGATTCAGTCCTCCACCTTTAGCAGCAGCCCAGCATCACGGTGGGCGGGATCAGAGACCGTGTGTACAGGACAGCAGGAGGCCTCTTGGCACCGTCCCCCTCATGACTGCATCCAGCACACAGCCACGCTCTGCATGTAACCCAGGGCACAGCACCTCCAGAGGGCGCAGGCTACGACAGAACAGGGCGGCGGCAGCCGGCAGCAGGTTCTCTCAGCAGAGCTTTGGCGTCGCAGGGCCTCCAAAAGTCATTTTCAGAAATAAGCATGCCAAGAAGTGTTCACTACACTTTGGGAAGGATTTTCAGGTTAATTTCCCCCAGGATCAGGTTGCAAAAACAGGAATATGCAGGTCCCGGCCGGGAGCTCCTCTAGGCTGCAGCCGCCATGCTCGGCGGTTGACCACGCCCACATTCAAGTAATCTTCTTGGGGCCAAATGTAGGTGGGCAAATACCGGTCGGTAACGGTGAAATTCGTTAAATTTCACCCTTACCAACCAGTATTTAGCCATGTGGGATCTAGGAAAGGAATCGGTAATAAGGAATTGGTAAATACCGATTCCTTAATACCAATTCCTTAATGGCCTTGCATTTAAGGAATCGGTAATAGCTCTTCCTTAAATGCAATGTAGGTAGCACTTAAAACAGTGCACCTCAGCCTTAAGGAATCGCTATTTACCACCAACTTCAAGTTGGTAGTAAGTAGCGATTTCATTTCAAAAAGCACTTTTTTGCTTTTTGAAATGTGCCATGTGGCACAAGGGCATGGATGTGTGCCACATGAGCACACATGTACATATTGGAGGTGCAACAGGGTGTGCTTTGGACACCCTGGCACCCTTGAAATACCTCCCGGTATTTCCAATTTGGTAATACCGAATCGGTAATACAGAATGTCTTCACATTCATTCCTATGGGCCTCCAAGCCGATAGGAATGAATAGATAGGTATTCGTTATTACCGAATCTCAATTACAGATTCAGTAATAACGAATTTTAAGAATTCAGTATTTCTTACCGAATTCTTACCTACATATGAAATACTGATTTCTAAATACCAAATTGGAAAAATTTGGTATTTAGGAATCAGTAATTTCCTGTTACCTACATCTAACCCATAATGATCTAAATCAACAGGCAAGAACCAAGTTTCATGGTTGAGGGGAGATAAAAATATAAAAGCCAAGAGGGGGACCCAGCCCAGCCTCCTCCGGGCTCTGATAGGTGCGGACGGGCCCACAGGTGGCCGGGGCTTCGCCCGGGTGCAGCGTGTGTACATCCCTAGGGGAAGAGCAGCACCTTTATGGTATGTTGGTCAGCTGAGGACAGAGCTCCTCCTCCCCCCCTTGTTGCACTAGGAGTCTGAGTCCTGGCAGGGAGAACGACTTTGCGAGGTGTTGGTAAAAAGTCCTGCCCCATTAGAGAAGAGCAGCACTTTTACATTGGTGGCACAGGTCAGCTGGGGCAAAGCTCCTCCTCCAACTCCTGGCAGGGAGAACAACGATGTGAGGTGCAGGTAAAGCAGCCCTTGCCGCGAAAGAAGAGCAGCACCTTTACAGTGCACAGCATGGGTCGGCTAGGGACAAAGCTCCTCCTCCACAAGCTCCTCCTCCACCTCATTGTTGCACTGGGAGTCCGTATCCTGGCAGGGAGAACAATGTTGCGAGGTACAGGTAAAACATGATGTGAAGGACACATTGTACGTCCCACATTTCACAGCCACCGTTTTTAAACTTACTCTTTTCATTTTTTTGAATAAATTGCACTTTATGGTACAAAGACAATTTTAAACTTTCTATTTTGCACAAATCAATTCCTACCCAATATTCTGAGGGATCTTCTCCTGGTGGAGGCCAACAAAAGACCTGATGGTGATACTATCAACCAAGATTACGCCAATGGCAAAAAACATACGTATTTGTGCCAGATCCATCAAGGCATCTTGGCTCCACTCCTTTTTGATTTAGTGCTACATATTTGGATGCTGAGTGGATCCCCAGAATGCTTCAACTTCCCCCCTTGTGATACATAAGAAAAATAATTACATGTGCAACCTGTCACCCACTCTTTGCATGGACTCAGAAGAATTAGTGAGCTATATGTTCTGGTTGAGATTAATGTGCAGAATTTTATAGACATTTTCACAAAATGTAAATATGATACATTTAAGTGGAAAAGTACTGAGATAGTAAATACATCAGTGTCACAGTGGTAGAGCGGCACAGAAATAGGACTTATGTTGTGTTTTCAGATTTACAGTGTTGAGACACTGTATGTACTTTTACACTTTGGTTTATATTCATTTTATAATTTATTACAGAACGGATAAACTGGTCTTTCACCATGTATAAGTGAGAACGGAGATATGGCCCAGCAGTGTTGTAGGAAAGGGTGCTATGATGTTAAAAGGTAACTAATAAATATAGTTTTGTGTTTTGATTTGGGATTTATATATGGAAGTAAGTGCATTTAGTTATATAGCTTGGTGTATCTGTATATTTGAAAATGCAACATAACATTAAAACTTTTTTGTATCATGTGTAAGTCAGTAGTAAAGTGGTTAGTATGTTGCCTAGAGTAAAAAGTAAAATACACTTTTTTTTACAGAACAATATATACATAACTGCAGACAGAATAGCTAGAAAAGTTCAGTAGAAAAGAGCAACAGAAGCAACTACAGTATCTCTGCAGAACTGACACACAAAAGAAGAAAAATGCTGAAAAAGTGGTGAAAGAAAAAACAGCTACTGGTAAGAGGCCAAAGTCTTTTCTTAACCATAATTCTGGACACCAGAGCCGTAGCGGGCACCTGGCATTTCTCCTGTGGGCCACCAGCGTGGGGGACAGTATTGGACCGCTGGGGGCTGTTTTTGTTACCAGGGGCCAGCAATATCAGCTACCTGTAAGAAAATCGGCAGAAGCCAGCTCTAGCAAACTGCTCGGCTGCACCCACCTGCCCCACAGGAGGGGGGGGGGAGCATAGCAAATAGCCAGGGCCGGTATCAGTTCTCAGTCCAGCCCTGCTGGACACCTGCAAAGATTTGAAAATACTGTAAATAAAAACCAAACTATGAGAAACAATTTGAGTGGAAAAAATCTATATTACAAAAACAGGAGAGAATGCAACAAAGATGGACACACCTGAACCAGGAGAAGACAGTAGCAGTTTAAGGAAATCAGAGCCAAGATGTTTCAAAGTAGAGTGGCTATAAAAGTAGCAGGAAATATCAAGAAGTATAGAAAAAGTACAGAGGCACTGGAACAGGAAGAACAAATTTACTGAGTAGTTGATAAGGTCTTTCTTTTGAGGAAGCTTTTCATTTTGTTTTTTAAATAGAATGAAGGCTCTTGCCAAAATAGTGTTGTACATAAGGAGATAACTGAATTTTCAATTCCGTGACAATATATACTTAAAGTTAGCCAACATACCTCAAAATTTAAACGGAGTAAGTGGTGTATCTTTCACTGTGTTGAAACGGTAACATCAAAGAATTCCCTGAAAAATTGGATGTTTGACTCTTTTTCTGAAAATAAAAATGATTCTCTAAGAAATGCGTTCCCGCACAGATAACTGATAAAGTTTCTGGATTTATAGCTTTCACATACCTCCAAGCAAAATAATCAGGGTAGAACCTCCACCTTTCCGTCCGTTTAGAACTTTGCTACAAGCTTCCATGCAACTCTACGCGTAGTAGCCACCATGAGTAATGGACTCGAAAAATGTACCCTTCTTATTGGTCGCAAAGAGATGGTCATGACCATCGACGAAGGACTACATTACGTTAAGATAATGTCGGACATCTTAGTGTGGTAAAAACGCGAAGCGGGTCATAAATCGATTTATATCCCGAGTACCAGCTCAGACTAAGATTAATGCTACCACCGAACTTGACATGGTAGTCATGAATATCAGACTTGAAGAATCATACTCCCTCCTAATCAACAAAAATATCTGCTGAAAACATTATCGATGAACTTGAATGCAACAAGAAGACATCGGCCATCTTGGAGTGGTTGGAGTGGTATACAACTCCATTCTAATCAAGAATAATAAATGTTGGAAACATCTACGATAGACTAGGATACATAGCTACAGCATGGGCAATATTAGTGTGGTAGAGGAAAAAATTATTTATACAACGGAACCGATTAGGAAAGAGACTCCATAAACGGGGAATTTAGATCGTTGTATTCAAGTTCATCGAGTTCATCGATAATGTTTTCAGCAGAAGTTTTTGTTGATTAGGAGGGAGTATGATTCAAGGTATGATGGTTGTTAAGTAGTCATCATATACAGCTAGTATATCTCTGGGTGGCACAACATGCTAAATTTCTAATGTTCACCCACAGGTGTGATCAAGTCCGTTTTTGAACATCGCGTAATCGTTCGTTATGGTGCTCTAGCGTTATTAGTGCACCAACGTATAGTTACAGGTAAAAAAAAAATTCTTCTGGTTCATACAGTAGTTGTTAAACTTGCCTAGAGTAGAGTTTTTCATCACCAGGTTTGTTTACTGGTGAGAGTTTAAACTGCTCCATTTTTTCTTCAGCAATTCAGTTGTTAGCATACAGTGAAACGTGATTTAATCTATATCTGTAATTGCTCATCGCACATGAATGGTCAGCAGCTTCCTTTAAAACTCATGACAGTGAGTTTAAACTTTTGAACTCCAATTGCATATATGTGTTTGTTTCTGCACCTTGTTTTTCTTTTTCTTTTCCTCTCAGTTTTCATAGATTTCAAGATCAATTTAATTGTTTCTTCAATACAGTTCATAATGAACAGTACGCAACTAATGAATTCAAGAAAGTAAATACAGTCGTTTCATTAATGTGCTGAATGTCGGCTACATGTAAGCTTATGGAATGTTTATTATTCTTTGCAGTTCCCCTGACGAAGGGATAATTCCCGAAATGCATGGGGATTGGATGAAATTTCAAGGTTCTGTTTGAACCAACGATTTATGTTTAGACAGTAATTTACATGTCTAGATCAGGAGAATGACATATTGATTGTTCATTTAAAAATGTATACAGAAAATGTAAGTAAGTAAGTAATGAATTTTTGAAACAAAGTTATCAAATTAAACTTGCAAGAGCAACCAAAAAGGAGTATTTTTCAGTTTATATAGGCAGATGGATTTCTGCCTGAGGTAGAGCGGGAAGGGTCTAGTGACGACGGTCACTAGTTTGTATGTATTTCTAGTCTAATCAGAGGGTGGCTCCCTCTATCCCACCCAGCACACCCTTAATAAAATTAAGAGGAAAACAGTTAAACATAGAATTTATGAGTAAATAGGAGTGCGCTATACAACCCAGTTTTCATCTTTCATAATTTAGCTACCGGTGTATTAGCACCCAGTGATAACACGATGTGGTTTGATTTAATATCAAATATTACGGACAACAAAGCAGATACCAAAACTTACACTTCGGCTCAAACCTCAGACATCTACTCACTAATTACAGATATCCGTACATTCAGCACAAGACGTGGCTCAGTCACTCAATCATTGCGACAACTTGAATTCATTTCTAGGCAAGTCCTCAACCAAAAACTTCATGCATCAACTTTAATACAGTATCATAAAGTTCAACGCATTCCGCAAGGATTACGACTATCAATTAAACCGATGATGTACAAATTCCAATATAACAAACATTTTATGGACAAATGGTATTCCATACTTAATAAATGTTCATTAGACTTGATACTTCTATTGGTTGAGGAATTGGCCAAAACAATCAAGGAACTTGAAGAAGAAATTGATGTTTTGAAGGATGAAATCTCCAAACAAATGCAACAAGATGAATTATCAGTTACTTTAAAAGACTTAAATGACATATTGGACAAGTATGGGAAAGATATCCAAGAAATGAAGCTGAGCAAATTCAAAAGAGATACCATTGACTACAAACTTAATGAAGTTTACACTTGGGCAGAAGTGTATGTATGGATGTTCTTATATAGCGCTCGATATACCCTTGGGCATCTCGGCGCTTGCCTTGGGAACCCGTCCTGGTTTTTCCCTGTGAGATCACCCGTGCTGGGCATCCCCAAGGTGAAAGCCAGGCATCCCGCCGCGGGGGGCCGTTGTGGAGAGTAAGCAAGCTTGTTGCCCAGAGCTGCATAGTGTGAACTCATGCTTAGAGTGGGCACCGAAGCGAGAATTATCGAGTCCGTGGACAATTGGGTTCAGGACCCTGCCGCGTCGGGAATCGAACCCTGGTCCCGGGTCTGACCTCAGCTTCAGGATATGCCTTCTCTAACCAGTGAAAATAATGTTATCCTAAGCACTCAGATTTCTTGAAACTTCTCTAGATTTTAAAGTTTTAAGGTAGGCACCTCAGTCGACGCACGTAGTCAAGAAACGTGCCTTTACGAATCAGAAATGAATATTGAGGTTAGAGCCACTAGCCTACGGACTGGGCGCCAAATTCACAACGAAAAACAACGTTTTCTTTTACAAGTTCATATGTATTTATTCAATTCATCGAATATGATGCAAATGTTCTCTTCTGTTTGTTTACAAGATCATCCTTGCTAACATAATTTCATTCTTATGTAGCAATGTTTGTTAGTACAATCATCCATTTCATTGTAACACCCAATGCATTTTGGGTCAACCAAGAACATGACCCTTCGTCAAGGGTCTGCAAATGAAAATCAAACAGGACCAAATTAGTCACCCTCTAAAGTATACAACATTACAATGCTCTATAATTCAATGCTGCTTAATGTCCTTCAAAATGAAAAAGTACATGATAATTAAAATAATGCTCACTGTCGCCAAAGTAAAATTCACAACATCATGACTTCACTTGATAAACTATGTAGTGAACCCATTCGCTCAAGCAGCTATCTCCCCCTCTATTTCGGTTAACCAACGGTACAGTTACTTACGAAAAAAAATTCTTCTGGTTCATACATTAGTTGTTAAACTTGCCTAGAGTAGATGTTTCATCAACAGGTTTAAGTTTACTTGTGAGAGTTTAAACTGCTCCATTTTTTCTTCAGCAATTCAGTTGTTAGCATACAGTGAAACGTGATTCAATCTATATCTGTAATTGCTCATCGCACATGAATGGTCAGTAGCTTCCTTCAAAACTCATGACAGTGAGTTTAAACTTTTGAACTCCAATTGCATATATGTGTTTGTTTCTGCACCTTGTTTTTCTTTTTCTTTTCCTCTCAGTTTTCATTGATTTCAATATCAATTTAATTGTTTCTTCAATACAGTTCATAATGAACAGTACGCAGCTAATGAATTCAAGAAAGTAAATACAGTCATTTTATTAATGTGCTGAATGTCGGCTACATGTAAGCTTATAGAATGTTTATTATTCTTTGCAGTGCCCCTGACGAAGGGATAATTCATGAAATGCATTGGGATTGGAGAAATTTCAAGGTTCTGTTTGAACCAACGATTTATGTTTAGACAGTAATTTACATGTCTAGATCAGGAGAATGACATATTGATTGTTCATTTAAAAATGTATACAGAAAATGTTTGAAGTAATAACATTTTGAAACAAAGTTATCAAATTAAACTTGCAAGAGCAACCAAAAAGGTGGATTTTTCAGTTTATATAGGCAGATAGAGTTCTGCCTGAGGTAGTGCGGGAAGGGTCTAGTTACGACAGTCACTACTCTGTATGTATTTCTAGTCTAACCAGAGGGTGTCTCCCTCTATCCCACCCAGCACACCCTTAATAAAATTAAGAGGAAAACAGTTAAACATAGAATTTATGAGTAAATAAGAGTGTGCTATACAACCCAGTTTTCATCTAAAGAGGAAGAAAGGCACAGAAAGAAGCAAGAGATATGAAGAAAGAACCAACCGAAATCCAGAAAGACGAAAAAAAGTGCAGAAAGAAGTAAGAGATATGAAGAAAGAACCAACAGAGGTGCAGAAAGAGGCCTTGTTTCAAAGCCATCCTGTGCCCCCCTTTTTTACTGACTGGTACTGATGGTAACTGACTCTGACTAACCAGGCCCGGAGCCAGTGCGCTGCTGAAAGACACTTAGACTACAGTGAAAACACTCTGGTTTGGGGAATCCCTGTAATTGGCATGACTTCCCCTGTAAGGCCCTAGTGCATAATAGGGCAGATGGATTAAAACTATCTCTAACTCGGAGGTGCAGAAAGAGGAAAGAGAGGTGCAGAAACAGGCAACAGGGGTGTGAAAGAGGCAAATGATTTGCAGAAAGAAGTAAAAGCAGTATAGAAAGAACCAACAGAGGTACAAAAAGAAGCAAGAGGGGTAGAGAAAAAGGTCAAAGGGGTGCAGAAAGAGGCAAGAGTGTTAGAGAAAGAGGAAGGGGGTTGCAAAAAGAAGGAACAGAAGTGCAGAAAGAGGCAAGAGAATTGCTGAAAGAAGCAACAGAGGTGTAGAAAGAAGCTTGAGAAGTACAGAAAGATGCAAGTGAGGTGCAGAAAGAAGCAAGAGCAATGCAGAAAGAACCAACAAAGGTGCAAAAGAGGCAAGAGGGGGCAGAAGTAAGCAAGAGTGGCTTGCGCACCATTGGTACCAATTTACCACCCACATTTAGCAATAAGTAACAGGTGACCATTCTAGGTTTGCAAAGGGCCTTCCACCATGCTGTAACACGTGTTGCTGCATTTTTGGTAACGTTTGAGCCCTTTCAGCTAGAAACAAGGATTTTTCTGTTCAAATCTGCAGATTAGGCAGCAGATGATGAATTATGTGGCTAATGCGGAAAGTGTATAATTGTGCAAAAGTTGGTGCAGCCAAACAGTCACATAATTCCAGTGGCCCTGCTCATACCTCTGACTAGGTCCAGAAGTGCTCCTCAGTGATTCCTTCTTTTTTATCTCATTAAGTTCATAGTTTAGCTTTTATAGAAACAAGGAAGACTAATACTCACTCCACAACACAGGCTACCATACCACACAATTACTCTCCATAACGCATAATCCCTCTCTAAATAATTCCTATGAAATAAATACCACATACTATCTATCTACTTAATTTCACTGCACAATTTACCACATAATTCTACTACAGACAACGTACATCCACTCCACTCCAAAAAACATTATTAAAAAACTTTTACATTTAATTCACCACTAGCTCTAACTCTAGTAAATGTGAAATCTATTACATTGCAAACACTTCTTTAACTACTAGTTGCATTTGCAGAGTGTTGGAGAAAGGGTGCTGGGTCTGTGACCAGCGCTGAGGAATTCCACTGCGTAGGACTTACAGGAGGTACCAGGAGGGCTTTTTGGCCCTCAAATTCCCTCAGGAGTAAATTGGCCTTCATCCCCCAGCCCGTACTCTGCCAGGAGGCAAATTTGCAGAGTGGTGCAGAAAGGGAGGCATGGCCTCCAAAGATGTCTTAGCAATCCCACTGTGTGGGACTTACTGGAGGTAACAAGAGGGGTAGTTGGCCCTCAAGGACATCCTTAGGGGCCAACTCCTCCTCCTATTATCTCCAGTAAGTCCCACACAGCAGGACAGCTAAGTTGTAATATCAGGCCATGCCCCCTTTCCCCACCACTCTGCAAACGCACTTCCTGGCGTGCTCTTGAATGGGTCATTAAAGTCCCCTTTGCTGCTGGGGGCTCTTAGGAGCCACCTAGCCTACCTTATACCTCCAGTATGTCCAAGATAGTGAGATTGCTGAAAGCTGGACACGCCACTTTCCTCCACCAATCTGCAAACGCCCCAACAGGCGTGTTCTAAAGCAGGAGATTAAGTCCCCTTGAATACTCAGGGTCCCCTGGGGGCCAACTAGCCCACCAGGTACCTCCAGTAATTCCCACGCAGCTGAATTGCTGAGAGTGGCCCAAGGCCATGACCCCTTTTTGCACACCTCTGCAAACAGGTTTCCTGGTGTACTTCTTTTTGGGGGATGTAGTCCACTTTAGTCCCGAGGTCCTCAGGACACAAGAGAACCTCATCACCACACCAGCAGTGCGCTAAGAGATGCATTTGCAGAGTGATGTAAAAAGGGGTGTGGCCTCTTACCACCTCTCAGCAATCTAGCTGTGTGGCTCTTAATGGAGGTAGGTGGTAGGCTAGGTGGCCCCCAGGGACCTCAGTATTCAAGGGACTTAATTCCCCAACTTAGAATGTGCTAGGGGGCGCATTTGCTGAGTAGTGCAGGGACGGGGCGGGGCCGCTTGCGAGATGCCAGCTTTATTTAAAATTCTTTGAAGGGAGTCTGTGTGGCCCCCCTTCTTTCAACATGTTTTGGGCTCTTGGGACCCCATCCCCCAGGGCCTTCAGATTGAAATGGGAAGGGGGCCACGTGGGCCCTATCCTGAGGCCAATTTCGCCCCGGGGCCCTATCCCGCGGGGCACGTCACAAATACAATTTGTTTTATTTTTTATTGGAGTGGGCTGCATGGCCCCCCATCTGAGTCATTTATCTGCCCCGGGGACCCCATCCACCGGAGAATTGCTTCTATTTTTAATTTTTTTAATTCCGGAGGGGGGCCGTGTGACCCCCGTCTCCTGGGCCATTTCTGGCCCCGGGACTCCATCCCCCGGGGCATGCCCAATGCCTTTTTTTTTTAATGGGAGGGGGGTCAAGGGGTCCCACTCCCGAGCCATTTTTGGCCCTGGGGACCCCCTCCCCTGGGGCATGGCCTCTCCTTGGGATGGGTCTCCAGCGCCTTGAGACCCTCACGGGTATGTAACGTGCTTTAGAAATGCAGTGATTGATTTATTGATTGATTGATTGATTGGGGACCACAGGGGAGTCCAAATGCCCCAGCGGTCCCAGTAGGCTCCCCCCCTCCAGCAGGAGCCGGCATAGCTTTTGCACAAGGGAAGCTGCTAACATGCAGCTCCCCTTGTGCAAATGCAATCCTGATTTGGGTTTTGGAGGAAAGAGCAGGTTCTCGAATCCAAAAACCAAAGAAGAGTTTGCTATAACAGGGCAGGAGCCATGCTCCCGCCCTGTCATAGTAAACAGCAATGTCCCGGGTTGTGCCCTGGGTGGTGGCGGTCTCCAGGGCCAAAAAGGGCTTCAGGAGGGGGCCCGCCCAGCCCCTCTCCCATACATTCCAAATAAACTTGTATAAGAAAATGGGATGGCCTTGAATATACTCAAAACAATCATTTAGTAGAAAACCGCCCTAAATTAGAGGTGGATATGAATATGGATCATAAGTTCAAATATTTCTGAAAGGAAGAGGTTTAGTTGAATCTCTTACAGGGCTACATTCTAGTAATCCAGGCAGAACTCACTTAATAAACATTACATTATAATAGAACCTGGAAAAGCTTTCTGAAAAATACCTTGTAGAATTCCTGAGTGTCTTACAGTTGCTATAAAAGAGAAAAAGAAAAGAAAATGCTTCAACTAGGAGAGATAGAGTGTTTGAAAAGTCAGGGGGTTTTCCTACAGTGTTAGTGCCTCAATCTGAACTCTTCATGTGCTTTTCTATCGTCTTTAGAAAGGTAAGTCAAATCCCTAAGTTCTATACTTGGCTTTTACCACAGATAGATGAGATGCTTAACTAGTGGGAGACACTAGACAAATAACAAGCCTCGATCTAACAAAGAGCCACTCGTAGTTCCTCTTGAACTCTGCTGACATAGAAAAACAGCATTTGTCCACCCCTGATGGCTTGTTCAAATTCAAAGTATTGCATTCTGGACTGTGTGGTGCTCCAGCACCTTGCAAAGACTCATTAATTATATGCTAATGTTTCCTCAATGCTATGCCTCTGCTTCCCTAGATGACATTATAATTTATAGAAAAGCTTGGGGAAAACCACTGGAAGATGTAAAATCTGTTTTAATACAATAAAGGAAACACATTAAAAACACAAGGAGAAGCAAACCAGCTGTCACCCATGTTAAATATTTGGATATTTATTAGGGCAAGGATACATAAAATGTCATGAATGGAAGGTAACGGCTATTAAGTAAATACGTGTTTCCAAATAAAAATAAATAAAGAGCTTTCCTAGACCTAACAGTTACTATACAGTATTTCTTCAAAACTTTTCCCATGTAGCTGCTCAATTAACAAATGTATTAACAAAAAGAAAAGTCACAAACATCTTAAGATTCCAGGGAATGAGGCGTTAACAGCATTTGAACGTTTCCCAAAAAATAATTTGTAATCAACCCATATTAAAATCTCAAGATGTTTTTGGCAAACACATGCTTCTGGCATTAGTCTTCGAGCAGTCCTCTCACAAGAAAAAGTTCACGGCGAGCAAAAACCTTTTTTTTGTTTATTAAGGCATCAGTTGTTCCCAAGAGAAACAAACTACTCAACAATAGGAAAAGAAAGTCTTGCAATGAAGTCTATAGAGGCTTTAAGATATTACTTTGAAGAGAGAGAATTCAAATTATTGACAGATCAAGCTCCATTGACTTGGCTTTCTCAAAATAAAAGTAACAACCTCAGAATGTTCAGATTATTTTGTCATTACAACCTTTTCAAGTCAATAGTCGAAAATAAAAAGCTCTAACAAATGCTGGTTTTCTGTTTAAATTTCCATCACATGTTCTTTCTGGATAGAAGAACGTATGGGGGGAGTAGTGTAACAGGGAGGACTTACCTAGGCAAATAAACCTGACTCATACTTAGGGGATAAGAGACAAAAGACTTCAACATTAAATGGTTGGAAGGGAAAAAAGACTGGCAACAAAGACAGGCCTAGATATAAATGGCAGGTGACAAAGAGAAGGACAGAAATGGCCAACAAGAGAAGACATTGAAAGAGGATTTTTTTCTCTTCAGGAAGGAATGCTGAGGACCCAGAATGCCATCATGGGACATTACCAGAATGCACTGTTGACATCAGTGGTACTTCTTAACCACATCCGTGCGGCAGGAATTTCAGCATTGTGCTGAACATTCCTTAACTGGGTGTGGTTGTGACGGAACCATTCCATCATCAGCACAGCTGAACCTTGACTGATGACGGAATGGTTCCGTCACCCGCATCGAAAGGGTTAAACACCTGCAGGGACCCACAAGAAGACAGTCTGAAAGGAGAATACTGTACATGTGGAGGGAAAATGAGACCAGGTCCTGATGCATGATACCAATGCCCAAAAGTAGGACGGGGATGGCAAAGAATAGGCTGAAGAGGCATGGTTGGGGCACTGGTGGTTTCCTCAAACCACCATCTAAAGGTCCTGAATCCTGCCACAATGTGAGGATGGGTCATGGCACCTACGTAAGTGAAAGGGCAGGAGGGAGGTGAGAGCAGGACTGATGGGCAAAGGGAGGAAAAAAAATAAGTGCAAGTTTTACCCCAAAGGGGAAGGGCATTCTTTTATATATGTGTCCTGGCTACTGAAGTCCCTTTAAGAACACAAGGGTCTACTTGTGAGGGTAAAGTGCAGCCACAGATAATTGAGAGGTGCTGAAGGTAGAACTGTGGAAGAGAAAGGTGCTCCAGAGAGTTTCTTTTTCTTCTCGTTCCTCTATTTTTCCTAATATTGCTTTATTGGTGCTTTGTTGAAACATTTGAAAACCCCAAATGCATAAGAAACAAGCATTTGCAATGCAATAGGTCTCGCAGTTATGAGAGTTTCAGCTATTGGCATTGTAAATAACAATGCCTTTTATTTATGTTTTTAAAGAAAAACATATAAAATAAAAGGCAATATTATTTGCAATGTCAGTAGCTCAAACTCGCGTAAATGCGAGACCTATGCTTGTTAAGAAACAGTCTGGGGAGTCGTATCAGACACATAAAGTGAACATCAAAAGTGCTAATTTAAATCAGGGCCTGCCACTCACTGTTTTGGGGAGGAGCGCGACCTGAAAATGGGGGACAAATGAAGGTCATAAACCAAACAAAAGCAAGATTTTACGAACAAATACATTTGAACGAAACACCAGCATAATGGCTTAAATAAGACACATTTTGAAATTGATATTAAAAACAGTGGGGCAAATTACAATTTTATCGATATGAATATAGGCATCACTAAAACTGGATAATTTCTCGGACAGCACTGGTCTCCTGGTGAAGCGCTTCCAGCCATATGTCCTCACTAAAGGTGCGTGCGAGGCTTTATGTGGACAGTGAAACAGGCACTCAAATCAGAAAGCCGACCCCCTAGCCTGACTCCTGAGCCCCGCAGCTCCCTCTGACAACATTGTGTATTGTGTCCTGTCCCAAGGCACACATCCAAAGTATCGTGAAAGGTTAGTTCTTAGGTCAGTGGGCAACCTCCAAGAAGATGGTGGCGGGGGTAGAAAGCAGGGAATTCACTCACAAACCCTCAGGACAGAGGAGTGATGGAGCCATAGTATGCGCACGCCCCAGTGGGAGCTTCTGCCAGGACATGCAGATAGAGGCCCCCAGGTGGCACTCTTTGGCCCTTGGCCTTTGAAACAGTAATAATCCCATGGCCGGAGATCCACTTTTCCCGGACTTACCATGGCACTGGTGACGTTGCAGCACTCGCCCACCCTGAGCACCGCATCCTTACTAAGCACCAGTGAGGTAAGCCCGACAGGATGCCGGTCGGGAGGTTGGGAAAAGACGGGAACATGGCTGCTGGTTAGGCCGCATGATGAATGATGCAGCAGCCAGCTTCCCATGCACCTGCAGCAGGGCAGGGGGGACAGGACGGGCGCTCCACACCGCCCAGAAATCCGATGCGGACCAAGCCACCTGGAAGGGAGGAAAAGTGAAAGCGCACGAAGCGTGCGCTGTGTTTAATCACCAGCCGTACGCGGGGACAGGAGATATGCACGCGCACGGAGTGTACATCTCCTGTGCGTACGCGTGCACATCTCCTGTCCGCCTTCGGCAGAGAAACCGACGACAATAGGGCTTGTGCCGCGTCGCTAGGTGAGACCTAAAAAGGAAAAGAAATAGATGCAAAGTTGGCAACGCCAGACTGGCCATACTGGAAATCGGGCATTTCTCTGGTGTCAGTGGTGTCCTCCACTAATAAAGGCTGGTGGACCGGAGGGGGACCGCCGAAGGGCTCGCTCAGATGGGCAGAGGTCACGCGGGGGGGTTAGAATTAATATATTATTTTCAAAATAAAAACTTACCTTCAGCCGACGGCTGCCTCCAGTATTGCGCTGCCTCTCCTCGTCTTCCTGGGTCTCAGCAGCCCATGGGATAGACTCTCATCCAATCTCCAAGCTGCAGAACAGCACAGGGATTGCCCTGAGAGGGCTTAAAAGATGCCCTGCTGAGATCAGGGAGTCTGTGGAGTTTCTGCAGCCCGGTTGCTCAATGCAGCTGGGCTGGAGAAAACCTATATGCGCATGTGTGTTGGTCAGCCTGAGACGGCCAGCCAAACACACCTGAGCACTTAGGGAGGTGAGTGCAAGGAGCACTCCTCCTCCCCCCGCCCATGTCTATGCCCCACCCTGCCCCTCCCTACAGTGCTGGCTAAGTGCGGACAAATGTAAAATATAACCATTCAAAAACATTGTTTTATTTTACATTTGCTGGCTCTGAGCCAGGCAGTGGGACAACACTCCTCTGCCATTGCGGAGTAGCAAGCGCTGTCTCGTGGGCTGGAGGCGAGAGGGCCGATTTTCACCTATCGGGGTCGCTTTCACTGTAGGATTGGACGGATCAAGAAATTCCAGCAGCAAAATACAAGGAGAATAAAACACTCTGTGCAGCCGAATTGAACCGCCTGAGACGCCTATGAAATGACAGGGCTAGGCCAATAATATTTGTCAGAGTGCACCTGGCTCTCAGTCCCACCCTGAAAATATGGGAATATACTAAATGGAAAGAGAGCGACATGTGCTTGAGGGGATAATGCATGGAAAGATACAAAGAGAGAGAAAGACAGAGAAAGAAACAAAGAAACTTCAGATAGGAAAGATACAATAGTGGAGAAAAATAAAGGCCTGTGCTATGAGAAAAGAAAAATAGCAGTTTTAGAGATGTAGAAGAAAGGACAACTAAGGCCTGGTTGGTTATCACTTTTTTTTCTTTGAGTTGTTTATTTTATTTTTATGGATACATAGCTGTATTTTTCAGAAGCTGATGGGTTAGGAAATCCAAACCAAACGCCACCCTGTGACATCCAACAAGATGAGAAGACTGGAGAGCTTCATGGCAGACTAGTTGTGTATTTTGAGTGACTACAACACTCACACGAACAAGACTTTATTTAACAACAAAAACTTGTCTTTTAAGAAAAATTGAACGCGGTTTAATAATGTTGCTTCTTTTCCGCCTATTGTAGTATTGTTTCAACCTAACAGTCACTCTCTGGTTTGGGATATTAAGTACTTTTATCTGCCTACTCTCATTAGCCAAATTGACCACCTAAATCCATAATCAGTATATTATAGACTGCCCTTAGGACACACACCCAACACATAAACAGCAGTCTATTCTTGGTCTTTCACTGGGCATCCAACATGATGCACTACACAATAGATAATTGTTTCAATCACACATATAAATGATCATACACAGCCAGCAGATGATAAAGAGAAACCTCTCAAAATCGTATCTACAATATGACATCACAACCATAGTTTGCAAAGCACACCTAAAGCATCAGCCTTGTCACACACCCACATACAACCTGGAAACAAGCAGACAAAATGAAGCCAAAACTTTCAACATGCTTGACATCGCATTATAAGACAGCCAATTTGATTTGAATACACACATAGAAAGCACTATGTCCTGGCAAAGGAATGGCAATCTAACCATCGATTCTCAAGCCAGGGTCAACCGCAAAGTCTTCTCCACACCAACCAACACACCCAAAACACCACAAACGCCTTTTAAAATATAACTCATTTGAAAATGACACGCTACGACGCATGCGATACATCGTATGCCATTACAACGAGGTTGTTACAACGACCGCGTTGTTACATCGCGTACCATTACAACGCAAGCCATTACAACGACTTGCTGTAGGCGGCGCTGGATGTTGGAATAGTATAATTTACTATGGAATAGTATAATTTACTATTCCAACTCCAGTCTGTGCAACAGTAGGGAAGGTGTTGAATTTTAAATCCAACACCTTCTGCCCCCTACAGCAAGCTGTTGTAAAGAATTGCATTGTAATGGTTTGCGATGGAACAACTCAGTCGTTGTAATGACCGCGTTGTAAGTGATGTCTCCCCCCAAAACCAATCACCAGCAAACAACATGAACTGTCGAACAAGGGTTATTCCAGTGCTGACGAAACGGCACCCGTATGAAGAAAGTGCTAAAGTGTAGTAAAATTGTTGAAAACACTACAGAAATTTTTATAACATAACTTTACCTTGAGCAACAACATCTTTTCATAGACACTACAAGACAAGAAGAGGAATAGCAGAGTTACCTGCGACCAGAGGCGCACCTCTGCTATAGATTTTGTCCTGAATCAAGAGTTTCGACATTAGCCAACCGAGCTACCTGCTCAGCCTCGTCAGTTACCGCGTGGGTGCTTTTCATTTGCCCTTCGCCTGATAAGAAGCAATAACCGTGTAATTAATGAATACTGTGCTACATGTAGGCCCTGCACTCTGCTTGAAGCGTGTCGCTCGCACCACAACAGATGCTTAATTTGCGGCCGAGGCAATAACAACCTAATGAACCCTACGTCTTGCCTAATACACTTCAAAGACTGCAAAACAACAATCTATGCGCAAAAGTACATCTTCAGCCTTTCATTAAACAAAATGAGCATGCGTCAAGGCCCAGCGTGGCTTCCAAAGTTAAAGCTTCCCCCACAAAACACATCTATGCAGAGAAATGCACAACAAAAGGCATCCCTCTTAAACCCCCAGTTCGATTTCCATAAATGTCGCTTACAAAAGACACCATTCTCGGTGTTAACAAAAAGTTGTGGATGTGTTCTTCACTAAATCCTCTTTTCGTGTATAATCCACCTCGTGCACTTTGTCTCAAGTGTCTTTTATCTGTTTTAATCCGAGGCCCATTCACTTCCAGACACAAGCTACAGGATTACACCGCTCTCAAACTAGGCCCAATCTTCTGTGGTCCATAAAGGGGCACCTGGGTACTATGGAATTATCTCTCAAGAAGCATAGCCACTATTTGCTGAAAGAAAACCATGCTTTTAGACACAGTTAAAGAGAGATGAAAGCCAATGAGTTACTGGGACTCATAATTGTTCGCTTGGACTGGAAACATCTTTATATTGAACTTTACACAGTTTCAGCCGTTAGATATTCAGCAGAAAAGCAGGTTTGTGTGACTTAATATGTACACAACTAGGCCGGAAACACAACCACATCAATATCACTGCCTATGAATGTTCGCAACCGTTCCTGATTCTGCAAGGTGCAATGATTGTTTGAAATGAATGTTTATTTTCTTTAATTGAATCGTTTTAAAACGTCTTGAACTCTTCAAAAGGCAGTTTTATTATTCTGTGAATTCTGATTTTGGAAGATCAGGAACTGACTTTCCACTGTTTGTCTGGTCGTGATATCGATGTGCTTTTAGAGACGCAATTTTACCCTTTGTTGTCAGCACTTGGCAAGGGAGGTGGAGTGAGTGAAGTGCCAACACTGCACCATTTTACAATTCCAAGAGGGTGTCCCCTGTGCACAATGATTTGGTGTTTACATTCGATTAAGCACACACTTATGTAAACAAGTCGTCGCTCTCTTTTTTTGTAGTGCCGATTGGGTTTTCTTTGCTGAAGGGCACCCACCCGCCAGCTGGTGTGATAAATAATTGTGGGGGTATGAGTTTTTGCTTAGGCGCATGCCAACTTCTGGGGTCGACGAATACCAGTCTTGTGTAGTCTTGATTCCACCTCATGCCTCTTTCTTCATCCGCACTACTCATCCTGCCTCTTCATCTCACTATTCTGGCTGGTTTGTCATCCCTGCTTTCTTCATTTGTAACTGGCCTCCTACATTTCTCTGCCTCCTCCTTTCACGCTTTGCTGCCTTTTTCTCTGCTGCTCTCCTATTATAAGTACCAGTTCCTACAACCGGCAGCAACAGATACAAATTAAGCACTGCCCTCAACTTCCTTATTTTTTTTTGACGGAGCTCAAAGTATGAGGCTTATCAAAATAAAGTATCAAAGTGGCACACTATTATAGCCTCACTCCATCATTGGTAGCAGCATCATTAGCAGTATAGAGAATTATGATTTAAGGGACCCGCACATAAATGTAAAAACACTAACCTACACCGTTCACAGTTAAGGAACTGTGGGCATATGTACAAGCCCCGATCGCCACAGGAACGTCACTTTTTGTGGCTTAACGCTGTCTTCTATGTAAGGCACCCTTTCGCGTTATGTTTAGCGTGAAAGGAGGGTGCACTGGGTGTTGTGGTGGGCGTTCCACATCAACACCCATTGAATTTTATGCTGCCCCCTGTTTACAAGGGTGTCGTACAAAAGAGGCAGCGCCAAAATTAAGACAAGGAAAGTCCTGGTCTTAAGTTGGCGAAATGAGGAGAAATGCATTATTTCTCCTCGTTTTGCTTTTTCCATGTGTGCTGCCTTGTGCAGCACACATGGAAAAAGCAAAATGCCATGTTTTGTTTATGTACAGGAAGGTGTCCCTTCCTGCACATAAACAAACCTTTTAAATAAATGCAATTTTGTAACTTTTATGTGTGCTGCATGAAGCAGCACACTTGAAAGTTACAAAGTGGCATTTTAGGATTTTTTAGGTGTGAATATGGTGCAGCCTAACGTTTTCGAAGTGGCAAAGCGTGTCGGTAAGCCCAGGAGGCTAACAACACACTCCACCACTTCATTGTACATATCCCCATGTGTTTGTTGTTTTTTTCTTTTCAGTCATAGTAAACAATGAGCTGAATATGTGAGTTCAACAAAGTGGCGGGAACTGGTATTAAATCTGAGCATGTAAATGTACACACCATTAAGGCGCTTATATCCTACCTTTTTTTTTTAGTATTCACAACCACTCCCACGTAGTGTGCCTGGAAACATGTTTCTGGCACAGGTTTCCAGGTGCACTATCTGGAATGTTATGTGACATTGTTGTGTTGCCAAGCTAATCCTGGTCACACCAACCCCGACCCAATAGTACTCATATATCAATTTATAATTTATAGTAGGAGTAGGGGCAATAGATGCCCATTGACTTCTTCCTAGTTTGCATGGAAAAGGAACAATGTTAGGTAGAGGCAAACCTCCAGGAAACTACAAATATATTTTTTTCTGTGCCTACTCGCTCTTTTCTCAGGGCACACAACATCCAGACTAGAAATAGTGAGGCTTTTTTAGATGTCAGATACAAAGTGTGCAAGACAATAGCAGAAAATATCACAGTTACAGTGGCAGTTTGAGAATATGCGAAACATAAATACGGTGAAAAGGGATAACATGGTATTTGCCGTATTTCCCCTGCAAATGGATTCTCTTCTAATGAAATTAGCATCTAAATGTCTGGCATAATGAGGGGTGGAATTCAGCATTGTCAGTGGCCGCTGCTTCCCAATAGCATTAGTGGTGCGGGGGGATTAAAAAAAATGAATCACTTACCTGCTGGCAGGCCTACTGGCTGGGCCGCCAGCTCTCCTCGGTCCTCTGCATCTTCTCTTCCTTCCTTCTGCTTAACAGGAGGCAGAATCAGGAAGCACCCACCCAGGATCCCTTGACTAATCACAATGCTGCAATGCAGCATTGTGATTGGTCTTAGCGCCTTTTTTTGGCATTCAGCCAGGGGATTGGACCCTGGGGGATGTTCACCACCCAGGCTGTAATGTAGCCTGGATGGAGAACATGCAAAGTGCGCATGAGCATTTGGCAGGCACAAGAGGGCCAGCCAAACATCCATGCTCACTTAGAATGGGCAAACCACTCTTCCCCTGCTCTGTGAGCAGGCCAGCCCTGCACATCCCATAAAGCTGCCTGAGCACGGAAAAATAAAATGATAATAACCGCATAATTATCATTTTATTTTTCCTTTTTTGCAATGCTGTAGGCAGTGGGGCGACGCTCCTCCGCCTTAGCAGAGGAGCCCCCACTGACCATTGTATACCTTTTGGCAAAAGGCAGGCTATCCTCAGCTTGCAAGGCTAAGCCCAATCTGTGTAATGCTAACTGGGTTGTCAGCCAGCTTCCCTGAAGCAATAACTCTCTGGATGCACGAATGTGCTCCTCTCTGTCTCAAAGAGCTCAGGGCGTCTTGTTTGTACTATTTCACTTATGTATTGTGAGCTGGTGTCTTTGGGAGATGACCTTTACAACGCTGGTGTTTCACCGCAGTAGGTTTACAACGTAGGCTTTACAACGAAAGTTGCTTCAACGACTTGCGCTGGATGGTGCTGTAAGCTAAGGAATAGTACGATTTACTATTTCAACACCTTCCCTACTGTACATAGACTTGTGTTGTAATAGTAAATCGTACTATCCCTAAATCCAGCACCCTCCAGCGCATGTCGTTGAAACGACTTGCGTTGTAAAGCCTGCGTTGTAACATGCCGTGATCAACATGATCGTGTAGTATCATCATACATTTGGTGTCTTTGTGATCTCAGATGCAGTGTGTATAGAATTTCATGGGAATTCTTACATTATTAAATGTGTATACACTTATGAAAGACCTCTTGGGCTTAAATAAAATCTGAATATAAGAACGAAACACATACTATCATAGTGCACAAAACATGACCAATACATTATAATATGGCTATCCGCATAATTTGATAAAGACAATCAGCAACACCAAGTTGTATAGGGGATTAAGTAAATCATAATCTGTAGACATGCGACAATATCCGCCGGGTTTCTGCAATCGGTGTTCTTTATTCTACACAGTGTTGAATTAAGCACGGGCGAAATGGAATCTGCTGTCAAATGCACATTTTGTTCTTTTTTTTTTTTCTTTGTGGGAAAAAACCTTTTACTCTGGGGAGAAAGCTCTTCCCCTACACCCACACCAATGCGGGAGTTTACCTGTTTCCGTTCCATTCTGGAAGGGGAGTGCTCTGCTATAACAAATATTTGAACTTTTCCAGGGTCAGAAAGATTTCGATAATAATTTGAAAATACTCACATAAATATGAGTTTGTGGGAGTTCTCAAACTTACGAGGCTAAACACTCATAGCAACTTCCCACACCTTGCATGGCATTTTATAGTGTGGTTTTCTCCCGTGTAGGTATGTTTACCCATAAACATATGTTTGTTCTTAAAAATTACTATATACCTTAGTCCCTATACTCCCAACACACGAGTAGGGATAGCGTGTCAGATTAGTGAGACACAATGGAGTAGGATGCATTAGGCAAATATTTTTCTCTTGATTGTGGGTGCAAGAACTTAGGGAAGAGCTGTCAGAAACTGAAAATAGCAAGCATAATCGTATCTATACATGACCTTGCCATACAAGTTAAAGTTGTATTGTAGCCTGAGAAGCCATTTTTGGAGGAACAGTAAACCCTATTTGTCTCTATCAACAGTGAAGCTATCCTATAGAGCACTTCAATAGGAAGCAACTTGAGGTTTGCAGATGAGAGATAATATTCCAAACATGGTCAAATGGAAAACGTTCCCTAAACAACAACTGAATTTGAGAAGTCTTTACAGTGCACTCAGATCTTGGCCATAAATATGCCACCATTCAAAAAGGATAAACAGCTCCCTCAAACTATCAGCAAAAAAACACCAATATCAGGTCGTTATTAAATGAAGAGTTCTAATGCTATGTTATAGTTATGTTATTTTATGTGTATGTTATGTTATAAAACACAACAGTTAAAGAGAGGGTCCAAGGGCAGGATTAATGGCCAACATCTAGACACATGCCCTAAACAAATGTACTGAAAACAAAAAGTGTCTAGGGGTCAAATTGAAAGGAACTCGACTATGTGAACAATCCGAGACACAACTAATTACTAACAAAGTGGATATAGACCAATAAGTGTATATATGTGTGACAAGCCAATAAACAAATCTCAAGGGTATGGGAAAAATTCCCATCAGTTGCCACTCGGTACTGCCCTTTTACATCATATGGGTTCTCCTTACCCAGGAGAAAATGTCCACAGCCTAAAGATGTAGTCATGGCTGGAACTTAACCATTGATGAATGTGTGTACAAATGGATGATACCAAAAATTGTGTTGTGAGTAGGTAACTGAATAGCAGTGCAAAGTGAACGTGAAAAGTGTTAAAATTGGATAGGACTGAGTAGAAGATTAACTTTAATAGTTTCTATCAGTTCGTCCAAATTTTAAAAGTAGTGTGACATACCAACAGATTTAACATAATATCTGTTTGCAATAGGGGCCGACATGTTTCAGCATAGGTGGCATTTACGCCACTGCTTTCATCAGGACCAGAATGTTTGCTACTGCACCAATTGTGAGAATAAAAAAATAGTTTTATCACCTGTTGATTCCAGGTTGTTCTAATTAATCAATCCACCACATCACTGAGGGATCGTTGTATCAAGGACAGGACACAAGGAGAACCAAGGAAAGAAAAAGAGTAGAGACAAAACAATACAATAATTTCAAAACACATAGTACACCATGTATATTTTGTCAAGGTGGTGTATGTACAATTTTCATTACTCCATAACAGTTGACTACTTACCTAGTAGGTATGAGGATAAAGCATCACCCCACCTGGCTGCAGCTCAGGTAAGAGGAGCACCGCTCTAGTTAAAAGCAATGGAAGACATTCAGTCAGTAGGTAGTCAAAAGCTTTTTTCACAGGTTGGCAGGTACAGATGTAATATCTAACTCCTCAAACGTCCGCTGTGCAAAGCTTAAGGTGTTAGTACCCGTTATGCTGTCTCAGATCGCTTCCTTATAGACAGAGTACTATTCTCTACAGATATGGGTAACAACGATTTTAGTCTTTGGGTCTAACTGATCAATGGAATAAATCAGTGCAAACCCTTTATATCGTATTGAGGTACATCTTAAAAGGTTTGTATGATAGTCAGATGGTATACATGCTATCTTATGACCTGATGATCTCCAAGTCATAGAACAAAAACACCCGCCCACAGTAGATAGTGCGAGTTTTAATGCCAGTTCGTGACCGCTGGCGAAATAGGCTTGCATATGGTATTGGTGTCAAATCCAATGTCACCAGGTCGATATCTCTGGGTATATCAATGAAACCGTGAACATGGAGCCCGCAACAGGCAGTTATGATTATGATGCCTTAGTTGTCAGCGCCTACAATGATCTTTATGGTGCGTTCAATCCCAATTTTAAAGAGCCATTTAATATAACTCATACTGTGGTCAGAACGTCCGTCACAGGCAGTGGTGCTTCTCCATTGTTATGCACGCAGAAGTAGAGTTCGATCATATGCGATCTCAAGTGTAGCAGTTTTCAGAAGCGCTAAAGAGCATAGCTAAAGAACTACATACCGCTAGTGACCTGTCCGTTGGTGTCTCCCAGCGTCCCTCTGCGCTGTCTGGGGAGGCACCGGCTCGGAGGTCAGTGCCATACTTGTGTATTCTTTGCTGCTAAATGGTCACGTGATCAGCCGATCACGTGACCGACAAAATCATGGGTAATGTAGTTCGGCGCTCAGAAAGTGTCAGCCGGCCGATCACGTGACCACAATACTCTTGGGTACTGTAGTTCAACGCATGGTTGACATCGATCCATGCCGATTTTCTTAGTGTTGTTAAACCAATTGTTGTTTATACTTGGCTTTTAATGAGTATTTTTATTGTCTCCAGATATCAATCGATTTCGGGAAAGCCGTGTAGTTATTATGCTCAGACTGCCGGAAATGGTGAAGTTCATGAATTTCGGACGAGTGCAGCTCTGTCTACCGAAATTGTGCCAAGTAGTAGAATCTAGTTTTCTCTCTCTATGGTTTTAAGATTTTATCCAAACCTTTCGCATTAAGCCTAAATATCAAATTGAAGACAGCCACCACAACTGATAATAAAGGCACTTATAATACAACGATCAGTCCAACAAGCCCAGATATAGGGCCATAATTGTGGTCCATGTTGATACCTAATGTTATGATAACAGGTGAGCTGATCATCTCTACCACTACAATCCACCATAATGTTTTGATCATTACACAATTACTCTTATAGGGACACTAAGTGACATATAGCAGGGATAGACACCTATACATATTCACTTAATATTTGGCTACAGATCTCTCACTAATAATTCTTAGGTGCCCATTCAGCTATAAAGACATCCATGGGATAGGTTTGTTCAGTCCATCTTTGTCGCTATTTAGTTTGTACACCCATTTTTTTTCCTTATTAAACAGGAATTTTGCGACATCGGGGACATGTTCAGGTATAAAGGGCTGCTCTAGGACTGTCCAAGTAAAATCATTCGGACCATGTCCTACTTCCAAGAAGTGTGCTGTCAGACGTGTTGCTTGTTTACGACACCGAATGGTGCTCTTATGTTCGGATATGCAAACCTTAATCTTTCTTGTCGTCATGCTAACATAACGTTGTTGGCATGGACACGTAATTAGATAGATAAGGTTCTGGCTGTTGCAATCCGTAAACTTACGTTGCTGCCAGGGTCTGTTAGTGCCTATATCTACACTCAAAGATTTACATGTTTGGGGACAGGCTGAGCACGTGCCACAGGGGTGGTGGCCTTCAACTGGAGGGAGATCCCACAAGGTACTGGCGGATCTAACTGGTTTTCTCCTTGGTCTTGTATGTACACGTTTATCCCTCAGATTTTGTCCTCTTTTAAAAGCAAAGAGGGGCATAGGTATACTGTCTCCCCCCGTGTTCAGGATTGACCAATGTTTCTGGACAATTTTCTGAACCTGGTTTGATTTGGTGTTAAACGTGTTCACAAAGGTGATTCTTGAGGATTTCTCTTTTGGTATTGATTGTTCGAGGAGTGCTTCACTGTTATTGTTAGAAGCACGCTTCTTTGTCTGACGTATGATTTTCTTTGGGTATTTTCTTGCCCGTAACTGGTCTTCGAGTTTGAGTGAATATATCTCAAATGCTACTTTACTAGAGCAGTTTCTCTGAACCCATGAGAACTGACCAAATGGTAAGTTATTTCTCAGGGAACAAGGATGACAACTTTCATAACTCAAAAGCGAATTACGAGCCATGGGCTTTCTGTAAAGGTCCGACCCCAATCCATTAGGTGTTACTAAGATCATTAGGTCTACGAATTCCAGATGTGTTTTACTATATTTCACTGTGAATCTTAGATAGGCATTGCGTGTATTCAGCCATTGGTGGAATTCAAGGAGGTCCTCAACTGTCCCACGCCAGACGACAAAAATATCGTCTATGTACCGCTTCCATGTACAAAGCGATGATAGGAAAGGATTGGTTGTTGTCAAGACGTCCACCTGCTCGAAATGATGTACATACAGGTTCGCCAGACTGGGAGTGAAGACACTACCCATACTGGTCCCAGGTGTTTGAAGGTAGGTAGTGTCTTCGAACCTGAAATAGTTCTCTTTCATCGCTATTTCGGCAAGGCTCATAATGAAAGGGACAGGTGTAATGGACTGCAGGTCCCTTTGTTCCAACAAATTCCCTACTACCTCTAGAGTTTCATTTTGTGGTATCGAGGTGTACAGGGATTCCACTTTCGAAAGACACAAGGATGTCATTGGATGTGTCAAATTCTATATCCGGGAGCAGCCGCAGGACATCTTTTGTGTCCTGAAGGAATGTGGGCATTTCTTTAACCATCGGGTTCAAGAAATGATCCACAAAGGTGGACAGAGGTTCTAAAATCGAACTGATCCCTGAAATTATAGGCCATCCCAGCAGTGGTCTTAGGGGTTTATGAACCTTTGGGTGGATATAGAAGTATGGAATTATTGGGTGTGGAGTTTGGAGGTACTGACCCTCCTGAGACGTAATCCAACCTTCAGTTGTTGCTTCTTCAACCAGATGGCTAATGGTGTTTTGCAGCCGTTCAGTTGGGTCCTCCAAAAGTGAAAGGTATGATTTATGGTCATGCAATTGCCTCAGACACTCACTACGATATGTGGTGGTGTCCAGTATAACAATAGCTCCGCCTTTATCCGCTGGGTTAATTGTTATATTTTCATTAGATGTTAAGATGCGTAGTGCTTCTTGTTCCCTCTTAGGTAAATTGATGAAGGGTTTCTCCTGGGTCTGAAAGAGTTTCTTTATATCATTCTCAACAGCTTGTTCGAAGGTAAGAACCATAGGTGGGTTGTAGGTGGAAGGTTTCTTTAACCCAGTGTTTTTATCCACCATATCCGTTTCTTTATTTGTCTGTTTGGCAAAGAAAAAGTGCAGTCTAATTTTTCTAAAAAACTTTGCCATCTCGATTTGTGCCTGGAATGGATCCCCAGTCTGAGTAGCCACAAAACCTAGGCCTCTGTTCAAGAGACTCTCCTCATCCTCTGTGAGGATATGTGAGCTCAGATTTATTACGAGACTGTCCCGTTGCTCCGTCCTGCTGCCTCTTGCTGTACCTTTTTCCCGCTCCTTAGGTCCATCGTTGGTTGTGGTGTTGGTCCCCACTGTACTTGTTGAACCTATCCTTGTCTTCTTCTGCCCCCTTTTCTCCTCAGGCCAAACCCTAAAAAAGGTTGCATGCCGGGACCTGGTTGCATATGCGGGGGGCAAAATGGTCCCATTTGTTGGGGAAAGGTGGGACCCCCATACATCCAGGGGTTGGGCTGCCACCATTGTGGGAACTGATTTTGGTTTTGGAAATTACTCCTCCAACTTCTTCTATTGGCTCGTCCCCAGTTCTTATTCATTGTGTTTCCACTAAGTGAGGAATCTGAGTCGCTTGACGTGTCTCCAGAACTTGAGGTGGCATAAGTAGAACCCCCTCGATGTCCATTCCGATTGAATGTCGGTGGAAAATATGCATCACTCGTATAGGGGTACATTTTCTCAGTTGAAAATCTCGCTAGATCTTTTAAAAAAATTTCTAGCTTTGTAAACAGTATGGACTCTTTAAATTCTTTATTGTTCTTGTTGCTGTCCTCCTGGCTGTTCTTAAACAACGTACCCCTAACGGTTGCTTTTATTTGGTCCTCTAGTATTTGTATTTCGACCAATATCTTGTCTGCAACTTTCTTAGCAGTTTTAATAATCAAGACTAACCAGTCTCTCATACATCTCCAGGCTATCATGGACCGGTCTTTGAGGAACTCTTTATCGTCCAAGAACAGCCTAGAGGCATTGGTCACAATAAGCCCCGTCGGGGCGCAATTACCACGCAGATATTCAGCCATGGTAAAACCATGAACTATAGCTCTCGAATGTGATTTCTTGAGTACCAAAACCTTGGCCCACCAATCTTCATTGTTACTGACAGCCACTGGAATGCAATCAAGTATACTGGGATTATCATCTAAGATACTTTGAATTTCAGCTACTCGAATGCTAGACCCCAATTAGTAGCCATCTTGGCACAAGTTAAATAAAGCAATATCAAGTTTGAAATTGTGGAGCAAAGGAATAAATGCCCCTCAATAGAAGGACAACCAACTAACGAATGTCTTGTGCGAAAAATAAGAGCAGAATTAAGACTGATCCCTGGTCGGGTGTCTTTCGTATTAAAACAGACCCGCAGCCTCAGCTGCACATAAGCTACAAAACACAGCAGTTAAAGAGAGGGTCCAAGGGCGATTAATAATGACCAACATCTAGACACATGCCCCAAACAAATGTACTGAAAACAAAAAGTGTCTAGGGGTCAAATTGAAAGGAACTCGACTATGTGAACAATCCGAGACACAACTAATTACTAACAAAGTGGATATAGACCAATAAGGGTATATATGTGTGACAAGCCAATCAACAAATCTCATGGGTATGGGAAAAATTTCCATCAGTTGGCACTCGGTACCGCCCTTTTACATCATATGGGTTCTCCTTACCCAGGAGAAAATGTCCACAGGCTAAAGATGTAGTCGTGGCTGGAACTTAACCATTGATGAATGTGTGTACGAATGGATGATACCAAAAATTGTGTTGTGAGTAGATAACTGAATAGCAGTGCAAAGTGAACGTGAAAAGTGTTAAACTTGAATCTAGAACAATTGCAGAGGAGGCAGAGATTCAAGACTACCTAGAGCACTTTAAGTTGCGTGGTTGGCTGATGAGCACAGAGAATACACAGCCATTAGAGGTGTGGGCAATATTTGAGACGCTCAAATCAATGCGCTCTGGAAGGGTCCGAGGGCAAGATGGTCTTTCGGTCGCTTCTAAAAAGAATTCAAAGAAGTGCTCATCCTGCACCTAACCACTCTGTTTATGAGATGGGGGAGGAGGGGAGAATGCCCATTCACTGAGGGAAGGTTTGATATCACAATACTGAAGCAGAGCAAACACCCTAACGAATGTTCATCCTACAGGCCCCTATCACTTATTAATGTCAACGGCAAATTATTTGCAAAAATCCTAGCTAACAGATTGGCTCTACTGGATCCACTCCTGGTGGGCCCGGAGTAGTCGGGTTTTGTACCTGAATGAAACCTGAGATATAATCTACGTACTGTGTTTGGAACCATACAACATATCAAAATGGAGACCAGGGCTGCTGTGGTTTTCGTTGACGCAGAAAATGCCTTCGATTCTGTGGAGTGGGCCTTTATGCTGGCAGTGCTGAGGCCACTAGGGGTGGGAGAGGTATTCTTCTAGTTAGTCTTGGTCCTATATAATTCCCCTGCAGCTAGGATAAGACTGGGGGATATGGTTACTTCTCCCATTAGGCTATCAAGAGGCACTCGTCAAGGGTGGCCTTTATTACCCTTGTTATATGCATTGACTGCTGAACCCTTGGCTTGTGCGCTAAGGGAGTACCATGGACATAGGGGAATCCACATCCCGAACTATAACCTTATTGTGTCTGCATATGCGGACAATACTCTCTCCTATATATTAGAGACCCGAATTCTAACCTTACCCCTGTATTAGATGAAGCGGTAAAATACGGTGCCCTTTCAGGTCTTAAAATTAATTAGACCAAGTCCACTATTTTCACACTTTCCACAGTCTTGGAACCCATTGAATAAGAGTACCCTTAACATTGACCACTGAGCCTGTGCACTATTTAGAGCTGCAGGTACACATGGATTCTTAGATGGTTTTGAGAGAAAACTATGGTAAAGCAATGGCAAAACTTAAAGCAGATGTGGAGCAGTGTATCCGACTCCCCCTATCCCTTATGGGACACATATCCCTCATGAAGATGGTGGTGCTCCCCAGATTCTTATTTATGTTTGTGAACGTCCCTGTGGTGCTCCCTACACATATGTTTAAAGTTATTCATTCAGTATTGTTGAAGTAAGCTTGGACTGGGAAGCACTCACGTGTCAAGTGGGATACCCTCACACTACCTTATGCTACGGGAGGTCTTGGAGCCCCGGATTAGAGTTATATTACAGTGCAACACAAGGCTCACACATCTATCACTGGCTGTAAGAGCAAGCTGGTCTCCCGCATCTACCGATTAAATGGGTTGTAGATAAGCGTGGGCGGAAAATCCGTTCCGCTCGCAGATTTTGCGGATTTTCCGGAAATCCGCAATCCGCGAGATTTGCGGATTTCCCACAAAATCCGCAAATTCGCACGCAGCGGATTTTTTTGGCGGCGCGCGGCGTTGGTGATACAATTTTTGCGGCGCGCGGCGTTTATCATCGTTTGCCGAGTTGTTTTTTTCGATAGTTTGCGAGTGCTGCGCCATTTTGGATCTTGCTGTGTGATCCCGCGGGAATTGGCGAGCGCGATTACGTCATCGCGGCTTGCCAGCGATAGTTTGTCAACGCGAATACGGCGAGATCACGTCTCGCGGTACTTCGCAATTGCGAGATTTGAGATGCGGCGAGCGAAAATATAAATTTGCAATTCTGCACAAGAAATCCACCAGCAAGCAGCATAAACCTTCTAGAAATGATGATTTTTATGTGAATAACTCCTTAGTTTGACATTTGCCTGCACTTTTTTAGCGAGGAGTCCATTTTGGGGAGGGGGCAGGGGGGTGGGAGGAAGGAAGTGCCCCATAGTCTTCAACTTCCTGTTCCTGTTCAGCAGGCTCCTCCCAGTGCTTTGTCCATCTCCTGGTCACTTTTCATTTGGATGTGGACCTGGAAGGATTACTTTTTGTGGATGCTGCTGGATCTTTGGATTTGAGGCCTTTTTGACTTTCTTTGGATCACTGTTGGATTAGAAATTTTACAAGTAAGTTTGTTTGGGGCATTACAGTTGCTGCAACTAAAATTTTGGGATTTTCGATTTTTGGGCTGTTTTGGGGCCTTTTGCCCAGGGGTACTCAGTGGTGGGTGGACTGATTCTTTCTGTGGGTTGTCTTGAACTTAAACATCATGGAGGCCATAGATGAATTGGGATTGTGCTGATTTTTCTGTGTTTTTCGATTTTTTTTTGTTGTAAAATTTTGTGTTTTTCGATTTTTGACCTGTTGTTGGGGCCTTGACCAGGGGTAGTGAGTGGTGCATGGGCCTAGTCTTTCTGTGGGCTGTCTTGAATTTAAACATCATGGAGGCCATGGATGGAATGGGATTGTGCTGATTTTGCAGTGTTTTTCGATTTTTGGGCCTGTACTTGTGGCCTTTTCACCAGGGGTATTTGAGTCTAGCATGGGCCTAGTCTTTCTGTGGGCTGTCTTGAATTTAAACATCATGGAGGCCATGGATGGAATAGGATTGTGCTGATTTTGCAGTGTTTTTCGATTTTTGGGCCTGTACTTGTGGCCTTTTCACCAGGGGTATTTGAGTCTAGCATGGGCCTAGTCTTTCTGTGGGTTGTCTTGAATTTAAACATCATGGAGGCCATGGATTGAATGGGATTGTGCTCATTTTGCAGTGTTTTTCGATTTTTGGGCCTGTACTTGTGGCCTTTTCACCAGGGGTATTTGAGTCTAGCATGGGCCTAGTCTTTCTGTGGGTTGTCTTGAATTTAAACATCATGGAGGCCATGGATTGAATGGGATTGTGCTGATTTTGCAGTGTTTTTCGATTTTTGGGGGTGTTCATGGGGAGGGACATGCCATGTGGCTGGTGGCCATTTTGAGTGCAGCTACAGGCACTGGCCATGTGCTGGCAGGCAAGTGGCCATTTTGAATGCAGGCTTTGTTGTTAGGCCTCCAACCATTTTGTCTACTTTTCAACCTTTATTTATGCCCAGGGGTAGTGAGTCTTGCATGGGCCTAGTATTTCTGTGGGTTGTCTTGAATTTAAACATCATGGAGGCCATGGATTGAATGGGATTGTGCTGATTTTGCAGTGTTTTTCGATTTTTGGGCCTGTACTTGTGGCCTTTACACCAGGGGTATTTCAGTCTAGCATGGGCCTAGTCTTTCTGTGGGCTGTCTTGAATTTAAACATCATGGAGGCCATGGATGGAATAGGATTGTGCTGATTTTGCAGTGTTTTTCGATTTTTGGGCCTGTACTTGTGGCCTTTTCACCAGGGGTATTTGAGTCTAGCATGGGCCTAGTCTTTCTGTGGGCTGTCTTGAATTTAAACATCATGGAGGCCATGGATGGAATAGGATTGTGCTGATTTTGCAGTGTTTTTCGATTTTTGGGCCTGTACTTGTGGCCTTTTCACCAGGGGTATTTGAGTCTAGCATGGGCCTAGTCTTTCTGTGGGTTGTCTTGAATTTAAACATCATGGAGGCCATGGATTGAATGGGATTGTGCTGATTTTGCAGTGTTTTTCGATTTTTGGGGGTGTTCATGGGGAGGGACATGCCATGTGGCTGGTGGCCATTTTGAGTGCAGCTACAGGCACTGGCCATGTGCTGGCAGGCAAGTGGCCATTTTGAATGCAGGCTTTGTTGTTAGGCCTCCAACCATTTTGCCTACTTTTCAACCTTTATTTATGCCCAGGGGTAGTGAGTCTTGCATGGGCCTAGTATTTCTGTGGGTTGTCTTGAATTTAAACATCATGGAGGCCATGGATTGAATGGGATTGTGCTGATTTTGCAGTGTTTTTCGATTTTTGGGCCTGTACTTGTGGCCTTTTCACCAGGGGTATTTGAGTCTAGCATGGGCCTAGTCTTTCTGTGGGCTGTCTTGAATTTAAACATCATGGAGGCCATGGATGGAATAGGATTGTGCTGATTTTGCAGTGTTTTTCGATTTTTGGGCCTGTACTTGTGGCCTTTTCACCAGGGGTATTTGAGTCTAGCATGGGCCTAGTCTTTCTGTGGGCTGTCTTGAATTTAAACATCATGGAGGCCATGGATGGAATGGGATTGTGCTGATTTTGCAGTGTTTTTCGATTTTTGGGGGTGTTCATGGGGAGGGACATGCCATGTGGCTGGTGGCCATTTTGAGTGCAGCTACAGGCACTGGCCATGTGCTGGCAGGCAAGTGGCCATTTTGAATGCAGGCTTTGTTGTTAGGCCTCCAACCATTTTGCCTACTTTTCAACCTTTATTTATGCCCAGGGGTAGTGAGTCTTGCATGGGCCTAGTATTTCTGTGGGTTGTCTTGAATTTAAACATCATGGAGGCCATGGATTGAATGGGATTGTGCTGATTTTGCAGTGTTTTTCGATTTTTGGGCCTGTACTTGTGGCCTTTTCACCAGGGGTATTTCAGTCTAGCATGGGCCTAGTCTTTCTGTGGGCTGTCTTGAATTTAAACATCATGGAGGCCATGGATGGAATAGGATTGTGCTGATTTTGCAGTGTTTTTCGATTTTTGGGCCTGTACTTGTGGCCTTTTCACCAGGGGTATTTGAGTCTAGCATGGGCCTAGTCTTTCTGTGGGCTGTCTTGAATTTAAACATCATGGAGGCCATGGATGGAATAGGATTGTGCTGATTTTGCAGTGTTTTTCGATTTTTGGGCCTGTACTTGTGGCCTTTTCACCAGGGGTATTTGAGTCTAGCATGGGCCTAGTCTTTCTGTGGGCTGTCTTGAATTTAAACATCATGGAGGCCATGGATGGAATGGGATTGTGCTGATTTTGCAGTGTTTTTCGATTTTTGGGGGTGTTCATGGGGAGGGACATGCCTGTGGCTGGTGGCCATTTTGAGTGCAGCTACAGGCACTGGCCATGTGCTGGCAGGCAAGTGGCCATTCTGAATGCAGGCTTTGTTGTTAGGCCTCCAACCATTTTGCCTACTTTTCAACCTTTATTTATGCCCAGGGGTAGTGAGTCTTGCATGGGCCTAGTATTTCTGTGGGTTGTCTTGAATTTAAACATCATGGAGGCCATGGATTGAATGGGATTGTGCTGATTTTGCAGTGTTTTTCGATTTTTGGGCCTGTACTTGTGGCCTTTTCACCAGGGGTATTTCAGTCTAGCATGGGCCTAGTCTTTCTGTGGGCTGTCTTGAATTTAAACATCATGGAGGCCATGGATGGAATAGGATTGTGCTGATTTTGCAGTGTTTTTCGATTTTTGGGCCTGTACTTGTGGCCTTTTCACCAGGGGTATTTGAGTCTAGCATGGGCCTAGTCTTTCTGTGGGCTGTCTTGAATTTAAACATCATGGAGGCCATGGATGGAATAGGATTGTGCTGATTTTGCAGTGTTTTTCGATTTTTGGGCCTGTACTTGTGGCCTTTTCACCAGGGGTATTTGAGTCTAGCATGGGCCTAGTCTTTCTGTGGGCTGTCTTGAATTTAAACATCATGGAGGCCATGGATGGAATAGGATTGTGCTGATTTTGCAGTGTTTTTCGATTTTTGGGCCTGTACTTGTGGCCTTTTCACCAGGGGTATTTGAGTCTAGCATGGGCCTAGTCTTTCTGTGGGCTGTCTTGAATTTAAACATCATGGAGGCCATGGATGGAATGGGATTGTGCTGATTTTGCAGTGTTTTTCGATTTTTGGGGGTGTTCATGGGGAGGGACATGCCATGTGGCTGGTGGCCATTTTGAGTGCAGCTACAGGCACTGGCCATGTGCTGGCAGGCAAGTGGCCATTTTGAATGCAGGCTTTGTTGTTAGGCCTCCAACCATTTTGCCTACTTTTCAACCTTTATTTATGCCCAGGGGTAGTGAGTCTTGCATGGGCCTAGTCTTTCTGTGGGTTGTCTTGAATTTAAACATTATGGAGGGCATGGATGGATTGGGATTGTGCTGATTTTGCAGTGTTTTTCGATTTTTTTGTGCTCTATAACTGAACTGATGTTCCTCTGTCTTCCATTTTTTTTAGGTGCACAAGACTCAAGAGAACCACCAGTGCCAGGAAGAAGTCCTGCAGCGGTGTGTGTGTGCAGCATAACGTCACGCGACGTCACGTCTGGCCTCAGACAACTCTACAATTCGTGCAACTGCGGCCTGCTGTCTGACCTGCTCTGAAGAAGATGGCCCCGCCCCCAAAGAAAGTTCTCCGTAGCTCCTCTAGCAAGAAAGTTGCTAGTAAGGAGCAGAAGAAGCAAGTTACCAAGGAGGCTGGTGTGCCACCCGCCACTTTTTTTGGGAGCAAAAAAAAAAGTACGCCTGCAGCAGCAGGATCTGCTGGGGACCAACCTGAGAGCAGCACCCCTGCTCCATTGGGTTCAGTGCCTCCACCACCACGCCAACTTAAGTCAAAGCCCTTGAGTGCTTCAGAGGCAGTCAGTGTACTTCTCCAATCACCATCGACCAGTGATGTTGGCTCATCGCAAGAAAGTAGCAGCAATGTCCCTGAATCAACACAGGTTGTTGTAACTCATCTGACAAGTGTTGAACAACCACAGCCGCAACAACAACACCATGTGCAAGTACACGCCCAAGTACATGTGGAAGGAGAGGCAGCAAAAGGAGATGCGCAAGCAAAGGTGCATGGACGTTCACAAGTGCCCACAATAGTTGTTCCTCCCGAAGTAGGGGCACATTTGGAAATCGACAATGAAGCTGAGGTATCATTGGAAGCCACTCCTCCTGATGATCATTCATTGTCTTCCACATCCCTAGCAAGGAAAAGATCAAGGGGGGTGTCTACATCTTCTTCAAGCCCACCTCGTTCTGGTGCAAGTGATCTGTCTTGGGAACCACAACTGCGGTCTGACAGTGAGGCAGAGGCACACCATGATCTGACACCGGTACCTAAGCGTAAAAGGAAGGTCGTCCAAAAACTCAAACCTATGGAGTGTGATGAGGCTCAACAAGAAGTGACAGATACTGCTGGTGATGAAGCCTCTCACGATGACGACGAGCCAGTCATCACAAAGGTCACTGCAGCCCCACCGGGCATGCAGCAAAGAGACATTTTGACCCTATCCCGAGAAGCTGCTGAGCGTGATGATGATGTCGGCGAGGAGGCAATGGAAATGGAATCATTAGATTTGGAGTTAAGTAGTACACCAAAACCTACCGCTTCCATATTTCTTCGCAAGAAGGTACCCACCTCGTCCTCGACCTCAATTCGTGGTGGTGAAAGTGCAAAACGTACTGAAGTTCGGCAATCCACATCCTCCACTTCATCTGTCATTAGCAGCAGGACCACCACCACCAGTATCGCCGCCTCCTCCGGCCCCCGAAGACATTTCAAGTCTCCAGTTTGGGACTTCTTTAGTGTTTGCCCAAAAAAGGAAAACGTAGCCATTTGTAGCCTTTGTAAGCTTCGATTTAGTCGTGGTAAGCTTGGTTCTAACTATGGTACCGGAGGCCAGAGAGGTCATCTTGAGAGAAGGCACGCTGTCGAATGGTTTCCGCACCTAGAGGCGGTCAAGAAAGCCGGAATTGCACGTAATGAAAACGTTGATTTGTCATCTGCTGATGACGAGGAGGTAGAAGAAGACGATTCAAACACTTCACTTACACCCAGTTCCCATGTCAGCAGCACACCCCATGGGAGCCACACTAAGAGTGTGGGAGAGAGTGAGACATCAATGCGGAAAAGTTCATCAGCGAGCGTAACTGGGTCGAAGAGATCATCATCATCCCGTAAATCATTGGTCCAGGGCAACATTAAAAAGATGTTGTTTACAGAAGCGCAATATGAACGCAACCACCCAATGACCCGTCTGTATAACACTAAGCTGGCTAAAATGCTAGCTCTGGACCTTCTCCCTTTTTCTTTTGTAGAAGGGGTTGGTTTTCTAGAATTAGTGACAGCGCTCTGCCCTAAATGGAAGGTTCCTAGCCGGTTCTATTTTGCCCGAGTTGCGGTTCCAGCACTACATGAAGATGTTCTGAAGGTGATTGGGGCAGCTTTGCAGAAGAGTGCTGTTCACACTATACATCTGACAACAGACATGTGGACCAGTGGCGCAGGCGCTGATTACATGTGCATCACTGCACACTGGGTCTCTTTTTCAGGGGCTAAAGCAAAGCTAAACTCAGGTGTTGACACTAACATTGTTTTTAAAGGTGCTCGGAAACATGCAACACTAGCCATGTTTGGTTTGGAGAAACGTCACACAGCAGAAAACATTTTGGATGTCTTTAACACAAAGGTCCTTAACTGTCTGTCCCCACTAAAACGCAAGGTTGGTTATGTTTCCACGGACAATGGCTCCAATATAGTTAAGGCCATGAGGGACGGTTACTATTTCAGAGTGCCGTGTTTGGCGCACTGTATAAACCTGGTTGTCCAAAAATTCTTGGGTAATAAACGCAGTGCAGCGTACAGTGTATTGGAGAACTGCCGAAAAATTTGCAAGCATTTCAGGCATTCTTTTAAGGCCCGCAAGCAGCTGAGGAGCATGCTATATCAATGTCAAATGCCAGTGAAAGCACTCATCCAGGAGGTGGTAACACGTTGGAACTCAACCTTCTACATGCTTGAGCGTCTGTATGAGCAGTATACGCAACTCGATCAATATTTCTTGAAAGAGGGTATAGAGGAGCTGAGGATGGGTGGGCCGCAATGGAACATAGTTGAAAGCCTAACACGCATGCTTCGTCCTTTTGAGGTCTTCACACGTGCAGTCAGCAAGGAGGACTCTAATTTGGGAAAAGCTATCCCATTGTTGTACATGCTGGAGGACCAACTGAAGGAGGTGTGTTCTGTGTTTCGAAAAGATGACAAAAAGAAAGACTCTTTGCTTCTGGCTGAGCAATTATTAGAGCTCCTACAAGGTGATGAACGTCTTAAAAAGATCCACTCAGAACAGCATTACATTTGTGCTACTATTCTGGATCCACGCTACAAAAAGGCGCTGGCAGGCAGAGCATTCTTTCCTTTTGCTGATGAAGATGTTACAAAGTACAAACGTTGGCTAGCCTTGTCAGCCAAGAAGTTTGAAACAGAACGGCTGGAAATTGAAGGAAATGGCAGTACATCAGCAGGCCATCCCCAGTCAAAACAATCCACTTCTGCACCTGTGGCTGTGGCACAAGTGACCTCTCAGCCGTTAAAGACACCGGCAACCGGATCATCTGCACGAAAGACAACAGAAACATTGGAGGCTGAAGAGGATTGGCTAGCTCTGCGTGGGTTTGGTTCTCAAAAGGTCAGAGGCACAGCAAGAGCTACGCAAAGTGGAGGAACCTTGGAGGAGGACCTTGAGTCGATGGTGAAGGACTATCTGAATGACTCCACAGAGGTCTATGTTAATTCTGACCCATTGGCGTATTGGCATGGGAAAAAAGAATTGTGGCCACAGCTCACCAACCTGGCTTTAAACTACTTGTCTTGCCCACTCGCAAGTGTGTCTTCTGAACGGGTTTTCAGTGCGGCTGGTGGGATTGTAACTCCCAAACGGAGCCGCCTCTCGCCCAAAAATGTGGAGAGGTTAACAATGATCAAGATGAATCAGCACCTCATACCACCAGATATAAGAGTACGAGAGAGCGTGCCGGATGAAGAGGAGGTGGCCAGCACCATAGATGAGGGAATTTCTACTCTGTCAGGTGGCACTGACCTCACCCTGGCTGAATTCGCAGAGTATGATGACGAAGCCTTATTCTTATTCCTGGACCGTGATACCGACTTCGAGCCCTGAAAATGAGACAACGAATCAATAACTTTCTTTTTCATCCTTATTCACTTTTATTCCTGTGTGTCTGTCTTTCTTTGTTGTGCACAGTTAATATAATTCAAACTTTAATCAGATAATCACAAAAACAAGCCCATCAGCAGAACTGTCTTCACTTGTTTGCTAATTTATTTGAAGGTGCCGCAGTCTGCATTCCTCAGGTTCACAAGTTCAGAAGAACATGCTCCTCTATCCTCCTCCTCCAGACTCCTATTTCCATCAAAGCAGAGGGCTGGTTTACGCCCAATGAAGAAAGACTCAGCACTTGTGGGGGTGTTGTTCTACCTCTTTGCAGGTGAGTTGACGGGTCTGGGGCCATTGCTGGGAAGCACTAAAAGTGGTTTGTGCCAAATCCGAGGCGGAAAATTTTTTGTGTTTTTGATGACTTGCTTGCCTTTGAGGTGCTCTTAGGGGGGGTTCCGTCTGTTTGTGGGTGAGTTTCGTGGTCTGAGAGCATTGCTGGGACACTCTAATCTTGATTGCATTTGCTTTTCAGGAAATCCGTCGTGCCAACCCCGACTTATGGCCTAGCTACGCAGCGCGTTTGGACCGAAGGCCCAGAAATATTGCAAGTATGAGATTTTGCTTTTGGCCTGTTTGGGGGTGTTATGCTTCTTGGCGGGTGGGTTGCCGGGTCTTGGGGCATTCCTGGGAAGGTCTAATACCGGGTAGAAGTGGTTGAGACAAAATCCAGGCCAATTTTTTTTGGGCTATTTCTGACATTTTGCTCTATGTAGCGTTTTCGGGGGCCTGTTTGGGGGGCTTCCTGGTGTTTGCGGGTGAGTTTCGTGGTCTGGGAGCACTGCTGGGACACTCTAATCTTGATTGCATTTGCTTGTCAGGAAATCCGTCGTGCCAACCCCGACTTATGGCCTAGCTACGCAGCGCGTTTGGACCGAAGGCCCAGAAATATTGCAAGTATGAGATTTTGCTTTTGGCCTGTTTGGGGGTGTTATGCTTCTTGGCGGGTGGGTTGCCGGGTCTTGGGGCATTCCTGGGAAGGTCTAATACCGGGTAGAAGTGGTTGGGACAAAATCCAGGCCGATTTTTTTTTGGGCTATTTCTGACATTTTGCTCTATGTAGCGTTTTCGGGGGCCTGTTTGGGGGGCTTCCTGGTGTTTGCGGGTGAGTTTCGTGGTCTGGGAGCACTGCTGGGACACTCTAATCTTGATTGCATTTGCTTTTCAGGAAATCCGTCGTGCCAACCCCGACTTATGGCCTAGCTACGCAGCGCGTTTGGACCGAAGGCCCAGAAATATTGCAAGTATGAGATTTTGCTTTTGGCCTGTTTGGGGGTGTTATGCTTCTTGGCGGGTGGGTTGCCGGGTCTTGGGGCATTCCTGGGAAGGTCTAATACCGGGTAGAAGTGGTTGGGACAAAATCCAGGCCGATTTTTTTTTGGGCTATTTCTGACATTTTGCTCTATGTAGCGTTTTCGGGGGCCTGTTTGGGGGGCTTCCTGGTGTTTGCGGGTGAGTTTCGTGGTCTGGGAGCACTGCTGGGACACTCTAATCTTGATTGCATTTGCTTTTCAGGAAATCCGTCGTGCCAACCCCGACTTATGGCCTAGCTACGCAGCGCGTTTGGACCGAAGGCCCAGAAATATTGCAAGTATGAGATTTTGCTTTTGGCCTGTTTGGGGGTGTTATGCTTCTTGGCGGGTGGGTTGCCGGGTCTTGGGGCATTCCTGGGAAGGTCTAATACCGGGTAGAAGTGGTTGGGACAAAATCCAGGCCGATTTTTTTTTGGGCTATTTCTGACATTTTGCTCTATGTAGCGTTTTCGGGGGCCTGTTTGGGGGGCTTCCTGGTGTTTGTGGGTGAGTTTCGTGGTGTGGGAGCACTGCTGGCTATATATACTTTACTTTGCAAGAGGTTTGAAGCAAATCCATGGTGGCTGAGGGGACTTAGGGCCTAGCTGCAGAGCGCGTGCGGAGTGATTTGGGAAATTTGTGAAAAAGTGACTAAGTCCCCATTTTTGTACTTTTGCTCTTTGGCTGTTTGGGGGTCTTCTACTCGTTTTCTCCTGGGTTGACGGCTCTGGGGCCATTGCTGGGAAGCTCTAATACCGGATAAAAGTGTTTTGGACCAAATCCCAGGCGGAATTTTTTTTGTGTTTTTGATGACTTGCTTGCCTTTGAGGTGCTCTTAGGGGGGGTTCCGTCTGTTTGCGGGTGAGTTTCGTGGTCTGGGAGCACTGCTGGGACACTCTAATCTTGATTGCATTTGCTTTTCAGGAAATCCGTCGTGCCAACCCCGACTTATGGCCTAGCTACGCAGCGCGTTTGGACCGAAGGCCCAGAAATATTGCAAGTATGAGATTTTGCTTTTGGCCTGTTTGGGGGTGTTACGCTTCTTGGCGGGTGGGTTGCCGGGTCTTGGGGCATTCCTGGGAAGGTCTAATACCGGGTAGAAGTGGTTGGGACAAAATCCGCGCGGAAAAGCCTTTAGTTTTGGCACTTTTTGTAACTTAGGGTTCGTTAGGGTTAGCCCTAGCAGCAGGATTGCATGTGTTTCGGGGTGTTCTAGATTTTTCAAACTGAGTTCTGGGGTCTTAGAGCACTCGTGAGAATGTGTAATTTTGGTTGCAAGTCATTTGAAGAAAATCCATGGTGGGAAAGGGGGGATTTGGCATAGTTAAAGAAAGCCTTTGCCACTATTCTTAACTTAGGGTTCGTTAGGGTTAGCAGTATTTCTATTGCATGTGTTTGAGTGGGGGGGATTTCGAGTCTTGGAGCGATGCTGGCTATGGCTACTTTTGCTTGGTTGCTTGCAAGTGGTTTGAATGCAATCCACGGTGGGTAATGGGTAATTAGGGTACTTCGGCCTACTTTTACTTTCAAAGTAAGTTTTGTCACCAGTTTTCTGCTAGGCCTCGTTTTTTGAGATTTGATTGGGGGTCTTCTACATTTTTGCGACTGGCTTTAGTAAGGGTCTGGGTGGGAGCACTGCTAGGAAGATCTAATTTTGTTCTAAAACACAGTTTACAGTACACCTAGCTTGAGGGGCAAGATCCGATACATTAATTTGCCCATACTTATTTATCCTTCAAAAGGTGACTCAGAGTACGCACTTTCAAAAACATTGTACTGTCTACTAGGAAAAACAAATTGTGACTTTTTGCACTCCACAGCCTACATACCTTATATTTATTTATCAGTGGTGTTGTAATATTATATCACTTCCTGTTTTTCGTTGAATAATTACAGGCCGGGTTTCAGTCTCTGCAATGGGGAAAAAAGGATGGAGTCAGGCTTCACAGTAGCGAGCCACAATTCAGCATCAGGCAGGCAGTGGACAGGGTGTCTTCTGGTGACCAACATCGATGGACGAAGCGTCGGCTGCAATGGAGGAGTGCCGCTAATAGGAGGATTTTTTTTCTGCGGGCAACTTACTTACCACTTCCAACAGGACCACTACAACCACATAGATACAGTATCCCTTGCCTTTTTCTCTGACTGTGACTGCATTTCTTGGCTCTCTCTCTGCTTCTACATTGATCCCTTAACACATCACTTAGTCCACTCCACTATCACATCTGCACCACACATAGTCATTTGTAAGTGCTCCTACGTAATTCGCAAGTCGCAGCACGCCCCAGGCCGTAGAGGACTGGGATGGCCCCAATGATGAAGCATGTCACCAAGGGGCAACCCTGGTGAGTGAGGGGACACCTAGAAAAAAAGCAATTTCTCCTTTTCTATCTACTATACCTTCTGTCAGGTTACGCAGCCCCTAAGCGCCTACCGTACTATGAAACTACATTTCCCATGAGTAGGCGGGAGACTTGCAGACTATTTAGTGAGACTATATGAGAGTACCCTTGTATGTTAGGACAGCACTTCACTGATGCCTGTCTTGTCTTCTGTTACAGGTATCCTTTCCCTGCTGACCCTACCTTTACCCATCCCACATTTTTTATTTTAGTTTGTTATTTTTCTCCCCCGCCTAATGCCTCGAACACCCTGTGTTTACACTTCTGGGTGTTGGTGACATTTGGAGGTGGAACCATATTTGCATCGACTGGATCACGGGGAGTAAACCTGACACCTTCCAGACCAACCCCATTGAGTGTTGTTGTGAATGGATTTATAGTGACCAGCAAGGCTCTCAGGTATCTGGCTACAGAGACCTTATGTTGAATATAGTTATCAATATTTCCACCCACGCCCTGTACTGTCGCATTCTTTCTTCCACAGTTGTCGAAAGTACTAATTACTTTTAACTGACATGCATGCAGTTACAGTAGTGTATGCACTTTCAAAGATTGATGGATAGGTTTGTACCCAAAGATTTGTTTATGTTCACAATTGTTCGTCCATGCTGTGCTACTTTTTCTTGTCTCCCAAAACCTTTCCCAAAAACCCCCGTACCCATCCATTTTTCAAACCCTAACCCTCTTCCCCCGGGCTGTGTGGTTTTGATTGATGTGTGACTAAATTACAGCAATAAATCCACACACTTGCTGGGGAGGATAAGGTGATAGCAACAGGCTGGTGAAGAAATCCGAGGATATATTCTTACTCTGCTTGACAAAGACCCATGGCTAATGTCAAAGAACTTCAACCGAATTAGTTATACTTTAACATTTGTTAGGCTACAACGTGGCACTGTTCTAGTGTACTTCTGTCACCTGCTATATTCTGTATTGTACCTTTGTATTGCTCAGGAGGACAAACCAGATTTCATTTTCTTTTTTTCATAGGCAAGCAACTGCCACTGTGTCACACCACTAGTACCACCGCTATGAGGAAATTTTATCCGCCCAGGATTGCCAACCTTATTTGCTGTTTCCCGTGGAGCCAGCCCTGGGCCTAGCCCTACTTGCAAACAGAAATTACAGGTAAGATAGGCGTTTGGTTGGAGGTAGTATAATGGAGTATTAGGAGAGACGAGAGATTTGATTGACGGTAGTACTACTAAAGTCCTAGGACTATTCAGGAAAACAAACTTACTGTTATGTTAAACCCCCACCCACCAGACTCAAAAGCAGTAAAAAACAGGTATGGTCAGATAAAGTTTCAAAAAGTATATTTTTATAGCCCTAACAAAAGAATCTCCCGCAAGACCCTCCCTAACCCCAACGATTGTCCTTCAAAAGTCCCCAAAAATCACAACTCCCAATTCCCACCCCCCAAAAGTCTCTAAAAAAGGGGCAAGGGACACTATGGCAGGGTGCTGTTGGAATTAGCAGCCAGGGCATCATGCTCCTTGCGGAGGGTGGCAAGTTCGAAGCGGAGGCCCTCCACCACGTTCTTATAATTATGGACCTCCTGCTCCAGGTAGGACAGTCTGAGGGATAAGCGGCGCCGGTGTGCCTTGCAAATCCTGTGAGGGGCAGCTGCTTTCTTTGCTGCTGGGCGGTGGCGTTTGGCTTTGGTAGCCCGGCTCCGTACCGCTGGAGCACTGCGCTGGCTGGCAGCCCGCACGGAGGAGGAGGCAGCTGTCCCAGTGGACGTTGTTGTTGTTCCAGACTGCGTCTCCTCCTCCTCCAGGGCCACCAGCCGCCGATATTCAGCAACAGTGGCATCCAGCCTCCGTTGCCGGGCCATTCGAGCCAGCTCCTTCCTCCTTGATGGTGTCTTGGATTTGGAAGGAGCAACTACATGAAAAAAGAAAGACATAGTCTGTAACCAATGCTCCTTAAGATTAACACAAAATGATTGAGCAGAAAGTTGTCACAGTACAAGTAGCAAATTGAAAGCACAGTGCATAACTATTGAGGACAGTATCTATGTAACCTCCGACTTCTTCATCCTTGCTCTAACATTAGTGGGAGTTTAAGGAACAAATTCTACGAGCACTATGGACTTCTATTACAGTCGACTATGACAGTACACCACTCTTATTCTTCTTCTTCTCTCTTGTTTAGGAAAATTGGTACGTTATCTTATGCAAGCCGGCATAATGCCAGCGCAGTGAACTTGCACCCGAGAAAAACAGACGCACACCATGGTGAGTGAGACAGACTTGCGTTACTGTACCGGTCCAGTACATGCAGGTGGTGAAGCTCTTACTTTTCTATTACGGGTGGCACTGAGAATACTCTGTTAAAAGGGCTACTGCTTAATTAATTTAGCTTTCACCCTACAGTGCAAATGAGTATTAGAAAAGGAAAATGAAGAAGCTAAATTATCTGATTATCTATCACTTCACATGGGATGTATTTGATGACATATGGGATGACTTTAGGTGCTTTGCTTATTATTGAGTGAACAGTGATACCCCCACACATGAATGACGTACTACTACTAAACTAAAGTTATTAAGGGAGGTAGGGAGTGCCCACCGTAATAACTGGATATATGCTGTGCTTGCAGTTGCAATACAAACTACTGCTACTATTCATGGTAGTCTTTGGACAACGTTACAACTTCTTTTCCTTGCCTTTCCTACACTGGAACGGACGTGCGGGTGCGGTGTTACATGCTCTTCAAAGTAACACTTAGTTCATCCAGTGACCGTCTACTCTCTCTAGATTCACATATGCTATCTAAGAGTCAGATAGTACCATGAATGATCCAGGCATCCATCCATTCAAAGTATATTGCACACATACAGTTTCTGTCTCACCCACCCAGGCTGTTCTCCTTCCACCCATCCTTGCTTCATCATTCACCCAGCCATGCACCATACCATTTTCTTACCTTCCCAGCCACCTCGGGGACCAAGCAAACACATATCATTCTTCTTTGCCAGTCATCATTACATTTCTCGTGCTTCCACACTTACTTACACCCTTCTTTCGCTTTTCGTTCATCCCATCCATCAAGTTCACCTCAGATCTGATTGGGATTCTTCTCGCCAAAAACTTCACAGCTAAGTCGAAGTACATTTAGAGGAGGCTACTACCTGCTTTTTTTATAATACACCCGTGCAGAAAGCACACTCTGCAGTCTTCAATCTCAATGACTAAGGAATGTATAGCTTACCTCTGCCCGCCACCACCGTGTGAACCCTCACAGGCATGTCCTTTTCCGGCACTTGCACCGCCTCCTCCCCAGAGTTGTCCTCCTCGTCCAATGCCACCACCTCCGCGCTGGCCCCGTCTCCAGATGTTCCACCTACAAAGTACATTTAATAATGTTAGAATACACCACTCACTACTATATAATATTTGGTCTAGGAGGAAGAAAGAAATGTGAAAAAAAGTGTACAATTTAATAATTTTTGACTGTGTACTCTAGAGTAAAAATGTCCCTTTTTCCAGGGAAGGCTGTTGTCTTGCTGCACTTTTTGGCACAACTGATGAATGTTTGCTTTTTACTTTTTAACACGCACCACTTTTTCTCCTAACAGACAGAACCTTGACTTCTAAGAACACGAGCAGGATCAAGTTCAAACCAGGTGAGAGCTCGGCTCGACCACAAGAAATGTGTCCAATTAATCGTCAGCACTAAGCACTTTTCCATTTTCAGTTACACGTTCACTTTTATGACAAACTTGAATTTAATAAATGTGTTTACTTTTAATAAAGCTTTTAAACTTAAATAGACTCTGTGGTTTTTGGTCCTCCAGACTAGAGTGGATGAGCTAAAGGTTTTCGAATTTTTGCAAGCATGAGTCCGTGCCTCTGCCATCGGTGACTTTGGGAGCTAAATGACTCTGCCACACTATCTAGTCAGTAAGGAGATTGGGGGTTCAACTACAAAGTCTGTTATCACTGAGGTATGTGGAAAGTCTAACAGTTACAGCACCTATTATAATTGATAAGCTAAGCGATGCATTATTTAGTGTCCATAGTTCTGTTTGTGCAGATTTGTCCCTGCAACAGTAGTAGAATGGATTGTCCTATCCAAACCAAAAGTAAAGTAGTATCTTATTATTTCTTGGTGGTGGTCATTCACCTTTTTATTGTTGGCAATGGTCAAAGCATAAACATTTAGAATACTTGAAAAGACATTATGGACAATCCCAGAGGACTACACTCAGTGCATAGAGCTATTGCTGACTAGAATGGGAGTCCAATGGAAATGCCAAATGTGCAATCTTAGTTAGCTACACAGACAGACTAATAAGAATAATCTAGTAATACCACACGGAGTCATAGGGATAAGAATTTAGATCCTGTCTACAAGAAGATCAAAGACGATTTAGAAAAAATCGAATGAGGAACGCTAGGAAAAAATAAGTACTCTATATTAAAATTAAAACTTACTGGGGCCAGCAAAGGAGCCCTCGACTGCCCGGTCCTGGCCTGCATCGACAACAGCACCCTCCTCCTCCTCCTCCTGTGTCCTCCTCTTGCCCCTGGGGGAAGCTGATGTACAACATGAAAGAAAGAAAAACAGAAAACATGGATGATATTTATTTCTCAACCAAATCAAACATTTAAAAAAGAACTAACAAAGTAACAAAATATTTTTGCGAAATAGCAAATAGGGAACGACTCCACGGGATATATTATTGACCAATCTCATGTGGTCGACTACGTCATTACTTTAGTATTGCTTGATTTGCGGACCGTCGAATTGGAAACTACCCTATGTAACTCACTAAACAAAGTACTAAAAAGGTTTGCCTAGGATTGGCAGGCAGCAGTCCGCAGCACGCAAAGTGACAGCCAAAGTCCATCGTGATTGAAGATCAGCGACAACACTAAAGTTTCCTACTACATTCACCAGTCATTAAAATACTCAAACTATTAATCCACCACCACTATTTCTTCTTATCGCCATGTGTACAAAGGAAGGACTGGACTTGAGTCTGTAGGGGCTGATTTATAAGGCCCTTGCGGCTCTTTTGCTCCATTGTTGCGTGACTTTTGTGACGCAGCGACAGCACAAAAGAGGCGCAATGGTGCGGCGTATATTAACAACGTGACGCATCTGGGAGATGCATCACGTTGTAAAGCCCTGCGCCAATAGGGGTGTTCCGGCGCAAGGGAGGGCGTTCCTGCGCAGGAACGCATCCTAAAAGTGGCTGAGGGAAATCTACAAGATTTCAATCAGTCACTTTGAGGACAATGATGCGTGACTCAAACCCTGCGCCTGCTTGAAGCAGACGTACGGCTTGACGCAGCATTGGGGAGATAGGGCACCCCAGAGAATTGATGGAGCTGCACCATCGTTGCGACGCAACTCCAGCAATGCGCCACCTTTACGGCACAGATGCGTAACGCTTTGGTGACGTTTTGGGCCCATGGCGCGCCGCATTGTAATACGGCGCACCATGGGTGATGGTGGCGTGACGCACAATTACTGGCGCATCCCTGCAACTTTGCAGGGATGCGCCGGTAATTAAAAATCTGAACCTTAGTGTGTAGCATTGCGCAGTTCTTTCAACTACACTCATACATAATTTCACAGGCCAATGAAATGAACACAAAATCTAAAACAAATAAGCATAGTAGCAACACTACTGAGAAGGAGAGCAGTGTACCTGAAATGCACAGAAGATTTTGAAATAAAATGTACCTACAATGTAATGAGCAGCATTATTGCTCTTGGTAAAAAACAAAAATTTGCAATATAATAACACAGCAGGAGAAAACATAGTAGTAAAGACATAGCTACTACTACTCACCAAGCCCGGGGATCTCAAGGCCAAGGAGGTCGAGCAGATCTCGCTCACGGGTCAGGACATCCGTCCAGCGGTGGGTGGCCTGGTTGTAGGTGCGCCAGACCCGAGAGTGGTGGTAAATGGCCTGGCACACCTTCTCCCACCGCTTCCGGCGCTCCCGGGCCCCGTACCCGGCACTGATCTTGCCGCCTCCCATGATGGTCCTGGGGAGGCGGCGCTGAACATAAAAAATGAGTTGGGCCACCTCCTCCGGGGTAAAGATCTCCCGTGGCATCACTAGCTCCCCCCTCAAACGCCCGCACGGGAGCCGGACACGGGGTGCGGGACCCTTCCCCTTCTCGGGATGCTTCCCGGCTCCCTTCACCATGGTCTGGGCGGAAAGGAATAAAGAAAATAGAATAGGGAAGAGAAGAAAAGAAAAGAGTTTACAAAAGTAGTTTAAAATTAACCAAAAGTAGCAGTAAACACAAAAATATAGGGCTAGAAAAATAGAGGGATAGATAATAAGTAAAATAGATAAAAAAAAACTTCAAACAAGCAAAGGATGGCAGAGATTGACAGAGGATACAAAGACCATGCCCAGAACCATAGCAATGAATGAGAAACAAGATGGCCGCGCCCGTTCACGACCGCGCGGGTAAGTTCGCGCGAGATTTTCCTTGCGAACACGCGCGAGACTGTACTGGCAAACCACGGACTTTGCGAGATTACACTTCGCGGCCGGAAACGGAAATACGTCAGGCAAACAAGATGGCTGCGCCCTTGAACGACCGCGAGGGTAACTTCGCGTCTTGCGCTACGAGCGGCTCGCAAAAACGCACAAAACCTTGCCAACTAACACGCCGCAAAAAAAACAAATTGCATATTCGCACGAATTTGCGGCTTCCGAATCCGATCTTGCGCGTGTTCGCACCCCGCGAACCCCGCGAAATTGCAGAAAAACGAGTTTTTCAAAAGTGAAAGCACTCGGCAGGGGCAAGAGTTCAAACTCATCATTAGTAACAATTCCCGGTAGTGCTTCCTGACTGGGGCCCCTCCAGAATTCAGTTGCTAGTTGCAACAATTGTATGACCCTGCTCTGACCCTCACAGCAGGCTCATACAATAGCTACAAGTAGGCCACAAAGAAGGTCCTGGGGAAAAAAAATGCACTGCAACAGAAAGCAAAATTACAGATAAGGAAGCAGGTGCCAGACTGGAATTTTAAAACAGTGACACATTAATAAACTAACCCCAAATTAATTCATCTGAGTTGAAGCAGGGATGGTGTGCTTGCTTTTCCCCCCCATAATCTACAGTAATGATGAACCAGAGGGTGGCATTGATGTAACAGAGGGTTGCAGTGGTGAAACAGAGGGTGCTGGGAACCTGTGATGATGAACCAGACGTAGAAACAACATAATTCGCGACCGTTGCGCGACGAAATGTAAGTTCGCAATTGCGAACTGGTACGAAACCCTCGCGAACTGGCAGAAATCCTTGCGAACTTGCGGATTTTGCGGATTGCGAGTTCGCAAATCCGCAAATTCGCGAACGCGAGATCCGCAAAATTCGCCCATGCTTAGTTGTAGATGCGCCCTCCCCTCTCACATCAATGTTGTTTCGCGCCCCAAGCAAGTGACCGGGCATCGACTCTGTAAACTCTGTCACTCATGCATGGCAAAACATGCTTAAAAGGCAGGCGGGTAATTTCCTATACTCCCCCCTGACCCCAGTGGAATGGTGCTATTGGCTGCCGAAATGTTATGAAAAAGAGGTAGCTTGTGCTCTAGCTTCAGTTAATATTACTAAAATAGGAGATCTGTTCTCAGACGCAAGGCTCGAGAATGAGCTGGGATTGAGGCAGAAGGCCATAACCACATGCCGCTTGTGTGGTTTCACTTCCATAGAGTGAGGCATGCACTGCGTAAGATGCTTGATGAAGACATACTCGAGCACTCAGAGATAGCCTCCTTCACCCTACTTTTATGCTTGGACTCTCCTAGTAATCTATCATTTGCAGTATAACACAGGACGACCACAGAAACCACTACACTAAAGCAAGATTGGATTGGCACCATGACCTTAGGGTGGCGCTGAATGACACCACATGGTCTTATTGCTGTAAGATCATGAAATCTGTATAATTAAATGGGAGGTACCACCTCCTACATTTTAAGTTTCTTAACTGGGTGTATTACATGCTTGACCAGTTATGCCGGTATGGGCTGAAAGACACTGCAGAATGTGAACACTGTGGCGCTGACCCGGCCTGCTTCATGCATGTTGCATGGGCATGCCCAGTGGTTGCTAGATTCTGGAAATCGATCTTTGGTACACTGAGCGACATTACAGGAGTGCTGAGACCATGTGACCCACTGGTGGTCTTACTGGGATGGACAAAACAATTGCATAAATATATGCCCTGTTTGATAGACATGGGTTTAATGCTGGCAAAGTGCAGGGTGGAGATGAGGTGGGCCAGTGGGCCGGCGCCCACTGTTGCTGAATGGTCTAAAGATATGATTTATTGCAACACACAATCGGAGTTGCTGCCTCCCCCTGGAATCGTCCCAAGAGCTTCAGGGTCTTTATCAGAGCTATTTAGCAACTAAAGCAACTAAAGGGGGAGACCCACCAGGTGTGTGTAGATTGGCTTAGAGTTCTTATACCAAAGTACATGTTGAAAGCAACCCAAGCAATAACTATATGCATTGATTCCCTGCGTTTGTTGGATCCTGCTAGCAACTGATAAAGCACTCAGTACTGCATAAAAAAATACATCTTTCTGTGAAGTTGTTTTTTAATGAGTGTATTTGAAAATGACACTTTAGCAAGTGGATATTTTCCTGCTTTACCATTCTGTGTTTCAGTCTGCTTGTGGAATGCACGTCTGGTTTAGACTGACAGTTGGGCTGTTTGTGCATTCACTCTAGACAGTGACACAAAGGGAGCTGACGTGTGTCCTGCAACTACTGATGGCCCATCACTAGGCTAATGAGCCTTCCTTAGCTAGAGTGGTAGGAAGACTTGTCACTGACACCTGAATAGGGCTCTGACTGTCCTCACAAAAAGCAATCTCCACCCCTCTGTAGTGTGTCTGGAGCCAGGTCAGGGCAAGGAAAGGCCTTGTGCACTACAAATACTATGCTTTAAAGTTTGCCTACTTCAAAGGCAGACATTGGTATAAGTATTGGAGTTGTGACCCCACATTTGTAGAACACTTCTGGACTAAGAGGAGATTCTGCCAAGAAGAAGAACTGGAGAAGCTGTGGGAATGGCACTGCCACTCTGTTTGTTGCTGTGTGGGGACTGCCTGCACATGCTATCTTGTGGAGTGAAAGGATTGTACTTGGCTCGCTTGGATTCTGCTTGCCAAGGTTTTCCAAGGAGTTCTATGTGCTTACCTCCTGTTAAGAAGTCTGAGGGCCATCAAAGACTTCACCTGTAGGCCCTGAACTCCTCTGTTGGGAGGTCTGACCTGCAAAGTGGTGCCAATTCTAGTTCAGGACATTTGGAGGTGGCTTTGCCACAAAGAATAGAAGAAAATCCACACATCAGAGACTGTTTTTCTTGGTGCAGCACTGCAGTGTTGCAGAAATACCAACGCATTGCCATGGTGCGGCCGAAGAATCGGCCTGAGAGGCTGAAAGATCCCCGCAGCCCGGGTCCTGATTGCTGTGTCTCCGACATCCGAGACACCCGCTCTGACTTCGATGCAGGCCCTGCTGTGCGGCTAAAGAAATTAATGCATTGACTCTCTCACAGCATCCTCCTCGAAACAGCGCCTGGATTTTCGAAGCATCTCACCTGTGCGCCAACTTCTTCATTGATGTTTTCCAGCAGAAAGGAACCGAGGCCAGATGTCCAGAAATGGATCATCTCTCCTCAAAGTAAGGAACCAATGCATCGCCTCCACTGACAGTAAGGAACTGATGCATCACCTCCCTTGTGGCTGCAGTAAGGAAATGACACATCACCTCCCCTGGCAGTAAGGAACCAATGCATCCCCTCCCATGAGAGTAACGGACACATTGCATTGCCTCACCTCCACAACAACTGTTTTCATCTTTGATTTTGATGCATCCCAGGTACTTTGTGACAAAAGTGATGCAAGCATATTTTCATATGGACTAAACTATTTTGAAACTTTTAAATGTGGTATCTTTACTTGTGTATGTTGGATTTTTGTCATTTTGGTCTTGTTTTATTAGATAAATATTGGTTATTTTTCAAAACTGGTGTGGCGTCCTTTTTTAGTGTTTTCCCTGTGCTACTGTGCACGTTTGTTAAAATGCTTTACACATTGCCTCTAAGATAAGCCTGACTGCTTGTGCCAAGCTACCAAGGAGGTGAGCAGGGGTTATCTTTGGTGTGAAAACCCCATGTTCACTTAAACAGCTGCTTTTTGTGTGCCCAGCTGCAAACAATTCCACAGTACCTCTCTCTACCAAAAACCAAGATGGTAAAACATGTCTTGTATCCAACCCCTGTTTCACCTAGGTTTCCCGTAACACTTACGTTTGTCCCGGTCTAGAGCGACCAGTTGCCTGCATTTGGCACTTTGTGCTTTTTACGTGCTGTTTTTGTTTAAAACTTTAAAAAATAATTTCTTTAGTTTCCCTTACTGGATTTTTGTTGTTTTGATGTCATTTCACTCATCACAATATTCTCTATTTCTAGAAATTGGAATGAGATTTTTATGGTGTTGTGTTTTCAACTTTTTAACTGTTTGGTACCTCTAAATGCTTTACCCTTTTTTTTAAATAACTAAAACCTTTACTGGACCTAACATGAATAGAATAGTACCATTATTACTTGTGGTGGAAGTAATCCAACCGAGCTAATAATCTATTTTGTCAAAATATGGCTTAAACAACATTTTCGCATTGAAATTAATGGGTTCATGTTTACTTGTTGAATATACTTTGAACCAAGTATTACTTTTACTTACAGTTTGTGAAATTGGTTATGTGAAATAATTGTCAGTGTAACTTATTTTGGTCCTTTTATTACTTGTATTTCTTTACCACTATTTTAGTTTTGCTGCACACCTATTGCTACACATTACTATTGAGGCCAAGTTATCATTCATTCATTATCTTTATTTTGGCTTGAATTGCCATGAAAGAATCACAAAACAATTTCATGTAAAAAACACATTCGAGTCACAATTATCATTTCATATAAAACAACTAACACTGTTATGATCGGGGAAAATCGATACAGTTAAAAGCGTGTTTAAAACAGAACATCATCACATTGACCTATTTAACATTAATCGAAAAGCGCGTCTTAAAACACACCAATTAACCCTTTGTCATTACAGCTTTAAGCCCTTTTTCCTAAAACACAAAGTAAATAGAAAGCAGAAATCTGCTGATGCTAAATACTATAGTTTGAGTTGTGTCTGTCTTAAACATTCTTAATGCCATTTCGCATGACCTTATTCCCAAAAGGTTACATATGGGTTTAATCCATTTCCTTCTGGCCAACACATAGGCTGTGCAGAAAAAAAGGATATGGAGATCATCCTCCTTGGAATTGCCCTCGCACATAGTGCAAATTCCATTTGTCGTTGTTACCCCATCAGCCCTTTTTCTTGCCCAGCGTGCCAGGGTTGATTTGGTCATAAGGTTACCATATCTTAGTTTCATATAAAGGGTTTTTGCAAGTGGGGGCTCAATTTCGTCAAGGAAGGTCTTAAAAAGAGACTTGTCTTTGAAACTTAAAAATGTATTTACTAGGGTCCCCCCATTATTACCGTTAGTTATTTGGTTATAGATAAAACCCCAAAAAGCCCTTTTCACAATCAGTTTTGAATTTGGCGGTAACCCTTCTGGGTTTTCCCAGAATTGCATTAATCCTATTTTAGTAAACCACAATCTAACATGTTTTAGGCATAGATTGGTATTCGATATGTCCAAACACAGTATCTCTTTTATCTCATTCCTATAGTCGAGCAGGTCAGGTGTCTGCCATAGTCTCACCCAGAACATTAGTGGCCGGACAATAGTATAGTGATCAGTCCTTTTGACATTTAGGTCCAACTGAAGCGGTACCAAGGGAGTACCTCTTGGGGCCCTTACCAAACTTCTCATAAATGTATTATCCATAATATGAAATGCATCCTTTGACATGGGGCCCCAGATCTCAGCACCATAAAGGGCTGCTGGTTGGACTTTAAATTCGAATAACTCCACTACAGGTGACACAGCTTTACTAGTGCTTAAGCTTTGCTTCTTAAGGATAGGTTTTACATTCTGTGTGTATATTAACTTGCCAAGTTATCAAAAACTTCTCAACAGGCAAATGGAGTTTATATATTTTGTTGCATTAGACTTTGCAAATAGGCTAGTGACATATGTATTAGAAGATAATATTTCCACAGAAGACAGGTGTTTTGTGAAATAATGTCTGGCCAGAACACTTGCTGGTTTCAAAAAATGGAGCTACAGAATCTACTAGAATGTCATAAATTAAATTCTACAAAAGAGATCTACATGGGAACAAAAATTAACTGAATGAGGGAAACCATTAATTTGTGAAGTGCATCAAGGTTCATCACTCACCTCCACCCTCTTCAACGCATACATGATCCCTTTGGCCAATGCATCAATGCACAGAACATCAACATCCTCTTGTCTGCTGATAGCATGCAACTCTCCCTATGTAGTAAAATCCCCCAAAAAAGAACAATTCACAGCCTGCATGACAGAAGCCACTTACTGGATGAAAGCCAAACATTTGAAGTTAAGACAAGACAAAGGTAGGGATGCTTGGCAACAGGCAAGCCACAGAGCTACAATTGGTGACTGATCAAACTGAGACCCACACCCAGCACCTATGCTTGAAAGCTCAGTATCATTATCAACAAACTGGGCATGACTGCACAAGCCAACGCCATCACAGCATCCTTCTTCCACACCATGAAAATACCGAGGATGAGCTTCAAATGGCTCCCTACTTTCATTCAGACCATAATCATCAGCAAGTTGGCTTACGAGAACACCCTCTACACTGGGATAACCAAGCTACTCGGTATCAAACAGGGGGAATAGGGGTGGACGATTTTTAGGGGGTCCAATGTACTCGTCCTAGGAAGCAGCAAGCAAAAAGTGTTGTACAGAGTTCCCCAATGAGAGCTAGAAAATTAGCTCAGCCTATCTTCTCTCTCACTCAGTTAAAAAAAGAGGGGGGGTTATTTAGTGCATGGTGTAGACCCTTTTCAGAATGTAAGGATACCTCACACAGGCTACCGGCAGGACCACAACTGTTGTCCCAGCCGATGACCGTCCAGCGTCATCATCGGTATCCTGCTCCTTCGGCAGGCTGGCGGTGCAATGCCCGCCGGGCAGCAAGGGAAGCTGCACTTTGGCGGAGATCTTCTATTCTGAGCCAACGGGTGTGTGTGTGTGAGGGGCCTAAAAAAGTGCAATAGTGAGCATGGTGGTGTGTTTAAAAAAAGTCAGTAGAGTCCTGTTGAAGATTATTTTAATAGTCAGGCTCACTGCTTTATTAAAAATTAAGGGGGTATTAAGGAGTGGTGAACAATGAGACCAACCCTTATTCAACCCTTATTGTGAAAAACGGTCGACATGTTTCTCGCCCTAAGGGCGATTCATCAGGACCTTCGTGCTCATATAATTGCTCGGATCCTCCAAATTAGGAGGACACCGGTATACGACCTGTAAAAGTGTCGTTCAGAAATGGTTCCACGCAAGGGACTTCCTGGGAACTGAAGAGAGATAAGCAGACACAAATGATGTCAAAGTTAATATGGCTGAGATACATCATATTCGTGCCTATGTTCAAAGTGTCAGAACATGCGTGCCCAGTGGGTAACAACCTGTCTAAAAAATGACAGCGTCAAGTGGTACTGTGAGAGAGAAGGGATAAAAATTCAACGAGTCTAGTGCGCGTAAGCGACCCGCACTGCATTGTGCTGCCATGCTGAATCGCTATAGCATGCATTCAAGTGAGAGCGCTGTTCTCTCGGCTATGCAGCATGCATGGTAGATTGGGTCATCACGCTGCAAGACCAGTGTAAGTGATACACCTCGGCATAGGCTATAACCAAGCTACTCACCAGAAGACTACAAATCACCCAGAGCTCAGCAGCAAGATTCAGCCTCAACCTCCCACACAGAACTCCATCACACAACACCCCATGGAGCTGCACTGGCTCTCGATGCATAAACGTGCTAATTTGAAACTCCTTACACACTCACATTCAAGGTACTACATAACTTAGGCGACACCTATTTGGACAGTCCCATCTCCTAAGAAGGACTTCATATTGTGAACTGGTCTCTCTTGTTTAAATATGCTTAGATTTTCATTTCTTTTGCATGTGTGGGTCTTGTGAGCAGAACGTATCATCCTCTTTTTTATATATTATGCACTTTATTAGTTTTACCCACATACACAGATAACTTTACATTTTAAACAAATGGAATATCCCTAGAGCTCAGTGATAAACTGAAGCAAGAACATAGCAAATTTAAGCACAGGAGAACAAAAAAACGTTTCTTTACACAAACCTTTTACCTATCTCTATAGCTAATTTGAGGGTGTGTATTATGTCATTGATCGGAAATAAAATAACTTCTGCACTGGCTATGACTGTGTTCAGATGCCATTATAATTGTACCTTTAAACATATTTTATTAACTAATAACCTTTATTATGAGATTTTTAAGTGACACTGCTCTTCATTGCCCACACTTCCCCGAATGTGGGCAATGAAGAGCGATATATATTTGGCTTAAAGTGAAGAGGTCTCAGAACTAAGCCTTCTTATTTTAGACCTTTGAGCTGTTTAAAAAAAATAAAAATTAAGAAAGTGAAATGCCAAATGGGGAAAAAAAGAAGGTAATAGAACTTTACATTCTTGAGAAAATGTAATTTCAAATGAAATTGTTAAAAGGAAATTATTGCATCCAAACCTCCCTTTCATTCATTATTTCTCAAAAGGTTACAGTTACATGGCTTCTAGTTTTAATTGTCTTTTTTTAGTTCTCAGCACAAATTAGGGAGGAAGAAAGGAAGGTAATTAACGAAAAGGTGCAGAATAATATGAACAATTTTCAACCACTAATGAAGTGCTGCCTTTCTTTTTTTTTAAATAAATAATTAACTCATGGAAGAAGGTCTATTTTAATTGATATGCCCTGAAGCCAGTCCAGATCACTGACCGATGAGAGAGGCTTTTGCCTTTGTAGCAGCCTAACCCCACAGCAGGTAAGAGGGATTAAAGCAGCACGAGGCAAGCCTCAGCATCCCAACTCTAACAATGGTAAACAAAAGACGTCTTATCAAGTGTTTGCCTCAGCCCTGCAAAATTGTCGAGATGCACAAAGACTAGTTTTTTTTACTATGCAGACACTATAGAGGCGTAACGTTAGAACACTTTTAACATGACACTGATGTTCGTATTTTAAAGTAAACTACGCAATAGCAATGGCTTAAATCTGCTTACAAAATAAATATAGAGGGTGTAAAAACCTGTACGAGGATAGTTAGAGAAAATCAATGGTAATACTTTTATACACAGTTTTATACACTATATGTCGAAATGCAAATTAAAATATGTATATTCTAAAGCACAAATATAATGAACATTGTGCTACATATAAGAGTTTGTGTTTACCATCATTTTGATTTATATTAATTAACACTTGCCTTTCAGATTTAATAGTTTAAAAGTTGAAATGTTTCAATACGTGTAAAAATAGATGTGTTTTCAAAATGGCTTGTGAGAATGATCATGGATATATATGTATACACCTTTTATACACTCATCTATGAATTGTTAAATGGATGGAAACAGTGTCTCCTTGTGACATAACGTTTGAAATAAATGTGTTTTAGCTTAAAAACATTCATTTGAGGATGCAGTGTCGACTTTTTGCTGGCTATACTGTGTAAGGCCATTGCAAATATAGCTCAATAAACCAATCGTACCAAAAATTATATTTTTTATGAAAGAAGGAGGTGGATTAAAAATAGGAGGAAATCTCAAATTTCAACACCATGCTGACATATTGCTGCCACAGCTAGTGAACAGCTGACTCTACTTCGGTTCCTAACCTAGTAAGGCAAATAATAACCGGAACATGGGCAACTCGTGTGATTGAGGCACTCTTGAGAGTCCAAGAAATGTGTAGACATCTAATAGAAAAATAAACACGTAATTTATATTGGACTTTCAGGCACAGTGCGCAGGAATTACCAACATTTTAATATTCTAATTGAATAAGTGAAAATATGTCGTTATCATTATTAGTTGTTTAGAAATGAATTTATATTGTGCACAAGAGAGTCGTGTTATTTAGGCATGAAACTGAATCACTTTATATTCAACAGTAATGTACTAGGTTTATGCTCCAATTATAAGGTCAGGATTTCCATAATTATTTTGAGATATTCTCAGTTTAAGTTGTCACATGTTTATAATACACGTACATCCTGTTTTTATACAGTGCTTCATGCCAGCTTCTGCAGTTTATATGCATCGAACAGTTGCAGATGAATTTATTATTCAATGTAAATATACTATTGTTTCCCTTTGGGAGGATGATTCAAAAAGTTAACAACATTTTCAAAGCCAATAGTTCTCATTGTTTTTCAATTCAGGGACTTTGCTCTACATTTATTTATTATTTTAGGATTGTTTTCATACAAAATGCATCTATGAGATGTGTAATAATGCATTGTACTTATGAGAAGTAGAACACTCCCTCGCCCATGACAACGTAAACATTTCATAGGAGGTAAATGATGTAATAAATGGCCAATTTCATATGGTAAGAGAGCAATACTCTTCTGGTTGGAGCCAAAGCCCACTTTCTTCTAGGTAAATGGAATTTAATTTATATGCACTATATGGATGTTTTATCAATTTGGACTTTGCATTTCTGTTTATATCACAACTTTTTGTTTGTCTCTTCACTATTGTTGAATGTCTTATTGATGTCTATATCTATATACCAGCCTTGAGAAAGCCCCAGGCTTGTATGCCAAAAAAGAGGGCGAAACATGTGCTGGCTGTCCTGGTTCCTTTTTCCCAACATATGTGATTCTGACCCTTCAAGAATCACTTTAGACTATGGGATCTTGTATCAATAAATGGACCATGAATCAAAGTGAAATGGAATTTTCCCATGATTTATAACTTCATCAATTCTGCTTTGGTATACTTAAAGCACGTTCTACATATTGTAAAGTACTGCTAACAATAGGTTTGTTAACAGCTGCACTCTCATGCCAGACCTAAAATCTTAATAAACGCAGTTAATGCTATGCAGATTAGAAGAGAAAATGGGGCAGGAAAAAAATACCAGCAGAACATAAATCGCCTTGTTCCAAGTGTCTCTGTAATACTTATCAGGTGCAAACAGTACGTTGAGCCTGAATCAACGTTACAAAACATGAGCTTATGCTGAAGTTTGTGTGTGAAAAAATCAGCATCTCAGGTTTTGCAACGTAATGGTGGAAAACCTTCTGTGTCATTGCATTATCACCGCCATAGTTGTAACAGAGAGGTTTATAGAGGAGTAGTGTTATTTACTTTGAGCTGTAATAACTCCTCAAACACCAGGCTACTAGAAATAAAGTTCATCATTGGAATCATGTGGACCACCCACTCAGGGACCCGAACGGACCCATGTCCACACCACATCTACAACCTGGGAGCATCATCAATCAGAACCACCTTGACCCACATCATCCACACCTCCATCACGTCTGTCAATTTTCTGGATGAATGGAAACTTGCAGAAATCAACTCCTTCTGCAAGAAGGCCACAGCTGACCCAAATCAACTGAGCAACTGCTGACCCATCTCCGTGTTCCCATATCCAGCCAAAGTGATTGAGACGGCAAACTACAAGCAACTCACCTCGTACTACACCATCTTCTGGAAAACACACAATCAAGATTCAGAAAGAACAACAGCACTGTAACAGCCCTTGTTGTGGCAACCAATGGCATTTGAAGTATGCTGTACCAAGAGAAACAGCACAACTCATCCTGCTTGACCTCTCTGCAGCCTTCAACACTGTCTCTCACAACACCCTCATCAGAGGACTCCATGAGATTGGAAAACAAGGAGCAGCTCTCAAATTGATCTATTCTCTCCTTATAGGAAGAACCCAATTGGTCGGGGGCGCTAGAGGGCACACGAGCTGAATGGCCGCACTCTACTGAGGCTCCGGCAGCCTGGCGCTTTTATCCTTACTTTATCCTGATTAACCTACTCCTACCCATCCAAAACTCTCCATGGTGGAACAGTGAGTGTTGCCTGACACTCGGTGAAAATGTGGCTGCTCTAGCACCTGTGGGGACGGAGTTTGTGCCGGTTGAAGATCCGGCCCCGGAAGCACCCTGCCGCTGCGGAACTCTGAGGCGGCTCGGGGACCTGCGGGACGCCGAGGCGCACCACGAGGCGAGCAGGCCCGAAGAGCGGAAGTGGGCGGCTCTCCTCGCCTCGACTGCGGAGGCGGATTGCAACTCCTCTCATTGCCCCCCCGAGCCCGCCGGACGACGATGATGGAAATCTGGTGAGAGACTCTGGGCACATTTGACTTTGGCTGGTGCGGGAAATAGCTGGCGCCGGTTGCGGCGTTTTGACCTAGGAAGGCCTCTGATTCGCCGCGGACGTTGGTACGTTGCTGAGGCACAGCAGCGGTGCGTTTTTTTTTTCCCTGAACGTACTGTGAGTATCACCCTGGCCTGCAGGATATCACCGGGTGAGCGCTGAGGCCACGAGCTCCCCTGCATGCGTGATAGTAAAGCGGCATTGAGAGCAGGAGGGCTCTTCCACTCCTCGTGCTGCTACGGTAGGCCTGGAGGTACTGCCGGCTGCACTGCACTATATGACTGAGCACGGCGAAATAAATACCAGTGTTAAATGCTCTGATAATACGCCAGCCCAGGCGCCTTGATCTCAATTTCTGCATGGTATTAATGTGAACGCCATTACGACTTTATTCGCTGACTAGTAGTGCAGAGGGAGCAGCGCAACTGTTGAACAGCGATACACTGACGAAGGGGTGACCTCTCCATTACGGGCTGCGCCGAGAGGGTTCAGCACTCATCTTAGACAGAGCGCTTTTATTTGCTTAGCGTAATGGAGAAACCAGACAACAGGCAGCCCAAACTGCAGTTTGAACCCGCAGTTCATAAGAAGGTAACGAGGAATGCGGTGGATAACGGGCAGCCTCCGAGCCCATCTGCAGAGGTGTCCACTTCAGCCCCTACGGTGCCAGACATTGCCACTATGCTGCAGGAGATGCGCCAGGGCTTTGCCACTGTCGTTGACAAAGTCGATAGACTCTCAGCCAGAATGGACGGCATAGTACAGAAAATGGATATTCACGAGGAACGTATTACCGAAGTGGAGCGACGAATATCCGACAATGATGACACCACGGCGTCAAATACCACGAGACTCTCGAGAATGGATAATGTGCTGCGTGTAATTGCCGCCAAAAATGAGGAGTTGGAAGCGAGGAGCCGACAGAATAATATTCGCGTCACGGGCGTACCAGAGACGACCAACACAGGGAAGACGGAGCTCTATATTGAAAAGATACTTATGGCGGCAGTGGGAGCGGAGGCCTTCTCGAACCAATTCATCGTGGAGCGTGCCCATCGTTCGCTCGGACCTAGGCCCAAACCTGGAGCCTCGCCAAGACCCATCATAGCGCGCCTGCTCAACTATAGAGATCGTGATGCAGCACTACGAGCGGCTCAGGCAAATCAGAACCTCACACACGATGGAGTGACATTTTCTATTTATCCTAACTTTACCCCAGTGGTGCAGGAACAAAGGCGAAAATTCCTTGCTGTAAAGAAGAAACTTAGAGACCTACGCATTGGCTACGCCCTTTTATACCCGGCCAAATTGCGAGTGACCCATCAGGGTACACAACACTTTTTGTCAACCCGCAACAAGTCGAGGATTACATTAAAACATTGCCTAGACAGGGACGACAAGCTGCAGATGCCGAAGGCCAGAATGACTCGAGTTCTGATTAGAAGAACAACTGACCTATGTTGCTGGGATTAGACACGCTGTTGGGACATAGTACTTGTCTCACTACATGGTTCGGTGTTACTACTAAATATGGAGACTGCCACAGATTCGAAGGGTACCACGGACGGGTATCGGACTGCAGGTGGTAACGTATGCCAGGCACCCACCCCCCACTCCCTTTCCCCTCCAGATAGAGACATAAGGAGCGAGCTTGCACAGAGCGGGAGGAATGGGGGTGGACGGGCGTGCACCTCAGATGACCCCTAATGGGTGTACCCCAAGGGACTTGGTTCCATTTCTGTTGATGTTCGTATGCTTTGGTCAACTTTTGGGTGGGGGGAGGACTCGGGGTGCTGGCAAGTTGGGGATGCTGCAGTGGGTGGGGGGTGGCGGGAGAGGTGTTTTGCATGAGAGGAGTGAAGACGGCAGGACATGGGTCTTTTTCTGGAAGAGCTGCGTAGATCTCAAGGGAGGGGAGGGGAGGTGCTTATTGCTGTTACTTTTGCGCAGACCATGTGCTTGTGGGGAGTTCTTGGGGATAGGCGGGATGGGTACACAGTTGGGGGAACCGTTTGGTTTATGTTCATTGCATGTGCAACAGGTATCGAAGAGCTGCTTCTATATTTAGATTTGGGATTTTTTGACTGCGTCGGGGATGTGAGTGGGCCTATTGTGCGATATGTGCACTCTGCATTACAGCGAAAAACTACTGGGGGCGGGGACACTGCCCGACTGATGGGTCCTCTGCTCTCCCTAGGGAATACTGGACACACACAGCGCGGGCGGCGCCTGCTACTTGCTGGTGGTAGATATGCCATGCAGTATGCCTCGACATCTGGCTTATATATAAACTTGCACGCATGGGGGACACAAACTTGAACATAATCACATGGAACGTGAGAGGGCTGGGCGATCATAGAAAGAGAAGGCAGATACTGGGCTATCTTGATCGACATAAAATTCATATGGCCTTACTCCAGGAAACGCATTTCAAGCCGCATGGATTACACTCATTTGGGAAGAGGTGGGCCTCTTATACAGTATTCTCCTCATATTCATCATATGCACGGGGTACGGCTATTTTGATAAAAAGGAACACACCTTTCCAGTCAGCGGGCTCTAAGACTGACCCAGAGGGGAGATTTTGCTTGATGTGGGGCAGATTGGGTCGTATGGCTGTGACACTGGCCTGCTGCTACAAGCCTAATGTGGATGATCCACAATACTTTACTGACCTGTGGGCGGCAATTGTGGGAACTGGGCCACAGCACCTTATCTGGGGGGGTGATTTCAACACAACCCTGAATCCTGCCTTGGACAGGTCACATCCCGCGCCCCATCACTATACTAATGGGAGGGGAATTCTCCGTGCAACGATTGATGATAATAATCTCGTGGACGCAAGGAGATCAATGCATGGGACGAAGGGGGAAGGTACACACTTCACTGCTCAGGCGAGGTCATGGGCCAGACTGGATTATATACTCTTGACGCCACAGCTTTACACATCACTGGTGTACTCAGCACATCTCCCCAGAACATATTCAGATCACTCACCTGTAATCATCACGTTGAGGGGAACTGAATTGGGCCCCCCTGTCACAGCGTGGCGTATGCAACCCACGATGCTGCTGGACACTGAATTCCAAGAAGAGCTTCGAGTTGAATGCCTTGATTTTTTTCAACGTAATAAAGATTCAGTAAAGGATGTCGAAACTATATGGGATGCTTTTAAGGTCACGCTCAGAGGGCTTTGCATCTCGAAAGGCTCAGGGGTACTCAAGAGTATATTGAATAGGTTGAGGACTTTAGAGTCAGAACTTAGAGACGCGGAGGATGCACTCCGAGTTAGCCCTGGGAATGACACACTAGCTGTAATACGTGATAAGCTGTCGGAGTATACCGAAGAAGCTGTGCGGGAGGCGAAGTTCAGGAACAAACACTGGGTGGCCAGAAGGTATGGGGAAGGCGAAAGACCTGGGAAAGCCTTAGCTGCAACGATTAAACTTATGCGTTCGCCTACTGTCGTACTCGAATTGGAGACTGCAGAAGGGATACTACTCAGGGACGCCACGCACATACTGAATGAATTTGTAGGACATTATAGTACATTGTATTCATCCATCCATCTAGAACAGGGGAACTACTGCTGGATGACTACCTGGCAGATGTGTCATTGGGGTGGCTAAGCGATTCACAGAGAGCCTTTTTAAGTGCCCTGTTCGAATTAGATGAGGTGAGGGAGGCTATCATGCACATGCGTTCTGGTAAGGCCACTGGGTTAGACGGCATTCCTATTGAATTTTACAAGACATATATTGAGTTCATGGCACCGGTATTGCGTGAAGTGTATGAAGATGCTCTGGAGGTCGGCCACCTGCCTGCCTCCATGAGAACCGCTCTCATCACGTCCCTTCTCAAGCCGGGGAAGCCTGCTAATCAATGCGATTCGTATAGACCTCTGTCACTATTGAATTGCGACGTGAAGATTCTCGCCAAGTTAATAGCCACTCGCATTAGTCTTCTATTGCCTGATTTAATACTCACAGATCAGGCTGGATTTGTCCCAGGCAGGGCAACGTCGCATAACCTCCGCACCTTTTTTTCAGTCTATAACTCAGTTCATGAGGACTTGCCAATGGCGGCCATTTTTTTAGATGCCACCAAGGCGTTTGATTCATTGGAGTGGGATTATGTCGTCCGGGTGCTTGAGCGCATGGGCTTTCCACTTATTTTCATATCCTGGATAAGATTATTATATACGAGCCCGGTGGCCAGGGTCCTCATCAACGGCAAATTGTCCTCAGAATTCCCGGTTTCCAGGGGGACCAGGCAGGGCTGCCCCCTTTCCCCGCTCCTGTTTGCCATAGCCACAGAGCCCCTTGCGGCTAAACTGCGTCAACATCATCGAGATAGTGCGTTGCGATGTTTTCAAAGGCAGATACTGATCTCAATGTATGCCGACGATATTACGCTCTATGTGCGTCACCCTTGTGAGAACCTGAATCGCATCCTTAGGGAATTTATTCGATTTGGGGTCCTCTCTGGTGTCCAGATATACTGGAACAAGTCGTGTATACTTCCACTTACTGCCTTGACACATAAGTTCGCATTGGACTACCCCCTTGCCTTGTGTGAGGGAGATTTTAAATATCTGGGAATACACATAGAAAAAGACAGAGAGGCGTTAATTCGGGCTAATTACGGCACTGTAATGGATAAAATCAGTGATAATATCTCCAGATGGATAACCCTTCCCTTGTCCATGGCGGGAAGAGCTTCCCTAATTAAAATGGTAATACTCCCGCAACTGCTATATCTCTTTCTGAACATACCATTCCACCCCGTAGGATTTTTTTTTCGACTGCTGCGTACGGAACTACTTAAACTAGTATGGGGCGGAAAATCACCGAGACTCAAGTGGGAGGTCCTTATTAGACCTTACTCGCAGGGCGGCTTTGGAATTCCGGATTTTGAACTTTACTACTGCGCAGCCCAGGCCCACTTTGCTTATTTCTGGATACGACAACCTAGATACATGCCCCAATTGGCGGCTGAACACTGGCTGGCCCACCCAACTCCAATTGAAGGTGCATTATACTCTCCAGTAGAGGGAAGAGATAAAACCCCTAACACAGAGTTAAGCACCGTAACTGCTTGGCGGCACATAGGCTCGAGACTCGAAATGAAACTGCTATACGCCCCACTGTTGCCTTTGGTTTATCACCCACAGCTGCCGCTCCTGCAAGAAGCAGGCTTTCAGAAGCTATTGAAGAAGATACATGTTGTAACGTGGGGGAATCTGTACCATAATGGCACCATTCGTTCCAGAGAGCAGCTCTACGAAGGGATACAGCCGACACCACTAGATGTGTTTTACTATGTCAGGCTCCGGCACGGACTGCAGGCGGTTACACCTGACTTCCCACACGAGCCTCCAGTACTTGCCCCATTACAGAACATTCTTTTGCATGATAGCCCCAGCAAACTAGTATCCACGCTATACAAATCGATCCGTGCCAATATGGAATATAGAGGTTTACCTGCCAGGGAGAAGTGGGAGCAAGAGTTGGCCACAACACTCACAGATAGACAGTGGGATTTCTGTCTGCAGCAGACGGAACGCATATCATCAGGTAGTAGGTATAGGATTATTCACTACAAATTCTTACATAGATTATATCACACACCTGCACGTATGCACAGATTCCAGTTGAGAGCCACTGACAATTGTGACAGATGTGGGGCTCCGGGGGCGGATTTCTTACACCTTGCATGGGGGTGTGATCAAGTACATCGCTACTGGTGTCAAGTTTTTACGGCAATATCCAAAATGATACACACGCTGGTAGAACCATCCCCGATTTTAGCACTACTAGGTTATGTGGAACCGCTTCAGGCAACCCACCGCAAATATGTGGCACTGGCTCTGTTATTGGTTAAGCGAAGAGCGGCATGCAGATGGGGGAGGGGTAGAGCCCCCAAATTCAAGGATTGGATGAAAGACATGGTGTACTGTCAAGAACAATTGCATACCTACTCTGAGCTGTTACCGGTCACCTCCAGACCTACTGACATATGGGCTCCACTACAATGTTATTTGCTAGATGTGTCTGCGGAGGAGGCCTTAGATTGAATGTCTTGACATTGCATTGATGGTATGTTGCTGAGAACTCTTACGGTCACTGGAAAAGGGGGGTACGTGATATACGGATATGCTCTCAGTTACTGTTATTAATGTTCCCCTTTCATCGTACTGTGGACTGCTCGTGCCACCGATAGGGTGCATTAATCTTCGAATGGCGCTGTATGGTTGACTGTCATATACTATATTTACGGTGAAACAGGATGTTACCTTGGCAGGAAGCGATGGCCTGTTCCAGTTCTGCTATGCATTTTTGATATGTACTATATGTAGTGTACCGTAACCTGATGTAGGCTCACCACTGTACTGATGTACGAAAACATCCCACATACAGATAAGATACCGCACATGTTGAAGTTAAACAAAAAATATGAAAAGTGAGACGCGTTGATTTGTTCATCTTGAATATGCGTACTGTCATTATGTTTAGATAACAAATACGAGATTGTATTTGTAAAATATCTTCTTATGCATCGTAACTTCCTGATACTTTGTACAGATAGCGGCCGGCCTCAGGGTTGTAGGCGTGACGCTGTGTACACTGGACAGTACTTAATAAATGTCTTGCACCAAAAAAATAAGAAAAATAAATAAATAAAAGAACCCAATTGGTCAGCCTGCACCCTTCATCTCAGAGACCAAGACATTTATATGTGATGTCCCACAAGGCTCAACCCTCGGCCCCTCTCTTTTAAACATATATATGACACCGCTTGCCAATATCATGCAATCATAAGGGATTGCTGTCATCTCCTATGCTGATGACACCCAACTCAACCTCGCCACCAGAACCAACTTCACCAACTGAATGACCATGGCAGAATACTGGATGATCAACCCAGACAAAATAGGAGTACTGGTCTATGACAACAAGACCTCCCCATGAGATGGTGGCTGTTGGACCTAGGATGAACACACATACCCACAGACCACACTAGAAATGTTGGGATCATCCTAGATGATAAGCTCATCATTATGGCTCAAGTCAATGCAGTGTGCATTCAGTGTGCCACATCATATGCGTCCTGTGAAAGATCTTCAAATGGTTTCCTCAGAACACTAGATAGTCCGCCACTCAAGCACTCATCACCAGCAGGCTGGACTTCAGCAACACTCTCTTTGCTGGAATCTCCATACAACTCCTACATAGACTCCAAGCCATCCAGAGTACAACCGCAGGACTCATACTTGACCTCCAACGCCGCACGCGCATCACACAGCACCTCAGGAAGCTTTCCCGGATCCCCATTCAAAAGTGTGGCCAATTCAAACTTCTCATACACACATAAAAAGCCCTACACAACACAGGACCAGAATACCCAAACAGCCACATACATTTTCACCAACTCACAAAACACATGCGCTATGCCTCAACCTCACTCATACACACTTCCTGAATCCTTAAAAGCAAAACTAGAGGTTGCTCATTCTCCTACATTGCACCCATTCCTGATACTTCTTCGACATATCAGAGCCTCCTCTTCACTTCGTGGGTCCCACAAAAATCTGAAGGCCTGGCTATTCATATCAGCACCTTGGGACCACACACTAAGACACCCTGCCCAAGCGCCTGGATACTCTCGCAAGTGATTAGTCCACTATACCAATCAACATAAGATAACAGCTTTGTAATTAGGGCTGCAATCAATATAAAATATCAAAAAGTGGTAGGAATCATGAAAATGATGCGCCCACACAAAATATGATGAGGGACTCTCACAAAGATAGGCCTTAACCCAATGAATCCCTCAGAATGTTAGTGGACTCTATCACCACAGACGCTGCTGTGAGCCATGTTGCACCCTTGAAAGAATATGGGCACCCATCCATTTCCATGAATGAATGTTGTTCTTCCATGTATAGTTTTACTTATGGGAAACATTAGTAGCAAAGCACTAAGTAGAAAGAAAAGTTTTAAAAGTCATGCTGGAAAAATAGAGGGGGACAGATGTGAAAACTGAAAGTCCAATACTGTAAGTGCTAAGCAAATTAAACCCATCTTTATGCTTTGGTCCAGTCATTCTTTTTTTGGACCAGGATCCATAGTCAAAGATGTGTCAATGTTTGTTCTCATTAGACGTGCAACGGTAGGCTTTCCATGGTGTTTACACCGTTTACAGGTAGACAGCAGTTCTGCCTCTTGGATACAGTGAAAAGTTTTGTTTGAAAATTGATCTGTTTATCTACTAGATTGCAAAAGAGGAAGCAAATTGCTTATTCTTATGTTCTTTCAAAAAGGAATTGACCATTTATCTGATGTATTTGTTCTGGGCTACTTGCAGCTTAACGAAGGATGCTAATTTTCTGTAATTCTAGTGTGCAGCAGCTTCAAGCCCTGTTTCCATATTCAATAATAAGGATTTATGTAGGGGTGCATCTGAATCTGAAGACACAGACACACAAAAACTCTACCTAAAAGGAATCATAGAAGAGCCACAAAAGTGTTCAGTAGTTTTGATGGTCTGTTTTACTAAAACAATGATGGTCTTTCAACGAAGGCAGAAGATAGTCAAATAGCACTGTAGTTGGCATAAAGATACACCACTATGGAGAAATGATGGTGAGTAACAAAAGATCATCCATCCACCATCGTCAGGATTTGAACCAATGCTTTAAGTCTTTGAAGAACAACATTCTGCCACTAGGATTTTGCTTTTTATTTCTTGGGATCATTTCTTGTATTTTAGTTCCAGGATGTTCTTTTCGATGGGGTTTTTTGTATTTACTCTTTACGGATATTTTTGTAATGAATAATGTTTTAAACCTTTAGATATTGTATAAATGAACTGTTTACTATGAATTAACAGGAGATACTGTATACATCTTGAGTTGAATAAATGAACTTAATATGCAAGGCAATCTTTCTTTTTGCATGTTTACCCCCACATTTCGGACTGATGATACTGGGTTTTTGACTTTGAGAGTGCACCGAGGCCTGCTAACCGGACCTTGGAGCCAGTGTTCTAACCCCTACAAAGCGTATGTCAAATTGGCTACCCCAAATTGGCAGAGATTTACTTACTTATAAGTACCTAGTATATTGTACTCAGGGCATTTAAGTCAGAGTGTCCACTCAGGGCTCCAGCGCTGATTGTTCTACCTTGTGTGTGACAAGGTACAAAGTTACTAACAGCATGCTACTGCAGGGTGGAAGGGCAGAGGTAACACTGCTAATTTTCAATTCAAACCAATGGCAAAGCCTCCACTTCTCTTAACAATGTATGTAAGTCTTTCCTAAGTAAGGCCTAACAAGCCTTGAGGCAAGGAGCTGTATATTATTAAGTAGGACACTTGTTTTATATATATATTTCCTGACAGCAACAGTTCCAAATTGCTATTCTGCTGTGAAAGTGTCAGTAGCCCCATTGACTAACACACAGTTATCGGCTGATCACACAACCTGGCTAACTTCTGAATAGGACTACTGAGATGGGCACTATAAGACAGTAGAGGCTCCTGGAGGGAGTGCTGTGGGGTGGTGGGGCAGGGGAGAAGCAGGGTGGGGGTTGTAAACTACAGCCGAACGGAGGCAAGTAAACAAATAAACAAATAAAACTAATTTCATTGTGCACGCTGCATTGCCAAATGCGATGCAGCGCATGCAACGAAATTCATTTATTCATTTATTTGTTTACTTACCTCCGTTCGGCCGTATCCCGTAGTTTACTACCCCCCACCCTGCTCCTCCCCCACCCCGCCCACCGTCCAACAGGACTCCCTCCAGGAACCACTACTGCTATAAGATATCAAATTAATCATGGTAGTAAACCCAATTTGATGTCCAGGTAGAATCTAATGTCACTATTATAAGAAGGCAAAATTTAGAAAGTTGCGACTCTGTGACCCAGTTTGTTCAGTGGCATCACACGGTCGTTGGCCACCAGACTACTTACAGCTCTCCTGGGAAGATGTGTCAATGACTCCAAGGCTTAGAAATAAAAGCAAACTGCTACAGAGTAAGATGTTACCGCCCCTTCAGAGAGGTTAGCCCAAAAGGTGAGCTTCAAAAGCGAAGCTGCATTTGGTGGGAAAATAGTGATCACACTCTTGAAGGGCTGCCTTTTGTTCGAGTAGACATGTTGGTGGCAGGAACCATAAGAAATGTTTTGGACAAACCCAGAAAAGGGGGCGGGCCCTCCATCAGGGCCCACCATTCCCATGACCATTCTACTATGGCCCACCCACTTATCCACATCCACCCCTGTTCAACCTCTGGGGTGCTCAACCAGTTCCTTTCAACAATTATCAGCAAAAAAACAATATGGAACTTTTTGGGGATCACACCAAGGACTTCAGAGAGGGAGGATGAGAAAGAGAACCCAAGTCCAATGGGCCGAACAACAGGAACAAATCAGGGTATCAACACAGAGCTTGAAAAGCAACACCCAACTGGGGCATAGCATCCGACTAGCCTAATAGTGAACCTACCTGTACGACCTCTCACCTTAACTCAATCACATGTCCTGGAAAAAGGTTTGGGTTTTGTCTCCACAGCCTACTTAGATAAATTTAAACCAAGTTGAGAAATAAATGATATCATTACAAAACTCCAACTGCAAGCATTTTTCATGGACAAACCAATGGACACAGACAGGCAAGGAGATATTGGTTTGCGACCTTAATGTTCACCCCCCCACCCCCCTCACACACACCCCCCACATTAGCCTTTCCAGTGGAAATACTGCCATTTGAAAAGGCTTTCCTAAAGGAAATCTTCGAGTTCAACCCATACACCATAAAAACTTTCCACAACACCTCCTAGGAACAAAAACAAGCCATCAATGAACTAAACATGGATATAGATATTGTGATAAAGCCAGCGGACAAAGGAGGAGCAGTAGTATTACAAAACACAGAGGCATATCTTACTGAATGCCTTTGTTTACTAAGTGACACCAGGAACTATGAGCAACTACATGAGGACCCAGCAGAATCACTAAGGATACCTATCCTTGACATGACAGAGGAAGCTCTGGCACACAATTGAATCTCATGTCAGGAAAGTGGCTTCCTAATCAATAAATCTCTAATCATCCTATATTTCTGCAGTATCCCAAAAATACACAAAATCGTGACATCTCTCCCAGGATGACCAATTATGTTGGGGATTGGTTCTATTTCAGAACCCTTATCAACATTTGTGGATGATTTCTTCTGACCTATTGTACAAAAGACTGATACCTACCTGAAGCACACAAGAGATGGCCTTAGACTTCTCAACATTTCCTTTGACCCCAACACTCAACAACTGATAGGTCTGGACAGCGAAACCAGTACAATAACCTCCTACACAACAAAACTCTCAACATTATCGAGAATGTATCATTTGAGGTTAAATGGGATTACCAGACCCCAGAAATGCTGTAAATGGGCCCTCACCTCCGACGTTTTCAGGGTTGAGGTAACCCTATACCTACCAAAACACGTGTCCAGCACGGACAGCATCTTTGCTCCTAGTATAGCCGGACTGTATGTACCTCAGCTTGAAAAACATAAAATCCTTAACAAACACAACCCCTATTTTCTCAACATCAAGATGTGGACACATTACATAGACAATGTCCTGGTGATTTGGAATGGAGATGAAACAAGTGCCCATGATTTCATAAAATGGCTCAACAGAATGTCTTCAAAAAATTCTCTGGAACATAACTAGTTTTTCTTGACCTGACTATTATTGCAGACGAGGTTACACTGAGAACTATCACCCACATAAAACCAACAGCAAAAAACTGCCTCATAATGTGCGTCAGTTTCCATTGAAGACATCTAAAAGAGAACTTACCTTTTGGCCAGTTCCTCAGATTGAGATGGAACTGCTCGACCCTTCATGACTACAAAAAACAAGCAGAAACCTTATCATCACAGCTGGAAGCAAGAAGCTATCCCAAAAGAATAATTTCACAAGCAATGAAATGGGCAAAGAACAAACCACATGGAAGCCCCCCGGAGGAACCTCCTCTTAAAGAGCAAGACCGGAGACCAATAAGCATTACCACCTAAAACAAGGCATCAACCAAATAAGTAATATCATCAACAAACATTGGCACATTGTGACTATTGGTACTCTTCAGTTTTCTAGACTCATGTTCTCACACAAAAGAGGAAAGAGTCTCAGAGACATGTAGGTCCACACACAACCACAGAAAAACGACAACAACAGTGAAACCCAGTTACGGCTTTTTCCAGTCCAAGACAATCACCTAAGCTGTGTCTGCAGCATGTGCCATCTCACCCAACCAACACAAACAATCGCATTCAATGACAATACTGCATGGGACTTGAGACAGTTTACCACTTGTAACTACAATGTGTAAAAAATATGATCACCTGCCCATGAAATCTACACTACGTTGGCATGACTAGTAGAAAAGGATAAAGTGAGAATAGGGGAACAATGAAGTAACTTGTGATGTAGGTGAGCCACTACCAAATTGTCATCACATTACATGGAATTAAAACACACCATGAACGATTTTTGCTGGGTCGTCCTGGAAGAAGTAAATCTCAAATCTTAACTCTTTGAGAAAGAGCAACTCTGGATATTCCACTTGAACACACACCTCAATGGCCTGAATGAAAATATCCCATGGGGCCAGTTCAACAAGTAACAATCTATTTTTGATTCTATGTGTCCTTCATCATTATTATTATTAGTATTATTGTTATTTGTATTTATTTCCATTTTATCCAACTTTGAAAACAAGAAGTTACATACTACCGTTGTAACCCACATGACATTATATATGTCTCAAAAAGATTTTTTACATTTACTGAACTTCTTCATCCCATTTACCATTTTTATTATAAATGGGTTTTCCCTTCAAATAATCCCTCCCCTTTCCCTCAATCCAGCGACACAAGTTTTTCGCCATAGAACAAGGAAGTGGTTCTGTTAACAGCAGCCATTTTGTGCAGTCAGCATTTTAGCCTTTTCCCAGACACAAAGACACTGACCTTCCGCCCAGACAACTCTATTAAAAGGTCTGCAGAAGCACAGAACAGGCACCTACAGAGCCACAGGCGGATGCCACCCCTAGCAAGGGAGTAGCCTTGACGCAGTAAGTACGGCATAGGTTTTTCCTGACAGGAAAACTGCATAACGCAGATCTGACTGGTAGAGCTAATTGCTCTCCCCCACAGTTGACTTTTTTGGGCCTATTTTCCCCTTTTTCCTCCATGCAAAGTTTATCTACATGCATCCCTTCCCCCGTATGGTCTCAGGTTGCACATTGTCAGAAACAGATATATATGTAAACTAGCAGCCCGCCCCAGCGTTGCCTGGGGCAGAAAGGGGCTGGGGGCAGTAAACCCGCTCCTGCCCCACCCCCCTCCCGCCCCGACTCACTTGCGGTCCGACATTTTCATTTACTGCTGCCTCCTTCTTGCCTCCCCCTGCATCACACAGTCTCACTTTCCCTTTTCTTACCTGTGCCGCCGCTCCTCACTGCACAGCCGCTCCTCACTGCACTGCCGTTCCTCCTTCGTCGTCATCATGCACGACGCGTCGCGGCCAGCACTAGGTCCCGGCAGGCGCTACTTTCAGGGGACTACTTTGTTTACAAACTTAATTTTTTTAATTTACTTTTTTATTTTTTTATTTATATAGCCTATGTCCATCTACACACCCTGACATTTTCATAGATGTATCGGGTGTGTAGATTGGCGCTGTGGTTCCAGAGTTTGCCTGGCCAAAAGGTGCAAGTTCTCTCTTTATAATAGTAGTATAGATTAAAATTAGATTATATGTTAACTGTTTGTTTTAGTTCTGTATATAACTCAGGTTTTCCGTTTAGTACAAAATATGTTTTGTGTACACTAGAAGTTTGGCACCATTACTGTGAGAAATATATCACGTTTTGTTCTCACACAGGGATTAAGGCATGCAAATGCACGTTTAGACTGAATATTGTGACACCTTGAAAACAAGGAGAGGGGTTCAAAGAGTCCAAAGAGACAGAGCACCACAATTGACAAGCAAATTAAAGAATTCCCTTTGGACTAAGCAGCTTCAAATCACTCCGTTCAGTATCAATACTGTCACTCACTATTATATTTCATACTTGGAACACCTTCATAAGGAACACAGAAAAACAATAAATTAAGAAAATATACATTTAATAAAAATTCAAGATAACTAATCACAGTGTCAAATCATTATATTGAGTTCATAGTAAAAACATGTCAGAATCACATAATTCCCTCTGGTCATAAAAAACAAAATTTTCAATACATAAATCCTACATAGTTACGGCAAGAATCAAACACTACATGGAAGGATCATAGATCAGGCAAATCAACAGTGCCTTTGCAAGGTTAATTCGAAAGTATTGTAAACAAAGCAAGGAGCAATAAAATCTGGCTGCTGTACTCCTTGTCCCAATTCGAATTTAACAAAGATTTATGCATCAACGCTTTTCGGTGGGAACAAATCGATGATGCCACCTTCTTCAGGACTTGGGAAAATTAATATTCCTTCCTTTTATCTCTTAGTTTAAGTGCGTATATCTAACAAAACATAAACATTTCACAGTTAAAAAACAATTTTACCACAAAATTAATATAACTTTACTGTTATGTACAAATCATTACTTAGTCTACCTAAACATTTTACCACGTTTTTTTAGAGCCATCTTTTACATATTTCATATAATGTGAAGCGATGTTATATCACTAAAAATCATATCAACCATTACATTTATGGGCAAAACCACAATTACATAATGTTTCCGTATATTTCCTATAAAGGTGTTACTTATTTCTCTTACTGCTAACATCACTTTCCCACACCAGACACAGCTTATAGCTCACAACAATGTATTATTGATTATTTTGTTAACGACAATTTTAATTTGGTCGAATAAACCTGGGCACTCATTTCCTTAAGGATTCCACCTCCTATATATAAGTGGAGCCTTCTGTCATTCACTTTTATAGCCCAAACTGTATTAAAATGCTAATTTATGTAAAGCCAATACCTTAATTTGACTCCTCTTGTCTCAATATGTTACAAAGATCTGATTGATCAGGACCGGAGGCACGTTAAGAGGTCACACGCCTGTTGGATTAACAAATACCATCATCAATACCAGACTCCATCCATAGAGTGGGTACAAAATTGTAATAAAATATAATAAAATGAACCCTTTATATAGTCCTCACCTTAACACATGTGATGAGAAGGGTTTCAATTACCTGCGTTTCAGCAATCCTGGAATATTGTTTAACAGTCAATAAAGAAAGATCAAACAAAGACAAATCTCAATAACCAGCATCTTGTTTCATACTGGGTGCACTTGATGAAATTCCCTGATATACCCTCAGCTCACCTTATACTCGTAGCACCGTCACTAGTGCAGATAGCACTTTAGTCGGTCATATATAAACCATTATTTACGCTTTCCGTTTCAAAGCTTGGGCTGTATGTTAAAGACAAGAAAAGACAGGACTATGACATGGCCGCCCCACAGTATATGCAGAAAAACTATGCACTTTTTGCAAACTAATAACTAATTGCATTCCCTATTTTACCACATGGTGGAGTGTGACCTTAACTTTATATGGACTCACACCACTGCTCTCACCGGGTAGCCGCTATGCTAGCTCGCTACTAAGTGACATATCCTATTTCATATATATTCTCAATCCGGCAGTTGCCAATACTGTGTCCCACTCAAATTTAACATTGCATCATAGAGTTATCTTCTCCCTAGGGTTACATTTAACAAAACTATTATTGGTTAATTGTTATTGTTAACCCTGCCCCACACGGGTTAGAACTGACCCCACCCGACTACCTTAAACTTTTCAAATTATATTTGCTAAGACTGCCCCCAGTTCTTAAAACCTACTACCAAAAGGGTCACGAGGTGCACCCTCCCTTGCTTACCGATATGCTCCAGCGTAGTACTTCTACATACCTACCTTATGAAATACATTAGTGAGTGACAGTATTGATACTGAACGGAGTGATTTGAAGCTGCTTAGTCCAAAGGGAATTCTTTTATTTGAATACTGTGACAACCTTACTTTAGTTTTTCTTTCCCACGCAGCATTTTCTACAGAATATCCTGATACAAGCACCATTTGGTGCTGTATGTATCTTACTATACATTTCTCCACAGTCTGTTTCTCTTAGTTAGGAGAGGATATCAGAGCGGTATCAGGGTGTATCATTTTTGGTAAAGAAGAATAGCCTTGGAGTAGGGCTAGAAGCATGTCGACCAGTGAAACTAATGCACATTGTTCCCCCTAAGCTTCCCCATTTCCCCATATTTTATTCCTAAAGGATAGAGGTAAAATAAAACATTTTCTCCTACCAGCCAGGTATTTTTTATTTCCTACCATTCCTATTTTCATATACTTCATCGGTATATATCTTTTACCACCTATAAGTGCTCCACATAACTGAAAGGTTGTAGCCCAACCGTTCTGCAGTGGAACTGGAAGAACCCAAAGAAGCAGCATGCCACCAAGGGGAAACCCTGGTGCGTGAGGGTTAATTAAGGAAGATTCACCATTTTCCCTGCAAACTTTTGAGTGGAAAAACAACCCTTCCCTTTACTCAGAAGGGCTCTTTTTGATCAACACATTAGCAATAACAGCAGACTGCTACAGAGTCAAATCAAATCAAATCAAATCAGGTACATTTGTATAGCGCAAACATATAATTATAAAGTCTCATGGTGCTTGCAGATGGCTCTGATTACACTTTGACTTAATTGTCAAATAACCATGTTTTCAGCATTTTACGAAAACGGTTATGGTCGGGGATGATGCGTAAGTGAACAGGTCCTTTATTCCATGAAGCCGGACCAAGGGAAGAGAAAGATCGATCGCCTTTCCAGGCAGTACGAATTCTCAGAGGAGTGAGCAATAATGTATTGCTTGATCTAAGGGTCTGGCTTGGTTGGTACCACTGTAATTTTCTGGACCAGTATTTTGGTCCCCTTCCATACATGTGCTTATGGATTAAACATAAAATCTTAAAATGAATTTTATTCTTTCTTGGAAGCCAGTGTAATGATCTTAAACAGGGAACAGAAGAAGTCCTAGGTGGAAGGTCAAGAAACAGACTGGCCACCGTGTTCTGAACAATTTGAAACCTTTTCAACAGGTTTTCATTAATTGAATACAGTAGGGCATTTCCATAGTCCATTCTATTGATTATTAGCCCCTGGACTAATGGTTTCCTGGCCCCACTGGGAATCCATTTGAAAACCTTCCAGAGGCTACGCATTATTCCAATTGCTTTTACAAAAAACAAGGGAACCCAAAAGGTATGGTATAGGGACCGTGGGCAGTATCATGTTATAGAAAACAATGGTCCCTATTTTCAGAGGAAGCATCACTTATATACAATAATCATACTCTAAATAGGAAGTATGTCTTTTGTCCAGCCGGACAAGAATTTATTTCGCAAATATATATAAAATTAAATTGTTAGAAACATTCAATGACAAGTGGGCACAGCCGTGACCCACGAAACAGTGAAACAACAAAACGAAGCACAGAATGGCTAAAGGGCAAAGTGAAATACGTCTGTACACTCCTATCTGAAAGTTTTAACAGACTAAGATCATTTTCTTATACACCATTGCACATTACAATATTGCATAGTCATATTGCATATGGCGTTTTTTGGTGTCGACAACGTTTCGATGCCACCACTAAATACTGGGCATCATCCTCAGGACAACACAATATTTCATTGTTGTCTTTATGAATTTACAATTGCACTATGCCTAAATCTCATTATTGCAAGTTGGATCAGAAGCGGGCGCAATAGCTCGGGGTCACAAGGGGCGGTTAGCCAGTTGTTAGGGATCGTGTTAGTTCGGGAGTCCAAGGAATCCCTATCTCGACTATCCAAGTGGACTCCCGAACTAACACAATCCCAATCAGCTGGCTAACCGCCCCTTGTGACCCCGAGCTATCGCGCCCGCTTCTGATCCAACTTGCAGTAATGCGATTTAGTCATAGTGCAGTTGTAAATTCATAAAGACAACAATGAAATATTATGTTTTCCTGAGGATGATGCCCAGTATCTAGGGGTGGCATTGAAACGTCGTCGACACCAAAAAACGCCATATGCAATATGACTATGCAATATTGTAATGTGCAATGGTGTATAAGAAAATGATCTTAGTCTGTTAAAACTTTCAAATAGGAGAGTACAGACATATTTCACTTTGCCCTTTGGCCATTCTGTGCTTCGTTTTGTTGTCTCACTGTTTCGTGGGTCACAGCTGTGCCCACTTGTCATTGAAAGTTTCTAACAATTTAATTTTATGTATATTTGCAAAATAAATTCTTGTCCTGCTGGACAAAAGACATACTTCCTATTTAGAGTATGATTATTGTATACACGTGATGCTTCCTCTGAAAATAGGGACCAAACGCATTATTCCAAAGCACATGCCAGAGATATGATTTATCTGACCTTCCATAGACAATTCAAGGTCCATGTAAATTCCCAGGTTCCGAACTGTGGATTTAGGGGTAGGACAGGTGCTGAGGTTAGAGTGTCACCAGTCCTGGGACCAATGTTCATGAGCTTTGCCAAACAGCAACATCTCAGACTAATCTCCGTTCAGTTGGAGATGGTTGGAATTCATCCATTTGTCAATATGAGAAATGCATTTCTTGAAGCGCTGTTTTGTTTCAGTGGGTCCGGGCCAATGGTGATCAGAATCTGTGTGTCGTCCGCATAGGCTATGACATCAACACCGTAGAATCTGATCACCTTGGCCAGAGGTGTCATATATAGATTAAAAAGGGTTGGGCTCAAAATAGAGCCCTGAGGCACCCCCATCGCCACTGGTCTCTCCCCTGAAACATTTTTGCCCACTTGAACTGCGGTTACACGGTCGGCCAAGTAGCTCTTGAGCCACTTTAGGGCATTTCCCCTGACACCAATGTCCCACATCTGATGTTCTAAAATGCTGTGGGAGATGGTGTCGAAGGCGGGATACAGGTCGAGCGGGACTAGAAAGGCTGACTGATGTTTATCCAAAGCCAGCCTGACATTATCCATAACTTCGACCAGAGCTGTCTCAGTGCTGTGTGCCGCCCTGAAGCCGGACTGAGGAAAATCGAGTAGTTCATAGCTTTCGAGGTGGGCAACTAACTGTTTGTTTATAATAGATTCCATCATTTTACCAAAGTAGGGAAGTAAGGATATAGGGCGATAATTAAGAGGTTGTTTCGGGTCTGCTGTAGGCTTTTTTAATAAGGGTCTGACCCTCGCGGCCTTCCACATTTTAGGAAATGTTGCTTCCGCAAGAGTCTTATTAAATAGACTTATAAGATCGTCTAGAATCACCGGTGCAATAATGGGGAAAACTTTTGGAGGTACCGGATCTGTTGGTGAGCCTGAGGTGTTTCCGCCCCTTCAGATAGGTTATCCCGAAAGGCGAGCTTCAAAGGCGAAGCTGGATTTTGTGGGAAAATAGCAATCACACTCTTGAGGGGCTGCCCTTTGTATCGGGTAGACAGGTTGGTTTTGGGAACAGAGAGTGGAGACCAGTAGTCAAACCTGTTTTCCCATGGGCATGTGGCCCTCCAGTAGCCAAACTTCTAGGTTGGGCAAAGTTCAGACATCTTAAGAGTGGACAAAATAGTGGGATTGCAGGATGATACACATAGCATATTTCAAACATTATCTTCTGTTGAGATGAAGATTACAAAGCCCTTTTTTGTAGGCAAAGAACACAACCCATGGCCCAAATGGGATTCCTGCATACTTATATATTTAATAGGACATAATCTTTGGGCCCCTCTACTCACCTAGGTCTTTACCACAGAAGCTAGAGAGGGTCTTTCTAGTTCCTGGTCACAATCTATTATGGTATCTGTCATTAAAAAATGTACTAGGTCGAGTGGTTTTATCTAGACTGGAAGATAAATGAATGGTAGAAGATAAATGAATAATTTCTGCTCTTAAATACAGCTGTAGGCTTGGATGAAGTTCCTTTGATCGATGCCTGAATTTATACTTAATTATAAACAAATATGTTGTTACTGAGTGGGTAAGTTTACATATGGCCTTTAAGGATCTCACATCTGCCTTTGATCTGGTTAATAGGGATAAAATTTGGGCTATGTGTCTGTCAATTAAGTTGGAGTAAGTCGTCTGTTTTTAAGAGACTTCACATGTCGACTGCTGTAAGATATGGTATGAGTGGCCAATGCGTGACAAGTTTCTGGGGTCGAAAGAGGTGTCAGACAGGGGCCGTATTTTGGCACAATTCCTTCTCCGCGATCAATTAATCAGTTAGAAATGGCATTGCTTCAGAATGTTAAGGATTTACCGAAAGTGGGCGACAAGCTCATTCTGCCATTTCTGTACGCCGAAGATGCCTTACTGTTATAATTTACATCCCTTGATTTGGAACACCTACTTCAATCCTTTGTGTAATTCATGACCTCCCTAGATCTATCCATTAATTGTAAGAAGTCGCAGGTAATGGTAGCAGGTCCTAAATCAATGAACTCCTGCTGATACACCAGTGCAGGATGTGAAAATACTAGCTTATCTATGTCTCTCTATCTGGGGTTATAGTTTGGCAACAAAGGATCATTGTCCACTCTTTTTTATTTTAACAAGAACATCTAATTAATTAAGTCCATCACAGAAATTTCTGATTTTGCCTACAGGTTGGGCAAGTGGCCAACCCCTTCTATGGTTATGTGTCACCTGTCAATTACACTTTTTTAGGCTACTAAAGACCCTTTCTGGAAGAAAACTGGCAAAAGCTGTCAAGGGTGACAACTAATTCTAGGTTTTTCTGGGTGCATCACATGTCTAATAAGCAAGTGTCCTACTCTTTCTATTACACGCTAGTTGTTGTTCCTGTATTTGCCTTGTAACCTATTGCTTAACGACCTCTCTCACTAATACTGATAATCATCCATTGAATTGCTAGGTACTATGGCCTAGATGTAGGTAATTTTATTTTACCACTTCTTAAATACCGAATTTTACCGATTCGGTATTTAAGAAGTGGTAAAATAGAGGGGTGGGATGTAGGTATTACAGAATCGGTAAATACTGAATCGTTAAGATTCGGTATTTACCGATTCTGTAAATACAGATTCAGTAATGCCCATTGATTCCTATGGGCATTGAAGCCCATAGGAATCAATGGGCATTGCCGAATCGGTATTTACCAATTCGGTAAATACCGATACCAGCAAGGGTGCAGGGGGTGTCCCTTTGACACCCTCTAGCACCCCAAATACAGGCATGTGTGCCATGTGGCACACAGACATGCCCAAGGGCATGTCTGTGTGTCACATTGCACAGGTGTGCATGCACAGATGTGCATGCACACCTGAATTCGGTATTTTACCACACAATAGGATTGTGTGGTAAAATACCGACTCTTAAGGGCCTTTTGCACTCTTAGGAGTGTCACCTACATATGGATTTACCGATTCAGTAAATATACCGATTCGGTATTTTACAGAATCGGTATATTTACCGAATCGGTAAAATTACCAATTCTTAAAGTAACATGCCCCTACATCTGAAAACCCTAATACCGGTCGGAAACGGCCGAAATCGTCAGTTTCCGACGGGTATTCGGGCTCCTACATCTGGCCCTAAATGATGTACTTGTACAGAATTTATGTTGTTATTCTTGCCCTATTTTTAAATCTCACCACACATACATATATATGCATCACCTGTCTTAGATGCAATGCTCTACAAATCCAGAAGTAGAGAATTTTCCTGTTATACTCACAAATGTATCCCCAAGAAATAAAATCAAGATGTAAAACTGAGCTGCTCCTTCTACCACAAGCATCAGTCCTTGATTTTCCTAGTTCTAGAACAGGTTCAACAGCGAATAGTGTCTGTGTCCATGATATACCATTTCCCTATCTTATGCCATAATGGTTTCAATTATCTCACCACCATGATACCTACTAGCTCCAATGATGAACAATTTGCTGATTCAAAGGTAAGAATGATAATTCAATTTCCCATGCCAAGAGATTAGAATGGAAACAGTGAAGACCCACCAATAACCTATTATGGAATCAACTGTCTTGTATTGAAGTATATGCTTTTTTGTGTACAAACGTGTAAGTAAGTGTACAAAAGTGTGCTCTGTGTTTCTGGAACCACCAACTTCACGAGCAGCTCCTCTTAATGGGCTCAGCATCTATGCCCTCTTGCATGCTGGTTCATTTGATTTTATTACACCAAGAGTGTAATAACCTATTATTCACTATTGGTATAATAAAAATGCCAACCTCCTTCGGGTCTGGCAAATATGTCTGTCTGATAGCTGGTGCAGGTCCAGGAAAACACCTGCACACAGGGCCGGACTGGGAACCTAAACGGGCCCCGGCAAAGTGCGCGGACGGCCCCCGGGGGGAGGTTGGGGGTGCGATGATTTCTTTGCCGGGGCCGGTTTTCGGCCGATTTTGTTACAGGGCCGATTTTGCAGCTATGCTGCAAAAACGACCCTGTAACAAAAACGGCCCCCAGGGGCCCAAAACCGGCCCCTCCCTTGCGGCACACAGGGGGATTGCCCGGTGCCCGCATCGGCCAGTATGGCCCTGCCTGCACAAGCCATCAGTGAGAGATCACCAGGGCTTGTGAAATCCCATCCCTGGCCTTGGGGCCCTGGCATTCCTCTGTGCCTCCTCAATTTGTGATGTGCTAAGTGTCACAGCTAAAGGTAGAAATGGGCGCTGCAGGCTTAAGCCCTGCCGTGTCTGTGGCTACCATCAAATCAGCCTGCCACTCAACTCTTTCCCAACTCCTCACAGAGTTGGGAAAGTGTAGTTTAAAAAACACAGAGACTAAAACCTAACATCTGCAGCTGCACAGGTTCGAAGTTTCAGTTTCATGCAAGCAAGAGTCCAAATAGGGCATCCATCAAGGTAAGTAAAAATACTTTTGTAGATACAAGTGTGCCTGTGAGTGTGTGTATGTGTGTGAGTGAAAGTGAAAGTGTGAGAACCAGTGAAGAGAGTCAGTGAGTGACAATCAGTGATAATGAGTGAAAGGAGGAGTTAGTATGAGTGTGAATGAATGACATTGAGTGAGGGAGAATGACTATGAGTGTAACTGTGAGGGAGAATTACTGTGAGTGTTACTGTGAGGGAGAATGACAGTTAGTGTAACTGTGAGAAGGAATGATAGCGAGTGTTACTGTGTGAGAAAGAATGACAGGAAGTGTAACTTTGAGGGAGAATGACAGGGCCTGTTCCGGTGCAGGCTTGGGTGAAAAGTTCATTACTCTGAAGTAATTGGAGTAATTTCATCAGTTATCCATTACACTTGCAATGTGGAGTTACTGAAATTACAAGATTACTCCAATTTGAGCATTTAAGATTTATTTGGGGCAAAAATCCAACCACAAGAGCACAAGAACAATGAACTGAGAGAGAGTGAGCTACTGCAGTTTGTGTCCTGTGGCATTTAGTGTTATTTCATTACTGCAAAAAGCATCTTTTGGCGTATTTTGGACACAAGTGTGCATTTTGCACTAATAAAATAGCTCTAAATGCTTGATTACCCTTGCCACACAATTGCACATACTTCTGAGTAATTTTGCAGTAACTTCGTGTAATTATTCTAGAGAGAATGATACCAGTTACGCCCACCCGTACGCAGTTGCTAAGGGTAGCAGTGACCTTCCACGTTGACATTAGCATACTGGACAGGCATACAGTATCCTCATTCGACCCTCAGGAAAACATTTCCGTAGGCAAATATTTAACCAGCCTATCTTTTCTTCTGTCAAACATTTAGCATCCACTTTTCCAATTGGGGCGTTACAGTTCCACAAATGTGAAAACATTTTGCACTGCATTGAAAAAATCCTATGCATTACTTTTCATTTTTCAACACTATCCATTGTTAAGCCAAAGCAATGGTCAACTTAAATGTATGTGACACTGCTTGTCATTCTGTGTTTTAACACAGTTTATGTTTTACATTGAAACTCGATGTGGTTATTTGGTTTCTATTCCGACTGCCCAACTGCCACATTTGACACACAGCATAGCACTTCTTTCCAATTGTTACCAGCATATTCCCTTAGATTTCTCCCAGTACAATTGAAGTTGATTGATAAAAAAAACTCAGATTGAGTTCAGTGTCCACATAGTGAACGTGTGCATTTGTGCAAGGCACAGCTGTGCACCTGTGTATTTATCTGATTGCACTGTCTAAGGTGCAAACATTTATCTCCTAAATTCTCTGACTTAGTGCATGGAAAGAAGACAGCACAGCTTGGAAATTGAAGTGAGATTGCATCTCTGTTTCGAATCTGTGCTGTCTGGAGAATGTTCTTCAACTTTAGAAAGTGCAGGCACAGAACAACAGGCACACAGATGTGCCCTAACTGAACACATGCCTCTAGTCTTCATCTTTTCTTATCATCTTCTATTACACGAAATGAAACTGATGAAGGTATTTGTCTTCATGAAGTGATTTGACAATGGCTACAATTAAGATGACCTGGGTTAGAGTTGCTCTCCTCAGATTCATTTTCTATGCATCATTTGAGATCTGAACATAATATTCATTCGTTTTAATCCCTCAATGTCGATGTCTCATTGTGTTATGTTATTTATAATAAAAGCATGATTGTTTTTTCGTATTTTATTGGGCCGCAAGGCCATGCTTGGTTTTGTAGAATGTTTACATTCAGGGAGTCTGTAGATTCAAGAATCTTTTCTGACCTTACTGCATAAATTTATTAGTACAAAATCTTAACATTGACCACTTCAACCATATGAAGGTATGTTACCACTACTCTTAGTGATAAATCATGTTTCATAAAAACTTATTAGAAAAAAGAAACATTACTATATCTTTAGTGGTAGGCCAGTTCTTAGCCTGATGAAGGCCCATTGAGGCATTTTTGGGTTAGACACCGCAGAGATGTTATTTTCCATGATTGGAGCTGCCTAGAAACTCGAAATTTTCTTGAGTGAGACTGAATCAGACAGAAAAGTGACTAAAAAGTTAATCCCTTTCTTACTAATATAATTGTCACTCATGGCAAAACTTATATGGATCAGCAGTAACTTAAACGATGTGATTATTTCTCTAATTATTTGTTATTTCCATAGTTTAACGTTACTGTTTATATTTGCTTGTGTAAAGTATGGTGAAGGTGGATTAAACTCAGTAACAGTACAGTTTACTCAATGTTTTGCCCAAACATGTAAAAACGTGAATAAAACACATTCTAAAAACATAACTGTTGAATTTATCATTAGTGTTTTTCTCTAAGAAATTACATTATGAGCAAAGTTGTATATGACCTCCTCCATTCCATTTACAACTGTGCTGGGATATAATTAGCGGTACTATCTGTTAAAGGCTGAGACCTCATACATCATAAATACACAAATCAGTATTCTGAACTTCTCCAACAGGATTCAATTCAGTGACTCTCTGGTCTACAACCAAACATATGGAGTGACTGCATTATCTTGTTTTATAACACAAAAGAGTGCCTCTCCCACCAGTTAGCTTAACTTGAATTTATTTTTCATCAACATGTGTGCATTATGTTATATGAAGTCAACAAGGTGTGTGGCACTGCAGTACAGTGGGGCTGATCTCAGTGGGCTGGGCACTTGAATGACCCATGAAATTCCTGAAGGCTTGCACATATGTGTTCTGCTCTGGGCCTCATGAAATCACTGCCCTGCCCTTACTCAGTGAGAAGGTCGGACTAGAAGGCATCCACTAGAATACGCATTATTTTTGTATTTATTCACCTTAAGGGGCATATGTACAAGACCCTATTGCCACAGCAGCGTCCCTTTTTGTGACGTTCCAGTGGTGATAGGGGCCTTGCCTTATGTACAAGGCAGCGTTAAGCCACTTAACGTAGCTTAACGCTGCCTTGTACATAAGGCACCCTTTCCCGCTATGTTTAACATGAAAGGGGAATGCAGCAGGTGTTTTGGTGGGCGTTTCACCACACCATTCAAAAGAAGAGAGTTTCCCAAAGAACCAGAAAGGACTGGGTATCAGACAGTATCAAAAGAAATTTCTTTCTGTGTCATTAACTTTCTCTTTGTGACCAGCTGGCCTACCCACTAATCTCACTTTACTAGTGTTCAAATCGTGACTTTGGTAAATATTTCTGCAGAACACTGAGGTTACTTATGTCTCTCAAGATTTTATTCTCATAAAATTAAAATCATTTAAATCCCATTAATAACAAAGCATTTTTTACAAACATATACTCAAAAACAATCCTTCTCTAATACATAAAATCATACCAATTCTAATTTATTACTCAAAATTGAGAAATTGTCAAACAAGTTAAAATTCGTACGGTAAAATTATGATATTCTAGTGCCAAAATACATTGGTTGAAGAGTGTCCCTTGTCGACGCGTTTCGGTGCTTTAGGTTGTTTTTGCAGCTTCTTCAGGACGGACTAGCTGATTTAATTGCCCCTAATTGAATATTTCTTTGCAATTAGTTCAATTGTTTATAAAAATATATAGTGCGCTATATAAATGCCAATACATTTACATACATTTACATTTACATTTACATTATGTAATGGTGGAGTAGCTTTTATCCAATTAATGCATATCTCCTTTCTGGCTAACAGGATTAATAAGAAAAAAATATTTTCCTGATCTTTATTCAATATGGAATGGCTTGTGCTTTGGTTAATCCCAAAAATAACTGATTCCATGCTTACCTCTATGGGCTGTTCCAGCACATAAGAGAGAGTCTTAGCAGTCTGTTTCCAGAAGTCCTCCAGCTGTACGCAATCCCGGAACATATGCAGGTCGTCTGCTCTCTCCTCCCCACATTTAGTGCATTTTTTTACCTTGTGACTGTCGAACTTTGACAATCTTTTTGGAGTCCAATGCAATGTGTGTGTCGTGTAAAGGTGTTTTTTCTTCAATGGGGCAGACCTTACCACGCGCCCTAAAATTGCCATCCAGGTTTGCCAGTAGTGAGAGATGTCCAGCCATTCAGGGATTTCCCCCAGATTTCTTTCGGGGCTTCATACTCTGATTCTCCAGCTTTTATCAGAGCCCAGTACCAATATGCTATCTCCTTCTTGAAATATTTTGTGCACTGTAGTTTTTGCTCAACAACTTCATCCCTTCGTAGATTTTCCTTTATATCCTTTATCCAGCTGTTCATTTGATAGTATTTAAATCTTGATAACAATCCTTGGGTTTTCGTGTTTAGGGTCTCCCATCCTGTGATTTTATTATTCTCTAATAACTGCCCCCAATTGTTTATGTTTGCTTCTTTTAAGGGGGTTACTAGCCTGTCTTTCAGACATTCAGGGATTCCTGGGGAGTCCCAGATTGGTGCGTACTTGCTGTAGTAAGGGATTTTCAAAATCATTCTTATTCCATACCAGGTTTTTGCAGCTGATTTCAGTGTCTTTAATTTGATCTTTTAAAAGTACTTGGGATGTCCAAATTTGTAAAGGTAATGATCACTATCCTGACTGATTAAGGCTTTCAGATAGGTCGGCCATGCCTCCCACTTGCCCAGGAGTCACCTTATATTTTTAAACCGGAAATCTCTGCAATACTCTAGGATGTCTGGACTTGCAATTCCTCCCTACCCTTTATTCCTTTTTAGTTTTTTCCACCATATTCTTACCCCCTTGGCAGCCCAAATAAAACTAGATATGTCCCCCTGCAGCTTTTTTATGTGTTCTGTCTTAAATTCCAACGGGATAGAACTGAATAGATAAGTAAACTTTGGCAGTATACTCATTTTAATTAGGTTAGATTTCCCTAAGAAGGACAATTCTAAACCTGCCCACGCTTTGAGAAGCTTCCTTATGTCTTTGTGTACTCTACCAAAGTTCATACTTGGTATCATATCTAGCTCTTTTGTATAGTCGGGAAGATGGCGGCTGACTAAGGAGCTTGGCTGCGAGCTCCGTACCCTGTGACAAAATAAACAGTGGAAATGGCCATCTAAGCTGCGGAACGGACCTCCGGAAAAAGAAGAAATGAATCGAAATGTGTCTTGGCTAGGTTTTGACAAAGAGCAAACATTATTGTGGCATCATAAAAAAACGTCAAGAACGTGGGACTCTGCATACTGGTTTACTGGCTCATTTGTTCTCCGGGACCTCGGACCTCTGGTGCGCCGACGTGCTCTCTGCCGCATATGCCATACATGTCACAGCGAGCCTCTACGTGGAGTTTGTGAGCCCCTGGGTAGTCTCTGGTGCTGAGTCCTGGCACAGAGAGAAGAGCAAAAGGAATACGGAAGACCAGAGGAGCGGACACCGAGTGGACCCCGGGGCAGTGCTGCATCGCTCAGCGGGAGTGTGGGTGGAACGATTAAGGCACACCACATTTGCAGGAAAGCCATGTGCAGAGTCTCCTTCAGAAAAGAGTTGGCGCCAGCTAGGGGAACTGCTGAGGTCGAGAGGGGGAGAAGTGAATTTGAGTGCACTACTGCAGGGCAGCAGGGGGCCACAACGCGGCGCAAGGTGGTAAGTGTAGGGGGGCCTGATTTAGGTTTATGCTTTGGTTTTGTCTCCAATTTGGGGTTTAATAAAGATGGGAAATTAACAGTAACGGCCGCAAAAAAGGGGAAAAAAACAATGCACGTTTAGGGCCCACCAGCAGCCAAGAGGTAGCTGAAATAGAGAATCTGGAAGGTACCAGTGCCCCCCCTTCCACCAGTAGAGGCCTGGAGGGTACCCTGAGCGAGGGAGGGGGTTACAGCTTGAGGAGCAGGCTCCTGCTGCCAAAAGGAAGCATCGGATCTAGGTCCTACATAGGCACTACAGAATTAAGAACCACCACCAAAGAGAAAATCCTGTCACCGACAGATATAGCGCCAAGAGGGATAAGTGGACAAAGAAAGAAGCACATCTCAGGCCAGCCACAGGCCCCCCTATCAAGAGCAAGCCGTGCAAACTTAAAAGCTCCAAAACTGTGCAGTACACAGAAAATCACCCCATCCTTAAGATCTTACTTTATGGTACAGGAAAAGGAGCACAAGCCAGTGAAAGGTAGGGACGACCCAAAAGTTTTGGAAGAAGATCACGGCTACGACTTCATAGATGTGGACTCTCAGGCACCCCTCCACTCGTGAATTGCGTTGCAATAGTAACATTCATTAGAATGGCAGAGAAACCCGGGATGTGATCTTACGTTTGGTAACAAGCAATAAATACCAACTTCTCACTACACAACAGCTACAAGAGCCAGAAACAGGAGGGAAGATCTCAGAAAATGATGCCCTCGGGGGAGGGGCAGAGATCACCCCGATCACTAGACAAAAAACAGACCCCATCCGATATCCCGCATAGTCACATACAGACAAAATCCTAGAGGAAATGATGAAGGAGATAAGAGCAAATTTCGCGATTTCTGAGAGGAATCAGACAAGGATTCAGGAAGCTTGCGAGGCACTTGATCAGAAAATAAACACGCTTATAGACAGAGTAACGAAAGTGGAAGGCGAGGTGAGCTGCTGAACAAAAAGTCTGATACATAGTAATACTAAAGGGGTTCTGCCCACATCACCCTCCCATACCGGAGCAAGGGTCATCAAAAGATGAAAAAGTAGAGAAAACGATACTAAGGGATTAATTTCACATTTACTGTTATGACCCAAGAAATAATTAATTATCTTGTTCTTTACAAATTAATGTAAACAAATTTTACTAATCATAGTTTATAAGGACATATAAACGTATCACAAGAAAAAGTGGCACACAAAATAATCTAAAAAATAACACAAACAAAATTATATATAAATAATCCTACTATACACAGTACATTAATTATTTACAATACACATATTTAATATATACAATACATATACAACAGCGTACCCAAAGAAAGATAATTGAAACCTTCCTAAAAATATTCACTCCCAACAAAAAGTCAGAGACTAACCACAATGAGATAATCAAGCTAAGAACCAGAGAAGCAGAGATCAGTGACAGAATGGAGTCCGTGGAAAACCATGCCAGGAGGAACAACCTCAAAATTTTAAATGTGCCGGAAGGCATTGAAGGGGAGGATATAAAGGGGTTCATGATTCAGTTATTGGAAGAAAAAATTCCCTGGACCAAAACGGCTAACCTCGCGGAAGACATTCAGAGGATACACCAAGATCCCTTCAGAAAGGGGAAGCCAAGGAAAAACCTAAGGAAAATTCTGATCAACTTCATGACATACTCCCAGAAGGAGAAAATTCTGAATGAAAGTCTAAAAGCTGGCTCATTCTCTAAGGATGACTGGACCTGCAGAGTCAGGTCAGATATATCAAGAACAGCCCAAGACAGGAAATGGGAATTGGGCCAGCATGTGCCACAATTAAGATCACTGGGGGCCATGGTTCAAATGCGCTTTCCAGCTTCCTTGAAAATCATGTGGAACAACAAGATGCACAACATGAGAGATCCAAACGAAGTTGAAGGCCTCATCGATCTAATCAAGTCACAATGAAAAAATCACTCCTAGAATATAATGCATGATTCATAATTGTATAAAAGGGGTTCCGTGGCTGTAATAGATGGAAACTATCTAAACAATAGTAAAGGGCAAGAAGCTCAAAAGGGCAGGAATCTGCCCAGAAGAAAGAAGAAAAAGGAGGCTTCTCCAGGGAGGGGGGAGGAACACTGTAAAAAGCGCATACTAAACAATTTTGAAAAAAAAAAATACAACATGGGATGGGGAGCAAAATGGGGAAAAAAAGAAAAAAGAAGTTCTAAAAGCAAAACTAAGAGGAGGAAGAGGACCCTTATGCTGATCACAGCGGATCGGGAAAAAAAAGAGATGCTAGTCGTTGGTAAGGAAGTCAAGGAAAAGAATCTGAACATCTTAACATGGAACACAAATGGGCTAAGGATAAGAACACAGAGACTGAAGTTCCTTGAATACTTAAAAAACATTGATTGTGAAATAATCATACTACAGGAGACACATCTGTTAAAGGAAGAATGGGAAATTATCTGAAAAAAATCAAAAATAGATAACTGTGTATGTACAAGTCAAGAGTGCAATGTAAAGGGCGTAGCAATTATATTTGAAAAGTCTTTGAAAGCAGTCATTGAAAAAACTGAAATAGAAAAAAAGGAAGATGGGTGATTGTAAAAACAAGGATATATAATAATTCATATACATTAGTGGGGTACTATGGCCCCAACCTGGATGACCCTGAACCACTTCAAAATGTACACTCCCATTTATTGACAACTCAAGCACCAATAAAAATGGGAGGAGATTTTAATATAATACAAAATCTTAAAGTAGATCGACAGCCAGCAAAAAACTTCCCCAATCTCCCGAAGATGAGAGAATGGGTCGGGTTGTGCATCACGGATCTAGGCACTGTAGATGAATGGAAGGATAAAGGAAACAAAAGACACAAATTTACCCTAAAAAATAAAAGGCTAGGTCATGGCTCCAGAATCGATTTTTTTCTGATTGACAGAAGCCTGGTGGATCTCACAAAGAAGGTTGAGCATATACCAGAGCACTTCTCGGATCACTCAGCAGTGCAACTTAGCCTTAAGTTAAAAACCTCCCCCTGCAATCAAAGATGGACAGTGCATAGAAGCATTCTCGCAGACACACCATGTATGGACAGGCTGGCAGAGGAGACAGAAATATTTTTCCAAATTAACAAAGAAGGCACAACAAAACAAATAGTCTGGGACGCCTATGACGCTTTTATCAGGGGTAGAATCATCAACATCGCAGGGCATAAGAACAAGGTGAAATAGACCTTTATTAAACACATTGAAAAAGAACTGGATACTCTGGACCAAGAACTCAAGGAAAGAAAAACCAAGGAAGAGAAGGCAGTAATAGAGGAAAAAAGGAAAGGAAAAAAGATAGAACTAGTTGACTTCCTCGAAACAATAGTAAGAGATAGATGGGAGGCCAGTAAACTGTTGCACTATGAATATGGCAAAGGTTGTGGGAGAATCCTGACATGGAAAACAAAGACTGAATCAGTTCGAAATAGGGTCACAAGAATGCAGAAAGAAAGCCAACCTAGTTTTTGCCTGGAAGATATTGAAATTATGCAAGAATTTGCAAATTTCTTTGATAAACTGTACATGGAAAAAACATCTAGCCCTGAAGAGCAAATGCAAGACTTTTTAGACAGGATAACCACTTCTGAGGCATCGCCTGGGCAAATAATAGATCTTAACCAGGAGATCTCCAGAGAGGAAGTTTTAGACGCCATAAAAGTCTAAAGAAAGGAAAGGCAGCAGGCCCAGACGTGCTACTAAATGAATTATATCTAAATTTGAGGGAAGTACTAGCAACCCCACTGACAGAACTTTTAAACGATATCTTCATAGGGAAAAAAGATCTCCCAGTTTCATGGAACGACGAGACAGTGAGAATTTTACTCAAACCAGGAAAGGACCCAGCCAAATGTGAGTCATATAGACCCATATCCCTTTTAAACTCGGACTACGAGATCTACACACAGAAGTTAGCAAAAAGAATAGGGGAAGTGGCCGGGTCCCTGATTCACCCAAACCAAAAAGGGTTAATTAAGGGCAAACAAATATATGAATTATCACACAAACTCATTAGTGCTCTTGAAATTGCAACCCTCAACTCAAAACCTTTGGCAGTTAGAACTTTTAACGCTGCAAAAGCGTTCGACAGGGTTAGCTGGCCCTTTTTAGATGCAACTTTAGCTAAATTCAATCTGGGCAATAACTTTAAGAGCGAAATAAAAAGCATATATAAAAACCCTACAGCCAAAGTGCTGGTTAACGACGCCCTTACTAAAAACATAAAGATAGAGAGAGACACAAGACAAGGGTTCCCACTCTCCCTATTTCTTTTTAAGTTCTATATAGAGCCCTTAGCGTGTCTTTTAAGAAGGGAAGAGGGGATTACACCCTTCAAATCTCAGGACTGGGAAAAAAAAGTCACACTGTATGCAGATGACTTAATGATATTCACTGATTACCTAAACAGCTCACTCCCAAAGATCGAAGAGATCATAGAAGTATTTGGGGTATTTTCAGGTTATCTGGTGAACCAAGCAAAGTCGTAAATTCTAGAATGGAATACAAACTCTGAAAACCCATTGGTGAAGGAAAAAATAAAATATTTAGGGATAGAATATGCAAGGGTGCCTGCATTGGCGCTAAGTTGTTAAACTTAGCGCCATCACAGGGAGAAATGCAAGGCTGCACCACATTCTTATAAATATGGTGCAGCCTTCGTTTCCGAAGTGGCAGAGCGTGTCGTTAAGCCCAGGAGGCTAACGACACGCTCCACCACTTCATTGTACATATCCCCCCACTTTTTAAAAAGTTTTTTGTTGCAGTTAAAGTGACTGACACTATTGTTAAAAAAACCTGCAAACATGGATGGTGGCACCCAATACTAATGAGCCTCCACTAACTGGTGGAGGCCTGAAACAGGTACTATACTTTCATCCCTATGTTTGTATTCACAGAATCCATCCATTGTTAACCATAGTCAAATAATTGAACAGGAGCTTCAACGTTAAAAAAAAAATACAGACAGAATGCCTATGAACGTCATGGTGAACATACATCCTCAACTGTCACAAAGTGAGGGCTGTCTGTCATGAATCACTTCATCACTGTGACTACATAACACCTTTTTGAGATGTGGTATCCAAACATTGGTTTCCTTTGCAACCTTAACTCCGGTCTCAAGTCATTTACACATGTTACCGTGATATGGACAGGTACACTCTTTCATGCCCCCTGTCACATCCAATTTCTAAATCGGATTCATCACAATGTTACATTTTGAGTTGAAAAGATATTTGTGAATTATAATTTAGCATTTTCACATGACGAGTTAGGCTTTGCGACTGCAGATACCACTGATACACTTTTGAGCATATGTGCTGCTTTTAGAGCTTCAGAAGTTCACTGTGGAGGGGACGAGTTGTTATGGGATGGGTAACATGAAGATTTCTTTTTTTCTGACAAGGGTTCTTTATCAATCTTTTTCTTGCTGTTGAAAAGGGGAGAAATCTCCTTAACAAGATTGAATCTACTGTCAACCATTGGTAGTGTTTTAGATGTGGTTTTCCTTGGCATGCAGCCATCAAATATGAAACGGAAAAAATTGGGAAAAAATATAAAGAGAAAAGCTTCCATTATCACCTATATTAATTCTAACTCACCAATTAATGTGTTTTTTTCAGGTTCCAGAACTGACAATTATTTATCATCTTTTTCAATGGACAAGATTCTTAACGGCTCAGAGAGGGGTGGATATTGTAATACTAACTATGCTTTTTACAAACAAATCATATTGTGTAGGTTTTCTGAATGGTAACATCGAATAATATTAAGTCAGTTTGTAGATTAAAAACTCCAATGATCGCATGGTCTTTTTGCTGATGGATTCAGTGCAATATTTACATACCAAACAAGACAGTTTTACCCTTCTTTCTAAGCAGTTCATATCATTATTAAAGTGTATTTTGGTGCAACTGGAACTTTGCAGTATAGTCACCTGGATATCTCAAATGGTTAGTGTAACAATGAAAAAGACGTTGGTATAGTTTAGGAATATAAAGTTGTACATATCGACCTATACATTTATTGTAGCCATAATATCCTGAAGGTAAGTATATTCCAGTAAGTATAGATTTACCAAACTTTATTCAACCCACATTTATTTACTTTACCAATATTTATACTTTCTATGTAGATTGGTGTAGATTAAATTGCTCAGCCCCTTTTGCAAGGTACAAAGGGACAGGTAGGAGTTTGAGAGGGCCTCCATTCAGGCATGTTTGTGGGCGTTGCCAAACTTCCAAGGCAAACCATGCCATATATTGTCTAGTTCACCTCTTGAATGAAATTTGCTAATGCAGAAATGTCTGCATTTGCGGCAGGGAAATGTGCATTGCTAATGCAAATACACATTCCAGGGATCCCTTGGTGACATCCATCAGGTATAAGAAAGGTAATTTCATTTGTAATCTTGAGCACATTTTTACAACTGAATGTATGTATGTTAATAGGGCCCTCCAAGTTTCCTATCTTTCTGCCTAAGTTTCAGGCATTATAACAGTCTTCCATTGTGTCCCTTGATAGCCTACCCCTACCATCTGATAAGTTCACTGAGTTTTTCTCAGCTGTTACAACCATTCTATGGAACTTTTTGTGCGCTTGTTTGATAAAGGTTGTGGATGAGTTTAATTTAATCTTCGGGGCCTATTAAATTTGAGCGGATTTCACGGAGGCAGCAAATTGAAAGCTGGTTTTAAAGTAACATGCTAGAGCAGCTGCAATAGACTGTGCCAGGAGGCTTCGTTATGGGTCTTTCCTTTCTCTTTACTTTATAGCAGTCGGCTCAGATTACATTTATCGCCCAAAAGATTGTAGATATGCACTTGAGCATCAATATTAGAGCCTGCACTGATGCAAATGAGACTCTTCACTTTTTCAGTTTTTTGGTACTTTGTGAATTTGATTAAATTATGTCAAGGTTTTCCTTGATAGAAACCAAACCAATTTGAAACATAACTCATTTATACTGGAAGAATTTGGGGCCAGATGTACATTATAATTATGCAGTTGCAAACTCTGTTATGCACAATTTAGGGGCATATTTACTAGGAAGTGGAGTGGCACGACGTTAGCCACCTTGGCTAAACGCTGCACTCCGCCACTTCCAAAATGCAGGGCTGCACCATATTTCGAAGGATACAGAGCAGCCCTGCGTTTCCCCCTGCTCTGGCGCTTATGCTAGATACCTAGCGCCAATTCAGACACCCTTGCACCATAGTGCAAGGGTGCCTGCATTGTAGGGGAAGTTTGTTTATGTGCAGGAAGGTGTCCCTCCCTGTACACAAAAAATCAATGGCCTTTCGCTGTTTCTAAGTATTCTGCAGAACGCCTGCTTGAGACCAGATTTTTCCTTGTCTTAATTTTGGTGCTGCCCCATATTTATCCTACCCTTGTAAATATAGGGGAGCGTAAAAATTAATGGGTGTTGCAGTGCAATGCCCACCACAACATCTATTGCCCGCCCTTTTCACACTAAGTATGGCGTGAAAGGGGGCCTTATTTACAAGGCAGTGTTAAGCCACATTAAGTGGCTTAATGCTGCCTTGTAAATAAGGCGAAGCCCATATCGTCACAAGAACGTCCCTAAAAATGACCTTCCTGTAGCGATATGGGCTTGTACATATGCCCCTTAGTCTGCAATGTGCTAAGCCAGTTATGCGATTCAGAAATACTTTTCCAAAAATCAACAAGGGTCTTATAATAAATTCATTCTGCATTGCTGTTTGAAGGGGATTGAAAGTGGCATCCCCTCCCACTGGCGAGTGGCATCCCCTCCCACTGGCGATTTAGAGTGATATGTATTAACCACATGGCTGCTGGGCGTTTTCCCCCCCCTGTGCTGGAAAATGCCATTTTAGTGGCACCATGACGAGCTCAGCTCGTCATCAGCACACAACACCCGTTGGTGATGACGAGCTGAGCTCGTCATCAGCATCGAAAGGGTTAATGGTTTGCGATCGCAGTTGGAGACATGCTTTTTGATGCAAAACCCCATCTACTGACATTACTAGACATAGTTTTGCACCAAAAATAATGCTGCAGGAAAGCAGGTATTCAAAGGAGATAATTGTTGAGTTCTCCTTTCTTTTCTGATTTTGCCTGTGTGCTGCACTGTACAGCACACTTACAAAGGAGGAAAAGTCTTAAAAGTTTTCTAGACATAGTACTTCGTACTGGAAGGGTATCAGACTAGTGCTAGTCTCACACACACATCATTGCACTATGGTGGAAAGGAGTGTGTGTGGCACTCAGCAGCAAAATTCTGCGCCACACTAGGGAGAGGGGAGGAGAGTGCCATATCGCTGTAGACATGGCATCCTCCTGCTCGCTCCCTGTCGCGCAACGCAGCATACTAATTTGGGTACTGCGCTGCATTGCCTGACACCTTTGTAAATCTTGCGCCTAGAGTAGAAGCAGTCTAAATTAGAGCGCTGATTAGAACAGCACTTTTCAAACCGTTCTTATGAAGTAATGACGCATCTGACCCAGAAAAGGTATTTGACATCCTAACCACATATACATTAAAAGCCTCAAGCTCATTTCAAAGTCTGATGTATTTCTTGCCACAGGCCCAGATCACCTTAACTGCAATAATACAGGGATTTGGGTTGAATAAGCGTGACCAAGTCGGACAATTTTGCACTGAAATTTGCACCAGATGACCAGTGCAATGACAACATTTGCACAGACTCAGTACAGGATCACTGGTTTGCACCCACCAGCCAGGTCAAGTGTTGTTTTAAAGCTTGGTTTAAAGTTGTTCGGCGGCGGTGCACCACCAGCGCGCAATTGTTTGATTACGTTGCAATATACACGATCTGACCCTATATCTGATGTTCACGTCCTGAAATTTTGCATAAGAAATGAATACATGAAACCGGATGAAAAGCCACTTCGCGTGACAAGGACCACCCCCTCACTCAATAGGCTCTAATTGCCTCGGTTTCTCGGAGATTAGCAGCCCATATGGGACTCTTTCTGACACCATTTCTTTAGCCCTATTCATTATGGCTCTTCGGTAATCCTATTGGGAAAGGGCCCTGTTAAGATGAATATGCATGTGCCTTCCTTTTACACTCTTATAAAGAGTCAAGGACAGTTGATGGTGGGCTTTTATTAAACACGTATTAAGACCAGCAGCAATAATCTTCCAATAAACAAGGCCCAGCTCATGTAATTCTCCATTTAAAATGTCTTAGCTTTTGTCAACTTGTTGAATTACACTCTTTTTTTTAAGATAAGGCCCCTAATGGGTGTTGGGCATAAAGGAACTCGCCGTTTGCGTGGCTTCAATAGAGTGCTAGTACCTGATATTTTAATTAATATTTAAACGCATATGCTTATGTGTGCCTTGTCTGAATGATCAATGAATGCATATGAGGGTGACATAGTGCTTAATTTGTGCTGGTTCTGGTGGTTGCGGTTGGTGGGCACAGGTACTCATTTTTGGGGACTGCTGTTTATTTTTCCTCATGAGACTTTGTCCCAGAGAAAGAGTGATAAAGGTGGGAATTAGAGAAAGAATAAGGAAGAGAAATACAGAAAAAGGGGGCTAAGAAAGGAAAACAGGGAATGAAAAAGAACTTGCAAGAGTGTGGTAAACATGTAGTAAGTGTAGATTGGTAGAAGATAGAGGCATGTGGCGGAATCAAGACAAAACCAACAAAAAAGACGTATGCGATTCTCAACTTTAGATTTTTAGAGAATCGCAATTAGAGAATCGCAAAATGCAATGTATGCAGGATTCGCTAAATGTTTTGCGAATCCTACATATTCCTTATTTGCGAATCACAAATTGAGATTCACAAATAAGGAATACCTTCCCATTAATTCCTATGGGCTAGGAGGGCCATAGGAATGAAAGGGAAGACACACAATACATCATATCACAGTGGCAGTAGCAGAAGGTGTGGATCTGCATCTTTCCAACACCAAGCCATTACACTATACCCAAGGCACAGTTACTAAACTGGATTAGAGTGGTATTATGCCTCTGCACTGTAATGTAAGTATGGGCGGAAAATCCGTTTCGCTCGCGGATTTTGCGGATTTTCGGTAAATTCGCAATCCGCGAGATTCGCGAATCTCCCGCAAAATCCGCAAATCCGCGAGCAGCGGATTTTATGGCTTGCTCGCACTGTTCGCGTGAGTTCGCGGCTTCCCAGTACAACTTCGCGCCCCGCGAATAAGCGCTAAATTGCAGAAATACGATCTTAGCAAAACTGAAACTACTTACCAGGTTCAAAAGTTCAGGCTCATCATTAGTAGCCATTTCCTGTAGTGCTTCCTGAGGGGCCCCTCCAGAGTTCAGTTGCCTACTTGCAACTATTATGTGACCCTGCTCTGAACCTCAGAATAGTTACACATATGCCACAAAGGTCCTGAATTACAGCTAAGGGAGACAAGCAGGAGCCAGGCTGGAAGTTCAAATCCATTAATCAGCCCCTAATTCATTATTGTCAGTTGGGGCAGGGCAGGTGTTGTAACTAATTTTGCAACAATGAAAGCACTTAGCAAGTGCAAAAGATCACTAATCAGGAAGCACTAAGGAAGCAGGTGGCAGCTAAAAAAAATCTTCTGTGACAAATTAATCAGGCCCAAATTAATTCAGGTCACTTGAGGCAGGGAAGGTGTGCTTTGCTTTGCCACAATAATGTACACTGACTGGACAACCAGAGGGTGCTGTGATGAAACAGAGGGTGGCATGGGTGGGCCAGAGGGTGGCATGAGTAGTCAGAGAGTGGCAGTGGTGACAGAGAGTGGCAGTGATGAAGAAGAGTGTCCCAAACAGGCTGGACACGTAGAAACAACAAGTTCGCAAAACTTGCGACCCGACAGGTAAATTCGCGTTTGCGAAATTGTACAAAACCCTCACGAACTGGCAGAAACCTGCGCGAACACAAAAAAAAATCCGCAAATTCGCGAGAATTTGCGGATTTTGCGGATTGCGAGTTCGCAAATCCACAAAATTTGCGAACGCGAGATTCGCAAAATTCGCCCATGCTTACTGTAATGCATGGCTGAGATGTATACCCACTATGCTTCATCCTCTCAACATAAAATCACACATTGTGCTGAGTCCAAGTGGTTTTAACCCACTACAAGCTACTGCATCCATGAACACCAAGGAATCTAAATTGGTAACTAGAGGCGTAGCAAACCAGAAGCAACAGTGAGGAAATGACGTTCATTGAGATACATCTGTAATATTTTGTAGCTGTTAGTCAGTTCTGCAGTTTTATTAGCAGGAGGACAGGTTGCATTGTGGTTTTTGCAGGAGGAAGTCTAACAAACCAATTACATAAAATGAATAATGTTACAACTTACAAAAAGGTGACCCATAAGCATGGTTGCACTGCACCAGGAAAGTGATCCTCTTCAATGTGTTTCTGCTGTAGGGCAGGGGCAGGAGCCAGCATACTGGTCTTGCAGGGCCTTTGGGTGCTGTGCTCCACCAAGATGGAAAAGGTAGAAAGTTTCCAACACTCTGCACTCAGTCTACCATCCCATGCAGCCAACAGTCAATATTTCAGCATAGAAATCTCTTTACAGACTGCTACCAGTGCCCCCACCATGAAGTACCTGCAAGAGCCTATCATGGTAGAACATTCCTCAATGGACCAACGAATGTAACTGTAACTGTTGTACCTTCTGTAACAATGTGATTAACCTATGCAACTCTCCTCATGTAAAGCCCTCTGACACCCCCGGGTCTAGCCAGCGCTATATAAAACTCAAGTAAATAATAAATTCTCAATATGCGATTACCAATTAGAGAGTTGCAAATTGAGAATGCAATTTCAAGGTTGCAAGGGTGCCAAAAGGACACCCTGTTTCACCTCTGAAATATGTATCTGTGCACATGTGGCGCACATACATGCCCTAAGGGCATGTATGTGTGCCACATGGCACTTTGAAAAATGCACAAAATTTGCAATTCCTTAAGGCCAAATGGCAATTTTTCTGTGCTGCCTACATTGCATTTAAGGAATCACAATTTGCGATTCCTTAAATTCAATCGCAAAATAGAGAATCGCAAATTTTGCGATGCCCTTTTGGGATGATACATCCCAAAAGCCTTTTCCCGCTTGCAAACAGACCGATGCCCCTAAATCACTGAATCAATCAGTGTTATTTGCTAGAAAAGTTAAAAACATGAACAAAGGGCCCGATTGCGACCCGTTTTAGGGGTCGATTATGATTGCGGACCTTTGTCCGTCCGCCACCCCCGAGGTTGGGGGACCGTCCGCAGGGGCAGCGGTGTTCCCTCCGTTGGAATTAGGATGTGACCGCCACCCTGGCGGTCACATCCCGTATATTTAACATTGCGGCGGGTGCTGCTTTAAGCAGCCCCCGCCTCAAAGTTAAAAATGCATGCTGTGCATTTGCATGCACAAAGCGGCAGGCACCGCGCGGTGCCTGCCGCATTGTACATGCAACTGCAGGGGGGTACCATAGGTACCCCCCATGTGCACCCCCCACCCACCTTCACCCTGGGGATCCACAACAGGCCCCCAAAGAAAAGACCGTATGCCTTTCCACGGCGGTAATGCCGCCGTGGAAAGGCATTGGACCGCCAGCATCATAATATGGTTGTCGGTGTCTCGCAGACACCGCCACCATATGTGAGCACTTTTTCCATCGGTCGCAAAGGTGACCGGCGGAAAAGCAGCGGACGGTCTTGCCATCCGCCGCAGACCCCCAGCCATCCTAATTTGGCGGGGGGTCATTGCAGGAAGAATGGCGAACGGATTGCCCCCGCCAATCCATCCGCCATCATAATCGACCTCTAAATGTCCATTTTTTTCTATTACAAAGGGGTCTGACAGCCGGAGAGACTCGGCCCACTTATACCCCTGGCAGAGCTTCTTTCCCAAGACACTGTACCTTTCAAATAGGCCCCAGATGTCTATTGACTGCAGGGTTACTCGTATTACTAATTAAAAGTGTTTCTATCTTCAGGGTCAGGCTATTGAATCTGTCCAGCGAGGATTTCAGAGCAGACATTTCATTATTTCAGAATTTCATTCAGGTGGAGCTATGCCCTAGAAAGAGTCACCCACTACTCTCTTGGATTTGCTTTTCTCTGTTAATTCTTTTGATTTGTTTATTGGAAGTTTGTGCACATTTTGCAAAGCCTCACAGTCAATCAGCATTTAAATATAATGAACCCATTCCGAGGCTAGAGCGATTCTGGGAGCAGGTACTAAATGACATTGATGAGGCGTTCGACACCGAGATACCCCGATTCCCGGCTTACACCCTGCTAGGGTTCCCAAACCCCCTCACCTTCTTATTGCGCCCACTACATGGCAGGCAGATGGCGTTAGCTCTCTTACAGGGTAGCCTTAACCAAGACTTCAGCTAAGGTATTACCAATGTATAAACCAAGCCAGAAAGTAGGGTTAAAAGGCACTAGTCATTCAATTGTATCATATGTGGTCATACGGCCATGGAAGAAAATCTCTTCGCCATAGGTAAAAATTGGCAAAATCATAGCCAAAATGGCCTTTTTAAAAGTTATCATTTAGAATAACATTTTATGTTGCTTGTAAGGCTGTCAATTCCCATTTTATCACTAAATGTTTTATGTCTAGAAAATAATTTTTTTTCTAAATTAACCTTCAAGCTGTACATCTTTGAATATCTCTCCAGAATGTTTGATGCTCTCTTAAATTGCATCTGCTTCTTCCCTAAATATGTGTGTAATTGGTGTGTACCTGATTGGCATATTTACTTTATTCATAAGTCCCCTGTAAGGTTGTATACCAAATACCCAGGGTCTGTAAATTAAATACTACTCGTGAGCCTGCAGCACTGATTGTGCTACCCACAGAAGCAGCGGCAGCTGATACAGAACAGGTGTGGTAGGGTGAGGGAGATTTGAGGAGAGGTGAAAGAAAAAAAGAAAAATCCCACTTACTTCCTCTACAGGGCCGCCGTCTCACAGTCTCTCCTCTGGCGTTGTCTTTCCTAGGGAAGCAGGAAGCACCCAAGCACCCCTAAGCCAACCATGACACTGCTGTCACCATGAAAGCAGCGTCATGATTGGTCTGAGTGCCGTGGATTGGCACTTAGACAGGCAGTGGAAGCCTGGCCATGTTCTCCACCGAGGCGTTGCATTACAGCACGATGGAGAACATGGTAAGTACGCATTACTGTTTGGCCAGCCCAAGACGTGCGGCCAAACCGCCATGTGCACTTAAGTGCATGACCCACCCCTTCCCCTGCTGGCTGTAAGACATCCCAGCCCCTGCCCCGTAAAACTGCCTTAGTACGGAAAAATAAAATGATAATAGACTGTTTTTACCATTTAGTTTTTCCTTTTTTTCCACTGCTGAAAAGCTGTGGGTTGACGGGCCTCCGCCTTAGCAGAGGAGCCACCACTCCACAGAATCAGACTTTCAATCTTGTCCCAAGCCTGCCACTGCAGTACCTGTGCCACTTTTACTTAACACTTAATAGTCATCCCTAAGGTTGGTCCTAGGTAGCCCAACGGGCAGGGTGCTATGAAAGTAAAAGGTAGGACATCTACTTTTATGTTTTGCAAGTCCGGGTAGTGACAAACAGCCTACTTCATTTTTCACTGCTGTGAGTTTGACTCCTCTCATAGGTTAGCATTGGGGATTCCTTAATACACTAGAACTGTCACTTTTAGAAAATGAACATTTCTCTGCACTTACTGTTCTGTGTGCTGACAGCCTGTCTCCAATATACGTCTGGGATGGGTAACAGCTACATTTTGTGTATTTACTCTAACAGCCACACCAGAGGAAGGATAGATGTGTCTGAGTACCCTCCTACATACATCTGCATTCTGATTGCCTTGCCTGGGCAGGATGGAAGGGAAACACATCACTTTAATAGGTAGTGGGCTGACTCCACACAAAGGGCAGATTTATCCCCATAGTTAGCCTGGCAGAAAGGGCTGGCTGAAAGGGGAACCTTTGCCCTTCAGCGAGCTGCTTTGTAGTCACCTCCCCTTTTGCAAGGCACTTTTAGGGATAAGTACTGGGTGTTTGACCTTCTAAGATTGAACACCTCTGGATCTTGAACTGCTGTGCTGTTTAAAGGACTCACCTTTGGACTTCAGACTGGGAAGGTCTGCTTTTCTCTTGAGTTGCCCTGCTGCCTGCTGCTCTCTGACTCTGCTGAAGAAGAGCAGTACTCTGCCTTCACTCCACGTGTTTTCCAAGGCCATGTTGACTTGCCTGCTGTTGCTTGAAACTCAGGGAAATAAAAGTCTCTACCCCTGCTCCTGTGCCGTCTCACTGGAATGGCCCAGATACCTGCAGCATGGATTTTGATGCCTTATCTGTCTGTGTGGAGCAGAACCAGCACATCATTGTGGGAGTATAATTGGTGCATTGCGCCAGAACCAGAGCTTTGCCTCCAGGGATCGTTGTGTTGGACAGCTGCAGCTTGGTGAGATCGACACATCCCCTAGACTGCGTGGCAGAATCTGGCACATTGCTTGACACCTCTTGACTCCGGCATCCATATTCAGAACTAATGCATCACCTTCACTACATGGAAAAGATCAATACATCTCACTGATGGAAACCAAGAAAGGTACTTTGCTCATCAGGGACTGTGTGGGTCCTGTAGCTGGCTAGGGCTCCATCGCATTTGGTGTGAACTTTGCCTTTGACAGTGCCACATAAAGTAACCTTTTTAAGAGTTAATTACTTCTAAGCGCCTTGCTGAAATAATTCCTTTAAAATTCAATCTCTTATTTCCTATACATTTAAATGTTGTTTTTGGTCTGGTTTTGCTTATAAAATAATAATCTCTTTTTATAAACCTGTGAGGAATCTTTTTGTGGTATATTCATTGGGTTAATGTGTGTAGTTGTTTTTCCCAAATACTTTACCCATTGTCTCTGTAGATAAACCTGACTTCTCAGTGCCAGGCTACAGAAGGTGAGCACAGGTCACCTTTTAGTGTGTATCTAGCTTACCCTGATTAGAATTGAGGCTTATGCTTGGACAGCGTGCATACCTTTGCCAATTAGATACCCAATTTCTAACAAGGAGGAAGCAAACAACCCTATCTTATCCAAGGACGTGAATATATGGGCTCCTAAAAAACTTCTTATCATGAATATCAAAATGGTCCACCTATCTTCACCCCTCTAGCTAATGATATGCACTAATCAGCTCCTGACACCCCGAATGATCATTTTGTTACAGGGTGTATTCCTAGTTATTTTGTTGAAGCAGTGAGAAAATTGACAAATACACTTTATATCATTCGGTCTGACACATATATTGTGGTTGTGCGACAGCATTGTGCATCATTAAGTTCTGAGAATGGATTCCCATCTACGTAGCCCCCATCTTATTCACACAGGTTGTTCATTAGGAAAAAACTTTATTGCAAGGGCAGTGTATCTTAAGTGAAAGTTAATTGGAAGGTAAAGTGGCATTATTTTTCTTGTGCATTGGTAGAAGTGTAGTTTCCTTCTGAACGCCATTACCTTATGAGTTTCAAGTAACGCCATTATCACTGTAAACAGATTTATTGTCTGTCATCAGAAGTCACTGACCTTGCAGTCTGGATCCAATGGTAGTGATGAATGTTTCTCACATCGTTCAAATCTACATAAAATAATACACAACTAGAATATCTTATTCAGCATCAGATCAGGGTAAAGGAGAATGCAGAAAAATAAGACACTGGAGATCACCAGTCTAACCTAACACTCAGTTGGACATTGACAAGTGCTGGGTCATAGTGAATATATAAAGACAAGATTAAGATCTTTAGTGCCATATCAAAGTATAGCAGTGTTTAACATTTCCCATTACAAACAATATACCTTCAGAAAATGTACAGGTTTTCAACTATCTATTTTCTGGGAGAACTATTAAATAGCTGAAAACTGAAACATAAATATTACCTTTGGAATTAAGCTCATTATGGATTTGGAATTACTTCACTTCTTTTACTGATAACTTAACTACCTTCTATTTTGTGAGAGAACAATATCTGGTTCAAGGATATAGTCAAGGTTGATTTCATAAACTGCAGCATAACAAAAACTAATCAGAATTATAATGCCCACATGATTGCTAAATAATAATTTCCCTGTTCGACATCCCTACCTTAGTGAATCACCAGAAAAATATTAACGACTTTGAAAATGAAAAAGCATGTGTCCTATCCCTCAAAAAGGTAAAAAAAAGAATGTGTTAAAGTAAATCTGAGTTAAAATCCAAACATATGGCTTGATTGCTAAGAATCCTTTTCTGTATTCAAATCAAAGTTTTAATTTGTAAAAATGTTCACTAACAATCTCCAAGGTTTTTATGAACTTTGGATGTAAGACCATGGCTGCAGACTCTGTGTATCTTGATTGCCTAACAATGATGTTTTGGACGACACAGAACTAAGGGTTCCAAAAATGATTTGGCATACAGAGTAATCTCCATTGGCATGATGGAGGAATTAATGTCTGCCAGGCCAAAACTACTGTGCCACCAAATTTAGAAATGACCACCAAACTACAGGTCATTGGCAGGAACACCAAGGCTGTTCCATCAATGACTATTTAAGTTTGGCGCACTGCTCCATCAACATGACAGAGCTACCCATCAAAGTTAATCGTTTTGTTTATTTTAAAAGAAAATCCCCAGATGGCATTTAATGTTTGAAAATAAAAAAAGTTCTCCCCTCACCATGGATGTTCTCTCCCATGACGAGGGGAGCATTGATCAGTTTTTACTGCCCCTTACCGACAAGCTTTTCCTGACAGTGCTGGGCAGTGAAAACTTACCAGTATGTCCGCCTATCTAAATTAGGTGGGTGGACATAGAGGCTGTCTGACAGGTGTAACCATGGCGGAGACAGAATATAAATCTAATGTTCAGACCATTATTTTTGTGGTATGGATACACCATTGGACAAACACAAGGAGTTGGTGGATGGAGCGCTGAAACGTTTCAGACACTCACCCCCAGTCACAGATCTGAGTTAAATCCATCATCGCTCTTTAGCTCACTTCGCCACCCCAGTTCAGACACAGTTATATGCAAATCATTCTTCACCCTGTGCCTCATGGGAACAGTCCAACCCGAACTGCCAAGCCATGTTTTCCCTGTAATGGAAACAAGCATCTTGCGACCGGATTCGGGATAGAAGCCCTCATCAGCCAGGCTAGCTTGAATCCAGTGGCAAAGGAGCAAGGGACCCACATCTGGTTATACCTTGCCAACTTAGGGTGAACAAAGCAAACAAAAGGAGATGGTGGATGGAGCGCTGAAACCTTTCAGACACTCACCCCCAGTCAAAGATCTGTGATGAATCCATCATCTTTCTTTAGCTCACTGTGCCACCCCAGTTCAGACACAGCTGTATGCAAATCAGTTTTGACAATGTGCCTCATGGGAACAGTCCAGCCCGAACTACCAAGCCATGTCTTCCCTGGACTGGAAACAAGCATCCTGGGATCGATTTCAGGCTAAGAGGCCTCATCAGACATGCACGCTTGAATCCACTAAGTATACATAGTGCCAAGATATAAATCAGGCCCTTATACTTGATAACTTGAGGATGACCACCTCAATTTGCAAGTCTCCTGAAATTTGTGGAGCATCATGGAAATATAGTTTTTAGGATGCACAAATCTGTGCAATAACCTGGAAATTCAGAGCCAGTTGGAATACATGTATTTACCACATTTCATTTAACCCACAGCCAACTCCACAATACTAATGTGGAATTATACAGTAGGCCTTAGGAAAGGAGATTGAGATAAGAGCAAGAAACCAAGACACTGGATATCATCACACATCTGGTCGCACACTTGAGCCTAATTTGCACTACCGGTGCATTGATAAGTAAAATGCAAAGCATGACTATACTTTGAACATTCTGTCTTAACATAGAGTTTTGCCAATGATATGCTTGCATTCCCTATATTTCCACTCTCTAATACAATTTCAAACTCAACCTTTCTTAGCTGAAATTCAATTACATTTTGATATAATTGCCTATCACTCAGAATTATAATAAACTTGTTTAACTATGAGAGCTAGCCTCATAAGTAGAAAAATACCTTGTATGCTTAGTTTGCGTTCAGTTTGGCAAATGGGTAACTGTAATATGAACACATTTGTTGGTGTTGCATGTGTAGTTTCTAGCCCTGGTCACATATATTTTCACTAACCTTGAAATATTTACTATCTTTAGTATAAGCATAACATAGATTCAATACCTCTTGTGCTAATATACTTCTATTGGAGCTTACAATAGTTCATACTCTATGCAGTTGATTCTTTCTGGAGTAGATGGTGCAGTTGACTTCATAATCCCTTGGAAGACAGTTGTAAAACAGGTTCTTTAGAGTTTACATTTTTTGGCACCTCCCTTGTGAAATAAATGAGTTTGTGATCCCCATAAATGATTCCTTGCGAGCAAGCAAGTGCTACAAGTTTCATAATCCCTATTGATAGATATTTGTTAAACAAACACAGGCAAGTTATTCTGTACACGTAATTTCTCTCTTTACCAGAGGACTTTTTTTTTGCCCCTTGGTTTCACATTTTGCCTATCCATTTGATAGGCCGGTTTGTCCTGCGGTAGGTGGACCTGAAGAACCGGGTTTTAGAACCCAGCGGTGCCAGGGGCCCGCCCAAAGTCTTCGAGTGCACCTGTCTTAGAATACAGAGACACGGGATACTTCTCGGTGACGTCAAAAATCTAATTTATTGGCTGAAACCAGGAACAGAAGTTCTACGAAGTACGACACAAGTAGGTTTGTCAGAATCTGCTCAATTTTCGTATTGCGAGACATCATCTTTTATGCTAAAAATCACATTCCTGACAAACACCCATTATTTACGAATTGTCAAATCATAAGTACATTGCAAAAGGTATCGCATGACAACAAACCCACTTTTCAATTGTCCAGCCCACCATCAATTACACGGGAAAGCCCAACATTCTTGCTCGGACAGGCCGGACAAACCCATAATAAAAGACCACAACCCAAACCATAAACAGACCATAAAAGAAGGAACAGAAACAGATGTGAAGCAAGATAAAGGGTGTGTGGGTGTACAATAAACTCAACAATGTCCTGTTCTTTGATCTCTATCTCGATCAACTACCGGACAAGGAACTTGCTTAGCAAGGTTATCTTCAGGCAACAGGGTCAGTTCGCTCAGGTCACCTGAGAGTCAGCTAAAGTGTACGTGTACCAAAGACTCGTTCGGCCGTAGTCATCGGCCTATGTGAAGGCAACCACAAAATGGCTGCCATACACAAAATGGAACCCAAGGATTCAGAACGGAATCCCTAAATACGTAGTGAATCCATCGGTCTAACATGGCGAAATCACTCGTACTTGCCGCACTCACTAGTTACGGTCCGCTACTATCAAATTCGTAATGAAACCATGACCTTTATGAAACGGGTTCAGAATTCACGGAACCTCAGACCCTCCTTTTGCCCTTACATAGGCAACAACCTAAACTCACGTCAATCTGAATCCAGGTCTATATTCATCAGATCATCAAGATGTTGCTGGAGCATCATCCTAGTACTTAATAAATCTCTCGAGACAGGTCTCCTTGCACACGTAGTAGCACAAAGACCACATATAGCAGGAGCACACTGTACATAAAGACAGAACAGGAAAAGAATAGCTAAAGCCATCCCAATGATCATCAGAATCTTCCATCCCCAATTGGATAACAATTCCCAAAACTATCCCATCAACGACCAATCTCCTTCGTCCACATGTACAGACTCGGAGATCTTATGTAGCTTGAAAATGGCCTGTTACACTGTCGGAGCATTGTCTGGAATGCAAATGCAGCAGCTCGATTGAATCAGTTTACATACCCCTCCTCTATCTGCAAGTATGACTTCTAACGCAACTCGATTCTGCAACGTCATAAGACGATCCGAATGGAGATCAGCAGTCAAATTACTAAGGGCACCAACAGTCTCAACTACAGTGGACTCAACCACTCTCGTCAATTGCCGTGTGTTCCTACTGTTGACCATAGGTCCCCAAAATGGCAGGAAACCCTTTAGAAAATCTCCCAATTCTTGTCCTGTAGTATCTTCCTTACTGAAGACACCTCTAGCAATTCTCGTTCTGTTGTAATCTGCTGCGGCAGTATACGTAGGGGGAAACAGGAACGAAACATAACATGTTCCCGAAAAATCAGGGGGCAACCATGTATATGCTCTATCATAGCAGACAAAATACGTACCCTTAGCTGCTAAAAACGGTGAGGAAGTCTGGGACGCAAAAACATACGTCTCAGTACAAACACTCTTCCCTAACTGAGCTCTCGGATTCTTGCCATTACCTTTCAGACAAAAATGGCCATGATGGGGTACGATCCAAATCGGAGATGACCTTTTCCCTCGCTGCTTTCACTCAGACTAACACCATATCCAGTCACGTTCCATCCAATATAAGCTAGTGTCTCATCTTTAGGAATAGTCTCATAGGAATTAATTCCTCTAATCATATCTACTATTCCTTTCACCAGAGCACTATTACTCGGATTATCTTTCATGGAACGCAGGGGATAAACTTCATGGGCATAGATGAACATCGTCCTATACGCCCATACACAACCATTAAAGCTGAATGGCAGGACCAAATAAGGAATAACTTTATCCGTAGTATGAGGCATAAGACCACACGCCCAAAAATTAGTGGTGTTGACTACTAACTGATGCTGATGCAGAAGTTGTACAAAGGAATTATTAACAAATTATTTTCTTCTAACAGATTCATGTTCAGGCAAAGGATGAAAAGAATGCGAAGAAATAGTAGTAGGAAAAGGCATAGGTTGTGTAGTGGGTGCAAACGTCACTTGAAAAGAGAAAATTACATATCCCATCAAAAACATCGTCATACTAAGTAGCATAAAAAGACACGTTATCAAAAAACATTTGCTACTCATTCATTTACACATTTTTCTCTTAAAGTTCATTTCTTCAACAGCTCTCTCGATCTCAAAAAACTCCATCCTCTAACCGTGCTGTTCGCAGCAGTTGGTTCTCTTCTGCTCAGATGTACGTCTGTATGTCCCAGGGAACGCCCTAGAACAAACCAGAACCGTCAACCTTGTGTCTACCGGCTGTACACTCTGAAGGCTTTATACCGCGACCCTACAGCTGAACCCGGATGGCGGTTCGAAAAACAAAAATAGGTCAAAACAGCTTTTCGGATGAGAGAGCGTAGTTTCAAAAATAGAAAGAAATCACTTTATTAGTCCATCGAATCTCGGTCGTAAATTATAGCGCCCTTTACCAGGCAATGTCTGATCACGAAACAACAACTCAGGCTCAGTAATGTCTAGTCTCAAAGAAGGGGACACAGCTGCTTGCAAAATAATGTTGTCTTCACGCTCAGAGCTTGTCCCAACCAAACGCGCATCACTGAATGGAATGAAACGTGGCACAGTCTCAGTCTCTGAATCACCAACACCTTCCTGGACCCACTGGGCGTACGGCAGAGGCAAATAAACCCTCTTACAATGTACGCCGTGGATCCAGTTCTTCTTGCTGTGAACTCTCACTGCGGTACGCGTCGATAACAGGACCTGATAGGGGCCAGTCCAGCGGGGCTGATCGTTCTTTGTCCGCTGAAAATTCCGCACTAGAATCCACGAACCAGGTTCGATGGCGTGTCCTGGATCTTCAGATGCTTGTGGCAATGTATTGTAAACCTGTTGGTGTAAGACACGCAATTTAGCCGTCAAATCATACAAATAGTCGATCAGCACAGGATGTTCAATCTCGCTAAACTTTGTCGGCCTCGGCACTCCCCATATATTTGCAGGGCGACCAAATACGATCTCGTAAGGGCTAAGGCCCACTCAAGAGTGCACTGTAGTTCTAGTTGACAAAAGTGCCAATGGCAAAGCATCGGGCCATTGGAGACCAGAGCTCGACTGAATCTTGGCTAACTTTAGCTTTAAAGTGCCATTGTAGCATTCGACTAAACCAGCTTATTGGGGGTGATTTGCAGCATGAAATTTCTGCTTGATGCCCAAACCTTCACACACTCTCTTCATAACTTGACCCACAAATTCCCTTCCATTATCACTCCACACCATCCTTGGCAAACCATATCTGGGGAAAAATTCCTTGAGCAGGGCTTTAGCTGTGGACAAGGCAGTATTATCTTTCAGGGGTATGCTTCTACCCATCTCGAAAAGGCACAAACAACTACAAGGACGTATTTTAAGTTGTTACATCTTTCCATGTGTATAAAATCCAATTGCAGCACCTCAAAAGGATACTTCAGAGGCGCAAAGTGCCCAGCTGGAGTTGGAGTTCCCGTGCCAGGATTATACATCAGACAAACCATGCAATTCTTGACCAGATTCTCCGCACACCTACGAATTCCAGTATTCTGCCATACTGGAGCCAACAACTTACAAATCCCTTTCGCACTAATGTGAGCCATTCCATGCGCCATTGTAATCACTGCAATATGAGTAATAAAGGGGTGGGCCCTTAGAACTCCAGGACCTGGGTCCATATAACAGTACAAAGAAGAAAGGGTCCGAGTTACAATGTGACTAATATGCTAAATCAATTCTGTATCATATCATACAGACATTCACCACAAATACATTTGCCACAAATTGGTACGAATTTTTAAAGAAGAATAGTAATCAAGATGAAAATTGCATTTATTTGTGCAATATTGGTATTTGCGTACGTTATTCAACCTGTTGTATATCAAATATTTAGAAAACAATACTTAAATGTAATTATAAAGTCATTACATTCAGAGTGCTCTCAGTAAGAAGGGGAGGGGAAGAGCAAAAGTTGTGAGGGACCGGGTAAAGGTGGTATGACTTTTTAAGGACATCACGTTAAAATCAAAGCACGCCTTTACAATCGAAAGGAACAAGAGGTTCCAAAGTTACATCACACATAGGTCAAATCAATATATTTCTTTGTGTCCTGTGGTGTGTTCAGATGGCGTAGTCTACGTTTCGACCCCCATGTACGCTAGAAGGGTTATTATTGCCTCATGTTGGGGTCTTCATCAGGACAGTGATATGGAGAGCCTACAAAGATAATACGGAGGCTAAGGTTAAATTGAAATAGTGAGCAGTCTTTGTGGTGAACGAACTGATTAAGAAAAAGGATTACATACATCAATGGACGGTCGTCATCTGTGCCATCTGAGGGTGGGCCTGGGCGTGCTCCTGTGTATTCTGTTAATACATAATATTGACGAATGGACATCCTTGTGTCGATTGTCGTGTCAGGGTTCAGTCCTGGTATTCAAAAAGACTCAGCGCGCCGTTCTGGGAAGGTTAACAAATGCCGCCATTAGATATACAGAGGGACTGTGAACCTGCTCAGTCACTGCGCGAAGCGTGAGCAAGGGAGCGTCTAGTAAAGAGTAGGATACTTCGAAAAGGCTAAGGGAGTCTGTGAAAACGTTTTTGTACCTCAGTGGTGGAGAGTTCTTTACTGATGGTAATTTGCACAGATAAAACACATGATTGATAGGGTCAACAGAATGGTACAGTACATGTACGAGTTTCACAAAACACAATATCGTTATTGCGCAACCTACACATCACAATGTTGTATCAAGATAACATGCAGCATGAAATTGTGGTTATCTTATAGTGTACGTAATGTCTATTAAGCAATCACATCCAATGTGAATTTGAAAGAAAGGGCAACATAAGAGTTCAGATGTATACCCTGTACTGTAATAAATCAGGTTTGGGAAGTCACAGTCCTTCATGCAGGGCGCTCGTTCTGGGTTTATACCAGCCATTTGGGCAAAATTAGCATCTAGTTCATTAAGCCCACGGGTGATAGTTTTAAATAGGTACATCCATTTGCATTCTCTGATATTTAAAATGGTATTCAGATTGCCTCCACGTGGTCCCAGTGAGATCGTTTCAAGTACCAACCATCTGATGGACTCTGGGGTGTGGTTCTTGTCTTTAAAGTTTTCCACTAGTGGAGCCCCCGCCGTGGAACAGCGGATTCTGCTACAATGTTGGAATATTCGATTTTTTATTTTTTGCTTCGTTTGTCCAACGTACATCAGGTCGCATGGGCACAGGATGGCATAAATAACACCACTCGTGTTGCAATTTGTAAAAGATTTCAAATCTATAGTGAGGTTGTTTTGAACTATTTGCTTGGTTTCCAAGCATGTAGGGCATGCTTTACATGTCGTGCATTTAAAGTGGCCCACCACCTCGGGTAAATTCCATAATCTTTTAATAGTAGGTGCCTGTGGAGTGTCCAGCATTGATCGTACCACATGGTCCCTTACACTTTTCGCCTTTTTGAAGGCATGCATCGGTGGATCAGGGCTCTCTAGAGTATCCGCAATCAATCCCCAATGTTTGTTGACTATTTTTCGTATTTCATTGCTTTTGGTGCAGAAAGTTGTTACGCAGATCATATGTTCTTGAGAAGTTGTACGCGTTTTAGGTACCAACAGAGTTGATCTGTCTTGTAACCATGCTCGTTTACGTGATCTTTTTACGAGACCCTTGGGGTATCCTCTGTCTATTAAGCGATTGATCAAGTCTTCGGATTCTTTAAAGAAGTCCTCCTTGAGGGAACAGTTTCTCCGTATGCGGAGAAATTGACCAAAGGGTAAGTTGTCCCTTTGTCCTCTGGTGTGGTGGCTCGTGTATCTCAGAAGGGAGTTTCTTTTAGAAGGTTTCCTAAAGAGGGTGGTATAGAGGTGGCCTTCGCCCACTTTTATGCTGATATCAAGGAAGTCGATGGATTCTTTACTCATGTTCATTGTGAATTTTATATCATCTGATTGATTGTTTAGCCATTCCATGAATGCGTGCAGAGCGTCTTCGTCACCTGTCCATGTCATGAGAACGTCATCTATATAACGATGCCAGGTGGAAATCATGTCACGGTATGGATTCTCTTGTGATAAAATGCAATGATGTTCGTATTCCGACATGTACAAGATAGCCAGGTCCGGAGCGAATGCAGCGCCCATTGCAACTATTTTGCTTTGGATGTAAAATTTATTCTGGAACATGAAGAAATTTTTTGTCATTGCAATTTCTAGTAAATCAACTATGAATTCTGTTGGGACTCCAACTGGTTGTTCACGTCTGTTAAGAACTATTTTAATACACTCCAATGCTGGTCTCTGGGGGATGCTGCTGTATAACGAGACAATGTCCATTGTTACCAGGATTTGGCTATTTTTGTTGAAAGGTGTTTGGTCTATAAGATTGATGACTTGCATCGTATCTCTGAGGTAAGTCGGGGTTGCTTCTGCTAGTGGTTTTAAGAAGACATCCACATATTTACAATGTGGTTCTAGGAGTGATCCACAGCCTGAGATGATCGGGCGTCCAGGTGGTTTCACTGGATTCTTATGTACCTTAGGTAGTACGTATATGGTAGGTGTCCTGGGTTGTTCTACATTGAGGTATTGGAGTTCCTTGTTCGTCAGGAGTCCCATCTCAAGGGCTTTGTGCGTAAGGGCCACAATCTCCTTCCGTATCTCCTGCGTGGGGTCTCGTGCTACTGGTCTGTAGCTGATGCCATCCGTCAGTTGCAAGTAGATCTCTGTCTTATAATCTTCTACATTCAGCATGACAATGGATCCCCCTTTATCCGCCGGTTTGATTACCACCGACTTGTTGTTTTTGAGTGATTCCAATGCTGCCCTCTCTTCAGCAGTAATGTTATGTTTCACATAGGATCTGTTTCCAAGTGTTTCGAGAACGTCCCTCAACACCACGCTTTCATAAGTCAAAAACTAACGTGATTGGTCCGCCAATGACGAGCCCACTTTTCAACTAGCACCCAGTGGCTGCACCGCGAGCATCGACAGATGCATCAAGGCAGCTAGGAGCACTGACGGCCACAACCTCACCACGATGAGGTAAGTGATCGCACCATGATTTGTGGATTGTGTAAAGTACCCCGATGCAATACCCACTGCAGGACTTTTATAAGACCATGAGTCCCCGTCCGAATTTTATACGGCGTTCGTGTTTTATTGTTCTTCAAACCTGTGCCCATAATGTTTCCCATGCGATCCTTGAGACTCTGATTACTTTAAATGTGTACTTGAAATCCAAGGGACTCTAATCCAACCATTAGTCCCGTCCAGCTTAAATAATGATACTTTTCCAGCATGACGCCTTAAGCGCCCCTCTCCACCACCATGAATGTTTTGCAAAAATCTGCCCGCATAAATCATTTTTGACGGACTGCTCCAACAGCCTCAGTCCCTCTGTATATCTAATGGCGGCATCTGTTTACCTTCCCAGAACGGCGCGCTGAGTCTTTTTGAATACCAGGACTGAACCCTGACACGACAATCGACACAAGGATGTCCATTCGTCAATAAGGAACAGTGTCCAATTAAGTTCTCCCCTCCTAACATTTATTTTTGATTCATTCTGGCCTCACAGCCACACAGCCCTTTGAAACCTATTTCCCACATATTATGTATTAACAGAGTACACAGGAGCACGCCCAGGCCCACCCTCAGACGGCACAGATGACGACTGTCCATTGATGTATGTAATCCTTTTTCTTAATCAGTTCGTTCACCACAAAGACTGCTCACTATTTCAATTTAACTTTATCTTTGTAGGCTCTCCATATCACTATCCCGATGAAGACCCCAACATGAGGCAATAATAACCCTTCTAGCGTACATGAGGGTCGAAACGTAGACTACGCCATCTGAACACACCATAGGACACAAAGGAATATATTGATTTGACTTATGTGTGATGTAACTTTGGAACCTCTTGTTCATTTCGATTGTAAAGGCGTGCTTTGATTTTAACGTGATGTCCTTAAAAAGTCACACCACCTTTACTCGGTCCCTCACAACTTTTGCACTTCCCCTCCCCTTCTTTCTGAGAGCACTCTGAATGTTATGACTTTATAATTACATTTAAGTATTGTTTTCTGAATATTTGATATACAACAGGTTGAATAACGTACGCAAATACCAATATTGCACAAATAAATGCAATTTTCATCTTGATTACTATTCTTCCTTTAAAAATTTGTAACAATTTGTGGCAAATGTATTTGTGGAGAATGTCTGTATGATATGATACAGAATTGATTTAGCATATTAGTCACATTGTAACTCGGACCCTTTCTTCTTTGTACTATTGTAACCACTGCAAGCACAAACGCATCAGGTAACAACCATCGCTGATGTTCTGACAACTCAATCCAACAACCAGTCGAATCCAATGTTCCCGTACTCTCTCTCCATACACTCAATTCTTTCTCCGTAGCTTTAGCCTGAATTGACTTCACACTCTCTATCGTATCCTCACACGTTCCTCTATCCGGAACCCATCTTGCTGGACCCACAACATACATTCGACTCATCACATCTTTCGCCGTCTCTTTCGCAACTTCATCCGCAAACGCATTACCACGACCAACGTCATCTGTAACCTTCCTATGTGCACTGCATTTCACGATCGCAACTTGCATCGGTAACGTAAGTGACTCAAGAAGTTCATTCACCAACTGACCATGCTGAATTTTCGTACCATGAGACGTCAGGAACCCACGTTCCTTCCACAAGCGACCAAAACTATGAGCCACACCAGACGCATACTGACTATCGGTATACACAGTCACTCTCTTTCCTTTCGACAACACACACGCTCTCGTTAGTGCAATCAACTCTGCTGCTTGAGCAGAATTTTGTGGGAAACGTGCAGCTTCAACAATTGTATGCAAAGTCGTAACCGCATATGCTGCAGTCGTATAACCATTCGGAACCTTGAAACATGAACCATCTACCCATAGAGTACCATCAGATTTTGCTAGAGGAGTATCTTTCAAATCAATTCTACCCTTCGTTTCTTCCTCTGTCCTAAGAAGGCAATCATGCTGTTCCTGAACATCCGTCTCTACAGAAATCGGCAACAACGTAGCTGGATTCAACGTGTTGCATCGCTTTATATGCACATGACTCGCCAAAAGCGTCAACTCGTAAACTGACAATCGAGCACTAGTCAAGTTCTGTGTCTTTGTCCTGTTTAACAAGGTATCCACTGCATGTGGAACGATCACAATCAACATATTATCCATTACCAAGCAGGCAGACTGTCGAAAAGAAACAGCTGCTGCTGCTGTAGCTCTCAAACAACTCGGCAACGCTCTAGCTACCGGATCCAAAGTCGACGAGAAATACGCACATGGACGCTGTTTATCGCCGAACTGCTGAGTCAGGACTGACAATGCACATCCCTCTCTCTCGTGAACATAGAGTGTAAAAGGCTTACTGTAGTCGGGGGTACCCAACACAGGAGCCGAACACAACGCATTACGCAATTCAGAAAAACTCTTCTGACATTCGTCAGACCAAGGAAAAGGATTCGGAGTATCCTTAAGAGTAAGCGCTAACAAAGGTTTCGCAAGTAGAGAAAAGTTTGGAATCCATTGCCTACAGTATGAAGTAATACTCAAGAAAGCACGTACTTCTCTCATTGTAGTTGGCACATTCATTTTTGCAATCGCTTGAATTCGTTCTGGGGTCAACCTTCTTCCCTCCTTCGATAAGAGATGACCTAAGTAGGTCACTTCTTGTCGACAATACTGCAACTTCGAAAGTGACACTTTATGATGGAGGTCAGACAAATGTCTCAACAACGAAACAGTAGCTACTTTACAAGTCTCCTCATCATCAGCAGCAACTAACAAATCATCAACATACTGAATAAGAGCAGCACCATCAGGCAAGAAAATCGTATCAAGCTGTGTTTTCAAAACCTGACTATAGATGGATGGACTCTCACAATAGCCTTGAGGAGCGCGTTTAAACCGAAAATTTCGGCCTACTAAAGAGAAGCCAAAAATATCTCTACTCTCCTCGGCAATCGGGATGCTGAAGAAAGCATTCTTCAGATCAATCACCGAAAACCAGGTAGCTGAAGCAGGAATCTTAGTCAGTAAAGCAGTAATATCTGGAACGACAGGAAACTGTGGCACAACAATCTTGTTCACTTCTCGAAGATCGATCACAAACCAATACACAGGCGGCTTAGAAGAATCAGTACGTTTCAGGACAGGCAAAACCGGACTATTGCACACATTACCTCTCGTTTCTGCAATCACACCTTTCTCAATCAGATCATAGATGATCGCTAAAAGCGTTCTTTCACCATCACTAGAGATCCTATATTGGGGAATACGTGGCAATCTAGCATTCACTTTCAGCGTCACAACGTATGGTGGAATCTTCAAAAGACCCACGTCATTAGGGCCAGTAGCCCAAAGAGTATCAGGGAGAGAACACAATTCCAATGGAAGCCGATCTTTAGACAAATACATCAGAGAGATCACTCTCTTACCCAATGTAAGCTGCACTCCTGAAGGAGAACATTGCAATGTCGCATACAATCTCTTCAACAAATCCAATCCCAACAAATTCTCACCACAACCTGTCGTCAAAATGAAGGGTGCTTCCAATTCACAAGGTCCAACAGAAAGAGACAAAGGACTAGAAACTGGATTACAAACTGGGGCGCCAGAAAAACCTACCAAAACATTCGTCAAGCCAGACAAAGGTACGCCAGGGAGTTTAGAGTGCATGATAGAACTCTTTGTAGCACCAGTATCCAACAGAAAAGGCTCTGACACACCTGATGTAATCACTTAAACATAAGGTCCACTCTGATCTACTGGAACTGACACAACTCCGATCTTTAGACAAATACATCGAAGAGATCACTCTCTTACCCAATGTAAGCTGTACTCCTGAAGGAGAACAAAGCAATGTCGCATACAATCTCTTCAACAAATCCAATCCCAACAAATTCTCACCCCAACCTGTCGTCAAAATGAGGGGTGCTTCCAATTCACAAGGTCCAACAGAAAGAGACAAAGGACTAGAAACTGGATTACAAACTGGGGCGCCAGAAAAACCTACCGAAACATTCGTCAAGCCAGACAAAGGTGCGCCAGGGAGTTTAGAGTGCATGATAGAACTCTTTGCAGCATCAGTATCCAACAGAAAAGGCTCTGACACACCTGATGTAATCACTTCAACATAAGGTCCACTCTGATCTACTGGAACTGACACAACTCCCTCTCTATGCCTATGGCTGTCCTAGCAATCATTACCGTCGACATTCTCGCTCTCAACATAGTAATCGTCAGCATAGTACTGAGTCGATCTACCGGAGGCAACATTCTGCTGATCAAAAAAATTCATCGTATTCTGTGGAGGAAAGGAACGTGCATTCTGGGGGAACACACCACGTCCTCTACTTCTAGGAACTTGCTGAACACCTCAACCTCTCACACCAGACGCACCATTCGTACGTTGTAACAGAACCGGACAACTGCTCTTGAAGTGACCTTCTTCTCGACAATACGCACACTGATTAGGGCCTGGAGGAACACGCTGCTGAAAAGACTCGGGCCTTTGAGATCCTCTCTGAAATTGCTGAGGTTGCTGAAACTCACGCTGATTATAACGAGGCGGATACGCCTGTTGCAAAAGAACCTTCATCTTTAAATCCTTAGTCTTTCTCTCTGCTTTATCTTTCTCATCCTTATCCCTATTCTCGTAATATTGTGCAGTAGCCAATATCTGGGCCGACGAAGAAACAGCCCATGAACTCTCCGAATCCTTCAATTTATTACACAATTCCGGAAGCAAGTTATGAACAAACTTATCTACGAACAACCGTTGGCCACCTTCCGTACTCATGTCTTGACCACTGTGATCTATAAACGTCTCTTCAAACCTAGTGAAGAAATCAGACACACTTTCGTCTTTCTTCTGCTTGCATGCAGACAATTTATCCCAAGTCACTCGCATAGCAGGCATCAAAGTCTTCATATAATTAATAATCCTACCAGGGAGTTCTACAACTAAAGCTTCAGGTGTAGCTCCACCACCTTGAGGAGCATCTGCAGCAGTAATGTTAGCCCACGTATCACCCAACTCTTGCGCATGATCCACATGACGAATCTATCCCTACAAAGGTTGAGGAACCACATTACCAAACAACATATCTATATCGGCTTAATTCATAATGCATGTTTCAGCTGTCTGCGACATCTCTTTGTAATACCCTGCAGGATTCTTGCGGGGGTCAGGTAAAGTCTGTTTAAGGGCCAAAACTTCAGCTCTCTTCCACGGAACATGTACCCAAACCCGCTGAAAATGAGCTTCCACAGCTGCAATTCCATTGTTAACATCGGCCTGAACTGCCTCTTTCCATACCGGAGGAACCTCTCTCATTGGATACTGTTGCGCTTTTCTCCTAACAGAAGAATCAGGCTCAAACAACGACCGAGAAGGATGCTTACTCCTAAACGCAAGCAACGTCACAACTGCTTTCTCAACATCGGAACCCACTATCGTTCCTTTCGCAAACTCGGACTCTACATTAAACAACTCCGACGGAGTCTGACCCAACTCACCATCTTCCCATTCTTCACGGAGGAAAGTACACATCATACCGAAGACATATCTCTGCTTCGGTGCTTCCCATTGACGGAAGACATCCATAACCGACTCTAAATCATATCTCAAAGAATGGGTAACCCACTTACGAGCCATATGATCCAACACTGCCCATTCTTCGGGACCAGGAAACTGGCTACGCAACTGTTTACGCTTAAATACAGGAGTCACACTCAATGACTCAAAGAAAGGAGACAAAAGAACAGTAACAGTATCAGTCATTCTCTGTCGAAAAGAAGGAGAAGCTGTCATAAGGACAGGAGGCAAAGCAGGCTGAGATAAAGCATACATAGGAGTAGTAGCAGAAGGAGTAGCAGAAGAAGCAGCAAATACAGGAGAAAAAGTCGTAGGAATTGGAGGCGGATCTGATAGAGAAGGCTGCGCCAGAAGAGAAGGAACCAGCTGAAGAGGAGCTGGCGGCTGTGCAACAACAGGAGGCTGAACAACTGGAGGCTGCGCAACTAAAGGTTGCGGAGGTGCCGTAGCACTCTGCACATAAGGGGGTGGCGAACTCAACAAATGTGATATCAAAGGACCTTTTCAGGGTCCTTCGTTGCACCTTGTAGAAGAGGTGACAAGGCTGGATAACATTTATTGATGGCCATTTTATGTTGCCTATGCAACTGCTCACTCGCTTGTTCTTCTTCATTATCTTTAAACTGTACAGCAACCTGCATTATCGATATACCCTTCTCTATTTTATTTCTTTTCGCTAGTTTAATTTCTCTCTGTTTGGCTTCCTTTTGCCAGAGGCGGAAAAAGTCAAACATCGCCGGCCGGGCTTTCTTCTTAAATAGTTTAACTTCCAGATTATCTAAAATGTCTGTGTCATAGCTACCATGTTGGGGCCATTTTAAAACACTGTCTTTCCTAGTGTATCAGACCCACAATTCATTATACGTAATGGGGCCCACACATGTTTAGAATAGAGCTCATAAGTCGGAGTTCCAACCGGAGGTATCGGACACGAGTCCTTCAATCGGGAATCCCTGTTACAACTACAACAAAATATCTTTCCAAATTTGCTAAGACCAGGCATCTTCGCTCACTAGTCTAGCTTCAAACTTCAAGGGATTACCAAACACGATAGTCTCCCAAATATACGAGTCCCTCTGCTTTGGCACTTGCAAGTTCCAAATCAAAGATCCCAAAGGAAACCAAAAACTAAGGACTGGGAACGTTCCACTCATACTCAACTGAAGTATCGATCACGTCACTAGAAGACCCGTCTATCGTCTCGCTCTACAAATCGTCACAAAGGGTCCAAGACAGGGCGAGAATCAGGGCAGCAGTCCTACGTAGCTGTCGGAAAGCGGGAAGACTCGCAGTAAAAACCTTCAGTCCACGTTCGACATGCCGGGGTCGATGGAGTGGGGGCCGTCTTCCAGAATTTCCTCACGAAGCTCCTCACGATCTTCAGGCTTGGACCGGTACCACTGAAGTCGCCCCACGTTGGGCGCAAACTGAAGAACCGGGTTTTAGAACCCAGCAGGGGCACGCCCAACGTCTTCGAGTTCACCTGTCTTAGAATACAGAGACACGGGATACTTCTCGGTGACGTCAAAGATCGAATTTATTGGCTGCAACCAGGAACAGAAGTTCTGCGAAGTACGACACAAGTAGGTTCGTCAGAATCTGCTCAATTTTCGTATTGCGAGACATCGTCTTTTATGCTAAAAATCATATTCCTGACAAACACCCACTATTTACGAATTGTCCAATCATAAGTAACATTGCAAAAGGTATCGCATGACGACAAACCCACTTTTCAATTGTCCAGCCCACCATCAATTACACGGGAACGCCCAACATTCTTGCTCGGACAGGCCGGACAAACCCATAATAAAAGACCACAACCCAAACCATAAACAGACCATAAAAGAAGGAACAGAAACAGATGTGAAGCAAGATAAAGGGTGTGTGCGTGTACAATAAACTCAACAATGTCCTGTTCTTTGATCTCTATCTCGATCAACTACCGGACAAGGAACTGGCTTAGCAAGGGTAGCTTCAGGCAACGGGGTCAGTTCGCTCAGGTCACCTGAGAGTCAGCTAAAGTGTACGCGTATCAAAGACTCGTTCACCGTAGTCATTGGCCCATGTGAGGGCAACCACAAAATGGCTGCCGTACACAAAATGGAATTCAGAACGGAATCCCTAAATATGTAGTGAATCCATCGGTCTAACATGGCGAAATCACTCGTACTTGCCGTACTCACTAGTTACGGTCCGCTACTATCAAATTCGTAACGAACCCATGACCTTTATGAAACGGGTTCAGAATTCACGGAACCTCAGACCCAGTGGTTAATGACTGTAAGGTGTGCTTCTCAGTAATAGTACTGAAGTACAGGGACTGTAATCTCACCATCGTGCCACCACCTCATTAGTTAATGGAAACCTATTCTCTGGGTTTTCGCATCCAAGAGGAGTGTTCTCACGACTGCTTCCACTGCTCAAAAGCACACCATTGGGAACAGGTATGGTGTATTTTGAAGGACATATAAAAAACAGCATAATGCCATCATCTTGTAAAGGGGCGCCTTTCCCAGTAATGTCAGTGGTAGAGACCTCCAATGTTGCACATCATAAAAGAGTTGTCTGAGAGGAGGTTATAAAATGTGGGTGTGGAAAATCATAGGATCTCTGGTGACATATATACCCAAGTTCTGAATTTTCTCCATAACCACCCTTGCCGCACATGATCTACTAATGTGCAGAGTGGTGCCGTGTAGGAAATATATCATGGATTTATCCTAATTTATGGGATACCCCCAGTATTGTTGATATAAAGCATAAATGTGGAGTATCCTATGTAACGAGGGGTAAGGTTCTGCTACGTAAAGGAAAATATCATCCGCATATAGGGAGATCCTATCTTCCCAATCTCCTGATCCTTTAGTCGCCTGACCAGCAGATCACCATGTATCCAGACCACCAGCATTTCAAGAACTAAAGCAAAGATCAGTGGAGAGAGGGGGCAGCCCTGCTTCATGCTTCCCTGTAAGGTAAATACCACTGATCTACCTTCATTTACTGTCACCTGTGCCAGGGGGGCTGTGTATTGGAGACGTGCCCAGGATAAAAACTTTGGCCCGAACCCTTGCCTCTCTAAGACTGCAAAGAGGAAGGGCCACTCTATCATATAAAATGCCATTCTAGCATCTAGCAACACCACTGCAACATCTTCCTGCACATGTCCCACCCTTCCTAGTATCCCCTGTAGGTTCCATTAATTTAGCACAGTATTCCACCAGGCATTAACCCTGACTGATTGGGATGTATTAATGTACCTTACACCAGGGCAAGTCTGAGTGCTAACATTTTGGCCAAGATCATGACCCAGGCATTCAGTAAGGAGATCGGCCTATAAGACGTACAGCTGTAAGGTGATTTTCTGGCCTTATGAATCACTACATTATTAGCAAGTCCCTGGTTTTCTGGATATCTCCCTGCCTCTAAGTTCTTCTTAAACATCTTCACCAAATAGGGCAATCTTAGATGCTCTCAGTTTCTATAATTCGATTGGGAGGACAATAGAACCCATTGCGTTTCCTGCGTTTAAGGGTCGTATTCCCTAGGTCACTTCACTTTTGGTGAGATATGCCTCCAACATATCTCTATCCATCGGCCTTAAGGTTGGTGTTGTAAGGGTGGCTAATAGGTCCCGTCGAGCCTCTATGGTAACCCGTAGCAGTGGAGAATACAATTCCATGTAATATGTCACGGAAGTATCAACGAGGCCTTTTCTATCTTTCACGGAGAGTCACGTTTCTATGACAACCTCAAATACCCACTTTGATGTCGATTAACTATTAATTAGGTATGCCAGAAGTTTACCTGCCCTATTTACCACTTAGTATAAGCGCTGCAAGGTTGCTCAATATCTAACTCTAGCTGCATTTTCCACTACATCCCTATATTCGTTTCTCTTAATGTTCAGTTTATGCAGCACCTCAGTGTAATTATTTCTCCTATCAATTCAGTTTCAAGGAGTTGGATATACTTTTCCAACTGCTCTAGCTGCACCCTTTTTTTCCTTTTTGTGTCCTGCTACCAGTGAAACAACCTGGCCTCTTATTACTGTTAAAGGCCTCCCATAGGACTCGAGTCGAATCTACTGAACATTCATTTTCTTGGAAGTATTGTGGCCTTCTTCAATTCGATTCGACTACATGGCACCATCAAATTCCAGGGATTAAGTAGTGCCACCTGGCCTCCCGATTCCGTTTGTCTACCATAGATTGTCCAGAGTAGGGAGCGGTCTGTGATTCCCTGGGGAGGGGAATCAATGCACTAAATGTTGGGAGTTGCCATCAGTCCAAATATATAATCTATGCATGATAAGCTACCATCTGCTCCTGAGTGTAAGGTATATTGATGGGCCTCCGGGTTAGCATACAACATTTGTCCACTCGGCCCAAAGCTGACAAAAACTCCACCAGGACCTTGCTCGAGAGTGTTCTGTGGGTGGCTGACTGTCATCCCATCCCCATAAAGCATGACTGATCTTTACCACACCTTTGTGGTTTGATCAAGTCCCTTACAAGTTCACTGGTTACTCCAAATTTACATTATGGATCTAGAGTGTCCTCAAGTTCTAGTAGAGCTGGGCCAAGGACCCCTTCGCTGCCACAGTCTTGGGCATGTCCTTTCCAATGTCTCTAGGTTCATGGTTCCGTAGCTGTCCTCGAGATCTGCACTCCCCGCCACCCTTCTGATGGCTAGCGTGTTTGAATGATGACTCCCTGTCTTTACACAAATGTTTCCGAAAACATGTCCATTTAAGATGCCAAGGTTCTGTTAAGGCAGTGCCCAAACCTTGCTCACCCTACCATTTTCCCATGCTTCTAAAGACATGACAACTCATTAGTTTTAACCGGAACCAGATAGCAAGGGTATGCACATTTTACGATGTATCCTAAGAGAAGCCCCCCCTAATTATCCTCTGGTGACTCATATAATGCTTCCTGCCAAGGCACCATACCTCGTATTAAGGCAACTCTTCATGCTCACTGCTAGCCCTTCCTACCAATGAATGTGTACACTGACTAATCAAACCAAAAGTGGAACCCCCAAAAAATGTTTATAGTAACAACCTCAAAAAAAAATCGCCGAAAGACCCTCATTCACTAGTAACCACTTGTGGTATCACCAGTGGTATGATTCATCATTGGGTCGTAATTCCAGGTATCCAGTGTACCGGATGGGCCCAACCTTCATGAGGATGGAGTGTTCTTAGATATTCTTTAATTTGATCTGATGTTAAAATAATTACAATTGCCTCCAACTCTTGGTTAGTTTTTATTATTTAGCGGAGTTGGGATAAGGTTAAAAACAGAAAGAGATTTAAACATGGGAATGAGCCAATGATATCTTGCATCTGTCAAGGTCAATGGCCAACATATTTCAATCACGTCTTGTGGCTTTTGTCAGGACACTTACCTGAAAAAACATAATAAAGCATGAACAGAAACCTGGACAACATCGTTTTAAAGGTCATACGTTCTAGAACCCCTAGTTGTGACATCTTGATTACCTCCCATAGGTGACCTATGAAAAGTATGATCACCACCAGTGGATAACAGTATTGTTAAAAGATGGCCATGTACCGGGGAACTCCTTAACAAGTCACATAGAAGTAAAAGTGGAGGGCAAGAGTAAAAATGTCACAATTAGCGGATGCTTTTCTATGAACACATCAAGGAATAAGTGCACGAATTTATTAAGTTCGCATGCAGATCGTGAAAGGGTAAGAAACTAAATAAAACTGCCCTTTCAGAGTATTGCACTTGAACGCCTACCAAGCCCAAACAGACGAATGCAGGCCACAGATCATTTGTTTATTCTTCCTACTTTTCAACTGTTCTTTTGCTGACCTGACTCTATATCTGTAATATATGTAATAGATGATGCTTATTTTTCATTGTATTTCTATTCTCTTTTTTTCTAGGTCCACCCTGCTGATATATTTCTTACATAACATTTTATGCCGGATTTGTGCAATCTCTATGTAATATAAAGAAGAGATGCTGCTAAATTTTGATTCAATTGTGCTTTTTGAACTCCAGAAATACAAATCACAGAGAATGACTGCAACATGGATCCATTCTCTGAGCCATCTTGCCTCTATTTAATGTGTTTTCCATTTAGTGAATCAATTTCATGTTTATGGTTTGGGCAGGACTCATAAATGTTTTTAGTACATAATACAAAAAGAAATTCTGATGCTTTTGCAAAATCTGCTATATTGCTCCACAGTTCAATAGTTTTAGTCTATAACATACGTTGTGGTGCTTTAAAATTGAACTATACTGAATACATAATAAAAAAAACCAATGTTTTTAGGAATGGTGATTGGTTGAATTTCAAAGTCAAACGCATGAGGAAGGTAAGATCTGACAATTATAACTGTCTAAGTGGCAGGCAGGTTACAGGAAATTCAGAGGGAGGTAATTTCCTGTGAAAGGCTCATCCCTGATATCTCTTATGTAAGCAAGTTGAATTTGATTTTATTTGAGAGAATATTAAAATCTACGTGCTCAACCATCTTATGTCCTTCAATTGTGTCTATTTATTATTGTGCCTGACTATTAACAAAAGTGTTATCACATTCCTGTCAGCAAATGTGATCAATGAATACCTCTCTGATAATATTATTATTAATGTACAGCAGATCAGCCTTCGTCCCTTTTAATGTACCTAATCGAAACTGCTCTGAGGCTAATGCAAGGTGGTTTGCAGTGCCTTACCAAACCCTAAATAAGTACAGGCAAATAAATACAATTGCACTATAATAAAATTTAAAGGTGAGAGGTAGCAAGATTGCTAAATAAACGATCAGGGTACTGAATCATTGCCACAATATCATTTTATTGCACACTGCCCCTTTTGGCTTTAGCCTATGCCTTTATATTTACTCTGTTGAATGTAGCGTATGTTCTCTGCTTTAATGTAAAATGCCAGAATCATTTTTCCTTTTTATTTAATCTATATTGCAAATGTATCGGATGATTATCATACATACATAGACTATTTGACATACTTGAGACAACAGAAATGCTGTGCTGCATTTTTGCAACACATCTATTTGTCTGAAATGAAGTGCATTACTTTCATGAAGGCTGAGTAGAAGATTATGCAAAGAAGATAAGAGGAAAAATACAGTTCTCCCTCTCAGCAGATACTCCAAATGATATACAGAAAATACATTTAAAGTGCACATCGGTTCTAAATGAGCTATTTGCAATGATTAGAAGTAGGATAGGCTCCTCAAACATGCTTCCATCAATAGATGACTCAGGGGGCTCTAAATGTATTACAAAACTAACAGAAGAGAATCTGACCAGTCCACCAGGCTTGTCACGTGGCCCAGGTAGATATTATGACATCTTCATGCTCATGTTTCTTAACTTACCTTCTCTATTACACACAGTGACTTTTTACAGACATTTGCGTGTGTGGCCCTATAGTCACACTATCACAATAACTTGAACATTCAGGGGCAGATTTGCAGGCTCCTTTTGACACTTTTACTCCTCTGTTGCATCACTGTTTGTGATGCAGCAGTGCTGTAAACAATGTGCCACTTTGTGGCCCATTTACAACGTGTCACATCTAGGGAGAACCTTCACGTTATAAGGCCCTGCACCACATTTGGAAAGGGGCGACCGCTCGGTCCCCCCGAACGTATGGTGGAGTACCCCGATCCCCCGGGAAGCCATTTTGGGCGGGAGGCGAGTCTCGGCTGGTATGCCCGAAGCGGCGTAGCCGGGGCGTGCCTTTTCCCGCCCAAGAGGGGGCTGTCCTAGACACCTACGACGTTGGCCACGCCCCGTAGGCGGATTGGAGGAGGGTACACGCCCGCCCGAAGAAGGATAAATGGAGCAACAAGCCAAGGAAGCATCCTCTTGTTCCTGTGCTCTGAAGCTGCACCTCCCCGTTGCACGTGAGCTCGAGACGGAACGAAGAGACAATTTTGAGAATTTAATTTTGTGTTTCTTCTTTCAGCGAGTTCGAAGCTTCCTGACCTAGGACCTTGAGGAGTATCCGTGGACGATGCCTGGCAAGAAGGTCGGAAAGAGGGTCGGAACCGACCAGATGCTTCGTATGCTGATAAAGGACATGGCGGACATGAAGAAGCAGATGGCGGCAATGAATGGTGCGGGTGGACCAAAGAGAGTCATCGGACCAGCATTGCCGGGAGTGGTCCCTAACGGGAGAGGTAGAAGGGCCAAGAAGGGGGCTTCGGGTGGGGAGGCCCCGGTTCCCGAATCACCTCCAGCGAACCCGGTCACCCCGATCGAGGCCCCAGTTCCGGTCCCGAACGCGGGACAACCGATCCCTGTGGTGGTCACTCCTGTGAACGAGGAAGATATGCCTCCTGAGCTGGCTGCCCAGTTGGCGGCATGGTTGGGCAGAGATTATGAGGGGGCCACGGCTGAGGAAGCCAGGTCGATAATGAAGCAGTTGCGGCAATCGAAAGATGCTGTGAAGGCACCCTGTCCTCTTATTTCCCCGCAGGCTCCCGTGGAACAACCAGTATCGGGCGTTGGGTCGGCAGCGACACCGGTCACAGCTACCGGTTCAGGTAAGCAGCCATTGCCAATGGCGGGGGAGGGATCGGTACCCTCAAGGAGGGAAAAAGTCGTTCAACATATCCCAATTGATGTGAAAGAGAGGATTTGGGCGGATAAATATGTGAACATGTTTTCCTTGTTGACCGATCACTATGAGATTGAGCATGTAAAAAACCAGAAAGAGTTTTTGCATCCTAGTGTATGGTGCGCAAAGATGGCGGGTTTCAGAGTAGATGAAACGATCGCCAATTGGGCCAGAGCATTTGGGATGTTCACTGCAATTATGGGGGAACGTAGGCCCGAATTATTGGTGGAATTAGCCGTTTATCAGACACGTATCATGGAATTTTACGAAACATACGGGGGCAATCAATGGTGTTGTTATGATAGCATATTCCGTAAGTCCAAGGAGCACGACTCATCCCTGACGTGGGATTGTTTCGACTCCATTTCCTGGCAAAAAATTGAGAGGTCGAGCACGGCGAAGTCGCCATCTTTAGGCGGAAACGGGGTTGAGCCTTCCCGCCATTCTTTGGGGGCGCCCTTTCGGGCGGGTACAAGCAGTGATCAGAACACAAAGAATAATGGCAACTCGGGTAAGAAAGGGGTCTGCTGGAGCTTTAACAGAGGCAAGTGTTCCAGGCCACAAGGTTCTTGCAGGTTCAGGCATGAGTGTGCAGGGTGCGGACAGTCCTCGCACCCCGAGAGTACGTGCAGAGCCAAGACTGGTGATACGGGAGGTAGAGGAGGCGCCAAACAGGTCTAAAGTAGACCAAGGGGCGTCATTACCTACCCCGGTTGATATTATGGCACTGATCCCTTGGCTGAACGAATACCCTGATCATATCAGGGGGATTTTCGGGGGGAAGCACAATGTAAGAACCAACTATCGGTTCAACAGAATGCGGCGGTGGTACAGGCAAAGATTGGGAAGGAAGTGGCCCGAGGCCGGGTTGCTGGACCATATGACATACCACCGGTTGACAATTTTGTTTGTTCACCTTTGGGAGTGGTCCCCAAAAAGGACCCAGGGGAGTTCAGGTTAATACATAATTTGTCAGCTCCTAGGGGCCTTTCGGTGAACGATGCGATTGACCCAGGAGTCTGTTCGGTGCGGTACGCATCCTTTGATGAGGCCGTCGCCATTTTGAATCGCCTGGGGCCCGGAGCGCTGATGGCTAAATCAGATATCGAGTCAGCGTTCCGATTGCTCCCGGTACACCCAGATGATCAGCGTCTCCTAGGTTTTATGTTTCAGGGACGCTATTACATGGATAAATGTATGCCAATGGGTTGCTCCATCTCTTGTCCGTATTTTGAGAAATTCAGTAGTTTTTTGCAATGGGCGTTCACAAGAGCCACGGGCTTTACGCATGTTATGCATTATCTTGATGATTTTCTGTTTCTGGGGGCAGCCGGGGACACGGAATGTGCACAGGGGTATGCACCTGTTACAACGCATTTTTTACAACGCACTACTGTTACAACGCATCTATTACAACGCAGATACTGTTACAACTCATGTTTTTACAACGCATTTTTTTACAACGCAGGTACCTTTACAACGCATACCATTACAACGTAAGTATTGGTAAGTATATAATTATATTTTAAATGTTATATGTTTGGGGTGAAGGGGTATTGTTAGGGGTTAGGGTCAGTTTTGGGTTTTAGGGTAAAGGGGTATTTTTAGGGTTCAGGGTCAGTTTTCAGTTTTTGGGTAAAGGGGTATTTTTAGGGTTCAGGGTCAGTTTTCAGTTTTTGGGTAAAGGGGTATTTTTAGGGTTCAGGGTCAGTTTTCAGTTTTTGGGTAAAGGGGTATTTTTAGGGTTCAGTGTCAGTTTTCAGTTTTTGGGTAAAGGGGTATTTTTAGGGTTCAGGGTCAGTTTTCAGTTTTTGGGTAAAGGGGTATTTTTAGGGTTCAGGGTCAGTTTTTAGTTTTTGGGTAAAGGGGTATTTTTAGGGTTCAGGGTCAGTTTTCAGTTTTTGGGTAAAGGGGTATTTTTAGGGTTCAGGGTCAGTTTTCAGTTTTTGGGTAAAGGGGTATTTTTAGGGTTCAGGGTCAGTTTTCAGTTTTTGGGGTACAGGGGTATTTTTAGGGTTCAGGGTCAGTTTTTAGTTTTTGGGGTACAGGGGTATTTTTAGGGTTCAGGGTCAGTTTTTAGTTTTTGGGTAAAGGGGTATTTTTAGGGTTCAGGGTCAGTTTTTAGTTTTTGGGGTACAGGGGTATTTTTAGGGTTCAGGGTCAGTTTTTAGTTTTTGGGTAAAGGGGTATTTTTAGGGTTCAGGGTCAGTTTTTAGTTTTTGGGGTTCAGGGGTACAGGGTAAAAATAAATTAAAATTAATTTTAAATTAAATTAAATTAATTATAAATTACATTAAATTATTTTTGGGGTTGTGGGTCAGTTTTGAGTTTTGGGGGTACAGGGGTACAGGGTAAAAATAAAGTTAAATTTATTTTACATTAAATTAATTAACGGAAATTAAATTAAATAAAATCACATTAATTTATATTTTAGAAAATTAATTTACGATTATAATATTAATATTAATATATACTTACCCATACTTACGTTGTAATGGTATGCGTTGTAAAGGTACCTGCGTTGTAAAAAAATGCATTGTAAAAACATGAGTTGTAACAGTATCCGCGTTGTAAAAGATGCGTTGTAACGGTATGCGTTGTTACAGTCCGCGTTGTAACATCATATATCCGTGCACAGGCCTTGAGGGAATTCTGTAATCTGATGGAGGAGTTTGGCGTGCCGCTGGCACCCGGTAAGACGGTAGGGCCATCTACTACACTCGAGTTTCTGGGAATTGAGCTCGATTCTGTAGAGGGGTGCTTCCGCTTGCCCAAAGAGAAGGTGATGAAATTCAGGGCCTCGCTAAAGACTTGTCTCGGCGAAAGGAAAGTAACTCTCCATCAGTTACAACAGGCTGTGGGTCAGCTTAACTTTGCCCTGAGAGTAATACCGATGGCTCGCCCCTTTTCCCGTTCTATCGCACAAGCCATGGTGGGCCTCAGGGAAGGGCACCACCGCACAAGACTGTCAACTGAGGTTCGCCAGGATATGCTTATCTGGCTGGCATTTCTGGCGGATTTCAACGGTCGAGTTGTGTGGACCGATCCACCAGTTTCCTCGGAAGAACTGGGGTTGTGGACCGACTCGGCGGGGAGTGTAGGTTTTGGTGCCATATTCGGCAATCAATGGTCGGCACGAACCTGGCCTGATTGGTGGCACGATAATGGACTCACTGGTAACATTGGGTTTCTGGAACTGTTCCCCATTCTGGTGGCCTTGGAAACTTGGCCAGAGGGGTTTCGTGATCGCTCTGTGGTATTCTGGTCTGATAATATGACCGTGGTTGAGTGTATCAATAGTCAGGCAGCACGCTGCAAATGGATTTTGAGATTACTGAAGGAAATTGTCCTGCTATGTATGAGACTAAACGTCCACTTTAGGGCAAGACACGTGCCAGGGGTACTAAACCAGGCAGCTGATGCGCTCTCTCGTTCCCATATGCAGGCCTTCCGGGGTTTTCTGCCCTCAGCGGACTCGGTGGCGGCACCATTTCCCGAAGCTCTCTGGTCTTTCGGTGCCCCGGATTACAAAACCTCGTGGGATAGAGTCTAGCACCCAGGACAAGGAAGGCATATGAAGGGGCGTTCCGTTCTTATTGGTCCTTTTTGGGTTCAGCTAGGGGGGAGCACTGGGGGCAGGAAGAGTATGTCCTGAAATTTCTGGTATCTTTACATCAGGCAGGCAAATCAGTGGCTACGGCCAATAGGCACCGGGCCGCCATTTCTTTCATGGCACGGGCTCATGGCATTCAGGACCCCACAGCGTCCTTTCTGGTACAGAAGGCGCTGCGTGGGTGGCAACGCCTTGAGGGTCGCAGAGTGGATGAGAGGCACCCGATAGGTTTGGAAAGGTTGTCCCTATTAATGTCCGTACTTCCTGCGACATGTTCATCTCAATCAGAGACAGTGCTGTTCCGGGCCGCTTTTGCATTAGCATTCCATGGGGCTATGCGGGTAAGCGAATTGGTAGCGAGGAACAAGCAGGATACGGGGGGTGGTCTGTGTCGAGAACACATTCAAATTAAGAGGGAGACAATGGTAGTCTCAATTGCCAGATCCAAGAGCGATCAGGGAGCGATCGGGGACAGTGTGGTAGTTCAGCGGATTCCTGGGTCTCCCATGTGCCCGGTGAAATGCGTGGAGGAGTATTTAGCGCAGAGGGCGGCATCATGTGGGGGGAGCTTGCTGAGACATACCGACGCCACCCCACTGACCAGGTTTCAGTTTCAGCGGGTGTTGACAATGACAATCGCGGCAGCGGGTTTGAACCCGGGCGATTTTGAAACCCACTCATTCCGGATAGGTGTTGCTACAGAAGCTACAGCCAGGGGTTTGAGTGTGGATAAAGTGAAACAGTTGGGGCATTGGTCCTCGAATTGTTATAAGAGGTATGTGCGGTTGCACATGTTGTGAAGCTAATGTCATGCACTCACGCTTCTTGTTTTTGTTTGGTTTTCAGTTTCGCGAGCAGGCTTTGCGGGGCGGACTGTGCAGTTGACCCGACACCTGGGGACCAGCGGTCAAAGATCACCGGCTGAGAGAAGAGTGGTGTGGGTCGTCGGCCACTCATACGTGAGGCGTGCCGCAGACGTATTCGAAGCAGGTGACATGATTCACGTGGCTGGGGAATACGGGTACAGGGTGACCTTCTACGGAAGGGGCGGGCTCTGTATTGACCAGTTTCAAAATTTTATGGAGGGTCTGTTAGGGCGGACAAGGTCACCGCCATCTGTAATCATAGTGCATCTTGGGGGCAATGATTTGGTGACCACGGGTCGGCGAGTACTTCTCGAATTAATCTTATCCACAGTAAGTTGGTTGGCGAGAAGGGTTCCGGGGTGCACGATTGCATGGTCCCACATGATTCCACGGAAGGTGTGGCGGGGGGCTATGTCTGTGCCAGCTTTAAAACAGTCGGTAAAGAAAGTGAATAACAAACTTGGTAGGTTGTTCCGGACATGTACATTGCATTCTATTCCTCGTGGATGTATCAGGGGGGACCATATGTACCTGGAGGATGGGGTTCATTTGTCCCGGGAGGGGAATGCTTTACTCATAGGAGACTTCGTAGCTTGGTAATGAGTTTGTGCAGCCATGACCTTTAAGTAGGAGTTTTGTGGGGGGTCCGGATGGCCGGTCAACTATCCGGCCTGTGGCGGTAAGGTCATGATCGGTGAGCAGTAATTGGAAGATCCCTAGAGGTGGGGCGTCACCCATTATGGATGGGAGCGCCCGGGGGGAGGCGGCCATTGGCCCCTCAAACGGGGAGGCGGTCCCCTTCTAAGGATGGGGACGCCGAAAGGGAAGGCGGTCAAGGCCCCTCCCTGGGGAGGAGGGGCTGTGGGCCCCTCCTGGGAATTTCCCGTGGCCAGGACATCTGCGACGGCAGATGTGGTGAGCAGTGTGGGGTGGGAGGGGGGTCTACGCTACCTTCTAGACACCTCACACGAGTCCTCGGACGACCACTAAGATGGCGTCGAGTAAACAGGGGCCCCCGTTAAGACAAGGGAAATCGGAAGTTGGCACAGAGGTACAGTCCTCTGTGCGCCCGCCCCTCACAAGTGAGGGGGGAGTTCTGGTATTAGGGATCTGACACCGGTTACGACCTTGCCGTTGGCCCGTAATGTTAGGATGTACAATTTCAATTTTGAGAAATGCATTTACAGGATGTTAGTATCGGCTAGGAGAACCTTTGTATTAGAGATGTGTTAAGGTTAGCCAAGAACATCGTAATGTGTAAATGAAATTGTACATGATATGAAACTGTTATTTTAATGTTTTAATTTTGTTTCATATTTTAATAAATACGGCCGGGAGGGTAACTCCCTCCCGCCTTCCAAAAGTTCAGAACCGTTTCCGTCTTCCCATTCTTGGGGATTGTGTTGAGAGGGGGTGTCGGGTATCCCAACCATAATAACTGCGTTATGTATAATGTATGCAGGGTGGGCGTTCCCACGCAAAAAGCCATGTAGAACTGACGCAGTGAAATTAACAACATTTCACTGTGGCACTCTACACCTTCACTGCGTCAAAATCCCTACGCCTGCCAAGACCAGGCGTAAGGAATGACACAGGGCTTTTTGAATGAGACTCACCTATCTGTTGTGGTGCAGTGCTGGAGTTGCGTCACTTTCATGAGCAACTCCAGCAACGCGTCACCTTTGTGCCAACAGATGCATCAGAATTTCTGACGCATCAGTTAATCCTTGCGCCATGGAGCACTGTATTGTAAATACAGAGCATCCATGGTGGCACAAGGACATTTGGCACTGGCGCAAGGAAAATGACGCATCTATGCAGATGTGTCAGTTCCTTGTAAATGAGGCCTTTAGTACAAGGGATAACATTCACTGCACAAATGTAATTAGTTAATATTGTCCGGTAGGACACAGCGATATCATAATAGAATGAATAATGGCGGCTTACCAGAGTCTTCAACATGGCAGCATTGGTCCTTCTTATTATATATACAATACCACTTCCCTGTTTAGGGTCGAGGAGCTCTCTGCTGACACTGTGAGGTTGCTGCATGTCGGAATTCCGCCTCAGCTGATTCATGTTACCTCCACGAGGGTCATCCAGTTCTACTCCAAGACAGGCAGTCTGATGACACTTAACCACAGGTAATGGGGAGTTCAATCACCTGGCAGGGATTTTGGCAGATTACCCACCCTGTGAAAAACTAGGTTAGGGATGCGCTAGGTAGGAGTATATTATATCACAGCACTTATATGCCAGCATATAGTCACTGATATAGCACAACAGTGGAATTGTAATTCTTTTTACTGTTCTTGTAATGCTAATTATGCTATTCTGTTGCCTTCTATTATGATTGCAGCACGCATATTTAATCAAGAATCACAATGCTTCAATAAATATTGAAACTGCAGGTTGTGCACTTCTTGTGTGTTTCTTTGTATATAGATGACAAAGAAAATGAAAAGGTTCTAGATCTGTACCCACAGGTTCCTTGGAGATTCAGTGTTGTCATGTTCTGAGGTTGCACACATATTTGTTACCCTGCAAGGCTAGGGGTGGTGCTGGTCCATTGTGAGCTAGCAGGACCATAGGCCAACATATCCTGAGGAGTGCTCAGAATCAGTCTCTCACCAGACTACCATTTATGTTGTCTAACAAATGCAAGCTCTACTTGGGAAAGTAAAAGCTGTTTGCTATGGCACCCCCAGTGTTCTAGCTTGGGTTCTTATTTAAAGGATCACCCAAGTAGTTTTCCTTTGTAACCCAAAGACCCCTAATCACCTCTTAACTGGACATTTCTGTGGTGTTATGGGAAGGTCCTTCTCAGCTCAGTAGGGACTCACTATTTATTGGTTGTAGGTTGCTCAAGCTTGAACCTTTCATAGGATCGTCCCATATTGGTACCCTCTCTGAATGCCACATATTCTGATGGCCCACTAAACATACCAGAAAATTTGCAGTCATGCAGTTCTCAGAAGTTGCTACAACATTATCTCCCACTTAAAGGTGGGGATGTTACCTTTGTGATTGAGGCTCACGAAGCATTTAGGACAAAGGTGTTCTATTCATGGGTTACATTCCCAGCAGCAAATGATTACTCAAGATTGTTTCACTCTTACACTACAACTGATGATCCAAATATCTATATGGCTTACGAAGCACTAGAAATACCATTCACATACCAAGAACATCATCATTGGTTTGAAGGTGTCCTACCACACACTATAGAAGAAGTCAGACTAGGTCCCCTTAGCAACTAGGGAGCAACATGGCCAGTCTTACACACTACATCCAAACATAGCTAATATGAAAGCACCACAATTGTGTAGACTACATAATAGTATAGTCAGAATATATAGAAGTCTGACACAGTTCATTATACAAGCAATGACAATAAATCCTGTGAGGGCTGCTCAAGCTGCACAACCACAATTGGCTACACCAGTCATTAGCCTGCAAACCATCGATACAGTCATGGGTAAAGTTCCCATCAGACGGGAGGAAATTCCATTATGGATAGTGCAAAATAAAGGTCAGGTTGAAGCAGTGGTTCCCCTATATGGGACTCCAGGAAAAGTACAGGAGTCTTACAATGTGATTGCCAATGGGGCCCTGTGGAGGACTGTGCCATTTGGGGTACAGTGCTCACTTCAGTTTAGACCAGAACTCAAGGCTCACCCTCATTAGCTGTTTTGCAAGAGGTGCTTAAACAGATTCAGAAAGAGTAAGGGGTACCCTTGCCCTGGATTTAGAGATGAAACTGATGGGCAATTTCACTGCAGTGTCCGCCATTATGTTAAGTAATATTAAAGTGGACACAGCAGCATTGGCTTTATGCAAATGCCTGCATTATTTTGCGCCAGGACCTACATTTATCAAAGAAACTTTTGCAACAGTGGGTAGAGTTAATTTTGGAGTAAGGCCTAGCAAACTAAAAATTAAAAGTAATTATGAAAAGGATAACTCAAAGCAAGCACCGAGTCTTCTACTAAGAAGAAGTGGGATAACAAGAAAAACAAAGCAAAGTCTAAAGCACAGGATGTATTGTATTGTATTGTATCAAATATTTGTAAAGGGCATATCTGTCACCCTATGGGTATCCTGGCGCTTGAACATCAAAAGAATAGTGTGACTAACTGGTCTACCATTACAACGGTGGGGACTACATATCGCCCCTTGGGAACAGCCATGTTTTCAACAGCTTTCTGAAACCGATTAATGTGTGGGACTGTCTAATGGGCTCGGGTAGCTCATTCCAAAGTTGAGATGCTACTACTCCAAAGGCTCTGCCCCCAGTCCTAACTCTCTTAAAGCTGATGGTCTTTACCAAATTTGTATTGGAAGAGCAAAGTTATACCAAGAAAATCTTTCCTGTAAAGGAATGGGGCCCATGCCATGCACCGCTTTGTATACAATGCATAAAGATTTAAAGCGGATCCTCTCCTTAAAATACAGCCAATGTAAATCTCTCAAGGCTGCAGTCGTTTAGGTCCTCCGTTGCCTATTTAGGGCAAATTTGGCTGCCATTTGGCTGCCATAGACTGGATTCGCTGTAGTCTCCGTATGATATACTGTGGGGCTCCCAGATACAGCACATTACAGTAATCCAGCCTTCTAAGAATTACACTCTGTACCACGATGGGACGCATGGCCTTAGGCAGGAGCGGGAGGATCTCCTCAACAGAAAGCCACCAAAAGCGCTATAATCTGTGTAACTGTGAGCATATTAAATGCCTGACAGGTATCAAGATACTGATACATGTTCATCTCGTTCCTTTCAGGAGTCATCCGAAAAATGCTTGGAGAGAGAAGTTGGGTCAGAGCGCAGATCAGAAGAGTATGTGAAACCCAAGAAGGTCTCATCATACTCAGCCACTGCCCGTACAGGTAAGAGCGGTGTGTTAAAGGGACCTGGTCAGGTGGGGATTCGACACAAGATCACGAGGGAAAATTAAATAAATAATGAATTTTCCCTCATTGTTGTCTGTCAAAATCCCTTTGTATTACACATAAAACACATTAGAACACAATCACATACATCACTTTCCCAGCTACACAATTTTCATGACATCATATATATCATAAATCACTTTGCCATAAGGGCATGGTCATAACACATAGGTAGTGTACTAAGGCGATCGCTCATTTGTGCATTTCCCCACCTTACATCATCACTGTGCATACTGTGCAGTTTTTGGGGAAAAATACCAGTACTTTTTATTTTGTTACTGCAAGGCATAAACATGACATAAATTCCCAACTTTCATTTGTATATGAATTGCCAATTCCATATCACTGTACCCACACAATGTAACTCCCCTACAATTGCAGGAAACCTGTGGGGGCAGCACCCTTGTGATTCTACTGATATTTAGGAGGTAACTGGTCCCCCACACATAAGGGCACCACCACATAGTCAATGAAAAGGGGGGAGACCTCCGTGAGTGCCCTCCCGAATATGAAGACTTAGTGAAGGGCAGCTGCCTTCGATCGCACGACTCAGCTGCTGCCAGCCCATTGGATGTGGCAAACTTTCCCCGGGATCAGGGAGCCGCCGTTGAGGTCTTCCCCCATATTGCCACCATAACAAAATGACTCAAAGGTCTGCAATGTAACTGCAGCAGGAGGTAGAGGGGCTCGCCCTACCCTCACAATGGCGGGAGTCCCCCTCAAACTGCCACAGACATCAGCCGGTTTAGGCAGCCTGGCAATCAAGGATGCAGCTGGCCATAACCATGCAGTGCAGCTGCTGAAGATGAGGGTGGCATCCCTAAGACAGAAGAGAAAAGCGGGACAAGTTCCCCACTGTTTGTAGTGCAATGCTCATTGCCTTAGCCCTCTGGCCCAGCAGGCTACATGGCTACCCCTTGGGAGACCCCTTGGGCTCTGTGGTCATCCAGCTCTATTGAGAGGGGCAGCCGCCTTGGCCCCTGGCTGTTTCAGGTTGCTACAGCAACCAGCCTAGGTGTCGTCGAAGATTTCCTTGAGTCAGGGCACAACTGAAGGGAGTTATTCACAGAGCAGCCGGCGCTTCTCCCACAACCAAACGCTGAATACACAAACAGCCAGAGGCACACAGAATGGTAAATAAAAAAATGCCCAGTTTCTAGAAGTGGCATATTCAAACATGGAATTTAAAAACCACGTTTTCCAAAAGCTTTGTTAATAAATTCTGAGTTCAGAGAGTCTAAACTCCATTTTCCTATCTTGTCCCTATGGAAAGCTACACATGTAAAATGTTACATCACAGCCTCAATGATAAGCCTATGGGACGGACATACTTTCAAAGCGAAAAAACGTATTATACAGTATTTCACAATCAGGACATGTCACACACACCAGTACATGTCCTATCTTTCACATACACTACACCCTCCCCATTGGGGTACCTTGGGCCTACCTTAGAGGTGTCTTACATGTAAGGAAAGGGAATGTTTGGGCCTGGAAAGTGGGTGCACTTGCCAGGACAACATGGCAGTTTATAGCTGCATGCACAGACACTACAGTGATAGGTCCAGAGACACATTTACCGGCCTACTCATGTGGGTGACACAACCAGTGCTGCAAGCCCACTAGTAACATTTGATTTACAGGCCCTGGCACACACCGTACACTTTACTAGGGACTTACCAGTAAATCAAATATGCCAATCATGGTTAACCAATCATTGTCACAATTATACAGAGAGCATATACACTTGAGCACTGATCAGCAGTGGTAAAGTGCCCACAATTCTATAGCCAACAAAAACAGGGTCCTAAAAATAGGAGGCAAAAGGCAAAAAGATTGGGGATGACAGAGGGGAGAGGGCCAATTCAAACAGGTATGCATGAGTAAAAAAACAAAAGGTTTCTAGATCTCTTACCACGATTTCCTTGGGGAGTCAGCGTTGTCATGTTTTGAGGTTGCACACACATGTGTTACCCTGCAAAGTTAGGGGTACAGCTTGTGCACTGTGAACTAGCAGGACTATAGGCCAACTTATCATGAGGGGTGCTCAGAATCAGTCTTGAACAAGTCTACCATTTATGTTGTCCAACAAATGCATAGTTTTACTTGAGAAAGTAAAAATGTACAACAAGCTATGACAAAGCACTCATTAATATGCTTCAATTAAAAGTAGGTTTGCTGTATTCCTGGTCAACAGATAATATGAATGGTATGAACCTCACATGCATTTGCTATAAATGTTTAATATTTATGATAAGATTACATACATATGATCAAGGGTCTCTAGGTTAAATTAATTCCCTTCAAATACTGGGATGGTATCTTCATCTGATCATTTCTTATGGGATTGTTCACAAAGGTAAATGACACTTGAGAGTAAGTTATAGGAATACAATTACTCTTACACGTTTGAGTACATTTTAATTATTTGCTTGTTCACTCGTGTATTCTTTTCTGACCACATTTTGGTTGAATAACTTTTTATTGACGTAACTTGAGTATCTTTGTTAATTTTGGCTATTCACCATTTACGAGTGCAAAGACACTCAAAAGTCTGGACTTACATGTCTCGGCCACTTGAAAAAGGGAATGGAGACAAAATTTATGAGTGTAAATTACTATTTCCAAAAAGGAGCAGTAATAAATCCACTACTACACATGGCCAATCACTGACACTTCAACACACTGCCTAAACATATATTGGAGATAGGGTCTTAAAACAGTATAAATTAGGAAATATTGTTAAATTAAATTCAATTACTTAAAATATTTGCAAATATGAATACATATAATTCAGTGTTTAAAAAGTATTTTAAATAAAATCAAAATAACCAAATATGAATGGCAGAAATATATTTATGAAGCGCAAACAGCAAACTCTTAGAGGAATCATGACACTAGAAGGGTGTAATAATATTCAGCCCAGCCACGTTCCGAAAGCATGAGATAAGTGCTATGTTTTAGCTGCTAGATAGGAGAAGGAACTGCCTCCAATATATTTGAAAGAAGCTGAGCGCACAGAGCACGTAGGAATATACCTAATAAATTGGGATTTCATAAAGCCTAGGACATGATTGAATAGACTCTTGTGACAGATGCACAGAGTTTTCAGAAGGCAAAATTAATGAATCAGAAGCCATTTTAATGCAGATAAATGGCCAGAAGTAAAGGCATACATTGGGATGACAAGAATCAAATGGGCAGCTGTACAGGTAGCCTATGTCGGAATCCTAAGATGTAGCTAAGAATACCTAGAATATACTGCTTTGCCACCATCCAATTCGGATGAGATGGAGGCGTGGGCCGTTTTTTACGGAACGGTCTGAAAAAAGTAGAACAATTTTGACTGGAATTCTGAGAGTTCCAAAAAAGGAGGCAGTGAATTTTGAGACCTGCAAAGAAAAGGATAATGTATTGTCAGAAATAAAAGAGGGGGTACCAATGATTGTAATCCACGAGTCAGACAAAAAGAATTCAAACACTGATGCCCCAGAACAGTTGATTATTTGTGCGTGATTGTGGATTTTGCTTTAAAAAAAGATTTGCATATGGCCATGTCTGAACTGGGGTGGTGGAGTGAGCTAAAGAATGATAATGGATTAACCCAGATCAGTTGACTGGGGGTGAGTGCTTGCAATGTTTAACACTCCATCCATCATCCACTTTGGTTTTGCTTTGTTCGCCCTAGGTTGGCAGGGTATGCCCAGACATGGGTCCCTTGTTCACTTTGCCACTGGATTCAAGCTAGCCTGGCTGATGACGGCTGATTCGCCAGAAACCGGTTCCAGGATGCATGTTTCAGGTCTACGGAAGACATGTCTTGGCGGTTCGGACTGGACTGTTCCCATGAGGCACAGGGTCAGACTGATTTGCATATGGCCATGTCTGCACTGGGGTGGCGGAGTGAGCTAAAGAATGATGATGGATTAATCCCAGATCAGTTGATTGGGGGTGAGTGCTTGCAATGTTTATCACTCCGTCCATCATCCCCTTTGGTTTTGAGAAGTTGAATGAAGGCGGATCACGTAGTTCTTTGTAATGATAAACTACAACGGTAACTATAAAGTCTGTCTACTCCTATGTGAGATTCCTCTTCCACTTGAGAAGAGCTGGGTGCCCCTTGAAGTCTGGCGCTGCTCTCTCCTGTCCTGCTATTGAGGCCACCCAAATGGAACAAGAAAAAGCCTAGTGGGTTGAGAACAGCAAACATCTTAAATTATTATTATTTTTTGTTTAAAATGCTTTATTGAAGCAAATAAAAACATAGGTAAAACATTATACAAAATAAGAGCATGACAAAAGAGCAAAAAGGTAAAAAAGCAGGTTATAAATGATGAAGGAATAAGCATTACAAGATAGCTACCAATGATACGATATCCCAAAATATGAAAGTAATAATGAAAAGTCGCACCTTGAAACAAAATAGCATTTTACATTTTTCAAAAGGGGAAAAACAGGAGAATGAAAGAAAGTAACGGAAAGAAAAGAGAACGAAAGAATGAAATGGAAAAATGAAAAGATGGGGAGAAAGAAGGAAAAAAAAGGAAGGAAAAGAAACTGAGAGATGACCTTATCAAATACCATATAAAGATTACCAAAATACATTATTATATCATTTACGTAAGAAATACCTAACCTTGACTAATGAAAGCTGAAGAAGCAAAAGAAAAAAGTAAAGAAAAAAAAATATTCATGGTGGTTGATAAACAAAAGAAGAGTCCTTATTGTGAAGTGCAGACAAGGATAAATAATTGGTGAGTGGAGATCAAAAGGCTTCCTTTTGAATCATTTGCTGAGATATGCTGACAGAAGCTCTATCCAATCTGTGATGGTAACAGAGAAGATTCCACCAAGCAGAGTAGGAGACCTTGAAGGCATCTTTCCAATTAGAGGTTATTACCTGAAAGGCAATAGCAATTAACAAATCCACAAAGATACCAACCTTGCGAGAACCAATCCATATTGCAGAGTTACTTCCAAGGAAAACAGAATATATATCAAAAGGAAAATTAGTAGAACAGATAGAAGATATAGATTTACATACTTTAGTCCAAAAGCAGGAAATGTAGGTACAATGAAAAATGGAGTGCATTAACGAGTCAGGGTTGTGTTGACATGACCAACAATTCAGGTATAATTCTACTCTATACTTAGAAAGGAATAAAGGAGTAAAAAACAATCTTTGATAAAAATGATAAAGGGACTGAGTGGTGGTATGGTGTATGCGAGCCCATATAGAATTCCATGTGTGAATGGAGAGGGTACGCTGCAAATCAGATTCCCACAGAAGTTAAACTTTTGTCTTGGGACGATCAAGGGAGGAGAAATGGAGCTATTTATAAATGTGAGAGGCCCGAATAGAGGGAGAAGTAGACAGGGGTTCAAACAAGGAGTCCGAAGTAGACGGAGGAGATCCAGAAAGGAGAGAGAACCGATCAATTAAAAGCACTCTCAAAGACTCATATCTAAGTAGTGAGGAAACTGGTACATCAAATTTAAACTGTACCTTTTGGGGTGTGAGAAAAAGAGAATCTTTAATCAAATGTTTAAAAAGAAAAATCCCTTTAGCGGCCCATTGTTTCCAAAAAAATGGTACGATTTGATAGTTTATTGAGTTTGTTATGCCACAGGGATGAGTTTAAAAATATTGGTAGAGGAGAATGGCATTGGCACTTACCTGGGTAAAAAGTAGAGATAAAGTGTGAAATCGTCAGGTAATTAAAAGAACAGGGAGGATTGGTAAAACTGGCCAACAAGGAAAATCTGTGCCAAAGAGAACTGCAAATCCCTTCAGAGGAAGATAAATATGGTAGCACTTGACAAATTAAAAAGGAAGAATGATATTGTCAAAAATTGGTGAAATGTAAACCAACGCGATCTTTAGGGGCAGATAAGAGGGCTAAACAAATTTTGGCCTTCCGTCCATTCCAGAGAAATTTACTCAGAATCCCATTAAAGGTTTTCAAAAAGTTTAAAGGACGACTAACTGGTAACATGGACAAATATAAGTTAATGACCCTAAGCAACATCACTTTGATTGTGTCCAATCTACCCCACCCGACAGGAAGAGGGGAGACCATTTGTTTTTCATATTGTTTGCTTTTAAAAGAACCTCCTCTAAATTAGGCTGGATCGTTTTTGCAACCGAGGAAGAATATTTTATTCCCAAGCAAGTAATACTACTAATATTCCACTTAAGATCAAACCCTTCAAACATGCTTCTTAAATAGTATTTATTTAATGGAAGAACTTCAGATTTTGAGAATTTTCGTTTTTACCCAGATAAGGAAGCATTAGAAGAAAGAAGGTCTGAGAATGCTAGCAAAGAAATAGATGATCTGAAATATATAACATAATAGTGTCTGCATAAGCCATATATTTAATTTCAATTGCCTTGTGCTTAAAGCCTCAGAAGGAAGGTGAATGATGCAAAGAATGTAGAAAAGGTTCAAGGGAAAGAATAAAAAGCAAAGGAGAAAAGGGACATCTTTGACGGGTACCCAGAGGTAAAGGAAAATAAGACAATTGAGAGCCATTAGCAAAAACTGAGGTAGTAGGTGAAGAATATAGCAAACTGATCAGAGATAAGATAGAAGGTCCAAAACCATGCCTTTTGAGAGCATGCATCATAAAAAGCCAATGAAAGTGATCAAACGCTTTCTTTGCGTCAAGGGCTATGAAAGCGATAGGGGAAGAACTCTTAGATGCTAAATGAATAATATTAAGAACAGTTCTGGAATTATCAGCTATTGTCCTATCCATGGCAAACCCCGTCTGCTCAGGACTAATCACCTCTGAGAGAGCTTGGTTAATACAAAGGGCTAGTACCTTGGCAAACATGTTTCAATCTAGATTAATCAATTAAATGGGGCAGTAATTAGCACAAAGGAAAGGGTCCTTATCCTTTTTACAAATTAAACAAATCATAGATTCCAAAAAAGAACCTCTAGCTTCATTACAAGAAACAAAGTGTTGAAATAAAGATAAAAGATGAGGCAAAAGGATATGAGAAAAACAGGAATAAAATTCAGCAGTAAGTCCATCTGGACCAGGAGCCTTATCAGCTAGATGAGGCGGAATCGATATTAGAAAGGGGTATGTCAGCATCCAAAATAGAACAATCTAGGAGTGGGGAAGAGCGAGGGGGTAATGAATCGAAATATGAGTCCAAGGCGGCTTCAGAAGGAGAGGATTCGGGGTGTATAAGGTCTTATAGAAATCTGTAAAACATTGTAATATTTCCTCATCCTTGAAGCAATGAATACCACAATCATCAGTAATCTTGACAATTCTGGACCTTTGAGATTTAACCTTCAGATAGTTTGCTAGCAGTTTACCGGCTCTATTAGGGACACCATAACATTTTGAATACATTTTTAATAATGTTCCAGAAGCATCCTCCACAGATTTCCTATTAAAAGCCAGTTTTGCCTGGACCAAATTCCTAAGGGTGTCGGCATTGTTAGATGAAAAGTATGCATATTCCAATTTCTTATTGGACGATAACATAAAAGCAGACTCCTTACGATATTGTTTATTTTTACTAACTACGTATAAATCCCCTAGCAGTTGCATTAAAGGCGTCCCATGTGGTATGAAAGGGCATATCTGGAATAGCGTTAAGGAGAAAAAAATTCAGAAATGAAATCCTTAAAGCGTCCGATAAACAACGGATCCTTAAGAAGATAGTTATTAAATCGAAAACAGCGGGATTTAGAAGGCCGGAAGGAAGATCTAAATTGGTAAGGACAGAAGTGTAATCAGAAATCAAAATGGAACCAATTTCAGCATGTGATGAATTGGGAAGAAGAAGTGGGCTCAGAAAAACATAGTCAATTCTAGATGTAGAGTAATGGGTTGGGGAAAAGAAAGTACATTTTAAAGAGTCAGGAATGAATATTCTCAAAGCATCTACCAACACTCTAGAGTGTATAGTGTTAGCAAAGGTTTTTTGCATTTTATTAGGAACATACCTGGAAGAGGATTTCCTGTCAATAAATGGATCAAGAACCTGATTACAGTCACCCCCCACAACGAGATTAGAGTCAGAGCATGTATGAAGAGTGTGCAACCTGGATTGCCAGAATTAGAAGTGGATGCCTCTGGGACCGTAAATATTAAGGATAGAAATACGTGAACCATTAATGAGAGTGTGAAGAAGCCAACGACCGTCAGTATCCCTCTTCTCACTATCCACAGTAAGGGAAAGGGACATATGAAATAGTATCACCAATCCATTCTTCCTATCTCTAGATGGGGAACTATAAACATCACCAACCCATTGCTTTTTAAGGGAATTATTATCATTGTCATTAAGGTACGTTTCTTGTAACATTGCAATTTTACATTGTAGTTTTGAAAGATGTGTAAGTACTCATTGTTTCTTAACAGGATTACTTAAACCTTTTAAATTTCATGAAATATTTTGGACATTATCAGTCATCTCAATGTGAAAAGGACAATAATAATAACATAAGTACTGTAAGGATTATCAGTAACATAAGCACTACCAAATGCCAAAGCATTTTACAAACAATATGACCGCAATCAAAAACATCAGAAATATAGTCTAATCTGGAAGTAGGGTTGTGGGTGGGAGAATAAAAAGAAAATTCCAAACAGTCAGGGTGGGATTTCTTCCAAGCATCAACTAGGCCTCTGGAAAGTATGGTGTTGGCAAAAGTTATTTATTAGGGACGTATCAAGAAGAGGATTTCCTATCCAGAAAAGGGTCTAGGGCCTGATTGCAATCTCTGCCCACAATAAGATTAGAATCAGAACAGGAGTGAGGGAGATGTGACATTGACTGCCAAAACTGAGAGTCAATGCCAATGGGGCCATAAATGTTGATAAAGGAGACACAGAACCATTAATGATAGTGTGAAGGAGAAGCCATCTGCCTTCGGAGCCCCTTTCAGTTCTTTCAATAGTAAGAGAAAGGGATTTATGAAAAAGAATGACCACCCCATTTTTCTTATCTTTAGCAGGGGAACTATAAACATGACTGACCCATTGTGTTTTAAGGGAGTTAACATCAGAATCATGAAGGTTTGTTTCTTGTAGCATAGCAATCTTCCATTGTAATTTGAAAAGGTGCGTAAGAACTCTTTGTTTCTTGATCCGGTTTCGTAAACCTTTTACATTCCAGAAAATAATGCGTATATTATCAGTCATGACAGGGGGGATAAAGCAGCAAATATCACCATGAATAATTTGAAATTAAGAAAAACAAGTAAATAATCTGGATGCAGAATTTGGTCAAATAACACCATGAATACTTTGAATTTAAAGAAAACAAACAAAAATAAAAAGAATCAATGTGCTAAATGTGAAAAGACAGTATGTAGAAAAATGAAATTAGTGTGGAAATAAATAGAGAGCAGAAGGGATAGAAAAAGAGAAAGAGAGGAAGAAAGAAAAAAAGAGATAGCAAAAGAGAGGTTGACAAGCAGCCAGAAGGCTACAGTCAAGAATAATGGGATAAACATCCAGATGAACAAGGGTGACAATTGGAAACTGGGAGCTGCAAAGGGAAGACAGACGCAGAGCCAGCGAAGAAACCAGAAAGTGATAGGAACAGACAAACAGATGGAAGAAGAAAATGAGGAGCATAATATAAGGACATAGGAGAGGGGACTGACACATAGAAAAAGGGAGACATAAAGCGATATAGGAAAAACAATTCAACATCGCTGACTGGGGTAACATAAGGAGAGAGAATAGTAAAAAGGAAAAATAAATTTACCAAACAATGGAAACAACAATAAACAGTGAGGGCGATATGGGGAGGTGAGGGGAGGAGACATCAAAAGAATGAGGCTGTTCTGAAGGGGGAACACCTGTGTAGAAAAGCAGAGGGAAAGATGAAAAGATGACCAACTTTTGGAATACGGAAAAAATGCAACAATCAACAGTGAAACAGTAAACTACAATTAACAACAACAAAAGGAAGACGATGTCTTCACAACAGATTGATGGGAAAAAGTATGCAACAGATTCTAAATACTACAGGAAAGACAATATTCAGGGTCCTCCAAATTCCATCTCCTCTCTTTTATGGCGAGAAATAAACTGACACAGGTCTTCAGGGAGATCGAAGGAGTAAGAGCGGTCCTTGTAGGTAACTTTAAAAAAGCAGGGATGCACCAGGCCATATCTGGCATTCATTTGTTGAAGAGCCGGGAGAAGATAGAGGAATTCCTTACGACGTGCAGCAATTGCGCGGGCTACATCTTGGGAGAAGAAGACTTTTTGGCCGGACCATACATTTGCTTTCTAAGTTTTGCTGATGAGAGGTCCATTGACAATTCGGTGTATTCCAGAAATAGAACAATTATCCCTCGAGGGCGAGTAGCTGAGGAAGTGACTGAAGAACCACCGGATCTTGAACCGATGCAGTGGGCATGTTGCAAATTAAGGGGAGTACCCTCCTTGAGACAAACACGTTTGGGAATGTGAGTTTTCAGGAAAGCAAGCATATCTGATCCCTCCTCTCCCTCAGGAATACAGTAAATGCGAAGGTTTTTGCGCCTATTGCGGTTTTCCAAGTCCTCAGTCTGCGCCTTAAGGAGAGCTATTTCTTTAGACATGGCTGCCACTTGGAGAATGACCTCTTGATTGTCACTAATCCTTTGCTCCACTGCAGAAACCCTAGATTCTAGATTTGACCATTTCTCTTCTAACCATTGAATAGTGGCATTAGTGTCTAGAACAAAGGGTTTCATTTATTTATTTATATGAAGCTTATAGAGCACATGGTTACACTAGCTAGTGTGTCCCCGCGCTAAGAAGACAGACTGAGCGGCAGACTGGAGAGCAGAGATCTGGGAGGCCCCTAGCGCGTAAGTTAGCTAGTGGGAAACAGGCTGGTTTTGAGCTCGTTGCGGAAAACCGCTTCAGATGTTTCAAGTCGTAGTCTCTGTGGGAGTTTGTTCCAATAGGTAGCAGTCATGACTCTATAGGATCTTCCCCCCATTATAGCTCTGGAGAACTTTGGGACCTGGACTCGCCCAGTTCCACTACATCTCAGTTGGCACGTCGGACTATAGGGTTCAAGCATATTGTGAAGGTACTTAGGGCCCTTCCTCTGTAAGATCCGGTGTCCTACACAGAGTGCTTTAAAAACCACCCGTTCCTTGATTGGCAGCCAGTGCAGGGTAGAAAGTGCTTTCTTAGCTGACGCTCTCTTAGGGAGCATCAGAATCCGACGGACCGCCGCGTTTTGAACGCGCTGCAACCTCTGTAAGCATTTGGCACTGGCTCCCAAGTATAAGACATTTCCATAATCCAGTCTAGATGTGATTACGGCATGGATTAGAGTCTGTCTAGCCGACTGTGGTAGGAGGTTCAGGGTTTTTCTGTGGATCCTCAGCATTCCAAAACAAGTGCCTGCCACTTGTTTGGTCTGGTGCTCGAAAGAGATCTTATTGTCCAGCCAGATACCAAAGGTTTTTTATTGGATTGCTGGGAATGGGTAGATTGCCCAGCGTGTAGGGCCACCATGCTGAGGTACATACTGAGGGGGCCCGGCCCACAATCAGCACCTCCGTTTTATTTCCGTGCAATTTAAGGCAGTTCTCAGCCATCCACGTGGCGAGTTCCTACATGAACGCATTGAAATTGGTGGCACATTGCTCCTTAGTTTGTGTCAGTGTCACCACCATTTGCGTGTCATCCCCATAGGATACTACTTCTATCCCAAATCTGTCAGTGATGTCAGCAACCGGAGCTACATACAGATTAAAGAGAGCCGGGCTGAGGCTGGATCCCTGGGGTACTCCCTGTTTTAGGTCAATTTTGTTCGATCGTAAGGGACCCTGTGCCACTTGGAAGCTACAATCAGCAAGAAAAGATTCCAGCCACTCCCATGCTTTGCCCACTACTCCTCCCCTCTTTAGACACCGTAGCAGAGTGTGGTGAGCCACGGTGTCGAACGCGGCGCTCAGATCGAGCAGGATCATTGCCGCTGTTTGACCCTCATCCGCGTGTTTCCTCAAGCTTTCACTTGACAAGAGGAGTGCTGATTCAGTGGAGTGGAGGGCACGAAAACCCGACTGGGTGGAGTGTAGCAGGCCATTTGCCTCAATATGCGCTGAGAGTTGTCTATTGACTGCCTTTTCCGCAATCTTTGCAAAGTATGGGAGACGCGAAATGGGGCGTAGGTTGTCAAGTTGTTCCATACTGACATTCCTTTTTTTCCTCAATGGCAGAACCACCGCCTCTTTCCATGATTTAGGCACCTGCCCTAATTCAAAGGAGAGTTCTAATAGTTGTGTGATATGTAGCTCAAGAATTTCCACACATCCGTGGAGTGCTTTGGGGGGTGCAGGGTCTGCAGGGGAGCCTGACTTGATACTTCTGGCAATCTGACATAGGATCTCCCGCGGGGGCACCTCAAAAGCAGTTAGATGGTTCCTGTCTGGGAAGGTGGAATAGATTTTATCCACCTTATTGGCAAAATACTCTGCTATCTGATTGCAGGATTCTACTGAACCCCTCAGCATAGGGGTACCTGTACTGGACAGGTCTGACAGCTCTTTGTAGATAATAAACAATTCCCTCATAGAGTTGTCAGCTCCCTCAATCCTGCTGCAGTAGTAGATTCTCCGGGTCTTCCTGATTAGAGCATGGTATTCCCTCAGGCAAGCTTTATAGATGTTTCTCTCTAATTCGAAGTAGCTTCTTCTCCACAGCCTCTCCAATTGTTCACAATCTCTCTTTTTTTCCCGGAGTTCCGCATTAAACCAGGGTGCAGATTTGGACTTTCTCAGAGGGGCCCTGTGCCACCTAGGTGCCGTGCAGTCCAGAGCTTCAGTAATGCACCTATCTAGTGCCTCGCAGGCTACATCCACTCCCATCCCTCTAGGTGGGCCGTCCCTGCCAAAGGCCTTGTTAAATACCTCTACTGAGAACTTAGCCCATTTTCTACATCTAATTTTCGTGTCCATCTCATCCCGTACTGTGAGCTCAGGTACTACGGCTCTGAATGAGTTCATGAGTTTAAGTTCTTCCATAAGGTCCTCCATAGTGATCGGAAGTGGGGATTTGGTAGGAGAATTAGGCTCCTTCTTGTGAGGTTTAGAAGAGGCAGCCAAAGTAGAGTCTTTACGCAGAGAGGACATAGCTGCGGAAGTAGTTTTCTGACCGAGGGAAGAAGAAGGATCCATGAGGATAGACAGAGACTGGAGCTATGCTCGCAAAAAATGTGGGAGGGGTGTATAATAAACCAGTACCAACCAACCAACGGGAGAGGTACACTAAGTCTGTGCCTAGAAAAAACCAGCAACAACAGCAGGTCTTGGTATGTGTGAGGCGATCTAAGCAGGTAAAAAAGGCCTTGAATACAAAGGAGACCAGCCGGTGAAGGATAAAACTTGCGTCGCAGAAAATGTGGTATCTTGAAATGCAGAGAAATCTCTTCAAAATGAGGTAGGAGTCAAGAACAACAACGTTAACTAACAAGGGTAAGCCAGCGCAAATGTCGCACAGATGGGGAGAACAAGAGAGATTCAACTGGAAGACCAGTTCACAGCTGTCCTCAATGGGAGTATACCTCAGAGATAAGCTATATTTCACACAAAATGCAGTAGTCCTGGGGAATACAGGCTGGTCGCATAGATGCAATATCTGTATTCGCAGTATAGAGATCAGTTACTGTAGAGACCCATATGTAAAAGAAATACCTCAGACATGAATGAGAAGACAAAGAAAGAAAGAAAACAAGCCTTCAGCAAGAAAGAGGTAAGTGGGGTAAACAGAGTCTCCACATTGCGTTTTGTGTCTACACTAGCTCAGCGTAGAAAATGAGTACCTCAAATAAAGTCAGGAAGCATAGTGAATCGTCATCAGCACTGAGAGAATTACTTCAGAGGAATCCAGATTTAAAACAAATCAATGCCAGTCATAAGCGCCATATCTCCAGCGACATGGAAATTATAAACAGGCAGACAGTAGGAGTCACTAGTTGTGAATGACCTGCGTCGCACCTCCACTGATGCGGGAATAGTGAAGGAGCAGGCAAAAGTAGTCAAATGATTGCAAATGACCAGCGCCGCATTTCCAGCGAACCGGGAATTTCAAACTGAAGAAGAGAAAGGCAGCGACCTGCCACAAACAAAATGGCGGGCACCACCGGCGGTAGTGAGGAGAGCGCGGCACGGGGGAAACAAGCAAAAAGGCAGCTAAAAATGAGAAAAAAGAAAACGGTTACATGCGCACCCGCGTCAGCTTTGTTAATGCTGCAACTTCATGCCCCTGTTGAAGGTCGTAGGGCAGCTCCAGAAGAGAGACTGTTTCGTAAACGGAGCCTCAACTGGGTTCGGCTATCTTGTTGGCAGCTCAAGCCGCGCCCCCCCAACATCTTACACTTAATTGCTTCGGGTATTTAATGAGTTTAAATGTCAGTCTATGGCAGTAGCATATTCCGCAATACCTGAATTACCACACAGCTAGTGAAGGCCAAAAAGCCGAACTTAATCAAGGAAAATTGTAAAAAGAAAAGTTATAATTTGAAAGCAGAAAGAATGTTTGCAGGGGGATCAAATGTTTTCTACAACAAAAGTAAAATCTTCCTCAGCTAATGCAAGTTTGAATGCCATCTAAAAGGACTGTGCAGGTTCCAACAGCGAGTCTGGTTGCTTCTAAAGTGGATTCATGTTTTCTGCAGAAACAGAACAGTGTGAAAAGTGAGGCCACCCGACACAGAAACTAGTGTTCCTTCTTCAAAATTCAGCAACATGACAGGACATCAAACGGTTGATTCATCCTTCAAGAAGCACAATCAATAACTGCTGTAGGAAACCATTTGTATAAACGTTGGAAACAATTTCTATGGTACTATTGTGAGCCGGTCTGTTTAAGACAAAATTATATACTTTTAGTTTATAACACTCAATAAAACAGTTTTGCATTTTTTAAGCGTTACAAGAAACGTGTGTTGGTAGTACCTAATTTAATGGCAACAAATATGAAAGGGAAGGGTGAAATGATGCATTCATCTCAAACAATCCTTTCTACTCTAGCATGCATTTGCACTTGCCAGAGTAGACATGGCCCAACCATATGACAATCATCTTTAGTCGTGCTCCAATAAGATGAATCCAGGCAAACTTATACATAAAACCCCATCTAAAAGGGCATGTGATCTAAGCCATAGAATTTATCAAGCTCGAAGGGTGAAAATGTAGTTGGCTCTGCTGGGTTTCAAACTCAGGATGTGTGGGTCAAACACAGATAATGTGGTTCAAAGACGGGTGAGCACATCCTATGCCTAATTTTCTCATAGACTTTACTACTTTTACCTACATTATTTATTCTACAATGCTTTAGTGTGCAACACTGCTAGAACTGAGGTGGATTCATGCGGATCCAGCAGCTATTTCGAAACCGAATCTGTGATCCTGGCCGGCCCAAGAGAAATATACATATGCTGTATTTGTCCCAATGTAATTTGCCAAAACTGAGACACATTCACCTGTACCCATGCCCTGTCAGTTTGCATTTTGAGCAGCAACCTACAGTGAGTTAGGAGGATTTTTATTTGCACTTCTAGCTGAGCCAAGTACAAAAGACTCACTTTAAGGGACATTAGCTCTTCTATTGTGACAGTCTTTTATGGGCTGGGAGCTATCTGGAGGCTAGCAGCTAGATGCTAAGTGCAATGGATGGAAGCTAAAGCATTCAGCTTTTTATCACTTAACAAGTACTTAAGAGAATCTGTGATTTGCAAGCAGGGTTTTAATCTTGTTTAACTCCTGCATGTAAAAGATATGGAAACATGTCAGGTGTATTTGACTATATGAATGATTACACTTTTAATTATTTAAATAGCACTTACTAATTTTCACCCTCCCCTTGTGGCCCCATCCACATTGCCGAGATGACCTAATGCGGTGATAGAATTTGGCACAGGACTTAGTGACTATGTGACCCCATCTGGGTTATGGGCCCACTTGCTCTAACTTTTTCGGCCCCCACGAAATACTTTTCTCCCACTGCCGGTCTGCCAGAACTGATCTGCCTCCCAGCCCCCTGTTTATACTCCCCTCCACCATTCCCTCTATTCATCTACTGGGGACTTGTTCTTCTGTGTTTGACTATGCAACTGTAACTAATGTAACCATGAAAAACTGTTATTCTTGGTATTCCTGACCTCTGAGACCTGAGCAACATGGCTGATGCCCGGTGGAGCTGCTAGACAGCTATAAAGGAGATCAACCCTGGTTCACCACCTCGGCAATAACCTACCCAGCCGGACATTGAGCACAGTTCTCCCAGTCTCCCCGCTGTGTCTCCTTCCTCCCCCTGCCTCCGACGAATTACCGTAACATTGTTTTTTGCCTGTGTTTTACTATACCCCGGTAACGGATGTGATTTTTAACTGGTAACTCAACGCTTCTCATGTAAAGCGCTCTGATACCTATGGGTCTAGCCAGCACTATATAAAACTCTTCAAATAAATAAAATAAATTCTAATAAATGTATGTTTCTTTTTAATATCATTTGCAGCGCTGTTCATTCCAATATAGGGTGTCAGAAAGCTTTACACCACACACACATTATAAGGAGACAATCAATCATATAAGTATGTAAACCAATATTAAAGAAATGGTCTATATCACAATGAGGGTTGCAAGGCACAGGAGTCACAAACTATCCAAATTATCCACACTGTTGTTTAGAGTGCTTGGTCTGCAGAAACGCATTTTCAGGATTTAAAACGTAACACAGTGGTTCGGGCTGTCTGTACTAACAAAGGGATCCCTGTGATCAAAACAGTATCCCACTAAGCTCCCTACTTGAAACACAAATTAGTGATCTGCATGTTACAGGTTGTGCTTTGCAGTAATCACATTGCCCCGCTGTGCTACTTTTCGATGAGTCAGAACTGACTAGACAAAACACAGATGCTCCAGCAAGTGCATTCCAGGTTTTGCCATCCAATACACTTTGCTGGGCACATGAAGATCTAGGTAGCGGGTGATTTTACCAGGTGAAATGAAGATGGTGCAGCATGCACGGAATAACCAGTTTTGGAATTAGGATACAGAAGATGATGGCTCCCACGTCTAAATTTCCCTTCATTTGAAGTTCATAGGTATCCCTACACTACCGCTAACTTCACATCCCTACTTAGCATTTCCCAGGGAAGTTCTGTAATGGTGTGAAAGCTTCCTAAGAAAACCACTCACATTGAATGGGTGGTTCACTGACAAAATATCAATGTTAAAAATATAGAAGTAATAAATATTGATGCAAAAATATAGAATGCAAAAATATCAACTCTCTATACTTAAACCGGTAAGTACAAAAATATTGAAAAAAAATATTGATGTAAAAAAGATAGTTGTACAACATATCGAATTTTATATATAGATATATAATATAAAATAAGAAAAATAAATATGTTAAATAATAAAATTAATATAAAAAATAAAGTAGAAATTACTATTCCCACTCCAGTGAGTGTAACAGTAGGGAAAGTGTTGGACAGTGGAGGGGTAAAAATTACTATCTCCACTCCAGTGAGTGCAACGGTCGGTAACGTGTTAGATAGGGGTGGGGTAAAAATGACTATTCCCAATACAGTAAGTGCAACAGTAGAGAATTTGTTGGATAGTGGTGGGATAAAATGTACTATTCCCACTTCAATAATTGTAAAAGTCGGGAAAGTGTTGGATAGCGGAGGGGTAGAAATTACTATTTCTACTCTAGTGAGTGCAACAGTAGGGAAAGTGTTCGATTGCAGAGGAGTAACAATTAATATTCTCACTCCAGTCATTTCAAAATTAAAAACAAACAAAATGTTAACAATAGTAAAAATGTTTAAAAAACTAAATAAATTGCTAAATATATAAATATGTTAAAAATTCAAATACAAATATATTTAATATCAAAAAAATAAAAAATTATTAATGTTAAATACATATAACAAATACCTACAAATATTACATGAAATAAAACGAAAAAGAATTTCCAAACAAATAGAGATTTCTAATAAAAAATTATTTAGAAACAAAAACATTGATTGTTTTTTTATTTCCTACCATATAACACCACACAATTCACAATCCACAACTACATTTGTTTTAAAATGTACTTTCTCAACTAACATAATTAATTACCAATTAAAGAAATATTATTAATTAAAAAACAAATTAAAACGCATACAAAATATTTAACTTCCCACACTTTACTTCTATAACCCCCACAAACGACAACAAAAAATAAACAGTAAACAACGTTATTACACAATTAAAACTTATTTTCAATTAAAAAAACTAATAGTATTTAACAACTATTTATAAAGTAAGAAAAGTGTATTTATTACCCACACGGTTCCCCCTTAACAATAAAACCCACACACAAAAAAATAAACAAATAACCTAATGAAATATAAATTAATTTATTACTATTAATGATCAACTAATTTTTACATAATTGAACAAAAATGACTTACCACCCTTTACCCCTACAAACCCCACAACCCACACCTAAAATTAATTACACAAATTCCATAATTAATTTTCAATTAATTAATTAATATTAATTAATAACCAATTAATAATTAATTACACATAAATTATTTCCCACACTTTACCCCATAAACCCCACAACCCACACCTAAAAGAAATCCTATAATTACCATAATTATCAATTAATTAGTTACTAACCACCCTTTACCGCTATAATCCCCACAACCCGCCCCTAAAATGAATTACACAATTCCGTTATCATTATTATTATTATTTTGTTTTATAGAGCAGAGCATACAGGGCATGAAAATAGCCATCAAAAACAGGACGTTTAAAAAACATTGTTTGATCAAGACATGCACATTATGTATAAAACCAACATAGAGTAAGTTAAGGAAAACATATTGCAACAATAATATGGCTGCATCCTTAATTTTCAAAAGTGCTTTAATCAATATCTCGACTTTTTACAGATGTGTAATTCTAACATACTAAAGTGCTGAAGTGCTGAAGTACTATAATACCGAAAATAACCCAAAATAGGCTATCTTTCACCAAACATGGTAGCTCCACAGGATAAGCCAGAATTCAATACTTGTGCTTTTTTTGTGTTTTATTTATTGTTGTTGAGATATTTGCGACTGTTGTGTACAAAAACGTGTAATCTGGACTTCGAATTTTAACTGTATCGTAATTACCGCTTTTCGAGCGCTTTTAAATCTTTTTTAAAATTGTTTGGTATTCATCTCTGGGGGCTTTATAATTAAGGGGAATTGTTACCTTAGGCACTCTGACACCCTAAACACCTCTCTTCCTCTTTTAAATCCGCCCTACCGCTCCTTAGCCGACACTCGGCGGCGGTGGGCGCCATCTTGTTTGAGGCAGTCGGGGAGAGCGCTCTAGTCGCGCCCTACTCCCACCCTCCTATCTCCCTACATAATGTGTAATGCAACCAGACGGCGCAGCGGGCTGGCGCAGCGGGCGCGCCGGATACGCGCCGAAGCCGCACCTAAGCCAAGCCCGTCTGCGCCCGTCCGCGCCAGGATCGCGCCGGGCGCGGGCCATGCTGCTTCCACTTCCCCTGTACTCAGGTACGACTCTACCGAGCTGCTGTCTATGCGCCCCACTTCACCTACTCCTTCCTGTTGTGTTCATTCCTTTTCTGACCATCTTTGGGGCCCTTACATCTGCCGACCATGTGGTTGGTCATCCTCCAGCCCCGTCAGCCCCATCCCTCCCCCTCCCCCCCTTCCTCGGCATAAGACAACCCCCTTTAATGGTGGCCTCATCAACGCCAGATCTTTAGCGCGCCACGGACAAGACATCCACGATCTTATTATAGCAGCCAATCTTGATGCCTTTTTCATCACTGAATCTTGGTTGCATGATGCTTCAAACCCCGATCTTGCCACCGCTCTCCCCCCTGATTACACCATCTTCAGGCGAGATAGACCCATTGGTCGGGGAGGCGGACTAGCCATCATTGTAAAAAAAGCACTCAAGTGCCACACATTCGATCTGGCTTCCTTCAAGGATTGTGAATCCCTCGGATTTGTTATCCAAACCAGTTTCTGCTCCGCCTTCTCAGGAGCACTCGTCTATCGCCCCCCCTGGAAATGCCACTACATTCTTGGACTCCCTTGATGAAACTCTGGCAGCTTTTCTTACCCATTACCCCACCTTCACTCTTTTTGGAGACTTCAATCTTCATTTGGAGTCCGATACTGACCCCCACACTCTTAATTTCCGCCACTCTCTTGAGATTTTTGGTCTCTCCCAATTAGTCTCCCTTCCTACCCATTGTGCCGGGCACACCTTGGACGGCATTTGCACAAACCTGACTTCCCTAGATGTTTCCATCCCCTTGCCACAAATATGGACAGATCACTGTCTCATTCCCTTTTCCATCAATACCAAAACCCTGCCCCCTCCTCCCATTAAACACTCTCACATCCCCTTCCCTGTCAATTGGAAGAAGGTAGCTGAGTACATCAAACTTAATCCACAACCGGCTGTACCCCCCCCTTCCATCACGGGTGACGCTTCACTAGATTCCACAAACTTCCACCTGTGGATCGAGAGAGTAATCTCTGCCAATGCAAAATCTGTCATCCAAAAACCCGTCCGAGGAAAAAAGAAACCCAATGCCCCCTGGTTTACTCCGGACCTCGCTGACTGTCACCTCAAGTGTAGGCTTTTGGAGAGAGAATGGAGAAAAACCTACGATCCTACGTCCAGATCCATATACATTCTCCAGAGAAAGCAATATCTCACCAATATAAAAAAAGCAAAAAAGGCATTCTTCACTCTAGCAATAGACTCAGCTAAACAGAAACAACAAACGATTTTCAATATCGTAAAATCTTTTACTCATCCCAAAGCACTGGCACTTGAAATCCCCCCCTCACAAGCCCTCTGTGATCAAATTGCTGATTTCTTTGAGGAGAAAATTAATAATATCCATAAGGACTTCCCCCCTGCACCTACTCCAACCCAAGAGCCTGACACAACTATTCCCTCACTAAATCAATTCACAGCAGTCTCCCTATTGCAAACGCACAATCCATACTAGCCTGCAAATCAGGTGCACCAACGGACTCCTGCCCCCCAGCCATCTTGCACCACCTTATTGAGTCCGTAAACCCACTAATCAATGCGATTGTGAACGAATCCCTCGACTCCGGTATTGTTCCTATTGAGTGGAAGAAGGCCACAGTCAAGCCCCTCATGAAAAAGCCAAATAAATCCCCTACTGATTTGTCTAATATGCACCCAATCTCACTTCTCCCTGCGCTAGGCAAAATCACCGAGCAACTAGTCCATGAGGAATTAAAGAATTTTGTGGAAAATCAATGTATCCTGCACCCACAGCAATCTGGCTTCCGCCCCGGCCACTCCACAGAAACCGCTTTGATTGAGTTGTCAGACACCATCAAGTTCTTGCAGGATGAGGGCAGGCAGGCTGTCCTCATCCTGCTCGACTTAACCGTGGCCTTCGACACCATCTCACATGCTGTTCTAATCAATAGGATGCGTGAGATTGGTGTCTCGGGTTCCGCGCTTGCTTGGATAACTTCATTCTTGTCCAATCGCTCTCAAACGGTCTCCTTAGGCCCCTTTCTTTCTGGTGAACGATCCATCATCTCAGGGGTGCCCCAGGGTTCCATCCTGAGCCCCCTCTTTTTTAATGTATATATGGCCCCCCTTCTCACGTTGATCGAGTCACATGGGATTCTCGTGACATCTTATGCTGACGATACCCAGCTTGTCGTCACTATCGATAAAAGACTTCCGGATGCTGCCACCAGATTCCAGAACTGTCTGTCAGAAGTCTTTTCCTGGCTCAACTTGAATCATTTAAAATGCAACAGCGCCAAAACAGAAATAATTCCCCTTGGCAAAGGCACATTCTTTTCCCCCAAAGACTGGTGGCCTCATAACTCCGAAGCACCACCTAGCGCGGTCGCTTCAGCCCGCAACCTGGGCGTTCAATTTGACGCTTCCCTCAGCTTCGATGAGCATGTGCGCATTACCGCAGGGCGCTGTTTTAGTCTGATCAGGCAATTAAAGAAATTTTTTAATTTTATGCCTATCACAGCCAAGAAATCAGTCGCGGTGGCGCTTATCCTCTCCCGGCTGGATTATTGTAACGGCCTCCTAGCAGGCATCAAGAAATCTTCTCTGAAAAAACTCCAAAGTGTTCAACATGCAGCAGCCAGGCTTGTTTTAAAACTCCCCCGTCGGTCCTCGGTCTCTGCAGCCCTCAACGCCCTCCATTGGCTGCCCCTCCATAAGAGAATCTTATTTAAGCTCTTAGTCACTGTATTTAAAGCTAACAGGTGCACGGGTCCATCCTACTTGACCAAGCGCTTCAAGCGTTACACTCCAACCCGCTGTTTGAGGTCATCTGGCGCCAATTTCATCTCTGAACCCCGTATAAAATTAAAATCTAAGGGTGGAAAGACCTTTTCTTTTCTGGCGGCTAAGGCATGGAACCGTCTCCCCCGACCTTAGGCACACTCCCTCAGAAAGCCTATTTAGGAAATCCCTGAAAACTTGGATTTATTCTCAGTCCGACTCCTCAGTTCTCGCAGCCATCTGATCCATGCCCCCCATAGACGACCTTCTGTGTGCTCAGCGCCAAGATGCTCCCTCCGGAGCGAAAGTTAGCGCTCTACAAATGCCAATAAATATCAAATATCAAATTTACCCCAGCCTCAAAATTAGTTAATCCTACTTAAAATATCTATAGGCCTTCTATTTCCGCCGTAGTGTCAAGCTTCATTAAATATTTCCAAACCATAGTGAACTTTCTTGTAGTGCCCACCTCCCTAGCATATTGTTCTTCTAACATTATGGTTTGTTTCATCTTATTTAACCACTTTGAGTATGAGGGTACTTCCGCCGACCTCCAATTCTGGAGAATTAGGGAGCGAGCAATGAGGTAGCAAATTGCTATAAAAGTCTCCTCTTTTTTTGTCAAGTTTTCATTAGCTCTGTAATGCCCAAAAGGGCTACCTCAACATCTGGATCTAACCTCTTTCGGATTGCCAGGCTTATGGCCGAAAACATCTTGGCCCAAAATGGCCCTAACTTTGGACATGAGAAGAATATATGCCTGTCAGCAGAAGCATCTGTTCTCTATTTCAGGATATTTTTTGTTAAGTATTTTAGGTGTACAGTGTGCCATTCACCGAGACAAGAAGGCCATTCTTTTAAAATTGGAAGCTTTTAAAGCCTTGCACCCTAGCTGGGATAAGGTCTGCCATTCCTGCCATTCCTGACTTGACAGAGTGCAATTGGTTTCCCGGGTTATTTCTAGGAATTTCTTGACCAGTGGAGATTAATTTTAATTGCACCACTGAGAGAACCAATTACCCAGCCCTCTTAGTTTGGCTCGGAATAGGGCGGTCACCAACTTAGGGGTCCATTACGATGGCAGTCGGACAAAGTCCACCCGCCATAGCAACAGGACCAGGCACTGACCGCCGAAGATGCGGCGGTCCCACAATGCATATGATGATGCGCCCGCCCCACTGGCGGGTGCATCCTGGGCCTATCACATTGCGGGTGGATCTGCTGGCTGCAGACCGGCCCCCAATACAATAGGAGTGCACACATCATTGCCATGCACTACAGGGCAGGCACCACATGCTGCCTGCCACATAGTGCAAGGCAATGAGGGTGGTATCATAGGTACCCCCCATGTGCACCCCCCACCCCAACATCCTGGGGGCCCGCAAACAGGCCCCTACACCAGACACTGCATGCCTTTCCATGGCGGCATTGCTGCCATGGAAAGGCGAATCTCTGCATGCATCATAATATGGAGGGCGGTGTCTTGCAGACACCAACACCATATTGTGACCCTTTTCCGCCCGGTCGACGAGTCGACCAGCGGAAAAGTGGCATACGGTCTTTCTGTCCATCACGGACCCCCAGCCATACTGCTATGGCAGGGGGTCAATCAGGCATGGATGGCGGGGTGGATTACCCACGCTGGGCCATTGGTGGCTACCGCCGGCCCGGTGGGGGTCATTCGCCTGCTATCCTAATGGGCCCCATAGTCGGGGCACCACTAGATGAAAGGTAATATCTGGTTTAAAAATATATAACCTGTAAATATTCAAAAAAGCCAGGCTTTTTCCGTTCACCACATCTATTCTGAACCTCTTGCCAGATAATTACTTTATTCTTCAATAAAAAGTGCCCTAGCTTTTCTAAACAACATTCCGTCAATTTCTAAAGTGACTGGATTGGATGTGAAGACCCAAGCTTTTGCATTCACCTAATTTTAAATAGTGAAATCCAGAAGGTCCAACTTCCTTTAAAAAAGACTGCAGAAGAATGGCTGTGGGGAACCACACCTTCCCGTAGCTGTAGCCACAGATGACCGCAGCTCCTCCCCGGGCAATGGAATTTGTGGGTTCCCGCACCTGATCTCTAGCGCCAGCAGCCGGGAACAAAAGTCTCGCCGGCCGGCTGGCATCTTCGGTGTGTTCGACGTTCTCGGCTTCTGCACTGGGCTCACGCTGAGATAATCCTGCAGCATGACGGAGGCTGCCTGTCAGAGTCAAGATTGAGGCTTGATCATCCTTTCAAGTGATTAACTACAGGAAAAAATTTCAGCGCTCAAGCCTGAGCCTGGAAGAAAAAAAAACGGCGATGTGCTGGAAGGACACAGCCGGTTTGAGGGGGTGAACCTGCTATGCGATATTGTGGCTCCAGCTGACTCAAGCTGACTTAAGCTACCAGAATATTTTAAGGGACTGTGTGCATCGTCAGCCTGAGGTCTGCACTTTCCTCTTCTCCTCCTTGGTTTGAAGGTTCAAGAGTTAGCAGCTCCCCCCCTCCGGTACCAAGTTTATTGGGTGGAAACCAGGACTTTTTGATGACTAATTATTCACTAATCGGGGGCATTGAATACCTTGCTAACTTGACCGAAGACCCTGGATTTAAAGAAAAAAAATGAGAAAACACTTAAAACAGGTGAATTCTGCTACAGTGCTTTAAGCCAAAACTCGCTTAGCCCAGGCAAAGGCGATATATTCAGTGGCCAGAGCTGAACATACTTCAAATCGACCTGGCCTCAATTCAAGTTATGAGAGCTCTGAAGACGAGCTGCCCAAGGAGCACTTGGAAGGGGGCGCTTTCGCTAAACAGAAGCAAATGGGTGGGCCAATTAGTCTGGAGAAGGAACAGGTAGTCGTGTCTACAGCAGGGGTTAACAAGGACGAGATGAAAAATTCGACTTTCCTTTATTCTCCAAAAAAGCTTCTCAGTCGGCTCCCCCCAAATTCACAGCAAAATTGCAGCGACCAATGGAGGCGCAGCCAGAGGATGCGCCAATTAGCCCCTCACAAACTTCATCGTCATTACCACAAGCAGAGGCACTAGGGCTGGCTTCTTCTACCGTTGCTCTGGTAGTACAAGAGTCTGGTCAAACCTTGAATGGTCAGGCTACTCCTTCAACACCAATACCATTCATGTCACAGACCCAGCCGGTCCAGTCATCTCCTGAAGATTTCATAGTGCTGCCACCGGAAGCTCAGATGCAGTTACAGATTCAGCTCCAGTTGCCTTGTAGAGCCAGCTTGGATACCTCGGGTCAACCTGCTGGGGAGCAAAATCAAAATGGGAAAGTACAACAGGACAACTCTGAATCTTAAATAGAAGGAGCTAATTCTCAACAGATCGATATATAGACCATGTTGAATCTTATCTTTGAAGAGATAAGAGAAATGAAAAAATGGCAGGAGAATGAGATAGCCTCCCTCTGCCAGAGTCTTGGGAAAATCAAAGAGGTGAGGTGCCGGGTTTTTAGAGACCCGGTGGTGCCAGGGGATCACACCCAAAGACCTCTGAGTTCTCCCTGTTCTGGACTTACAGAAACACAGAGTCTTCTAGGTGAAGTCAATGATCGAGTTTTATTGGCTGCAACCAAGTAACATGCGTCCTAGAAGTACGACAACACGGGCCGTAAGTTCTCAGGAGACTGTTCGTTTTTACAGAACCAGCCTTCTCCTTATATACATAAATAATAGCTGTAGGCAAGAATTCTTGAGTTTATGATATGGCTATACACATATTTTCGTAACAATACAAAGAGCGAAGTCATGCTGGTCAGCACATATTTCAGATGTCCGGTTGGTGATGGATTACCCCGCCAAATCCAGAACTCCCATCAGATATCGATGAAATGCAAATAAGGTTGAGCACCCTCCCATCATAAAACGGGTCATAAACAAGAATCATGGACAGGTGTGTGTGTGTAGGAAAAACATAGTCTGTATGTAGTGAATGGTTTATGACATGTTGTGCCTTGATGATATCTTGCTCGGCCACTGGGCGAGGAGCTGCCCGAGCAGGCTTGGCTGGAGGCAGTGGAGGCAGCTTCGGCCAGGTCATGGGGAAGTCAGCTACAGAGGACGTGTCCTTTAGATCGGCTTTAATCAATTGACTTATATGAGGGCAAGCCCTAAGATGGATGCCGTTTACAAAATGGAGTTCGAGGGTTCGGGACGGAAACTAAGATTTAGGGGTGTTAGCATCACTCAACCGTGACGCAAATGCATAGGGATAATGTCCTGATCATTACCGGTTCGTAGATACCAAATTTGTCATGGTACGATGATGTTTTATGACGCGAGTGTTGGACCTCGATATCTGTAAAACAGCGGGGTCCAAATTTGCAGTACCACAGACCCTCCTTTTGCCCTCATATTAGGCAATAATTCACACTAATCTGAGTCCAAGTCTGTATTGATGAATTCACGGAGATGCTGCTGTAGCATCATTCTGTTGCTCAGTTCGTCCCTTGACACAGGCTTCCTTACACATGAGGTGGCGCAGAGGCCACATATTGCAGGAGTGCACTGCACAAACAGGCAGAACGTAAACAGAACGGCTAAGATCATCCCAATGAAGATCAGGGTTTTCCATCCCCAGGCAGAGATCAGTTCCCAGAACCACCCTAGCAGAGACCAATCCCCTTTTTCTGTGTGAAGGGAATCAGATATTTTGTGTAATTTGGAGATGGCCTGGTACACTGTCGGAGCATTATCGGGGATGAAAATGCAGCAACTAGATAGGATCACTTTACATGCACCACCACGGTCTGAAGTATGACATCTAGGGCAACCCGGTTCTGAAGGGTCATAAGTCGATCCAACTGAAGCTCAGCTGTCAGGTTGTTAAGGGCACCGGCCGTTTCAGTCACGGCGGATTCAACTATTCTCGTCAGTTGTCTAATGTTCCTGCTGTTCACCATGGGCCCCCAAAATGGCAGAAAACCCTTTGCGAAGTCTCCAAACTCCTGACCCGCGGTGTCGTCTTGACTCACGACACCCCTAACTATCCTTGTCCGATGGTAATCTGCCCCGGCCGTGTAGGTGGGTGGTAGCAGAAACGAGATAAAGTGTGTGCCAGAGAAATCAGGGGGCAACCATGTGTAGGCTTTGTCATGGCAGACGAAATAGGTGCCTTTAGCCGCCAAGAATGGAGGGGAAGTTCGAGAGGCGAACACATACGTCTCCGTACATAGGCTCTTCCCCAACTGCGCTTTGGGATCCCTGCCAATACCTTGCAGACATAAGTGACCTCGGTGGGGTACTATCCAGACTGGGGAGGATTTCGTTGATTTCTGGCTTTCACTTTAGGCAATCCCATACTTGGTGATGTTCCACCTGCTGTATGGGGTAAACTCATCCTTGGGAGTTGCTCTAACCGTGTCAATATCTCTACTCATATTTTGGATCCCTGCCACTAGTGCCTTATTGTTTGAGTTCTCCCCTCGTATGTAGGGTTCAAGGGAATACAGGAACATAGTCTGGAAAGCCCACAGGGAACCGAAATACCTAAATGGCAGGACAAAATAAGGGATGCCCTTATCTGTAGTGTGTGGCATGAGTCCGCATATCCAACAGTTCGATGTGTTCATAATAGACTGGTGTTGGTGTAGGAGCTGGACAAAGGAGTTATTTGCGAATTCCAGTCTTCTGGCAGACTCGTGTTCAGGTAGGGGGTGAAAGGAGTGTGTAGGATCAGTGGGAGAAGGTGCGGGTTGTGTGTTGTGTATGAATGGAACTCGAAAGATGAACAGAGCAAAGCCAGTCAAAAACATCATTATACTACACAACATTAAGATGCTTAACACTAGAGTTCGTCTTCTTGCCATTATAGTACATATTTTCTTTTCAAAGGTCATGTGTCTAGCCGGTCTCTCAACCCCTGGAAACTCCATCCTCTGGTTGCTGCCCGCGGTGGGAGGTTGCTTCTGCCAAGATGTGCGCTCTGTCCAGTCCGGGGTGACTCCCTCAGACTGACCAGAACCATTGACCTAGGCGTCCCCGGCTGCACTCCTCAGACTTCAACCGCGGCCTTAGCAGCAGAACCGGATGGCGGTTTGAAAATCAAAAAATGAGCTAGTTCCCTGGGCGAGAGAGCTGTGGAATCAAAAATAGTTCATGGGAAGAAGGGGGATCGCACAAATTCGGTTAAGTCAGTTCCTCGGTTTTGGCCTCAGATTATATCGTTCCTTTCCAGGCACGGCGTGATCTTCGAACAATGTTTCTGGTTCCGTAATGTCCAACGGTATCGACGGGGGCACAGATCCTTGTAAAATACAATCACTCTCCTTGTCAGTGCCAGTTCCTTTTAATCGTGCATCGCTGAAGGGGACAAAACGTGGTACGAATTCAGTCTCAGAGTCAGCGACTCCTTGCTGGACCCATCGGTCGTATGGAAGGGGCAACGGGACCCTTTTGCAGCGCCGTGCACCCAATGTTTTCTTCCATGGACACGTACTGCGGAGCGGGTAGACAGTAAAACCTGGAAAGGTCCGGTCCTGCGAGGCTCCTCGTTCTTGGTACGTCTGAAATTCCGAATCAGGATCCAGGAGCCGGGCTCGATGGCGTGGCCTGGATCGTCGGACGCCGATGGAGAGGAGCTGTGGAGCTGTTGATGCAAAGTATGCAGTTTAGTTGTCAATTCGTGCAAATAGTCAAATAGTACAGGGTACTCGATCACATTGAGCTTTCTTGGCCTCGGTACTACCCATATATTAGCTGGGCGCCCAAACACGATCTCGTGTGGGCTAAGTCCCAGTCTAGAATGGACAATCATTCTGGTAGACAGGAGTGCTTAAGGCAGGGCATCTGGCCACTTGAGGCCTGTGCTGGCTTGGATCTTGGCCAGTTTCAATTTTAACGTGCCATTATAGCACTCTACCAATCCTGCCGACTCGGGGTGGTTTGCAGCATGGAACTTCTGGCGGATGCCTAGACACTCACACACTCTCTTCATTACTCGTCCCACAAATTCACTTTCATTATCACTCCAGATAATCCTAGGCATGCCGAATCTAGGGAAGAATTCCTTGACAAGGGCTTTAGCAGTTGACAAGGCAGTGTTGTTCTTAAGGGGGTATGCTTCTACCCACCTGGAGAAAGCGCAAACAACAACAAGGACATATTTCAGGTTGTTGCACCTCTCCATGTGAATGAAATCGAGTTGCAAGACCTCAAACGGGTATGTTGGAGAGCGAAATGACCAGCTGGGGTTGGGGTTCCCCTACCGGGATTGTGTTTCAAACACACCATACAGTTTCTGACCAGATTCTCTGCACATTGTGGGATACCACTATTCTGCCATACTGGGGCCAACAGCTTACACATTCCTTTCACGCTGATGTGTGCCATTCCATGGGCCATCATTACCCCTGCGAGCACATAAGCGTCGGGTAACAACCATCGCTGATGTTCTGACAGTTCGACCCAACAACCATTTGCGTCTAACCTACCTTTGCTTTCTCTCCATTCATTCACTTCTCTCTATATAGCATCAGCTTGTATAGTCTTTACACTTTCAATGGTGTCTTCACACATACCCACATCAGGGGTCCATCTAGCAGGGCCTACTACATACATCCGACTCATTGTGTTCCTTGCAGTCTCTTTCGCGACCTCATCAGCAAATGCATTCCCTCGACCAACATCATCTCGGATCTTTCTATGCGTGCTACATTTCACAATTGCAATCTGTAGGGGCAAGGTCAGTGACTCGAGAAGGTCGTGTACTAGCTGAAACGTGTTGTATCTTTGCACCATGCGACGTCAGGAACCCACGTTCACGCCACAATCTTCCAAAACTGTGGGCGACGCCAAAGGCGTACTGACTATCAGTGTACACATTTACTTGTTTTCCTTTTGCCAACACACATGCTCTTGTGAGTGCGACTAACTCCGCTGCTTGTGCAGAATTCAGGGGGATGCGAGCTGTCTCTACAATCATGTGTAATGTTGTCACGGCAAATGCTGCAGTCGTATCACCATTCGGTAACTTGAAACATGAACCATCAACCCTAAGTTATCATTACATTCGGGAAGGGGAGTGTCTTTCAAATCTACTCTCCCTTTTGTCTCTTCCTCTGTCCTAAAGCAGCAATCATGTTTGTCGACCTCATCTGTCTCTGCTGGAATGGGTAATAATGTAGCAGGGTTGAGTGTATCACACCTTTTTATGTGAATGTGACTTGCTAACAGGGTCAATTCATAGCTGGATAGTCGAGCACTAGTTAGGTGCTGTGTTTTTGTCCTGTTCAATAGGATATCTACTGCATGCGGGACCATAACGGTCAGAGTATTATTCATGACTAATCCAGCCGACTGTCGAATACAGACAGCCGCTGCGGCAGTGGCCCTCAAGCAACTCTGTAATGCCTTAGCTACGGGATCTAGAGTCGCGGAGAAGTATGCACATGGGCGTTGTTTGCCCCCAAAGTGCTGTGTCAAGACCGATAATGCGCACCCTTCCTTCTCATGGACGTATAGTGTAAACGGCTTGCTGTAGTCGGGGTTGCCCAACACAGGAGCCGAACATAATGCATCACGCAACTCATGGAAACTCGCCTGACAATCTTCAGACCAAGGCAAAGGATTGGGTGTGTCTTTACGCATTAATGCCAGCAAGGGTTTGGCCAACAGTGAGAAGTTCGGTATCCATTGTCTACAGTACGATGTAATGCCCAGGAAAGCACGCACTTCTCTTTGGGTCCTTGGGATACTCAATTCTGCAATTGCCTGTATTCTTTCTGGGGTCAGTCTCCTTCCCTCCTTCGATAAGATGTGACCTAAGCAGGTTACTTCTTGTCGGCAAAATTGTAATTTGGAAAGCGAGACCTTGTGCTTCATGTCACATAAATGACGCAACAAGGACAGCGTGGCTTGCTTGCAAATTTCTTCAGTATCTGTAGTGATCAGTAAATCGTCTACATACTGAATCGGAGTCGCGCCACCAGGTAGAGTAATCGTATCAAGTTGCGTTTTCAGAGCTTGACTGAATATTGATGGACTCTCGCAGTAGCCCTGGGGAGCGCGTCTAAAACGGAAACTTCGACCTCCTAAATTGAAGCCGAAAATGTCTCGGCTCTCTTCGGCGATCGGGATGCTGAAGAAGGCATTCTTCAGGTCGATCACTGAAAACCAATTGGCTGAGGCTGGAACCATTGTCAATAAGGCAGTGATGTCGGGGACGACTGGAAACTGCGGTACAACGATCTTATTCACTTCCCTGAGATCAATCACAAATCGGTACGCAGGGGGCTGTGAAGGATCGGTACGCTTTAAGACAGGCAAAACAGGACTGTTACAAATGTTGCCTGTAGTTTCTTCGATGACATCTTTCGCAATTAGATCGCGGACTATTTCTAGCAAAGCCTTTTCACATTCTTTTGACATTCTATATTGGGGAATGCGTGGCAACCTGACGTTACTTTTCAATGTTATGACATACGGTGCTATCTCCAAACGACCTACATCATTTGAACCCTTCACCCAAAGTACATCTGGAAGAGATGACAATTCAGTCGGAATGCTTTTCTTTGCCAAATACATCAGGGAAATCACTTTCTTACCAAGGGTGAGTTGTACTCCCGAAGGAGAACAGTATAAAGTCGCATACAATCTCTTCAGTAAATCCAAACCTAACAGATTTTCGCCACAACCTGTTGTAAGAATGAGGGGTGCTTCTAATTCGCATGGGCCAACAGAAAGGGGCATGGGATTGGAGATCGGGTTTCTAACAGGGGCGCCAGAAAAACCTACTGAAACGTTCATTTCGCCGGACAAAGGTGCGCCAGGAAGTTTTGAGTGCATAATCGAACTTTTTGTAGCACCAGTATCCAGCAGAAATGGCTCCGACACTCCGGATGTGATCACCTCGACGTAAGGTCCATTCTGATCTACTGGAACTGAAACAACTCCCTCTCTTTGTCCATGGCTGTCCTAGCAATTATTACCCTCATTCTCGTTTTCTGCGTATTAGTCATCTGCATAGTACTGAGCTGACCTGGAGGACGCATTATTCTGTTGGTCAAAGCTATTCATAGAATTCTGAGGCGGGAAGGAATTGGTGTTCTGGGGGAAGTTTCCACGGCCCCTACCTCTAGGAGCCTGATGAACACCTCTACCTCTTGCGCCAGAAGCACCGTTTAAACGTCGTGCAAGAGCTTGGCAATTACTTTTGAAATGACCCTCTTCTTTGCAATATGCACATTGATTTGGGCCATACAGAGAACGCTGATGATAAAACTCGTTTCCTTGTGCGTTTCTCGAATACTGCTGCGGTTGCTGATAATTGGGCTGACTAGGAGTGCAAGGCGGATACGCTTGTTGGAGAAGAACTTTAGTCTTTAGTTCTTTAGTCTTTTTCTCAGACTTATCTAGCTCCTCTTTGCGTCTATTTTCATAGTACTGGGCTGTGGCTAAAATCCGTGCTGACGTGGAGACAGCCCAAGCACTCTCTGAATCTTTCAATTTATTGCATAGTTCAGGAAGCAGATTATGTACAAATTTGTCTACAAACAGTCTTTGACCACCCTCGGTAGCCAGGTCCTGACCACTATGATCAGTGAAAGTCTCCTCAAATCTCGTGAAAAAGTCGGACACATTCTCATCTTTCTTCTGTTTGCATGCGGATAGCTTGTCCCAATTTACGCGTAATTCAGGCATCAACGTTTTCATGTATGCGATAATCCTACCGGGAAGGTCTGCTATCAAAGGCTCGGGTTTAGAGCCACCAATTTGTCTGGCATCAGTAGCTGTAATATTAGCCCATGAGTCACCTAGTTCTTGATCATGATCCGCATGACGGATTTTACTCCATAAACGATGCTGAACAACATTCCCAAACAACATGTCAATATCTGCTAGATTCATTATACATGAGCTGGCAGTCTGTGACAACTCCTTGTAATATCTGGCTGGGTTTTTACGGGGATCATGTAGTGTCTGTTTGAGTGCTAACACTTCGGATCTTTTCCAGGGGACATGTACCCATACCCGCTGGAAATGCGGTGGAACAGGCGGTTGCGCGTTCGCATCGCCTTCCCTCCATACCGGGGGAACCTCTCTCATGGGGTACTGTCGTGCCCTTTTCCTACCAGACACATCGTCCTCATCAAACGATCTAGAGCTGTTTCCTGTGCTCCTATAAGATAACAGCAAGTCCATTGCTTTCTCAACATCTGCGCCTATAATCATACCTTCATAGAATTTGAATCGCATGCGGGCTAGTTCCTGCATTCTGCGTTTTGGGTCATTGTCTCGTACGTCTTCCCAGAGGTATACACACATTTCCTCAAATACGTATCTTTGAGTGGCTGGATCCCACTGACGGAAAACTTCCATAATAGACTGAAGATCATACCTTACAGTATCAGTAACCCATTTGCGTGCTAACTCATTCAGTACTCCTCTTTCCTCGTAGTCGGGTAGTTGACTACGCAACTGTCTACGTTCTGGTTTAGGGGTCCTTTTAGGCGACCCAAAGAAGGGCGATAACAGACCAGAGACAGTATTTGCCACTCTCTGTCTGACAGAAGGAGAAGCTTGCGGCGAGGCAGATGTGCCAGAAAAGACAGGCTGATGTAAAGAGGAAGTCGAGGCAACAGCAGAGGAAGTTGAGGCAGTAGCAGACGTAGTATCATAGTGAATAGTTGGAGCAGTAGGCAAAGTCATGGAAGTAGAAGGAGTATGTAGCAAAGGCGGCGGCCCTTGAGAAGGCTGCGCCGGAGAAGTAGGAACCAGCGGAAGAGGAGCTGGTGCTTGTGCAAGAGCTGCTTTTCGTGCGCTAGGGCGTGGTATAACAATACGTCTCAGGGGTCCAACAATACTTGATGTGTATGGGGGTGGTGAGTTCAATAAATGGGACATTAATGGATCTTTCTCAGTTGTTCCCTTTGAGTCTTGTCCCCCATGTGGTAACACCGGGTAGCATTTATCTATTGCTAGTTTCTTGCTTCTGAGCATTTGTTCACTTTCCTGCTCTTCCTCATTATCCCTGTATGCGATGGCAGCTTGCACCATCGACATGCCTCTTTTATTTTTCTTTGCTAATTTTATTTCTTTCTGTTTGGCTTCTTTGCGCCATAAGCGAAAAGAGTCAAACATCGCCGGCCGGGCTTTCTTCTTGAACAATTCGACCTCAAGGTTGTCTAATATTTCTGAGTCAAAACTACCATGTTGGGGCCATTTTAAAACACCATCCTTGCGGGTGTATTTTATCCATACCTCGTTATACGTGATAGGACCTACTCCATGTTTTATAATAACTCATATGTTGGAGTCCCGATCGGAGGAACCGGACACGAATCCTCTAATCTGGAGTCCTTACTACAACCAAGACAAAACAAGTTTCCAAGTCTGCTGAGACCAGCATCTTTGCTCACTAGTCTAGCTTCAAACTTCAAGGGATTATTTAATTACGATATTGTCGTGAATACACGAACCCCTCGGTCTTGGTGCTTGCAAGTACCAATACAAAAACCCTATAGCTGGGATACCAAACTAAGAACCAAGAACCAATACAAATCGTATCTCTAGGATACCAAAGCTAAGAACCAAACTAAGGACTAGACTAAGAACTGGGAGACGCTCCACTTATACTTAACTGAATATTGAAGATCGGTGACGTCACTAGAAGACTCGTCTATCGTTTCGCTCTACCAAGGATCACTGGGTCCAAAACAGGGCGATAGTCCGGGCAGCAGTCCTTCGTAGCCGTCGGGACGCGGGGAACCTCGCAGCAAAGACCTTCGGAACCACGTCGACATGCAGGGGTCGCTGAAGTGGCTGGCCGTCTTCCGGAATTTTCACACGAAGCTCCTCACGAACATCTGGCTTGGACCGTCACCTCTTGATATTGCCCCACATTGGGCGCCAACTGAGGTGCCGGGTTTTTAGAGACCCGGTAGTGCCAGGGGATCACACCCAAAGACCTCTGAGTTCTCCCTGTTCTGGACTTACAGAAACACAGAGTCTTCTAGGTGAAGTCAATGATCGAGTTTTATTGGCTGCAACCAAGTAACATGCGTCCTAGAAGTACGACAACTCGGGCCGTAAGTTCTCAGGAGACTGTTCGTTTTTACAAAACCAGCCTTCTCCTTATATACATAAATAATAGCTGTAGGCAAGAATTCTTGAGTTTATGATATGGCTATACACATATTTTCGTAACAATACTAAGAGCGAAGTCATGCTGGTCAGCACATATTTCAGATGTCCGGTTGGTGATGGATTACCCCGCCAAATCCAGAACTCCCATCAGATATCGATGAAATGCAAATAAGGTCAAGCACCCTCCCATCATAAAACGGGTCATAAACAAGAATCATGGACAGGTGTGTGTGTGTAGGAAAAACATAGTTTGTATGTAGTGAATGGTTTATGACATGTTGTGCCTTGATGATATCTTGCTCGGCCACTGGGCGAGGAGCTGCCCGAGCAGGCTTGGCTGGAGGCAGTGGAGGCAGCTTCGGCCAGGTCATGGGGAAGTCAGCTACAGAGGACGTGTCCTTTAGATCGGCTTTAATCAATTGACTTATATGAGGGCAAGCCCTAAGATGGATGCCGTTTACAAAATGGAGTTCGAGGGTTCGGGACGGAAACTAAGATTTAGGGGTGTTAGCATCACTCAATCGTGACGCAAATGCATAGGGATAATGTCCTGATCATTACCGGTTCGTAGATACCAAATTCGTCATGATACGATGATGTTTTATGACGCGAGTGTTGGACCTCGATATCTGTAAAACAGCGGGGTCCAAATTTGCAGTACCACAGAGTTAGTGGCTTGCTTTCCAGCTAAAATCCAAGAAGCTGAATCAAGGATCACCCTGTTGGAGGACTAAATGAGTACTATGCTTCTGAGAGTAAACGAAGCTGCAAATCACAAAATCATTTTAGAGAATAAACTTTAGAAACTTGAAAATCACTCTCAAAAGTGGAACTTACAAATAGTAGGGGTCCTAGAGCGGAGTGAGGGATCCCAAACTCTTCAATGGGCTGAGTCGGTTATTACACAGAAGGTCTTGCCTGAATTTACTGGGGACCTCACTATTACAAGGGCGCACCTAGTTCCCTCACACCCTCTTCCCAGCTCAAAGATCCCACATACCATCTTGATTAACTTTGATGACTATCGTATTAAAGAGAAGATTTTGGCCAAGGCAATACAGCAGAGACAATTTTCTATCAATGAAGTCTCAAAATGTGGGATATTTTCTGATATGTCAGCTGTAGCCACACGTAGGCGCAAAGAGTTTGTTAAACTCATATCCGTTAAAGTTCAAGGGGCGCAGAATTCAATAGCCCAGCAATCCAAGCTTTGTGTTCTCATGAGGAGGAAATTCCATTTGTTTTCAACTATAGTTGAAGAGCAGGATTTGCTGAAAGAGATCTCTTCTCCAAATTGAAATAGTATATAGCGCGATGCAAAAGGTCTATACTGCCGGGGGTGGAGGCTCCTCACTCAGGGTGTAGCACCATGACACCCAACAGTGAAGTAGGGGTGGTAAGATGTGGCCAGTGGGGATTTGCACATTTCCGGGGGGGCTGTTTGGGGGGGTGGGTGATGGTGGGGGTTGTCTCCCAGTAAAAAGAGCAGTAGCAAGTGGGGCAGGAAATCAGGGTTTTGAGTCCAAAGGATTTTTGCTGCAATTTACATTTAAGAAATGGTTAGTAAATATTGTATTATGTCCGTAAATGTTAAGGGATGTTAAACAAACAAAAATATGGAGGGCTCATAAGATAGCTAGCCTCTTTTATGCCGCAAGTTCAATTTCTTCAAGAAACCCACTTTAAAACAAATTCAAATAAGCTCTTTATCCCCAACGTTTTTTCGATTTTTTTGTGCATCAGCTGGGCTGGCTAAGAGAGGAGTAGCCATTTACTTCTGTAGAAGTGTGGCATGGGAGTTTGTCCAAGTCCAGAGAGACCCTTATGGAAGATGGCTATGGGTCATGGTTAAATTAAATGGGACGATATTACATTTTGTGAATTACTATGGCCCAATCATGGACGATCTCTTAGCTTTAATGAAGGTGAGCAAGCTACTTGGGGGGCTCCTGGACAGATCATTGTAGGAGGGGATTTTAACTTTATCCAAGACTTGAGAAAAGATACTTCCAACAAAAATAAGGAGCAATTGAAGTCAAAGACTAAAAATGTCCAAGATGCCATAAATCAGGATTATCAGTTGATAGATCCATGGCGTAAAGCCAACCTGACAATATGGGGGTATACATGCTATTCCCATCAATTTCAAACAGCTTCTTGCACTGACTTAAAAAATAAAATCTTGGTCATTGAATTGCGTAGATGCAGAAAGTGGGGCTAATTCATTCTCCAACCACTCCTATATTAAATTAGATCTAGAAATTGAAGAAGGAAAGAGGATAAGATCCAGGTGGCAGATGGATCGTCTCCTCCTCCTAGATCTTCACTGGGTAGCCGATTTAAGAGAGTGTATATTTGACTATTTCAGGATTAATGAAGGGATGGCGCAAACACTTTCAGTTTCGGGCATGTTCAAGGCAGCTGTACGTGAGCAAATGATTGCCTTTTTGGCCGCTCAGTCAAAAGCATGTCGCACTAAAATAGCCGAACTCCAGCAGGCTGTCGACAGTGCCTTGAATAGGAGAAATGCCCCTCTACAGGAAGATGGGGCAGCAGTGAAACAGCTTGAAAAGTCTACAAAAGGCATTTAGGGATTTTTTTTTGATTGAAGAGTTAAATAGCCCCCAAACTTTCCGAGAACGTGTATATGAAGAAAGTCAAATGGTTGGTAAATTGTTAGCCGGGTTAACTAAGACTAGACAGGAAGTGGCCTTAATTACCGAGGTCATAGATCCCAAGACTAAAGTTGCGGTATTGGACAGGGACAGAATCGCCCAAATTTTTATGAAGCATTATCAACAGCTCTATGCTACCAAATATGCAGTTAGGCAAGACTCAATCCATAAATATTTTGAGAGCGTAAATCTTCCGAGTTTGTGTAATTCCTTTGTGGAAGAGATTCAAGTCGGTATATCAGGCGTGGAACTTTTGGCAGCTCTAAATTCTATCGCAGGAGTGAAAGCCTGTGGAAATTATGGGCTGCCTGTAGAATTTTATAAGGCATTTATAAAGGAATTGATCCCCTTCTTGACAAAGCTTTTTAATTATATTAAGATTGGTGATGATGTTCCCTCAATCTTTAAAGAAGCTGTAATCGTTAGCTTTGTAAAAAAGGGTGAGAATTCCAAGGACGTTAACTCCTAAAGGCCAAATAGCCTTCTTAATGCCAACTACAAAATTTTTATGAAAATTTGGGCCCAACATTTCACTGCCTTAGCACAGGAAGTGATTCAAAGAGACCCGCTGGGTTTGTTTTCGGAAGGTCGAGGTCCTCTAATAGTGGGTTTTTAATTCAGGCTCTCAACTTTTTTAACAATAACTGTATTGAGGCGCTCATTATGATGATGGACGCGGAAAAGGCGCTTGTCCTGGTTAACTGGGATGCACTTTTTTATGGTCTGGGCAGGTTTAGTGTCCCTTTACAGGTCAGAGAAATGCTTTGGAATATCTACCAGAGGGCCCAGGCTCAGGTGGTGATAACTGCAAACCAAGCAGGGATAGTAAATATCAATTGCTGGACTTGACAAGGGTGTCTGCTGTCCCCCCTATTGTTTACCTTCTTTATTGAACCCCTGACTATAAAAATCCGCTACAATGAGGTAATTAAAGCACCAATTCCAGGTATTGCAAAATTGAAGTGACAATTTTTTTTTATATCTTAGTCCTGAGAACCTGAATCTAGATCGGGTATTAACAGAATTTAGTCAATTTGAATTGATTAGGGGTATAAAATAAATCAAAACAAAACAGAGATTTTAACTTTAAATACTGACTGCGATTTTCTTCCCTCAAATCTTAAACATCAAGTCCTAAAACCGGAACCAATACTCTATTTGGGGATACTTGTCTCCAATCAATATGGGCAGCTATTTAAATTGAACTATGAAGTCATGTGGAGTAAAATTAAAATTTTGCTGGATAACTGGTCATTTCTACCTCTAACCTTGATAGGCCGTGTAGCCCTCATCAAAATGTCCATACTCCCTTTACTCGTTTTTCTTTTTTATAAATGTACCCTTAAAAATCAATACTAGTTATTTCAAAGAGCTAGAATCTATGTTTAGAGAGTTTGTTGGAGCAAGAAGGCATCCAGGGTTAAACTCTCAGCACTACAACTAGATATTAATCAGAGTGGGTTAGCATTGCCAAAAATCTGAACATATTATAAAGCGGCTATCTTAGATCTAACAGCTCGTTTGTTGAAATCAAATTGTTTATTAGATACATTTTTGGGGACAAAACGGTACAGGAATCTGGTACGCAAATCCTGATATTTTTTTAAAACATCTAAGCTCCCAAAGAGGACTTGATATTAGATGGGAATTCATTTTCTATCAATTCATTAATATTAATTAAGAACTAATTATTATTATCTAAAGAAAAATTACTTCCCACCCTTTACCACATAAACCCTACAACCTACAGCTAAAAAAAATCTCACACAATTATCATAATACATTATCAATTAATTAGTTAATATAAATTAACAACGAATTATTAATTAACTAAATATAAATTACTTCACACCCTTTACCCCTATAAACCCACAACCCACACCTACATTTTTGTTACACAATTACCCAAATTAATGATCAATTAATTAATTAATTAATTAATTAATATTAATTAACAACCAATTAATAATTAGTTAATAATAAATTACTTCCCACAATTAATGCTATAACATCTAAATTAAATAAATAAAAAGTAATCATTAATTTATTATAATTAAATAACTTCCCACCCTATTCCCCTATAAACCCATAATCCGATGCAGAACTAAAAAATGCAAAATGTAATTAAAATAGAATTGAAAACTACAAAAAATGTAACATGTATATTAAAAAACATAAACAATCCTTTTACAAAAAAACATACATCACATACATTTAAAATATAAACTAAAATACATAACACTTATTAAAAATCGAGGTTTTAAACATCCATATTTTTGCAAACAATACTTAAGGCTTCTATATTTTTAAAACAATATTTCTTACCTTAAATTCGATATTTTTGACCATGATATTCTTGCTATTGATATATTTCTGAATCACGATATTACCAACTTGATATTTGTGTAAGTCGACATTTCCAACTCGATATTCTGTTTTAGGACCGAATGGGTCAAGTAGCTTACGCTACAGAGATCGTTCTAAGATGCTCCCTCTCTCAAGGCAAGGCAGAAAATCCCCTGGACTCTGTCCCTAACTCCAACACATAAACTTGCCAGTAATGTCCCAAAATGCAGCGTGGCATCACCCCATCCAAGCAAGCCACCTCATTGTAGGTAACTTTCCATGTAGCAGCGAGGCTCAAAGGCCTTGGCTCTACGACATTGAACCGATGAGTAAAAACACTGTCCCTCATTATCAGCATCATCGTTAAATGTATCTTTTCTTCCCTAAGCCTAACTCCTAAAACAAAGACAATATTCTAACGAACAAGGCTGAATTTCTCCACCTGCAACAGAAACGTGAGAGAGAAAAAATTCCACATGTATATGAAATTCACTAACTAATCTGATACAAGAGCTTTCAGGGAAAAATACAATTTAGTCCTACAGAATTCGGCCAACATAAGAAATGACACATAATTCCATAAAACACACTTATAAGTGAACTTTATTACTATGCAAGTCTAAATCATCACATTACATAAGCACATTAATTTCAAATATGTTTGTTAGCTACATGCACAATTCTACACATTAAAGTTTTCATCTAGCCACATGTGATTGCAACGTTATTTTCTTCATGTTTAGTCTGAAATACATCTAGCACTTAACTTTTCACGTTATTACAGTAGATGATCGAATGTTGGCACAATAAAGGATTATATGCAGGCGCAAACTAGCCATGATTATCGTGCACCCTACAAATGAAAGAGCAAAATCTGGCTGTAACAGTCCCCGTAGTAGTTTTTCCCATTCCCAGCACTAGAGTGCAATGTGTGCGGACATTTCGGTGACATTCTCAGTTATAGCTATTTTTCATGAACACGTGTAAAAATTAACTGGTCTTAGAAAGCTATCACAAACAAGAGTCACGCACAAAAGGTACACAGGAATGGTTTATGTAAAAAAAGGCACTCTTAGAAGTAACTTCGGATTTTAATGTACTTAAAGTGCGCCTTTCCTGACACATGGAACAGAATTTTGAGAAAAAATAGATTTTTTTTTATTTTGCCCACGCACACCACTCTGCATTTAATAAACCAACAACTCTGTTTTTGGGTCAAATTATTGATTTTTATTTTCAAACAAGCAAGGTGTTATCTCAATCAGACATGAATCTTACAATAGTCTACAACTTCAAACATCATTTTACAGAACATACATATAGAAAGGTATTCATTATATGAAATCGTCTGAGGTGTAACAAATTCAAGAGCCCATAAACAACATACACTCAAAAACAGAGCGTAACATACATAAAACAACTCACATTTCATACCATAAAAGCAGCTAGCACCAACAACTCCTTAATAAAGTAGCAACATGGAAGTTATGCGGTAGGCCTTGCCGTTGGGCTCTGTAATATGGCAGAAACGCATCTATTTCTCTGCGGTATTGGGTCTAAATAGGTTTATGTCACCCTGGGAGGTGTTTAAAATGGATGGTGATTTTTACACACAGGGACTCCTGCAACTTACCTTTTAAAACCAATGTCCCTTAGAGGTGACCACACTAGAAAGGCCAGAAATATCACTTTAGAGAATTAATTCTGTGAGTAGTGCCCTGTCAGTGTGTGCCTCCAGGCCAGTCATTTATTGGGAGAGACAATCTCATCTTGGAGGAGAAGCAGCCCAAGCGTGGAAGCCCAGACACTGCTCCTCGAAGAGCATTTGGGACTGACAGCTCGCAGGCTATTGCAATGATAAAACGCAACTCTTTGAACATTACATTCCCCGACTTATGAAACGCTGCCTCGTCTACAGGAGAATAGCACAATAAACAATAAAATAACATCAGGCATTTACTAGGAAATAACAAGATAATATCCCCATGTCATTTGCTGTATGTAATGGCATTGCGAAGAAGGCCTGTCTCATTTTCCAGATTTCGAACTCTCCACTATTTCGAATTCAGCTTTCAATTGCTATTTTAAAACATTAGCATGTTGGGGAAAATGCAGAAGTACTTAAATTGTCTTTTCTTGACGAAAAGGACGTGCGGAAAAATAAAACTTCTCTGGCTGTGGCTGCTGGTTCAGTGTGTGTTTTCGAATTTCAAATAGGAAAGTTTGTTTGACTTCATAGTGTGCACTGTTGCATCCATGAATTATTCCTGAACTTCAAATGTGGTTAGTATTTTTATTTTTGTATGTATATTTTGATTACTTTGTGCAAAAGCAATCAAATAGCTCCGCATGGAATTAAAACAGTGCATAGATCTCACACTGCTTAATTGTCGTAGGACCCACTACATAAAACAATGTATTTCATCCAGTAAAGGTTCAGAATCTACCCATGCGATAAAAGAGGCATATTCAGCGTTTTGCTCAACAAACCGGAATATGGTGGATGTTGCTGCTTTCTGCATCAAAACTGTCTGTCTTGGCATTTGCTGGGTCTTCCCCTCCAAAAGCCTCTGCCCCCTAGAAATTTCCGCAGGCCTTACCTGCTGAAATGTATCCAGGGGTGCATAGTTTATCAATAACCTCATCAGTACTTGTAATTTCCCTCCCTGCAAGTGCATCCACGGTGGCCATCTTTGAATATATTGCCCATACTCAAACAACATACAAAGATAGCTGGCATGTGTACACATATACAAACACAGGGGAAAATCTTGGAATTGGTAAAAGCCATTGCGAGTTAGCCACCAAGTTGTGTGACTTCCTTTTTCACACCTCAAAGTGTGAAAAGGCAGGAGGGATCAAGCACTGGCTTTGTGGGAGGGGTAGCCTTTAATAAAGAGAGAGTAAAGAGAGTGAAGGAGAGTAGGAGGGGGCATTTGATTGAGGCAAGGGTGAGAATGGACATTGTAGAAAAATAGTCCTTCTAATGCACTGCAATGAAATGTATGACTTTAGCTGTAGAAATATGCATTTCATCCAATCAAAGATGGTGAGTCCTAAATCTTCCTAGGCAGAACAAAAAAGTATAGGGAGAAACTCGTTGACTAAAGTTGAGGGAAGTGAGATAGACTAAAATCATTCACACAGGTGCAAGGGGCTGACCCAAACCCTTCTGTCTGTATCTATGTATTGCATTGTCCACAATAGGTTTTTGTAAGTAATGCAGAGAGTGGATTAATGTACGAATATCCAAAACATACTTCACTGTCTTTATAGTAATCTTTTTGAATGCTGCTCCTCAATTATCTAGTTACTTTATATTCACACAGTTTGGGGATCAAAGGCCCTGTATATGGTTATTCAGGGCAGGGGAAGGGGGTCCAGGTGAAGGTGGAGCCCTGTATGCAAAGGCGTTTGTGCATATATCGAAATTATAAGTATCCCATCCCTTTATAATTGCAGTGTACTCTAACATTATGTATCCTATTTATTTATGGCAATTTTTGTTTTTCTATTTAATAAAGTTCTTTCTAAACTTAAAAATAAGTATCCCATCCCCTGTCTGTTTTCACTGATAGAATTAAACTGGTGAAACTACCAGAATGTATCTGGGAAAAGATCCGGATAAACGTCCAGGCATGTGGAAATCATCTCTATTCTGCATAAAATCAGGAAGCATATTACTAAGCATGGACTATTTTGCTTCGGCTCCTGCTACCTCCTTTCTATGTACTCTGTACTCTTTCTACTGCTCGTTAGATGGGTCACACAAATATTTTACTGACACCTAGTAACTGAGCAGGCATGTTGGTCGCTCCTTGTGCATAAGTGGTAAAGAACCCCAAAACTGGGCTATTAATCCCGGTCACGATTAGCTTGAGAGGAATATTTTCTGGAAGGAGGTGTTGAAAAATGGGCAAGAACAAAGAAACTAAAGCGCAAGCGTCATCTCAAAAAAGAAAATTCGCCTAAAATGTCCAAAAGAGATAAACAAATAATAACAAACCTTGTGAAACATAAAGGCATGTACCAGCAGAATTAGATAATATTTTGGACGCAGTTAAAGACCTCAGAAAAGCGCTTGGAAACAAAATTGTTTCATTGGTACTGGAAATGAACTTTCTACCAGCTGACCAAAGAAAATATTTATAGGGTTTAAAGACATAGACGAAGCAATACGGATGTTTCAACCAGAATTCTAGAAGGAGTAATCTACACATTGTAGGCCTGGGGCAGGTACGCCGAAGGATAAATATGGAATTCTATTGTGAACACTGGTGGTAAAATCAAAAGGTCTCTTGGATTTTTTTAACACAAAACCCCTGCTGTTGATCGAAAATCTCCTTCTGTACCTAAGCCTCTGGAAGAGTGTTCACCCCACGCTGCACTCTGAATTTTCACTAATGTACCTCAACAAGTTTCTGAAAGTGCAGTCTCCTCATTCATATAATCTCAGTGTTTCAATGACATTCTATTTTGTTATAATTTTGCACAAAAAAGTATAAATTAAACAAAACCAATTAGTGCATCAAGGGTGATATTTTTTTTTGTCAATTATGTTTAGGAGACAATATTTATGTCAGGCGATATTAATGTCTCAGATATTGAGACATAAAACCGAGAGTATTTGAATGATAATATCAGAACTAATCGTAACATCATGCAACATTCTTGTGTCTTGTTAATCCTCCTCACTTTTTTCAAAATAATGGATGCTGATTTTGCTATGGATTCCGGTGCCTTCATATGTGATGTGACGTGGGTGTACACCTATTTAGCTTTTGCACCGTGGAATTTCAATGTCAATAAAGTGTTCTTGAGAACCCAAACCTCGGTACGTGGGTCCTAATTCACAATGGTAAACTTGCACTTTTGTGGGGGGGGGCGTGGCTTGACGCCGCAGCAAGATGGCGGTCGTTGGGTGAGCTCCGCCAACTCGCGGAGCTTCTTTGTTTCCCGTTGCCTATGAGCACTGGTGTTTGCGAACAAGGATGGCGACCCCGATGCGCTGCATCTAACGTATGCTTTTTCCGGCCTTTACATCCAGGGTTAAGCGCGGAATCGCCGTCGGGCTGATTCCCTCACATAATCTCAGGTGCCTGCCTTTTTAACTCGCTGCGCTCACGTTTTAATGGAATTGTACCTCAAGTTCTGTTTTGGATCCTGAACTGCTGGTATGTTCCCTAATGTGAAATCCTTTCATTCAACATGAATGCTGCACCTCTATTTATATTCTTTCTATTGACTTTCTAAGAAGTCTAATTCCTCCTTCATTTACAAAGGAATGCTGCTCCTTCTTTTCCCTTTGAGTGGCAATAAGAGGGGATGTATAATTACAGTGAAGGCTTTTCCATTTTTCTCTCTTACAGTGAAAGAACTCTTTTGAAATAACAGCTTATTTCTATCAAATTTTAGGCAAACACATGAAGCATTTATGAAGAGGCACTTATGGTTGTTATTGCTATGTCCTTCCATTTTTCTGATATAAAAAGGTGCATTTTTTATGTCTTCACACAGTAGTCACACAGTTTTTTGTTTTGCGGCAAAGCTTTTTCTAATATTGGATCTTCCACTTACCCTTCATCGAATACAGTACTATATTATAGTGCTTTATTTCAATTAAACACTTGCTCTTTTTCGTGGATGGTCATCATTCCTGACTTCCTCTCCTGTGGTGTATGGGTCGCATTCATCCACTCTTAACTTCTACTCATCGTTCTTTTTTACAATTCAAGATGGCAAATGACATTCACACAGCCTCTAGATCTTCCTCCTCTGGCGCTAAACCAAAGGGACATAAGAATTATTGTCCTTTCCCCATTCTTACATCACAAAATCCTGTGCTGGACTCTATTTTGGAGGAGGTACAAGGTCTTCAACCCTTCATGGTCACCACTGATGAAAAATTGAAACAAAGGAAAAATTGAAACAAATTGAAGACCGCTGGATAATCATGGAGGGCAAAGTTTTGGAACTTGAGCAACGTATTGGAAATCTTCAAGATATCTCTGCTGAAATTCCTTTGTTAGAGCAAGAAATCCACAAGCTTAAACTTCACACTGAAGATTTGGAAATTCGTAATCAAAGGAATAATCTTCACCTTTATGGCCTGCCAGAAAATATTGAAGACACAGATATGCTGTCCTTTCTAAAAAAGTTTCTACCGGACCTTGTAGACCTTCAATCTTCACCACCTCTCAACATACAACGGGCACATCGTTTGGGTCGTCCTCAACCTAACTTCAACAAGCCACGTGGTATCATCATGCTTTTCTTAGAGTTTACTGAGTTGATGCATGTCTTAAAAACAGTTAAATCCAAACGACGCCTCACATGGTCAGGACGTGATATTTTCATTTCTCAAGATGTTTTAAATGCAACGAATGCACGCCGTAAATAATTCTTGGTTCTCCGTCCCCATATGAGACAATTGAACATTCAATATGGTATTCTTCACCCATGTCTCTGTAAAGTTACTCACGAAGGAAGGTCTAGTTCTTTTGAAGGTCTGGCCAAGCTGAGACTCTTTCTTAATAAAATCTCTTCTCGAAATATGGAAAAATAATGTTGTATATTTTCTTAGTTATATCAGTTAATTGCTTCTTTCTTATCTAATTCTAACTTTATGCCCCTCTTTTTACATGTTCCTTTATTTAAATATTTTTATTTTTTCCTTCTTTCTTTTCTATTTTAACTATGTACTTCATATTACTATTGTCTTTTTATTTATTTATGAGGCTTATCATTATTTATTTATTTGTATCGCTGTCTCTGCTTTTGTCGTCACCATGTCCCATCTGTCTTGTTGCTCCTTTTTCTTCGGATCCGGATTCTGTTCATTGATCTGCGTACTTTCTTCCTCTCTCTGTTTTTCTCTGTTTTTCTTTTTTTTGTCCTCTTTATCATTCCCTATATTCTTAACTTCCGCATTTCTTCCCGACGGCTCTTCAATATCTTTGAGGTGTTCTTGGCTGCAGCATTCCTTCTGGCACTCCGTCACTCTCAGAGGAGCGTTCTTCACCTCTCGTGACCCCTGGGTTTTTTTTCCGCTTCTTGGCCTATCAACCCTAGTGAAAAGAATACAAAGCAACAGATAAGTGGCTCATGATTCAGATATACATCTGTGAGTCCTTTCTAGACTTTTAAAGGTGCCAGACTTTTATAAACCTGACAACAAGAGTTTTGTTATTATTTAAGTACAACTTCAGCTGAATAACAAACTATTGTTATTAATCATTAACATCCTTTGAACATTTTGACTTTTTTTGAGTTGATTGTGGTAAGAAGAATTACCAAAAATCAAAGGTAACTACTTTTAGGATCTGGAAAGAATTCTGATACACATTTTTGAACTCTGGAAAGATTGTTTTAATTGTTACTGCTATTCCTCTCATTTTATACAGGACACGAGCATTATTAATAAAAATAGAGAGTACTTACATTTATACAGGACACGAGCATTATTAATAAAAATAGAGAGTACTTACATTTTAGTGGAAAAGCTAATAACAAATAGGTCATAATTTTGACATAAGGAAAAACTATTTACGTGAAAATCTTGAGTAGATGTTTGATCTTGGAATGTATCTAATGTATGGTTTAATGTTTAGGTAATCGTGTTTGATTCAGACAGAAGTGTCATAAGTCGTGGTGAGATTTCAATACGTGGAGGTGCCAGCAGACGTCACCCATGAAAGAATCTCTCTTGTCTTTTGAGTCCCATTCCCCTTTCCCTTTGGGAGCTTTTCAGGCATCAGAGTTTACACAATCTCTGTGGCCTGGGTAGCTTCTGGGGAGATAGAGGTTCAGTTTGCATGAAAAAGATTCACAAGATGTTAAAAAGACTGTTCAGAATATTATTCCAATTGAAAGAATTGTGGCTGTCACTCAATCTGATTCCTTTTTAACTGAAGTAAAAGCAGAATCCCAAAAAATCAATCAAGATACATGACTACGGCAAAAATACAGTTCATTTTCTGACGGATTCTATTTCTATAAAAAAAAAGATTGTATATTCCTTCTGAAAAATTAAGACAGAAAATCATGATCAGGCATCCCAACTCCAGACTTACAGGACATCCTGGTACACAAAAACGATAGAATTATGTTCTCGAACCTTTTGGTGGGATACCTTGAGAAATGATGTCCAAGTTTATGTAAAAAAAAGTCCCATTTGTGCTCGTAATAAATCTCAACATATAGCCCTGCTGGTTATTTACAACCATTACCAATGCCACCTGTCCCATGACATACTATTAGTGTTGACTTTATTACTGATATGCCCCTGTCAAATGGTTTTACAACCATTCTTGTAGTTGTAGATTTATTATCCAAATGGGTAATTTTATGCCTCTCCGGAAATTACCTACTGCTATGAAATGGAGTGACATTTTCATTCAAAACATTGTTAAATTACATGGATTGCCGAGTAAAATTATTTCAGATAGGGGCCCGCAATTCATTTCCACATTTTGGAGAGATTTGTGTACACAGTTAGAGATAGAAGTGACATTATCATCAGCCTTTCATCCACAGATAGGTGGCCAGATAGAAAAAGTCAACCAATTCTTAGAACAGGAATTGCGATGTTTTCTAGCCTCTTTTACTTCTCAATGGGATAAGGCATTACCATTGGCTGAATTCTCTTACAATAGCAGTATACATTCTGCTTTTGGTTGTCAGGTTATCACCCACGTTGTATTCCAATTCAAATAACATCCTCTCTGGATGAACTGCCAGCCGTATCAGAAAACATTAAACAATTGCAAGAATTTCAAGAGAAAACTAGAAATGTCTTGGCTAAAAATAAAATCACTACATAAGAAAAGACTGATAAACACAGAACTCCTGAACCTCCATACAAGGTTGGAGATTTAGTCTGGCTGTCTACACAGAACATCCAGATGGAGGGACCCAGAAAGTTACAACCCCGTTTTATTGTGCCTTTTCCCATTCAAAAAATCTTAAATCCAGTTTCTATTCGATTATCATTACCGGTCGAATAACCTATCCATACAGTTTTTCATATCTCATTGTTAAAACCCCATCATCCAGGGACTAGAAAAGATAATCCCCCTCCTACAATCATTGTTAATAACCATCTTAAATATGGGGTAAACAAAATCCTTGATTCCAAAAGAATAAATAGGAAACTTTATTATTTAATTCATTGGAAAGTTTATGATGCTGTTGAAAGATCTTGGGAACCGGCATCTAATGTTCACGCTCCCAGACTGGTCAGACTCTTTCATGTTCATCATCCCAACAAACTACGACCCATTAGACAAAATTTGAGGGGGAGAACTGTCATGGTCACTAGAAAAACCAGTTAATCCAATGCCCTTTGATTTTCCTTGGTACAGTATCTTTCAATAAAACACACATTTCATCCCTATATGAGTGCTTTCAAATAGAGAGTATTTTTAGAGGAATTGGTGTTTCACCACAAACTTTCTAAACAATGGTATAGAAATGTGCCTTGAGTTTTGTAAACAGCGTTTGTCAAAAAAGAATAATGTTCTGACTGTATTCCTGAAATGTATATTTTAGTTTAACAAAAGCTTGTACAAGTTTCCAGCATCAAACACGTGTTAACTGACTAATTCACCCACACGTTGTTAATATTAGCACTCACGAGGCTTGGGTGTTCTTTGGAACCTTCACGCGTACGAAGGAAACCGGCAGTTGTTTCCATTCACGTGCTTTGACTGAAGGCACAGTCAAGCAGCATACGCGAGTGGTAAATCTCTATTTAAACCGCTCGCGTTTACAGTTAAATGCTTGGTCTCATCAATAAGACCCCTCATCTGTGCTCCATGACCCTGGGACTTTGCACCTTCTTTCTCCTGGCATTCTTGACCTCTGCATTTCTTCCTGACGACTATTCAATCGAGTTGAGACGTTCTTGGCTGCAGCATTCCTTCTGGCGCTCCGTCACTCTCAGAGGAGCGTTCGTCACCTCTTGTGACCCCTGGGTTTTTCTTCCGCTTCCGGACAATCAACCCTGGAGAAAAGACAACAAAGCAACAGATAAGTGGCTCATGATTCAGTTATACATCGGTGAGTCCTTTCTAGACTTTTAAAGGTGCAAGACTTTTTAAGGACAGCTTCAGCTGAATAACAAACTATTGTTATTATTCATTAACCCCTCCCACGCTGGTGATGGAACTGTTCCGTCACGCCCCTCGGGTGGGCTGTGCTGGTGACGGAACGGTTCCGTCACGGCCCGCTCGCCGCGCATGCGGGGCGCTGATTACGCGCATGCGCGGCACGTGCTACTGAGCGGGCGGGGCCGTGACGGAACCGTTCCGTCACAAGCACAGTTCACTCAAGGGGCGTGAGGGAGCAGTTCCGTCACCTGCGTCGGAGCGCCGCGCGGCCCCCGCCCCTTAGCACAGCGGCAGAATAGCGGCCGCAGCGAAAGGGCTAAAATCCTTTGAACATTTGGACTTTTTTGAGTTAAATGTGGTAAGAAGAATTACCACAAATCAAAGGAAACTACTTTTAGGATCTGGAAAGAATTCTGATACACATTTCTGAACTCTAGAAAGATTGTTTTAATTGTTACTATTATTTTTCTCATTTATACAGGACAAGAGCATTATAAATGAAAAATAGAGAGTTCTTACCTGTTAGAGGAAAAGCTAATAACAAATAGGTAATGATTTTGACTTAAGGAAAAACTATTTACGTGAAAATCTTGAGTAGATGTTTGATCTTGGAATGTATCTAATGTATGGTTTAATGTTTAGGTAATCGTGATTGCTTTAGACAGAAGTCTCATAAGTCGTGGTGAGATTTCAATACGTGGAGGTGCCAGCAGACGTCACCCAAGAAAGAATCTTTCTTGTCTTTTGGTTCCCATTCCCCTTTCCTTTTGGGAGCTTTTCAGGCATCAGAGTTTACACAATCTCTGTGGTCTGTGTAGCTTCTGAACAGATAGAGGTTCTTTCATCTTTCAAAGAAGAAACAGGAGTTCAGGTGAGTGGTTTGCCTGACAGAATCTGCTCACCCTTGTTATTTGTATTATGTCTTGAACTTTTCCTTGAACGTATTCGAATAAATCCATGTATTTCTGTTTTTTCGCATAATTCTATAGAATCCAAATTATCAGCATATGCTGATGACATCCTGGTATATATGTCTGATCCTAATTCCTCCCTACCTCCTTTCCTGGATGAAGTTCGGCTATATTCTAGTATCTCTGGATATAAGCTGAACTTTTCTAAGACAGAAGTTTTACCCTTAAACTCTCTGTACTATCAATATATGTTTAATAATACAAATTTTACCTGGTGTCCCACAAAAATGAAATACCTTGGTATTTGGTTTTCCTCCACTTTATCCTCCACCATTAGTTATACGTTCAAAGTTCTAATGACCAAAATATACAAGCACTCCTTCTTTCTTGGTCTCCCCTTTTCTTTTAATGGTGGGGTAGATTAGATACTTTTAAAATGATGATTGTGCCCCATGTCCTTTATACATGTTACCTTTTCGAATTCCAACCTCCTATTTTTCACAGATTAATTCTATTTGTACAAAATTATATGGAATAATAAACTTCCCCGCATTGCTCTTACAAAACTCAAACGTACCAAGACTGAAGAGGGTGTACGCTTTCCAGATTTTAAATCTTAACACTTCGCATTTTTAATTTGTCAATGTTTTGCTTTAACGTATGATTTTCCTGACATCCCTATCCCCGTTGGATTGTTTTTGAATGCTCCTTATTAAAAGATTTTTCTTTCCATCATATAATATATATGTCTAATTGTTCCTTCATGTCAGATAATCCTATCTTAAAATACTCCTGACAATCACTATATAATATTTTTTCTGATGGTCTAGATTCCTCTCAATGTTTTTTATCCTCGACCATTTGGTATAACAAATTTATCAAAGGTAAATGTAAATCAATTCATTACAAACACTGAAAGGAAAATTGAATTGTTTTCATTCATCAATTTCTCAAACATAATTCTTTTATTCCCTTCCAGGAATTGAAGTCACAATATAATTTACCTGACTCTTTTTTTAATGAATACCTTTTACTATCAACAGCTTTACAGTCTTACTCATCTTCCAACAATTTCACTTTAGCCTTTCCGTTATTCACGTCACCCTCACAGGTATGTAATGTTTCCCAAGATCATCGGCCTAAGGCAGCTTTTATTTATAAGCTGTTATTATCTAATGATAATGAACAACCTAAATCCCATGCTGAATTACTCTGGAAAACAGACTTATCTTTGTCACTCCCCATTCCTTCTTGAGAAAAATTATGGCTCAAGTTATTTAAAACTTCTGTTGCCGCACGTATTACCCAATCCCTTTATTTCATGTATAGTAGAACTGTTATTAACCCTGTTCATATATCAAAGTTTTCCCAAACCTCTTCATCCCTCTGTTAGTCCTGTTCTAAATCTACTGGGACTTTAGTTCATCAACTTTATGATTGTTCAAATGTAATAAAGTTTTGGCAATCTATTTGGCCTAAATGCATGAAAATATCTTTAATGTAATATTCCATTAACAATACGAAATATTTTTCTGGGTTCCTCCTCACCTGATTTTGATGTTTCCAATCATATTACTCTGTTGTTTGATTTATTTATTGCTATAGCATTTAAAGTGATTTTGTCCTGTTGGAAAGATAATTCGAAATTATCATGATTAACCTGGTGGAATTTTATCTGCGATGAACACAGAATTGCTACTGTTTCTTCTCTTACTCTTCATCAGAAAATCAAATCTGACCTACGGGGCTACCCTTCACTTCTTACATTTCTTCTTATGCACCTGCATCTTAATTTCTCACTCTTTCCCAATGTCTAACTCTCTTTTCTCTCTTTTTCTTTTCTTCCTCTCCATCATATATCTTTCTTTCCTTTTCTTTCTTTTTCCTCTGTCTGTTTTCTTACCTCTTTTTTATCTTCTCCTATTTTGAATTATTTGCTTAAATTTTTTTCTTTAAATTACTCGTACTTTATTCATAATGCGTTTATTTAGTTATTATATGTTCTCTTTCTCTGAAAACGTAATAAAAATCATTAAACTAAAAAAAAAATTTTTGTGTAAGTTTACAATTTCTTCAAATCATAGAGGCGTTTTATGAGTAGTATTTTTACAACTGCCTATCTTTTTATGTACAGAGAATCCGCCACAAGTGCAGAGACTCTGAAGTCGTGAAGATACTATTTGTAAAATTAATTTCTGAATTGTAAAAAAATGTAAACTTACACAAAACTCGGGGGCGTGGCCAAGGCGGCGATCATGGCGGACGCAGCTTGAGAGAGCTACGTCCCGCCGATCCGGTATCCTGAAGTTATCCTCTGTTTCCCTCACCCAAAGTAGCCCGAACCGACGGATTCGACCACCGGACCCTGCAGCGGAGCTGCGGTGATCGTTTGCGGGCTGAGGGGACTTGCTGTGCGGTGACCTGAGCCCTGGAGTGGTGAGGCCTGCGGCCACGAGTGGAGCCTGGGCTCTCGCCTAGCGGCGGCGGACCGGAAGTGGGGCGCGGCCGGCGTGCCGCAGAGGAAGGAGCCGGTCCCTGCCATCGAGATAGCGGGGGCGACTGTGGAGAAGGTACCCGGGTCGCACTTGGGGAGGAGGCCGCGGATCGTCTGCTGGAGGCCCCCGCTCCACATCATCAGCTGGCTCGCGGGCGGGATCGGCGGCTGGGTGGGCTGCCGCGAGGTCGCGGCGGCCGTGCGGCGGTGGCCGTTCTGTGAGGCGGTGGAGTGCCCCCCCCTCCTCCCCTGGCGAAACAACTTGGCTTCCCCCCCTATAACTTATCCTGCAACCGAGTGGCGATCCTTGGAGCTGCTCGAGAGGGGGGGAGTGTGACACTTGGCCAGGGGGCGCAGCTCCGGCGTCCCCCCGCGGTGCACTGGACTTTATCCTCCCCAGGCACAGAACCACTGCAGGGCCACAGGGCAGGCCCCGATACGCGGAGGAGGAGACAGGCAGTGGAGTCTGGCCATACATTGCCTCGCAGCGGATTGGCCCAGTGGGGGCTATAGACTGGCTCGTCGGTGTCGGCCTGCGGGTCAGAGGCGGTGGCCCCATCCTGGAGAGCGCCCTACGGAACAACACACGTGGCCTTGGTCCTGGCGTTGGCCCATTTGCAGGTTGTTGGAGGGAGAGGCAACCCGGTGGAGGTACAGCCGGAACGCAGGGGAGTAGCACCCTAAGCAGTGGCATGTTCTAGCCAAGGGGGGGCCTCCTACGCATTGTTGGCCCTACTGATAGCGCCTTGGACCTCACCTCTGCATAATTTGGCAGCTATGACGAGGGGAGGCAACAGCGGTCACACCTCCAAACAGGGCACCATTGAAAAATTCACAGGGCCGCCGGGGGGTGCTGGAGCGGCTGGGGGTCCTCCTGCGTCTGTCCCTGACAATGCTGCCATCATGGCTGCGATAACGCAATCCCGGGACATGTTAGATGCAAAAATTGGGGCGGTTGGAGCAGACGTGACATTACTGCGCCAAGACCTACGCAACGCAGTGGCCCGCATATCGGAAGCCGAAACTAGGATTACTGGGGTGGAGGAAGATGTCGCGACCCTTAAGAAGAAGGCGGCCAACATGGAGGGCATCCAGAGGGGCCTTACCCTGAGGGCAGAAGATGCAGAGGGGCGCGCCCGACGGAATAACCTACGGTTTGTGGGTTTTCCGGAAGATTGCGAGAAAGGTGATATGGAGGCCTTCCTGACCAATTGGATAGAAAGTTGGATGCCGCCAGAGTCCCTATTGCGCTGCTTTATAGTCGAACAGGCGCACAGGGCGCTGACCCAGAAGCCGCCGGTGGGAGAATGCCCTCGACCTGTGATAGCCAAGCTCCTTAACTATCACGACCGCGACACGATCCTGCGACAAGCCCGTCTGAAGGACCCTCTGCTATACGACAATCATAAGATCCTAATTTTTACAGACTACACTAAGCTAGTGCAGAAGCAGTGCCAATCCTTCACTGAAGCTAAAGCGAGGCTGCGGGGTCTGAAAATTCAATATGCCCTGCTCTGCCCGGCCCGCCTGCGGGTGGTGTTTCAATCCAGGACTTTGTTCTTTAATACCCCTGAGGAGGTCTTCGCCTGGACAGACGAGACAGTCCACATTCAAATGCACACCCCCCCGGGTCGGGATTCAGACTCCTCCACGACTGGGCCCCCTCGGACTCCACGGCGGTCGCGCATCAGAAGTAATTGGAGGTCCCGCTCTAAGAAAAACTCCTCCACGGAAGATGGGGCAGCGGGAACTATTGGGACTCCAAACTCTCAAGATCCGGCATCTTAGCTATCGCAACAACAAGTGATGGCTCCATTGAGATTTGAGGGGAGTTGGTTCGCTCCCCCCTGATGTGAACAGCTGTGGCGGACCGAAGCAAAGAACTTCATTTGTACAAGTAACTTTATGGTTTCGGGACTCGGGTGGGGGGACGGCTTAAGGAGGGCGGACTTGACCCCTCTGTTAGGTTTAGTTTGTTAGTGGGTTTTGGGTAGCGTTGGGGTCCATTGGTGGGGTGGGCGGTCTCTCTCACGTTGGGGGCAGGAGCCAAGCTTCACCGCGACAGGTACTTCATTGTTCATTGAGGTATGGGGTGGGGGCGGGGGTGGGGAGTTGTGGGACGTTGATTGCAGTTGGAGTGGGGGGTTGGGGCCTGAGGGAGGTGGGGGGGAGGGCTGTCCTGCTCACGATTGTCTCAAAAGATGCTGTTGTGGTGTTCAGGTTTGTTGAGCCTATTGCCTGCTGTACGACTTCACCAGCGTTTAGATGGGGGCTGAAAACCCTAGGCGGGCGCAACTTGGTGCCCTCATGAGAGTGATGAGCTGGAATGTGAGGGGTATGCTAGACAAGATCAAGCGGGGCGGTGTTGCGACAGGGGAAAAAGGAGAATGTGGATGTCCTGATGCTGCAAGAAACACACCTCATGGGTAACAAAGCACTGAGCCTACAGAGATATGGGTATGATCAAGTCTACCACGCGAGTTTTGGGATAGGTCTCAGGGGGGTGGCCTTGCTGATACATCGTAGACTGGCCTTTACACACACCAAACTCTGGATAGACCCCCAGGGCCGCTATGTTTTTGTATATGGGACGGTGGGCTCAGAATCAGTGGTTCTTGGGAGTGTTTATGCTCCACCCCCGCTGCAATGGGCCCTGATCGAAAAGCTCTTCACAGTGTGGTTTGAGATCCCTGAGAGCCTTGCGGTAATAGGGGGGGACTGGAACGATGTCATGCAGTGACGACTTGATCGCCTCAGACTCAGGGGGGACCCCGCTGTTGATACCCCCACTAGATTACATAGCATGGTGAGTGGCCTGAACTGGGTAGACGCATGGCAATACTTGCATACACATGAGAGGGAATACAAGTACGTCTCGGCGGTCCACCGCTCGTTTTCGAGACTGGACTACATTTTTGTTCCCGCAGCGGTCATTACCAGGGTGGTCTCAGTGGATATCCGGCCACGGGGACTTTCGGATCACACCCCCGTGGTTGCCCTCGACAGGGAGAGGCGCCCATTCAGGTGGCGACTCTCCACCTGGCATTTGCAGCAAGAGGCGTATCAGCAATACCTAGAGGTGGCTATCGCCCAGTACTGGGAAGAAAACCTAGGTATGGTCTCCGACACACGGACAGTTTGGGAGGCTATGAAACCTACGCTGCGTGGGGTAGATATAATATGGTGTGCAGCGGCGCGGTGCAAAAGACGGGAGAAACTGGTGCGGGCCGCAGCAGAAGTGGAGCGGCTGGAAACTCAATGTGGGGTGGCGAATCGCTTAGAAGACGTAGGGCAACTTTGGCTGGCACAACAGACATACGCCTCTCTCCAGCTAGACGAGGCCCGCCAGATCTGGTTGGCGACCAGGAGTAGGATCTATCAATGGGGCGACAAATCCAGCACCATGCTTCATAGGCTCTGCCAAAAGGTGTTCCAGGCACAGGACCTGCCGGGCCTTAGAGACGACACCGGGGCCTCCATTACAGCTCCAAAGGAACTTGCGAACAGCTTCGCTGGCTACTTTGCGACGCAGTGCGCCCCGCGGGACCCTCTCTCGGCACTTGATGTTGATAAATTTATAGCTGATCTCCCGCCCCGCGAGATCACTTTGAAGTCGGGCCGTGGGCCTCGACATTGCAGAGAGCGGTCGGAGGCCTTAAATATTTGGAAGTGTTCCTGACAACCATGCCGACGATACCCTGGGAGCGCAACGTGGTTCCTGTATGGGACAAAGTGCAGCAGGAAATGAAGTGCTGGTCCCGCATGCCTCTCAATATTTATGGTAGATTAGCCATCTTCAAGATGGTTGCCCTTCCCAGATTGTTAATTCAACTACAAAACCACCCGTTCCCAGTCCCGCCGCAGTGGTTCCGACTAGTCAACTTGGCTCTTGGTCGCTTTTTGTGGGCCGGTGGCGCTGCGAGAGTAGCGCTCCAAACCTGCTTTCTATCCACATATTGTGGGGGACTGGCGACCTCGGATATTCTGTCGTATTACCAGGCCTTGCATCTGGTGGTCCTGAATGACTGGTGGTACTGTGACGGGGGGGGGACCGGCGTATGCCCTAGAACGATTCCTGATGGACCCTGACTCCCTACATACGGTCTTATACTCACCCCAGCTGCAAAAGAGACTTCCTAGAGCAACGCAAGTGGTGTTCCAGCTATGGCGGCAGGCACTGCGCCGCATGGGATGGTGGGGAAAGCTGACTGGGGAGACCCCGCTCTGGCATAACGGGCAACTTCCGGCCCTGATGTCCCTTCCAGGGTTTAGGAGCTGGGACTTAATAGGTATTTCCACTTTGGGCCAGGTCCTTAGAGGCACCACGCTTAAAACCTTTCAGGATCTCAGTGCAGAGTTCAATATGCCCTGCACCCAGTTTTTTCGCTACCTACAGCTTAGACACGCTTTGGCGCCCGCGCTGGAGGGCTTGACTACACTACCCGAATTCAGCCCGATAGAAGCAAAAGTTTTTATGGGGGACTTGGAGAACGGTAAAATATCCAAAATATACCAAACATTAGTGACACACTGTTCCTCAGACCTACAGTCCTTAAGAGATCTCTGGGAGCGGGATGTGGGAGAACTGGAGGAGGAGGACTGGCGGGAGGCTCTTGAGTCCCCCAGGGGAGCAGCAATAGCAGTCCGTTTACGACTAATACAATTCAAAGACTTGCACCGTGCATATTATACCAGAGAGAGATTGTGGAAGGCAGGGCTGATTGAGTCCCCGGAATGCTTGCAATGTGGTCACGAGATGGGCACCCTTTTGCATACAGTGTGGGAATGTTGTGGCTTGGCGAGATTCTGGAAGGGTGTGTGGGACTGTTTGGGGGAGGTGCTGGGGTGGGGGCTCCCTCGCACGGCGAAATTGGGCCTGATCCATGTGCTTGAAGGGGTGGGTGGGAATGTGTACAAGCTGCACTTGTTACTATTGGGACTAACACTGGGCAAACGTGATGTGGCTCAGGCCTGGAAGGACCCTGGGGCTCCAAAGGTGGCCGGGTGGAAGAAAGGCCTGGACTGGAGCGGTCGGTGTTCGAGGCCAGAGGCTGTCCCACAAAACACTTTAAAATATGGAAGAGATGGGCGGACTATAGGGGATTGTGGCTGGAGCCCCCACCGCCGCCAAGGGGCGAGGAAGGGCAGATGTAGAGGGCATATTGAGGCTCGGTTCTTTTCATATATGATTGTATACTTCCCATAGCAGTGTTGGGGAGACAGAGTGTTGCAGGATGGGGGGGGGGGGTTGGGTAGTTAGGGGGGGGGTGGAGGGTGGAGGGTATTTTCATTAAATGTATCGCACAGCATGACCCGTGATTGTAGTCACAGTCCCTCCGGGGTTCGGAGCGCTGTGGATGTTTATTTCTGCGATTCAATAAAACCAGTTTTAAAAAAAAAAACTTACACATAACTCTAACTTTACATTTGTGAATCAGGCCCTTGATGCACTGATACAAAGCTATTGTCCAGCAAGAAAAAACAGATATATAAATGGTAACTACTGACATCTACAGTTGTCTGCAGGTCACACATAGCAATCCTGGCAAGGACAATACAACTTTACATTCTTCCTAGGCCAGTAAATAGAGCTTCACTAAATTATGCAACAGTAACACTTTCATTCCAGTGCTTATTACAATAGACGTAAGGTACAGACGGCTGTCAGACAAGTTATTATTATTATTATTGTCTCCAAACAATTGTGTTTTCTCTGCATGGTTTCTTTTTGGGTCACCGTTTACATTGTGGTTTCTTCTGCTTTTTGTGTGCCTGAATGTGTTTTTCCTCATGCTCTGAGACACTCATTATGAGTGGGCCATAAATACTGTTATACCTAATTACATGAGTTATTAAAATCCCTGAACTTAAACATATGTTTTTTGACATGGAGACTTTGGATGCAGAAAACAGGCAAACTATCCATGTAAAACACCAAGGAAAAACAAACAGGAATTGAGATGGAAACACTGATTCCAGCATGTTATTTCCCAAAAACACATGGGGACTGATTTAAATCTTGGTGGGACTGGTCCTGTCATCGCTTTTTTGATGGTCTACCCGCCCACCACCTTGGTGGCCAACCTACCCGATTTGGGGGCACATTAGGATCGCGGACGGACTTGCGTGCGTCCGCGACCCCTGAGTAGGAGGGAATGTCTGCATGGGATGCGGCGTTCCCTCCTGTGCAATTAGGATGTGACCGCCACCCTGGCGGTCACATCCTCTATGTTTAACATTGCGGTGGGTGCGGCTTCAAGCTGCACCCGCCGCAATGTTAAAAATGCATACATTGCATTTGTATGCAGGAAGCGACAGGCACCGCGCGGTGCCTGCCGATTTCTGCATTCAAATGCAGGGGGGTACCATAGGTACCCCATGTGCACCCCCACCCCCCCTTCACCCAGGGGGCCCGCTACAGGCCCCCGAGGTGAAGATCCGTATGCTTTTCCACGGCGGAGAACCCGCCGCGGAAAAGCATTTTTTGCCAGCCATCCTAATATGTCTGACGGTGTCTGAGAGACACCGCCACCATATTAGGGCTTTTCGGCCGCAGTTGTAAGCCAAACGCGGCGGAAAAGCAGCGGACTGAAACCAAGACCCACCAGCCATCCTAATGTGGCGGTGGGTCTTTGGTGGGTCCGCAGAGGATTTTCCACATCCTCCGGGCCGGCGGTGGCTTCCGCCGGCCCGAAGGATGCGGAAAATCCTCCATCATAATCGGCCCCTTAGTTGTTGGCTGGGCACTGGAGAGAAGACCGCTGTGTCCCACTAACTCCACCAGGATCTGACTCCCATGTCAATGGCTTCAGAGGCTGAAGCAGCTGTTGGAGGGAGTCCTGCTGAGATTACCGCCATCCAAATTATGATGTGCCCTTCCGTCGAGACAACTGTGGCAGGAGAAGCCTCCAAGCTTGGTTTGCAGGAAATTAACAAAAAGAGGTGCAAACTCACCTTTTTTCGGGGTTCCACCACCGATTCCATCTTCAACATAACTGTCTAGGTCCTCACTGTGCTGCTGCTACTTGACCACAATGCTTGGCGCCCGAGTTGTCCTGGAAATGTAAGGTAGGCTTTTGTGGTTGGTGTGCATGCAGTCAATGGTATGTGAATGTTTTTGATGTGCAATGCTATATGTTTAAAAATGGGCAGTATACATTACCTACTTTTACATATTGATGTGTACACAACATATATGTGTTTTTAATTGAAAATAAGTGGCACTTACCTGTCTCCATGCCACAATTGCCCCACTATGTCAGGACTCCACTGCCGCTAAATCACCCCAGCACAATCCCACCTGCCTGATGGCAATGGAGTACTGCTAGCCAGCAGAGAAGACCACTGCCACTGGATACTCCTGCCTATTGCAGCAAGATCTAAATACAGCGGGCACACTGCTGTCAGCTAGATGGAGTACTTTGGAATGTGGTAATACTGCTAAGATGTAAATCAGGTCCATATTCTCTTATTTACCCTCCCCCAGAATTACAGGGATATGTCAGGGATAATAACTTTTCACTCATAATTGAGGTCTAAATGAGGTCTATTTTGGTAATAGGCCAATAGATTTCTTGAAGTACACAGAAATTGGAAGGTTGGGATACTTTAATTAATCTCGGCCACTGCTAATTACTTGGGGGTCGCATCCCAGTCCGTTTTGTTTTGCACCTGTTCCACCTCAGTTTAAAGCCACCCACATGAAAGTCAGTCTTGACCCTGCTCTAATAGGAACAGCCAAGCCTGAACTGAAAGATCAAGTCCTCCTTGAAATGGAACACAAGCACCCTTAGATCAGTTTCACCCATCTTAGGGCTCATCAGTCATGTATAGCTTGGTTCCAGTGGCAGAGTGTGCAAGGGACCCATGTCTAGGCATACCAGTCCCACTTATGGCGTTACACTGAAGAATATACAAAAAAGTGCAGAATGGAATACATGAACTAATCTCAGCCACTTGTAATTACTCAGGTTGCACCCCAGTCCATCATTATTGTGCAGACCTTGCCACCTCAGTTTGCACCCAGGAATATGCAAATCAGTCTTAACCCTTCTCCAATGGATTTCTTGAGCCAAAATATATATTTGCTCTGAATTATTTTATTCCAAGCAACAATATTCACTCACTTAAACATGACTCCTCCCTTTGGAACTCTCGACCCTCTTTTTGAGACAGTAAGATGACTACATCAAGTTCTGAAAACACTTAACCATTCACATTGATTCAGCTGAAGTGTACTTACAAAATTGTATTTTAATTTTTTTCTCCTTTCTCAATATAACTGTACTGGACCCTTTACGATTAGACTACCAAATAAAAGTAATTTACCACAGAGGCAATGATCCTCCGATGAACCTTCTCCACTGATAGGAGGGGTGGAAATTAGGATGTTGGCTTTCCAATAATGGACCATTAATTGACAGCCAGCTCACAGGTTAGGAATCAGATCTAAATATACCACCGTACTGTAGATATAACGAATATCAACAGAAAATTCAAGCCTCCTAAAGAAGTTAAGAGGAGTAAGGATTATTCAAACCAAAAACTTTGTAGTCGCTGCACAGAATAAGAGAAGAAACACCTAGGGCCCCATTAGGATGTCGGGCGGATCCTAATGGCCGCCACGGGACCACCGCCCTTATGGCGGGCAGTTCCATTTTACGTTGGGATGGAAGGCGGACAAAGTCTGCCCGCCATCCTAATGGGCCCCCTAGTGTTCTACCAGAGCTCGCTGATTCTTCTTATAATATATTTAAACCATTAATCACAATCAAATGGCAAATCACCAAGACTCATTAATAGGATCAGACAAATTTTAATAAAAATATTATGTTATTAGAGATGCAAAATTCATCATAATCAGCAATTGTTTCAGATGCTTAGTTAGAAATATAATAGTTTTAATAATACTGCCAAGCATTTAAGCAGGCGTTCAAATCAACAAAAGCCACAGAGTTACAGAGTCCAACCACCATATAGGCAGAAGGATAGTTGTAGAAAAACAGCTCTGATTCCAAGGGGACAAAAGATTCAATTAGAGTTTATTAACGGCAAGTCCATTAGCATGACCAGAATAAAAAATTGAGAAAGGTTCAGCATAAAAGCTCAGTCCATGTGCGCAGACCCGGCAGTCCAAAGTTAGTAAAGAGTCCAAAAATCAAATAGCAACCTAGTCCATAATACATTGTAGCATGCTTTGGGAAGCATCTGAAAGGAAAAATATGTGTACTGTGTGCTTTGAGAGAGATATGATAAATAAGTGGGCTTTTGTGCTGCCCATTTCTTGGGATTTTTTGTTTTATAAGTTCTTTGGTAAAGTCCTAGTGGTGTAACATCACACCACCATGGAAATAGGATCACATTGCTACGGTCACATCACGTCACCTAACATGATTGAAACATCGGGCTGGTTTACCATGCTTGTCATAGGAAATGAAATTGTGTGAGTCCATAAATGCTTAACATTGCCAAAAAGGAAATACAAAGTTGCAGTTTATGGTCATAGCTAAAATTCTATTCCCACAGGGATATTTCACTGCGAACATTCCAAAAAGAAATGAAAATATGTCAGGGTGATAGAAGTGTACAGGACAAAACAAGTTACTTTACAAAGGGAAAGAATGATCTATTGATTTAAATCTGGGGAAAGGTAATCACCAGAGAAACAAGCATTTACAATGCAATAGGTTTCGCAGCATTAAAGTTTGAGTTTTTGGCATTGTATATGACAATGCATTGCATCCCAAAAAAAATGTAAACTTTGAATTGGTGTAGTGGCAAAAGTACAGGCTAACTGACTCTTCGCGCGCACCCATTCAGTTGTTGGCCTCTCAGCTGAGTCTGCCAACTCGACAAAAAAGCATTGCAAAAGCCACTAGGATGGCAGCCAATCCCAGATCTACTGGTTTTGTAAATTCAACTGGCTAGTCCTACTGTTTCAGAGCACACAGAATTATCAAATTCACACCCTAATTGCTCCCCTTCCCTATTATCCCCGTCTTGCCATGGATTGACTTCATGCAGGCCAGATGAAGGCGTTTGAAGGATCACAGTCTACCTATCATGTGCATATCATGTCAGTGAGCTGAACTCTACCTATGTGCTGACGTGAGGGATGTGCACATAATATCGCAAAGCATTCCATGTGCTGCCCCTGCCATACGCACATGAGAATGAGGGGCTAGAATTAAATATTTTGGATCCAACGCACACTGTTAATCTTCTTTTAGTTTCAAGAAAATAGCCAAGCAAAACCACTGACCTCCATGTTTCAAACTATCACTGCGGTGAAGGGGTTCAGCTGACAATCAACCACAACCACTACAACACTCTTCACTGCCCTATACAAGTCCGTCCATCCACAATTCCAACCCTATTTGTATAGGCATATTCTGAATATTCAACCACATGCGTGCACAGCTAATAGAATAATTTCACATGCACACAACGAAGTGTACCTTGCTTTTGGGACTGGTCCTCGAGCAATCCAGAGCTGCAAGCGGTGGTGCACACTTCCACAGCTCAGGTAGTGTTGAAGATGGCACTCCGAGCACAGTACAGCAGCAGCTCCCACCTTCTTCATATTTCATTCACACGCATGCAATACAATACGACAAAGCAGTGTTGGCCTTTTGCTCGAAAGAAATTTCTTGACAAGTTTAGTGTTGCGACATTAAAGGTGCTATTTTTGGTTGGCGAGGGAGGGAGATGGTTTTAATTGGTTTAATTATCCAGGGCCTCAGGCCCCACTATGCTGCCCTGGGTACCACTTTAATTCGTTTTTGATGCACTGGACTCGGTTACAAACCAGAGAAACTTAAAACAAAAAAAATAATCGTTAGTCTACAGGTTGCGCTGTAATCGCCACAAGACCTAAAAATCCTGGTTCAAAAAAGAAGATACACAATTGGTTTTCGTTGCTGATACTGCGCCCATTGTGTGAGCGGGATAGGGAGGTGTGTGATTAAAGATCATCAGGGGGCGTGTTCCATGGAATCACCTTTCACACCTCATTTATTTGTTAAAAGAGCCTTTTGTGTGTTATTAATTACTGCAATTTGTTACTGCAGGGACCCCTAGTGACCCCGGAGGATGGAAATATGATTAATGACAGGCTGCAGGGAGGCTAATTAATGAAGAGCAGCCGAGTGCGCCGCGCACTCCAGATATTAATGCCGCCAAACTCCAGGACACCTCGGCCGGAGCAGGGCTAGGGGGTGGGGTGCAGAGAGCGTTAATAATCATTTGATGCTTTTTATTCTGAGAAAAACGCTTCCTTTTTACGGAACATTTCGGCAGGGAAAAGAGTATTGAAGAATTTTCTGTGCTACTTTTAAAAAGTGAAACACGTCGACCACTATGCTACTAGATTAGCACAGCAGCGGTAAAAAGTATCGAGATTTCGCATGCAGCGGCTTGCTGAAAACACGTACATTATTCATCATAAATTCATTTAGGGTAACTTTCCATTCATTTACAAACAGATTCGGAAGAGAGACCGACTGCACTGCAAATGCTTGGTTGTGCTACACATAGGCTCCTAACCAGCACTTTGACTGATGGAACTGTAAACATGAAATATGTTATAAGTACTGCGTTTAGGTCTCACCTTAGGAACCTCTCGGGTCGGGCACTGGCTACCTTAGGCACTTCTGCAGCACGTTTTCGTTCTGCTGCACTCCCATCCTTCAGAAACAGAAACCCACATGTGAAGCAATGGAGAGACTCTGGCGTGGAGTTGTGCATATCCGGTCCGGCCGGAAACATGGAACTCAGAATAGTTCCACTACGAGCAGAAGTTGGTGGTGAACAGACAGCTTTCACTATTCCAATAGGGGAAAAGAGTATTGAAGAATTTTCTGTGCTACTTTTAAAAAGTGAAACACGTCGACCACTATGCTACTAGATTAGCACAGCAGCGGTAAAAAGTATTGAGATTTCGCATGCAGCGGCTTGCTGAAAACACATACATTATTCATCATAAATTCATTTAGGGTAACGTTCCATTCATTTACAAACGGATTCGGAAGAGAGACGTCGCATGTAATTCAATTCTCTATATTAAGCCCAGAAAATACTAACACTCCAAGATGGCTGCACCCTCTACCTATGTCTCGGAATGCTTTATGTTGACAGTAAAATAAGCCCAAACCTGACTGGTAGGCTCAGGCAAAAACAAGTCAGGTCCGGGCCGCGCTGTGATTGGCTGACGTCACGGGGGTGTCCCGGGCCGGCAGCCAATCACAGCGCGGCCCGGGAATGACGTCACGGGGGTGTCCCGGGCCGGCAGCCAATCGCAGCGCGGCCCGGGACAAAGGGGCGGGGCTTAAAAAAAGCACCAGAAACGCCCCCGAATCGCGTTTTCTGGAGAAAGCGCGATTGACAGCCTCTGCCTCCCAATGGCTATCCTCCATTTATGGAGCTAGCCAATGAGAGGCAGAGGCGGGGCCGACATCCATACTGAAGACAATAGTTTTCAAACTGGGAGGGGCACTTCGTGCCCCTCGCCAGGTTCGAAACCTAAAAAGCATCCTGACAAGAAGGCCTTTCAGTTAGCATTGCACAGGTACATGAAATAAGCTTTTTGACTCTACCTCTAATATAATACATTTATGTCCATTCACACAGAAATCTATAAACTTCAAAAATATTATTGCATGGAAATGTCTAATGATAGATATATCCTACTACTACAAATGTTTTGCATTAATATTATAAATGCATGTTTAGAAAAACATTTTTCAAACATTGTTTGAAGGTTTTCAGGAACTATAAAATCTCTAATTTCATTCTGTAAAATATCAAGTTTTATACTTCATTGCTTACCCGTTTTTGCACCGTTTGCTGTCTAACTAATGCATATTAGCAAAAGCATCAAGACACCAGGTCACTTCATTTAGCAGAAAGTCCATTAAAAAGCATACGTTTCATCAGTTAAACTTTGTTTATGTGTATTATTATTATTATTACTGAAAGGGCCGGGCCCATTAGTTCTGGACCTGTTATAGAGACACACTCTGCTTATTATAAAGCCCAAAAAAACTGGACATGAGGACACTTCAACACGAGGGTATGGAAACACAAAGGAATTAGTGTAAAGCCAAATCTACGCATCCATTTTAAACGGTGCAGCATGAGCAAGACTATTAGTTCAAGAAGTAGGATACAGAGAATTAAGAAGCATGAGTCCAAATTTCCCTGCATCAATGGTTGGTGAGTGAAAAGCATCAATCTATCCCTACTCTAGCACTATGATGACAATGAAAAGGGAAAAAAAGCAGTCAGTGCGTGGAGTCCTCCTAAGGAGTCTCTCCACCATCAGTGGGTCAAGTAGCATAAAGCCACTATCATTAGAAAGGGCTCACTCTGAGATGCTCTCCCTCTGAAGCAAGAAAGGAGTTGGACCTTTCCCTAATTACAACAATCAATTACCCACAGGTAGAATTCCCATAACACACAGCGTGTGCACAGTTCACAATGGGCACAGTTATGCGGGTACTGTTCCACAATATTCTCCATGTACTTCTCCCATAACAATTCATCCTTGGTTCCCATGCCTTCTCCAGTGTGAATCCGTCTCCGTCTTTATCACCTCCAAGCCATGTAACTGTAACATTTTCTCTCCTTGCCTAGCTACTGAAACAAAGACATTACTTTTCCAAGAGAATGCTTCTCCACTTGCAATGCACACGTGAGAAACAGATTCTACAGTGCACATGAAATTCAACTATTAATTCTAAAGAGAGAGTTTTCAACGACTAGCATTTCAGGCCTACGACTTTACCGAACATAAGAACTTCTCACTTTAAGCATTACAGATTTGCATAACCCTGTTATGTTTTACTAACTCATTTACCATATAAAAAATACTATTGTCAAACACATTTAGTATATGGATGTCGTCAGTTTCACAACACGAGTTCTTCACATCAACGTGTTCTGCTAGTTACAATCATTTCCTATGTTAATTCTCCATGCTACTTGTTAGTGACCCAAACAATGTCCCGTAATTGTATTAATACATTTCAAAATTCTAACGCCTCATGTTAATACAATTGCAAGATTATATTCAGATGCATTCTACATGTGATTCTAGTGCACCCCTACAAACGGAATGAGATTTCCGCTCCACCAATACTCTACAAATGTTTTCCTCATCCCACATTTTAAAGCACACTTTTACGGTGCTGCTATGACACTTGTTTCTGTTTCATGTATCACTGTATCTGTTATGTGCAATGTACATTTTAAAGGTTTCATGTTCTCTACGTATAAATGTGTCATGTATTAAAATGTTCTGAATTTCACTGGATCAACATATTCTCCCAGGTATTTTGGTAATTCACTCCTCTTCATTCTTTTCTGTCAGCTGATTTGGAACCCTAAGCCTAAGACTGGCCATAACACTTCAGCTTGTCTGGACTTTTTATCATCTCCAAGGATACATGTATGAAAGGTGTGCTTTACTCTGCCTTCTACTTACTTGGTGTACAACTTTTTATACATGATGAGGTTTTGCAAACCACCTGCTACTTACTGATCTTGCCACTTGACAATCTTCATATGCTGCTGCTGTTCGGTGGTAAGTAGACTTTTACAAAACTCCTAAAGTAAAATAAAATTAAATGTAAAAGCAAAATAAACAATGTTGTGAAGGAAATTAGCGATAACCGTCAGTTTAAGATGCTGGTAACTCTCAAGAATGCTAGTTTGCTCACAATCAACTACAATAAGTCTTCATTGATAGTGGACGCTTCCTGCTTATGAAGATTGCATTTTTAAATGGTTTCAAGAGTTCATTTTCTGAAATGTAATCTTTCAGTTGTTGTCATATGTAGAAATGTAGAGCTTGTAAAAACTAGTTGTTTAAAAAAGCTTAACCATTACTGATGTTCAAGTAATCCTAATGTAATTATTAATTTAAAGTCACCGGCGAATCGTGCAGCTTCAAATAAGCAAATGACACAGCACTGGTGAAAAGTGACTCGATCAGGGGAAATGCTCATTTATATTGCTACCTCCTAACTTCGAGCTGCATTTGTGAGACACAATCAATGTTTTTTTAGGTATACCAAGTTGGGGCCACCGCCAATCCCGCTCAATAAACATTGTATTCAGCTTAATAAATAGATATAGTGAATACAAAGGCTAGTTGTGAGTTCTGAATTCAGTCTTTGAATTATGTGTTCTCATTATCACAAAATATCTCATCATTATCACCGGGACAATGCAATTGGGGATTTGTTCTGGCTTTTGAGATGACATCTGGAGCATTGTGTGCAAGTATAACATGCCTTCCCTAAAAATAACCAGAAGTGTTGATACACTTGGCTCAATATTATCACGTTGGCTTCTTGAGCACCAGGGCTGGGATGTCACAAGTCCTGACAAGTCTCAGTAATCAATAAGGTGCGCCAGTTTTACATCCCTGATGGATTTCCAGGAGGTGTCCAGATGTTGTTTTGGGGGATCGCAAGAAATATACTAGTTCCTCCTTAAAACATGTTTTATAATGTGTCATCCTCTCTATAGGTTTGAACTGCTTCAGAAATAGAAGCCAAGTAGAAAACCCATCTCCTGATACAAGGACAGGAGGGTAATGGCAGCATTAACAGAGACAAGTGTGAGGGAAAAAGCATGGTTTGACTACAAATATATTTCATTTTAGAAAATTGCCAGTTCTTACTATTAACTGCACAGCCATGAAAAACATCGACATTGACTAGAGGTAGTCCATAAACCAGGGATTTGGGGATTTTTGTGTTCTTTTCGGAGCTTGGACACTTTTGTCCAAACAGAACAACCCTACTCTTTCTCTGTGCGTTCTGCGCAAATCTCCTGAACGGAGTGCACAGGAATGGGGGATTGGACACTGTTACATGGGACTATGTGCTGCATCTGAGGCAAGCTGGAAATTAAACAAGGCTCGTGCTATTTAACATCGAAAAGGAAAACAATAGTGAATATAGGATGGGATGCAGGAGAAATCGGCAATGAGAACAAGGTAACCGGGGTGTGCACGCGTTCATGCTTGTGTATGGAGAGATAGATACTTCTACCCTGGGCGAATGCCCCAGTTGCCATGTATTTGTGATATGTGTGTCGGCAAGAAATATATGGAAGAAACGTAAGAGGCTTAATGCATGCCTCCAGTAGCTTTGAATGATTTTCACCCTGATGTAATCTCCTTGTGAAAGCTTGTCTGGGCTCAGAGCTAAATCCTGCAAGAGATCCAGAGGACTGCAAAAAAAGACAAAGCAAGGAGTAGAAATATTAGAAATGTATCAGCTTGGAAACACTCAAATGACTGGTGTGAACATAATAACAATAGCGATAAAGTTTAAGCTAATCAATATGCAGCACACAGGCAGAGGACCCAAGGATATAAATTCATTGTAGGGTTCCGAAAAGTCAATGAACGTTCAAAAGGCAAAAGCAACAAAAAGCCATTTTCAGGGAGACCTGGACCAGAAAGGTAACAACAAGTGCCTAAATCTGTGGATGAACTAATATAAAAATTGTGGAGCTTAGTGCAATCAAACTGGAGTGTTATGTGGAGGTATTAGGCCTTGTTAAGAAGATGCAATTTTTACATGCACACATTCTTAAGTGGCCTTCTTTCCCCTTTTACACGATGATATTTGACCCACATTCATTTGCGTGCATACACAGGGTAATATTCCTCAAACTCACTTTGCTTATACCACTATTTCGTAGGAACTATATCAGACTACCTCCAACACTCTGTACAAGGGCTAAGTTCAGCACGCTAAATGTTGTTATTTGTTTTTGGCCTTTCAGCAACTAAGCTATCATAACAGGATAGCGGCGTAACTGCGCTTCAGCATGGTAGAATGGTGGATGATATTATATATATGACATTAGGCCTTTGTTTCCTCAAAGGGACATTTTGCTGGCACTGATTGGTCAGTCCATGTCAGAATTCCAGCTCAGCTGCGACCTGTCACCTCATGAGATCAATGCGTTCCAACTCTACAGCAAGATGGGCAGCTCACTTACACTTACCCTGAGGTAATGCAGAGAAAGACCACCCAGATTGGGATTTGGCAGCTTCACTCACCTCACACATGCTTTGGTACAATGCACCACGTAGGAGTACACTATATTACAGTACCTATATCGTTTTCTATAATTTGCAAAATTGTTAAATTGTTGATCTTTTTCACCCTTATCATAATGTTAATTAATTATTCTGTTTCCTTCTATTAATCATTGCAGTGCACATATTGTACTGAAAAATCACATCCCGTATATTTTACATTGCAGCTGGTGCTGCTTTAAGCAGCACCCGCCGCAATGTAAAATATGCATGTGTAGCCTTGGCATGCACAACTTGGCGGGCACCGCGTGGTGCCTGCCACCCTGTGCATGCCAAAGCAGGGGGGTACCATAGGTACCCCCATGTGCACCCCCCACACCCTAACACCCCGGGGGGCTCGCAACAGGCCCCCAAACACGAAGGACCACATGCTTTTCCACGGCGGGAAAGCCGCTGCGGAAAAGCATGTTTTCTGCCCCATCCTAATATGGCTGGCGGTGTCTGATAGACACCGCCACCATATAAGAGCTTTTCTGCCACGGTCGGAAGGCGACCGCGGCGGAAAAGCGGCGGACGGTCTAACCGTCCACCGCTGACGGTCTAACCGTCCGCCGCTGACCCCCCAGCCATCCTAATGTGGCGGGGGGTCTTTGAAGGCACCGCAGCGGTGATTCCGCATCCTCGGGGCCGGTGGTGGCTTCCCCCGGCCCGGAGGATGCGGATTCACCGCAATCCTAATCAGCCCCTTAGTTAGTTACACACCACATCCAGAAATAGCTAATATGACAGCGCCACAGTTACGCAGACTGTACAATAGTCTAGGAAGATGCAGAGACAGAATATCGAGTACAAAATATTGAGTAGCAGAAATATCGAGCCATCAACAGCATTGACAGCAAGAGTATTGTGGTCAACAATGCTGAATTAAGGTAAGTAATCTCGATTTAAAACATATCAAAGTGTTTAATATCATTTGCATAAATACAGTAAAAAAATTGTTTTTTATTATTGTTATGTAATTTAATATATATTTTATGTGTATGTGATTTTTTTGTATAAGAATTGTTTGTATTTTTAATATATGTGTTACATTTTTTAATAGTTCTTCTTCTTATTTTTTTTTCAATTTTGCACTTTTAGTTCCGTAGCGGGTAGTGATTTTATAGGGAAATAGGGTGAGAAGTAATTTAATTATATTAAATGTATTCATATTTTTTTAAATTTGAATTTTACACTTTTAGTTCTGCAGCGGGTTGTGGGTTTATAGAGGAATAGAGTGAAAAGAAATGTAATTAAATTAAATGTATTTTTTTTTATTTGCATTGTGCGTTCTTAGTTCCATAGCGGGTTGTGTGTTAATGGTGGGATAGGGTGGGAAGTGATTTACTTATGTTAAATAGATTGATTAATTTAAATGTTTTAATATTTGTTTAATTGAACTTTTATACTGTTAAATGTGTAGAGTACTTTATTATTAATTAATTAATAATTGATTGCTAATTATTTGCAATGAATTAATTTTAATTAGTTATAATAATTGTGTAATTAAGTTTATTTGTGTTGTGGTGCTTATAGGTGTAATGGGTAGGAAGTAATTTAATTTTATTTTATGAATTAATAATTGGTTGTTAATTAATATTAATTAATGGATAATTATTTTGGGTAATTTTTTTGTTGTATTTTATTTTTAAAGGGAAAAGGATGGATATCAAATAATTATTCGTTATTAGTTGATAATAGTAAATGTCTTCAATTTTAAAATAAGCTTTAAGTGTGTATTATTTTTTTATATTTTAATTTAGGTGTGTCTTGTGGACATTTTAGTGTTGAAGTGCATGTAGTCAATAAATGTTTATAGTTTTTGTATACTAATATTTTTTAATTGATCATTAATTATGTTAATTATGTACATACATGTAAATAAAATGTTTTAAGCATTTTGTTATTATTTGTGTGGTGTTATAGGTTAGGAAATAAAATAAATACATTACTTTTTTATTACTTTTTTAATGAATATTTTCTAGTTTAAAAGAAATATGTATTTATTATTTTATTCTTTATAGTATTGTTGTTTTTGTTATAAGTAAATAATACTATAATATGTGTTCTTTTTATATGTTGTTTAGTAAATCTTTAAAATATTGTTTATTATTATTTTTATTGTGTTCAATATCTATATATTTTTTTAAGTGTTTGTGAATAGTAATTTTCTTTTCGCCGGTATCCAACATTTTTCCTACGGTTGCACTCACTGGAGTGGGAATAGTAATTTTTACCCCTCCGCTATCCAGCACTTTCCCTACTGTTGCACTCACTGGAGTGGGAATAATCATTTTTACCCCTCCACTATCCAGCACTTTCCCTACTGTTGCACTAACTGGAGTTGGAATAGTAATTTTTACCCGTTTGCTATCCAGCACTTTCTCTACTGTTGCACTCACTGCAGTGGAAACAGTAATTATTAACTCTCTGCTATCCAACACTATGCCTACTGTTACACTCTCTGGATTGAGAATAGTAATTTTTACCCCTCCGCTATCCAACTTTTTCCCTACTGTTGCACTCACTGGAGTGGGAATTACTTTTTTACCCCTCCGCTGTCCAACACTTATTCAATTCAATTCAATTCAGAAATTTATATAGCGCGCTACATACCCAGAGGGTCTCAAGGCGCTTAGGGAGGGGTGGGGAAATATTTGTCGAATATCCATGTTTTAAGTTGTTTTCTGAATGCTAGATGGTTTTGAGTGAGGCGAAGGTGGATGGAAGTGAGTTCCAGGTTTTAGCCGCCAGGTAGGAGAAGGATCTTCCTCCCATGGTGGTTTTGTTGATGCGAGGTACAGCAGCCAGGGCTTGGTTGGAGGAGCGTAGCTGGCGAGAGGGGGTGTAGAAGGAAAGTCGTGTGTTGAGGCATTCAGGTCCAAGTTCGTAAAGTGCTTTGTGTGCGTGGGATAGGAGGCGGAATGTTATCCTCTTATTGACGGGGAGCCAGTGGAGGTGTTTCAGGTGACCAGAAATGTGGTCATTGCGCGGGATGTCTTGTATGAGTCTGGCTGAAGCGTTATGGATGTGTTGGAGTTTTTTCTGAAGTTTTGCGGTGGTACCGGCGTATAGGGTGTTTCCGTAGTCCAGTCGGCTTGTGACCAGTGCGTGGGTGACTGTTTTTCTGGTTTCGGTGGGGATCGAGCGAAATGTTTTTTTGAGCATGCGAAGAATGTTGAAGCAAGAAGATGAAACGGCATTGACTTGTCTGGTCATCGAGAGTGAGGAGTCCAGAATGGCGCCCAGGTTCCATGCGTGGTCCGTCGGGATGGGTGCTTTTCCGAGGGACTCTGGCCACCAAGAGTCGTCCCAGGCAGAGGGGGAGGTGCCTAAGATAAGGACTTCTGTTTTGTCGGAATTCAGTTTCAGACGGCTTTGCTTCATCCACTCGGCTACTTCTTATATTCCTTCATGCAGGTTGGTTTTGGCGGTGTTAGGGTCTTTGGTGAGTGAGAGGATCAGTTGGGTATCATCAGCGTAGGAGATGATGTTGAGGTTGTGTTGGCGTGCGATGGCCGCGAGGGGGCTCATGTATACGTTAAAGAGGGTGGGACTGAGTGAGGATCCTTGTGGCACGCCGCAAATGACTTCAGTGGCCTCTGACTTGAATGGTGAGAGGCGGACTCTCTGGGTTCTTCCGGCAAGAAACGAGGTGATCCATTCCAGTGCTCTTCCTTGGATTCCGATGTTTCTAAGGCGTTGTAACAGGGTGTTATGACAGACTGTGTCGAAGGCTGCGGAGAGGTCGAGGAGGATGAGGGCGACGTGTCTCCACTGTCCAGTAGAGTTCGAATGTTGTCTGTTGCTGCGATGAGTGCGGTCTCAGTGCTATGTTTGGCTCGGAAGCCGGACTGTGATGAGTCGAGGGATTTGTTAGTTTCGAGGAAGGCGGCGAGCTGGTTGTTGACAGCTTTCTCGATGACTTTGGCCGGGAATGGAAGGAGCGAGATGGGGCGGTAGTTTTTGAGTTCGGTGGGGTCCGCTGTGGTTTTTTTCAGAAGGGCGCTGAGTTTGGCGTGTTTCCAGCTTTCCGGGAAGGTGGCGGAGTTGAGGGAGCAGTTGATTACGTCTCGGAGGTGAGGTGCTATGATGGAGTCTGCTTTGTTGAAGATGTAGTGAAGGCATGGGTCTGTGGGGGATCCTGCATGGATGGAGTTCATCAGGCGGATGGTGTCCTCAGTGGAGATTGGGTTCCAGTCATTAAGGATGTTCAAGGGGGGTGAGGGTACGGCAGGGGGTTGGGTGGGTTGGTCTCCGGGTTGGTTGTTGAAGCTGTTGTGGATGTCTGCGATTTTGTCGTGGAAGAACGAAGCTAGGGAGTCGCAAAGGGCTTGAGAGGGAGTGATGTCGTTGGAGTTGGCAGTGGGGTTGGTAAACTCTTTGACGATGTTGAATAATTCCTTGCTGTTGTGTGCGTTGTTGTCAAGTCGGTCTTTGAAGGCGGCTTTCTTAGCATTCCGGATCAGTTGGTGGTGTATGCGGGTGGCGTTTTTGAAGGCATCCCTGGTGCTGGTGTTTGGGTCTTTTTTCCAGGCCTTCTCAAGGGAGCGACAAAGTTTCTTGGATTTTTTAAGATCCTCGTTGAACCAAGGGGCGTTTTTGTAGCAAAGTTTGATTTGACGTTTTTTCAGGGGTGCTAGGATGTCGGCGCTGTTGGTTAGCCATTGAGTGAGGTTAATGGCAGCTTGGTTGGCGTTCGAAGAGTGGGCAGGGGGCTTTTGAAGAAGCGATGAGGAGATCTGGTCGATGGTGATTTTGTTCCAGTTTCTTCGCAGAGTAGGTTGGGGGTGGTTGTGGGTTGTGGTCTTTTTGTAGACAAAGTGAACGCAGCTGTGGTCCGTCCAATGGAGAGCAGTGGCGTGACTGAAGGAAATATGTTTGCTGGAGGTGAAGATGGGGTCGAGTGTGTGCCCTGCAATGTGGGTGGGGGTATTAACAAGTTGTTTGAGTCCGAGGTTGGTGAGATTGTCCAGAAGGGTGGTGGTGTTGCAGTCGATGCTCTTTTCCAGGTGAAAATTGAGGTCTCCCAATAGAATGTAGTCCTCGGAGGGGAGGGCGTGTGGGGTGATAAAGTCTGTGATGTCTTCACTGAATTGTGCACGGGGTCCTGGTGGCCTGTAGAGGAGGGTGCCTCTGAGTGTGGTCTTGGGGTCGGTGTGGATCTGGAAGTGAAGGTGTTCGACGTTAGCAAGGTTGATGTCGGAGCTGGTTGAGATGCGGATGGAATTCTTGTGGACGATAGCGATGCCTCCTCCTGTTTGCTTGTTGCGGTCTTTACGGATGATCTTGTAGCCTTCCGGAATGGCGATGGTGATGTCTGGGGCTGAGGAGGCGTTCATCCATGTTTCTGTTAGGAAGGCGACGTCTGGAGAGATGGTGTCTAGTAGATTCCAGATGGCGTGTCTGTGGACCTGAGCGGGTGTTGAGCAGGATGCAATTTAGGTGGTTTGTATCAGATCTCTGCTTGGTGTTCGTGGATAGGGAGTTGGTTATGATGCTGTCAAACTTGCAGGAGTTGCATGTGAAGGGTCCATGGGTGTGTCCAGGTGCGGATAGGGCGCAGTTGGGGAGTCGGCTGGTGTTAAGGGCTAAGAGGGAGGAGGCGGAGTATGTAATGCGGATGGGGTGGATGGAGCGGGGGCCAGGGGGCCTGGCGCTGGGCGCGGGCTTGGCGCGGACGGGCGTAGACGGGCTTACCTTTGGCGCACCTTCGGCGCGGCCGCAGCGCGTGGACGCAGCGCGTTGGGACATCAGTCTTAAATGGAAGGTGGAGGGGGAGGGGCGGGGGAGGGACAGCTGGGAGGCCGAGGGCGAGGTGTAGGTCCGAGCAAGGAGGCGCCACAACAAACGTGACGATGCAAATGGCTGCTAGCAGAGTAACCACGTTGGATTGGGCAGTACTACTAAAAGCAATGCGAGGCAGAGACTAAAGATGCAGGCGCTACGGTGTCTAAACTAAAGATGCAGGCGCTACGGTGTCAGATCACTAGAGGCGGCACAGATACAATTTATGCGCAATGTGAGGCACAAAACAATTAATTAATGTAGGCGCTGCGATGCCAGAGCGCTACAAGCAGCACAGTTACAGCTACTGAGCAAAGCGAGGCACAAATCAATCTGCAGCCCAAGCGCTACGATACCACTGCAGGCGGGTGGGGAGCTGCGTGGGGGAGCAGCCGTCTCTGGAGGAATCCGGACGGTCACAAAGGAGATGGCGGAGGGTCAGGGCAGTACACTCAGTGGGGGGGAGGGACAGCTTGGAGGCCGAGGGCGGGGTGTAGGTCTGAGCAAGGAGGCGCCACAACAAACGTGACGATGCAAATGGCTGCTAGCAGAGTAACCACGTTGGATTGGGCAGTACTACTAAAAGCAATGCGAGGCAGAGACTAAAGATGCAGGCGCTACGGTGTCTAAACTAAAGATGCAGGCACTACGGTGGAGTGGGAATTGAAATTTCTTACCCTCCGCTATCCAACACTTTCCATACTGTTGCTCTCACTGAGTGGGAATATTACATTTTACCCCTCTGCTATCCAACACTTTCCCTACTGTTGCACTCACTGGAGGTGGAATAATAATTTTTACCCTTCCGTTATCCAGCAATTTCTCTACTGTTGCACTCATTGGAGTAGGAATGGTATTTTTTACCCTCTGCGATCCAACACTTTCCCTTGTGTTGCACTCTTTGGAGTGGGAATAATAATTTGCACCTCTCCGCTATCCAACACTTTCTCTACTGTTGCACTCACTGGAGTTGGAATAGTAAAATTTATTATTTTGCTGTCCAACACTTTTCTTACTGTTGCACTGATTGTATTGGGCAATTTAAGGTTAAATATTTTTCATATTTTAATGTTTAAATTTATTCTAGAATTATTTTTAATATTTCTAATTATTTATATATATATATATTATTTTTATATAATTTTAAAGTTTTAAAATAAATTAGTAAACATGTATAAATGATTATGTTTGTTTGTTTATTTTTTTAATTAAGGTTATCTGTAATATTTTGTAAAAATGAATATAACATTTTGTTTATTTTGTTAAAATTAATATTAATATTTAATATATATATTATTTTATTTTATACATATTTTAATAGATTGTTTTTTACATCTATATTTTTTAAATCCATATTTTTGATTCAATATTTTTGTACTTACCTTTTTAGGTATGGGAGTCGATATTTTTGGAGTATATATATTTTTTTCTATATTGTTTACATAGATATAGGAGTCTGACACAGCACGTCATGCGAACAATGACAATAAATCCGGCGATGGCTGATCAAGCAGCAGAACTACAATTAGCTACACCGGACATCAGTCCACAAATTATCACTGCAGTCATGGGTAAAATTCCCACCAAATGGGAGGAGATACTGTTCTGGCTTGCACAAGGAACAAGACACCTTGAAGTAGTGTTTCCTCATACAGTACCCCAGGAAAAACACAGAATTCTTATGTTATGTTTGCCAATGGAGTGGCTCCCCCGTAGAGCACTACATCACATGGGGAACCGTTTTTTATGCAGTATATACCAGAACACACGGTACACCCTCAGCTGTTTTGCCAGGGGTTTTTAAACAGATTAAAAAAACACTGCCCTCCATTTTAGGATGAAACTGATGAGTAATTTTGCCAAAGTATGTGCCATTATTAACATTAAAGCAGAACCAGCTGCATTGGCTATATGCCAGTACCTTATGGATTTGGGTCACGGAAAAGAGAAGTGCAAATTACCTGGAATTATTGAAGAAACCTATGCAGTAGATAATTTGGGAGACAGACCTAGTAAACTACAACTTTAAAGAAATTCTGAAAAAGATGACTGAAAGCAAGCACCCAAATCTTCCAAGAAGAAGTGGGATAATATAAAACATAAAGAAAAGACTAAGCCATGGGGCAAATCTCATCAATAGGAGACCACCGAGAAGCTCTACTGACAATATTAAGATGACTGAAGATACACATTCTACTCGTATCTTTCAGGAGCCATCTGAAAAACGCTTGGAGAGAGGAGGATGGCCAGAGCCCAGATCAGAGGAGTATGTGAAACCAAAGAAGGACTCACAATACTCTTCTGACTACATAATAAAAAAGGAAGATAAACCTACACAGTTAAAAGCTCAATTCAAAAAGTTGAAGGTAGCTGGACAAAAAGTCAAGCATGCTGCAGATATTGAGGACACTGCTTTTGAGCGGGGAGGGAGGCACTGACCATGCTGGACAACATGGTAAAAGTCACATTAGTTCACTGGAACATGAGGAATTGTCTGCTGGCCGTAGCGTTGAGTGACTATATCCAGGTGGAACACCAAATACGAGGGTAAGTATCCCGCATCATTTATACAGATGCAACTCTTATTGAAGAGTGACATACCAAGATACATTATTGTTCTCTATTGGGTCTATAACCCGTGCACAGGTTTTTGGGTCGGTCTTGTGAGGACTCATTCCTTCTTTCCCCTAGGCTGTCCCCTGGGGAGACCAGTCCACCTTTCCTCTGCTCACCCTCCTGGTGCTGATTAGAAATGAGGGTTCCCAAACACTTATCAGTTTGCTCCTCCACGTCTCTGGGGCTAGTCAGAATGGAGTGCACTAGGTACTGTTGTAACTTCTCTTGTAAACAATGAGGTAGGATGTGCTCTTTCAAAAGCAAATTGTACTAACCCTCATAATTACACACTTGGTTACCACTAACCCAGCCCTCTAGTACCAATACTGAGATGTCCACAAAGCACACTGAGGACTGTGCATTAACTTTCTGGGTTGCCCAGAGGTTCACCCTGTACTGCATTGGGGTCAGACCAAATTTCTTGACTAAACATTGCCTAATGTGAGAGTAAGATTTTGCCTCATCCCCCTGTAGGGTCAGGAGCCTATCCCTCCAAGCTGCTGGGATCCGTTCCCACAGGAATGAACCACAATACTAAGGGGTCTATTAGTATGTCGGGCGGATCGCCACTGTCCGCATGGCAGTGTCAGTCCGCCCGACATTTACCACTGCCCGCATCCTATTTCTCCCGCCATATTAGGAGGGCGGGGGCACCCAGCAGACGGAAAAACCGTCCGCCGGTCGACGAGTTGACCGGGCGGAAAAAGGGCTGTATATGGTGGCGGTGTCTGCAAAACATCGGCATCTATATTACAAATCAGTTGGTGAGGTGCCTTTCCATGGCGGCATTGCCGCCATGAAAAGGCATGCCCATTAAATACAATGGGGTGGCCCAATAACCCTCAGAACCTGGGTTCAGAGTTTATATAAAGACAATGGTTCTGTCGGGAAACAATTTCTTTCATAAACCTTCTACATAGGTAAATCATATAATTTGCATTGCATTGTTATTAAACAAATTCTTTTCTCTACTGCTTTCAATACATTGGAAAAAGGAAAAAAGGGTAGACACCCTGTAGAAGTAACCACACACACCTCTTCTCGAGGATTCTAGGGTCGAAACGTCGACGTTAAAATATGGATCAGTCCCTATCTAAGTTTCAATACAAAGAAGAAAATTGTATCTATTGAAACTATTGTCTTAAGGTTGGGACTGACACACTGTTTCTTCTTTTTTGTATATATGTATCAATTCACAACCTAATCACTTGTCACTATTGCACTGCAGCACAATTTTGCACGGATATATTGTTATGTCAACTTTGTTTAGGACAGCCATTGTATATATATGTATATATGATATTTCAAGGTTAAAAATTTAAAAAATAAGATAAAATTTGATATAAGACTTCAGCTCACCCATGGTCTGACGGCATGCATCTCTAGAGGTACTGTTTTACGAGCCTCACAGGCAGCGTAGCTGGCCCATGACACCGCCAGCGACTGGAACTGTTGGATTTGTTTATTCATTGCATTGTGAAAGCCCCGGACGGAGCTATCGACTTCAAGGAACTGTATATAAAGTCTATTTTTGCTTCATTGGTATTTTCAATCAGTGTATGTTGGATTTTTATCGTTTTGGCCTTGTTTCGCACAGATAAATATTGGATATTTTTCTAAAACTGGTGTGGTTTCGTTTTGTAGGGCTTTCACTGTATTACTGTTTATTATGTGCAAATGCTTTACACACTGCCTCTGGGATAAGCCTGGCAGCTCGTGGCAAGCTAAAAAGGGGGTGATCGGGGGTTACTTTTGACATGTAATCCTCTTATCCTGACTAGAGTGGTGGATTCTGTCTATTTTAAGTGCCAGCCCGAGCCAACCAGAAAACCCATTTCTAACAGGCAGTATTTCATGATCAGAACATGTAAAACACACCAGTACATGTCCTACCTAACACATACACTGCACTTTGCCCATGGGGATACCTTAGGCTTACCTTAGGGGTGCCCAACAAGTAGTAAAAGGGAGGGTTAAGGCCTGGTAAGTGGGTCCACTCGCCAGGTCGACATGGCAGTTTGAAACTGCACTCACAGACACTGCAATGGTAGGCCTGACACAAGTTTACTTATGTGCGTGGCACAATCAATCAATCAATCAATCAATCATTGCATTTATGTAGCGCACTACTTACCCAGAGGGTCTCAAGGCGCTGGGGCGGGGGGGGGGGATCTGCTACTGCTCGAACAACCAGGTCTTGAGTTGCTTCCTGAAGGCGAGGTGGTCCTGGGTCAGGCGGAGGTGGGTGGGGAAGGAGTTCCATGTCTTGGCGGCGAGGTAGGAGAAGGACCGTCCCCCTATGGTGGCTCTACGGATGCGGGGGACGGCGGCGAGGGCGTGGCTGGTCGATCGAAGCTGGCGTTTGGGAGCGTAGAAGTTGAGGCCGCTGTTGAGGTATCCTGGGCCTTGGCTGTGTAGGGCTTTGTGTGCGTGGGTGAGGAGACGGAAGGTGATTCTCTTGTTGACCGGGAGCCAATGCAAATCTCTCAGGTGTCCGGAGATGTGGCTGCGACGGGGGATGTCCAGGATGAGTCGTGCTGAGGCGTTCTGGATCTGCTGGAGTCTCTTCTGGAGTTTGGCGGTGGTTCCGGCGTAGAGGGTGTTGCCGTAGTCCAGACGGCTGGTGACGAGGGCCTGGGTGACCGCCTTCCTGGCCTCGGTGGGGATCCACCGGAAGATCATACGTAGCAAGCGCAGGATGTTGAAGCACGATGAGGAGACGGCGTTGACTTGTCTGGTCATGGAGAGGGAGGAGTCCAGGATGAAGCCCAGGTTGCGTGCGTGGTCTGTTGGTTTGGGTGCGCTGCCTAGGGCGGGGGGCCACCAGGAGTCGTCCCAAGCGGCGGGTGAGGATCCCAGGATGAGGACTTCCGTCTTATCTGAGTTCAGTTTCAGGCGGCTGTTCTTCATCCATTCGGCTACCTCTTTCATCCCTTCGTGAAGGTTGGCTCTGGCGGTGGCGGGGTCGTTGGTAAGGGAGAGGATCAGTTGGGTGTCGTCGGCGTAGGAGATGATGTTGAGGTTGTGCTGGCGTGCGATGTCTGCGAGGGGCTCATGTAGATGTTGAAGAGGGTTGGACTGAGCGAGGAGCCTTGAGGGACGCCGCAGATGACTTCGGTGGCTTCAGATCTGAACGGAGGGAGGCGGACTCTCTGTGTCCTTCCGGCGAGGAAGGAGATGATCCACTCCAGTGCCTTCTCCTGGACTCCGACGTTGCTGAGGCGTTGTACTAGGGTACGATGGCAGACAGTGTCGAAGGCCGCGGAGAGGTCGAGGAGGATGAGGGCCGCTGTTTTCCGTTGTCGAGCAGCGCTTGGATGTCATCGGTGACTGCGATCAGGGCGGTCTCTGTGCTGTGGTTGGCCCGGAAGCCAGACTGCGAGGGGTCGAGGGATCCGTTGGTCTCGAGGAAGGTGGCCAGCTGCTTGTTGACGGTCTTCTCGATGACTTTTGCAGGAAACGGGAGCAGCGAGATGGGGCGGTAGTTTTTGAGGTCGGTGGGGTCAGCCGATGGCTTCTTGAGTAGAGCGCTGAGTTCGGCGTGCTTCCAGCTCTCCGGGAAGGTAGCGGTGTTGAAGGAGGTGTTGATGATGTCCCGCAGGTGGGGTGCGATGATAGCGTTGGCCTTGTTGAAGACGTGGGGAGGGCAGGGGTCAGTCAGAGATCCGGAGTGGATGGAGTTCATCGTGCAGACGGTGTCTTCGGTGCTGATCGGAGTCCAGGCGCGGAGGGTGGTGGTGGGGGGCAGTGGTTCGGTCGTGGTGTTCGTCGGTTGAGAGCTGAAGCTGTTGTGTATGTCCGCGATCTTGTTGTGGAAGTAGGAGGCGAGGGAGTTGCAGAGGTCTTGCGAAGGGGTGATGTCGTTGTTTCCGGCGTTGGGGGTTGGAGAGCTCTTTGACGATGTTGAAGAGTTCTTTGCTGTTGTGTGCGTTGTTGTCCAGTCGTTCCTTGAATGCAGTTTTCTTGGTGGCGCGGATGAGTTGGTGGTGTTTTCGGGTGGTGAGCTTGAGGGCAGTCATGTTGTCCGGTGTTGGGTCTCTGCGCCAGGTTCTCTCGAGGGCTCGGCAGTTCTTCTTGGAGCTCTTGAGTTCGTCGGTGAACCATGGGGCTTTCTTGCTGCCGGGTCTGCCGGGCGGGGTCCTCAGGGGGGCGAGCTCGTCTGCGCAGTAGCTGATCCACTTTCTGAGGTTGGTGGCCGCCTGGCTAGGGTTCGTTGTGCTGGTGGGAGGGTTCAAGCTCAGGGAGGACGCGAGCTGGTCGGCTGTGATCTTGCTCCAGTTCCTGCGTGCAGCCTGTTGCTGGTGGTGGTGGATCGTGGTCCTTGCGAAGCTGAAGTGGACGCAGCTGTGGTCCGTCCAGTGGAGTCTGGTGGCGTGGCTGAAGGCGATGTCCTTGCTGGATGAGAAGACGGGGTCGAGTGTGTGTCCGGCGTAGTGGGTGGGGGTGGTCACCAGTTGCTTGAGTCCCAGGTTGGCGAGGTTGTCCAGCAGGGTGGTGGTGTTGCGGTCGTTGTTGTTCTCCAGGTGGAAGTTGAGGTCCCCTAGGAGGATGTAGTCAGCGGAGCAGAGGGCGTGTGGGCTGATGAAGTTGGCGATGTCTTCGCTGAATTGTGTGCGTTGTCCAGGGGGTCTGTAGATGAGGGTGCCTCTGAGGGTGGTCTTGGGGTTGATGTGGACTTGGAAGTGCAGGTGCTCGGCGGTTGCGAGGGTGTCATCGGTGTTGGTCGTGATGCAGATGGTGTTCCTGTGGACGATGGCGATGCCTCCTCCGGTGTGCTGCAGGCCCACTAGTAGCATTTGATTTACAAAACCTGGGCACACATAGTGCACTTTACTAGGGACTTACCTGTAAGTCAAATATGCCAATCATAGATAACCAATCAGAATTACAATTTACACAGGAAGCATATGCACTTTAGGACGGATAACCAACAAAAATAGGTCATAAAATTAGGCGGAAAAAGAAAACTCTTTTGGGATAAACCTGCAAAAAGGGCTATGTCCAACAGACCCCAACTCGATTGGATCAATATAAGCACCATATTGTCAATCTATACAAAATAATCCTTTTGCTTTAAAGAACTTTCAACCACCAGGGTTAACTATTGGTGGTATGCTTTGTCACAAAGTTCCTTGCCACCCTGTTGCGGGACGGGATGTGTTACAACCATGGGAATGCATGGGAGCACTTTGTTGGAAAATGAATGGGGTAGTGAGTGGGAGTAACGTTACAGTTTAAAAATACAGATCTGGTAGCCCTAATGTTTTAATGTGGATGCCAGCCGGTAAAATTAAAATAGGAAAAGTTAGAAAGTCCATAGGCTCTGGTTATCCCCACTTACTCTGAGGATGAGCAGGTTTCTGCCACTTATGTTTTCAAATGCTTGTAGCCTATGCCAGGAGCAATTCCATAATGCTGATGTAACTTGTGAATTTACCATACATACATGAAACACACCTAAGCAAACTTCTTGGTGTCTGAGAAATGGTTTCTGAAAAGAGAGGGAACAACCAGCATAAGAATTATGCACAGATGTTGAAAGACCGTACTCTCAACTTGTTGATGCTTTCAGCAGTATCACATAACTGTATGATAATGTTTCTCATCTAAAGCCATGAGGCTATATCAATAAAATGAGGTTTGTTCCTATGAGAATAAACAAATGCTAAAGTGGACACACCTGGGACTCCCACGGGATGAAACCAAGGGTCATGCTCTCCGGACACCACAATCAAATATACATAGTGGGTACATACATATTAAGGCATCTACTTTGAAAGAAAGTTTTAAACAATATTCACTCCTCTTTTGTATGAATTAATACTGACGTCTGTTGACTATTACTGGCCAAAAACCATCACATGAACATTAGATTATGGGGCTATATTTATTATAGGTTTTGCATCACCCAGCACCACGCAAGGCAATGCAGGGTGGTGCAAAACCTACAATGAGATTTATCAAACCACACAAGCCCAACTTCCCTGGCCCCTAGTGGCTTAGTAAATCTGGTGTAACGCCAGGCAGTGCAAGTCACTGCCTGGCGTTACACTGCATGCTGAGGGGGGTTACATTGGTGGGACATGGGAGTTTCTACATATTCACCTAAGTATTGTGATGAATTCCAAGATTTACCAAGAGTGGTAGAGCTGGGAAGGCCTCAGAATTGTACGACTCCCTACCGGGGTCACAAAAAGGAGAAATATCTTCATTTCTCTTTTCAGTTTCCTCATTCTAAGTGGGCTGCATTCTGCAGCCCACCTAAAAAGAGGAAAATGCCTCTGAGCATTGTTTTTGTGCATGAAGGTGCCCCTTTCTGCACAAAAATAATCCACCCTCCAATGCAGGCACCCTTTTACCATTCATTCAATCAATAAATACATTTATAGAGTGCACTACTCACCCACAAGGGTCTCAAGGCGCTGAGGGGAGAGGGGCGGTCTGCTACTGCTCGAATAACCAGGTCTTGAGGTGTTTCCTGAAGGTGAGATGGTCCTGGGTTAGTCGTAGGTGTGCGGGGAGGGAGTCACAAGTCTTGGCGGCCAGGTAGGAGAACGATCTTCCTCCGGTGGTGGCTCTGCGGATCCGTGGGATGGTTACGAGGGCGAGGTTGGCGGAGCAGAGCTGGCGGTTAGGCGTGTAGAATGAGAGGCGGTTGTTAAGTTATTCGAGCCCCATGTAGTGGAGCGCTTTGTGTGCGTGGGTGAGAAGTCTGGACGTGATCCTCTTGCTGACGGGGAGCCAGTGCAGGTTTTTCAGGTGGGCAGACATGTGGCTGTGGCAAGGAATTTTGAAGACGAGTCGTGCGGAGGTGTTCTGTATGTGCTGAAGTCGTTTCTGGAGTTTGGCTGTGGTTCCTGCTTAGAGGGCATTCCCGTAGTCCAGTCGGCTGGTGACGAGGGCCTGGGTGACCGTCTTTCTGGTTTCTGTGGGGATCCACCGGAAGATCTTTCGGGGCATGCGCAGGGTGTTGAAGCATGAGGATGAGATGGCGTTGACTTGTTTGGTCATCGTGAGGGAGGAGTCCAGGATGAATCCCAGGTTGCATGCATGGTCTGTGGGTGTCGGGCGGTGCCCAGTGCTGTGGGCCACCAGGAGTCGTCCTAGGCTGATGGGGATTGTCCGAGGATGAGGACCTCCGTCTTGTCTGAGTTCAGTTTCAGCCGACTGAGTTTCATCCATTCCGTGACATCTTTCATTCCTTCCTGGAGGTTGGTTTTGGCGGGGAATGGCTCTTTGGTGAGGGAGAGTATCAGTGGGTGTCGTCGGCGTAGGAGATGATGTTGAGGTTGTGTTGGCGTGTTATGGCGGCAAGGGGGCTCATGTAGATATTGAAGAAGGTTGGGCTGAGCGAGGAGCCTTGGGGTACGCCACAGATGACCTTGGTGGCCTAGGAGCGGAACGGCGGGAGGCGGATTCTCTGGGTTCTGTTGGAGAGGAACGAGGTGATCCTGTCCAGTGCTTTTCCTTGGATCCCAGTGTTGTAGAGGCGGGTTATTAGGGTGCGGTGGCAGACGGTATCAAAGGCGGCTGAGAGGTCTAGGAGGATGAGGGTGGTAGTCTCCCCATTGTCCATCAGGGCCCTGATGTCGTCGGTGGCTGAGATGAGGGCTGTCTCGGTGCTGTGGTTGGCTCGAAATCCGGATTGGGATGGGTCGAGCGAGTTGTTTGCCTCGAGGAAGGCAGTAGGCTGTTTATTGATGGTCTTCTCGATGACTTTAGCTGGGAAGGGAAGAAGAGAGATGGGGCGGAAGTTGTTGAGGTCTTTAGGATCAGCTGTGGGTTTTTTCAGAAGGGCGTTGATCTCTGCGTGCTTCCAGCTCTCTGGAAAGGTGGCTGATGTGAAGGAGTTGTTTATGGTGTTCCGGAGGTGGGGTGCGATAATGGTGTCGGCTTTGTTGTAGATGTGATGGGGGCATGGGTCAGAGGGAGAGCCAGAGTGGATGGTGTTCATGACGTGGGTGGTGTTGTCTGTGCTGATGAGGGTCCAGTCACTTAAGGTGGTGGTGGGGGTCGTTGGTATGGTGACTGGAGGCGGAGTCTGGGCATCAAAGCTGTTGTGTATATCTGCGATCTTGCGGTAGAAGAACGTGGCGAGGGAGTTGTAGAGGTCTTGTGACTGTGTGATGTCGTTGTTGCTGGCACTGGAGTTGGAGAGTTGGAGATGCTGAAGAGTTCCTTGCTGTTGTGGGTGTTGTTGTCCAGTCGCTCTTTGAATAATGTCCTTTTGGTGGTGCAGATCAGCTGGTGGTGTTCGCAAGTGGCGTTCCTGAGGGCTGTCATGTTTTCTGTAGTCCGTTCGTGGCGCCAGGTTTTTTGGAGAATCCTGCATGCTTTCTTTGAGTCTTTGAGGGCGTTGGTGAACCACGTGGGTTTCCTGTTGCTGGTCTTGCCTGGGGGGTTCTTCAGTGGAGCAAGGTCGTCGGCGCAGTTGGTGATCCACTATGCGAGATTGTGAGCTGCATCGCTGGTGTCAGTGGTGTCGGCTGGTGGGTTCTGGCTCAGTGATGGGGTTAGCTGGTCTGTGGTGACTTTGCTCCAGCATCTGCGGGGGATCTGTAGCATGCAGTGGTGGGATGTAGTCTTCTTGTAGGTGAAATGGATGCAGCTGTGGTCACTCCAGTGTAGTCCGGTGGAGTGGCTGAAGGAGACGTGGTTGCTAGTGGAAAAGATGGGGTCCAGCGTGTGGCTGGTGTGGTGGGGGTGTTCACCAGCTGCTTGAGTCCGAGGTTGGCGAGGTTGTCAAGCAGGGTGGTGGTGCTGTTGTCTTTGTTGTTCTCCAGGTGGAAGTTCAGGTCTCCTAGGAGGATGTATTCTGGTGAGGTTAGTGCGTGCGGGCTGACGAAGTCGGCGATGGTTTCACTGAATTGTGTGCGCGAGCCCGGGGGTCTGTAGATGAGGGTTCCTCTGAGTGTGGTTTTGGGGTCGGTGTGGATCTCGAAGTGTAGGTGTTCGGCGGTGGAGAGTGTGTCTTCGGCGTTGGTTGTGACTCTGATGGTGTTCCTGTAGATCATGGTGATTCCTCCTCCGGTTTGGTTGACGCGGTCCTTCCGGGTGATCTTGTAGCGGTCCGGGATGGCTATGACGATGTCAGAGGCCGAGGAGGCGTTCATCCAGGTTTCTGTGAGGAAGGCAACGTCCATTGCTGTTGTGTCGAGGAGGTCCCAGAGTTCGATGGCGTGCTTGTGGATGGAGCGGGTGTTGAGTAGGATGCACTTGAGGTGGTGCAGGCTCGGAGGCAGGTGAAATTACAGGCTAGCCAGGTGAGGGGTCCCTGGGTGCGCTTCGGGGTGGCTCGGCAGCAGGCGGGTGGTCGTCCGGTGTTGAGTGTGTTGAGGACAGCGGTGTCGTATCTCAGTCGGTTGTCATGGTTCCGGCGGGGGCCAGGGGTGCTAGTACTGGGCGCGGTCCAGGCGGACGGGCGCAGACGGGCTTGCATTTGGCGCGCCATTGGCGTGCCAGCGGCGCTTCCGGGTGGCGACCTTCATAAGAGGCGAAGTGGGAGGGAGGAGCAGCTGGGAGGCAGGAGCGGGCGGCCAATGGGCGAGGGCACGGACACAGAAGGCAAAAGGGGGCAGGGCTGCAGGGGAGCAGCGGCGGGAAGCGGGGAGGGGGGGCACAGAGGGCAAGGGGCACAGACAACGCCTGAAAATGGAAAAAAGATACAGAAAATTACAAAATACAATGCAAACCCAGAATTACAGTGAATACAAAATGACAGAATTACAGAATTACAGTGAGAGCGAAAAAAAGGTCACCAGGGGCGAACTCCCGGCAGTGGCATCAGTAGGGCACAGTCAGAGACACCCAGGAGGAGTCGCGCGGCGTGGGGAGCGACCTGAGGTCAGGTCACAACCACTGCTGCCTGGCGACCTCCATAATAGGCCAAGTAGGAGGGAGGAGCAGCTCGGAGGCGGGAGCCGGGCTGCCAATGGGTGAGGGCACGGACACAGAAGGCAAAAGGGGGCGGGACCGCAGGGGAGCAGCGGCGGGAAGCAGGGAGGGGGGCGCAGAGGGCATGGGGCGCATAGGACGCCTGAAAATGGAAAAAAGATACAGAAAATTACCAAATACAATGCAAACCCACAATTACAGTGAATACAAAATGACAGAATTGCAGAATTACAGTGAGAGCGAAAAAAAGGTCACCAGGGGCAAACTCCCGGCAGTAGCAGCAGTGGGGCACAGTCACGGACACCAAGTAGGAGCCATGCGGCGTGGGGAGTGACTTGAGGTACCATGGTGCAAGATGGTGCAAGTGTGCCTGTGTTGGTGCTAGTCAGTACATTGTGCACCAGCACAGACATAGAGAAGGAATGCTCCATATAAATATGGTTAAATAGGGTGCATTCCCGCTCTCTCCCTTTCACACAGCACAGTGGCTTGCTGCACTGCATGAAAGCTTGTTAAATATGCTGATATGATGTTTTGTGCTGCAAAGTCATTATCAATTTATGCATGAACACTTACCTGTCACCCAAGCTCCTACCTTCAGCTGCGGTATTCATTGATTTGTGCTAAAATGTAACACCTTTTCTTTGCTATTTAATAGCAATTCTAATTTGGTTCACACAGTAGTGTTATGCCTACTGCTGTATAACAATGTCAAGCTGGAGGAAACATAGACACATATTTCAATACTGCTGCAATGTGTTCTGCAGGCGTCTTCTGTCAGAGGAGATGACAGCAACTTTTTCATGCGGATTAAGTTGGTGTTTACTGATTTTCCCTGGATATATTTTTTTTACCCTGCTGTGGTCAAGCAACACTGCTTGATGTGAGCTAGACAGATCATTTGAGTACAGATTTGCATGCCCATCACTTCATGTGATAAATGACTTCTTTCTGAGAGAGACACTCAACTTATAAGGTTGCCTTTCTATAGGGCGGCTCCTCCACAATGACGGAGGAGCTTCGCGCCACTGCCTGGCTCAGAGACAGCAACTGAAAATAAAACGATGTATGGCATTGGTTTGTTTTTCATTTGAAGACAGCTTGTGCGGAAGGGGCGGGCACAGGAGAAGGAGTTCTATCTCCACTCCCTAAGTGTGCATATGTGTTTGTTTGGCCAGCCGTCTCAGACCGACCAAAAAACACATGCGCACGTAGGTTTCTCCAGCCCTGCAGTATTGTACAGCAGGGCTGGAGAAACCCCCACAGACTCCCAGATCTGAGTGGAGTGTCAAGGCCCATCAGATTTATTAGATTCACAGTAACTGCTGATCTATAGTGTTTAACTTAAAGACTCCATCTGATAAAACCAGAACTTTCTAAGCAAAATACTTGATGAAAGTGAGGAATCAACAGAGAAATCAGTTAGGAATTCAATAACCGATTCCACTAGTATTTATATCTCAGGCATTAACTCTTTGCCCGGTAACTATACGTATCCTTGTCATCAATAACTTGAGAGGATAGAGGTAATATAGGAGATAAAGGTGACCTCATAATGATGCACATATTATATATAGCTATGATATACACAGCAAGGGTGATTCAAGTTTATCACTCTTCTCATGAATGTCATCCACGTTTCAACATTTCAATGATGAATAACGTTCTGCTGGTGCTCCTAGTTTTTTCATTCCTTTTCTCTAACCTGGGCAATACCCCACTGTACTGTCTTTTCATGGGGAGTCCACCCTGAATGTCAATTTACATGGATTGCGCTGTCTTTTCCGCCATGTTGTCTTGCCCTCCTTAGCTTATTGCTGGCTTCTGAACTGACCACAACAATCCTTTCCACACATCATAATCCCTTCATGGCCTGGGTTTTTGCATCTTATTGTCTATGCATATGTTTTGTCTGTTCCCAATTTCTGGATACTGTTGCAGGTTTTTGGGGCACGAGGGAAAAGAAACACAATACATAATCAGAGTCGGACTGGCCGTAGAGGGCACCGTGTGTTTCCCCGGTGGGCCAGAGGGGTGTGGGTCGGTTGATAACACGTCGGAGACGGTTTTGCAGTAGTGTTGCAAATCGACCCCCGGTAACAAAAGCGGGAGTGGTGCTTTGCACTAGGACCCCCTCCCCCCGCGCCGCTTCTGGGACCGGTCGAGTAGCAATCTGCCAGGGCTGGTTGCTGCCCAATTAGGTGAACAGTAGCCAAACAATAGATAGCACACCACAGACATAAGTACTTATAAAATACAGAAAATACATTTGTGGTCACTTTAAAGTGTTTACTGAGGTGTGAAGATCATTTACGTGAGGGACGCCAGAGGTGGGCGCATGTGTTGTCCACTGTTTTTTTGCCATATGTCCTTCCTGTAACCTCTCACAACTTAATTCTGAGTGCCCCGGATTTCTCCCTATCAGGCCTGCCCCACTGATATCGGGACCTGTAGCCTATTCTTACACAAAAAGGATTTAGCAGGAAAAAAAACCTTTTCATGTGTTCACTGTTTATATTGTGTAATGTATCTACCTAGCACCTGTGACTGCATGTTAAAGTGACGTTTGCAATGCCTATGAGTGCAATATTGATATTTTCCACCAGACAAATGTTTGTTCAAAGCAGGTGCATAATTTGCCCGATATCAGCTCTGAATTGACTGGCATCACTGCCCTGAATTCCTGCGATTTCCTCGATATTAATGGGTCATGGGGTGAAGAAAGAAAAATTAAATTACAGCACATATTTTGAAAATGAAATCATGATCATAAATCTTTCCTTAAAAATATCAATTACGGTTACCTTTAACTAGCTCGATTGTGGCTTAGATTCACATTATGGGGCTAATTCATGAAATCAATTCCGAATGCAGGTTTTATCACTGCAGCTGTATTCTTTACCTACTCTAAGATACCTCTGTGAATCACCTGAAACATTCAACGCCCTGTTAGCAGAAGTTCAACAAGGCCACAGCACAGTTCATATATCTTTCTATTACTACTAATTCTATATCAATATTGCAAGAATGTTTCCATTTGAGATGTTCTGGGTCCATTTCTCAAATTCGTGATGCATGTAAAATTGTACTGCAAGAGTATTACTTTACATACTCCAGAAAACCTTTATAGGTAGACCCCGGTGTCACAAATCCCTGCAGCTGCGACAGTGCTAATACCATTTCCCCTGAAAAAGATCTTGCAGAGCTGGCTTTCAAACTTACCAGCAAGCGATTCGTGTATAGACACGAAAAAAAACAGTGACCTCAGTTCATTCTAAATGTTTTCCAGCGGCCGCCTGAAATGATTTCCGAACTTAAAGGTCACGCTTGGATGTGAACCTCTGTCCCAGCAGTGAACAGTCAGTGACTGAGTAAATGAGCCATTCTGACATCAAACAGATATTTTTTATGCACCTTTTCATCTCCTCATTGTCTGACTTCGCGGCATGGAAGAGCTGCCCTTACATAAAACTGGTTAGTACAGCTGGCCTGGAAATGTCTTAAAAGTTTAGAAACACATTGCAGTGTTGATACAGATGACTCTTTGGGACGCACATCAATAGCCTGCGACTTTATAGGTTAGGGGGGACTTTTGTTGGGTGGCACAGGATGACGGACGTCAGCTAGGCATATTTCCAACCGGGATCAATGTTGAATGTAATCCATGAATGCACATATATCTGTGCTCAGGGAGGTTGTGAGCATATGGCGGTTCAAACAGACAGTATCATGCTTTGTTATTCAGGAAATGTACCCCAAGGTTTAGAATTTGGTGGCTGAGTGGACTCATGCCATCTGTCTACACGTGGTCACAGGTTCGAGTCGTAGAAAATGCACTCAGCTTTTAAACCCATGGAAGTTGACAAGATGAGTACCACTCGGGCCGGACTGGCTAACGGGCATTTAGCTGGGGTGGCAGGGTGGGGTCCAGGTTCACTGCTGAGTGGACTGATTTAGTTGCTGGGGAGCTTCCAGCGCTTCCAAATGAACAATACAAAACAAATAGCTTTAAAGCGTACTTTATAAACATTTGTTTTGCATTGTTTATTAACTCCGTAACTGCAGCGCGAATTCCCCCGCGTTGCGGGAGTTCTAAAGAGTGGGCAGGGCCGCGTTGGCCAACGGATGTGTGCAGCACCACCGAGGTAGTGTTCGCAACGGCTGTTGGCCGACGTGCGCACGCAACAGGTTAAGAAAAGCACGGTAGCCAGTCCGGCCCTGGTACCTCTGAGTTAGGTATAATAAATATATATCTTACAACAGTGTCAACAGACCTCCTTGGGATGATTGCACTCACAACTTTGTATCATATTGTTAGAAAATGGGTTACTGGTTGACTGGGGTGTGAGTCCTGCTCAAGCAGCAACCACAACCCTAGTCAGGGTAAAGCAAAGCAAACCTCAAAATAACCCCTGGTGGCTTGGCACAGAGCAGTCAGGCTTAACTTGTGTGTGGCTTAAGTGTGTTAAGTATTTGTGCAACACTTCAAACGCTAAAACAGTAAAAAAAACACCTCACAAATCATATTCCTACATCAGGTTAGAAAATAGAGCTTACATTGATAAATGAAACAAAAATAACAAAAATGCAATTAGTAGAACTGGAGATATTGAATTTTGTAATATTTAGAAGAATATCTTGTCAAAAGGCGTAAAACGCCACCTGTGAATATTTGGCTGGGCCAGACCGGAACAAAGTCACAAGTGCAGGCTGACTACAATGGAGGGTGGGCTGGCTACAGGGACCCCGTTAGGCCCAGCTAAATAGAGCACCATAAATCCTGGTCTAGGGAGCATTGCAGGGGTCTCCATTGAAGATGTGTCATGCAGCCAAACCAATGGGTCAGTTCCGAGATGCAGCAAGGATGAGGTGCAAGGTCCTGTTTCATCTGCTGTGAGGATCCCTTCGATGAGGGCTTCCCAATTTTCATTTTGTCTTACACATCTACATAACGTGAATATATAGTTCTAAATTCACTTCAATTAAGTGATGCATAAGCATACAAAGTGCATACACAATTCATCACAGGTAGTAAAGTGCTTAAGTTCATCTCATATAAATCAAACTCATAAAGTGTTTTTACACACCACTAAAATGAATTACTTCCATATTCTATTCAGCTTCACTACTGAACTCACCCTTTTTGCATATGTAGTTTCCCGCCTAAAAACTCTTTGCATTTTGATTAGCCATTGGGAAATTGTCAGTATAGTCACCGATTTCCGATAGGTAAGAATTAACAATCTTGCTAACAAGGTTGGAATAAAGACGAATTGTCGCTGACCAAGAATGAGGTTGTCCCGAACCTCTACTCTCTTTAAAAGGGCAGCAGAAGCATTGGAAAAGAGAACGACTGACAGACTTCTTCCAATTTCTGTAAAAACAGTCTTCCAAAAATTCATTAAGTGGGTACATGTGAACACTACATGCATCCAGTCCCCAATTGCGTGTTTACATGTGAAACACCCAGGGTCAACTGCCATAGAAATTTTATGAAGTCTGGCAGGATTATAGTCAATCATCCATTTACTGAAAAATGCCGTCCTCCTTAGATTAGTAGCTCTTACTGCCTTGCAGCTCATTTTGTCTTTGATGCAGTGCTCTGTATTAAGGTACCACTTCAATACTCTAAGGCAGTGGTTCCCAAAAAGTAGTCCGTGCATAAGTTAAAATCATAATCTACCACACTGAGCTATGAACTGCAATCAAAGAGCTACATGCAAACTGCATGGTATAAGTTAGTACGTTTTCCCAATGTTTCATTATCTTGAAGCTGCCAAAAAAAAGCTTTGCTTGCATTGAAATAAATTCTTATTATTAAAGTAAATAATAACCACTGTGTGGTGTTCTGAATCCTGAGTTTGTGCTTCTCCAGACCAAGCACTCTTAAGAAATTGCCTACCAACGTGGATGACATGTGAATCCTAAACGTTGTAGTTCCTTTTGCCCTATGTAACATTTTCTATAGACTGATTTAGACCCGTATAAATAATTGTCTCTGTATGTGTGCGATGTAAAGTGACACCCTACACTGGTGACAGAGGGGCTCTGGAGAGATGAGAGCACTGTTGGAGGGTGAAAGTGAGGGAATCATTGAAGAGCCCCAACAGAAATTGTCGTATCCTGGTGCACAGTAAGGTCATAGTTTACTATGCTTTAAAAGTAAATACAATTCAATATATAATGACAAATGTGTTGTAGAATGCACCATTGTTTCCCTAAATTTCTATGGTGAAGAGCCCTCCACAGCCCCCTTTGTGGAGGTCAGGATAACTCACTTAACTTGGTGTGCCCCATATGGGGACAGGACTGATAACATTTTCCAGTGCTACTTTGGGTTTCCAGTCCAGCCCTGGAGGGAGCAGGAGCCTCATACTGCAACATAAAACAAAACATTGAAAAGTTAGTCGCTGAGGTGCAACACCAACCTTTCCATTAAACATTTTTGATTTTTGCAAAATTTTCAATATAAAATATTAAAATCTTTAGTAATTTGTGTATTTGCTTTGTATGCGCACCTGTGTGTTAATTATTTCAAAATTACTATTTAAATGTTTGAAATGGAAATCGTTCAAATTGCTTGTGGGTCTCCGGCTTCCATTAGTGACTTAGTGGGGGTCCTCAGGAGTCAAACGTTTGGGAACCACTTCTACAAGGCACTGCTAATAATACAATGCTCAATATGCTAACCTGTCATAATGGCTATTTGAAGGTGCTAGTCTGTCAGCGATGATCAATGATACTTCAATAGGCAATGAAGAACAGTAACAGCACATAAAATAAAATTGCCCTTGATCTACTGTCCTCACAGAACTTGAAGCGCACTTGCTATACCAGTATCCCTAACTACAGTCAGAAGAATTTCGCTTTTCCACTGCCACACCAGAACTCTTCTGGATATTATTTACAAACCAGCTTTCATAATTCCTTTGCACTATAAAGTACTGATACTCATTATAAAAAAAAGGAAATACGTGCAATTCCTTTATAAATGTCTATCTCCAACATCCTTATGACAGGTGACTTGTGACGCCTCTAGTCGCCTGTAATTAAGAAATGACATAGTTGCTCATTGTAATAAATCATTACAGTTGAATACAGATGTCATAATGCCTGCTGCCAGTTGCCAAGCAGAAAGGCAGGATATGGAGCTAATTAGAGCTGCAGTTTAAACAGCGAAAATGAATTAAGGCTTTTCCTTCTTCTGCATTCTTTTCTAGATGAACAGTGATCAGCAGAAAGAAGATAAATATAGTGATATGATTTCATTTGCACACTTTATGTAATTAGTGCAAAGATTTAACCTTTGTGTGTGCCTCTATGCATTCTGAGCTAAAGTATTCTTTTAATCTCACTTGTACTAAACTAATTCTAATATATTTTGTAACAAATATGTAACTGTATTTTTGGTGTTTTTAATTTTGCTCTATATGTTCCACTATTCTTCATGTTTACAAACATCCTTTCTTTTCAAATGAGATAGCATTTCATTAGTCTTTATTTCGATTTAGAAATCATAAAAGACAACATAATAAAAAGACTAAACATTACACAATTGAACCTATACATTAGCGTTTCATTCGGCAAATTATCATGATACCACAAAGCAGTACAAGGTTAAGACCAATTATCTGTTGTCCATACACTAGTTAAAACAATAAATTAAGTAAGTTGATTGGGAAATTTCAAATGTTTTGACATCAATTCAGAATATGTACAATTCATTACCCAAGAATAAAAGTTTATATTTAAAATCAGACAACACACTTTCTGAGTGTTACACAAACGACTTATATCTACGAGTATACGTTGGGTGGCATGATCAGTGTAGTTAATTTAAAATATCAGAATATTTGACTTTTCAAACACAATTTACGTGCTCATATTATCCACATCCATTGGAGAAACTTGGCAACAGCTATAACCACAGGTTGGGAATTATCAGAACAGAGAATCCGTAAGGACTCACAACCTGTTTTAAGACGTAGCTGTGAACAGATAGGTTTTAACCAGATTTGCCTAGGCGCTTTGTACTCGGGCAGATGAAAAGGGTAAACAGTCATAATATCGATTCCAAAATATAGAATGGACATAATATCGAAGTAAAAATATAGAATGGACAAAATATCGAATGGACACAATATAGTGGTTAAAAATATCGAATTTAAGGTAAGTAATATCGATTTTCAAAATATAGAAGTCAAAATATCGAAGTATACAATATAGGCATTAAATATATCGATTTTCTAATAATATACATTTTTTTAAAGTGTTTTGCATGTTAGTATATGTGTGAAAAGTGTATATTAATGTTTGTAATGTATGTTTAATGTATTTTAAGTAATGAATTTTATGTTATTTAATTTTTGCGTGATTTAAATCTATAGCAGTTTGTGGGTTTATAGGGGAATAGGGTGGGAAGTAATTTAATTATATTAAATTAAATATTAATTTTTAGCAATTAATATTAATTTTTAATTAAATTTAGCTTTTTAGTTCTGTAGCGGGTTGTGGGTTTATAGGGGAATAGGGTGGGAAGTAATTTAATTGTAATTAATTAAATATTTTTATTTATTTATTGGTATTCATTTTGAATTTATTGTTATTTTTTCATTGGTAATTAATTTTTATTGATTGCCAATTAATTTGTATTAATTGATTAATTGTTAATTATGTTAATTTTCTAAATTTATTTTCTGTAGCGGGTTGGAGGTTTAAAGGGGAATAGGGTGGGAAGTAATTTAATTGTAATGAAGTAAATACTTTTTTTCATTCTTTGGTATTTATTTTAAATTTATTGAATTTGAATTTAATTTGAATTTAAAAACATTTATATAGCGCTCTGCTACCATGCGGTTTCTTGGCGCTTTAGGATTGCGAGGGGGATGGCAGGAGCGGAGGGGGATCAGACCTTGTAGGCTTGGGAAAAAAGCAGAGTTTTAAGACCCTCCCGGAACTCTATGTAGGAGGAAATCAATCGGAGTTCTGTCGGGAGGGAGTTCCAGAACGCAGGAGCGAGAACTGCAAATTTTGTTCCTCCGGCCTTTTTCTTGCGAAAATGGGGGATGGTTAGCAGGGCCTGATGGGAGGAGCGGAGCTCTCTGCCAGGTGAGTAGGGTTTGATGGCGGAGCAGATAAACTCCGGAGCGGTGCCCATTTTGGCCTGGAAGGTGGTGCAGCCGAGTTTGAACAGGGCACGCTCTTTCACCGGCAGCCAGTGCAGTGCCTGCATTAGGGGGGTAGCCCGATGGAATTTTTAATGAATTTTTAATTGGTAATACATTTCTATTAATTGGCAATTAATTTTTATTAATTGGTAATTATGTTGTATTAATTAAATATTTGATAATTATGATAATTGTATTAATGTATTTTCTGTAGTGGGATGTGGGTTTATAGGGGAATAGGGTGGGAAGTAATGTAATTGTAATTAATTACATGCTAAAATACTTTTTGTGTATTGATAATTAATTTACTGTTAAATTTTAATTGGTATTAATTTGTATTATTAATTAGTTTTTGTTATTGAAAATAATTAGTTGTTAAATAATTATGAATAGGTTATTAAGTTTTAATAACTAATATGTAGTTGTATTTCTAATTAATTATTACATAATATTAAATTGGTTATTAATTTCAAGTAATGATATTTAATTTATTTTTAATAATATATTAAATCATTACTTTCCCTACTGTTAAACTCACTGAAGTGGGAATAGTAATTTTCACCCTCCGGCTATCCAACGCTTTCCCTACTGTTGCACTCTCTGGAGTGGGAATAGTATTTTTTACCCCTACGCTATCCAACGCTTTCCCTACTGTTGCACTCTCTGGAGTGGGAATAGTAATTTTTCCCCCTACGCTATCCAAAGCTTTCCCTACTGTTGCACTATCTGGAGTGGGAATAGTAATTTTCACACTCCCGCTATCCAACACTTTCCCTACTGCTGCACTCTCTGGAGTGGGAATAGTATTTTTTACCCCTACGCTATCCAACGCTTTCCCTACTGTTGCACTCTCTGGAGTGGGTATAGTAATTTTTACCCCTACGCTATCCAAAGCTTTTCCTACTGTTGTACTCTCTGGAGTGGAAATAGTAATTTTTACCCTTTGAATATCCAACGTTTTCCCTACTGTTGCACTCTCTGGAGTGGGAATAGCAATTTTTACCCCTACGCTATCCTACGCTTTCCCTACTGTTGCACGCTCTGGAGTTGGAATAGTAATTTTTACCCTCCCGCTATCCAACGCTTTCCCTACTGTTGCACTCTCTGGAGTGGGAATAGTAATTTTTACCCTTATGCTATCCAACGCTTTCCCTACTGTTGCACTCACTGGAGTGGGAATAGTATTTTTTACCCCTACGCTATCCAACGCTTTCCCTGCTGTTGCACTCTCTGGAGTGGGAATATTCATTTTTACCCCTACACTATCCAACGCATTCCCTACTGTTGCACTTTCTGGAGTGGTAATAGTATTTTTTACCCCTACGCTATCCAACGCTTTCCCTATTGTTGCACTCACTGGAGTGGGAATAGTATTTTTTACCCTCCCGCTATCCAATGCTTTCCCTACTGTTGCACTCTATGGAGTGGGAATAGTAATTTTTACCCTTACGCTATCCAACGCTTTCCCTACTGTTGCACTCACTGGAGTGGGAATAGTATTTTTTAGCCCTACGCTATCCAACGCTTACATTTTGTATTAATAACTTAAATTAATTATATCTTAATTTTAAGGTTATTTGAGTATTTTTAAGTATGTTTTAGTTAATTATATTTATTATTTCATTAATTTTAAAATACTTTTAAGACATTTAAAAAAATTCGATATTTTGACTGACTATATTTTTTACAGACTATATTTTGGATTCAATATTTTTGTACTTACCTGTTTGTAGATAGGAATTCGATATTTTGGCATTCTATATTTTGTTGACTATATTTTGGTAAGTCTATATTTTGTCATTCTATATTATGTCAGTGATCCGATGAAAAGTATATGACCAATGCTTTCTCGTTGGGTGGGACAGAAAGGACAGCTAGTATTACATCCGCCGTTTCATTTTGCCGTAAAGGAATTCATCAGGAATGTGCCCACCCTAAACTGGTGATATTTCTTCCGGTCTACAGGGGCGGTAATCCAGTCCCAGTAACCCTCACGAGCATGAGAATGTTTTAATTCCAAAAACTCAGTGGTTAATAGACGGACTGGAACAGCGAACAAGACGCTTCAGTGAAACCATGTTCCAGTATAATTCTCTAAAGATTTTCCATGGGGGGATAGATTAGCTGACGGATCTTCCCACAGAAACGATAAACCCATAGAAAAGTATGTTGCCCTTGCCTCCCTCATCCATGGAATTATATGGGCCCTATCAGCTTCTCTGACTTCGAGGAATGCCCGGGCATACTGGGATAATTCCAGAGTTACCCACAGTCTCCTCCAGTTTGCAACTGGTCGATACCGGGCCTGATCGTCCAAGTGTTGGCAACCCAAATCATAAAGGAGGGGAGTCAAGGGGGTTGAGACAGGAAGACCTGTAATACCACACAAAAATGTATTCTGAGCACCTGTCAAACGGGTAAAATTACTACAACCCCATAATTCTGCCCCGTAAAGAACAGCTGCACCTATCTTAGCATCGTAGATTTTAAGAACTGGAGTAATGGGCCTAGTGTGGGATAGGAAGAACTCTTTGGTTAAAGCCCCTGCTAATTGGGCATGTTTCGTGACCAGCTGGTTAGTGTGATGTTTCCATTCAAGTTTGGATGCTAGGGTAATCCCCAGATAAGAAAAACCTGGGTCTGATCTAATAACACCCCATTCAACGCTACCTTCCCTCTGACATGCTTCGATTTGTGAAGGATCATGAACTTGGTCTTACTTACATTTATAGTTAGTCCATGGTCTTTGCAGAATACCTCAAAAACATCTATAGACTTTTGCAGGCCTTCTTGAGTCTTAGAGATTAATAAGGTGTCATCTGCGAACATCATAGGGGGATCAGCTTACCATCCAACTTCGGGGCATCAGTTGGTTGCTGCTCGTAATAGTTGATCACCTTGTTGATGTATAATGAGAAAAGGGTCGGGCCAGTAGCACCCTAGGCGTACCACCCTAGCAATTGGGAACTTGTCAGTCACACTCCCCTGCTGGTTCCATCGAACTTGGGCGAAATTGTCCTCGTGTAATTTGATTAGGAATGGCAAAATATCCAATGGCATACCCTGATCCGCAAAGGCAGCCCACATTTCAGCTTGTGGCACCAAGTTGAATGCGGATTTAAGATCGACAAAAGCCGCAAAGAGTGTACCCCCCCCCAGCACAACCACCCGCCAGTAAATTAAAACAAATCAAAACACTTGATCAATCGTGCTAGTATGACTACGGAACCCCGCCTGGAGTGGAGACAACACCTCTTGCTCCTCAATCCACCCTTGGATTCTCTGTAGTACAAGCCTAGCTACTACCTTTTGGATACAGTCGATTAAACTGATAGGCCTGTAATTTCCTGGATCACAGAGCTCGCCCTTCTTAAAGATCGGGAAGATCTCAGCGCCCTTCCAGGTATCAGGTACGGGTGAACCTGTAGCGATGCCATTAATAAGAGATTGAATATATGGTGCCCAGACCTCTTTTGTCGTGCATGAATAAATCAGCAGGGACTAAGTCCAGGCCCGGGGCCCTACTCTTTGGAATGGTATCCAGAATCTTTCTGACCTCTGTTCTATCAAATCGCATTGGGATAATATCCCGATTGGAAACGATAAGATCCACACTCGCATCACCAACCAATTCTGGTGAAGCAAACTAGGACGCGTAGTGAGAGACCCAGAGGTTGGGTGGAACATAGTTTGTGGGTTCTCCCCTGTTGATCCCCCTACCCCATTTTACCATATCCCAAAAGGATCACATAGATCTTTCATTACTAGCGCTCAACAACTCCTTCCAATAATCCTCATCCCATGCCCGCTTCGCATCATATTGTACTTTTTTATAAAGCGCGCGGGCATTCTTAATTAAATCTCTATCTTTTAATTTGACTGCATCTGCTAATACTTTATATGCAGCCCTACAGGACTTCCCGTACCATTGATCTTCCTTTCTTTCTGGCCTTTTCAGTTTATGTGACACCTTTTTTTTTATAAAAAAGCACCTTAATTGGCTAAAAAGTTTAGTATGAATCGGATTGACATTGGTTATAACATCCTCCTTTGTGGTAAGATATTGAAGTTCCATAGTGGCCTGGACAGTCAGTTCCCTCATTGCCTCTAGATTATCATCTTTTAATAAGCAATTAGCCCATCGGATTTGACTGGTGTCATTGGAGAGGACAATGTCCACACAATCTGAAGGGCCCTCTAGGTGATGGGAATTAAATAGCTGAAATAATAAAATTAACGGATATTGATCACTCTCGACCCTTTCCACTATCATCATATCCTTGAGATTAGGCCAGTTCTCTTTATTAGTAAGGATATAATCAATGCGGCTCTTGCAAGAGCCATTGTTGAAAGTAAAAGCGCCATGTTTGTCAGAGGCCACTCTACCATTTGTTGCACGTAGCCCATGTCCATTTTGTAATTGGCGCTACTGTCAACTGGGGGATGTTCCATATGGAATCTTCTTCCAGAGTGAGATCTAAATCGTTGCTATCCAAAGGTTCAAAACAACAATTGAGATCCCCTGCTACTATGATGATACCTTTATTACTATAAAAGTCTAGAAGAGCATCTAGTTGTTCAATAGTATCAGAGGCTTTGCCCCCAGGCAATCCCCTTGAATAGATATTAAAAATGAACAGATCTTTACAATCTGGGCATTTAATTTCAATTAATAAAATATCTTTACTATTGTAATCCAATTGATGGATGATATATCTACTGTCCTGTTTGACCCAGGTGAGTAATCCCCCCTTTTATCTTCCTCTCAGGCTCGGGGTCGCTGGCACATAAAAGTTACGATACCCAGGTTTGAACTCTGGAGCAACCAACCAAGTTTCCATGAGTAGTATCAGATCTTTGCCGTCCAAAATGACGACCACTCTGGGGAAATAACCTTACTTCTGAGCCCTGCCACAGGGCTGTGCTTGCTTTTGAGCGCCTCCAGGCGCGAGAATGACGGTGGCCGCGAAGGGGCCTGGGGGTTGTGGGCCCCCTACATGCGGCGGCCGCTAAGAATGGAGGCTGCGGCGGCGGGAGGGAGACGGGCAGCAGCTGTGGCAGGAGGTAAGGGCAGGCAGCAAGGAAAGTCACAGAATGCCCCTCTGGTTTTCTAAAGACGCCTGCTCCGTTGGGGCTGTGCTTGCCTATGAGCGCCTCCAAACTTATGTGGGAGATGTAACTGTCCACGCTCTATTAGACAAGATAAATCCATACAAATAGGCACTGACCTTAATTTGGGCACAGATGTAATGGAGGTGGCCCGTCCCGCCCTTAACCGCTTCGCCCGGTGCGACCCACGCGCGATCCCGCGACGAGGGGGTTGTGCTTGCTTATGAGCTCCTCCAGGCGCGAGAATGATGGTGGCCGCGAAGGAGCCTGGGGGTTGTGGTCCCCCTCCACGCGGCAGCCGCTAAGAATGGAGGCTGCGGCGGTGGGAGGGAGACGGGCAGCAGCTGTGGCAGGAGGTAAGCGCAGGCAGCAAGGAAAGTCACAGAATGTCCCTCTGGTTTTCTAAAGACGCAATACACCAAGGATTTAAGCAGTTTATAGAATGAGGTTGTGTGACTGTTTATTATAAGGATTAAAGTACAACCTACATAGCATTTTAAGGATATTACAAGTCTCTTTGGAGTTCCATGAGCGTATAAAAGAAATGGACTCTTGACCATGCACTTATACACGGTTATGGAATTTCTCAGTGACTTGCCATACCATATTATATATGTAAGGGAGTATTTTATCCAATATACATTCCCTGCTGTTCCACAAATCATATTCAGTGTCCATCCTGCTCACGCCCTTCTTCTAAAGAGAGAGGTTCTTGGCTAGGGATGTGTGGAATTCACTTAATTTACTTTTGCATAATGATGTGCAATTGCGCAAATATTATGTGAAATTCTACAAACTGCAAAACTGGCATGTGCCACTACATTTCAGTAGAAATCACTCCTTGCATTCATTTTGTTGTAATGAAGCATTTTACACAAATATATAGTGCAAAAAAACGCAACTGCTAGTAACAAAAGCTGCTGGCATTCAGTTGGTCGTGTTGTTGCACTGAAATTTAGCACATCACATCCTGTCATTTTGGAGATTCGGGAAACAAGCATAACATGACATTCTTGAAATTACTCTCAATTAAGCAGGTGTAACAGAAATATCACCTGGGCCCATTCTTAAAACAATTTCTTTGCTACTTACTAACTGTCCCAAATCATGTGTAAAGAAAGCATGTATTAAGTATTCAAATTACTGAAGAATCCTTTTCACTTATTAGATTATAGAAAAATATGCTTGACAAGAGTTTTGATGATATCAGAAAGGATCCATAGGCTCCTAACCGCACACATTCTTTTAATATACATTATGTATCATTTAACTTTGTCCATAGGATTCAGGGAACCTTAAGCTAAATTACTTGATATGTCTTAATATTGTTGATTGCGATTACCTGTAGGAATAAGGAAAGCAAGAGAATTATTTTGTACAAAGTAGAATGTGAATAATAAATGCATGAAACACTGTAATACAAACCTGCTAATTAAATCCATAGGACATTAAAGAGCTGTAATTACATTGTTATGTGCAATAAATGAACGTGTACGTTTTTCTCTCACATGTAATGTACTGTATGTTTGTACTGATGGACCCTACATGGTATGTACAGGACAGTACAATACAAACTTATGTAGGAGATGTAACTGTCCACGCTCTATTAGACAAGATAAATCCATACAAATAGGCATTGACCTTAATTTGGGCACAGATGTAATGGAGGTGGCCCGTCCCGTCCTTAACCGGGCTTGAACAGGCTTAAACGGGCTAGTCCTTTGCCCGGGCTTCGCCCGGCGCGACTGGCGCGCGATCCCACGACGCGGGGGCTGTGCTTGCTTATGAGCGCCTCCAGGCGCGAGAATGACGGTGGCCGTAAAGGAGCCTGGGGGTTGTGGTCCCCCTCCCCTTCCACTTCTAGAAAGAACAGATGCATATTTGTATAACATCATAGAACTGTCATGGTAAATCTGGAAACCAAAACCAGCTCTATCAAAAAACGCCATGCCAGCCTCAAGTTGCTGCAAACGAACTTGTGAGGTGAGGGCCTGGTTCATAAAGTTAAACTTATGCCTGAAGTCTAAGGGCCTAATTATGAACTTGACATTCCATTGGACTGCCAAACTTGCGGTGGAGGTGCGGTGGCGGTTGGGGACCACTGCCCTGGTGTTCAAACCGCCGTATTACAACTACAACAGTCGGACTGCCATTGGACCGCTGCAACAGCCAGGGATCTGCGATCGCTGACAGTTGCACGGAAGTCAAAGGCTTCAAGCACTTGCTTCTGCGGCTATGCCAAGTATATTTGGAGTTTCCTCAGTGGAACAGTTTTCATGGCAGTGAGGCTGCCATGAAAACTGTGGCGGTGAAGAAACAAAGGGGGCCTTGCAGTGCCCCCTGTTGCCATAGGGTCATGGGATGCATGCAGGGGGGTACGTGGTGTGCCCCCTTGTCTGCATGCATACCCTTTCCTAAACAGCATGGACTTTAAAATCTATTCTGTGCAGGAACAGGCTTTGGCGCTCCTATTGCGATGCCTTTTTAATAGGCACTGCTGTGGGCGCACCAAAGGACGACCCACCAGGCCACAAGGTAAAAGCTGTGAGCTTTGGTGATGTGGGAGTGGGCAGTGGCGTAGCAGCGCACTCTCCCAAACTCCTAATCAGGCCCTAAGTTTAGACCTAAGGTCTAAGTTTACCCTTGTGAATCAGGCCCTTTGACTTCATGTCTAAAGTTAGACTTCAGGTCTAAAGTTCCACTTCAGTTCTAAGTTACCTTTGTGAATAGGGCCCCTTATTTCTTGAAGGGGGGGTGACTACTTATTTTTAACTCAATCCATATTTTTATGATGGTCTTCTAACAGTGACCTGGAAGCTCTTTGATGACTAGTGAAATATTGCAGTACTTCATGGACAGTGGAGGTTGTCCATGCCTGTTACTCGACACTTATAAAACAAAAAATGCTTAACGTCTCTGGGAAATTAATAAAACAGAGGAAGAATATTTATGGAGGGGGTGAGGTCTTGAAGTGTGCAGCTTTTCTTCTGTGCTTTCATCATTAAGTACACCTTCCATGAACCAACATTACCATACAGTGTTTACAATTGTACCCAATGTGTAATGCACCACTGTGATATCAATAACCTTGATGTCCCTTAGCATTTGATGCACCCTTTTGCTGGCTCTATCCAAAATGGATTCCAGATTAAAAGTAACAATTATAATGCAAGAGCCACAATTATCCGTGTTTAACAAACAATTGACATGCCAGTACCCCTTATTACATGTCCACAGGTTAGTCAGAATCACACCAATGGGCATTCCTTATCCTGCAACCTTATCTTCACAGATACTGATCCTACCACCATTGGGGATCCCTTCTTGTTCTAAGTACACTTCCCAACTAAAGGCTATTAAGGCCTCCTCTGGGCAATGCTTCCCTAAGGCTATACTAGTCAATCCTGTGGAGTACTCACCAGTGTTAACTTTTTTCCTGCATCACAAGGCATCCTTCCTTTTGTGCCCTGGCTGCCGGGATCTCAAAACACTTACCCCTCTTAAAGGGCTTCTTTCCCCCTGGGCTCCCACTTTACAGCTTGTTGGGACTGGACTGGGACTCTTTCCCCGGTGAAGAGGTTTGGTACCCGAAGGAGTTATCTGTTTCCTTTCCTTTGTGTGGGCCTACCCCCTCCTTCTAGGGATCACTCTCCCTCCAGGGTCTGTTGGGCATCCTGGTGTATACCCATATAGCATCTGTCATTCCAATCAAGCTTTCTGGAGTCAGTCTGTTTGGAATCCACCAGATGCTGGTGGGTTATAAGTGTGAACTGAATTCCCCTTCACCCAGCCCTCCAAGGCTTTCATTGAGATATCTGCAAAATGAAGCCAAGTTAGATGTGATGATTCTTTGTGTTTGTCTAGGAATTTCTATGCTCTTCAAGTGTGAGACCACAATTTTGCACTAGTGCCTTCTTCATGTGGGGTATAAGTCCTCTAGAGTTAGAAGTGGTCCCTTACCCAATGTATGTACTAACTCCCAAAATAATAATCAAGAGTGCCTCTGGTCCACTCTGCACATTCTTAATGCTCTCTCTTAGGAGGCAAACAATGATCAATGTTATCCCCACCACTAAGCTAGGGTCTACACGTTTAGGCACGTAAGGGGTGTGTGGCTTCAAGTAAACACCTCACCATTGCTGCCACCATCTTCTCTTGACATCATGCCCAATTTGTCTTTCTTTTCTTCTAAGGCAATTTTTATCTCCACTAGTGCAATCTTCTTCTCCAACTGGGCTAAGGCAGGCAGATTAGCTTCAAGGTCCCTCTATGTAATTCCATCTGACTGACTGCCAGTTGTGAGGGGCTCTAGCTGTCACCACCTTTACTTCCTGCCTTGGAAAGGGCACATAATAAGCTTCTTTGAGACACAGCGTCCTGTTTCTCTTCCCCTCCCGGGATTTCACCTACCTCTTCAACTTTCTCATATGAGATGACTTGTAGCTATTGCACTTCCCCCAGGATATGAGGGCCTTCCCATAATCATTTCTCCTAGAATTCAAACGCAGGTTCAATTGCCTGTCTCTGCATATAACATTCAACTCCACCACTGTGAGAATTTTCAGGGTTTCCCAATCCACCTCCTCTATGTTCCCTTACACCTTTGTAACTTTGGAATCAAAAACTTTGAAAATCAAACTTTCGATTAAAAAATGATTGTGAAAAAATAAACAATGTCCAATAAAAGTCCTGATGCCAATTAAAAATCAAGATTTTTTTTTTTGCTTTTGGTTCAATCGAGGGATTGTTTTATTTCCAACTATATGAATGGAGGTACTGCTAAACACAAGTACTGGATTCCACCCCTGAACACTAATGTGAGAAAGAGGATTATTAGTTGGGTGGACAGTTGTCCACCCCAAGAACTATTGTCAATTTTCTTGTTAGGTCAAGTAAAGATTTCAGTACTTCAAACCTTAACCAAACTCCTGCTGTTTATGGCACACAGAAGGCAACCTTAACTTAAAAACTGTAGAAAGTGTTTAGAAGTACCAAAATGTTTAGAAAGTCAAAAACATGACACAATTAAAAAAAACCAATTTCTATAAATAAGAATAAAAAAGACCAAATGAAACAAAATTCCATAAGGAGAACCGGTGATCTGTATTTTCTAATTTTACGTAAAAATAGCACAAAAAAGCACAAAGCATCAACCTCAGACAGCTGAGCGTGCTAAACTGGGACACGTGTAACGTTTAAGTCTGATCACAATGGAGCATGAGTCGGATACACAGGTTGGATTCCTCGCAGTCAAAAGGTTACCTTCATACATTTTCAAGAAGGTAGAGTCTTCAGTGGGGGAAAGCTGCAGGATGTATCTGAAGACTGGTTTATCGATGATAGGTTGACGAAGCATGATGTCTCAGTGAAGCCATCGAAGGGGAAGCTCTGAGCTAGAAAAGTCCAGAATTCATGGCCAGGAATTTGTCAATATCAATTGGATGCTACTCGATGCTGGGTCCAGTGAAACTTTCTGTCTTCAGACTTAGAAAGTCAGATTTCATCAGTGAGGCCAGAGTGCAATGTGCCGCTGAAGATGGTTTGACATCATTGGATGCCAATGATTCTGGGCCAGCCTAAATGGATTTGAGGCAGAGGAAAAGAATGTAGAAGGAACTGCAGTGAAGTCAGGTTCACTGATGATACACCCTTGATGGAAAGGCTTGCAGGTTGGTCTTGGTCCTTTGACAGTTCTCTAGGGAAAAAGTTAGCAAAACATCTCTATGCCTCAGGTTTCTAAGTTTTATCATGAGGTATAAACTCTGACAGCAGTCCAGGGTTATAGGACCTCAGGGTCGGCATTTGGGGGTCAGGACTCCCCCCAACAGAAGCCACCAACTGGGTCTCTTACAGGACCAGTTAAAAGGTTAGCCAACTGACTCTTGAAGTCTATTTTTTTGTCTGGGTTTCATGTGGAAGCAGGTTCAGCCAGTAAGGTCTCTTCACCAGTCTCAACAGCAAGTGCAAACCTTCGTCAGTCTACAAGAGGTCCAGTAGTGTTCTGAAGAGGGTGCACAGTGATGTCACATTTATACCTGCCACTAGCCAATAGGGAAAACGTTCCCTGGGTAACGCTACCCAATTTTGCAGCAGTTCCTTTGAACCTTACTGCAAACAATTCCACAGTGCTCCTCTCTACCTAAATGCAGTACAGCAGAACCATTCTTCCCCAGTACAGAGCTCCTGTGCTACCAAACACTTAAGGTGTGGCCAGGGAAATGAGTAACCCCTCCCATGTGGTCATTCGAAACTTGTCTGGGGCAGCAGCTCCTCTCCCACTAAGATTGTTGCCCGGCAGACTAAGAAGACAAAGGATGGGGAAGGCCACATGTTAGCTACGTCTGCTAGTAACAGGGTAGGTCTCTTTGAAGTTAATTAACTTCCAGGGCACTGCTTAAATGGCCATCTGTCAGAGAAAAAGAACACTTACCCACAGCCAAGGGTTTTGTCTCAATTCTGAGAGGAAGTTTTCACCTATTCAGCTCCTGAGTAAAACTTGGAATCTCATGCATATTTAGCTTCTAGAGGCTTGAGGCAGGTAAAAGGTGGGGTTTTTAACATACAATATTTAAAATAATTAGTAAAAATCTGACTTTACGAATGAATTGAGTTGTAATAAATATTTTAATGGGTTGAGTCTGGTGGTTTAGTGCACCAATTAATGTAATGTAATGTATGTGGTCTTGTAAAGCGCATTGCTGCCCTGAGGCGTTGTGGCGCTGTAGACCACTGGGGAACCCGTCCCGGCTATCCCTGTGAGATGGTCCCTACTGGGTATCTCCAAGGGGAAACCAGGTATCCCCGGCGAATGTGGGGGGCCGTTGTAGAGATGAGGCAAGCTAATGCCCAGAGTTGCAGAGTGTGATCCCTGGTTAGAGTAGGCACTGAGGCAAGAATTATCAAGTCCGCTGACCCTGGTCCACGACCCTGCCGCGTCGGGAATTGAACCCTGGTCCCGGGCCGTTCTCTGCTTCCGGGTCTGCTGCCTCTAACCAGTGAGCCACACCACTCCACAATTAATCCACTGTAGGGGCCGGTGTTCAACCTCATGCTCACAGGTTCTAATACAGGCGGGTTCAATCAGTCTTTCATCCTTTCGAGATCGATAAAATGAGAACCATTGAGTTGGGTAATAATAAACATCTGTTATTCAGTGGCAAGATACCTTTGGGTGAACATGTCCATTACAAATACACATGTTAGATTATGTTACGTTAAAAAGTCAAAAAATTAACTTTTTAGCTAGTTTCTAGGCGGATATATTTTTTGTCACATTAATAATGTATCCTATTGCTTTCCTCTGGAGGTAAAAACAACTTTTAGAGCCTTGGCACTGTAATGAAATGTTGACATTAAACCTTTACATGTTCTACTTTTAAATACAATACACCCTGCCTAATATGCTTCTAAGGTCCATTTAGGAGTGGCTTATTAATATTTAAAATTAGGTTTTGGGCCTGTCAAAATGGGTAATTTTGGCATATTGATGAGCGGTTTTAAAACTGTACTAGCAGGCTACAGTGGTAGGCCTACACTCATGTTTTGAACTGACATTCTTGTGGTGACAGAATGAGTGCTGCAGTCTATTAGTGACATTTAATTTACAGACCCTAGGAACACATTATACCATAGACTAGGGATGTACAGATAAGTTAAGTGTGCCAATTAGGAGGATAGCCAAATTTGACATGTTTCAGGCTTCAGAGGGATTGGAGCACATACACTGGGCGCTGGACAGCAGTGTCCTAGTGTGCACAGTCCAAAACCTAGAAACTACAGCTAGAAAAAAATGGTGGTGATCAATCAAATAAGGAATTTTCCTTAGCTGTGTTAATTGTCTTTTCATTTTCTTCCAGCTATGTCCCTTAAGAACCATAATTAAAGATATAGGCCAAGCACGTCAGGCAGTGGTTGGGCAATGAAAGAAGCTAAGAGCATTTCAGTCTATGACTACATCCACTACAAGATGTAAGCATTTTGATCTCTGCCTGCAATAACTTCTCACTTTAATCTCTTCCTCCCCTAAAGTATCCTCAGATGGCAGGTACATAGTGCTAACAAAGCCTCATGTATTCACATCTTTCCCTCAGGTAGCACAGCATCTAACACAAGGGGTGACTTTGACCAACTATACACTAAATTAGTTAAGGGGTTATGCCAACAACCACACCGGAGGACATTATCTGTTTGGATTGACAGGTATCTGGCATCCAGACCTGTGGAAGTTGGAATAGGTGTGTTTGTGGATCAGTGAGACAGTATGTTAGTAAACAATATTGCCTACCACAATATTGTGTTTAGATGCTTACAACGGTAATTACATAAATATTACCCAAAAAATATTGGGGACAGTAATATTGTCCAAAACATACAAAAGGTATATTTTGTTATATATATATATATATATATATATATATATATATATATATATATATATATATATATATATATATATATATATATATATATATATATATATATATATATATATACATATGTTAAAGTAGTAAATGTTAACTAATTAAATATATACAATTGGTATAATGTAGATTAAATAAATTCCACTAGTATTTAATACTACATAAAAATATATACTTAAACACATAGGGGACAATTACGATTTAGGTCGGAAACTCTTCCAACCGAATTGTTTTCGGAATCGTTTCCAAATGAATAGGGTCTGTGAGTCCGGCCAACCAATTAAGATGCTTCCAAACATCCTTCAGTCAGATTAACATTGACTTCAATGGGAGCCTGTGTTTCAAACAAGAAGGAGGCTCCCAGTAAAAAAAGGGGCAGTTGGGGAAAATCTTGCACCCTGTGGCGGATACCTCATGGCGCCTGCCAAACTGTGTATGGTTGCAAAGAGTGGTCCCTTGGGTAGCTCCAAGGGCCTCATTCTAAAGGCTCTGGGTGAAGGGTGGCCTGCTAGGGGCCATCAAAGTCAGATTCCGACAGCTGATCCGTGTCGTAACAACCAATTCAGAAAGGCTGTCTGAATCTGACATCGTAATCGCTCGGTCAGAAACACGGTCCCTTGAGTTGTACGAGTTGGCTTCGAAAGACTCGGTTCCTCTGTCCAAATGCTTTCCAAACATTGTAATCTGTTGTTCGGAAAGCTTTCCAATTCGGTCGGAAATACGGGTTCTGAATCAAGTTGCCGACCACGAGCGTGGAAAATAAACTTCCCGGCAAGATTCGCAACATGGGGAGGTCAGGTTTCTCATTGCGACTGGTCGCTTATGATCGCGACCGCTCGCGATGAGAAACTACCAGACTGCATTGAGAAAGCTGCCGCTCGTGTAAAAATCAACTCGAGCGGCAGTAAAAGACAGCTCGCACTGTGCAAGATGCCGTTTTCAATGATTGCCCAGTGCGGACAAGCATCCGGCACTGTGCAATCACCGCAAACAGGTTACTACGCAGTTCGCATAGTGCTACGCATAGCTTGCGTAGTGCAAAGTGCACTTCGGGTAGCTACACGTTGTGTTACTTCACAAACTAAGTGTGGTATCTTCCACCTTAGGGGGAAAGTTTGACCTTGCTGATACACCTCTGCTCCTACGATCACATTGGTACGCGCTGCTGGTGACATCATTTAGAATGTCACAACGGAGAGCGTTCTAAGGCGAGCGCCCGGCGGAGTCGGACGGCTGGCGTGCTGAGAGCCAGTCAGCTGTGGCTGGGGTCTGTTTATTCCTTCTTGTGACTTGACAATAAAGCTGTTCGTTTGGCTACGCGACCTGTGTCCACTCAGTTATTTCGATTTCACACTGGAGACGAGAATCAACAGGACTTTGGAGTGAACAGCTACTACCCAACACGCTAAGTGTTTGCACCTGAGGCGGCTCCGAGCACTACAAGACAGAGCGAGGGTGACACCTTCTCAACAAAATCAGCCCCCAAAAGGACCTGGTACTGGCACTTACCGGGAGAAAACCTGCCAACATTTGGTGCCTCGAACCGATTCTGATGAACGTGGGTAGTCAGGAACGCATGCAGTGACAGTGGTACAGCAGTCAGTATTGAAGCGGTGACGGACTTCCAGGCATCCCAGGCAAGTTGATCGACACCCGGTCCTGGTTTGCGTATCCTGGTGTGTGTGCCTGGCGAATCCTCTGGACACATGTAACTGTAAAATGGAGAGTCTGAGGCAGATAGTGAAATTGTAATTTAAGTGGTGGAGGCAATTAGTGTGAGGACGGCGGCATCTGGTAATGGGGGAGCCTTTGTGAGATGGACTGTGAGACACTCAGCCGTGTGTCATACTAATACGTTGGTGGAGCGACCAGGGAGGGGGCTGTCAATGTTCAACGCCTGGATCGTGAGGAGGCTGTGTGTGGGCTTAGGGAGAGCATTCCCCAGAGATCGTGACTGGAAAGGGCGCCTGACCGGAGCTTTGTGTGAACTTGAAAGTGAGGTGTGGGTGTGCAGTTAATCAAAAAAGGTATATCTCGCTGTAGCGGTAACTGCCCAAGGAGGCTGGAAAGAGTCGCCACTCACTGTTAGCAGTTCCTGTTGTTGGTGGAGAAAAGGAACTGGGTAAGAAAATAAGAGATGCGTGGTCAATGAGTGAAAAGATTCTCCGGGAAGAACATACTTGGAGGAACTGCGCCACCTATTGGGCCCCAGGGAGTACTGGCCCATGTTTTTGTCATCGTTGGCTAAAAGCTTGTTACTCTAAGAATTAGGGAACTGGACATCACTGTGTGCTCTGGTCCGTAGGGGAACACACCATAGAGGATTGTTTCTTGTTGTGCAATTCCTGGTGTATTTATTTTGCAGATTGTAGTGATTGTGCTAGGAACACCTCCTCCACTAGGGAAAATATGCAAAATGTAACGCCCCTCCTTTCTTCTTACCAAGCCCAGGAGAACATGCAAGGAAAGGAAAGTAGCATTGTTGTTGTACTACATGGGGGCGGAAGGAGAGGAAGTGTTGGAACACCTTCCAGATCTAAGTGTGAATGAAGCAAGGGGATTGAATGAATTAGAAATTAGTTTTAAAAAGTTAGACCTACACTACCTCCCCAAGACTAGCACTATTATGGAACGGTACCATTTTGGTAAAAGAGGGCAAAATGAGGGAGAATCAATAGAAGATTTCATCTCAGATTTACGCAAACTGGCGACCACATGCAAGTTTGGGGGATCGTGTGAGGAGAGGATCAGAGACCAGTTTGTGTTGACATGCAGGACTGAGCGAGTGGGGGAAGAGCTGTGGCTAAAAAATGACCCACCACTAAGGGAGGTGCTTATAGTGGGCAAACAGGTGAAACACATGATGCAGCGTGTAAATAAAATCAAGCAAGACAGCAAAAGTAAGGCCAGCGAAAGTAAGGTTAAAGCGAGTGAGGTGATGGCAGAAAGTGACTGTGTGTTGGCTGTTAAGGAACAGAAGAATGAGCAGAAGGAGCAGGAGAGTAAGGGGGGTTGGAATTTCAAGGGCAACTGCTATAGGTGTGGCAAGCAAGGACATATGGCGAGTGACAAAGATTGTCCCGCTTTGAAATACACATGTAGCAAGTGTGGCAAGAAGGGTCATTTCAGACAGTATTGCAGGAGCGGACACATATACAAGAGGCAGGGAAAAGACAACACTGCACAGGTGTGCAACGAAATCGTCTTGCATGTACAGAGCGGACAGGTTAGCAATCGCAAAGACACGATAAAAGTAGAAAAAACAGGGGTGGAGGCTATGTTTGACTCTTGTTCTAAAATAATGATCATTAATACTAAAGAATTTGAGAAGGTGGGCAAAGGAAAACTCAAATTGAATAAAAGGGTTGTAAGGCCGGGGGGTTATGGTGGACAACCCATCAAGATGAAAGGGTATTTCTGGGGGACTGTAGGCTACAAGGACAGACTAACGGTTTCCAAGATTTACATATCCAAAGAGGAGGACAACATACTGGGGTGGCAGGTCCAAAAAGAATTAGGCATATACCTCAACCCCAACAAAACCCCACAGATTTTGGTACAAGAGGTAGGTGAGATGTGGGGAAGCATAGAAGAAGATTTTAAGGAAGTGTTCAGTGGGGAACTAGGATGCCTAAAAAACTACTCTCACATGATAAAATTGAAGGAGCCTGCAGTGCCAGTAATAGCAAGAGTAAGAAACCTTCCCATAGCAATTCAGGAGGCTGTAAGAGAAGAGCTAGAGAATCTGTGCAACCTAGGGGTCATTGAACCTGTGGAAGCAACGGAGTGGCCGGCGCCGATCGTCGCAGCAAGAAAGAAAGATGGTTCAGTCCGTCTATGCATCGATCTCAGGGCATTGAACAAAGAGGTCGTAGTCGACAAGTTCCCGCTTCCTAATATCTCGCAAATGATGAGCATGTTGGAAGGAGCGGAAGTATTCTCGACGCTGGATTTGACCTCGGCCTACTTTCAAATCAAGCTTCATGAAGATTTGCAGGAATTAATGGCGTTCGTCACACCAATTGGAGCTTTCAAGTTCAAAAGAATGCAGTTCGGTCTAGTCTCAGTCGCAGCGGTATTTCAAAGAATTATGGTCAGTATACTTAGAGGCATCCCTGGTGTCTTGTGCTATCAAGATGACGTGCTGGTCTTTGGCGCAGACAACGGGCAACATGAAATAAGATTGAGACAGGTGCTGGGGAGATTCAGGGAGCAGGGCCTCACAGTGAAGAGAGAAAAAATGCAGGATTGGCTGTAAAGAGATAGACTTCTTGGGGCACAAGGTAACGCCAGGAGGAATTTGCCCCAAAGCTGAACTCCAGAACACCATAACCAGTTTGGTTCCACCGAAGAAAAAGAAGAGATAAAGTCGTTTATGGGAATGCTGGAGTTCTACAGCAAGTTCGTGGCGAATTTTGCTGGCAGGACTTATGCCATACGCTAATTGCTCAAGAAGGACGTGGCGTTCAGTTGGGATGAAGAGTGCCAGAAGGAATTTGAAGATGTGAGGAAAGCACTAGCTGAGGCGCCAAGCCTCAAAGCATTCATACCAAGGAGGAAGACGGTGGTGACAACGGACGCAAGTTCAAAAGGACTCTGGGCAGTTCTCAGAGAGAGTGGTGAAGAAACTATAGCCTTCGCATCGAGATCCCTTCGAAAGGCCGAGGTCAACTACTCGGTGATAGAAAAGGAGGCCTTGGCGGTACACTGGGCTATGAACAAGTTCCAAGACTTCATCTGGGGAACAAAGTTCAACCTGAGAACAGACCACAAGCCCTTGGTCGAAGTATTCAACAAAAAAGGGCTTTAAGCGATTTCAAGCAGAATCAGGCATTGGGTCGTAAACCTCCAAGAGTACACTTCCAACGTTGAATACGTGCCTGGGACAAGGAATTTCGTGGCAGACTGCCTCTCAAGCCTCGTAGGTGAAATGAAGGAAGCAGAGGCAGGCAAGGAGGATGAGGAAGATAAGGACGAGGCACAAGCAGAGAAGGTTTGTGTGATCACCCAAGGGGCCGTTGGAGAAGAAAGCTGGAAAGAGGCTCTTAGAGCAGATGACCTGTTGAAGGAGGTGTGTGTAGGGGTAAAAGGAACTTGGAAGCACAAAAACAAACTGAACGAGACACTACGTCCATTCTGGATGATCAGGAATGAATTGTCTGTCGCTGACGAATGCCTGTTCCGTGGCACAAGATTGATCCCGCCCAAAACTCTGAGGGAATATCTAGTGGATTTGGCCCATGAAGGACACCTGGGAATCACCAAGACAAAACAGAGGATGCGGAGAGACTACTGGTGGCCCAGCAGGGACAATGTGTCGAGAGAAAAGTAAGAGACTGCATACCATGTACAACCAGTGACAAGGTATTGAAGCAACACACGTCTCCCATGCAATGTAGACCACCCCCGTTGGGTCCTTGGGAAGAATTGGCATTGGACATAATAGGCCCACTGACGGGTGAGCTTCGCACTCCTTACATCTTGGTGCTCGTAGATCTATAGTCAAGATGGCCAGAGGTGAAGATAGTATCTGAGACACCACCAAAGTGGTCATTGAGTTTCTGCAAGAACTATTCCTCAGGGAAGATTTACCCAGTAGCCTGTTGACAGACAATGGGGTACAACTCTGCTCAAAAGAAATGAAAGACTTCCTCGAGAATAATGGGATTGAACAGAAGTGCTGTTCAACAAAACTCTCAAGGAGAGCATCCAGTTAGCAAGAATAAGTGGGTTAAATTGGAAGGAAGAGATAGGCAAACGCATAGAAGCTTACCGGCTGACCCCTCATCAGACAGTGGGGGTCACTTCTTTTGAACTATTCCGGGCAAGAAGACCTAACGCAAAGCTTTCACCGGGGTGGATGCTGTGGCACAAAGGGTGGACGGGACACTCTAGGGAGTCACTAAGGCTAGACAGGGAACACAAAGCCATGGTAGGCAGGAAAGACAGGTTTGACAAACTGCACTCCGTAAAAGAGGCAGGGTTTAAAGTGGGAGAGACGTAGTAAAAATCAAAGCACCGACAGGCAGAGCGAGCTGGTCTGAATTTACCAAACCAACAAGAATTGTCAGACTGTTCAAAAATGCTGTTAAAACTCAGGAGGAGAAGATCTGGAATTTGGGAAGAGTTGTAAGTTATCACTCCCCTCCAGAGAACAAAGACAATGGGGCTAGGAGAGAAGGCAATCCCCAGATGAGGGACAACCTGCCCGTGAGGAAGTATCATGGTGATTCCTACGCTCTCCGCAGTGCTAGCCCAAGGATGGTTAGTCGTCCGAAACACCTGAAGCAATATGTTACCATGTAGAGTGCAGCTAATGTTCTCTTGTTTGTCATATATGTTGTATTCTCGATTTGCATAGGGAAGGGGGATGTGTGATATCTTCCACCTTAGGGGGAAAGTTTGACCATGCTGATACACATCTGCTCCTACGATCACCTTGGAATGCGCTGCTGGTGACATCATTTAGAATGTCACAGCGGCGAGTGTTCTAAGACGAGCGCCCGGCGGAGTCAGACGGCTGGCGTGCTGAGGGCCAGCCAGCTGTGGCTGGGGTCTGTTTTTTCCTTCTTGTGACTTGAAAATAAAGCTGTTCGTGTGGCTATGCGACCTGTGTCCACTCAGTTATTTCGATTTCACACTTCGCCCAGTGTTACTATAGACTCAATCTAACAGCCATTTACTTATACACACACACACTCATTTAATCATACAGATACTAACACATACTCACTTACCTATATAGTACTGACACAAGCACACATTCAATCATAGGGCCACTCTTGCAATCACTCAGTCACACATATAGTCACTCAAATACTCAAAAACGCACTTATACTGTCTTTAGCATATGCAGTTACTCACCCATATACCACTGACACATCCATTCACTCACCGAAATAGTCATATACACACTCACTTACCCATACAGCCACTTACACACACACTCACTAACAGATAGAACCACTGACTCACCTTCACACTCAGCCTATCAGGCAGTTACATACCCCCTCACCCACCCACACAGACATGTACTCAGACAACAAATCGCTTACCAATACAGAAACTCACATACCCACTCTAACACCCATACAAACACTTAGACACTGACTGATAGACAGATACAGACATTCACACAAGTCACTTACCCATACATTGACTGAGACACTTCATTATTCACGTATTCAGTTACTCATGCACCCTCTGAATCACACAATCAGGTACTCATACACCCACTGATTGACCAATACACTTTGGTATGTATATATTTAACACTCATAAACTTTTTAAAAAACACTCACAGTCCCTAGATGATGTTATCAGTGATGCCATTTGAGATGTCATCAGTGATGTCAATGACCATGTCATGAGTGATGTAATATTTGAGGACAGAAGCATTGCGGGGGCCCAAGTTATAACTATAACTGCTGAATTTCTCTGGTTTTGTTAAGTGAAATCTGACCCTAACTATAATGTCCCTGTAACCTTTGTTTTTTCCCATGAACAATAAAAATATATATACATATATATATATATATATATATATATATATATATATATATATATATATATATATATATATATATATATATATATATATATATATATATATATATATATATATATATATATATATATATATATATTCACTGAAAAAACCATAGGTTATAGACCATATATAGTTAGGGATTAGCATTTAAAAAACCTTATTTTACTCGCACAAAACCATTGAAATTCCATATATAGTTAGATGCACTAACTATATATCGCGGACCCGCAATCCACTGCTAATGATGTCACATATTACATCATTCATGACATGGTCAGTGACATCACTGATGACATCACTGATGACATCTCAAATGACATCACTGATGACATCACTGATGACAACACCCAGTGACTGTATGTTTCTGTAAAGTTAAAATATGTCTTACATATTGAAGAATGAGTGGATGTATAAGTGTCTGGATGAAGGATTTAGTAGGTGCATGACTGACTGTATGAGAGAATGATTAAATGTGTCTCACTGAGTGCATGGGATAGTGATTAAAGTGTCTTAATTTGGCAATCATTATTTATGTTCTTCTGTAAACTGCTGCATGTTTAAATCAGTAGCTATATCAGTAACTATATGGGTTATTGAATGGTTGCCCAAGTATTTGTATGGGAGACTGAGTATGTGTGTGGGTGGCTGGGAGGTGTATAACTCTGTGCATAGATGTGTGAGCAGTTGATTCCCTAGGTGTATGGGTTCAAAAGTGCATGTAGAAACAGCTGTATGGACAGTTGACTGTGTGCATGAGTATATTGGTGAGTGAATGGATATCTCAGTTCTACATGTCAAAGTAAGTACATATGTAAAACACACTCCATGTGAGAGTTGACATATATAAATAACTGAACATAAGAGCCAGTGAATGTGAGAGTGGCTGTATGAATCATTGTGAACTTGTATCAAGGATTGTATAAGAGAGTAAATATGTGTTAGTATATGTTTGAATAAGTAAGGTGTGTATAACTGTATAGTTGAGGAAATGGAGGTGTGATTGATTCTTTGCATGACTGACTAGGTGTGTGGGTAACTCCATGGATGTGTGACAGTCTGTGAGTGCCTGTTTACACTGAGTGTATCTAAGGTTATATTAGAGTCTGAAGATGTATTATCACATAAATGATATCATCAGTGATGTAATCAGTAATGTCAAATGAGATGTCAGTGATGTCATCAGTGATGTCATTTGAGATGTCATCAGTGATGTCATCAGTGATGTCATTTGAGATGTCATCAGTGATGTCACTGACCATGTCATGAATGATGTAATATGTGACATCATTAGCAGTGGATTGCGGGTCCGCGATATATAGTTAGTGCATCTAACTATATATGGAATTTCAATGGTTTTGTGCGAGTAAAATAAGGTTTTTTAAATGCTAATCCCTAACTATATATGGTCTATAACCTATGGTTTTTTCAGTGAATTTTCAAGGTTTTGTAAATGCAAATTCCTAACTATATATGGTCTATAACCTATGTTTTTTTCTGTGAATTTCATTGGTTTTTTAAAAGCTAATATCTATAGCTGTAAAATATATTCTTTATTAAGTGACGTATCATGTAGCCCGTGAGACGCCTCATGATGCATCGCATAACCGTGACGTATCGTCTCTGCAGCGCAAACCAAACCCAAAACGTAAGCGCGCCAGAACACGCTTAAAGATATATATATATTTTTTTAACCTTAATTAGACAAAATCCACACGTGCACATATCACAAACGTTCAAAAAACACAATATGTCGGACTCCCGTTACGCTGCCGGTTAGCTGCCCGGTTAACGTACCAGGAAGCACCTTTACCGCGAAAAATCGCAATTTTTTTTTCACCCCCCAGGGAACTTTAATAGCCCCCTCATCAATCCTAGGGGTTTAGGAGGGGTTTGCCTTACCCCTTTCATTCATTTACACCTTTTTTTTTTTCCACCTCTTGTCTCTCGATCCCACAGAGAGACAAGATGGCGGCCGCTCCAGACTGTTTACAATGATAACAGCCAATCAGCTTCTCCTCAGACTCCCGTTACACTGCCGGTTAGCTGCCCGGTTAGCTGCCCGGTTCGCGTACCAAGACGCGTCTCTACGGCGAAAAAAACAGATTTTTTTTTTTTTTTTTTGGGCCCAGCGTGGCTCTATAATATCCCCTCATCAATCCTAGGGGGTCAGAAGGGGCCTACCTTGCCCCTTTCCTTCATTTCCCCCTTTGTTTTGGCCTCCTCTTGTCTCTCGATCCTACCGAGAGACAAGATGGCAGCCGCTCCGGACTGTTTACAATGTTGACAGCCAATCAGCTACTCGTCAGACTCCCGTTACACTGCCGGTTAGCTTCCCGGTTAGCTGCCCGGTTCGCGTACCAAGACGCGTCTCTACGGCGAAAAAATCGGAATTTTATTTATTTTATTTTTTTTGGGCCCAGCGTGGCTCCATAATATCCCCTCATCAATCCTAGGGGGTCAGAAGGGGTCTACCTTGCCCCCTTTCCTTCATTTCCCCCTTTGTTTTGGCCTCCTCTTGTCTCTCGATCCTACCGAGAGACAAGATGGCGGCCGCACCGGACTGTTTAGAATGTTGACAGACACCGGAGAGCCAATCAGCTTCGCTTCGCAAAGTTCCGATACGCGAAAAGTAAGCGGACCGGAGCGCAGCCCGGAGCGCTGTTACAGATATATATCTTGTTTTAAACGTTAATTTCTCAAAATTCACTGAAGCACATATATTGAGACCTAGCAAAGGCACATCGGGCTAACAGTCCCTACAATTTTGCCAAGTTTCGTGGAAATCCATTCAGCCGTTCGGGCTAAAAGTGAGTCCAACCGCCCTATGGAAATTAACATGGGAAAAACGTGTTTTGGGACCCCCCTTTTTTCTCGGCCCCCCCTTGACGAACCCCCCCCAAATTTCCAGGAGCTGCTCAGAAACAAAATGTGCCATTTTCCTGAAAATTTCAGCCAATTCCGTCCACAAACGCCAAAGTTATTAGGCATAGAATTTTCAAAAGTTCCATAGAGAAAAAATCCTAACTATATATACCTACTGGCTATCGCCAGTAGGTAATATATATATATATATATATATATATATGAGGTATGTCCAGTCCCCAGCAAAAGCAGCGCAGCGCAGCCAGCCACACCGACAATCAGGAACCAGCGAGACCCAACGTGGTGCAATTTGATTTTATTTAAAGTTCAGCCCAGCACCAATCCGCCATGACGCGTTTCGGCTAGAGATAGCCTTGATCACATGACAATGTCACGAGGGATGACCACCCCTTTTAAAGTGCAAATAGTGCCATCACATGTGATAGAAAGCGAAAACATACTCAACTTTCAATAAAGTTACAAAGTTTTTGTAAAATCACTGCATAAATGCATACATTGCACAAAGAAAACAACCACATTTGTTTGAATTGCATTACACTTAAAGAATTCATGGCATGGCTAATAAATAAAGTTCATAATATACAAAAGTTAAAAGCCAATAAATAATTATAAATAATTATGTTGCCGTTAAAAGTTCACTGCAAACAGTACTCATAAGTTTGACTAATTCAAACATTAATTAGATAGCGAGTACTTATAGTTCATATAAAGCGGGCCACAAGTCATGGTTACCTTCATTTCAAACAAAACAAAAATGGATATGCTGCCCAAGTGGGCTGCTAAGTACTGAGGTTATCAGTTTTAGGTCATTTGTGTGAATATGCTATATCACATGCATTACATGTTAGATGGCTGTAAAGTGCTACCATAAAGTGAAAAAGTGCAGTAAGAAATGTTAAATCATTATTACTTAAAGATTTTAGAAACACAGGTCAAAAAGCGAGGGTCCAGGGTTCATGTTATTAAAATAGCCTCAACAATTGTTCGTTTAAAGTTGGAATTACAGGACAAGTACAATTAGTTGAGGTTAAGGTGCAATGTAACGACAGCAAGGGCATATAAATGTTATAGATGAGTGTAACAATCCTCTCCCATATTGAGACCCTGAGGTGTCTTAGTGTCGAGGGATATTATATAACGGGTCTCCAACTTTCTAAGTAAGGCTTCCCTATCAACACCTCTCCTCTGGGGGGGAACACAGTCTATAACAAAATAACGCAAAGCTGAGGCATCCTTCCCATGCGTTAGCTCAAAATGCCTAGCTACAGGATATGTAGGATCAGCATGTGCGATCGCACATAGATGTTGTAAGATCCGCTTATGGACCTGGGGTCTAGTGCTGCCTACATATCTGAGCCCGCACGGGCATTCCAAAACGTAGACCGCAAACTCTGTTTTGCAGTTTAATTTTTGTTTGATCTTAATGGGAGAAGGAGATAAAGGAGTGACTACCTCACTTTTGCTCACCCCATGCTTGCATGCTTTGCAGGTGGAGCAACGCAGAAATCCCTTGCTGTCATCTAGCCATGAGCCTGTTATGACCTCGGGGCTACTGGATACCAAGCTGTCTTTCATAGATCGTGCCTTACGGTACGTGATGCTAGGGTATTTTGCCATAGTGGTGCCTAGTATGGGATCATTTGAAATTAATGACCAATTGTTTTTAATTATCTTTTGAATTGATCTATGTTGGTTGCTAAACCCGATAATTAATCTGGTTTCTTCATCAGATCCACTAGCGGGAACAACTGGTTGATTATCACCTCCTAAGCCTAGGAGTTCCAACCTGTTTGTTCTGTTGGCCCTAGTAATGGCATCATCTATGATGGCTGGTTTGTAGCCTCGTTGCAGGAAACGATCCCTACACTGTGATTGTGCCACACGGCATTGCTCTTCGCTGCTGCAAATTCTTCTGACACGCAGCATCTCCCCGTAGGGGATGCTGCGAATCAGATGTGCAGGATGATGGCTATCCGCATGCAACAACGTGTTCCCTGCCGTGGGCTTACGGTACAATTTAGTTTGGAGAGAGCCTCCCTGAACATATATTTCAACGTCCAGGAACACAACGGACTGCATACTAATGGTGCTGGTAAGTTGGATATTGAGATTATTGTTGTTAAGCTTGTATATAAAATCTCTCACCTCAGTCTCAGTCCCATCCCAAACAAAAAACAAATCATCTATGTACCTAGACCAGAGTTTCACCTTCGTATTCATAGTGACAGAATGTTCTACCATCAGGACCTGCTCCTCCCAGTACCCCATGTGCAAACAGGCGTAACTGGGAGAGAAGCAGGCCCCCATAGCTACTCCTCTGGTCTGAAGAAATAGCTGCTTTGCAAACAAAAAAACATTGTTGTCTAAACACATTGAGATCATCTCTACCAGCATTTGCGAATGTTCATTAAAGCAAACTTCCCTCTTCCCTAGGAAGTGTTTGATAGCTTTGAGTCCATCTTGGTGGAATATGCTGGTGTAAAGCGAGGTGACATCCATAGACACCAGCATATAAGTGGGATTCCATCTGAAATCAATGAGTTTCCTGATCAGATCGGTCGTGTCTAGGACAAATGAGGGTAAACTTCTTACATGATCTTGTAAAAAGAAGTCAATGTATTTACTCACATTCTCCAAAAGACTGTTACATGCAGAGATAATAGGTCTGCCCGGCGGTTGTTCATAGTTTTTATGGACCTTGGGGATGAAATAAATCACTGGAGTGACAGGATGTTCATTTTTCAGGAATTTGTACTCCTCCATGGTCAACAAACCTTTACTTCGCCAGGCAGAAAGTTTAGAATATATGCCATTCTTTGCTGCAGTAGCATCCTGCATTGTTATACGTTTGTAGCAGTCTTTATCATTAAGTTGCTTGTGAGCTTCTTCCAAATACATTTTTCGTGGCCACAAGACCACATTACCCCCCTTGTCTGATTGTCTTACGACCAAATGTTTGTTTGCCTTCAATTTCTTTATCAGCTTATGATATTCACTGTCTTTGTAATTGTACCGTTTAGTGGAGTGTGAGATCTTGATTTGTAACTCCTTCAGTTGGGAATTCACACGCTCATGGAAAATATCAACATTGTCCTTGACCATGAGGGGACAGTACTTCGATTTTGGTTTAAATGGAGTCTGACAAATTCTAGGAAGGGGCTCACCTCCCAGTGCAGTTTGACTGTCCGTTAAAATTGATTGATCTTCTTCTTGGATTGACAACAACTCTTGTGTTAATGCTGCTCCTAAGACCACAGTTTCATTAGACCTCAGATCGACTGTGAAGTCTGAAATCGACCCTTGAGTGCCCAAATTGTTGTTGAGGGCACCCAACGTACGCGTAGCAAAGTGTTTGCGTAATTTTAGTTTGTGTGTGTATTTGTAACCTTTGTTTTTTCCCATGAACAATAAAAGTATATGTACATATATATATATATATATATATATATATATATATATATATATATATATATATATATAATATATATATATGACCAAGGCCTGTGAGTGGGAATTTCAATGGTTTTATGTCAGTAAAATTTCCAGCTAACTATAACTGGTGTGAAACCTATGGTTTTTACAGTGAATTTAATAGGTTTTTTAAATGCTAATTCCTAACTATAACTGGTGTGAAACCTATGGTTTTTTTCAGTGAATTTCAAAGGTTTTTTAAATGCTAATTCCTAACTATAACTGGTGTGAAACCTTTGTTTTTTCAGTGAATTTCATAGGTTTTTAATAGCAATTTTCTATATCTATGAAATGTAATATTTTTTATAATGAATCCTATAATGAATATTTATGTAATACTATTTTTTTTATGTATATTGTTCATGGTTTTTTTTTGTTTTTTTTTGCCCTGGAGCGCTCCCGGTGCGCGTCCCGGTGAGCGCACCGGAAAGCGCAGTCTTGTGGCGCGCCCCAGGGCGCGTAGAGGTGAGCGTCCCATTAGCGCTTTTTCCGCGAACGAAAACATCATTGTGACGTATCGTGTAACCGCGTCCGCGTGATACGCACGGCGTAAACGCACCCGGAAGCACTCAAGCGAATACGATCGCGCAACGTAAGCATCCGACGCGCTTACGCGACACGCCCCTGGGGGCGCCCCGGGGCATGCCCGGGGGAGCGTAGCGTAACCGCGTTGGGTCATGTGACCTAAAAATAACACTTTTTATTGGTGCAGCACAGTTTTCGTTTCCAAATGATGAAAGCCCCGGTCATGTGACCTGAAATTAACACTTTTCGTTGGTTCAGGACAGTTTTTTTTCCTAATGATGAAAGCCCCCACCTTTTTTCCTCATTCTCACTTTGTACTTTGAGTGAAGAAGACCTGTTGAAAGACCTCTGTGTACTTTTTTGGACTGAAAAATTGGCTTCAGTAGCAGCAGCAGCAGGAGTATCTCAGCCACCACCACCACCACCACCAAGAGGACCACCACAACACCACACTGGTCGAGATGAAGAAGAGGAGGAGGAAGAGGAGGGGAGGAGGACATTCCTGCCAGAAGACAATACCCCATATAGGCCAAAGCCACACATTGTATGGGAGTTTTTTCCATCCCAAGTGGCCAAAAAAAGGTGAATGCGCCAAAGGTGACTTGCCTAATCTGTAACATGGAACTTTCAAGGGGGATCCCTAACAAAAAATACTCATTTGGCAATAACACCATGATTAGCCACATGCAGCGCAAGCATCCCAACAACTATGCTGCGGCAGAGGTGAGAGAACTGGCCAGTAACCCTCCCCGATCTTCACCCAGCACCTCAAAAAGAAAGCAACCCACTCCATCGGGACCAGAGACAAGAGAGATGGTCCCAAACATTCAACACCAGTTTGGGAAATACAAGATCACTTGTATTTTTTGTGGAAAACCATCACCTATGGTGAGCAAAGCATAAAGTTCATCAACCGTGCTGGTGACAACCACAATGCCCCAAAAATCCATAATTTTTTCCAGTTTTTTTTTTGCTCCAGTTGAGCCATTTTCAATTCCTTGTTTTTTGTTTCTCCCAATAAAAATAACACAAAGAAATATAAAATAGTTCATAAAAGCCAAAAAAGTACAAAATGTAAAAAAAAAAAAAAAAAAATATAAAACAACAAAAAGAAGAAAAAAAACAGTTCTTTTCAGAACTACCTCCAATTTATAAAAAAAAGGCTACATTTTAAAAAAACTCTGTCATTCTTTTTCCCCCATAGTACGCTCCCCGGTTCGCTCCCCGGTGCGCGTACCGGGCGCTCCCCCCGGGCAAATAAAAAAAAAATAATAATTTGCCCCGCGGGGCCCTTTTATAGACCCCACATCAAACCTAGGGAGTCAGGGGGTGTCTATCCTGCCCCCTTTTGGTCATTCCCCTCTTTGTTTTTGCCACCTCTTGTGTCTCGATCCTACCGAGACACAAGATGGCGGCCGCTCTGGACTGTTTGGAATGTTTACAGACACCTGAGAGCCAATCAGCTTTCCGCGCGCAAATTCGCGTAGCGCGCTGGTTCGCACCCCGGTGCGCGTACAGGGGCGTGCTTATAGATATATATATATTTTTAACCTAAATTACTCAAAATCCACTGGAGCACATATCTTGAGACATAGCAAAGGCACATCAGGCTACCAGTCCCTACAATTTTGCCAAGTTTTGTGGAAATCCATACAGCCGTTCGGGCTAAAAGTGAGGTCGACCGCCCTATGGAAATAAACGTTTTAACATCTTGAAAAGAAAAACGAAAATGGATTTATTAAGATCCTGAACAGTACTATGAATACCAGTGCAGTGTACCATGGGGATTGTATTTTTCCAACAGCAAGTCATGTGACCTTAGATCATTAAAGCACGCACGTAAAATTTACACGTGCACGCACCAGAGATGCACACAAGTGGTTTACCTCGGATCTTAAAAATCTAAAACTCGAGGTACGCCAAAAAGAGAGGAAATGGAGAGCAAAATATAAGCCTCAAGATAAGGAGGAATATATTACGGCTCGTAGGAAATATGTGAAGCTTATTTTACAGAGTAAAATTAACTACTTTTCTGGAAAAATTTTAAACTCCCAAAATAAAACAAAAGATACTTTTAATATTGTAAATGACCTGTGTAACAGCGATAGAACTGTGGTTCCTCTGTCGACCTCACAGGAGCTCTGTGACTCCCTAAACGATTTCTTCATAGAGAAAATCACCACTATTAAAAAGAATATCCAAGGTCTCCCGGGTGGGGAACCTATTGAAGATATCTATTTTAACTCAGCCACGCTAGATACACTACCTCTTATCGATGAGAAGACCCTGTCAGAACTTCTTTTACGTGTTAAATCAGGCTCGCCTTTTGACAGTTGCCCCCCCCACATTTTAAAGGAAGTGTGCCTAGCTATTCCATCGGCAATTCTTCCCCTTCTGAATGAATCACTCAATCAGGGCAAAGTCCCTGATGGGTTTAAAAATGCCACCGTGATTCCACTATTAAAAAAACCAGGAGCTGATCCCTTAATTTTAGTCAATTACAGACCTATTTCCCTTCTCCCTTTCTTTTCTAAACTTCTGGAGGCACATGTCTCCAGATGTCTATCCAACTTTATTGAAAGTTCTGAATACTTGGAACCAAACCAAGCGGGATTCCGGCCATGTCATTCATCGGAAACTGTCATTCTGGCTGTTCAAGACACACTAAGATCTAATGCTGACAAAGGCATCCATCAGGCTTTGGTGCTCCTTGATTTGTCGGCCGCGTTCGACACAGTTGACTATAACATCTTGATCAACCGTGTCGAGCAGGCCGGCCTCAGGGGCCCCGCTGTGAATTAGATTGCCTCTTTTATCACAAATCGCACACAATCTGTGCGTTTGGGATCTTTTACAGCCTCCAAGATGTCATCGACTTGTGGTGTTCCCCAAGGTTCGTCACTTTCCCCTTTATTATTTAACCTTTACCTCCGCCCACTGATCTATTCTTTAAAAAATTACAAAATAACCTTATTTAATTACGCTGACGATCTTCAGCTAATTATTCCTCTAAATTCCCCAAATTCTGCCACCGAATGCTCAGCCGTAATGTCACATATGCAAAACTGGATGACCTTAAACCATCTTAAACTGAACCCAGGCAAGACAGAATTGATTTTGCCTGGGGAAAGTGGACTGAGCTGGGGGCAACTGTGCTGGCCAACAGACATGGGATCCCCCCCTACAAAGACCCAATCGGTAAAAAGCCTGGGGATTACACTCAATGAGGACTTATCCCTCAAAGGACAGGTGGGAACGGTGGTCTCCGCTAGTTTTTTTCAACTTAGGAAGATCAGGAAAATTGCCCATCTCCTAACACACTCTGCACTTATTCAAGTGGTGATTGCCCTCGTTCTCTCCCGGTTAGATTTTTCAAACAGCCTATATTTGGGTCTCCCGGTGGGACTATTAAAACGTTTACAGGTGGTCCAAAATCAGGCGGCAAGACTGATTTGGAAACAACCAAAGTGACAATCAATCAGAGCTGGGTTGGAAAAACTTCACTGGCTGCCAGTGGCCCAGCGAATTGCCTTTAAAACAGGATGTATCACCTTTAGGGCGCTCCATGACAATGGCCCTAGATTTATTAGGCAATCTATCACTAACTATACACCTTCGCGCAACCTACGCTCTAAACACCTATTTCTTGCAAATGTCTCCTCATTCAAGAAAAAACGCCAGGGTGGCAGCTGCTTTCACCATCTGGCTGCCTCCTTTTGGAATGCTCTTCCCCTCTCGATCAGACAGAGCAATGACTTACAGACGTTTCGAAAATCTTTAAAAACGTGGCTGTTCCAACAGGCTTATGCTTAAGAGTGGTGTTGATTGTCTTGACTCTATAGCGCCAAGAAACCCAAGGGTGTATGTGCGCTCAAGAAATGGTTATTAACATAACATAACATAGCGTATGCATTTAGCGAGCTAATGAACCCCACCTGTGATCAAGGCTGAAGTAATGCCCAAACGCCTAGGGACATGGGGGAATCCTTAGCGCTGCTATGCTGGTGAATAAATGCCTGCCACTCCAGTATTGGGCCTCTTTGTGGTGTGTTGGTGGATATTTGACGGGCTGCTCCGTGCCCATTGTCAGAGGCCGCCCTGTAGGGTCGGGGGCTCCATGGCTCGGAGGCTTGTTTGGAATTAATTACTGGAGCATGACCCACTCGCCACTGTAAGCCAATTGAGGAAATGCTATTTTAGTGAAAGTATGGTGGCTGAAGGAAAGGATTCGTACTGAGGGAATCTTCACTACGATCATGCTGGAGTCAGGGCATTTGCACCAGATGCACATGGAATATCAGCACCATGCGAAGATTTTTCAACACATGCCGGCGTGAATAAAGAACATTAAATGTGACATGGATGCATGCAAAAATAAACGTTTTAACATCTTGAAAAGAAAAATGAAAATGGATTTATTAAGATCCTGAACAGTACTATGAATGCCAGTGCAGTGCACCATGTGGATTGTATTTTTCCAACAGCAAGTCATGTGACCTTAGATGTTTAAAGCATATATATATATATTTATATATATATATATATATATATATATATATATATATATATATATATATATATATATATATATATATATATATATATATATATATATATATATATATATATATGTACACGTACATATATCTTCCACACAAAATCCTTGCATTTAGAAGTCCAGACAACAGTGCTGTGCATCCAGTTGAGGAGCCCGTATAATTCACAAACCACTACCCTCTACAAGCACAAAACAGAGACAAGCACTCCAGTGTTGCAATTAAACATAATCTTCTTTATTTCAGCATCATATAGTTGACAAATGACACAGTGTAGATAAATAAAACCATCTGATGCCTTGGTCACACAAAAGGAACGCCGAAACCCGTTGGGTGGTGTGGTTTGCGGCATGGTTCCGTTTGTCTACTATACGAATGATGAAATAAAGAAGATTGTGTTTCAGTGCAACCCAGAAGTGCACTTGTCTGTATTGTACTATTGTACTTGTAGAGAGAAGTGGTGTGTGTGTGTTTACCTACTGGCGGTCGCCAGTAGGTAGTTATAGTTAGGACCTAGTTTCCATAGGGAATCCAAAATATTCTATTTGGAATAACTTTGGCGCCGGTGGACGAATCTTCGCAAATTTCTCCAAGAAAATGGCCTGCTCAGTTCCGCTCCTTCCCTGAAAGTTTGGGGGTGATTCGTGAAGTAGGGGCTGAGAAAAAAGGGGGGTTCCAAAACTTGTTTTCTCCCTGCAATTTTCCATAGGGACCTTTAGCCAAGGCTACAGCCCGAACAGCTGAACGGAATTACACAAAATTTGGCAGAGAGGTACAGTTCTGTTGCAGATTGTGCTTTTTGTTAAATGGTGTAAATCCGTTCAGTAATTTCTGAGAAAATTGCAAGTAAAATCATAACGATATCTAGAGACAGAGATCAGCACGCGTACTGAAATCTGTTCAATTACGAGCGCGAGCTGCATGCTGATTGGCTGTGAACTGTCTGTCAACACTCGAAACCAGAAAGTGTTGGCGGCCATCTTGTGCCTTGCTAGAACCGAGTCACAAAAAAACAGTAAAACAAAAATGAGGAATAAGGGAAGGGGGTAGGCTAGAGACATTCTGACCCTCTAGGCTTGCTCAGGGGGTCGTACATGGATGTTTAGGCTCTATTTTTTAATTTTATTTTTAAAGAAAAATCGCGGCGCACGTGTATGGAAATACGTACAATTACGAGCAGGAGCTGCATGCTGATTGGCTGTCAGTTCTCTAAACCAGGAACTGTTGGCCGTCATGTTGTTTGTCGGGGGAGGAGAGTCACAAGAAAACAGTAAAACAAAGTTGAGAAATAAGGAAACGGGGCAGGGAGGACAGATTCTGAGACTATAGTTTTAGTCACAGGGTGGTACATGGACGTTTAGGCTCAAATTTTTTTTTAAATAAAAAATGGCAGGGTACTCGTGCAGTACTTGTACATGGTGGAAAAGGTGAAAAAAAAGTAGAAGTCAGTTTTATTCATTAGGTCCCGGGGGGGGGGGGGGCAAATTACGGGGGCAATGTTTCTGCATTATGGGGGCATGTAAGGTGCCCCGAGCACTGGGGAACGGCAATCCTCTGGTTTATTTTGAAGTATGCAGGGGGTTACGGTCCTACTCCCCGCAGTCTCCGTTAGCTGCAACCCTCAGGTCTTTTTTAAAAAAAAATATGGTTTGAGCTCTCTCTCTTTCGCTCCCCGTACACGTCACAGGGAACGCCAGATTTCTGGGGCAGTGATATGTAAAATGACCTTCCAGCTCCGGGAACCTGAATTGTCTGGAGTTTCTCTGGCCAAACGAGCGCTGGGAAGGCTAAAATCGGCAAGTTTGTAACGCCATTCTCCTCGCCCGGAGCAGGAAACGCCCACTCCGAGGCCACGCCCCCTTCTCAGACAGTACTTAAAGCGCGCTGACCCGATAGTGCGCTGATAACGCTTTCCTCCTGAGGCACAGCCGGGAGTCATTGTGTATGCATTTCCTGATTGTTTATTTTAACTTAAAAAATTGAATTTTAAACGCACTCACCCCTGTTACCTGTCACACGACTGCTGTGTGCAGGCTCCTGTCCCTCTGGCCAAACGAGCGCTGGGAAGGCTAAAATCGGCAAGTTTGTAACGCCATTCTCCTCACCCGGAGCAGGACATGCCCCTCTAGGATTCCCAGCCTATAAAGATGTGCATGTACAGGAAGCGCAGCGGACGAGCGCAGCGGGCGTGACGATTGCGTGCCGAAGGCGCGCATAAGGCAAGCTCGTCTGCGCTCGTCCGCGCCGAGTCCGGGCCCTGGGCCACCCCTCCTGCATCCCAGCCATCAATGCGCAGATGCTACACCCCGGCAACCCTCCATAGATTAAGACCCTCCGCCAACACTTGCACTTGGCATACCCTTCAAGCCGTGGACCTACCGCTAACATGCCCCACTTGCTCCGCACCTCTGAAACCTAAACCTTGTTCGACGCCCACACATGAATTCTACATGTTCCTACTAAACTGTCGCTCACTGCCCAAGCATAGCGCCGAAATGGCCCTGCTGATAGAGGAATATACCCCAGACATATTGTTCCTTACGGAAACCTGGCTCACTACTGATTCCGACCCTGCGATAGTAGAGGCCCTCCCTACTGGCTTCAAATCACACGGCAAGACCGGCCTAAAGGAAGAGGAGGAGGCCTGGCTATTATCCATAAGGAACAATATCACTGCCGAGTCTCCTCTGAGACCATCTTGGACTGCGAGAGCATTGGTTTTAATATCGACCTCTCACCCAATAGCTGCTTTTCGGGCACCCTTATCTACCGCCCGCCCGGCCCCCCGAAGCAGTTCCATGAAACACTGCCATCTAGTGTGGCCAATAGAGCCAGTACCTCCTCTAACTTCACAGTGCTAGGTGACCTGAATGACCCCTCTGACCATACAGCTGCCATCTTACTAGAGGATCTAGCAGCTCTACAACTCACCCAACGTGTCACCTCCCCTACTCATGCAAAAGGCCACTTACTGGACCCAATTTTTACTAAATGTCCTGACATCACAGTGGACCCAGGCATTCCCCTGCCCTGGACAGACCACCTTCTGATCCCCTTCAAGTGGACCTCGCTTAAAATCCCAACTCCTGCCCCCACCACTAGGCTCAGGCGAGCCTGGTCGCACCTCGAGGTTGACAACTGGTGCATTAAACTTGCCAGCTCACAACCAGAGATACAGGAGGATCCTGCCCTAGCAAATCAGGCTTATATCAACTGGATCACTCACACTCTTGACACCGCTCTCCCAATGAGCAAGACTGTACTGAAGCGGCCCCACAAAACTGCCCCCTGGTATACGCAGTCTCTTAGGGACAAAAAGCGTCTCTGTAGAAGGGCGGAAAGACGCTGGCGTCTAGATAACTCAGCAGACAACAAAACCCGCTACCGGGAAACTATTAGCGAGTATAAACCCCAAATAAAAGCAGCTCAGTCCACGTACTTCGCCGACAAAATTTTGAAGGCCAAATCTAAACCCAGAGAGATCTTTCAGATCATTAAAAAGTTAACAAACCCATCCCCCGCGGTGCATGTCGAGAAATCTGTCACTCAGTGCAATAACATTGCCGAGTTCTTTTATCAGAAAATTAACAAGATTTACTCAGCGTTTCCTTCCCCAAACATCAACTCATCTAACCAACCTAATATCTCCCCAGCCCGTCACATCCCTCCGCTCGACACAGCTTAACCCATTTTCCCCCACTGAATCTTTCCACCCTTGAATCACTAGCTCTCAGTGTCAAATCAGGTTCGCCGGATGACCCTGCCCCTCCTGACATCTTAATGGCAGCATCCCGGATCACCCTGCCCGTCATCAGGGAGGTACTAAACACTTCCATCTCCTCCAGCACTCTACCAACTGCCTGGAAACAAGCCATGGTTAGGTCGTTAATCAAGAAACCCAATTTGGACCCGTCTGACTTGGCTAACTATCGCCCCATCTCTCTGCTCCCTTGGGTGAGCAAGGTTCTTGAGAAATATATCAACCAACAGCTAGTGAACTTTCTAGAAGATCATCACATACTAGATCCTACTCAGACGGGTTTCAGACCAAAGCACGGGACTGAGACCGCTCTCCTCATGGTCACGGAGGAAACGAGAAAAATCCTGGATCAAGGAGGATCAGTGGCAGTGATCCTCCTTGATCTAAGTGCGGCATTTGACACGGTCAGTCATGACACCTTACTGAACCGCCTGTCCTGTGTGGGGATTTAGGATAAAGCCTGGGCATGGTTTAAATCTTTCCTGGAGAACAGATCCTTTAGGGTTTTTGATGGCGAATCCGTGTCCTCCAGCAGACCTTTAAAGTGTGGTGTTCCTCATGGCTCCTCTCTAAGCCCCGCACTTTTCAATCTATATATGAGACCGCTGGCCAATGTCGTCCGCCCATTTGGAGTCAAGATCATCTCATATGCGGACAACACACAGCTGGCGGTCTCACTGGCGCAGGAGGCAAACCGAATTGCGCCAGGCGGGCTTAGAGAATGCCTGGAGGAAGTGAGGAACTGGATGTCGTCATCATCCCTGAAGTTGAACGGGGACAAAACTGAGCTGATGCTCCTAGGACCCTCAGATCCGGCCCATCTTCCCTCTCTATGGCCCCCATGTCTAGGTCCCCCCCCAACTCCTAAAAATAACATCAAAAGCCTCGGAGTGTGGCTGGACAGTTCCCTATCCTTCAATGTCCAAGCCACAAAACTTTCAGCCACCTGTTTTGGCATCATGAGAGTGCTAAATAAAATATTTACCCTCCTTCCCATGGAAGCCAAACAGGCAGCCATTCAAGGTCTCATTCATTCACGCCTTGATTTTAATAACGTACTCTACCTTGGCGCCCCAGAATACACCCTACGTAGGCTGCAGATTGTACAGAACTGCGCAGCACGCCTTCTGCTCAAAATCCCCCGTAGACACTCTGTGAGGGCCGGACTGACTAGCCTTCACTGGCTACCATTCGGCAGAGAGTTTTGTTTAAGGCGCTATGTATAGCCCATCAAGCCTTCTGGGACATGGGACCCATCATCACCCGTGACCTGGTTACTCACTACACCCCAAACCGAAGTCTTCGTTCCAGCCAGACCCTCTTGGCAGTGGTTCCAAGAATAAAAAGATCTAGAGCTGGCGGAAGGACGTTTACATACAACGCGTCCAAGACTTGGAACACTCTGCCACTCCATCTCAGAGCCATCCTGAACCTCTCTGTGTTCCGCAAGCAATTAAAGACCTTTTTATTCGCATCCGCCTACTAACTGCCTGTCCCTCCCTCTGTTTATCAGTAGGTCATGGTTATCCTAGCGCTTGGACGCCTCAGGGCAACAATTCGCGCTCTATAAATCTGCAAGTTTACAAGTTTATTTATTTTGTGAGGGTGGGCTTGATAATACGTCCTTGTAAATTCCCATAGAAGCCTATGTTCTGGTGTTAACATGGGCTTCTCTGGGAAATAACAAGGCAGTATTATGAAGCTCATTATTGGCGCTTTATCAGCTGTTTCCTGACAATAAAACGGCGATAATTTTAACACCGATCCTTGATAATATGCACCTAAGTTTACTGGTCAAAGAAAAGAGCAATGGGCCATATTATCAACAAAAGGCGATACATTATTGTCGCGTTGGCAGGAAACTGTGAACTTGTGAATAACCATAGCAGCCTAGGTTAACATCAGAACTTGGCCTGCTGTGGAAATTTACAAAGGCCTATGTTTTTTTTAATGTTGGGAGGGTGGGCTTGGTATTACGTCCTTGTTAATTGCCATAGAAGCCTATGTTTTGGTGTTAACATGGGCTTCTATGGGAAATAACAAGGCCGTATTATCATGGTCATTATCGCCGTTTTATCTGCAGTTTCTTGCCAATAAAACGGCGATAATTGCAACATCGGTCTTTTGAGCTCTCTCTCTCTCTCTCCCCATACACGTCGCGGGGAACGCCACATTTCTGGGGCAGTGATATGTAAAATGACCTTCCAGCTCCGGGTACCTGCATTGTCTGGAGTTTTTTATTAATGTTTGGAGGGTGGGCTTGATAATTCGTCCTTGTAAATTCCCTTAGAAGCCTATGTTCTGGTGTTAACATGGGCCTCTACGGGAAATAACAAGGCCGTATTATGAAGCTCATAATGGCCGTTTTATCGGCAGTTTCCTGCCAATAAAATGGCGATAATTTTAACACCGGTCCTTGATTATATGCACCTAAGTTTACTGGTAAAAAAAAGAGAAATGGGCCATATTATCAACAAAAGGCGATACATTATCGTCGTTTTTATAAGCAGGAAACTGCCGATAAAGAGGCGATAATGGGCTTGATAACATGCCCTAGTGAATAACCATAGAAGCCCAGGTTAAGATCAGAACTTGAGCTGCTATGGGAATTTAGAAGGGCATATTGTTTTTTAATAATGTTGGGAGGGTGGGCTTGATATTACGTCCTTCTTAATTGCCATTGAAGTCTATGTTCTGGTGTTAACATGGGCTTCTATGGGAAATAACAAGGCCGCATTATGATGGTAATTATCGCCGTTTTATCTGCAGTTTCTTGCCAATAAAACAGAGAGAATTGTAACACCGGTCTTTGATAATATACACCTAAGTTTACTGGTCAAAAAAAGAGCAATGAATCATATTATCCACAAAAGGCGATACATTATCATTGTTTTTATCAGCAGAAAACTGCCGATAAAGCAGCGATAATGGGCTTGATAATATGGCCTTGTGAATAACCATAGGAGCCCAGGTTAATACCAGAACCTGGGCTGCTATGGGACGTTACAAGGGCCTATTATCAAGCTTATTATCGCCACTTTATCAGCAGTTTCCCTTCGATAAAAGCGTCGATAATGTATCGCCTTTTGTGGATAATATGACTCATTGCTCTTTTTTTGACCAGTAAACTTAGGTGCATACTATCAAAGACCGGTGTTATAATTTTCATTTCTATGATAGTATGTAAAGCTTCCTTTTTTTTTTGGTGTAGCAGTTGTACTCTCTTCTCATGCTCAGTGTCGTTTCGAAGCCCATGTTTTCTTTTTCTTCAAGTTCAACAAGCAAACCTTTCTTTGTATCAGTTAGTAAATCTGTCGCTTTCTTTTCCCGGTTCGTGTGTGTCATCCGCTGCTGTACTTTTGTACAGTATTAATAGTCATATTTTTTATATATTTATTTGAAAGGTAGTGCTGAGGCGCCAAACGTTGATTACATACTCCGTCCATCACCATTTTCCTAGTTTCTCGCCATTGTTTTTATTATATCTGTAATTTAGAACTCAGTAGTTTTCAATCCTAGTCTTGAATATCTTGCTATAGTATTTCAACATTATTTTTATTGTGGGCCGTCATACCCCTCCCCCACAAAATAAAAGAAGTATGTAGTTTAAAAAAAACTAAACTTTTATTAAACAATAAATATAAACGAAACTCAATTATAACTATATTAAAACTGGAAAAATAACTTAAACAATGTTATAACGAAATTGTGAAATGGATTCCGAAAGGTGTCCGATTGGTAATCTGCAAAAGAAAAAAGAAAATTAGAGTTTAGAATTATGTAGATTTGAGTAAATGAGCTGAAGCATTACGGGGCATATTATCAAGAACGGCGATAAAATTATCGCTGTTTCAGCGGCAGAAAACTACAGCTAAAGCGGCGATAATGGGCTTGATTATATGCTGTTGTGAATTCCCATAGCAGTGCAGGTCCTGGTGTTAACCTGGGCTACTATGGGAATTTACAAGGGCATATTATCAAGCCCATTATCGCCGCTTAGCGGCAGTTTCTTGTCGCTGAAACGGCGATAATTTTATCTCTGTTCTTGATACTATGACCCTACAAATTTTGGTAACTCTAAGGTTTTACGTGTGCAGTGTGACTCGTACATTCCAGTTCTGTTATAGTGCTGCGTTCAAGTGGTGTCTATATGGAAGTGCCTAGTGCGTTACTGACGCCCGTTATGGTGACTTATTTCTAATGCATTCCTGTGAAGGCTTTGTAGATCTAGGCCTCTGTGCTTACCGTTGTATAAACTTTGCGGGTAAACATTTCAGGCAGTTGGTGTCACAACTTATGCTGAACAATTCTTCTACACGTCTACACATCGAAGACAGCAGTGTCTAAGTTTAAGAGAGAAAGAGAAATGATGTCAAAGAGAGTGAGAGAGAAAGAGAGAGAAAACAACATTAAAACTGTGTCTAGAATTGAGATTTTTTCCTTGCGTCACTTTAGTCATGTTAAAAGTGACTCAAAAGTGGCGTAATGAGGTTGTGGATCCGTTTGTCAGACTGTTGTAACCTATCTGTTGTCAATGCTCGGCGGTAATTATAGATAAAACCCATTATAGCCACTTTAGCATCAGTTTGCTTCTGATAAAGTGGCGATAATTTTGGCACCAATGCTTGATAATATGGCGCTCTCTCATTTCACAAATAAATCTAACACTACAGTTTTACGAGTGCAGTGTACCTTGTACATTTTACTTGTTATAGTGCCGCGTTCAAGTGGTGTCTATATGGAAGTGCCTACTGTGTTACTAACGCCTGTTATGCCGAATTATTTCTAATGCATTCCTATAAAGGATTTGTAGATCTAGGCCTCTGTGCTTACAGTTGTATAAACCTTGCGGCAAAACACATACGGAAGTAGACTGCACAACTTCACTTCAACAATTCATCTACACGCCCAAGCAGACAGCAGTGTCTACGTTTAAGAATGAAAGAGAAATGATGTCACAGAGAGTGAGAGAGAGAGAAAACATTAAAACTCTGGGCCATAATATCAAGCCTGGGCTACAAAATTATCGCCACTTTATCAGCAGGAAAGTGTCGCTAAACTGGCGATAATGGGTTTGATAATATGCTCTAGGGAATTTCAATCGAAGCTCATGTCTGATGTCCTTCACATATATATATATATATATATATATATATCAGTGCTCCAAGTTCGCCCTCGCTGGCGAGAGCGCACACCGGGCTCAGCAATACCCTCTAGATTCCGCAGCGGACAGACAGCAGCCTGACGCGTTTCGCCGACATGGCTTCTTCAAAGGCTGTTCCCTTCAGAGTCTCGGCAATGTTAACAGGGCTTCATAAGTGAATCTGCCGCCTGCTGATAGGCTGTGCTTGAAAAGCCACTCCCAGCAGTCTCCCACAGGATTGTGGTCAATGAAGTCCTGTATCATTTTCCCTGGATGGGTGCCGCTCCGCCGAAGTTCACCAATGCACGCCCTGGATAGGCTCTGCGCGCTGCGGGGTCTTGATTCCGGTGCTGTTCCCTTCAAGCACAACCAGGCAAGATACCCAGTATACGACCTGCTGTTATGCATGCAGTGGTGCGCCCTCCGTGGCAGGGGATGCCACGTGTAAATCAATGCTCCAAGTTCGCCCTCGCTGGCGAGAGCGCACACCGTGGTCAGCAATACCCTCTAGATTCTGCAGCGGACAGACAGCAGCCTGACGCGTTTCGCCAACATGGCTTCTTCAAAGGCTGTTCCCTTCAGAGTCTCGGCAATGTTAACAGGGCTTCATAAGTGAATCTGCCGCCTGCTGATAGGCTGTGCTTGAAAAGCCACTCCCAGCAGTCTCCCACAGGATTGTGGTCAATGAAGTCCTGTATCATTTTCCCTGGATGGGTGTCGCTCCGCCGAAGTTCACCAATGCACGCCCTGGATGGGCTCTGCTCGCTGCGGGGTCTTGATTCCGGTGCTGTTCCCTTCAAGCACAACCAGGCAAGATACCCAGTATACGACCTGCTGTTATACACGCAGTGGTGCGCCCTCCGTGGCAGGGGATGCCACGTGTAAATCAATGCTCCAAGTTCGCCCTCACTGGCGAGAGCGCACACCGGGGTCAGCAATACCCTCTAGATTCAGCAGCGGACAGACAGCAGCCTGACCCGTTTCGCCGGCATGGCTTCTTCAAAGGCTGTTCCCTTCAGAGTCTCGGAAATGTTAACAGGGCTTCATAAGTGAATCTGCCGCCTGCTGATAGGCTGTGCTTGAAAAGCCACTCCCAGCAGTCTCCCACAGGATTGTGGTCAATGAAGTCCTGTATCATTTTCCCTGGATGGGTGCCGCTCCGCCGAAGTTCACCAATGCACGCCCTGGATGGTCTCTGCGCGCTGCGGGGTCTTGATTCCCGTGCTGTTCCCTTCAAGCACAACCAGGCAAGATACCCAGTATACGACCTGCTGTTATACACGCAGTGGTGCGCCCTCCGTGGCAGGGGATGCCACGTGTAAAGCAATGCTCCAAGTTCGCCCTCGCTGGCGAGAGCGCACACCGGGGTCAGCAATACCCTCTAGATTCCGCAGCGGACAGACAGCAGCCTGACGCGTTTCGCCGACATGGCTTCTTCAAAGGCTGTTCCCTTCAGAGTCTCGGCAATGTTAACAGGGCTTCATAAGTGAATCTGCCGCCTGCTGATAGGCTGTGCTTGAAAAGCCACTCCCAGCAGTCTCCCACAGGATTGTGGTCAATGAAGTCCTGTATCATTTTCCCTGGATGGGTGCCGCTCCGCCGAAGTTCACCAATGCACGCCCTGGATGGTCCCTGCGCGCTGCGGGGTCTTGATTCCGGTGCTGTTCCCTTCAAGCACAACCAGGCAAGATACCCAGTATACGACCTGCTGTTATACACGCAGTGGTGCGCCCTCCGTGGCAGGGGATGCCACGTGTAAATCAATGCTCCAAGTTCGCCCTCGCTGGCGAGAGCGCACACCGGGGTCAGCAATACCCTCTAGATTCCGCAGCGGACAGACAGCAGCCTGACGCGTTTCGCCGACATGGCTTCTTCAATGGCTGTTCCCTTCAGAGTCTCGGCAATGTTAACAGGGCTTCATAAGTGAATCTGCCGCCTGCTGATAGGCTGTGCTTGAAAAGCCACTCCCAGCAGTCTCCCACAGGATTGTGGTCAATGAAGTCCTGTATCATTTTCCCTGGATGGGTGCCGCTCCGCCGAAGTTCACCAATGCACGGCCTGGATGGGCTCTGCGCGCTGCGGGGTCTTGATTCCGGTGCTGTTCCCTTCAAGCACAACCAGGCAAGATACCCAGTATACAACCTGCTGTTATACACGCAGTGGTGCGCCCTCCGTGGCAGGGGATGCCACGTGTAAATCAATGCTCCAAGTTCGCCCTCGCTGGCGAGAGCGCACACCGGGGTCAGCAATACCCTCTAGATTCCGCAGCGGACAGACAGCAGCCTGACGCGTTTCGCCGACATGGCTTCTTCAAAGGCTGTTCCCTTCAGAGTCTCGGCAATGTTAACAGGGCTTCATAAGTGAATCTGCCGCCTGCTGATAGGCTGTGCTTGAAAAGCCACTCCCAGTAGTCTCCCACAGGATTGTGGTCAATGAAGTCCTGTATCATTTTCCCTGGATGGGTGTCGCTCCGCCGAAGTTCACCAATGCACGCCCTGGATGGGCTCTGCTCGCTGCGGGGTCTTGATTCCGGTGCTGTTCCCTTCAAGCACAACCAGGCAAGATACCCAGTATACGACCTGCTGTTATACACGCAGTGGTGCGCCCTCCGTGGCAGGGGATGCCACGTGTAAATCAATGCTCCAAGTTCGCCCTCGCTGGCGAGAGCGCACACCGGGGTCAGCAATACCCTCTAGATTCCGCAGCGGACAGACAGCAGCCTGACGCATTTCGCCGACATGGCTTCTTCAAAGGCTGTTCCCTTCAGAGTCTCAGCAATGTTAACAGGGCTTCATAAGTGAATCTGCCGCCTGCTGATAGGCTTTGCTTGAAAAGCCACTCCCAGCAGTCTCCCACAGGATTGTGGTCAATGAAGTCCTGTATCATTTTCCCTGGATGGGTGCCGCTCCGCCGAAGTTCACCAATGCACGCCCTGGATGGGCTCTGCGCACTGCGGGGTCTTGATTCCGGTGCTGTTCCCTTCAAGCACAACCAGGCAAGATACCCAGTATACGACCTGCTGTTATACACGCAGTGGTGCGCCCTCCGTGGCAGGGGATGCCACGTGTAAATCAATGCTCCAAGTTCGCCCTCGCTGGCGAGAGCGCACACCGGGGTCAGCAATACCCTCTAGATTCCGCAGCGGACAGACATCTAGAGGGTATTGCTGACCCCGGTGTGCGCTCTCGCCAGCGAGGGCGAACTTGGAGCATTGATATATATATATATATATATATATATATATATATATATATATATATATATATATATATATATATATATAAATATTTTACACAAAGGTTAAAGCTTAGTTATAGTTATAAAAACGTGTTTTGCTATACAAACCAAGTTTAAACTGCACAAACTTTGAACATTCTAAAGTTCTAGTTATAACTTTCATTCACAATTTATCCACCACCTACAAACTAATATAAGAAGCGGATCTTGTTACATGCTCTTTTCAGCTCAGTAACCAGACAACACTAACTATAACTTTCCACTCTACCATGCACTGTGTTCTCACAAATAATGATACTCCACTGTACAACACTACACGGTACGAGACTCTCCACCACTTTACTGCACAACACTGCACTTGGCAACCCTAAACTATATGACACTCTACTCCACTGAACTCCACTCTATGTCACTACACTCTACTGCACTCTATACCACTCTATGACACTCAACTCAATAACAATCTACTTCATTAACTCCAGTCAACAACACTCCAGTGTGCAACACTAAACTCTACCCTTCGACACGTCACAACACTGTACAACATTCTGCTCCACTCTACGATACTCCACTCCACAATAGGACATGCTATGCCACTCCACTGTGTAACACTTTATTTTATTGTAAGTTACGCCACTCCACTCTATTCCACTCTACAATACTTTGAGAAGTTATAAGTTTTGTTTTGAATGTTATGATTGCACATGCTATCAGTGGTATATTATGCAAGGGTATAAACAGTGCATCGAAAAGGCATGAGTTGTAGTAAATGTCGTATGTGGAGTGAGGTGACAAGATTATGTTCGAAGGTATGCAACTTTTAGTTATTTGAAGATGGTGCATGCATTTTAAATTGAAGTTATAATTATTACTTTACAATTTGAAATGTTTGTGTATTTTTAGTTTGGTTTGTAAAGAAAGAATGCATAAGATATTTCTAACTGTAAATTATCCTTAAACTTTGTTTTTTCAATATGTTATTGGTTTTTATTTTTATTACAAATGTGTTTCATCACACAGTGTGCAGTGTCGTTGATTGGAGTGACATAAAGTGAAGTGCAGTACAGTACAGTGAAGAAGAGTGTTGTAGAGTCTAGTGTCGTATAGTGGAGTACTAGTGTCGTAGAGTGGAGTATTGTAGAGTGAACTAGAGTCGAGTCAAGTAGAATACAATAGTCTAGAATAGAGTGGGGTAGAGTGGAGTAGCATACACTGGAGAGAAGTGGAATGGAGTGACATACAGTGGATAAGTATAGAGTGGAATGGCTTACAGTGGAATGACGTCAAGTGGAATAGCATATAATGGAGAAGTATATAGCTGATTGGCATACAGCGGAGTGACTTACATTGAAGAGGTGTAGAGTGGAGTTGCATACACTATAATAGCTTAGAGAGCAATGGCTTTGAGTGGAGCACACACAGCACAGCCCATGTGCTCCCACATCAAACTAACTCTGACAAGGAACTCCAACAAAAACAAACGAAGTATTCACAGATACCTGCAACATCATAATCCTGAATCCCCACTTGTAACCACTCCCTTTTGTGATTAGAATACACACAGAAGGGAGTGTTTACACATGTGAGTTGAAATGGGGATTGTCACCTGGGAGATAGCAGCTGAACACGTTTACTGTGGAGTAATGAAAAGCAGCTGGGCTGCTACACCATTAAACTCAGTTTGATGATGTTGCAGGTATATGGAAAACGTTGTTAGTTTTATTGGAGTTCATTGACAGAGTGAGTTTTATGTGGGAACACATGGGGTGAGTTGTGGCCACACTGGGTGAATATTTAGGCATGATGCACATGATGGGGGATGCACGCAGAGTTGTAAAGTACACAGGGACACACATTTTTGGGATAACATGTTTTTTACAGAACAAAGAAGATAAGAACTGGCAAATGAAAAGTTATGTTGTTTTATGCACAAAGTAAAGTTTTCACATAATGGGAGCAGAGAAGCTCAGAATATGTCGGATGTCTCATGCAGCAAAGATTTATTGTTGGCTTTTAATCATGTAATGACCCCAGAAGAAGGGTTATTGAGCCAAAAATGCATTGGGTTGATGTGAATATAACTGCCAGAAATGAACAATGTATTCCCATGGGTTTGAGAAACAGGCCTGGACAGGTATATCTCAAGCATCAGAAGCAAAGGGAAAGCATGAAGCCTTGTATTTGAATGGAAAAAGAAATCAAAAGATGTTGGATGAAAGAAATGGAAAAAAAAATGTTGAAAATGAATTACAAAATCATAAAACCGGAGTCTTTTGAGTACTTATGAACAATGCTGGGTGACTGGTAAAGGAGCACAAATGTGTTCCTCACCTAATGGATTATATTGTTGTGCTATTGGGGTGGGCATGTGCCAAGTCCGCACGCGCTTGTCAATTAATTCTTAGCACGTAGAACAAAGTTGACAAATGAAGTACAATGGAGTGCATTCTATCACGTACTTGGATATTGAACTCTGATAGTTTGCACCCAGCACAATTAGGGATTAAACAGTCAAAAATATACCATCATATGGAAGGCTGTCTGTTAACATATTATTCCCAGGAAGGAGTCGGTGTTGTTTGCTGAAAAATATTGGAGCATGTTTTTTTAAATCATCTTCCATCAATATGTGATTAGTGATATGCAAAACATTAATGCAGTTAAAGCATGGAATCTGATTAACAAAAAATGTGTACATAACTAATTTACATAGCAGTGCAATATTCGAGGGGCGCAGTAGTTCATGGGATGTGTGTTTTTATCAGTTTGTTGGATGTCGTAATATGGAATTAGGGTCACATCATGGTTGGCATACACACAGGAGAGAGTGGTTACACGAAGACAGTTGAAACGTGGAGCGTCACGTGGGCGATAGCAGTTGAGTACTTTTATGGAGCAGGCATGAAAAGCATCAGTGGCTGCAGCACCATTTAACTCAGGATTATGATGGTGCAGGTATATGTGAAACCTTTGTTTCTTTTTGTAGGAGTTCGTTGTCGGAGTGAGTTTGATGTAGGAGCACATGGTGTGTGTTGTGGCCACACCGGGTGAGGGATGTATGACGTTACAACGCATACTATTACAACGCATGCTTTTACAATGCATTTTTTACAAAGCAGGTACCTTTACAACGCATACCTTTACAACGCATACCATTACAACGCAAAATAGTAAAAGTAATGTATAAGTACCGTTACAACGAAACCACATATAACGCATACAGTTACAACGCATAAATAATGTAAAAAATATATTTTGTTTTTTGTAAATAAAACCTGGCACGGCATGCAGGGAAAATAGGGGTTTCAGGTGGGGAATTGTATTAAAATGTGGCAATAAACTGTACGTAATTTTGTGAAATAACAAGCCTTTTTTTTAAATTAATACTAGAGTATTAACATTAATACTAGAGTATTCAAATGAATACTCAGATATCGAAAAGAAGCAAAATTTAAGGATGAAGTTAAATATAATATTATTTTTAAAATTAAATATTTAGACAATAAAAACATAAGTTTTACAAATCACAAAGGAAATGCCAAACACATATCCGCCATTTTAGATACTAAGAAGTAAACATTAGTCCTACAACTCTTTTCATGAAATGAACACCAAGTGACTGAAAACAAAATGGAGAACAAAACGCTATTTCAAACATCAAATACACATTTTTAAAACCATAAATTAACTTACATGTTTTCACAGAAAAAAAGAAGGATTTTAAAAACACATTCGAACGCATCTTTTGTAAAAATTTAACATGTCACACACAAAAACCTATAAATACAAGTAAGACATTATTTTGAAATCTGTTGTTTACCCACTCCCAGAGAGACCAGTCGCCTAAAACTGACCCTCTGACCTTTTGCCACTGAGACGAGCTGAAGCCAAACAAACACTAATCGATTCAAGCATACAAGTAAGTTAACAATTAAAATAAATTGTCGAAAGCTTTTTTCATAACGAATTTACTTTTTTAAACAAAGCTCAAACATTTTTATATTTCAGATTTAAATATAAAAACCAACCAACAAATATTATCGTATACAGCTAAGGATTATATACTCACAAATGTAAGTCCATTTTTTAAAAGATTCGAATATATCTGGTAAAGCGACATTTTAATTTCTTTTTAAATGTCGTAACAGTAAATCTCATTGTCACATGCAACAGTGTTAAAAAATTACATGATATAACCCATATTTTGATAAAATGTTTTTGAGACACTTACTCATTTTTTTGTAAGTAACGTAGGTTGGTGAAAATTATATTTGTAAAAAAGAATTGAAATGTTAATCAAAATAAATTGTTTAAGCTAAATATAAATAGTAAACACATCTCTAAATTCATCTTTTCACAGAAAAATCATTTAATGTGCAGTTCCTTCAATACCAGAAAAAGAGTCTTCCTCTAAATAGGGAGCAATATTCATTATTCCTAATTTTTGAAAGGTACTTTTTATTTCTTACTTATCACAAAATGTTTTTAAAATGAATCAAGTACGTTAAACTTTACTAAATTGTTCTTTAAAAACATAGGGTTCTAAAATTTGATTTTAACATGCAACATTTTTTATAATCCGTATATAGATAAATCAATTTTGAAAATCGGAAAAATCGAACCCACTTAAGTAAACGGTTTGCCGCAGCACTCTATAAAGTAAAGACGTTTTGTACAATGACAATATACAAGCATGTTCCAGAGCACAAAATGACAGAAGTTAACAAGTTCCACAAGATGAGTAAATCTTGGCGTCTTTAATGAAGATTACAGCCAGCCGACACGTGTTTCATCGCCTTCGCGATTCATCAGGGCTGAAACAAATAAATAAGTGGCATATAGCATATTCTTTGTACACATAAATTACTATACCAGACCATGTTGTCTGGGTATTATATACATACAGTAAATGCTTCCTCCAGCAGTGAACATACAGTGATTTGTTCAAGCTTATTATTTCTAGTGCTACCACAATGCATCCGTGTCGAATAAAGTGTCTATAGTCGAAATTAAAAACAGACGTGAGTGTACGTGATAGTGGTCGTGAAGGGTTTGTGTGGGAGAAGGTAGTACCTCACTGTATGTGGTCACTGATCCCAATGACACATAGTGACAAAAACCTGAGGCGCAGCGAGAGTGTCCTGACCGTGTACGGCTCTTACATCCTTCATGCCAAACTTGTGATAGAGTGCAAAATTGTGTCATTGAGAAGACATACCTAGACGGCCGTGTCAACATCCGAAGGTCTGTATCAATGTTCAAAGAAAGAAAAAACGGAAAGATCTCATCACCAACTGTACTAAAGTGATGTCTGGGCAAGATATCGCCACAGTGAGACTCATTTAAAATTTTGCACGTGGACTCACCGCTTAGCTGGTGATAATTCCAACCCAGCCGGGCCTTCCCTAGTAGCACTAGTGTGAGTGCGTCCAGAAGCGGTGAAAGTCCTAGTATCTGTGACACAATGAAGATAAAATATGTCACTATAGATATGCAGTGTCGCCCTCGTCCATTGTTAGCTCTAAGCAGAATCTGCCTAAGCCAGAAATGTCACAGACGTTCTTTAACTCGAGTCCTGTTACTATACAAGAGTGCGCTGGAATTCTCTGTTTACTACTGTTACTAACATATGTTCATTAGTCTCTACAATTCTGTTTCATACGTAGAGTACTGTATGTAATCTCATACACGGTAATTCACTTAGACTTACATCTATTTAGACAGCATATGCGTTCAAGGACGGGCTCGGAAATCACTTGGTATTTTTCACCAAACTTTCGAAACTTCTATGGTCAGAAGTGTGCTGTTGAAAGAGAGGATTGTTTGCATCAATACTACTATGATTCGTTATCATTTAGTGATAGTACCTGTCAGAGCGTGATTGCTGTCTTACCCATATCAATTCAGTAGCAGGAAAACCTGGTGCGGTTCCCAATATGATTAGTGTCGTGAGCTATTGACAGTAAACAAAAGCGGGATTAAGGGGACTTGCTCGTTGATACTGAATACCCAAGTTATACATCCATATTGAGATTAATGGACGTATCGTTCCCGCTTACCCGTGTGCGGCATTTCCACGAAGCAACAAGTGAGTGCAGCTTTTCCCGGGCCCGGTTCCGTGTATGGACACGTGACCGCGTTTACGCCCATATAACAGCGCGTCATGAGCGCACGACGTTCCCTACAACGTGAGTGCAATTGGAGACGAAAACGGGTCGGCCATCTTAGCACGATAGTATATCGTATCTCTACATGATATATAGGGTTTATCTGTTGTCACTACGTTTACTTAGTAGAGATGAATATTGTAATTAGAGCTGAAAATTGTGTGGATTCAACGTAAAAGTATTACTGTTAGTAAGTGAAACAGTAAATCGCCATAATGACGTTCGCAATATTCTACGTCATGCATACAGAATTGAGTGTTTACCTATTTCACGGAATTCCATATCTTTTCTTGTTTAGTTCCTGTTCCCCAGTGCAAAGTGACATTCCGAATCTAATGTCGTGTGCCATGGTGCAATATGCACCGTGATTTAAACTATATAAAATATCGATTTGTCTACTATTGTGAGAAGGGCCCAATCATACTGTGACAGCCTATCACAATACAATAAGTATCTTCTCTAAATCCATGTTTCAGTATTTACATCAGTATCTGTCGGCGCGGGAGAAACATCCCAGCATTAAGAAAGATGTCGAATCAAAATACTCTCACATGTCTCCACATATACAGATCTACAGTATTGATGAATCCCTTGACCATCTTAGATACGTACAACATCACAATCTCTATATTCAGTCACCCAAAAAGTATTGCATCTCATGGTCATAATTCAAACCCAATTTTACAGATTTCAAGCGCATAATCCAGGTCGCTTCTGTGCGTCTTAGTCTTAATTCGCGATTTCCACCTCTTAATGCCAGAGGTACCGTTTCTATGCCAAAAAATTGTACATTTTTATTCTTCTGACTCTGTTGGCAAGAGGCTACATGTAAAGCCACCGGATATTTGGGGTCACAGTTAACAATAGCTCTCATATGTTCCAACATTCTTTCTTTTAAAGATCTGATCGTGCTCCCCACATATCTTTTGCCACATTCACATTCAATGACATAAATGACAAATTTAGTTGCGCAGTTGATATTGCTTTTGATGTTATAACATACTCCATCAGGGCCCATAAAACTGGTTGTTCCATGTTTTGCCCATTTACACATGCTGCAGAATCCGCATTTGTGAAAACCCAGACCACGTTGTGTCAACCAGTCTGCACTCCTAGTGTCCCGGGGTACAGTGGGACTCAACTTGTTCCGTAATGTATTCCCTCTTCTAAAGGAGATTTGTGGTCGTTCTGTGATACAGTTACTCAGTGCTTTCTCGGATTTCAAAACACTCCAGTGTTTCGTGAGACTTTTTCTTAAGTCAGAATGGAGTGAGTTGAAGTCCGTGACCATTCTTATAATATCCTTACCATCAGTATTCAGTTTTTGTTTAGTGATTAGAGTGTCTATTCTCTTCACTTTCTTAATCCTCTGTTCAGCTTTCACAATAGAGTTTTTTACATAGCCCCTGGCCTGAAATCTTTCTTTCATGTTGGTAACGCATCTCCCGAACTCAACATCCTCACTACAGTTTCTTCTTGCCCGAACAAATTCACCAAATGGTATGGCGTTAATCTGGTGTGGGGGGTGAGAGCTGGTGGCATGCAAGATTGCATTGCATGCTGTTGACTTCCTGAACAGTCTACTGTGCAAGCAATTGGAGGACACCTAGAATTCAATGTCTAGGAATTCTATATTTGTTTTGCTCCACTTCATAGTGAAGCTGATTTTCCATGTATTGTCATTTAAGTATTGAAAGAAATTTTGTAGTAATTCCTCTGAGCCTGACCAAATGAGGATGCAATCATCAATATATCGACCCCAGAATATTATGGAGTCGATATATTGACTACCCCTATCGCCCCAAATTAGATCTGCCTCCAGTGCGCCCATGAACAGGTTCGCAAACGAGGGTGATATTTTTGAGCCCATGGCTACACCTTGCTTTTGTCTGTACCAATGTTTATCACACATGAAATAGTTATTTCTGAGAACTAGTTCTATCATAGTGGACAGCATTTCCGTATGTTTCCATAGAGTGGCCGGTCTATTGCCAAGACATTTATTGATAGCCTGAATACCCAAATCTATATCGATGCTGGTATATAAGGATACCACATCCATCGTCACAAGATGAAACTCTTCTTGCCATTCCATATCTGCTAGAGTACTCAGTATATGTTTAGAATCTTGAATATAGGAAGGTAAGTTTTTGACTATCGGGCCCAAAAAGAGGTCTGCATATTCTGCTATCCTTTCCGTAGGGCCACCCATGCCAGACACAATAGGTCTCCCTGGTGGAAAAGGTAGGTTCTTATGAATCTTAGGCAAGGTGTAAAGCCATGGATAGGTCGGTCTAAAAACTTTTAGGTATAGGTATTCTTCCTCGTTCAGTAACCCCGACTGCTTCCAATTTAACAAATGGGAGTTGATTTCTATTGTTAGAGGACCAATGGGGTTGTAAGTGAGGCGTTCATAGCATAGTACATCTTGCAGTTGTTGACTAATTTCTAGTTGATAATCTATGCGATCCATTACCACTACATTCCCTCCCTTGTCCGCCTCTCGTATAGTGATTGTATGATCATTCATAAGTGTGTTCAGTGCCACTCTTTCCCCACTGGTAAGATTGTCCTTATATTTGAACATTCTGCTCTTGCGTAGATGGTTCAGGTTGTCAAGATCTTCTGATACACATTTGTAGAAATTATCTATGGCATTGCCACCAGGTAATGTGGGAATCCATTTTGACTTGGACTTAAGCCCACTGACAATGCTATAATCTGATTCTATATTTAACTCTTCTAGAAGAGTGTCCATGTCAAGAGGAGAGTCTTCCATATCGGTCAAAGATAAGAGAAGATGAGTTGCATGTACATCATTTATTGATAAGGTTTCACTGGTGTCTGTTACAGGTGCAGTGACATTAGTTCCTCTATCCCTTTGCTCTAAACCAAAGAAATGCTTTTTCAGTTTTAGGTTCCTCACAAATTTAAACAAATCAATTTTCATTTTACATATATCACCAATTGCATATGGATTGAAACTAAGACCTCTGCTAAGGAGGGAAACCATGTCTGGAGTGAGATGTAGTTTGGATAGATTGATCACCTGCACTTCTCTAGTATCGGCACCAGCTAATTCCTGTTGGCCCCTGACCTCAACTTCCTTCTGTAGTCCTCTGTGCTTTCGTCCCCTGCCCCTCCTGGTTTTGGATCTGACTGGTTTCTTGCTGTAGGGAATCTGTTGCCCTTCCTGATCCGTAAAACCTCCTGAAAAAAAGGTGGCATGCCTTGTCTGTCCTGGTTGTCTGATTCTCCCCCTACAGTACCTACAGAGTTAAGAGAGGTATTGCTTGATGAAAGGGAGGCAGGTTCTGAACCTTGGGTCCTTTTGTTTGCATTCTTAGAACTATTAGGAATCAGGGAGTCATACTTCTTATCAAAAGTAAAAATTCGACCCCGGGTGTAGTCCAACTCATCTCTTCTTAATTGCCTGGCTTTCCTATTTTTAATATCAGATTGATGTTTTAATAGGATTTCATCCAGGATAGTATAATTTTTAACAGTAGATTCAGGTCTATTAAGATCCTTAATCTCTTGTTCAATGGTGGCTATTTCCGCTTGTAATTTAGTAACTCTGCGCTCTGCGCTTACAATTAATATTTCCATTAACGTAATAGAGTTGTTGGAGAGAGATTCTTCCCATTTAATCATGAGGTCGGCGTCTAGGTCATCGTAAGTGGGAAAAATTTGGCCTCTCAGACCTCTAGGGACACGTTTTAACCTTAGATATTGTTTAAGGGTTGCCCCATCCCACCATTTAGAATTTTCTAGCTTCTTTAAGCGTTCCAATTTTATGAATTTATCTCTGAGGCCCTCAATACGAGGGGGATTGGTGCTGGTGGAAGCAGTTTGAGTGGACATGCCTTTAGCTAGGTTCTCAAACAACTCTTCTGCCATTTTGGTACGATCCATCTTGGCGATGCTTGGTTTATCTAGCAATGGTATACTAGAAATCTACTATAAGTATAGGAAATGCGTGGCGGCTACCCTAGACTGCAATTGGACTAGAAGAACGAAGGTTTTTGATCAGTAAAAGGGTGCACTCCCTGTTTAAACGCATACAGTTCCAGACAACAAGAGTTTCTTAGGTGCTACACGGCGAGTGGACAAACCCAAACCACTCCTATGAGTAAGGAACTACTCCTAATAAGTAAACGGTTTGCCGCAGCACTCTATAAAGTAAAGACGTTTTGTACAATGACAATATACAAGCATGTTCCAGAGCACAAAATGACAGAAGTTAACAAGTTCCACAAGATGAGTAAATCTTGGCGTCTTTAATGAAGATTACAGCCAGCCGACACGTGTTTCATCGCCTTCGCGATTCATCAGGGCTGAAACAAATAAATAAGTGGCATATAGCATATTCTTTGTACACATAAATTACTATACCAGACCATGTTGTCTGGGTATTATATACATACAGTAAATGCTTCCTCCAGCAGTGAACATACAGTGATTTGTTCAAGCTTATTATTTCTAGTGCTACCACAATGCATCCGTGTCGAATAAAGTGTCTATAGTCGAAATTAAAAACAGACGTGAGTGTACGTGATAGTGGTCGTGAAGGGTTTGTGTGGGAGAAGGTAGTACCTCACTGTATGTGGTCACTGATCCCAATGACACATAGTGACAAAAACCTGAGGCGCAGCGAGAGTGTCCTGACCGTGTACGGCTCTTACATCCTTCATGCCAAACTTGTGATAGAGTGCAAAATTGTGTCATTGAGAAGACATACCTAGACGGCCGTGTCAACATCCGAAGGTCTGTATCAATGTTCAAAGAAAGAAAAAACGGAAAGATCTCATCACCAACTGTACTAAAGTGATGTCTGGGCAAGATATCGCCACAGTGAGACTCATTTAAAATTTTGCACGTGGACTCACCGCTTAGCTGGTGATAATTCCAACCCAGCCGGGCCTTCCCTAGTAGCACTAGTGTGAGTGCGTCCAGAAGCGGTGAAAGTCCTAGTATCTGTGACACAATGAAGATAAAATATGTCACTATAGATATGCAGTGTCGCCCTCGTCCATTGTTAGCTCTAAGCAGAATCTGCCTAAGCCAGAAATGTCACAGACGTTCTTTAACTCGAGTCCTGTTACTATACAAGAGTGCGCTGGAATTCTCTGTTTACTACTGTTACTAACATATGTTCATTAGTCTCTACAATTCTGTTTCATACGTAGAGTACTGTATGTAATCTCATACACGGTAATTCACTTAGACTTACATCTATTTAGACAGCATATGCGTTCAAGGACGGGCTCGGAAATCACTTGGCATTTTTCACCAAACTTTCGAAACTTCTATGGTCAGAAGTGTGCTGTTGAAAGAGAGGATTGTTTGCATCAATACTACTATGATTCGTTATCATTTAGTGATAGTACCTGTCAGAGCGTGATTGCTGTCTTACCCATATCAATTCAGTAGCAGGAAAACCTGGTGCGGTTCCCAATATGATTAGTGTCGTGAGCTATTGACAGTAAACAAAAGCGGGATTAAGGGGACTTGCTCGTTGATACTAAATACCCAAGTTATACATCCATATTGAGATTAATGGACGTATCGTTCCCGCTTACCCGTGTGCGGCGTTTCCACGAAGCAACAAGTGAGTGCAGCTTTTCCCGGGCCCGGTTCCGTGTATGGACACGTGACCGCGTTTACGCCCATATAACAGCGCGTCATGAGCGCACGACGTTCCCTACAACGTGAGTGCAATTGGAGACGAAAACGGGTCGGCCATCTTAGCACGATAGTATATCGTATCTCTACATGATATATAGGGTTTATCTGTTGTCACTACGTTTACTTAGTAGAGATGAATATTGTAATTAGAGCTGAAAATTGTGTGGATTCAACGTAAAAGTATTACTGTTAGTAAGTGAAACAGTAAATCGCCATAATGACGTTCGCAATATTCTACGTCATGCATACAGAATTGAGTGTTTACCTATTTCACGGAATTCCATATCTTTTCTTGTTTAGTTCCTGTTCCCCAGTGCAAAGTGACATTCCGAATCTAATGTCGTGTGCCATGGTGCAATATGCACCGTGATTTAAACTATATAAAATATCGATTTGTCTACTATTGTGAGAAGGGCCCAATCATACTGTGACAGCCTATCACAATACAATAAGTATCTTCTCTAAATCCATGTTTCAGTATTTACATCAGTATCTGTCGGCGCGGGAGAAACATCCCAGCATTAAGAAAGATGTCGAATCAAAATACTCTCACATGTCTCCACATATACAGATCTACAGTATTGATGAATCCCTTGACCATCTTAGATACGTACAACATCACAATCTCTATATTCAGTCACCCAAAAAGTATTGCATCTCATGGTCATAATTCAAACCCAATTTTACAGATTTCAAGCGCATAATCCAGGTCGCTTCTGTGCGTCTTAGTCTTAATTCGCGATTTCCACCTCTTAATGCCAGAGGTACCGTTTCTATGCCAAAAAATTGTACATTTTTATTCTTCTGACTCTGTTGGCAAGAGGCTACATGTAAAGCCACCGGATATTTGGGGTCACAGTTAACAATAGCTCTCATATGTTCCAACATTCTTTCTTTTAAAGATCTGATCGTGCTCCCCACATATCTTTTGCCACATTCACATTCAATGACATAAATGACAAATTTAGTTGCGCAGTTGATATTGCTTTTGATGTTATAACATACTCCATCAGGGCCCATAAAACTGGTTGTTCCATGTTTTGCCCATTTACACATGCTGCAGAATCCGCATTTGTGAAAACCCAGACCACGTTGTGTCAACCAGTCTGCACTCCTAGTGTCCCGGGGTACAGTGGGACTCAACTTGTTCCGTAATGTATTCCCTCTTCTAAAGGAGATTTGTGGTCGTTCTGTGATACAGTTACTCAGTGCTTTCTCGGATTTCAAAACACTCCAGTGTTTCGTGAGACTTTTTCTTAAGTCAGAATGGAGTGAGTTGAAGTCCGTGACCATTCTTATAATATCCTTACCATCAGTATTCAGTTTTTGTTTAGTGATTAGAGTGTCTATTCTCTTCACTTTCTTAATCCTCTGTTCAGCTTTCACAATAGAGTTTTTTACATAGCCCCTGGCCTGAAATCTTTCTTTCATGTTGGTAACGCATCTCCCGAACTCAACATCCTCACTACAGTTTCTTCTTGCCCGAACAAATTCACCAAATGGTATGGCGTTAATCTGGTGTGGGGGGTGAGAGCTGGTGGCATGCAAGATTGCATTGCATGCTGTTGACTTCCTGAACAGTCTACTGTGCAAGCAATTGGAGGACACATAGAATTCAATGTCTAGGAATTCTATATTTGTTTTGCTCCACTTCATAGTGAAGCTGATTTTCCATGTATTGTCATTTAAGTATTGAAAGAAATTTTGTAGTAATTCCTCTGAGCCTGACCAAATAAGGATGCAATCATCAATATATCGACCCCAGAATATTATGGAGTCGATATATTGACTACCCCTATCGCCCCAAATTAGATCTGCCTCCAGTGCGCCCATGAACAGGTTCGCAAACGAGGGTGATATTTTTGAGCCCATGGCTACACCTTGCTTTTGTCTGTGCCAATGTTTATCACACATGAAATAGTTATTTCTGAGAACTAGTTCTATCATAGTGGACAGCGACAGTGAGGTACTACCTTCTCCCACACAAACCCTTCACGACCACTATCACGTACACTCACGTCTGTTTTTAATTTCGACTATAGACACTTTATTCGACACGGATGCATTGTGGTAGCACTAGAAATAATAAGCTTGAACAAATCACTGTATGTTCACTGCTGGAGGAAGCATTTACTGTATGTATATAATACCCAGACAACATGGTCTGGTATAGTAATTTATGTGTACAAAGAATATGCTATATGCCACTTATTTATTTGTTTCAGCCCTGATGAATCGCGAAGGCGATGAAACACGTGTCGGCTGGCTGTAATCTTCATTAAAGACGCCAAGATTTACTCATCTTGTGGAACTTGTTAACTTCTGTCATTTTGTGCTCTGGAACATGCTTGTATATTGTCATTGTACAAAACGTCTTTACTTTATAGAGTGCTGCGGCAAACCGTTTACTTATTAGGAGTAGTTCCTTACTCATAGGAGTGGTTTGGGTTTGTCCACTCGCCGTGTAGCACCTAAGAAACTCTTGTTGTCTGGAACTGTATGCGTTTAAACAGGCAGTGCACCCTTTTACTGATCAAAAACCTTCGTTCTTCTAGTCCAATTGCAGTCTAGGGTAGCCGCCACGCATTTCCTATACTTATAGTAGATTTCTAGTATACCATTGCTAGATAAACCAAGCATCGCCAAGATGGATCGTACCAAAATGGCAGAAGAGTTGTTTGAGAACCTAGCTAAAGGCATGTCCACTCAAACTGCTTCCACCAGCACCAATCCCCCTCGTATTGAGGGCCTCAGAGATAAATTCATAAAATTGGAACGCTTAAAGAAGCTAGAAAATTCTAAATGGTGGGATGGGGCAACGCTTAAACAATATCTAAGGTTAAAACGTGTCCCTAGAGGTCTGAGAGGCCAAATTTTTCCCACTTACGATGACCTAGACGCCGACCTCATGATTAAATGGGAAGAATCTCTCTCCAACAACTCTATTACGTTAATGGAAATATTAATTGTAAGCGCAGAGCGCAGAGTTACTAAATTACAAGCGGAAATAGCCACCATTGAACAAGAGATTAAGGATCTTAATAGACCTGAATCTACTGTTAAAAATTATACTATCCTGGATGAAATCCTATTAAAACATCAATCTGATATTAAAAATAGGAAAGCCAGGCAATTAAGAAGAGATGAGTTGGACTACACCCGGGGTCGAATTTTTACTTTTGATAAGAAGTATGACTCCCTGATTCCTAATAGTTCTAAGAATGCAAACAAAAGGACCCAAGGTTCAGAACCTGCCTCCCTTTCATCAAGCAATACCTCTCTTAACTCTGTAGGTACTGTAGGGGGAGAATCAGATAACCAGGACAGACAAGGCATGCCACCTTTTTTTCAGGAGGTTTTACGGATCAGGAAGGGCAACAGATTCCCTACAGCAAGAAACCAGTCAGATCCAAAACCAGGAGGGGCAGGGGACGAAAGCACAGAGGACTACAGAAGGAAGTTGAGGTCAGGGGCCAACAGGAATTAGCTGGTGCCGATACTAGAGAAGTGCAGGTGATCAATCTATCCAAACTACATCTCACTCCAGACATGGTTTCCCTCCTTAGCAGAGGTCTTAGTTTCAATCCATATGCAATTGGTGATATATGTAAAATGAAAATTGATTTGTTTAAATTTGTGAGGAACCTAAAACTGAAAAAGCAATTCTTTGGTTTAGAGCAAAGGGATAGAGGAACTAATGTCACTGCACCTGTAACAGACACCAGTGAAACCTTATCAATAAATGATGTACATGCAACTCATCTTCTCTTATCTTTGACCGATATGGAAGACTCTCCTCTTGACATGGACACTCTTCTAGAAGAGTTAAATATAGAATCAGATTATAGCATTGTCAGTGGGCTTAAGTCCAAGTCAAAATGGATTCCCACATTACCTGGTGGCAATGCCATAGATAATTTCTACAAATGTGTATCAGAAGATCTTGACAACCTGAACCATCTACGCAAGAGCAGAATGTTCAAATATAAGGACAATCTTACCAGTGGGGAAAGAGTGGCACTGAACACACTTATGAATGATCATACAATCACTATACGAGAGGCGGACAAGGGAGGGAATGTAGTGGTAATGGATCGCATAGATTATCAACTAGAAATTAGTCAACAACTGCAAGATGTACTATGTTATGAACGCCTCACTTACAACCCCATTGGTCCTCTAACAATAGAAATCAACTCCCATTTGTTAAATTGGAAGCAGTCGGGGTTACTGAACGAGGAAGAATACCTATACCTAAAAGTTTTTAGACCGACCTATCCATGGCTTTACACCTTGCCTAAGATTCATAAGAACCTACCTTTTCCACCAGGGAGACCTATTGTGTCTGGCATGGGTGGCCCTACGGAAAGGATAGCAGAATATGCAGACCTCTTTTTGGGCCCGATAGTCAAAAACTTACCTTCCTATATTCAAGATTCTAAACATATACTGAGTACTCTAGCAGATATGGAATGGCAAGAAGAGTTTCATCTTGTGACGATGGATGTGGTATCCTTATATACCAGCATCGATATAGATTTGGGTATTCAGGCTATCAATAAATGTCTTGGCAATAGACCGGCCACTCTATGGAAACATACGGAAATGCTGTCCACTATGATAGAACTAGTTCTCAGAAATAACTATTTCATGTGTGATAAACATTGGTACAGACAAAAGCAAGGTGTAGCCATGGGCTCAAAAATATCACCCTCGTTTGCGAACCTGTTCATGGGCGCACTGGAGGCAGATCTAATTTGGGGCGATAGGGGTAGTCAATATATCGACTCCATAATATTCTGGGGTCGATATATTGATGATTGCATCCTTATTTGGTCAGGCTCAGAGGAATTACTACAAAATTTCTTTCAATACTTAAATGACAATACATGGAAAATCAGCTTCACTATGAAGTGGAGCAAAACAAATATAGAATTCCTAGACATTGAATTCTATGTGTCCTCCAATTGCTTGCACAGTAGACTGTTCAGGAAGTCAACAGCATGCAATGCAATCTTGCATGCCACCAGCTCTCACCCCCCACACCAGATTAACGCCATACCATTTGGTGAATTTGTTCGGGCAAGAAGAAACTGTAGTGAGGATGTTGAGTTCGGGAGATGCGTTACCAACATGAAAGAAAGATTTCAGGCCAGGGGCTATGTAAAAAACTCTATTGTGAAAGCTGAACAGAGGATTAAGAAAGTGAAGAGAATAGACACTCTAATCACTAAACAAAAACTGAATACTGATGGTAAGGATATTATAAGAATGGTCACGGACTTCAACTCACTCCATTCTGACTTAAGAAAAAGTCTCACGAAACACTGGAGTGTTTTGAAATCCGAGAAAGCACTGAGTAACTGTATCACAGAACGACCACAAATCTCCTTTAGAAGAGGGAATACATTACGGAACAAGTTGAGTCCCACTGTACCCCGGGACACTAGGAGTGCAGACTGGTTGACACAACGTGGTCTGGGTTTTCACAAATGCGGATTCTGCAGCATGTGTAAATGGGCAAAACATGGAACAACCAGTTTTATGGGCCCTGATGGAGTATGTTATAACATCAAAAGCAATATCAACTGCGCAACTAAATTTGTCATTTATGTCATTGAATGTGAATGTGGCAAAAGATATGTGGGGAGCACGATCAGATCTTTAAAAGAAAGAATGTTGGAACATATGAGAGCTATTGTTAACTGTGACCCCAAATATCCGGTGGCTTTACATGTAGCCTCTTGCCAACAGAGTCAGAAGAATAAAAATGTACAATTTTTTGGCATAGAAACGGTACCTCTGGCATTAAGAGGTGGAAATCGCGAATTAAGACTAAGACGCACAGAAGCGACCTGGATTATGCGCTTGAAATCTGTAAAATTGGGTTTGAATTATGACCATGAGATGCAATACTTTTTGGGTGACTGAATATAGAGATTGTGATGTTGTACGTATCTAAGATGGTCAAGGGATTCATCAATACTGTAGATCTGTATATGTGGAGACATGTGAGAGTATTTTGATTCGACATCTTTCTTAATGCTGGGATGTTTCTCCCGCGCCGACAGATACTGATGTAAATACTGAAACATGGATTTAGAGAAGATACTTATTGTATTGTGATAGGCTGTCACAGTATGATTGGGCCCTTCTCACAATAGTAGACAAATCGATATTTTATATAGTTTAAATCACGGTGCATATTGCACCATGGCACACGACATTAGATTCGGAATGTCACTTTGCACTGGGGAACAGGAACTAAACAAGAAAAGATATGGAATTCCGTGAAATAGGTAAACACTCAATTCTGTATGCATGACGTAGAATATTGCGAACGTCATTATGGCGATTTACTGTTTCACTTACTAACAGTAATACTTTTACGTTGAATCCACACAATTTTCAGCTCTAATTACAATATTCATCTCTACTAAGTAAACGTAGTGACAACAGATAAACCCTATATATCATGTAGAGATACGATATACTATCGTGCTAAGATGGCCGACCCGTTTTCGTCTCCAATTGCACTCACGTTGTAGGGAACGTCGTGCGCTCATGACGCGCTGTTATATGGGCGTAAACGCGGTCACGTGTCCATACACGGAACCGGGCCCGGGAAAAGCTGCACTCACTTGTTGCTTCGTGGAAACGCCGCACACGGGTAAGCGGGAACGATACGTCCATTAATCTCAATATGGATGTATAACTTGGGTATTCAGTATCAACGAGCAAGTCCCCTTAATCCCGCTTTTGTTTACTGTCAATAGCTCACGACACTAATCATATTGGGAACCGCACCAGGTTTTCCTGCTACTGAATTGATATGGGTAAGACAGCAATCACGCTCTGACAGGTACTATCACTAAATGATAACGAATCATAGTAGTATTGATGCAAACAATCCTCTCTTTCAACAGCACACTTCTGACCATAGAAGTTTCGAAAGTTTGGTGAAAAATACCAAGTGATTTCCGAGCCCGTCCTTGAACGCATATGCTGTCTAAATAGATGTAAGTCTAAGTGAATTACCGTGTATGAGATTACATACAGTACTCTACGTATGAAACAGAATTGTAGAGACTAATGAACATATGTTAGTAACAGTAGTAAACAGAGAATTCCAGCGCACTCTTGTATAGTAACAGGACTCGAGTTAAAGAACGTCTGTGACATTTCTGGCTTAGGCAGATTCTGCTTAGAGCTAACAATGGACGAGGGCGACACTGCATATCTATAGTGACATATTTTATCTTCATTGTGTCACAGATACTAGGACTTTCACCGCTTCTGGACGCACTCACACTAGTGCTACTAGGGAAGGCCCGGCTGGGTTGGAATTATCACCAGCTAAGCGGTGAGTCCACGTGCAAAATTTTAAATGAGTCTCACTGTGGCGATATCTTGCCCAGACATCACTTTAGTACAGTTGGTGATGAGATCTTTCCGTTTTTTCTTTCTTTGAACATTGATACAGACCTTCGGATGTTGACACGGCCGTCTAGGTATGTCTTCTCAATGACACAATTTTGCACTCTATCACAAGTTTGGCATGAAGGATGTAAGAGCCGTACACGGTCAGGACACTCTCGCTGCGCCTCAGGTTTTTGTCACTATGTGTCATTGGGATCAGTGACCACATACAGTGAGGTACTACCTTCTCCCACACAAACCCTTCACGACCACTATCACGTACACTCACGTCTGTTTTTAATTTCGACTATAGACACTTTATTCGACACGGATGCATTGTGGTAGCACTAGAAATAATAAGCTTGAACAAATCACTGTATGTTCACTGCTGGAGGAAGCATTTACTGTATGTATATAATACCCAGACAACATGGTCTGGTATAGTAATTTATGTGTACAAAGAATATGCTATATGCCACTTATTTATTTGTTTCAGCCCTGATGAATCGCGAAGGCGATGAAACACGTGTCGGCTGGCTGTAATCTTCATTAAAGACGCCAAGATTTACTCATCTTGTGGAACTTGTTAACTTCTGTCATTTTGTGCTCTGGAACATGCTTGTATATTGTCATTGTACAAAACGTCTTTACTTTATAGAGTGCTGCGGCAAACCGTTTACTTATTAGGAGTAGTTCCTTACTCATAGGAGTGGTTTGGGTTTGTCCACTCGCCGTGTAGCACCTAAGAAACTCTTGTTGTCTGGAACTGTATGCGTTTAAACAGGCAGTGCACCCTTTTACTGATCAAAAACCTTCGTTCTTCTAGTCCAATTGCAGTCTAGGGTAGCCGCCACGCATTTCCTATACTTATAGTAGATTTCTAGTATACCATTGCTAGATAAACCAAGCATCGCCAAGATGGATCGTACCAAAATGGCAGAAGAGTTGTTTGAGAACCTAGCTAAAGGCATGTCCACTCAAACTGCTTCCACCAGCACCAATCCCCCTCGTATTGAGGGCCTCAGAGATAAATTCATAAAATTGGAACGCTTAAAGAAGCTAGAAAATTCTAAATGGTGGGATGGGGCAACCCTTAAACAATATCTAAGGTTAAAACGTGTCCCTAGAGGTCTGAGAGGCCAAATTTTTCCCACTTACGATGACCTAGACGCCGACCTCATGATTAAATGGGAAGAATCTCTCTCCAACAACTCTATTACGTTAATGGAAATATTAATTGTAAGCGCAGAGCGCAGAGTTACTAAATTACAAGCGGAAATAGCCACCATTGAACAAGAGATTAAGGATCTTAATAGACCTGAATCTACTGTTAAAAATTATACTATCCTGGATGAAATCCTATTAAAACATCAATCTGATATTAAAAATAGGAAAGCCAGGCAATTAAGAAGAGATGAGTTGGACTACACCCGGGGTCGAATTTTTACTTTTGATAAGAAGTATGACTCCCTGATTCCTAATAGTTCTAAGAATGCAAACAAAAGGACCCAAGGTTCAGAACCTGCCTCCCTTTCATCAAGCAATACCTCTCTTAACTCTGTAGGTACTGTAGGGGGAGAATCAGACAACCAGGACAGACAAGGCATGCCACCTTTTTTTCAGGAGGTTTTACGGATCAGGAAGGGCAACAGATTCCCTACAGCAAGAAACCAGTCAGATCCAAAACCAGGAGGGGCAGGGGACGAAAGCACAGAGGACTACAGAAGGAAGTTGAGGTCAGGGGCCAACAGGAATTAGCTGGTGCCGATACTAGAGAAGTGCAGGTGATCAATCTATCCAAACTACATCTCACTCCAGACATGGTTTCCCTCCTTAGCAGAGGTCTTAGTTTCAATCCATATGCAATTGGTGATATATGTAAAATGAAAATTGATTTGTTTAAATTTGTGAGGAACCTAAAACTGAAAAAGCATTTCTTTGGTTTAGAGCAAAGGGATAGAGGAACTAATGTCACTGCACCTGTAACAGACACCAGTGAAACCTTATCAATAAATGATGTACATGCAACTCATCTTCTCTTATCTTTGACCGATATGGAAGACTCTCCTCTTGACATGGACACTCTTCTAGAAGAGTTAAATATAGAATCAGATTATAGCATTGTCAGTGGGCTTAAGTCCAAGTCAAAATGGATTCCCACATTACCTGGTGGCAATGCCATAGATAATTTCTACAAATGTGTATCAGAAGATCTTGACAACCTGAACCATCTACGCAAGAGCAGAATGTTCAAATATAAGGACAATCTTACCAGTGGGGAAAGAGTGGCACTGAACACACTTATGAATGATCATACAATCACTATACGAGAGGCGGACAAGGGAGGGAATGTAGTGGTAATGGATCGCATAGATTATCAACTAGAAATTAGTCAACAACTGCAAGATGTACTATGCTATGAACGCCTCACTTACAACCCCATTGGTCCTCTAACAATAGAAATCAACTCCCATTTGTTAAATTGGAAGCAGTCGGGGTTACTGAACGAGGAAGAATACCTATACCTAAAAGTTTTTAGACCGACCTATCCATGGCTTTACACCTTGCCTAAGATTCATAAGAACCTACCTTTTCCACCAGGGAGACCTATTGTGTCTGGCATGGGTGGCCCTACGGAAAGGATAGCAGAATATGCAGACCTCTTTTTGGGCCCGATAGTCAAAAACCTACCTTCCTATATTCAAGATTCTAAACATATACTGAGTACTCTAGCAGATATGGAATGGCAAGAAGAGTTTCATCTTGTGACGATGGATGTGGTATCCTTATATACCAGCATCGATATAGATTTGGGTATTCAGGCTATCAATAAATGTCTTGGCAATAGACCGGCCACTCTATGGAAACATACGGAAATGCTGTCCACTATGATAGAACTAGTTCTCAGAAATAACTATTTCATGTGTGATAAACATTGGTACAGACAAAAGCAAGGTGTAGCCATGGGCTCAAAAATATCACCCTCGTTTGCGAACCTGTTCATGGGCGCACTGGAGGCAGATCTAATTTGGGGCGATAGGGGTAGTCAATATATCGACTCCATAATATTCTGGGGTCGATATATTGATGATTGCATCCTTATTTGGTCAGGCTCAGAGGAATTACTACAAAATTTCTTTCAATACTTAAATGACAATACATGGAAAATCAGCTTCACTATGAAGTGGAGCAAAACAAATATAGAATTCCTAGACATTGAATTCTATGTGTCCTCCAATTGCTTGCACAGTAGACTGTTCAGGAAGTCAACAGCATGCAATGCAATCTTGCATGCCACCAGCTCTCACCCCCCACACCAGATTAACGCCATACCATTTGGTGAATTTGTTCGGGCAAGAAGAAACTGTAGTGAGGATGTTGAGTTCGGGAGATGCGTTACCAACATGAAAGAAAGATTTCAGGCCAGGGGCTATGTAAAAAACTCTATTGTGAAAGCTGAACAGAGGATTAAGAAAGTGAAGAGAATAGACACTCTAATCACTAAACAAAAACTGAATACTGATGGTAAGGATATTATAAGAATGGTCACGGACTTCAACTCACTCCATTCTGACTTAAGAAAAAGTCTCACGAAACACTAGAGTGTTTTGAAATCCGAGAAAGCACTGAGTAACTGTATCACAGAACGACCACAAATCTCCTTTAGAAGAGGGAATACATTACGGAACAAGTTGAGTCCCACTGTACCCCGGGACACTAGGAGTGCAGACTGGTTGACACAACGTGGTCTGGGTTTTCACAAATGCGGATTCTGCAGCATGTGTAAATGGGCAAAACATGGAACAACCAGTTTTATGGGCCCTGATGGAGTATGTTATAACATCAAAAGCAATATCAACTGCGCAACTAAATTTGTCATTTATGTCATTGAATGTGAATGTGGCAAAAGATATGTGGGGAGCACGATCAGATCTTTAAAAGAAAGAATGTTGGAACATATGAGAGCTATTGCTAACTGTGACCCCAAATATCCGGTGGCTTTACATGTAGCCTCTTGCCAACAGAGTCAGAAGAATAAAAATGTACAATTTTTTGGCATAGAAACGGTACCTCTGGCATTAAGAGGTGGAAATCGCGAATTAAGACTAAGACGCACAGAAGCGACCTGGATTATGCGCTTGAAATCTGTAAAATTGGGTTTGAATTATGACCATGAGATGCAATACTTTTTGGGTGACTGAATATAGAGATTGTGATGTTGTACGTATCTAAGATGGTCAAGGGATTCATCAATACTGTAGATCTGTATATGTGGAGACATGTGAGAGTATTTTGATTCGACATCTTTCTTAATGCTGGGATGTTTCTCCCGCGCCGACAGATACTGATGTAAATACTGAAACATGGATTTAGAGAAGATACTTATTGTATTGTGATAGGCTGTCACAGTATGATTGGGCCCTTCTCACAATAGTAGACAAATCGATATTTTATATAGTTTAAATCACGGTGCATATTGCACCATGGCACACGACATTAGATTCGGAATGTCACTTTGCACTGGGGAACAGGAACTAAACAAGAAAAGATATGGAATTCCGTGAAATAGGTAAACACTCAATTCTGTATGCATGACGTAGAATATTGCGAACGTCATTATGGCGATTTACTGTTTCACTTACTAACAGTAATACTTTTACGTTGAATCCACACAATTTTCAGCTCTAATTACAATATTCATCTCTACTAAGTAAACGTAGTGACAACAGATAAACCCTATATATCATGTAGAGATACGATATACTATCGTGCTAAGATGGCCGACCCGTTTTCGTCTCCAATTGCACTCACGTTGTAGGGAACGTCGTGCGCTCATGACGCGCTGTTATATGGGCGTAAATGCGGTCACGTGTCCATACACGGAACCGGGCCCGGGAAAAGCTGCACTCACTTGTTGCTTCGTGGAAACGCCGCACACGGGTAAGCGGGAACGATACGTCCATTAATCTCAATATGGATGTATAACTTGGGTATTCAGTATCAACGAGCAAGTCCCCTTAATCCCGCTTTTGTTTACTGTCAATAGCTCAGGACACTAATCATATTGGGAACCGCACCAGGTTTTCCTGCTACTGAATTGATATGGGTAAGACAGCAATCACGCTCTGACAGGTACTATCACTAAATGATAACGAATCATAGTAGTATTGATGCAAACAATCCTCTCTTTCAACAGCACACTTCTGACCATAGAAGTTTCGAAAGTTTGGTGAAAAATACCAAGTGATTTCCGAGCCCGTCCTTGAACGCATATGCTGTCTAAATAGATGTAAGTCTAAGTGAATTACCGTGTATGAGATTACATACAGTACTCTACGTATGAAACAGAATTGTAGAGACTAATGAACATATGTTAGTAACAGTAGTAAACAGAGAATTCCAGCGCACTCTTGTATAGTAACAGGACTCGAGTTAAAGAACGTCTGTGACATTTCTGGCTTAGGCAGATTCTGCTTAGAGCTAACAATGGACGAGGGCGACACTGCATATCTATAGTGACATATTTTATCTTCATTGTGTCACAGATACTAGGACTTTCACCGCTTCTGGACGCACTCACACTAGTGCTACTAGGGAAGGCCCGGCTGGGTTGGAATTATCACCAGCTAAGCGGTGAGTCCACGTGCAAAATTTTAAATGAGTCTCACTGTGGCGATATCTTGCCCAGACATCACTTTAGTACAGTTGGTGATGAGATCTTTCCGTTTTTTCTTTCTTTGAACATTGATACAGACCTTCGGATGTTGACACGGCCGTCTAGGTATGTCTTCTCAATGACACAATTTTGCACTCTATCACAAGTTTGGCATGAAGGATGTAAGAGCCGTACACGGTCAGGACACTCTCGCTGCGCCTCAGGTTTTTGTCACTATGTGTCATTGGGATCAGTGACCACATACAGTGAGGTACTACCTTCTCCCACACAAACCCTTCACGACCACTATCACGTACACTCACGTCTGTTTTTAATTTCGACTATAGACTCTTTATTCGACACGGATGCATTGTGGTAGCACTAGAAATAATAAGCTTGAACAAATCACTGTATGTTCACTGCTGGAGGAAGCATTTACTGTATGTATATAATACCCAGACAACATGGTCTGGTATAGTAATTTATGTGTACAAAGAATATGCTATATGCCACTTATTTATTTGTTTCAGCCCTGATGAATCGCGAAGGCGATGAAATACGTGTCGGCTGGCTGTAATCTTCATTAAAGACGCCAAGATTTACTCATCTTGTGGAACTTGTTAACTTCTGTCATTTTGTGCTCTGGAACATGCTTGTATATTGTCATTGTACAAAAAGTCTTTACTTTATAGAGTGCTGCGGCAAACCGTTTACTTATTAGGAGTAGTTCCTTACTCATAGGAGTGGTTTGGGTTTGTCCACTCGCCGTGTAGCACCTAAGAAACTCTTGTTGTCTGGAACTGTATGCGTTTAAACAGGCAGTGCACCCTTTTACTGATCAAAAACCTTCGTTCTTCTAGTCGAACCCACTTAAGAACCATCTTAAATTTTATCAAGGTAAATACAACATTTAATATCATTTTCTGCAAAAAAGCATAGTTTTCATAAATGCTCTTTTTTCAACAGGAGCAGCAAAAGTACCATTGATAATAAAAGAACTATGATAAAACAAGTTTCTCTTTCTTTCAACCAGAAAACATACTCTTCAATTTGAAGATCACAATAAAAGTCAAGAAGACTAATCAAAAAAATTAAAGGTAAAACGCTTTTAAACATTGAAAAATGTGGGATAGTCTAGGGTAAGCATGGGCTGAAAATTCGTTCTGCTCGCGGAATTCGCGAATTTTCCGCGATTTCGCGATCTGCGAATCTTGCGAAATCGCGGTAAAATCCGCGAATCAGCGGGGACGAATTTTCAGCCAAGCACTTACAGGGTTACAGCAGCAGGTGCAAAAGTTGAAGCCAATTTTTTGTAACCTTTTACAAAAGGATTACAAAGAAATTAACTTCAACTTGGGCACCAGCTGCTGTAAGCCTGTAAGTGCTTCCTGGCGCCTTGTTGCCTACTTGCAACTATTCTCTGACCCTGCTCTGACCCTTGAAGCAGGGTCAGAGAATAGTTACAAGTAAGCAATGAGGCGCCTGTCACGAAAATTAAACCTCAACAGGAAGCACTGACCAAAATAAACACAAGCATTTGCAATGAAATAGGTCTTGCATTAGGAAAGTTTGAGTTATTGGTCTTCTAAATGACAATTTTTTTTAATTATGTGTTGGTTTTCAAAATAGCTAAATTAATAGCTTTGTCATTTACAATGCCAATAGTTATAACTTTCACAAATGTGACACCTATAGCATTTGTAATGCAACATGTTTTGTATTTACGTGACTTAGCTGTTTTGATATTACAAATTACAATGGCTTTTATTTTTTTTTAACAATTAATACTTAAATAAAAGTGATTTTAATTTATAATGGCAATAGCTTAAACTTTTGTAAATAACTTTTGTGAAGATTATGTTCAGTGTATTTATTGTGACGAAAATCCAAGAACAGAAGTGAAATATTAACATCTTTTTGTGACATTTGAAATAAAGTTTAAAACATTGAGAGAACATATTTGAAACAGTAGTTGTTGAATGGTTGCGCAGATTGATGCTGGGGTGGCCCTGAGTGGTGCTGTGGTGGTGCTGAGTGGTGCTGTGGTGATGCTGAGTGGTGCTGTGGTGGTGCTGAGTGATACTGGGATGGTGCTGAGTGATGCTGGGGTGGTGCTGAGTGGTGCTGAGTGGTGCTGTGGTGGTGCTGATGGATGCGGTGGTGGTGCTGAGTGGTGCTGTGGTGGTGCTAAGCGATAATGTGGTGGTGCTGAGTGGTGCTGAGTGGTGCTGAGTGGTGCTGAGTGGTGCTGTGGAGGCGCTGAGTGGTGCTGTGGTGGTGCTGATTGGGGCTGTGGTGGTGCTGAGCGGTGCTGTGGTGGTGCTGAGTGATACTGGGATGGTGCTGAGTGATGCTGGAGTGGTGCTGAGAGGTGCTGTGGTGGTGCTGAGGGATGCTGTGGTGGTGCTGAGTGATGCTGTGGTGGTGCTGAGTGGTGCTGTGTGATAATGTGGTGGTGCTGAGTGATGCTGTGGTGGTGCTGAGTGATGCTGTGGAGGTGCTGAGTGATGCTGTGGTGGTGCTGAGTGGTGATGTGGTGGTGCTGAGTGATAATGTCTTGGTGCTGAGTGATGCTGTGGTGTTGCTGAGTGATGCTGTAGTGGCACTAAGTGATGCTGTGTTGGTGCTGAGTGGTACTGGGGTGGTGCTGAGTGATGCTGTGGTGGTGCTGAGTGAAAAAAAACAGTCTAACAGAGGACAGAAGGGCAGAAAAACAAGGGAAAACAAGTGTAACAGAGGGCAGAAGGGCACAAAAAACAAGTCTAATGGGGCAGAAAGGCACAAAAACAAGTCTAACAGAGGGCAGAAGGGCACAAAAAATGAGTCTAACAGAGGGCAGAAGGGCACAAAAACAAGGGAATAAAAGAGGGCAGAAGGGCACAAAAACGAGTCTAACAGAGGGCAGAAGGGCAGAAAAACAAGGGAAAAATGAGTCTAACAGAGGGCACAAGGGCACAAAAAACTAGTCTAACGGGGGCAGAAGGGCAGAAGAACAATGGAAAAACGAGTCTAACAGAGGGCAGAAGGGCAGAAAAACAAGGGAAAAACGAGTCTAACAGAGGGCAGAAAGGCACAAAAAACGAGTCTAACAGGGGGTAGAATGAATCCCGCCCTGCGTGTTTGTCCACGAAGATGTCACCTTTTTGTGCAATACCTCTACTCAACTGGAGTACTTTCTACTGTCTAATCAGTAAGTGCTCCCTCGTTGGCTAAATGTATAGGGGCATATTTACAAAAATTGGCGCATCCCCAGGGATGCGCCAGTTATTCTGCGCTGCAGCTCCGCCACCCATGGTGCACCGCATTTACAATGCGGCGCACCATGTGGCAAAAACGGCACAGATGCATCACGCATCTGTGCCGTAAAAGCAGCGCATTGCTGGAGCTGAGTCACGCTTGCGACGCAGCTCCAGTAATGCTCTGGGGGGCCCTATCTCCCCAATGCTGCATCAAGCCTTGCGCCTGATTCAAGCAGGCGCAGGGTTTTGACGCAGCATTGGCCTAAAAATGGCTGAGTTAAATCTTGTAGATTTCACTCAGCCACTTTTAGGAGGCGTTCCTGTGCAGGAACACCCTCCCCTGCGCCGGAAAGCCTCCTGATGGCGCAGGGCTTTACAACGTGACACATCTCTCAGATGCGTCACATTGTTAATACCCAGCACCATGGCGCATCTTTTGTGCTGCTGCTGCGTCACAAAAGGTCTCGGTAGAGGGTGGCAGTGGTGACCCAGAGGGTGGCAGTGATGAACCGGAGGGTGACAGTGATGAACCAGAGGGTGACAGGGGTGAACCAGAGGGTGCAATGATGAACCAGATGGTGGCAGGGGTGAACCAGAGGGTGACAGTGGTGAACCAGAGGGTGGCATGGGTGAAACATGGGGTGGCAGTGCTGAACCAGAGGGTGACAGTGGTTAACCAGAGGGTGGCAGTGGTGAACCAGAGGTGCTGAGAAGGGCCAGAGGGTGGCAGTCGTGAACCAGAGGGTGGCAGTGGTGAACCAGAGGGTGACAGTGCTGAACCAGAGGGTGACAGGGATGAACCAGAGGGTGCTGTGATGAACCAGAGGGTGGCAGTGGTGAACCAAAGGGTGACAGGGGTGAACCAGAGGGTGGTAGTCGTGAACCAGAGGGTGGCAGTGGTGAACCAGAGGGTGGCAGGGATGAACCAGAGAGTGCTGTGATGAACCAGAGGGTGGCAGTGGTGAACCAGAGGGTGACAGGGGTGAACCAGAGGGTGGCAGTGGTGAACCAGAGGATGGCAATGCTGAACCAGAGGGTGACAGTGGTTAACCAGAGGGTGGCAGTGGTTAACCAGAGGTGCTGTGATGAACCAGAGGGTGGCAGTCGTGAACCAGAGGGTGGCAGTGGTGAACCAGAGGGTGACATTGCTGAACCAGAGGGTGACAGGGATGAACCAGAGGGTGCTGTGATGAACCAGAGGGTGGCAGGGGTGAACCAGAGAGTGGCAGTTCTGAACCAGAGGGTGGCAGTGGTGAACCAGAGGGTGGCAGGGGTGAAATAGAGGGTGGCAGGAGTGAACCAGAGGATGGCAGTGGTGAACCAGAGGGTTGCAGTGATGAACCAGAGGGTGGCAGTGGTGAACCAGAGGGTGCTGTGCCCATACACGACCGCATGGGTAACTTCGCCATGCAAGCGGCTCGCGAACACGCAAAAACCCAGCGAACACGCAAAAAAACAAAATCCGCAAATTCGCGGATTTTGCGGATTGCAAATTTGATTTCGCGCAAATTTTCGGAACGCGAATTCGCAAATTTCGCCCATACTTAGTCTAGAGGTATCATTTACTTTTCAAACTCCGGGAAGGTGTAGCAGTAGGAAAAGTAATGGATAGTGAAGAGGTTCCATTTACTATTCTTACTCCAGGAAGGTGGTTCAGTAGGGAAAGTGAGGGATAGTGTAGGGGTACCATTTAATATTCTCACTCCAGGAAGGTGTAGCAGTAGGGAAAGTGAGGGATAGTCTAGGGTTACCATTTACTTTTCTAACTCCAGGAAGGTGTAGCAATAGGGAAAGTGAGGGATAGTGTAGGGGTACCATTTACTATTCTAACTCCAGGAAGGTGTAGCAATAGGGACAGTGAAGGATAGTGTAGGGTTACCATTTACTATTCTAACTTCAGGAAGATGTAACAGTGGAGAAGCTGTGTATTATTGCATTTTTTCTCAACAACAATTTTTTTTTTTATTATTAAACCATACACTTTAAATCTTTTTTATTTTTTTTCCAAACAGACAACCATCGCAGCAAGAAATTCAACAAAGAAATAGCAAACAAGATCCCAACTTCTTCAAAAACTGTGAACAACCAATCTTGAAAGGTAAATATTTAAAAAAAAAATTGCAACTTAAAAATAAGTAAATGTGAAGCAGTAGGGAAAGTGTTTGATAGTGAAATAAAACTATTTGCAAATGTAACTCCTTAAAGGTGTAGCAGTAGTAAAAGTGAGGGATAGTGTAGGGGTACCATTTACTATTCTAACTCCAGTACGGTGTAGCAGTAGGGAAAGTGAGGGATACTGTAGGGGTAACATTTAATATTATTACTCCAGGAAGGTGTAGCAGTAGGGAAAGTGAGGGATACTGTAGGGGTACCATTTACTATTCTAACTCCAGGAAGGTGTAGCAGCAGGGAAAGTGAAGAATAATGTAGGGGTACCATTTACTATTCTAACTCCAGGAAGGTGTAGTAGTAGTTAAAGTGAGGGATAGTGTAGGGGTACTATTTGCTATTCTAACTCCGGGAAGGTATAGCAATAGGGAAAGTGATGGATAGTGGAGGGGTACCATTCACTATTCTAACTCCAGGAAGGTTTAGCAATAGGGAAAATGAGGGATAGTGTAGGGGTACCATTTACTATTCTAACTCCAGGAAGGTATAGCAGTAGGGACAGTGAAGGCTAGTGTAGGGGTACCATTTACTATTCTAACTTCAGGAAGATGTAACAGTAGAGAAACTGTGTATTATTGTATATTTTCTCAATGACAAAAAATAATTTTATAATTAAACCATATACTTTAAATCTTTGTTTATTTTTTTCCAAACAGACAATCATCTCAGCAAGAAATTCAACAAAGAAATAGCAAACAAGATCACAGCTTCTTCAAAAACGGTGAACAACCAATCTTGAAAGGTAAATATTGAAAAAAAATCAGCAACTTAAAAATAAGTAAATGTGAAGCAGTAGGGAAAGTGTTTGATAGGGAAATAAAACTATTTGCAAATATAACTCCTTAAAGGTGTAGCAGTAGTGAAAGTGAGGGATAGTGTAGGGGTACAATTTACTATACTAACTCCAGGAAGGTGTAGCAGTAGGGAAAGTGAGGGATAGTGAAGGGGTACCATTTCCTATTCTAACTCCAGGAAGGTGTAGCAGTAGGGAAAGTATGGGATAGTGCATGGGTACCATTTACTATTCTAACTCCAGGAAGGTGTAGCAGTAGGGAAAGTGTAGTATAGTTAAAGTGTACCATTTACAATTGCAACGGTTTAAAAATGCAACATTAGTGAAACTTAGGTTTTGTCTTTATAAATAAAACATGAATAATGTATTCCATTTTTCGCCTCTTTTTTTACAGAAAATGTCTACAGAGCAGATTGCCTCTTACATAAAATCAAAAAAAGGAAACTGCTTGCTCCAACATGCAGGATATATATATTGTAAAGAAAGGGTAAGTGAACTGCGGAGACATTGGAGGTGTGTGCAATATTACTCAACCCATTGCAGTGGCAGAGCGGTTACTCATGGAGAAACAATTATTAAAACAACTGAGCATAACCACTATGCCTTTGCAATTTAGATTGAGGTTAGAGAAACCATCAATGAAATGAAAGAAATTGCATGCACCTCCAATGACTCCACAGGTTCTATATTAAGAGAAGTAGCACAGCATGTCCCCAGTCATGTAGCTAGCCGTATGCCTATCATTCCCAATTTGCGAAGAATTATTCAAAGACAAAAGCAGGCAAGTAATACCCATAGAACAACACCTCATACCTTTTCTGACATTCAAATACCAAATGAACTCACTATGTCTTTCTCTAATGAACCTTTCCTACTGCATGACAACCAAAACCCTCTGAAAAGTATTCTTATCTTTAGTACACCCCGTAACCTTGTTAAATTAGAGAACAGTGAAATTTGGATGATGGATGGGACGTTTAAATGTACATCCCATCCTTTCACCCAAATTTACACTATTCACGCAAAGATTAACCGCAATGTAATTCCCCTAGTTTATAGTTTGCTACCTAATAAACAAACTGCAACCTACACTGAACTTTTATCAGTAATTAAAAGCAAAACATCAAATAAAAGTCATAGGAACATCATTATAGATTTTGAATTTGCAATGATTAATGTAATCAAAAAAACGTACGCGGATATCCAAATTCAGGGATTTTTTTTCATTTTTCCCAGGCTTTTTGGAGTAAACTTCAAAAAACATCCCTGGTTGCAGATTATTCAACAGATAGCAAATTACAGTACAAACTAAAAAACTAATTGCTCTTTGCTTTGTTCCTCCTGGTAGTGTAGACGAGTACTACACTGCAATTACAGAGTCTGAATTTTTTAATGAGAACGGAGATAAATTGGCACCCGTACTAAATTATTTAGAAGACACATGGATTGGGCATCTAAGCAGGTCGGGTCACAGGAGGAAGCCACGATTCCATGTGGAGTGGTGGAACTGCTACACAAGCTGTTTAGAAGGAGAAGCAAAAACAAACAATGCCATAAAGGGATGGCATAACTCCTTCAACCATAAAATTGGAAAACCTCATCCAAACTTCTATCATTTTTTGGAAACTTTGAAGAAGGAGCAAAGTTTCCAAGAAATGAGAATTCCTAAAACATAAACTGGTAGCCTAAACCCACGCATCTCCCAAAAATCAAAACAAATGTCCAAGAGACTATTGGCTATTCTACAACAGTATTCGTTGTGTGTGGCTCTAGACTACCTTGATAATGTTGCTAACATGTTACATGTTTAAATATAATTTACACATTACTTTCCTGCTTTGACCTACATTTTTTTAACATTACAATTCAATTTGCACAAACATTTTTTCAAATAATTTTTTTTAATTAACGTCGGGTCAGCTTACCTGTAGTTGTCTTCTTTCTTTTTCTTCATCTGTTTTTCCCCAAAATAATCCATTTTGTGGCAAAAACATATTCCTCATTCAATCCAAGGATGTTAAACTATTTTTCTTTTTTTTTCCTTTTTCAAATCAGATCACCATATTTAAAAATATATATATTTTTAAAGTTTCTTAATTATTAATAAAAATGCATTAGATTTCTTATAAAAAATATCTTCTTGAATCGAATACAACATATCCAAAAAAAAACAATTTTTTGAATCCTCTCTTTATTCGTCTTTTTTAATTAGAAAACTTTAAAGTCATGTAAAAATCATTTCACAGAGTTGTTTTTTTTCGTAAATCCATTTTCATGTTGCAAAAAAATCTTCTTCATAAATCCAAAATTTGGAAATCATTTCTTAAAAATTGCATTGTTTTTTTTCCATTTTTTGCAAACAATCCATATGCTTAAAAAGTTAATCTCTAAAGAAATCCTTTTTTTACAAAAATCCTATTTCTTTATAATGCGACCCGCCAAATAATCCTTTTTTCTCTAAATCCTTTTTTTTACAAAGTCCATTCCCAAATTATTGCAAATCTTTTGAAATCGAAGATATTTCAAAGTCCATCCTGAAAATAATCCTAATTCACCAAAAACCTTGTTCCAACCAAGTCAATATGTAAAGTTATCCAAACACCACGAAATCCATGAATTTTCCATTCAATCACGAAAAAAAACAGCAATGTCCGAAATCGATTTTCAATCCAAGTCGATCACCAAAATAATCCAAAATCCTGAAAATCAAATATCTTTCCAACTCGATGACCAAATTAAATTAAAGGACATGTATTCGATCTTCATTTGAATATTTTTTTACAATGCATTTTAAATAATAACATTCTATATCTTAATAATAAGTCATATATCCTAAAATAACATTATCATTCACCTTACTTGAAACAATACTTTATTAATAAACTTTGAACTATGATTTCTAGCGACCCGTCAATGGCATACTCTACTTACATGATCGGCGACATGCTGAAATTACAACATTTACATTACAAAAAACATATGCAACTTCTCCTTATCCTTTCTTTACAATATATATATATATACTTTTTAACTTTCTAATGTTTATAAATAAAGTTTAGATTGTATCTTACCTGAGCGCAGTTCTGCTTCCAAAATGGCCGCTTGCATACACGTTTACGCGTCGACGTCATCTGGAGCTACAAAGATGAAAAAAGGACTATTTGTTATTTTTTTCTTATTAAATTATTAAAACATTTATAATATATGTTACATGCATGTTACATGCATAAACCAATTATTAAAAAAATATGCAAAAATTGTATAAAAATATTCTCAATCTATCGACTATATTTTACTCATTGTATTATTAAATATTATTTTTTATATGTCATTATTTTCATGTATTTTATTACATCTATATGTTTTATAAATGCTACTTACCTCTATTCTCCCATTTCTCTTCCATTCTGCTTGCTTCTTATGGTAAATTACCTTCTAAAGTAGTTCTGCGTGATTCATACCAACAGCTATGGAAATAAATAAAGGACATTACTTTCCATTGCAATGAGTAAGTAATACTTGAGTAGTAATTTTTAATTATTCCTATTTTGTGCTTATTAGGTAATTTTTTTAATACTTGAGTATTAATATTTTATTATTCCTATTTTTTCTATATTTAATTTTTATTTTTTACTTTTTTACTCAACTTCATTTTTTGCTTTCTTTTAAAAAAAAATAATGCTTGAGTACTTTTTTCTTTTTTCAAATTTTTTCTTAATTACATTTGTAATGTTAATCTCATATAAAGCATAAAATTATTTGTTACTATAGTATTATTTTAAATAATATTATTTATTATATTTTTAATGTTACATTTTAACAAGCTAAAAAGACATAATTTAAAATTCGTATTCATTTAAACAATATAATTTAATACATTTTGCTTCATTTTAAAAAAAGTAACATATTTGAAATTATTTCTTAAAATCATAAAAAAAACCATACAAAATTAATATACCTACGATGTAAAGACTTGCATTGTAATGACATCTGTGCTGTAATAGCATGCATTGTAATAGCATGCGTTGTAAAGGCACTAGCGTTGTAATAGATTTGTTGTAATGGTAGTGCGTTGTAAAAGTTGCGTTGTAAAGGATGTTTTCCCCGGGTGAGTATTTAGGGATGATGCATGTGATGGGGATGCATGTAGAGTTGCAAAGTACACAGGGGGACACATTTTTGTGATAACATCATGTTTTTTTGTGGAACAAAGAATATAAGTGCTGGCAAATTAAAAGTTATGTTGTTTTATGCATAAAGTAGAGTTTCCATATAATGGGAGGAGAGAAGCTCAGACTATGTCGCATGTCTAATGCAGCAAAGATTTAAAGTTGTTTTTTAATCTTGTAGTGACCCCTCAAGAAGGGCTATTGAGCCCGAAATGAATTAGGTTGATGTGACTATGACTGCCAGAAAGGAACAAAGTATGCCCATGTGTTTGAGAAAAAGGCTTGGACAGGCATACCTCAAGCATCAGAAGTAAAGGGAAAGCATTAAGCATTGTATTTGATAGAAAAAGAAATGAAAAGATGTTGGATGAAAAAAAAGAATGACAATTTTGAAAATGAATTACAAAATTAAATTATAAAAACAGAGTGTTTTGAATACTTATGAACAATGCTGTGCAATAGTTGAAGGGGAGCAAATGAGCTCCTCACATAATGAAGAAAAGTTTGTTGGCATGCAAGTTTCTGGATGGGTTCTGCTTCATTCCTTATAAAAAGTAAGTAGTAGCTAGAGAGAAGGATGCTAATCTCTCGGTAGTTCACTTGGTTCAAAGAGACACCATCATACCGTGTATTATCAGAAGTTGGGAGGGAGTTTTTCTCTGTTTGCCTGCCCGCTGTCATGCAGGCAGGGAAACAGATGAAAGGATTGCTCCCACATGTTGGGAGAAGCATTTTGGCTGCTTTCTGTGTGTTGGAGCAATGGTGGCTCCTGCTGGAAGTGTGGAGCCGGGTAGGGCACAGGGGCATTCGGACTCCCCCTGCGGCATCTTTGTATTCTCACTGTCTCTTATATAGGATGATTCATGTAATTCCAGATTTTGAGATGGAGATGCATGAGGAGCAATCACATTGCAGAAACACATGGCCGGGTAGGGCACAGGGGAATTGGGGCTCCCCCTGCGGCATCTTTGTATTCTCATTGTCTCCTATATAGGTGGATTCATGTAATTACAGATTTCTGGAGGGAGAGGCCCGAGGAGCAATCACATTGCAGAAACTCATGGACTCTTTGTATTCCTGTTCTGTCCTATATAGGCATATTAATTAAATCACATATTTCTGGATGGGGAGGCACAAGTAGCCTTCCCATTGACGAAACGCATGGCCACTTTGTAGTCTTGTTGTCTCCTATTTAGGAGGATTCATGTAATCACAGGTTTCTGGATGAAGAAGCACGAGGAGCAGTCACATTGCCAAAGAACAGCCTCTTTGTAGTCCCATTGTCTCCTATATAGGAAGATTTCTTCAATCACAGATTTTTGGATGAAGAGGTACATGGAGCAATCACTTTGGCGAAATCTACACAAGGTCTCTAGCATAATTTCATCATGGTCCATTATGCAGCCGTAGTGTGATTTACATACTAGGCATTTACCCAACTCTGTGGCACTTATTATTTAATCAGTGGAAGCTACTCTGCTTTGGTAGACTTTTTGCGCAAAACTGTGGAATCTTCTTGGATAAACGGGCAAGTGAGGTGCCATTCTGGCACTGATGCTCATTTCACATAAATGAAAACTCAATGGGAAGCACTTACAAATATAAACATAGCAGGTGACCCAGTTGAAGCTCCATTTCTGTAAAGAACAAATGATCCTAACTTCCTGGCCTGGGCGAAGGCAAAGCAAGTGTGCTTTTTCGGACATTAGACAATGAAAAATTATCTGAAATCCTTGGTAAAGGTGAATATAGTGCTGATCTATCAGGGGCAATCTATAGTGACTGTAATGAGTGGGTTCTTTCTTGGACTCTCCTGGAGAGAGCAGAGACCATGGTTCTTTCTTTGCATTTCTAAGAGTATGCAAATGCGCAAATCACTTGGAAGCTTGCCTGGTTTGCCCCGCTCCTGCCTTTTGCCAGGGTGATGGACAGCCTAACGTTTCCCGACGATTTTGGTGAAGTGCTCTTGATGCCTAGGAATATGAGGACATCTCGACCAAACAAACAAGCTCTTGCTTCATATAGTTTAGAGGAAGTACCCTTGTTTGGTGAAGATTTACCTCTTTGCAATCCCATTGTCTTCTGTATATAGGGATTCATGTTATCACAGATTTCTGGATGAAGACATATGAGAAACAATCACATTGCCAAAATGCACAAAAGGTTACTGGAGACATCTCGTCCCAGTTCATTACACGGCTGTAGTGTGGAATATGCACTAGACATTTACGCAATGAGGTAGGACTTACTAATTACCCAGTAGAAAGTATTCCAATTGAGTAGACAAGCTTAGGGTTCTTGCTGAATAAAGGGGCAGGTGAGGTTCCATTCTAATGCCGTCTTTCACACAGCTACGGTATTGTTTACATTTTCATGTTTTTTCATTATTGTGTTGGAATTTTACCATTGTGTGTGTGTGTATATGTGAGACACAACGGTAAAGTACAAACCAAAATATAAAAAACTAGCTTACCCGTCACGAGTGGCTGCAATCTCAGAAGAAAGTAAATTCAAGGAAACTCGTTATGATAACATTAAATTTACATTGTGTCATTGTTATTGAAACGTATTTATTTTATTTTTGAAAACATTTCTAAGTGTGGCTTGAGCAGTGCGTCCTCGATTGGCTTCCAATCTTGATCCGGGTTGCTGACCTGTTTCATTCGAGCGGGCTTGAGCAGTGCGTAATCAATCTGTTTCCAATCTTGATTCTCATTGCTTGTTCGTTTGAGAAGAACGAGCTTGAGCAGTGCGTACTTGATCGGCTTCCAATCTTGATTCTCGTTGCTCGTTCGTTTGGGAATTACGGGCTTGAGCAGTTTGTATTCGAACAGCTTATAATCTTGCTTCCCATTGCTCGTCTGTTTCTGAAGCTCCTAATGCATTTTTCTTTCATGCTTCTGGTGTAGATTGACCAATCGATTTCTGTTTGGGGGTCATAACTGTCGATGATGCTCACAAATTTGCTGTCTATTTCAGTATTCGAAAGATTATGAGGGCGCTGGGGGGCCGATTAAAAAAAAATGTTTTTGCCATAAACCTTCGTGGGAGTTTACTCAACAACTTCCCAAAGTTTCACAGTGATCGGATGAATGGTGTAGTAATGCATAAAGGACAAACAGACAGACAGACATACTTTCGTTTTTATATATATATAGATTAAATAAAAATGTAAACAATGCATTGACAGAATGTATTCATTCATTTAGTCAATAATTAAAACATTAAACATTAAAATAATGCATTTACTAATCACACTATAAACATCAAAATAAATTAAAAAATTAAAACAAATAATATTTAAAAAACTAAACAAATAATATTTTGACATTTATTTAACTAATATTAGGAAAAGTACTGCGGTCTAAGATTAATATATATACCATTCTCACCACTTCAATTTATGCAACAGTGAGAAAGTTGAGAAAATTTTAGACTTTTGAGTGGTTACATTTACTATTCCTACTCAAGTCTGTGCAACAGTGGGAAAAGTGATGAACTTTGGAGGGGTTAAAATCTATTCCCACTCTAGCCTGAGTATCAGTAGGGAAAGGGTTGGACTTTAAAGGGGTTAAATTTACTATTCCCTACCTAATCAGCGCAACCGTCAGGAAAGTGTTCAATTTGGGAAAGGTTAGGTTTACTATTCCTACCCAAGTGAGTGCAACAATATGGAAAATGTTGGTTTTTGGGGTGTTAAATTTACTATTCCCACTCCAGTCTAAGCAATAGTAGGCAAAGTGTTGGACTTCATTGAGGTCACATTTACTGTTCCCACTCCAGTCTAAGAAGCAGTAGGGAATGTGTTGGACTTTGGAGGCATGACCAGATTTACTATTACCACTCCAGTCTAAGCAACAGCAGGAAATGTGTTTAACGTAAATTGGAATACATACATGAATACCAATCCTATTAAATTATGTAAAACTTTAAACACTTACTACATGACATTATTAAATTACAGCACACACAAATACACATATATAATAAAATGTTACATTATAACTTAAAAATGAAAGAAATAGTAAAACTACATATATTAACTTCAATAACTACAGAAAAAACACATAAATTAAATCATCATGTATTTAATTTCATGTAATTAAGAAAACTAAAATTTATTTTAAGTAAGAAATATCATCTCAGAACCAAATTCATACAAATATGTAGTATACATAAATATATTTTTAGAAATAATAAATATAACATCTATATACTTAATTAGTTCAATTTGATACATTACATATAAATATAAACTGATATAAGCATATCATATATTTGTATTTTTTTAGAAATTTACTCACCTAAAAATAACATCGTATTAAAGAATACATGTTTAAAAAAACATATAGAGCGAAAATATATATTAAAATAACTATAATATTAGAACAACTACAAAATAGGAAAATAAATGATAAGAATATAAAAATATTTTTGCACTTAATAGAATTAAATCAAAATACATTTAATTTATTTCAACTAACCACCATATTCTTCAACAAACCCAGCACACCCATAGATAAAGTATGACTTAAATAAAGCAGTATTGAACTATTTACATAATTAACAATTGATTAAATAATTAACAATTAAAAACAAATTAAAAATAGTATAGTATTTTCTTTACCTTAATGAACTTCCTACATTCTACCCCATCAAATCCATGAACTTACTACTAATGTAGAATTAAAAAAAATAGGTAATCAACTATTTACATAATTAACAATAAATCATATAATGTATTGACAATTACAATCTAATTACTAATACATGTTTATTTGTAATAACTTGATTACCTTCTCACCCCATAACCCTAGAAACACAAGAACCCACTACTAAAATATAACTGATTATAACTAATAATACAACTAAAATGAAAATGAGCATTTACATTTGAAATGTATAACACATAAAACAATTTGCACAATTATTAATCAATTAAAATTATTTAACAATGAAAAATACATTAACAATAAATTAAACATATTTCTAATTTAAATTACTTCCCACCCTGTCCCTTAGAACCCCAACAACCCACTACAACACTATAAATCACGAACAGCATTTTAAAAACATCAAAATCTCCTAAATTATTAACAATTATACTACTAATGCAAAGAATTTTAATTAATATATTAAATAAAACACACATGAAAATAATTGTTCTTACAACTATAGCATTGAAAAATATATTAAAAACAATGATATTCTTGAAAAGGATATTATTTACCAAAAAAGCAATATTCTTGAAAACTCTATTCTATACTGTGGTATTTTTGCTTCACAATACTATTTTTCTGATATTCATGAGTTCCAATATTTCAAACTCAATTGTCTATTTTTGTCCATATTTTTGTATGTCTGGTATTAGGGGTCAGATGGCTTTGAACTTCTTTATGAGTCTATGTATAAGGTACAACCTTCTTGATAGTTCCACTTTGTTGTGCTCAGCTGCTGCTCCAAGACATTGTTGAAGTACCAGGTACTCTTGCAGTTGGAGAGACACATGATTTCTGATGTATGAAAACTAGTACAGTCCTGCTACATCTCTTTACCTCCTCAGAATAGTTATTGAATGTGTAAATTGATACAGGTCCAGATACAAAGAGCACTTAAGAAATTGGGTGATCTTCCAGGGACATGTGAATCGTTTTACTGTTTCCTTCACATTCAGTTTAGTGAAGTATCAACTAACCATGAGTCCTGAAGAATACTCTATACCCTTTGTGAAGAAAATGAGGCAAATAGTCATGTCAGATCGATTACATGAACAGCTACTAGCTATACATTCTTACCCTTTATTATTGTGTGTGGGAGTCTCCAATCAAAATATTTTTGAATTACCCATACTCAATGTTATGCAACACTTGTGGGACAATTCAACTGTGATGATTAACTTAAACATCTAGCTGAATGTCAAGGTTGAATTGACAGTTACCATGTGGCAATGTCAATTGGCATGGAACCCTTCCATTGGGAACGGAAGATTTATATAAAAATCTCAGTCATGATTGACAAAAATGAGTTTTAGTCACTTGTGCCTATTCCCACAAGTGCCATGAGAATGGAGAGTACACAGGTTTACATTATGATTTTTTGAAAACGTACAGCACTGATAGGCTGACAATATACTCCAGAACTGAGGCATTGATATATTTGGAATGTTCAGTTCACATTGGCCATAGGGACGTCAGCCTCCATAATTTTTCCTTTCATGCACTGCCCATTTTTCAGATTGTTTTCATTGCACCTTTTTCATTACTTTACTTGGCAGTATTTACAGTGGTGGTACTAGCAGAGCATTTCCATGTTTATCCAGACTTGGGAGTCATCTGCTTAGAGCTATGTTATGTATAAAAGAAACATTGGAGAAATTCAACTGAGTTCAGCGGCTTTCCTTGGTTCCTGTATTTTTCTAGGCTAACGCACATAAAACATCATTTGAATACCATATACGGTTTCTCATCTCTTTATCTATCAGTACATGGACCTTATTGAGCTTTATCGATATACTATTTGCAGGTCCGTAGTAGCATTCAGGCATTGTTTTAGTGGGTATCTGCTAATAGTCAACAGCAGAAGCAGGAGTTGTGCATTGTGGGTGAATTGCATAGAGGTGATGTGTAGTAAGGGGTGTGTACATCAAGTAGGACACAATTGCAGTTTCTGTGTTTTGCGTTCTAACAGACTTGGCAGCAACCCTGGATTGATTAATTCTATGTAAAGATAGTGTAGAGCCACTTACTAAGTGGAATTTGAAGTTGGTATGTTCTTTATGGTTTAGGTCGAAGAAGGGACATGAAAGAGCAAGACATCTCTGCATAATAATTCCAGACAAAACATTGCAGACAGGTGTGCATACACTGCACCCACCATGTGCCAACAATTGCATATACTACAACTTTACAACATATATCTACTCAAACAACAGTACTAGCTTTTATTACACTTCAATTGCACAAGGCCCAAAAAGCACAATGTTTATCTGTACTGACTGACACAGAAGATCAGCCATCAATTTGTGCAAAATAGGCCACTCTTTAGAATGACATAACTGGGTTGATCTTCCATCATCGTCTATTTACCTCTATATCTTTTTTGTGTATATTTACCAGCATAACCCAGAAACTGATTACAAATATTCTTGAAATATTGTTATAAAATTATTTACCATATTATTATTTGTCTTTAATTATTAGAAGGTTTATTATTAATTTGATAGTTTGACTATGATGGTAATAAATATTTGTGGCGACACGTTGCTGTTGCCAGACAAGCTTTATCAGGGCTGGAACTGAAATAATGTTGGTATGTGAAAAGATGAATGTACAGTCATTTTAAATATGTAGCCTCCTCAGTGGAATATATTGAGCAGTATCAGAGCATTTTGAATAAGGGAAGTAACTTATAAGACTTTTGTAGAGTGCATAGAACATTTCAAAGAGACAGTTTCATAATTAATATGGGATTTCTTTCCCACCACTCCCCACCTCATTCCCTCGACTGACCTCAACAGACCCAACCTTTCTAGCATCCCGGCACTCAGCCAAGAAGATTTCACTAAAATCTGTAACAAAAACAAATCTGTCTCACCTGCAGACCCTCTCAAACCCGAAACCTTCAGAGAAGCTTACGTAACAGTCCTAGCCCCCTGAGAGACGTTATAAACATGTCCTTCTCTGCAGCCAGAATCCCCACCAAATGGAAACAAGCCTGGGTATCGCCTATTATTAAAAAGCCCACATTGGACCCTAACATACCCGAAAACCTCAGACCGATATCACTCCTCCCATGGCCAGCCAAGGTAGCAGAAGCCCATGTAAACACCATCCTGACCAAAAACCTGTCATCTAATTCCATCTTGGACAGGTCACAACATGGATTCCGGGCTGGACACAGCACCGAGACAGCCCTACTAAGTGTGACAGAACACCTCTGTACCATTCTAGACTCTGGCGGACCGGCAGCCCTGATTTTAGGCAAAAGGAGGACGGGATATCAGGAAACGCCCTTGGCTGGTTCAGAGACCTTCTATCAGGCAGATCATTCTGAGTCTCCACCCCCCTTATCTCTCCAAAGAATGCCCCATTGAACAGGGCGTGCCCCAGGGGTCAGCTCTTAGTCCCACCCTGTTCAATGTGTACGTCCAACCCCTGGCAGAGGTAGCCAGGAGGCACGGAATGTCTCTCGTGTCCTACGCTGACGACACACAGCTAGTGGTGGCATTAAATGACGAGAGTGGCCACGGCGCCCAAAAATTCCAACAAACGCTCGTCGATATCACAGATTGGATGACGGCAAACTACCTCCAGCTCAACGCCGGAAAAACGGAAGTGCTGCTGGTGGGAAAAAATACAGACACTTGGGGTAACAACTGGTGGCCAGAAACCCTCGACCAACCACCTGAACCAAAGGACTGTGTCAAAAACCTAGGAGTCTGGGTAGACGCTGCCCTAAGCTATACCCACCATATTAAAAAAATGGCGGGCACCTGCTTCGGCATTCTACGGAATCTTAGGCCTGTCCTAGGATTTTTCGACCATCAAACCCGTCAGATGATAGTCCAGGCAGCCATTCTCTCAAGGCTGGACTACACCAGCTCCCTCCTGCTAGGAGCTAACGTGGCAGAAAAAAACAGACTCCAGCGAGTCCAGAATGCCGCCGCCAGGGCTCTGGTAGGACTCCCCCGCCATACGTCTGTGGCTAGCGTCCTTACAAAACTCCACTGGCTTCCAATGGAGAAAGGGATTCACTTTAAAACGCTATGCCTAGCATTTAAAATCCTAAAAACGGCATCTCCCCCATGCTCCGCCCACTCCTGTCAGCCTACGTCCCCCGGCGTACTCTTCGTTCAGAGGGGCAGACTCTAGCAGCCGTACCTCGCATCAAACTAGCCAGGATGGGTGGCCGTTCATTCAGATATCTGGCCGCCAAACTCTGGAATGGCCTCCCAGACCAGATTCAAGGGATGCAGGATCTGCCATCTTTTATAAAAGCAATCAAAACACACCTTTTCTAATAAACAGTATTCTCCCTTCCTCTCTCCCTCTGTCCCCATCCCCCGTTCAATGTCTCATACAGAAAGCGCCGGGACGCCCCTTCGCTGGGGCAGCCGAGCGCTATACAAACACATATAACATAACATAACATAACATGATGAAATTAGCTGAAGTAAGTAAATTAAATTAAATTAGTAAATTAATAGATGGTAAAATGTTGCCGAAAGTCGAATGATAGATGAAAGCTTTACGTGTTACATCATCATGTAGTGATATGAATAATTTAAAAAGCACACTGGTGATGATGAATTTCAATATGAGGGTAGATACATATTTTTACAATAATTTACGATGCTCTTGCTTGTTAAATATTTTGTAAATTAATGTATAGCGGATTCTTATTCTCACACTTTGTAAGAATACATTTTGAATATTTTTGTAAAGCCTCAGCATTCTGTCTAGAAGTTGCACTTTTTGGCATGGCTTTATTTGATTCTGTATTTCTGACCCTTTGGAGACTTACTAACCTGCTACACTGCTCTTAGCCACCTTCTTCTCTCTCATTTACTCCTTACCCTTTTGCCCTCTATCACCAGTTGTTTGTGATGATTATAGAGCATGATATCACTGCCTGTTGTTTTTCTAGTAATGTTCTCCATTCTTCTCCACCACATCTCATCATTAGCCTGTCATATTGTCATTGAGATCTTAGGGCCTAATTATTACTACGGCGGTCCAACGGACAGCAGTAGCCTCTGTGGCAGACTGGGCACTGCTGCACCGGTGGTCCGACCGCCTTATTACAAGTTGGGCAGTTGGACTGCCATGGAACCACCACAACCGACAGGGATCAGAGATCCCTGGTGGTGTTGTGGCTGTCTCGAGGTCGCAATATGCTTGGCATTGCTGCTGCAGCACCGCCAAGCATATTACGAGTTTCCTCTCTGCCCCAGTTTTGATGGTTTTGAGCCAATCATGAAAAGTGTGGCAGAGAGGAAACAAAGGGGGCCCTACAGGGCCCCCTGTTGCCTTAGGGCCATAGTGTACTTGCAGGGGTGCACATGTTGTGCCCCCATGTGTGCATGAAGCCCAGTTCATGGAGAAGTGTGGCTCAAGTGGTTGGAGCGGCAGACCCTGATGCAGAGGTCTGGCCCGGACCAGGATTCAATTCCCCGGCTCAAATTTCCCCCGGACCTGACAATTCTCGCCTTGGTGCCTATTCCAATCATGGAGTCCCACTCTGTAACTCTTGGCAATAGCTTGCTTAATCTCCACAATGGCCCCTCACAGCGGGATGCCTGGCTTTCACCTTGGGGATGCCCAGAAATGGGTTATCTCGCAGGGGAATACCAGGACAGGTTCCCTAAGCAAGCGCTGGGACGCTTTCGGGCAGCCATGCGCTCTACAAATCGAATTTCATTTCTTTCATTTCATTCATTTCCTGCACAGTATGGACTTTACAGTCCATTCTATGCAGGAACGGGTTTTGCCCTTTCCATTGCGATGCCTTTTTAATAGTCACAAGCGTCGGATGCCAAATTACTGCTCGCCAGACCACAAGATTGCTAATATTCTGGCAGACAGCTGGCGGTTGAGTTTGGCGTTCCTGGAGTGGGGTGCTGCCATGGCGGCCCACTCCAGGACCACTAACCTCGTAATCAGGCCCTAAGGGGCAGATTTACAAGAAACTGACACATCTGTACAGATCCATCAGTTTTCCTTGCCCTCCATTTAAAACCTTTGTGCCACCATGGATGTGCTGTATTACAACACGGAGCACCATAGTGCAAGGATTGACAGATGCGTCAAAAATTCTGATGCATCTGTTGAAGCAAAAGTGATGCATTGCTGGAGTTGTTCATGAAAGTGATGCAACTCGAGCAATGAACCACCCTGCGTACATTTTACCTTATGCAGGTATAATGTGACGCACTGCTTTACAACGTGATGCATCGCCCTAGATGTGTCACGTTGTAAATGGGCCGCAATGTGGTGCATTGTTTACGCCGTTGCTGCATCACAAAAGTGTCGCAAGGGGCCTATAAATCTGCCCTGACTGTATTTTTGGATACACCGGCCCTCAATGTGTTTCACATGACTCCCTACACAGTAATATCTGAAATTCTAATATCTAGGGTTGCAATAATTCCCAAATGAAGCATTACCACTGCAATGTGATGTCCCCAAAGTAACAGGAAATTGCTGCAGAATTCAGAGCTGCTGCTCCAGTTTCCAATACTACTTTTCATGTCATGTAAACAGAAACCTTGAAGGTACAGCAATACCACATGCACAATTACTTCACATCTTGGAATCCGAATGTGGCAGGTGATGCCTGTAACCCCCAAATCAGAAATTCAAAGAAGCCTAGACTGAGGTGAAGGACAAAGTGTAGGTGTGCAAGTCAGATGTAAACAAACTTTCTAAAAAGTTTGGGAATGCTCACTAATTTTCCACTTTTTGAATGTTACTACCCACTACTAAACCAGTGTATCTTTTCTCCTTTCATGCTATAATATATGTAAGCAATTCAAATTTACTACTAAATTTATGAATCAGAATGGGCCTTTTGGACCGTTCAAATTTTTGAATGCCAAAGATGAACTTAGATGTGTAAAAGTTTCCACTTCTGACACTTAATAGGAAATATTTTTTTTCCTATGGATTTGATTTGATTGTCAGCCCAATATTCAGGTGTGGCCGTTACAGGTAAGAGCAGTGGGGCAGGGCTGGGATGGGGCGGTGGAGGGAGTCGTCAGACGACGGAAAATATAAAATGAAAGAAAACATTTTTTAAAACCACGTACCTTGCGCTTGCTGCATCGCCTTGTCGGCCATGCGGCAAGCGCAAGGTGGGTGGTTGTATTTGTTTTTTATTTCATTTTACCTATTCCATCGTCTGTCGACTCCCTTTCCCAGCGCCCTGCCTGCCCCCACCCCTCCGCTCTTACCTGTGCCGGCCATGCCTGTCAATATTTACAATATAACTAACAACAGGGCAACCCAATATACTTCAAGGGACTGGGTATGATCAATATTATCTTTTTATAGAATGAATTTAAATAAAATCAACTACTTAGCAACACTGTCACTACTAGAATTATTTTACATTTCGCTTGGCAGTGCGACACCCACTTGCAACCATAGCTGAGTCGTAATTTACAGGTATCTGTCACTCAACGCCATTTCAACTTTTGGTGATCAAGTCGCTGAAGTTTTTATTGTGGTGTGAGCAGACGATACATTTGGAACTCAGGGATATTCATAGTTGTGTTTTATTCTGTATAAGTGTTTGAAATTAAGCAACGCTGTGTCCTGAGGATGGTCTTATGGATCAGACTGACCAACTAAAGACCGAAACGTCCACTTTCTTACACTCGTCTTGTATATGTTTGTCAGATGTTGCGTGACATTTTTAATGTATATAATTACCATAACTATGACAAGGTGTTGAGTGACAAATACCTGTAAATTACGACTCAGCTATGGTGGCAAGAGGGTGTCACACTTCTAAGCGAAATGTAAAATAATTTTTAGTAGTGACAGTGTTGCCAAGAAGTTGATTTGATTTAAATTCATTCTATAAATACAACGTTTATGAATGTGTCCCTATGCTGATATATTTCTTTGTTCATTTTGATGACCTATTTGATAAATTGAATGATAAGTTGAACGAACCCTTAATGTACACATGCATAGATAATATTGTCAATATTTACATGCATCCGTTTCTTATTCAGCTGGAGAAAAGTCAAGTAATCTTTGGACAACTAAACAACGAATTATACCTTGCACTGATCTCAGGGGCATAGCTATCAATGGTGCAGCAGGAGCAGTGGCACTGGAGCACAGAGGCCTGAGGGGCTACCAGCATTAGGGCCACGGCGCCCTTGTGAAGCCATTGATTGCTCTGAAATCTTAACTCCTTCAGCTTTGTATCTCGAGGCACTCACAGCTACATCTTCCTGCCTCAAATTAACAACACTTTCAGCCCTACAGCTTAAAAGACAGGCGCATAATGTATAATATTTATTTTATGCAGTTAATCTTCATGCTTGCATCTGCTTTTCCTTCCAACTAAAACCAGCCGCTAGAATTTCCTTCTTTGCAACCTCCCAATGAGTTCGCTTGTTTAAATGGCTAATGGAAAACGCTACTTGAAGCAAAACACTTAAATACCTATGGTTATAGCGCCTTCATGAAGAAACATATTTCCGATCTCCCTCTGTTATGTGTTCAAACGTCTCAAACCTTAAAGATAATAATATGTCAATCATTGTTATGCCTTCTACAATAATAAAGATTTGCTAAAATTGTAATTTACAGATTTATCTATTAAAGGGCATAATTTGTTATTAATATTCTAAAGAGAAACACATCAATAAACTGAATAAAGGACACTTTACTTACATCAAGAACTCTAAAATATTTTTTTCTGCCAATATACCGCATTTTCGTGCATGTCTATTTTTTTCATTAGCTTCAGGGAGAAAATTGTAGATAGAAATACTTCAAAGTCCTGGCGTTCGTGTCCCCCCTGGGGCGCTTTGCTCTGGCCTTCCGATTTCTTGTGTATCTGCCAAGTTCATAATATTTGAAAGGTTTGTTTTTGGTTTGAGCATATTTTCCCATTTTGTGACTCCCGTGTCCCCGTGTTAACTTACATTTTCCAAGATGTGCGTTTTGAATAGGCCCTCCGCAACTGCATAAAATAGATCTATAACCGGCTAAACAGTTTCGGTGCAAAGGTTTCCATGAAAGAATACATGCTTGAAGCCTAGGAAAAGAAATCCAAACAAAACCCAGCTACTTTTCTGAAAATTCGCACTCCATTTGCTTCTTTAGTGAACAGAATATGCAGGCTTTATCACCAAGGAAGAGGATTTCATTTACTGAAACAGGAAAAACTACAAAGTCTCAAATCACTTATCTTGTCAATCAATTATAGGAGGAAATGTATGGGCAGATTTATGATGCCCTTGCGCCTCTTTGCGCCGCAATTGCGTCACTTTATTTGACGCCACGGCGGCGCAAACAATGCGCCCTATTTACAACGTGACGCATCTAGGAGATGCGTCACGTTGTAAAGCCCTGCGCCATAAGGAGGCATTCCTGCGCAGGGGGGGGCGTTCCTGCGCAGGAACGCCTCCTGAAAGTGGCTGAGTGAAATCTATGAGATTTCACTCAGTCACTTTCTGGCCAATGCTGCGTCAAAACCCTGCGCCTGCTTCAACGATGTGACCACTGGAGTACACCCACCGGAAGTGCTCCATAGCTTTCCAGCAGATGCCCAAGAAAGTAAACATGGCAGCACGTGGATGTATGACGTTACAACGCATACTTTAACAACGCATACCTATACAACGCATTTTTTACAAAGCAACATCCATTACAACGCATTCCATTACAACGCGTGCCATTACAACGAATTTTTAAAAACTACCTTTACAACGCATTCCATTACATTGCATACTACCTTTACAACGCAAACCATTACAATGCATAACAATACATTGCATGTAAGGTAAGTATTGGATAGTGTAGGGGTAAAAATTACTATTCTAACTCCAGGGGGGTGCAAAATTAGGGTAAGTGTTGGATAGTGTCGGGGTAAAAATTACTATTCTAACTCCAGGGGGTGCAACAGTAGGGTAAGTGTTGGATAGTGTAAGGGTACTGTGTGTTGTAATGCTATGCATTGTAATGCTATGCGTTGTAATGACTGCATTGTAATGACATGCATTGTAGTGGTATGCGTTGTAGTGTCACGCGTTGTAATGGTTCCGTTGTAATAGCATGCGTTGTAATGGATGTTGCATTGTAAAAGTTTCATTGTAATGGAAGTGCGTTGTAAAAGTTGCGTTGTAAAGGTTGTTTCCCCAGCACGTACACTGTGCTGTGCCGGATGGCTCCCAGTGCGTTTGTGCGCCACAATGTGTCACTCATCCAGTTTTGGTACAGTGAAATGCCTGTCGTCACAGAGGATCCTCGAGGAGACCAGCGCGGTTACTAGAATGAGGTAAAATGCACTTGCACATTTATAATAAAACATTTTTAACAGCCAAATAAACGGTTTAAGGGCCACTGTACAGGCAACATGCAGCAATAGATGAGGAGAACCAAAAACATAGAGTAATACACCACAGTTCAGTCATTTCACAGATACTAGCCTCCTCCATGTGCCGGCTTGCCTATTCAAATCCTCAAGCCGGCTTGAAAGAAACTCAGTTGTGTGACTGACACACAATAGGCATACAACTAAGCACACAACTTCTCAGTAAAGCCAGACAAAGAGTGTGGAACAGTCCATACCATGGTGACAGAGACAGTTCAAGTCAGCACGAAGGCATAATGTTGAGTGGGCACTCCTATTTTTAAAAAACAAAATCAAGTTTGACATACCGTCAAATACTTCATAAGTGGGAATTATTTTAGTATGAAATAGCTGTGTGTGTCCCAAATACCGGAGCACTGTATTTAAAGATTGTAGCCAGCAGCAAACAATCTGTTGAAAACAGAATGGGTTGGCGCTGTGACACTAGCCATTGTTCCCATCCTTAATATTTGCCCCTGCACCGTGACAATTTTGTATGTCCTCAGAATATGTGGCTGGAAATCAACATATGTGACCCAGATTAATTTATTGGCTGTAAATTGATGGGCCTTGGACCACAAGTAGTACTAGCTACTCTAAAGTCCAAATGAAGTAGTGTAGATGAGCACATCACGCCTGGGCTAGGGCTGTCAGATGGTGATGAAACTGGTGGGGCTGAGAGGCTTAGTGCTTCTTCTTTTTAGGTATGAAACCTAAAAAGAAGAAGCACTAAGCCTCTCTTGACTTCTTTGCTTTTTTGCGAGGAACTTCTTTCTTTCTTGTAGACGTCTTTGTTGTTCTGTGAAGAACTTCCTTGTATTTTCTTTGAATTTTTCCTGTCCTGTTGATACCTCCACCTGCACTTTGTGTTGGCAACATCTGTAGGCTCTGTAGTTTGCTCCATCTTCAGATCCTCTTTTGTTAGCCAGGTCCCTGAAATCCGTTTGTACCACGTAGGTATTCACCAACTCGTCACCAAAATAATCTACTAATGAAGGTCCAGGCAGGTAGGATGTTGTTCAAGAAGTTTCATTAAAGATAGTTACACGTAGATATGTTCCTGTGAAGCAGGTAGCTAAGTTCTGTAGAGTAGCCCCATCTGTAGCTCAGTCCATTGTCAACTGTCAGACTACACCTCACAGGCACCCAACATTCAACATTCTAATACGCATCTTCACTCCAACATTCCATGCAGCACACAGCACATTCACACTGGCTGAGCAGGAGGTGTAAATGGCAGATCGTTAACATGAGCAGGCTACTATACAGTCTCATCTCAATTCTCAAAGCAGTTTTTAGCCAAAAGCACAACGTTTTAACTTTTGACTATCTGGGAAACTTTAGCACCGCCACCAAGGGTGCAGGACTTAGAGGGCACTACTTAAGGGGTTAGGACTCACTCAGGCTGGGTCCAGGTACTGGTTCAAGATGGTTGGAGCTTTTTCTTTCCCTGATGCTAATGATCAGGAGGCCAACCAACAAGCCCTTGGAGGCACTCTGGTACTCCTGGGAAAAGGCCTCAAACAGCAGGGCAGTCCTCAGAGAGTTCAAGGCAGACTTTAGGAAGCAAAGCAGTCCTTCCCAGTGCAGCAAAGCAGTCTTCAGGAGTACAAAGCAGGTCACAGCAGCAGGCATTCCCCTGAGAGTCATTCCACAGGTCCAGAAAGAAAACTGAAGCGTGGATCTGGGAGTCTCATTTTTATACCTGGTGCCCCCTTTGAAATCGGAGAAGTTTCAAGAGAATTCCCTTTGAAAAGCTTGAAGTTTCCTGATCCCTCCTCCCTAGCTCCAATCTGGCTGCATGACTAACAAAGGAGTGACAAATCATTGATGTGAAGACAGAGCACAGTCTATTGAGTTACAAGTGGTGCTGTGCCCACCTACGACCCCCAGTCTGCCAGTTGATAACCAATCCAGACACACCTAATATCTTTATTATGTGGCTGTGTAGGAAGAATAAACAAAGTCCAACTGCCAACCACACTCATTCATGTGACACAGGAGCAGGCTGCAGGTACCAAATAGGTATGGCAGGAAAATGCCAACTTTTTAAAAGTATAACAAAATTAAATGATGGAGTGTCGAAACTTTTCAAACATACACCCCAATCTGGGTTTAATCCATCATTATTTTGCTTGCCACATCACCCTAGTTTCGACCCATCCATATGCAAATCAGCCTTGACCCTGCTCCCCAGGAAAGCATTCCAGCCGGAACTGCCAAGCCAGGTACTCTCTGGACCAGAAACAAGCATCTTGGGACCGGTTTCGGGTTATCACACCTCATCAGGCAGGATAGCTTGAATTCAGTGATGCAGCAAGCAAGGGACCCACGGCTGGGCATACCCTTAGCCACTTAGGGCACACATAGCAACATTACAAAAAAAGCTGATGGACAGAGTGTTGAAACTTTACAAACAATCACCCACAGTCACAGATCTAGATTTAATCCATTGTTATTTTGCTCGCCATGTCACCCCAGTTTGGACCTATCCAGATGCAAATTAGTCCAGCACGAACTGCCTAGCCAGGTGCTCCCTGGACCAGAAACAAGCATCCTGGGATTGGTTTCGGAGTATCATCCCTCATCAGCCAGGCTAGTTTGACAACAGTCAAAAATAGGAGGTCAGAAGGTAAAAAAGTTATGGGAAACCAAACCAAGGATGCCAGGTCTAACATCCCTTCAAAAGGAATTCATAACGGCATTGTCAAGAGAAAGGAACAGATAAACCTGAAATGGGCCCTGGGCTCAAATCTGGTAGAAGGTGCCATGCTATCACACCAGGGCCCTCAAGAAAATACTAAAGTAATGATAAAGGTTAAACAAACACATTGACACTAAAGAGAACTACCTTTGTGCAGATATGCTCCCTGTGAGAGGGCCAAATGCAGTCACTCAAAGTGAAGTTAGCCTGTATCCTGCAGTAGGCTGATCCATGGAGCCATGCTCTATACTGCAGTTTGCAGAAGCAAAATGTGAATGACACAAGAACTGGCCAATGGATGAATAGAGATGGCTTAAAGCCCATTTATGTAAGATTGTTGTACATATAATTTTGGTAAAATCAAAAGGTCTTGGTTAACGCCAGACCTAAAAAGAAGAAAAAAGAACTCTTTGAATAACAATGATATATGGAGAATCCAGTAGCAGTACTAACTCGCAGCCACATGGATTTTCATAAAGTGTGAAAAAGCCTCTTTTGCTTTATGGTCCAGTTTCCCTTTAGAACCTTGCTGTCCTCTTTGTGATCACTGTCAATAAAGCCGAGCACATGTTGTACATTCTCTCTTGAATATTAACAATATTTTTTCTGTCAGGCTGCCTAATGCAGTGAGTGGACTAAACAAAAGTAACGTTGATCTTTTTCTGCTCTTTTCATGCAAGGGCATCGTGAGATTTAGTTGAAGCACAGACACCAGCGGGAGACTGCCTGCTCCTGGCAGCCTACCTGTGCTTCCTTCTGAAGGGTTTTTAGAGTCGCAAGACAGATGAATGTTCAGCACATTCAGAAATGCCTCAAGTTTGTTTAGTACTCCTATTAGCATTCGGTTTTAATTTTACTGTCCCTTTTGCTGTTTCAATCACCTCCAGAGTCAAAAGGATTATTCCTGTGATTGTATTCTCACCTGCTGGCAGGGGTAGTAGTGCTAATACTAGACCCTATATTGTTCTTTGTAACGCTTTTCAGAGCCTGGAAAGATGCAGTAAATCTATGATATAAAATACTAGAAGTTTCAGAGAAAAGTTCAAGCAGGGTCAAACATATATGGAGGGACAGGAAACATAGCTAAAAACACAACCTGGTTTCAAGACATTGTTACTTGTTTTTCACTTTACTCCAAGTTCATCTTTTTAAAAGGGCCAATGGGATGTTCAATCTTGTAGTTTGCGCTACAGCCTATAAAAAAATCAATATGCTCAAGTTTGGTAGTTCAGTTTCAGAAAAAATTACTATGTGAGAAAATTCTATCACCATTTTTTTCGGCAGGGTAAATTCTATCGCCAGTGAAGTTGTGAAATACATCACACTCTGTAATCTGTGTGAAGTGCAAAGTTTTCCAAATTCGCCCTAATTTTGTAATGAACTGTCAAAATGTGCCCACCTCTTGTAGAGATGAGCTGGAACATAATTCCATTGTAGCGGACAACATTGTGTACACATCTGTTGACTATAGACTGACACAGAAATATTTCCAGCCACCTGCACATTGTTGCTGGTTTAATTAACTATTGAGTTTGTGCAAATAGATTAATGAATATTGTTTTAATTCGTTACAATCAATTGCTTCTTAAAGAACCCTCACTGCCTTAAAGTGCTGCCTAAATTCGCTCTACTTGCGGGCGAGGGGTGCCTTAAAAAATTGTTGTGTTTTCTAACACTTTTAATATAGTTTTTAGAGTGTTGTTAAACTTTGCAGACTACATAAAGTTCACGAAGATTAGAATATTCTATGGGTAAAAATATTTTAAATTGCTTTCTGCAAAGCGATTATAGAGCCCCTGGAAGGTAAATCACAAGAATATATCTCTCAGTTATTGGGAATTTTACTCTGGGATTTTGCACCTCTATACATAAACCTAGAATCACAGATCTAACATGTTGACTCATATTTGTACTTTGTTATTTGATTGGCTAAAAAACGACATCACCGCCATGACCCTGCCAGATGTTACAAGTGACTGTATTTGGTTGATCTCTAAAGCTGAGTTAGTTAATAGATTTACATATATTTGTCCATTGGTTAATTTAATTTTGAACATCTTCCCAGTGATCTTGATGTTTATAATTTGAAGGGGTGTTTCCTTCTTATTACCAAATCCTTAACTATCTTCAGGCAAAGCCAGAACCATTTCATAATATTTGAGTGGGAGGCTTTAATTCTGATCGCCCACATTTCCTCCCCACTGTATAGTATGAACAAGAGAGTTAAGAGGGTAAGTATATGCCAGTGGTTGGATCTGATTGTCTTAATTTTCCGCCAAATTAATTTGTCTTTAGCAATCTATATAAATCTCAAATTATTTTACTATTGTATTAGCACTAGATGAATTTATGGTAACTCAGTACATTTATTAAAGTCTGTTTTAATTTTTTATTCTAGACCTCAGTAGAGGTCTAAGTCATTTATTAAAATATTTAATTTGTCACTGACAAACAAATATGTGTTAGCTAACACAGCATAAAAGCATGAAGGTATAAACTGTGCATATTTACACGAGAGACAAACATATATCATTTAGGTTGGAAACATATAAGTGTCATTTGCACCAGTATAATGTAGAGGTGTACATATATAAATCAGAGAGCAGAGAGATTTCAAGTAGCAGCACATTATATCAGTCTTTCAGGACTACTAGTAGTATGTGCCATTGAGGCTCAAATTATAGGCAAGAATGTCTAAACTAATCAGCAAAGATGCAATTTATGGCTGGTGGTATTATTTTTTTATCAATTACGACTAGTAATAATATTTTATTATCTGTCAAATAATTTTGCAAATGTGGTAAATCTATAATTATCCAGTAAACACTATAGTCACAGAATTGACTAATTTAACTGACTCTAACCATTGTCTACGGTTTTGTAAATGATATATTAATGGAAGGTAAACAAACAATTAGCATTCCAACACCAGTCATTGACCATTGTTAGCTGCACTTTGAAGAAAACTGTTGTTTGAATCGAAATCTCCCTAGATAAACATGCAATATAAACATATATAATGGTTAACATGTGTGTAATATGGTATTATATTGCTATTTCAGGATCCGGGTAATATTTAGCAGTTACTTAGCTTTGGCCTCATGGTTTATGATGTCTGTAGAATCCTTCAATTCAAATTTTGGACCCCTTATATATTACAAAAAAAGAGAAAAACTCAATTAGTATTTGGGAGTGGCATTGCTTCAGAAGTATGCTGCTGTAGTGGGGGTCCTGAGAGGCCTATGCATTTACACTGCACCCACCTATAAAAGTCCTAAACCACACAAGAGCCCTAAGGGTATCCTGGAAATCATCATAACATATGTGTGGAGTGATTGAAATGGAATTATTCTAAATATTGCTGATATTGAAAATAACCAAAATTCAATCAACAATATGACCAAGAGCCTATTAAGACATATACCACAATGATGAATAATAGATTAATGAAATATAAAAATGAGAATAAATACAAAATCCAATGTAAATTCCAACCAGAGTCATTACAGTGGCAGAATTTAAAAAGTGGCAAAATGAGTTGACAATTTGAGGAAAGAGGAAAGCAAATATAAATATACAATGCTTCACTTAGCGCTCACTACAGCATCTAGTGTAGACCTGAGCTCTGATACAGAGGTCTCTGTTAGTAGTGAAATGAGAACCACTGGAATTAATACATTGCTGCACTGTTTAAATCATATTTGTCTATAAAGGAAAAGGCACAGACGACAAAAGAAGGGCAGACAAAATGGTAGAGGGGTCAAAATTCAAGGAGACAAAATAGAAGGGCAGGCCAAAATAGAGTCAGGAAAGGACACTACAATGGAACCAGTTATAAAGAAATGTTCCATGAAAAAGAAAAAGGTAATTCTCGAATGGTGGACAGGAGAATAAATATAAATAATTTTAACTTAATGTTTGCAGTTATTATCTAGTGATTTAAAATAAAATGTTTGGATAGCTCAATAGAGACTCTGTAAAGAAAATACTCAACATTTTTTATTCCAGAAACAGTATTTAACATGTCCATGGTGGACATCCACCATCACTAAAATTGAGTATTCCATGCAAGAGACTTCTGTAGGTACACAGGAATGGTACCACATATGAAGCAGTCAAAGAAGAGAGAAAACAATTGCTCAGACAATGTGTGGAGAGAGGTTATCCCCAAATGTTACTAGATACATTGGCCTGCAAGGTACAAGGAAAAAGTCAATACTGTAAGGCTCATTACCATCGTTTTTGTCAAGTCTAATTAAGTAAGTTAACTATTTGCCAAACATTGGGACATGCTTAAGAGCAATCCTATTATTGGTCAAGATCTACCAAACTCTCCTCAAATACTAGTTTGTCCTATGAAGTCATTTAAGAATTATTTGATGGGAGAGATGAATTGGAATGCAAAAGATTTCTTCTAAGCAAAAATTGTAACGTTTGTCCGTTCTCTTAGTGATAGATTGGATATACCACTATTTCACTAAAGACAAGTATTTTCTAACACTAAAGGGCTTTCGAAAATGTAGATGAGAATTACCTGGTTGCTTCATACTTACATTGCAGAACAATATAATAGCAAGAGCAATTTGGTAGAATATATTGGGATTCACAGAGTTTCAGGGCCTCCTAGAGGTGGAGATAGAACAGCACGGTTAGGCACATTAGAGTGAATATATCATATTAATCTAAAGACAAAGCTTCCTGGATGCTTAAACATTGATGGTGAGATAGTTATACACGTATGATGACAATAGAGTAGAAACTAACTATTATTAATATTATTATTATTCTGAGTTTTGTATAGCGCCTGGTTACCAATAGGCATCCCAGCGCTTCCAGAACATAACACTACTGAGAAAATGAAGGGATTAAACGGAGAACAAAAAAGTTTTTAAAAGTTTACGGAACCGAAGCAGGCTAGCTTCCGATCGCAATTGAAGGGGCAATGAGTTCCACAAGGAGGCCACATTTATTGAGAACCTTATGCCACCCGTTCTGAGCCCCTTAATAGCATGTGGCATATTTTTATAATTAAATTTTAAACAATATGTACATTCCTCACAACATTCTAAAGAGCGTCAGGGATGCATACGGTGTTGCTTATGAGAGAATTAGGTATGCCTAGTGGGGTTTATAAGAATATTTAAGCCACTGTAAATATAACTATGATTATGATCATAATATTTTTGATTCTGCAAACTATGGTCATATTCAGAAATGCTGGTCCTACAATGTACACAACTTTTCATTTCTCATTTAAAGAAATATGTTAAGTTCTCAAGTGATCTGAAGGATGTGATTTTAATACACTATGCTCTTTATTAACTTAGGTTATTGGCATACACTTACATCAGTACAACATAATGATGGATTTTTAATACAGGTGATGCAACTATTTGACTTTATGATATTGATCCTGATTGGCATAAACTAACATACAATATGAATTATCTTTTGCAGAGGCACTCTGCAACGACCGGATTTTCGGACACGATAGAATCATCTCACCGAGACACAGCCAACCCAGCCGAAACGTAACCACCTCCCTTCTCAGGACCTACTTACCATGGCACCTGGGTACCTACCTAAGGATGGGGAATTAGCAATATACAAGCTTGGATCTTCTAAAACACCACACTCATACCTTATAGTCTTGCGGCAACATAGGCCCAGACTAGACTACCCTGAGGCAGTTCCAATTACTTACCATTACACACTGATCACAATCAGTGCTCACACAAGCCACAATACTGTGGGTATAGGCACCGTATCCCCCCCAGTGCTCTCACTCTTTCACACAAGCCACAATCCTGTGGGTATAGGCACCGTGTCCCCCGGTGCTCTCACTCTTTCACACAAGCCACAATCCTGTGGGTATAGGCACCGTGTCCCCCCGGTGCTCTCACTCTTTCACACAAGCCACAATCCTGTGGGTATACACATTGACCACAGTCAATGTTCTCACTAACGCCACTTTCCCTGGCAACGATCTCACTACGCACCGTGTCCTTCCGGTGCTCTCACAAGCCACAATCCTGTGGGTATACACATTGATCACAATCAATGTCCTCACTAACGCCACTACACCACGACGATCACTGTCCTATGAATACTTTCAGCTCTCTCTCTCTCTCTCTCTCTGTATTGGGAAGTATCTCTATTCAATATCTACTTGGGATATAATATTATGGGTTATGTGATAGATAGACAGTTCAATCCTCTCACACAAGAATGGCCAAATTACAATATGCAAAGGTTATTCCCTGATTCAAGTGCTCCCCTGCTCCACATAACAGCATCTGACTAGAAGAAAGGTTAACTTTATTATAAGAAAACAACAGTTACACAATGGTTCACTAAGAACTGGGGTCCCTTTATTAAACAATAGTAAATTATAACAACAATAAAATACTGCAATATGACATATAGCCTGAAAAGCAAAAGAAAGAATTAGAATGTGTGTGCACGCTAATAAGAAAGGGTCGACGTCACCTTATGAGTACGAAGTCTGGACTCAGTTGTCATCCGGTTTCCCTTCTCGTCTGTGCCTTGGCTCATCTTAGGATCACCCCTGCAGTCACAGATACACGTCTGCACCGCTATGCTCTGTCTCCTCTGCTCCCCTCCAAGTCACTGGAACCTCCTTCTTATTCTCTGTTTCATCTGTTTCACTCTCGCTGTTCTGCACTACTCCTCTCTCTCCTCTCGATCACGGACTATCTTCACCTTCTGACTTCGATCTTATAACTTAGTTTCTACCTCTCTGATATTTGTTCGCTCCGCTAACTTCTTCACTCTGCATGCTCTGATCTCAGTATCAAAGCTCGCCAGATGCTCCAACTAAAATAACTTCAATCTTTCTGAGAGAGTATCAGCCCGGAGGCGCCTGCAAAAGGCTGACCCCCCGGGAGCCCAGGGGTGAACACCAGAGACTTACCTGGACACTCGCCATCGGGCGTAGCCATGAGGGGAACGGCGGAGGCAGACAGACAGACGCCGGACCGGACACCGGGGAACTACAATCCCCAGCAGCCTGTGGGGCGGAAGCGCGCTCGTGACGCGCCGAGTGCGCCCGGAGGCGCCTGCAAAAGGCTGACCCCCCGGGAGCCCAGGGGGGAACACCAGAGACTTACCTGGACACTCGCCATCGGGCGTAGCCGTGAGGGGAACGGCGGAGGCAGACAGACAGACGCCGGACCGGACACCGGGGAACTACAATCCCCAGCAGCCTGTGGGGCGGAAGCGCGCTCGTGACGCGCCGAGAGCGCCCGGAGGCGCCTGCAAAAGGCTGACACCCCCTCTCGCCACGCGAGTCGCGCGCGGGAGCGACCGGGAGAAGCCCGGGACAAGGGCGGGACAGTCTACGACAGTCCACGGCAGGACCAGGCAGGGCTGGGCCACCCACCGTTCAACTGCTGACAAAATGGGTAAGCGAAAAAATGGAGCTACAGCGGATGAGGGGGGGAAGAAGGCTAAAGTGGCAAAACAATCTGACTCCATTATGTCCTATCTTACCTCCGCGGTTGGGGCTTTATCTAAGGAAATTGCAACAGCACAGCAAGAACTGGGCTTATTAGCCGAGTCTCCCACTATAACTGCACAAACCCCACAAGCCATCCCCTTCGAGCCTGACGTCATCATCCTGAAACCCACTACTGCTTCTGCTCCCAGTTTGCCTCAAACATGCACACCCCAAACTTTGTTACCCACAGCACCTGTGGGCTTATCCGCTAACACGAAACCATCTTCGAAAAAGAGAAAGAAGGGCGAGGGTGACTCAGAAGCTAGAAAAGGGGTGGAGGAGACTTTAAAGGATCACCTTGAGGCTCTCTTTGAAGAACGAATTGAACCCCCTTTAGTGGGTATTGCAAAGGACATAGTTGATACTATGAACACATGCCTTGAAGGATTGTTAAAAAAATGCACCCTGATAGATGAACTAGTGAAAAAACTTGATTGCACGCCTACGGGTGAAATACAGGACCTAGTACGCCAAAGTGACCAGCAGATAACATCAACATTATTATTGCCTACTACAGACTCCACAGCTGCTCGCCTTATTTCAGTCACCTCACTTGAGGCTACCCTATCATCACGGGAGTCTACGCACTTAGAAAGCAAGATTCACTTAAACTTGCCTCCAGCAGTAGTACCTTTTGTGGCAGTTTTCATAGGGGTGCCCCCACTAAATAAAGGCGAGGTTGAATCTACTGCCACACTTATAGGAAAGGCAAAAAAATGGTGTGATGATTCTAGTAGTGGCGATTTTAACACATCCTCCAGTATTATTTCGGCTAGAAGGGTGGGGTGGGTGGGGAAGCGAGCCAAAAATGTGAAAGGTGATTGTGTGGTGTTAAATTTCAATAATGCTTATTGCCCGGTTAACCTATTTTGGGATGGATCAGACATTCGTGAGAATGATAGCCTCAGGGCGGTTCCCCTAGGGTTTTTTTATCCCCCGCAACCCCGTTTTAACCCACATATGAATGTATCACCCAACCTAGAGCCAGTGGGTACGGGGTGGCATACAGTAACCAGGAAAGCGAGGCCATATAGACCTATACACTATAATGAAGGCCTAAGCCTGGATTTGGTAAACCATTTTAATCCCTTAACTGATCTAAATACAAACGACTGACTACCAGCCCGAATAGCGAGACCAATACAAACAAACCCTGAGATGACGGCTCCATCCCTATGTACATTCCTGACTTGGAATGTGGCAGGGACGAGAGCCAAAAAGACAGACCCAACTTGGGTAAATTATATCTCTCAACACAAGGTGATAGCTATGCAAGAAACTTGGGATACCTCACCAACTTTTTTTCTAGATGGTTTTCTAAGTTTTACAACTCCAGCAAGCACTAGCAATGTTGGGAGAGCAAAGGGGGGGCTTACTACATTTTTTTCTTTAGATTTAGTAGGGACTTTTAAACAGTTGGTCCCAGGTTCCCCAAACATCTTAGCAATAGAATGGACAGTTTCCCCAGGGTGCATTTTACTTGTAATCAATTTTTATAATGCCTGGGGAGGACTAACTGAAACTGACCACGTAGACCATCTGGAGAACTTTATTAATGACTACAGTCAAAATACACATACTCCTTTTGATATTTTTTTAATGGGTGATTTTAACAGTCATAAATGCAAATTACCATGCCACCCAGGTGATGCAGAGGCCCCAAATGGAGCTGGCATCCCTCACTTCGAACATACCAAAAAAGGGGAGGCACTAGAATTACTGCTTGCTAGCTTTAACATGTACGAACCATACAAAACTGTAATAAATGAGATGGTACCCACTTATAAAGGTTCAATCAATGGGTCAACAATTGATTACATATTCATTTCCGCAGGCCTTATTCCAAAGGCCAGAGAATATAAAACATCTACCTTACCCCATAGTGATCATAACCCTCTGTCGATTGAGATTCACTGGAGTGACTTATGGCGTAAACAAGTGGGACAATCCCGGGTTTGCACCATGGCGGTGCCCAGTGACCAGGGCAGACGGCTTAAATGGGGCAAGTTTATGGATACTCTACTGCCCAAAATTGAGGGACCATTGGAAATTTGTATGGATCAAACTTCCTCAAATCTTCAAATTATTACAGCTTTTAATTCTATTTGTGCACAAACCGCTAGTGACCTCACAATACCTTTATCACAGCACCCGACAAAGCCGTACAAATGGTTTGATACTAAGTGCTCACGGTCCCATAGAGAATTGAAACAGGCCCTTAAGGCCAAGGTCAGAGATAAAGAACTAATTTCAAACTTGAGGCGGGCCTACAAAACAAACATTAAGGCAAGGAAAAACGAGATTAAAAATAATGCTTGGAATGATCTCCTTAATATAGACGTCCTTAAAAATAGTAAACAATTTTGGGACATTATTAATCATTCTTTCTTTTCGGGGGAGGATAATACGGTTTCAGATTGTATAATTCCTGACGAGAAATGGGTTCAGCATTTTAGCAATATATATGGAGATAACCGAAATGCAACCACAGATTTAACAGAGAAGGACCATTGTTCAGCCGTAGTAGAGTTTACCGAAGAGGAGGTTTATAAAGCCATTATGGAATCTACAAAAAACAAGGCACCAGGCCCCGACGGAGTGCCGGTTGATTTTTTTAGATATTGCCAGACACTCTGGAGCAAAGTGTTGGCCAGAGTGTTCAGAGTAACAAACGAAGGAATCCTCCCTGAAACATGGGCAACATCTATTATTGTACCTATTTTCAAGAAGGGAAACCGGGAGGACCCAGGGTGTTACCGCCCAATTTCCCTTATTGACTCTACCTTCAAAATCTTAGGTAGAGTCTTATTGGTCAAACTGAGGGAAAATTTAGAACAGCATGAGGGGCTCTCAAATATCCAATATGGGTTCCGTGAAAATAGAGGGACGCTTGAACAATGTTCCAATCTCCATCTCTTGGTTTCCAAGTACACGGTGGCCGGGGAGGGGTCAGTATATTTGGCTTTTATGGACCTCTCTTCGGCCTTCACCTTGGTAAACAGGAGTAAGCTATGGACTCTGCTTCGTGAGATAGGCATAGAAGAACACCTGGTAGCTTTTATTGCTAGGCTACATTGGGACCTTAATGCCAAAATAAGGGTCACTAGGGATGGTAGGTGCTCAGGCACTTTCAAATCTGAGAGGGGGGTATGGCAGGGTTGTATCCTGGCCCCCCTTCTCTTTACCATTTATATAAAGGGGCTGGGGAAATACCTAGAAGATTGAATGGCTGATGTACCACGTATAGGAGGAGTACAGATCCCAGCCCTCCTATACGCGGACGACGCCGTCTTAATTGCTCGAACCGGTATCGGTTTACAGGCCCTTTTGGACCGTTTTGGCTCCTTCATGGAGAACTTAGATTTGAAAATTAATGTAACTAAGTCTCATACCATGATTATAGGACGTAAGGTAAATATGTTGCATACCAAATCCTTTACCTGCAAGGGCGAGATTCTATCTAGGGTACCAGTTTTTCCTTATCTGGGGGTCCTTTTTGACCAAAGAGGGTCTTGGGCTCCACAGATTAAAGCAAAGAGTCTTAGCCTAGCACGTTCATCATCAGCCTTGCTGGCCTTCACAAAAAGATTAGGAGCAAAACCAATGGAGGCAATGATCAAGATGTATAACAGCAAATGTGTCCCTATTGCCATGTACGGGTCTGCTATTTGGGGTTATGCAAATTCGGTAAAAATACAGAGGGTGGAGAATGATATTATTAGGAAAATTCTATCGGTTCCAAATTCCACACCCACCTTCTCCATTCATGAAGAAATGGGCTTGCCCTATATTGCAGATAAATTAAATCTAGCCCCACTTCTTTTTTGGTCCAAAATATGGTTGAACTCTGACTTGACCTTAAACCACGCTATCCTTAAGGATGTTATCTCGAGGGATAATGCCATGAAAATACCCTGGCTGAAATATATCAGATCTACCTTTGCTATGCTGGGGAGGCCGGAGCTCTTTAGTGACCCAATTAACATCAAAAGGGAAGATATTAGATGGATCAAGAAGGCATTCCTGGAGAGGACTTGTACGACAAGAGAGGAGTTGGAACTGAAGAAACCTTCTGTTAGTGCATACATAGTTTTAACGACCACTCCCTCTTTGGAACCATATTTAAAAATTGTGACCAACCCACTCCATAGACTTTTACTCACAAAATTTAGGCTGAATCTAATTCATTATTCATTAGGACATTTCCCTGTGTGGTCAAAACCTAAAGATGGACCGCCCTGCGATTGTGATCAATTCTCAGTTCAAGACACACTACATTTTATATTCTTCTGTGGTTTTTATACTAGGGAGAGGGTAAAATATCTACTTCCTGTTTTACGGGCAGCTGGCTTCATTCAAATAAGGCCAGCCTTAATCTTTCTCCAAATGTTATCAGATCCCTATACTATGTTTAGCGTTGCCTGTTATTTAACAGCTGGATTTAGATCAAGGAAGAGAAGATTATCTGAGAAAGCCCTATTTTAACTCAAACTTGGTTTTAAATGGAGATTTTAATCAATTGTAATAATTTTTTACTTTTATAACTTTTTGGGAAAATGTAGTTAACATGTTGTAACTCAGTAACTAGATCAAATGATGTTTTTAAATTGTATCTGTATGTTGTCCTTTTATGATTTTAACAAAAATCGAATAAAGAGTATTTTGACTGACTTTGACTGACTGAGAGTATCAGCCCTGGGTCTTTTTCAGACTTCAAAATGGCGACTGCCTGCCTTAAGTTGATTAACTGCAATAATACTAACGACTAGCTGCCATCTACCAACGGACTCAATGAATAACTTACTTGAACTCTCTGTGCTTTCGCTAATATGGAACCTTGTTCCTGCATGGAAATTTCTGGCCAGCAACCTGCCGCCCACCAAATTCTTGTACCACCCCGTGCCAAGGACACGTTCTCAACCGGCCGGCCTGATGTTATGTCTTCGACACGAAGAAAAATACAGTCTTTCGATAAGGGCCAGCCTGAGCCGGTTCTCTCCAAGCGAACAACACCTTATAACTAAAACATTACATTTGACCTAAAAGCATCTCAAGCAGCCGAGGCAGAAAGAAAGATGGAGTCTCTCCCGTTCGAGGCCTACAAGGCCCGAAATAAGCATAACTCCATCAGAAATATACTAGCAACCTTACAAAAGGACGGATTAATATTAATACTAATGAATCTATCCCTTAACATAAGCTTATAAGCCCTAGAATAGAGAAAAGAATAGGGAATTATATCAAACACCTTGTAAATAGGCCAGGTCTGAGGTTCTAATCCTCCAATTGGAATGATAGCAGGCTAAATTCACCTTCACTCAAAAAGGGGAACCAAAACTCGGTCAGAACACACTCCCAGTTTTTCGTCTTCTTTTGCTGAACCCATTTGACTTAGCATTAGGACCTTGTGGAATGTTTTCCTGCTAAAAAGTATTAAATAGCTTGTGCTCTCTCCCTAAAACATAGTAAAATTGGCCTACGCCTGATTGGTGCATTCAGTTTACTTGTAAGCACCTAGTAAATGGTACTACATATACCCAGGTTCTGTTAATTAAATACTGCTAGTGGACAGCAACACTCATTGTATTGCCCACTAGAGTAGCCTTTTAAAGTATGCCTCAGGCCCACCACTACTACCTGCAGGACAGTTTCAAACTGCCAATTTGACTTTGCAAAATAAACCCTTTTCCAGCACAAACCTTCCTTTTTAATACTTATTAGTAACGCCTAATATAAGCCTTAAAGGCTCAAATGGCAGGGTGGATTGTATTTAAAAAGCAGGACATGTGTACTTACGTTTTACATGCCAAGGCAGTGAAAAACTCTTGCAAAAAGAACAACTAATGGACAGAATGCAGAACAATGTCATACATTCACCCCAGTACAGAGAGCTGGGCCTAAATCCATAGTTCTTTTGCTCACCATGCCATTCCAGTTTGGACCCAGCCATATGCAAATCAGTCTTTACCTTACGCCCAATGGGAACAGTCCAGTGAAAAACCTCTAACATCATTTTTAAATGTTGTAAGGTCTAACTCTCCCATTGAATAACACTGGATTGCCTTCTTACATTTAATAAGTGCTACCTTTGGATTGAAAGCAGGTAGAAACATACTGTTTACACTAAAATGGATTATCGTGTAAAATCCTCTTCAATGGGGAAGTTGAACCTCCAAACCACAACTTGCAAAAGTGATTTTTGTATTAAATCGTAACCATAACTGCACTTTAATTGTGTTTTATTTTAAGCGATTTTCCCAGGTTATCTAAAACAGAGACTGAGGTGTTATGAACAACACTAACCATAACTTCACTCTAATCTTTTTACATTGACTGTTTTTTTTAATTATTTACAAACCCAAGAGTTCTTTGTCCACAATCTCTTGAGGGCAGGCCCTGTGCCTTACCCTCCGTGGGCAGCCAAATCATTCTGCAAATATCCCATAGCCATGTTCTGCATGAGGTTGTTTGCAGAGGTATGTAACTGTTACCACTGATTTTTTACAACGCATACCATTACCACGCATACATTTACAACGCAGGTCATTTTACAACGCATACCTTCACAACGCAATACACTACAACGCACATACTATTACAACGCATACCATTACAACGTAAGTATTATTATAGGTAAGTTTAACATTTTTTAGTGGTATTTGGTTATGGGGTACAGGGGTATTTTTAGGTTTTAGGGCTGGGTTTGGGTTTTGGGGTACAGGGTTTGGATTTTGGGGTACAGGGGTATTTTTAGGTTTTAGGGCTGGGTTTGGGTTTTGGGGTACAGGGGTATTTTTATGTTTTAGGGCTGGGTTTGGGTGGGTTTTGGGGTACAGGGGTATTTTTAGGTTTTAGGGCTGGGTTTGGGTTTTGGGGTACAGGGGTATTTTTAGGTTTTAGGGCAGGGTTTGGATTTTGGGGTACAGGGGTATTTTTAGGTTTTAGGGCTGGGTATGGGTTTTGGAGTACAGGGGTATTTTTAGGTTTTAGGGATGGGTTTGGGTTTTGGGGTACAGGGGTATTTTTAGGTTTAGGGATGGGTTTGGGTTTTGGGGTACAGGGGTGTTTTTAGGTTTTAGGGCTGGGTTTGGGTTTTGGGGTACAGGGGTATTTTTAGTTTTTAGGGCTGGGTTTGGGTTTTGGGGTACAGGGGTATTTTTAGGTTTTAGGGCAGGGTTTGGATTTTGGGGTACAGGGGTATTTTTATGTTTTAGGGCTGGGTTTGGGTTTTGGGGTACAGAGGTATTTTTAGGTTTTAGGGATGGGTTTGGGTTTTGGGGTACAGGGGTATTTTTAGGTTTTTGGGCTGGGTTTTGGGGTTCAGGGGTATTTTTAATATATATTTACAAATAATAAAATTAAAATTAATTTCATTAATATAATTATTTAATAATTAAAAATTGAATAATTAAATTAAATATTAAAAAAATAATTATTTAAAATATATATTAATATTATATACTTACCTATACTTACGTTGTAATGGTATGCGTTGTAATAGTATCTGCGTTGTAGTATATTGCGTTGTAAAGGTATCCGTTGTAAAATGACCTGCGTTGTAAAAAATCCGTGGTAATGGTATGCGTGCTAAAAGTACGCGTTGTAACATCATATATCCTTTGCAGATTGTGGATTGTGACAAGGCCCTGTGCCCAACATTTTGTGAATGGCCATCTCTGCATGGCTCTGTGTAATTGCATTGCCTGCAAGGCCTTGTCTCGATGCCTTCTGCCATATGCACTCAGGTTGGATGAAGAGCCTAGCTTTTGGCCAAGCCCTGCACCCAACACATAATTGGTGGCCAACTCCAATTGTGCACATTCATCAGCACTGGGAAACTGGAGGTTGTGCCCAACCCATCAAAGTATGCCATTCCATACTACTCACAACCTTCAGCCTTGGGCTGCAGAAATTGCTGCAGGGTCATGCATTTGGCCAGCAACTGCATCCAACCTTCCTCGGTGTGCCAACCTCTGCTGCGCACATCCCCAGGCCATCTGCACTAGGGCTGCCAATTCTTGTTGTGCATGTCCTTTGGAAATGTGTAATGGGGATTGTATGTAGATCCTGCCCTCAGGTAAGTGTCCCCTAAAATGGTGCTTTGTCTGGGCACATTACATTTATGCAAGGCTTTAGATTGATCATGTGGTCTCAAGGTATATAGTTTTCTGCGCTGCCACCATTAGGCTACAAACATATATTTATAACCCTAGGAGATTCAAGACAATATGTCTAAACCTGATGATCTATCAGGAATTTTCATAAAACAATTTACCCTCAGATGACCTGAATGAGTGTAATTTGCATATTAGTTGGTTATGCAGAAATAGTGGCTGCTCTTGTCTATCTACAGTGAGGGCTCATTATTTAGAATATGTTGGCATACAAAGAGAGACAAGAGTCTAGTTGTTTTATGGTATCTAACTAAAAACTGCACTCGTTGTACAGGTATAATCCAAATAAAGGAATTAACAAGAGTAGTGTCATGCTTCTTTTTTCTTGGCCTTAAACTTCTGTTTGGTCTTTTCCTACATCCCCTCCTTAAAGAATTTGTGTCAGATCCCAGTGATCCCTGCACCTCAAAGTTTGACAAACACTACAGATTTGAAATGTTTGAATTATTGGAACAATGGCAAGAAAGTGAACAGCAATCACCCATAGGATAATGTCTTCCAGTAATGAATTTTAAGGTATGCATTGAAAGTAAAAGTGTTTGAACGTATGTGCTGTTTAATTGCAAACTACTTCAAATAGATAGTACTTCAGAAGGTATAAAATGGTTGTGGAAATCGATGGCCGTCGATACCAAGGCGTAACTTTTTTACTCTTGTCGGGATAAAAGCAAAATACAAGTCATCTATGAAAGGAAATTGATTTCTTACATGAAACTAATCAAAGTCATTCTAGAGTTTTCTTAACAAGCCATTCTCTTTCAAAGTTGCCTGCAATAACAATACACATAATGAATCAGGAATGCACCTGCCAAACTTGAACATTAATCATAGTAATTAGTCGGCTTACCAGAAAATAAAAATATCCTGCTCCAATCAAGCTCATTTCAAAGGAGTCAATGAAATCGCATGCAACAGATTATGCCACAGTATTTGAGTTGACTGAGTACACTTGCTGATTTCTAATAGCCCGACATGATGCATGAAATATTTCTGATATTTAAATACGTGAGCAGGTAAGGCAACAGCTACATTTTAGTGACTGTTTAATTTGAAACAGAAGTCCAAACTGAATGCATGTTTTGACTATGCCCAGGAGTAATTTCTGTTATGTCAGCACATCTTCTATAAGTTTTGTAATCTTATATTATGCCTGTTATCCGAAATACCCAAAATTCCACTATTATGCTGTTATGCAAGGGCTGTAGCAAACATTCATCCATAGTAACAGAGCGAACACTCAAAATGCGAGTGGCTGCTGTTTGCAGTGCTTTTGTTATTTGTGCTAACAACTCATTAGGACTCTGCACACGTTATCATTGCTAACCGGTGCTAAGATGCTTTTGCTCTCTCCTTAAAATATGGTAGAATTGGCTTTACCAAATTGGAATTTTTGATTTACATATGGGTTCCTATTAAAGTGGCACTACCTGTGCCCGGGGCCTGTAAAATAAATGCTACTATAGGCCTTCAGCACTGATTGGGGGTTTTCTCTTCGGCCAATGGGCTCAAAATTAAAGATGTGGTTCCTCTCTCATGGTAGGACCACTCTCTCATCAGATTTAATCGGTCAGGTTGGCAATTCTAGGCCACCGGCTGTCTCCTGCAAAGCATGGAGCAAAGCGGACAAAAAAGTTATCCATACTCTACTGGAAGCTTCATATCCGCAATGTTCAGAAAATGTGGATACTGCTGTTAATAATTGTAATAATTGGATATCGGAAGCAATCAGTATAGCGGTTCCCACTAAAGGATATCTAGTAACAGGTCTGTTCCATCGGCACCATGGTTTTCGGACATCCTTCGTATGGAGAAACAGAACTGCCGCCGTATGGAACGTCGTTGGCGACTGAACTATTTGGATACTGACAAACAAGCGTATAAGATGGCACTTATGACTTATAAAAATGTAATGATTGCACAAAAAAGTAATTACTTTAAGGCTCAGATTGAGTCCGCCAAAAACTCCTCTAAAGAACTATTTGAGGATATCAATAAACTCACCATTCCCAAAGTATTGGGCAAGTTGGGGAGTCAACAATTTGCTAATGACATGGCAGCCACATTTAAAACTAAAGTCCTGGACATTTTTAGTGCTTTTAGGATAGTTCAGGCCCACATATGGCTCCCAAAGGGCAGGAATTGGACTCTGGTGAGAGCAGATTACTCAATTTCTTACCTGTGTCAGTTGCAACAGTGAGCCAATGTATATTGGATTCCAAGGCAGGCTCTCCATTGGACCCGTGTCCACCTGTCTTTCTAAAAGATTTGACAGCCTTGGTGCGCCCAGTGCTTTCGGAGATCTTCAATAGGATATTTTCAGTAGGCACTTTTCCCATTAGTTGGAAGGAGACGTTTATTCTCCCATTATTAAAAAAGCCTACTCTAGATGCCACCAACACCCTCAATTATCATCCTATTGCTCGTCTCCCTTTACCAGCAAAGATTGTTGTTAAAAATTATGAACTGTCAATTGACACAATTTATCAATGATAATGGGCTGCTGGATCATTCCCAGTTTGGTTTCCGTAAGCAACATAGCACCGAAACAGTGCTTATCAAGGCGACTGAGGAGATCAGAGCAGTTATGGATGGAGGAGGCACAGCTGCTTTGGTGCTCCTCGATATAAATCTGTCTCCAATGAAATTCGCAAGTTGCATTGGCTTCCAGTTTCTCAACGAATCAAATTTAAGGCTCTTTGTTTGGCCTATAAAGCTCTGACGCAGAGAGGTCCAGCTTTTCTTCAGAATCTTTTTGTGTGGTATCAGTAAGCTAGACAGCTCCATTCGACGGGGGCAAGACTTTTGGTGGTGCCTAGAATTCGGACCTTGCACTGGGGCGGGCAGGGCTTTCATTACAGTACATCCAAACTGTGGAACTCCCTTCCATTAGAGATTAGGATTGCTAGCTCCCTTTTAAGTTTCAGAAAAAATTTAAAAACATGGTTGTTTCAGTGATAGCCGCACTGTAGGCTACTTGTTGTCCTCAGCGACAAGACACCATTTTGGTATTCCTGGGCTTTATAAATATCAATATCATAATCATTATCATTGTGCCGCCCACTAAAGTAGTCCTTGAAACATGTCTTGGATCTGCCGTTGCAGCCTGTGGGTGCAGTTTTAAACCTCCATTTTGACATGGCAAAACAAACCTTTTGCCAGGCACAAACCTTCCTTTTCAATATATATAGGTCAACCATAGTGTAGGCCCTTGATATCCCAGAGGGCAGGGTGTAGTGTATTTAAAAAGTTGGATATGTAGTATTTAGTATGTTTTACATGCCCTAGTAGTGAAAAACTCTTACATTCATTTTTCACTACAGCATGATCTATGTTTCTCATAGGATAGAATTGGGGCTATAGTATTACATGTCATGAGGTGTAACTTCCAAGTGGGACCAGGTAATCAGTTAATTTTTGCTTTCTGTGGAATTGTAATGGAAAATCCTCTTTTATGCTTAAGTTTGCTTTTTTATTATAATTTTGAAAATGCCACTTTTAGAAAGTTGACATATTCCTGTCTTAGCATTTTGTGCCTGCAACCAACACTGGGTCACATGACTGTATGTAGTTGGCAGTTGGGTCAATGTGTATTCCTACCAGGCAGCCACACGCAATAGAGAGTTTAGGTGCGCCTGAATGGGCCATCTCTAATAGGATGGGAGGGTGGAGCAGGGTACAAACCGATTTACACTTTAATAGTCTGTGTTCTGCCTCCACACAAAGAGCTGCCTACCCCCTGTAGTTAGTTTGGAGCCAGGGCACGGGAGGCAGGAAAACTGTGCACTTCAAACAGGAATCTCTAGACGCTTCCCCCACTTCAATGCAGGCACCTGGTGTGAATATTGGGCTGCAGACACCAACTCTTCAGTACACTTCTGGACCTGTGGAGTCTATGCCAACAAAAAGGATTGCTGTGTTGCTGACAGGACTGCCACTCAGCTGGACTGCTGTCCTGCTGGACTTCTACCCTGTTAGACTGCTGTCTTGAAGGATTGCCCTCCTGACTTAGTCAGAGGGATTGGATCTGCACTGATTCCAGGACTTTCAGAGTGACTCCAAGGACTAGTCTGCTGTCCTCCTGTTTAGAATCGCAGGGACATAAAACGCTCCCAACCACCTGAACCAGCACCCAGATCCAGCTGGAGTAAGCCCCTGATTCCCAAGTGATGCACCTCAGCTCCTGAACCCTTGGCGTTGCCTCAGTGGAGCTGAATTGAAGTTTTTGGGCTCTTCACAGCTGCAAACAGGCCAGTTGGTGCCATAACCTTGTTGCTCACACAGCTCACCAAAGCAAAGTATCATCAACCCCACTCTTCACACTACAGCATCGGCCCCTTGAGGGGAATATGATCGCAAAGTTTTAGTCTGATCTCCCGCAATGACAACAGGACATTCGGGCTGCAGCAATGACCGTCCATGACTCAAGGCCTGCTCTTCACGCTACATCGACTACCATCCGTAACACTTCCCCTGCTCCTTGTGGTCCACAGGGAATAGGACTCTTTTCACTAGACTGAGAAGGAAACTGTTTAGGAGGACCAACATGGTCACTTTATCCAATTTGCTCTCCATTGCAGTTGGTGTGAACTTGTGACATTCTCCTAATCTTGCACAACCCGATATTAGTGTTCGTTTCACTTAAAGTCCTTTAAAGTGCGTATCTCCGGTTCTACTGGTTGGATTTTTGTTGTTTTGTTTTATTTATTACATTTTACTTTATTTGTCTAAATTGGTGTGGGAATTTTTTTGCGTTGAGTTTTCACTTTATTAATATTTGAAGTGCTGCATAAATACTTCACACATTGCCTCTAAGTTAAGCCTGACTGTTCTGTGCCAAGCTACCAGAGGGTTGAGTGTAGGTTAATTTGGGGTTTGCTTGTGCCTCACCAGGACAGGAATTGCGATTACTGCTTAAGTAGGGTTTCACAATCCCTCAACCAGTAACCCAATTCCTGACAAGAGGGATTTCATGATTTACTAGTACTAATGAAGCAAGATCTGGGTGTAGGATATCCTGCACCCCACTACAAATTTGGAAACTTAGGAGTGTGCACAATTCATGTAATTTGCTTCTCCGTAATTACATTAAATTTGGCAAAATTACATGAAATCCATCGTAATAATGCAAAATGCAAATCAATGTATTCACATCAATTTTTGCCACAAGGATGTGTTTAAAAAAACAGTGCACAAAAATCCTCTCTTGTTCTGTTGTTCCAGTAATCTATTAGCCTTGAACGTCAAAGGTACTACTAGTAATGGAACAGTGCTCTTGGCTAACATCTACAATTGATTCCTCTCCCATCACCAGGACTCCCCTACAATGTTGGACCTAGATGAGTTCCTGGAAAGCAAAGAGTCCTCCCATAACATAGTTCTCACAGGGGATCTAAATGCTACTTTTGAACCCTTTGAGGTAACTATGAATGTCACAAATAAAGAGGATGCTGAATTGAGTACCCTCTGCCTGCGACAAGTAAAGCCAGTTTAGAATGTGAGGGCAGCATTTCAAGTTGCTTTTCCAACTCTTAAATATGGATTGATGGTTGGTAATGGACATTCCTTCTCCGACCAAGAGCCAAGTCACACATACAAAAGAGCTAACTGTAAAACGAGTATTGACTATATCCTGCTTGATATACTTCACTGGTGTAAGCTACTGGATATGTGGGTTACTAAGAGATTTGACAGTGACCATATTGCCTACCATTAGAACTGTCTGATGTGTTTATTCACCCAGCTCCTCCACAAAGGGAGCTTGCTTAATCTAACTATTCTTAGCAACGATAGAAGGAGGTTTAAGTGGCCCACAACTGAAAGGAGCGCTGACACTGTCAGAAATCTATAACATTGTAGCTCATTCACTGGTAGGCCGAGTACCTGTAGATTGGAGGGGCAACCTATGTTGTATATATTCATGAGTTTACTGAACACGATCAAAACATTTTTTTTATGAAAGGCAGGGGTAAGGAAATGGGTAATAGCAAGAACAAGTGATATGATGAGTGTTGTAAGATAGCTAGACATGAACTGATTGGGGCTATCAAAACTGGTTCGATAAGCATGGTAGCCACAAAGAGAAAAGCTTACAAAATGGGCTAAATTGAGGTACACAGGAAATGGCTTGAAGGATTTTGGAGAGATATTTGTTGTAGCACAAGCCAAAAATAGCAAACAGTTTCAGCATTTGGTAGCCAAAGGGTACGAAAACTTTGTTGCAGAGGAAAACATCCACATACAGCCACAGATCCGGGTGGATCTCTTTGGTCTGCTATATGCAGGGCCCATGGACATCAGTTCAAGGACCACTGAGACGCATGCTTGTTTTTCCTCTGATTCGGAACTGGATAAAGATCAAATCATTTTGACCATAGAAGAAACCCAGGGGGGAGTTGCTACACTACAATGGGGCAAACCATCAGGTCTCAATAGAATCCTTGGTGATCTCTATGTCTTGGAACCTTAAATCTGGGGTGTGATTCTTAATCACAGCTTAATGCCATCCTAAAGGAAGCAGGCATACCAGATTCCTGGTTATGTGCAGAGGTAGTGCCTATATTCAAAAAAAGCAATCCAGCGAACTAAAGGCCTATCAGCCTAATCAATATTGCACAGAAAATATCTGCTGGAGAGGCTTCTTGACTGGATGAGGGAAGGGAATATACTGTCACCCCTGGAGGCAGTACCATAGACCGACTGTCGACTTTATGGAAAAATGTGACAATTAAAATGGAACAAGCATACGTGGTTTTTGTGGATCTGCGTGCCGCATTTGTTCTAGTTCCCGAGAGAAACTTTGGGCAGCTCTGAACAAAAGGGGGGTCCTGAGTAACATACTGCAGATAATCATAAGACTTCACAGGGATAAATACGCCCAAACCAGATGGGGAGAGAGGGTGGTCTGACAGATTGGATCAGGGTGAACAGAGGACTGTGTCGAGGATGTGTACTTGTGCCAACTCTGTTCACCCTTTACATTAATGGATGAAAAGAATCACTAACTGACCCATTAAAGAATCATTACTTGATGTATTAATAGACTGGGTGTGAGTGAGCTTTGGACTAGAGAGAGAGAGAGAACTCTATTTATTTAGACCGTAGTCTTTAAACTCCAAAGATCTCGTAAACAATTAAAACCATACACACAAGGATCTCGTAAGCAGATAAAACCATACAATTCCTTAAGATCAGCCTAGCTTAATACATATGTAACGAATCATTATCCACCTTCTCCCCTAGTAGCTGCAACTTTTTCAATTTTATAAACACTTAAATATTTAAAATAGCATAAAAACATAATTAAACAATGGTACAATTGAACCCGAATTTAAAAAGGGGTACTTTATCCACATCATTCCTCAATAGCAGTAGTACTTTAAAACCATTGGGTCTATAGCTATTCTTTGGGCTTAGATGTTTATATGCACAGAATAGGGAGTTTTTAAGGGTAAATACGATTACTGCCCTTGTTTACATTTTTCCCTTACATAACGGTTTATGCCTTTCATGTAGTTTCCTATTGCGATAGCAAAATCAAGGCTTGTCATTTCTATCAGTAACACAATAGCTTGGGCTCGTGACCTTATTTCATATTTTAAAAATACTGGGTGTAAAAACAATTTTCTCAAGTCTAAAATCGCTAGGCAATTTAACAATATGTGCAAGGTTTCAGACTTAGTCCCAAGCCCACATTTGCATGTTCCATCTGGATATAACATTTCTGTCTTTATTGATCCCTCCATTAGCCATGGGTTACTGCCAATTCGTATCTTCAGGATTTCGCACCTAAACCCATGATTCGGCAGAGCTTCTAAATATGGATACCAAGCTGCATTTACCCATGAGTTTAAAATGCACTAGGCCGATTTTTTCTTACTCAGGTATTCTAGTTCTAGGTTCCTTGACTGCTCCATGCCCTCGTACCTGAGCGATCTCTTGGTAAATTCTACATCCAGGGGGTGCTGTTTAGAGCTCAAATTTAAGCTCCCTGTCATAACCTGAATTTTCCTTCTCGCTTCCTTCGCCCATTTTAGGCTGCTGTGCCGAATTTCCTCACTACGCCAATGTGAGACTTTCTGCCCTCCTCCTGGATTTTGATGTTTCCAGAATCTTACCAAGAATATTTGTACCCGGCTGTTCCATGCTATTGTTCCTATCTCCTTTCTAATTGCTAGTATAACTGCAGAGCTTGGTAGGGACATTAGCATTTTTAGGGCCTTACCTTCCTCCCAATCCCATCCTCCTTTACCACTTAGGAAGAGGACTTCCGCCCCATACAGTACTTGGGGTTGGATCACAGCTTCATAAGCTTTTGACATAGGTCTATGCGACATGTCTCCATAGTCCTTTTTGAATTTTTACAGCTCACAGATGGATAAGAAAGCTTTTGCTTTTTGGGCTTCTAGGTGGGTACACCATTTTAGGGAGCTGTCAAACCATAGGCCCAGATATTTATATTCTTTTACAATTTCTAATTTTGTTTGTCCTAAAAACCAGATAAAATGTTTGTCTCTCTTACCAAAACATAAAATCTTTGTTTTATCCATATTTAGAACTAAAAGTTTAGCCTCACAGTATTCTCTAAAAGCATTTAATTTCCTTTGAAGCCCAAGTTCCGTTTGATCAATTATCACTAGGTCATCAGCATATAAAAGACTTGCTACTTTCCTGCAGCTCATTCTGGGGCTTGCGCTTCTTTCCACTTCCAGTGCTCATGGTAAATCTGCTAGAAAAATTGAAAAGAGGAGGGGGCCAAGGACACAACCCTGTCTTAGCCCATTTCCTAAGGCTATTTTCTGTGTCAATGACCCTTGTGTGTCCTTAATTTACTTGGGCCCAGTTCCCTCTCTGTAATTCCTTTAGAATGGCCAGTAGGCCTTCTGGTATATCATATTTTACCAGGCACTCCCATAAGCTCTCATGGTCCACTACGTCAAAGGCTGCCCGAAAATCCACAAAACAACAATACATTTTACCCCTTTGTTCTATTGATTTCCGGGTAAGTGCCCAGAGGGCGAAACAATGGTCTATGGTGGAATGACCTTCTTTGAAACCCCCTGCTCATCCGGCACAACTAAGTTATGGTCCTCCCAATTTTTTCGTTTCCCTAGAACTATTTTTGCGAAGATCGTTTCCCTAATATCTATCAGGTTAATTAATCTGGAGTTTTTGGGGGTTTGCATATCACCTTTTTGTATGGGCCTTATTATTGCACCCTTCCAGTTGTTTCGGACCCTTCCAGTATCTTGAAATACCTGGAACATTTTACCAAAGAATACTGCCCACCAGTCCATCTGGGTTTTAAATATCAGCGCAGGGAGGTTGTCTGGACCAGCTGCCCTTGTTAGATTCAGAGATTTTATCGTGTTTTTCACTTCTATGACCGAGAAGTCGTGTTTTAAAACCTTTACCAGACTGCTCCAATCCGGTTGCGAAACCACTTCTGGTTCTCTCCCTGGACTATATAAATCCAGCAAATATTCCTCCCAAGCGGCTTCTTCTACCACATAGTTCATTGCGGCTACCGGATTACCCGCCGCTGAATGAACTAGTTTCCAGAACTGGTGTATGTTCTTTGTTTCTATCGCCTCAAGCAGTTTTGACCAACAGTCTTCTTTATACTCTCTTTTTGCCATACTAATTAACATATTATATTCTCTTTTTAATTTCGTGAGAACATCGGCCCTACCCTGATCATACTTTATGCTTAGGTTACGTGCTATTCTCCTCAATTCTTTCTTCTTTTCCAAACATTTCTTTGTGAACCACCTTTTTTGCCTCTCCGGCTTTCTTTGGTTCATTTTATCATTTATTTTATGTTACCTCTGTCCATCGCTGAGGGTTTGGACCACTTCTTCAATTTTACACATGTACCAATCCAAGCGCTGATCACTTACTGTGCCCAGTTTCAAATTCTTTTGTAATTTTGTTAGCCGGGCTACATATTCTTCTGTTAATCTAGTTGTGATCCGCCTGGGATATCCCACCTATTGTTCAATAACTTTGTTGCGGGGGTTCAAATGTACATCTAGGAGATCAAATTCTAAGAGGTTATGGTCACTCCCTTCTCAGTTAGAAATCCTAAAACCTTTAATTGATTGGAAGCTCCAGGGAGTCGTAAATACATAATCAATTGGGCAATTTTGTAAACCTAATTTAAACGTTTTCTTTGCTGGGCAGTCTAGGGTTGATCTTTCATTTAGACAAAAGAGGCTTTTAGTCCCCAAATAGTTTCCCAGCTGAATGTCATTGGATGTAGCTACACATTCTGGGAAATTTGCTTGTATTATGTCATAAGCCTCCAGCAATTCGTGGAACCAGCAATCTACTTTCTTGGGATGTAATTTATGATTAAAATTGCCCATTAACATAATCAGATCCATACCATAGTTTTCCCAAATTATATCCAAATCTTCTTTAAAATGCCCCATTTCGACAGTGTAGTCCTCTGTAGTACCCCATTGCATACACACATTTAAAAGCATTATCGTATTCTTTTTATCAATGGCAGATAAAGTTGCCCTACATGCAAGCAACCATTTACATTTTACAGTTAATGCGGTCACCTTTTTTACTATTTTAGTTGACAGCAGTGTCATTTTTGCCCCCGCTGGGCGGCCAAATCTTTGCTTCTTTGCTAAGCGATTGAACTGGCAGAAACCATCGAATGTCGGAGTATTGCCGCCTAGCCAAGTTTCCTGGATACAAATGATCTTGGTATTTTTTCTAGTTCCCTTCTATTTTCTTGCTTAGATTCATCTCCGAGGCCATTTATATTCCAGGAAGCTATTCTTATGCCATGCGGCGTACCCTTTACCTATTCAACGTCATCTAACCAAACTTCCTCCCCACGCCCCTCAGTGTATCTGTTTGAGGGACCTTCGTGGCATATATCCTTACTCCAGTTTCCACACCAATCTTCCACGGCTGAATTATTTGCCACAATTTTAAGATTTCTCAAGGGAGCTCCTTCATCTTCTTCCCGGTCAATTAACATTACCTGCCTCTTTCTTAATCCTGCATGGCACCTTAAAAGTTTTTTCCTTGCCGCTCTTTCCCATCTACTTCTATTTGCACTTCCTCTTCGGAAATTATCCGTATCCCCTCTTTCTGTACCTCACTTGCTGCTTTCTCGATCATGATCTTTACCAGATCCGAGTACATCAATACTCTGGTCACATCTTTTCCTTCTTTATTTTGCCTAAATCCCACTTGTTTTAAGTCGTTTGATCCTATAACTTTCAATTTTGGGCACTTGGCAAACTTGGCAGGAGTTGTGACCTATTTAACGGCAACCTCTTCCTCAGCTTCTTGCCCCTTTACCTAATGGGATTGGTTCAAAATATGGCCACTTATTCTCTTTACCCTCCTTCCTTGCCCCCTTTAATGCCAGACCTTGTATCATGTGAGCCTTATTTATCTGATTGTTTGGCCTACTAACTCCTACCTCCTGAGTAATCCAGGGTTGTAATCTTCCTCCATAGCTATGACCTGGCTGGCTACCGGGGTCTATAGGCTGAGTTGGAGTTTTGTTCATAACTTGTTTCTCCTGCGTGCGTGAGTTGCTATCTAAATGTGCGCTTATGTCTTGCTTCTTTGGGGTTTTCTCTCTTGGTAAACGCCTAATGGGGTTGAGTGACTTTAAATCTTGCACCCTTTCCCCGCCTCTCGCCTTAGCAACCCTTGGGATTTTCACTATCTTGTCGCTCCCCTTTTTTCTGTGGGTTCCTTCCTACGTGCCCCATTCTATTTATTTGCTCCTTTTCCTTTTACTCTCATTGGCCATTTTGAAATGTATATCTCATGTATTCCTTTCAGTGGGTCAGCTTATTCAGGCTGTTCCTCTACCAGAGGCTGTGGGTCGGGGTCAGGGACTGTTCTTACCATAGATGGCATTTGGCTTCTAATCCCCTGTAGCTCACCCTCTATTTTAGCTAGGTACATTTTTTGAGCTTTTAAAGTATGGTTGTTTGTCAGCGTAATTTCTAAAAGCCCTTGTAAAGTTTTTTGTAATATTAACATTAGGTCCAGCATCAACAAAGCGGGCATTGCCAAAAGTTCCAGGTTCGACTCAGGGGTTACATTCAGTTCCGCGCTTTGTTCTATCACAGCTTTCTGGCTCTCAAGCGGACTTTGCCTTTCACTTCTTCTCAGTCTGGACTCGCTACTAAGTGTACCCTCTTCTTCTATCCTTGTGTTCTCCTTTGAGATTGAGCTATCCCGGAGTCCTGTATCTGGGTCATAAGTAAAAAGACCTCTTGGTGGAGAGGACAACCGTGGTGACATTAGTCCCCTATTATCCAGTAGGAGCTGTAGAGACAGATTGGCCAGGATTAGCGATTCAGTTGTATGCTCTTCGAAAGGTAGGGAGATATTTCCATTCCCACCCCTACTAACACTCTCATTCAGTGGTGCTACCTCTAGTATCTCAATGTCAAAGGCTTTTGCAGGTGAGAAGACTTTCTTGAAATGTTTCCCCACAAATTCTTTTATTGTCTTTGAAGCAGAGCTACCCTGTTTTTTGCTTGCAGCCATATTTCTCTTTCCTCTTTTCTTTATTCCCTTCTCTGGGTTCACCTCAGGGCTCCCTCCACTCTCTCCGCTTTCTTCAGGGGCTACCGGCTTTACTGGGATTGTTCTTGATCTCAGGTTTTGCTCCGGAATATTTTTGGGTTTATTAGGGGCCATCCCTGATGCTTGGCTCTGAGGTTACAGCCTCCGTGAGCTCCGAATTGAGTACTTGCTCTTTTAAAAGCTCAGGGAGAACTTCTACAACCCAACCAGCTATCTGCCGGGCGGTCAAGTAACACAGGCTCTCTCAGGATCAACACTTACCTCTGTTGTATGCGCCGTTTTTTCCCGAGCACGTGCCCCTATCACGCAATGTGGAAAAGAAGCTGCCAAGTGGTACGGCGTTCTGCAGCATTTGCCAGCCGGCTCCGGCTTCGCTCGTTGTTCTCATCATCTCCTCCTCGTCGGCGTTGGTGTCGGCGCGATAGTGCACTGGTGCTGGTGCTGGTGCTTGCACTGACGCTGACGTATGTTGTAGGGCGTAGGCGTGGGGCAGGGCTACTGCTGAGGAAAGCGGCGGTCAGCATTTCGCACAACAGAGAACTTCGGATTACTGACTTTTGAGCTTTGGACTAATTCCAGCAGTATACAAAGAAGAACTGTGTCCATCTTTAAAAAGAGATATTGGTTTTATGTTACCAAAACATGGCTAAACAAAGGAACCGTAGCAAATTAACAAGGAGGTTGCTGGATTTCAAAGATAACATGCACCTTGCTATATTTCTGAACTGTATAGAACCTTTGTCAGCAAAGTCTCAGGCACAGAATCCTACCAGTGAATGAATTCTGTAGTAAATGGAAGGGTGCTATCATCTTGCCATCTGCCCCTCATGTATGGGTGAACATAAAACCAAAGAATTTTTTTTGTTCTTCTGTCCCAAGTACACTCAGATTAGAAGAAGTTGGTTAATTCCATTATGTCGAATTCTGGCCGCAAACCATTTAAAAGATATTATTAGGATTTTAAAAAGCGATTACACAGAGTGTTTACTTTTTACTGTGTCCAAAAATGTGCTATATGCTTGGAGACTAAGAACCAGGATGTTGAAATTATCTAATAGCCACTAAATCAAGTATTGATGCATTCTAATGTGTTTGATTCTAGATACTGTTTACCACTGTGGACTACTTTTTAGATATTTTAACAGTTTTGATATTAGGAAGTTTTATGAGGTTTTAATTACTGGTTGCTCTAATTTAATTTTGTAATAAAATCTTTTATAGTAACTGGCTTGACAAAACGTTGCACATGACACTTTGTTTAGCACTTTAAGTCTATATGATATAACACTGACATCAGCTGTGGCATAAACTCTGGCAAGCTGCCCTCCAATTTGCACTTTTCCTATGGGATAGGGCGACTCCTCATCAAATTGTATGTGGAACTACTCATGTACTGGAGTACTATCGATGAGACTAGCGCAGAGGAGGCTTTTGGTGCGAAGAGAAGGTTGAGTGTCAGGGATAGTTGTAGCTGTAGCGTGAAGAGCTGGTCATCGCTGAAGCTTCGCATTGATGGTCTATAACAGCTGTTGTTGGTTTAGTCCGTAGTGAAGGTCTTGCATTGGCAATCATCGCGAACGGGCCTATTTGTGGCCATGAGGAGCCCAAATTTCATGAGTTTCACCTTTATCTTGTAGAGGAGCTAAAGGTCCAGAACCTGGGAAGCACCTCTTGGGAATAAGCACTCACTCTGGCAGAGGCCAACAGCAGGGCTCCAGCAAGTCCAGTATGTTCCAGTTGGAGCTGGGCAATTTCAGGGACGCTTCTGGAAGCTTATTGTGTCCCTATAGCTCACTCAGGAGGCCAACCAACTGACTCTTGGAGTAACTCTGGGTTGTCTGGGATCAAGACAAGGAGGTTCGATCTTCGTTCTTCAGAAAGCAAGGCAGTGCCTTCATGTGCAGGACAGTTTTTCTGGTAACAGGGAAAGCCTTCTTCTGAATCTTCTAAAGGTACAGCAGTGTTCTTGTGAGTGATTTTGAAGGTTCCATTTGTATACCTGGTGCCAGACTTTGTGTGGGTGATTTGTTTGCCCTTTCCCCAAAAACAAGTTCTGCTCACTTCTGCCCCATCGCCTACTTCGGGCTCCAAACAGTCAAGGTATCAGGTTCATTTGTGTTTGGTGTAGGCAAAGCTCTTTAAAGTTTAAGTAATGCTGGGGATAGTCCATCTCCAGCCATCCGCTCAAGATGGTCCATTTTGTGTACACTTAAGCCCCCTTTATCTCACTGAATGTAAGTAATACCCAAACACCACCAGCAATACCATTCACAGCCATGTGACCCAGGATCCCGGCAGAAAGGCACAGTTGTTTGGGACAAGATCATGCCAACTTTCTAAAAAAGGGAATTTTTTTCACTATTGTAAATTAAATTCCAACTTCACCATTAAAGAGAAGTTTAAATTATAATTTGTTTGAGTGTAAACATATTTCTTCACAATTTGTTTGAGTATAAACATAATTTCTCTATCTGCTCGGTATCTAAATAAATTGAAACAAGGTAACTCAGTGTTAGCCTATGGGAGAGACAGATCTTTGAAATGTGAAAACCGACCTGAGGAGTTTTTCACTGTGAAGACATATACAACTTAAACACATATTTCCTACTATTTAAATATCATTTACCCTTGCTTGTGATCCTTTAGGGTCTACATTAGGAGTGACTTAAAAGTATTAAAAAGGAAGGTTTAGGGGTGCAACAAGGTTCAATCTGCCAGGTTAAATGACATTTTAAAACATTCATTACAGGTTGCAGTGGCAAACCTGAGACATGCTCTTAAATAGGGGTGGACAGTGAACTCCGCTCTTCAGGCAGAGTTCACTGAGAATTTGTCGCTCAGGACTCCGCTTGGAGCATAACGTTTAGCAAAGTTTTACTGGCACACTGGCTTGATATGCCTGATCCTAGAAAAACAGCAGCCATGATGTGGCCCATCCCTTGTGCAGTCAGTAGTGTGCAGTAAGGAAGGGGTCTCATGACTGCGCTGTGATTTTGGTTTTATCAATCACCAGTTAATTTGGCGGTGGCAGAAAATGCTGCAGATCTGCTAGGCAGTGCGAGACTTCTGTGCCCCACAAGCCCCGCATAAACCCAATGCGGGCTAATTTTGGAGGGCACCAAGGGGGAGCAAGTATGAGGGGCCACATTTGTTGGTGTTATGGAAGGAGATCTGCTGTGGAAGTGAAGCTGGCGGAGACACGGGCACTGAGGTTGCTTTATATGGGAGACATGTTCTGTCTGACTGCACAGGGTAATGGATTATGAATAACAAACGTGGAAAGTTCTGGTTTACTTACATCACCTGAAGCCAGTCTGAAAATATGAGAAATATGGGGTGGTCTTGAATAAGGAAGGCACTTGTTTTGAGTGTGTTGACAGGCCTCATTAGTGGAGCAGAAGGGAGCCTGAGCAGTGAGTACAGCATCACTCGGTATGTGTTGCATCAGCCTATTGCAGGCTTTTGTTGCGGAATGTGGGTGGGTTTATCGACTTCATGACAAGGAATAGTGATTTGCAGGGACGGCACCCAAAAAATAATAATTAGGTGCCATTTTTAGCAATGGCTTTAAGTACCAGTAGTCTGCTAATAGGATCCGTACAAGAGGTTGTCATGCTGTGGTTTATAAAATAGAGGCTTATTTCTGCAAAGCCATTTTTCTTTGAGGTTCTTGTGTAGACCAGGGAATGAAAAACATTTGAAGAGGCATGTTCCGTTCTATCTACAGGCACTCTGTAGCCAAGGGGCCACCCTTTCTCTCATCATTTGCTCATGAGTACAGAGAGCACTTTACGCCCTGTCACTCTCTCACAGCCCTTCTGCACTATTGCTGCGCAGGGACAATGCCTCGATGACATGCACCATCACGGAGTATATTATTTCAGAAGCGCAACGGATTCTGAATTGTGCGCGTGTGTTGATAAGTGTCAGCTATCCAATGGAAAAGACTGTAAACTGCTGGTCCCTTATTTATGAGGACTTGCGTCACTTTTGCGCCGCTGGTGCGTCACAAAAAGTGACGCACCAGCGGCGTAAAATATGCGCCTTGTTGCGCCATATTTAAAAAGTGACGCATCTAGGTAGATGCGTCACTTTTTAAACCCCTGCGCCACATTATACCTGCGTCAGGTATAATGTATGCAGAGGGGGCGTTCCCCCGCAAAAAGCCTCGTAATAGTGACGCAGTGAAATCTATGAGATTTCACTGCGTCACTTTTAGGATGCTGTTGCGTCAAAATCTTGCGCCTGTCTCACAGCAGGCGTAAGACTGACACAAGCCCTTTCACATGGGGCTTTCCCCATGTGAAAGGACACATTGCTGGAGTTGCGTCACTTTTGTGACACACTCCAGCAATGCAAACAAAACAGGTGATGGACCGAATGTGGATCAATGTCACACATTCACCCCAGTCCAAAGATCTGGGCCCAAATCCATCGTTTTTTTGCACTCCACACCACCCTGGGTTAGACAATGGCGATATGCAAATCAGCTCTGACCCTGTGCCCCATGGGAACAGTCCAGTCCGAACTACAAAAGCCATGTCCTTCCCAGAACGGAATCAAGCATCCGAGGACCGGACCGGTTTCGAGGTAACACCTCTCATCAGCCCGGCTAGCTTGACTCCAGTGGTGTGGAGTGCCTGGGACCCACGTCTGAGCATCCCCAGCGCACTTATGGCGGTATTTGCAAACAAAACAGGTGATGGACCGAATGTGGATCAATGTCACACATTCACCCCAGTCCAAAGATCTGGGCCCAAATCCATCGTTTTTTTGCACTCCACACCACCCTGGGTTAGACAATGGCGATATACAAATCAGCTCTGACCCTGTGCCCCATGGGAACAGTCCAGTCCGAACTACAAAAGCCATGTCCTTCCCAGAACGGAATCAAGCATCCGAGGACCGGACCGCTTTCTAGGTAACACCTCTCAATCTGCCCGGCTAGCTTGACTCCAGTGGTGTGGAGTGCCTGGGACCCACGTCTGAGCATCCCCAGCGCACTTATGGCGGTATTTGCAAACAAAACAGGTGATGGACCGAATGTGGATCAATGTCACACATTCACCACAGTCCAAAGATCTGGGCCCAAATCCATCGTTTTTTTGCACTCCACACCACCCTGGGTTAGACAATGGCGATATGCAAATCAGCTCTGACCCTGTGCCCCATGGGAACAGTCCAGTCCGAACTACAAAAGCCATGTCCTTCCCAGAACGGAATCAAGCATCCGAGGACCGGACCGGTTTCGAGGTAACACCTCTCATCAGCCCGGCTAGCTTGACTCCAGTGGTGTGGAGTGCCTGGGACCCACGTCTGAGCATCCCCAGCGCACTTATGGCGGTATTTGCAAACAAAACAGGTGATGGACCGAATGTGGATCAATGTCACACATTCACCTCAGTCCAAAGATCTGGGCCCAAATTCATCGTTTTTTTGCACTCCACACCACCCTGGGTTAGACAATGGCGATATGCAAATCAGCTCTGACCCTGTGCCCCATGGGAACAGTCCAGTCCGAACTACAAAAGCCATGTCCTTCCCAGAACGGAATCAAGCATCCGAGGACCGGACCGGTTTCGAGGTAACACCTCTCATCAGCCCGGCTAGCTTGACTCCAGTGGTGTGGAGTGCCTGGGACCCACGTCTGAGCATCCCCAGCGCACTTATGGCGGTATTTGCAAACAAAACAGGTGATGGACCGAATGTGGATCAATGTCACACATTCACCCCAGTCCAAAGATCTGGGCCCAAATCCATCGTTTTTTTGCACTCCACACCACCCTGGGTTAGACAATGGCGATATGCAAATCAGCTCTGACCCTGTGCCCCATGGGAACAGTCCAGTCCGAACTACAAAAGCCATGTCCTTCCCAGAACGGAATCAAGCATCCGAGGACCGGACCGGTTTCGAGGTAACACCTCTCATCAGCCCGGCTAGCTTGACTCCAGTGGTGTGGATTGCCTGGGACCCACGTCTGAGCATCCCCAGCGCACTTATGGCGGTATTTGCAAACAAAACAGGTGATGGACCGAATGTGGATCAATGTCACACATTCACCCCAGTCCAAAGATCTGGGCCCAAATCCATCGTTTTTTTGCACTCCACACCACCCTGGGTTAGACAATGGCGATATGCAAATCAGCTCTGACCCTGTGCTCCATGGGAACAGTCCAGTCCGAACTACAAAAGCCATGTCCTTCCCAGAACGGAATCAATCATCCGAGGACTGGACCGGTTTCGAGGTAACACCTCTCATCAGCCCGGCTAGCTTGACTCCAGTGGTGTGGAGTGCCTGGGACCCACGTCTGAGCATCCCCAGCGCACTTATGGCGGTATTTGCAAACAAAACAGGTGATGGACCGAATGTGGATCAATGTCACACATTCACCCCAGTCCAAAGATCTGGGCCCAAATCCATCGTTTTTTTGCACTCCACACCACCCTGGGTTAGACAATGGCGATATGCAAATCAGCTCTGACCCTGTGCCCCATGGGAACAGTCCAGTCCGAACTACAAAAGCCATGTCCTTCCCAGAACGGAATCAAGCATCCGAGGACCGGACCGGTTTCGAGGTAACACCTCTCATCAGCCCGGCTAGCTTGACTCCAGTGGTGTGGAGTGCCTGGGACCCACGTCTGAGCATCCCCAGCGCACTTATGGCGGTATTTGCAAACAAAACAGGTGATGGACCGAATGTGGATCAATGTCACACATTCACCCCAGTCCAAAGATCTGGGCCCAAATCCATCGTTTTTTTGGTGTGGAGTGCAAAAAACGATGGATTTAGGCCCAGATCCTTGTACTGGGGTGAATGTAAGACATTGATCTACATTCTGTCCATCAAATTGTTTTTTGTAATTTTCTCCCTGAGTGTACTGGGGTAGCTCAGACGTGGGTCCCAGAGCCTCCACACCACTGGAGTCAAGCTAGCCGGGCTGATGAGAGGTGTTACCTCGAAACCGGTCCGGTCCTCGGATGCTTGATTCCGGTCTGGGAAAGATATGGCTGTTGTAGTTCGGACTGGACTGTTCCCATGGGGCACAGGGTCAGAGCTGATTTGCATAAAGCCATTATCTGACCCAGGGTGGTGTGGAGTGCAAAAAACGATGGATTTAGGCCCAGATCCTTGTACTGGGGTGAATGTAAGACATTGATCTACATTCTGTCCATCAAATTGTTTTTTGTAATACACTCCAGCAATGCGTCACTTTTGCGCTTACAGATACGTCAGAAATACTGACGTATCTGTAAGTCCTTGCGACATGATGCGGCATACATTAAATATGATGCATCATTGGCGTCGCAAGGAGTGCGCAGTGAAAAGGGACGCATCGCTGTTTTCACGCAGCGATGCGTCACTTTTCATAAATGAGGCCCCTGGTGAGGTGACTGACTTTGTCTGCACGTGGAACTCTGCTGAATTCTGCATGGAGTGGAACTGCATGATCTCCGCCTACCCCTATAAATGGCTGTTTTAGTGGCCAGCACATTTAGTGCTGCAGTCCACTAGTACCATTTAATTGGCAGGCCTGGGGTACATCTAGTGGCATTTTCAAAGGACTTACAAGTAAATTAAATGTACAATCAGGTGTACGCCAATTTTACAACGTTTTAGGGAGGGAGCACATGCGTGTTATCACTGGTTAGATAGGAAAAAGTGTACAGAGTCCTAAAAACGTAGAATAATGAATTCCGCAAAGGAAGGAAGAGGAAGGTAAAAATATGCGGTTACCCTGCTGAAAGTGCCAGGTCCTACAAAAGCATAATAAGAAATCCCAAAATGACACAAAATACGCAGACAGTCTTTGGTCTGTGTCACATATTTGTAGGGATATGCTCTTTTGCTTAGTTTCCTTTAGCAGCAGTCATCACTTTTTTCAGTGGTAGTGAAAACAGTTTCCCATATTACCTTTAAAAACAAAACTGTAGCTTGATGCAACATAGAACGAATTCTATAAATAGCATTGCCCAGGCAACATAACTGTACAGAATCAAGGGACTTTATTCTTCAGACAAAGGTACAGTAGCCTTTATTCAAATATTTGTTCACCCAAAGATGTTATACAGTTTGTTTAAATACTAAAGCAACACAGTATTTTGCCTGCCTTATTATATTGCAGGAGCCAACTCCATATTGCCATGAATTTGAAGAAATCACAGAAAGAGACATCACAGGAACGTTACAATTGCAGATCATTACAGGAATTTATAGTATGGAAACAAATCCTATGTAGATTCAAGAAGTGTATTTTCTGGCAAATGTTGTGGTTGAAGAGATGGTTTTTCCTAAAAGAATCTAATGTCATACTGGTAGGAAGTAAGTTCTCGATTTCACGTTAACTCTTTAAGTTACAGCAACAACAGCAATATGCTGTTTGGGCTCCATCCTTCCTCCAATTGCCCATATCCTCTAGCACCTTCTCCACACCAAACACCAACATTCTATTACATCATTTACTTTCAGCATTACAAACAGCAGCTATGACATACAGAGAATGGGCACACAGACAGTACACACTTCATTTTCCTGCAAACAACAAAACATAGAACAGCTGTTCCTTGCATATAAACTGCAATGACAATAATGCAGAATCAATCGATCTCCAACATGTCTAACTTACACACCTAATAACTGGTTACATTTTCCAATACTCACGCAGACAAAGACAGCAAATATCAGTCACATAAACTGTGTGACAGATTGAGAAAGGAGGATCTTCACACCTTAAGTCAACCAAGAAACAAGATTAGGTTTTGAATACAATTATACAACAGTGCCGCAGTCATGGCCTCACTGGACATGAGACCCTACCACCACATGTTTGCATACTCACTATGAGTCCATACAATATTTATGCACACATGGCATGTTGTCATGGATGCTGTGAATCAAAACACAAAAGGTGATGGGAGGAATGTTTGCAATAAGTGTAACATCTTGAAATCACTGAGGTAGCATCCCAATCCATTGTTTGTTTGCCCACCAAGACCCCTCAGATTAAACCCAGCCATATGCAAATCATTCTTAGTCCTGCTCCAGTAGGAAAAGTTCTGCCCGAATTGCCAAGCCAGGTCCTCTGTGAACTTGAACAAAAGCAACCTAAAATCAGTATCGGGCTCATTGGGCATCTTCAGTCGGATCTAGTTTGATTCCAGTGGCACAGTGAGCAAGGAACCCACATCTGGATATGATCTGTACCACTTAGGTTGTTACACAAAAAGTGATGGGAGGAATGCTTGAAATGAATATAACCACTATCAATTGCTTATGGTAACATTCCAACCCATTGTTATTTTGCTTACCATGCTACCTCAGATTAAATTTACCAATATGCAAATTAGTCTTGGTCCTACCCCAGGGATCCACATCATGGATGGTAAGACATATAACTACCAAGGCCCAGAACCCAACAGATTCCTTCAAAAAAGGGTCTTTCCATCATCCCTACATCTACACATTCAAGAAACAAAAAAATGGACAGTTTACCAATATATATTACCTCAATTTAAAATTCCCTTGACTACACTTCAACACAAAACCTGTCATCAAAACTACATTCACAAAGAATGTCACTAGTCATTCCCTTCACTTTATTAAACTACACAGCACAATAAACTCTCACACCTTTTCCATCTTCAACAAGAAACACAAACATCCCCAAAAGAAGAACAGACCATTCCACACAGTCATACACAAAAGTGCAGCCAAGCACTCTAAATCCCTCTCACGCAGTCAAACTATCTAGCCAAACCAACATGCCCAGGTGCCCTGCCGAATCAAGGACTGAATCTGATCCCAGTACCATGCACTCTGAAAACCGCAAGATGTCTTCTAAACACAATGATGAGAACCTCCAATAGGTGCATCATGAAAAAGCATTGACACAACACTACAATCAATCTCCATAGCGTCCAGCAATACAAACTTTGATAGCAAACCATGTCATCAAGTAAAGTACTCACCTACAACACACTAGATCTACATCAGACACCACCATTCAAGTACAACACTGATAGGCTCTACCACATTTGAAAGAATAACAAGCTTCACAAAACTATCACAAACACTCTTCCTCCAGTATCATACATCTCTAAAATCTTCCCATTTATGCAGAAAGATAACTGGTCCAAGAAAACTCAAGGCAAAAACTTTAGCTCTCATCTACAACACCTTGGAGTAGTACCTTTTCCTAGATTTTCACTTCATAGGATACTTCACCTTGCAACTTCTTGCAAAATGGTAAGTTTCCTCATCCACATTGCATACCATGGTGTACTCCCCATGCAACTTTTCAAAACAAGGTACTTCAATTCCCCATATTTTTACTCTATGAAGTACTACTCATCCCTAAATGAACATATCACTGGATACACCCCACATAGTATCTCTGGTATCAGGGTACTGCTCTTTTCCCAGTCTTCACCACAGACAGAAAGTGTACTATCCTTGTGTCTCTTTCAATGGCGCACTACTCTTTCCCATATCTGCGACACTAGGACATGCTTGACTAGCACGTATCTACACAGCACTCTTCAGATGGGTACCACACCTTGTTTGTCAAACTGCTAACTAGACTATGTATGGAGTCAAATGTAAATGTGTAACAGTTCTCCCAAAACAACCTGCAGATGAATAATGTAAGCTTCTCTATCTATCTTGCAGGATTGAGCATTCAGGACACCACAACCATTAAAAGAAACTGCAATTCCCAAGGGCCATAAATCAGCTTACAGGGAAACTTACTAACTTGGCTCATGCATTGCCAATTAGATGTATATGGCACATTTCAAAACTCGAGAACCACCCACCAAACTGTTCCTGAACCTAAGAAACCTCACAGTTAGAGGGAAACAAGGCACAATTCTTAACAGAATCCAATATAATAATACATAGTCCATGAATGCCTAATAAGCCTGCTGATTAATTATTGAATGTCATATTTTAACATTGCAATTGGACAAATGCAAGGAAGGTGATGTTTCAACTCCCCTTGACTTCAGGGCACGATATAATCTCAAACAATAGTGTCATTTCTATCTCCAGATATTTCAACTTCAGGAGGCCTGAGGATGACTTTCTTCAATGTCTCTAGACTTGTCCCAATCAAACATAAGCTTACTATCCCATGATCTCCAAGTTTGCATAGCCAGCACCTCACCTCTGACACCCAGGTCTAGAATTCAAGATATTAGTGACACGCACTCACGGGTAAGCTAGGCAGATATGCCTCCAAACACCACACCCTGTTCTTGTGGCACCAACTGTCTCATGTCAGAGAAGAAATTTATTATATTCTGGCTCAATGAATTATCACAAGATCGCCGTCCACTGTCTTGAAAAACACGCTAACTGGAGCTGTGCCATCTCTTCTCTAATACTCTGTGGTGGGCGGCATAAAGTATGCAGCCTGCCTTCTCCTCCAAATGCCTGGACTAGCCTGTGACACAGTAACCTTAACTGCAAATTTATATTGTGCAATCACCAAAGCTTTTTTTAATGTTGTTGTTGAATGTATTACTGCCTGAAGCTCCATGGGACATTTCAGAATCTTGCTCATTGTAATGGAGAATTCCTGCCTCTTTCCACTGTCTCAACAGCACCAGCTAGATAAATCAGCTTATATGAAAACTTACTAACTTGGCTCATGCATTGCCAATTAGATGTATATGGCACATTTCAATAGTTGAGAACCACCCACCAAACTGTTCCTGAACCTACCATGCCAACGTCCTTAAGCTTAGGACTATACACTGGGACAGAATATCTAATAGGGGTCTCCAACTTATTTTATACTGAGAGCTACTTATGTTCAATGAAACGCATTAAGAGCTACTAATATTATTAGTGTTGTATAATTTCATTTTTTTATTTGTAAAATAATTCAACCAAGCAAAGCTTTCTGGTTTAATAAGCTGGGCTACACACAGGTGAGCTACTCAGAGGTAGCTGAAGAGCTACAGTAGTTCATGACTACTGGCTAGAGACCCTTAATTTTGTAACATCCTACAAATGGCAGTTTGTACTTGACCACCCTTCTCACTGGGCTACTCCTGCTCAGCAGATAGTGTTGACAGAACTTGAAGCTGGATTCGAGGGGTTTTCTTCTCACAGTAGTCCTCCTCTACTGCCAAAAAAGGCTTCCAACTGCCACTGGAGTTTTGCTGCATTTTCATGCAGGTCCTTAACAACTTACCACCAAAATGTTGTAATTGAAAGGCAGGGACTTCATAAAAGAGGCTGAAGCCATTTAGGTAGAAGGTATATTTTTTATTTCACGGTAGCCCCTTTGGGTTAAAGCAACAGCACAAAAAAAGATCCTGTTAGCTCTCCATCCTCCCTTCATCTTTCAACATCTCCTAGCTTCCACTCCACTCCACACACCAACATTCAATTACATCACTCAGCACGCCAGACTGCTGCTCAGACAGATAAGGACCAGAGACACACAAGATACTACAGCAACTCACCAAGATCCTCAGTTATTTAATACCAAATAAGGAAAACTAACAATTATGCTCATAGAAATCAGTTTTGCATTGCAAAGCTATATTATTTTCCAAACACATATTAAAATCGAATCTCATAACAGCTCAACAAAATTCAAATGTCATAAGGCATAAATCATAACTGACTTTATCAAGGCAAGGGGTCTCATAAAGTAATTGAAGGGTTTTAAGGTACACATTGTTTCCTGCAAGACAGAGGCAAGTGTAATGTACACCTCAAAGGGTTCTATCCCTCTCCGTAGTCATGCCTCTCAAAGAAATGTGACACAAATTGGAGGATAGTACGTCAAAATCGCAATTCTTGTCTTTTATGAGCTGGTGTATCCACCTACGTCGGACACAAGAATAATGTGCCCTTAGTTAAAAGTGCTTCTTGAGGAGTATAGAGCAATCTCATAGAGTTGAAATGTTGTAGATGTCTATAGATAGTGATGCATAATAATACTTTTATCAGGCCCGGGCAATGCACATAGAGGCATATTTACAAGCCCCTTGCAACACCGGTGCGTCACTTTTTGTGACGCACTGGCAGCGCAATTCGGTGTTCCATATTTAAAAGGACACGTAAAGTCACCCTGCGTGGCTGTCTGTGTCCTTGTAAATATGTCTCCATTTCACACAGCACTTTGTGAGGAAGGGGTGTGGCATGGATTCTGCCGCACCCATGGATTCTGCCGCATCCCCAGATTTACAAGGTTTCATAAACATTGTAATGTAGCAGAATCCTACGCCTCCCCAAGGGAGGCGTAAGGACTCACAACAATCCTCGTTTTCTCCTTTTTCCATGCATGCTGTATTCTGGATTCTACAGCAAGTATAGAGAGAGGAAAACACCTCTTGTGATTGTTTTGTGCAGGAAGGTGTTCCTTCCTGTACAAAAACATTCATCCCTGCAACTCAGGCACCCTTGCACCAAGGTACAAGGGTGCCTGCATGGTGCATGGCAGCCAATTGTGCGCTAGTGCAGGGGAGAGCACAGGGAAGCGTCATATTGTTGTAAATATGACACATCCGTGTGCTCTGAAAGTAACGCAGCACGCTGCAGCCAAATAGCTTGGAGCACCAAACTGTGCTACTTTCTCATAAATAAGCCCCTAGGTTTGTGCTGATAGAATTTTTTTTCCCATTCTGTGTATTTTTGCCATTTTATTAGTACCACGAGGATAAAAGAAAGATAGATGTAAAGGACACTTTTGGGTGCAGAAACTGGCGTGGGCGGTTAGCAAAATTAAAGGTAGAACCGAGAAAAAGCCTTAGTAAGGGTCGGCTCTGGCTGCACGAGCCAATCCCTTGAAAATATCCGACATTCAAATCATGCGACAAACATCATGTAAAAATATGCTGAAACTGCATCATAATTCAAAACCTCTATTTCCTGCATAGCAGTATTTCATCTTATTAAAATATGATTTTAACTCTGCCATGACAGGAAGTTATTTAGACACTTTCCTGCCACTGGCCACCGCTTTGATGACATCTCCTTAGTTAACTCTGAAGCAATTCAGTTGTCATGCACTCCCTGAATGTGTCCTTGGTTCCTATAATAGGTGGAGCAAAGTTTCAGTGTAATAAATCAAACACACAAAAAAGGTTTTAGTGCAGCACAGATCCTGCACTCAAATATTTGAAGAGGCTCTCGTATATGATAATGAAGAAAAAAGATACTTGGGAAAACAAAGTATTTGCCAGGGATCACACAATTTGGTCAAGCTCCCAAATTTTCAAGTTTCTTGCTGTGCATTGCAGCCGCCAGACAGGCATATATTTCTGCTATCAAAAGGTAATGCTTTGTGCATCAAATCAGAGCCTGGATAGCATGCAGAATCTAGCCTTTACTTTTGGCAGATTTACACAGGTGAACTATGCCAACCTACATCAGAGCATTTAACAACACACAGAGGACCTTATTTTCATGCCCCTTGCACCGCCAGCGCGTCACTTTTAATATGGAAAAAAATGACACATTTGTGGCGCAAGGGACTTGTAAATAATCCCCAGAGTATACAATACATATGTCTTTTTTTCAGCACAAGGTGATCTGCCAGAATTCACAGCGTACTGCGATGAGGCTGGGATTCCATCCGGGTTCCACATGTTGCACAGCCAGCACGTTTAGCACTAGGCCACATTGCCTCCAGAGAAAGCTCAGTAAGCATGGGTGAATTTTGCGAATCTGGCGTTCGCAAATTTGCGTATTCGCGAATTCGCAATCCGCAAAATCCGCGAACTCTCGCAAATTTGCGGATTTTTTGTTTTTTTGTGTTCGCAAGGGTTTCTGCCAATTCGCGAGGGTTTTGTACCAGTTCGCAATTGCGAACTTACTTGTCGGCTCGCAACAGTCGCGACTATGTTGTTTCTACGTCTGGTTCATCATCACAGGTTCACAGCACCCTCTGTTTCACCACTGCCACCCTCTGGTTCACCCATGCCACTCTCTGGTACATCACTGCCACCCTCTGGTTCATCACTGTAGATTATGGGGGAGAAAAGCAAGCACACCTGCCCTGCTTCAACTGACATGAATTAATTTGGGGTTGATTTATTAATGTGTCACTGAATTTAAACTTCCAGTCTGGCACCTGCTTCCTTATCTGTAATTTTCTTTCTGTTACAGTGCAACTTTTTTTCCCAGGACCTTTGTGGCCTACTTGTAGCTATTCTATGAGCCTGCTGTGAGGGTCAGAGCAGGGTCATAGAATAGTTGCAAGTAGGCAACTGAACTCTGGAGGGGCCCCTAGGGAAGCACTACAGGGAATGGTTACTAATGATGAGTTTGAATGTTTGCACCTGCTGAGTGCTTTGAGTTTTGCAAAACTCGTTTTTCTGCAGAACAGCAACTGTAATGCCCCAAACAAAGTTGATTTCTAATCCAAAAGTGATCCAAAGAAAGTCAAAAAGGCCTCAAATCCAAGTATCCAGCAGCATCCACAAAAAGTAATCCTTCCAGGTCAAGAATCCAAATGAAAGTGACCCGCACATGAAGAAAGCACTGGGAGGAGCCTGCTGGACAGGAACAGGAAGTGTGAAACTGTGGGGCACTTCCTTCCTCCCCCCCCCCAAAAATGGACTCCTTGCAAAACCTGAGGAGTTATTCTGATAAAAACCATCATTTTCAGAAGGTTTATGCTGCTTGCTGGTGGATTTCTTGTGCAGAATTGCAAATTTTGTCATTTCGCGAGTGCAAGATTGTTGCTTCCCGCCGCATCTATGTGTTCGCAATTGCGAACTCCCGCGAACTCGCGTTGCCAAACTCTCGCTGTGCAAGGTGGTAAGCCGTGAATACGTAATCGCGGTCGCCAAACTCCCGCGGGATCCCGCAGCAAGATCCAAAATGGCGCAGCACTCGCAAAATATCGAGAAAAACAACTCGGCAAACGCTGAATGACGGTAAGTGAACGCCGCGTGCCGCAATATTGTATCACCAAGCAAAAAGACCCGCCGCATGCGAATTTGAGGATTTTCGGCAAATTCGCGAGAGTTCGCAGATTGCAAATTTACAGAAAATCCGCAAAATCCGCGAGCGGAACGGATTTTACGCCCATGCTTAAAGCTCAGCTCAGTTTGGGCTTAAGATTCCAAGAGGACTTCGATCTTAGCCAGATCCACGCATCTGACTCCAGCCTGGCCTAAACTATCAGGGGCAGATTTTCAAACCCCTTGCGACACTTTTGGTCCGCTGTTGCATCACTTTTGTGATGCAGCGGAGATGTAAGTAATATGCCAATTTACAACGTGACCCATCCAGGGACATCCGTCACGTTGTAAAACCCTGCGTCACATTATACCTGTGTATAATGTATGCAGGGTTGGCGTTCCCACACAGGAAATCCTTGTAAAAGTGAAGCAGTAAAATATACAAGATTTTGTTGCGCCACTTCTAGGATGCCACATCTTCAAAACCTTAAGACTGCTTGAAGGAGGCATAAGGAGTGATTCAGTGTAGTGAGAATAGGCCTCAACATGCATTGCTGGAGTTGCGCCGTGCTTGCGACAATACTCTAGCAATGCGCGACTTTTGTGCCAACAGGTGCTTCACAATTTCTGACGCATCTGTCAATCCTTGAGCTATGGTGCGCCATGTTGTAAATACGGAGCATCCATAGTGGCGCAGGGAAACTGACGCATCTTTACAGATGCGTCAGTTTCTTGTAAATCTGCCCCTCAGTGTTTCGCCACAAAAATGATATAAAGGGGCCCGTTGTGTTGATTCACTGTGAAGGAAGACATTTACTGCCCAGCTGAAATTCATAAAAGTAATAAAAAAGACCTAATTAACGTTGGTTAATGATATCCATAATGGAATACTCATAAGGGAACAGGCAGAGCTGGGAGTGGTACGAATAGGCAGTCATGGGCTGGGATTTAGATCATGAGTTCAATTGCTGACTCTCAGTGAAATGTTCTGCAACGCAATCAATAAACTAGTCATTGAACAGAACAGAACCAATTCTACCATTGGGAAAGCATCAGATCAACACAGCCTACAGGGCAGCTCTTCTGTCTGAAGCCAGTGCGTGCATGTTTCACACCATGTGATGAATTGTTTTGACAACTGAGGCCAAAAACTGCAAATGTTGTGCAGTCTGATAGACTGACACGCTATATTTGACCTACACCTGTGCCCCCTTTGTCGTTGGAGGGCTTGCTCTTCCAGTCTGAAAGGGTAAACAATTTACAATCTATGTAATCCATGGGACATCTCTGGTGTCTAAAGCAAAATCCTACAGTGATGCGATGCTTGATTGACACAGCAACTAGTCCTGCTGTCTAAATGTTAATGTCTTTTATATTTGTTGTGAGATGAGGATTACTCTGTTCTGACTGAGTCTGTACAAGTTGTCCACTGGAGGGTAGGTTGAGCTGTCTAAAACAGAATCAGTGGATAGTTGTTATCTAAGAGGAAAGTTTACTGCACCATTCATTAACATGTAACTTCTGTGTCACTATATTTATCAATTTCTTTGCATATTTGGATGAAAGAGTACAATTTGTTCTGTTCACAATTTCAAGCAATTGCACTGTTTCACTCTGCATTTGGGTCAATTTATTCAGAATCTGAATTGTTGAACAGCACACCTGTGTGCTGCCTATAAATTTTATGCTTATACATTTGTGAATTGTTTCACTCCACATGTGGGTACCGACTGTGAATTGTGAATCGTTTACCTTTACATCAGGGCATCCACGTGACCTGATTCAATCTGTGTCGGGGGCTGCCTCTGGAAAGTGTCCTCTGGCTGTGAAATATTTCACTTCATAGTTGGATGTTGCCAAAGAATTGCTTACTTTGGCGATGTTTAATTAATTTGCACTGCATTTGGGTGCCGCCTGTATACACATATATGAGTCAAAAATTGCCACATAATTTTCCATCACATAAGGCCTGGTAAGCACTCACAAGAACATTCGAATAGTCTTATTCGGTTTTATCCAAATTCCAATTCTTGTGTTTTCTTTCCTTTCTTTTTCTTTTCTTCTTCTGAAAATGTAGCCTTCCTTGTGTCCTATATATCCACAGTTTTGATGCATACAGAACCACATAAATGAATCTCCCATACACATGCTAACAACAACAAAAAATAAATGGACAATATGAACTCAAAAGTAGTAAAAATAATCTAAAGTTGGTGTGTGTTTGTAACCACATTCAGTCATTACCCTAAAGCCTCACCAGTGTGTGCTCCTAGTCACTCCTGTACAAAACCATCAAACCGTGTTCCCCATCCATTCTGAAAAAACACAGAGGCTTAGGAAAGTCCTTACACCCCACCTTCAAGGTGAAGAATGTCCAAAATAATAGAGATATAATCTCAATATAATATAAAAATGTATCTCCAGCTTCGGAATACACTGTAATCAAGTGAAAGAGAATAAATACCTAATGCACTAATCAGATACTTAAAAGTATTTGTTACAGAGTGATATACAATAAAATTGAAACTTACAAAAGTCCTCAGAGTTATTCTCAGATATATCGCCATTAGTCAATTCTTTTGTATATAGGCTACGGCACAAGCCCAAGTACTAAACAGATTCTGTAATCAGAGACAGGGGGTTCTAGTGTAAAAGTCCAGAGTATCTTAAATTGCATATATAAAAAATATATGATATCAACGATTTCCATTGTTCACTTGAACTGTGGTCCCCAACAGTTACCACATTTCGATCTGAATTTATATTGCAGTCTACACAGGCACCATCTTAAAGGTGGCAAGTTTAAACATGAAAGAGAAGTCCTTATTCCAACATGTAAAATCAGACTGTAATTTTTTAAATGGTCAATCCACTATACAGTGGCTGTTACACCTTAACATCACACACCAGTAACCTGAACGAACTGCACTAGTTACCAGTTACCACATCTCAATCTAAAAGTATAATACATCCTGTGCAGGTGCCATCCTTCAGTGGCAAGTGTTACACACAGTCACCATTCAAGCACAGGAGATTGAGCTGCCATTACAAAATAGTCAATACACTGTCAGAGGATTATCAAACCTTGCCTTCAGGCAACATTAGAAACCTCTAGCTCACTAATGGACAGATAAAGACAACATTTTTAGACAAAACCCCCCCAAAGGCCATAGTTTTGGCCTCAAGTGCAAAAAGGTCCCTGTCAGTTCCAACAGATGAAATCTATGGTATTGAACCTGAATATTCCTATTATCTTTGAAAAGATATGAGGAGAAGCTTAAATAACCATTTCATAATCATACATACTTATGTAGAAAAATATACCTATCAGTAATCAAAAAACAAACATTGAAAACGATAAAAAAAGTATGTTGACACACTGTGATTATAAATGGGTATACATTAAAAATGGTAAATTGGAGTGGTAGTTGGCATATTCCAAAGAAGCCAAATTGTAATGTTTTTAAACACACTCTAATACTACTTCTCCTGTGTGGTTCTACATTAGTTTCTTCCCATTGTAATCCTGTATTGCCAAACAGAAAAACCTAATCCATTGATATATAGTCTAATCATGACCAAGTATGTGTACATCTATTAAACAATTTTCCCAAATCATGAAATAATTAATCTCTGCAGTAGCAATATTTTAACCATATGTATAAATAAGGCAAAAATAGAAAATATTCATAAACATCAATTACTCAAAAAGTAATTCCTGATCAATGTTGAGACCTTTGTCAACAGCCCCATTCTTAAATTCCACATCGACTCAGTTCTTCATGAATTAATTCCCTATTTCCATGTGTTGGAGCTACAGGAATGTGCTGAGCACCATGAAATTAATAGCATCCTGCGGATTTACAAAGCAACTAAGACAATGAAAAGCTAACAAATATCTCTCATATTTGTCTGAGATCTTCCTGTATGCGTTCTCCTAAAGGTCTGATAGTGCTACCGATATATACAAGTCCACATTTGCAAACAATTGTATATACAGCATATTTGGTAGAACTTGAAATATATAATGTATCCAGTAAGTGTAGTTAGTGTTATACTGAAAACTAAGGGGCGATTATGATGGCGGACGGACCCGAGTCCGTCCACCACCATAGAGTAGGAGGGACCGTCCGCAGGGGCAGCGACGGTCCCTCCGTGCAGATTAGGATGTGACCGCCAGGGTGGCAGTCACATCCTCTATTCTTAACATTGCGGCGGGTGCAGCTTCAAGCTGCACCCGCCGCAATGTTAAAAATGCATGCACCGCATTTGCGTGCACAAAGTGGCAGGCCCCGCGCGGTGCCTGCCGCTTTGTTCACGCAAATGCAGGGGGGTACCATAAGTACCCCCCATGTGCACCCCCCACCCCCCTTCACCCAGGGGGCCCGCAACGGGCCTCCGAAGTGAAGGTCTGTATACATTTCCACAGCGGAAAAAACGCCGTGGAAAAGCATACTTTCTACTCCATCATAATATGGCTGATGGTGTCTGATAGACACCGCCAGCCATGTTAATGCTTTTCCGCCGCGGTCGTAAGGCGACCGCGGCGGAAAAGTGGCGGACAGATTCCAAGACCCACCAGCCATCCTAATTTGGAGATGGGTCTTTCAAGCATCCACGGCGGTTTTCCCCCATCATCCGGGCCGGCGGTGGCTTCCGCCGGCCCGGAGGATGCGGGAAATCCGCAATCGTAATAGGCCCTTAAGTTTCTTATTGTCAGTGTATCAACACACATTGCAATCACCACATTTGAAGTATCTCTTGTTTTACTGTGTAAGCCAATTCACTGGGTCTTTATTTTGAAGAAACTTGGACTCAAGCTGTTGCATAATGTTAGTTTCCATCTAAACTTCATACTTGGGATTTTAGTTACCAAATCTGGCCATGCTACAATCACTGGTCAACATTTCCCAATACCCATTAAAAATTCTATCTTTCAATGTTATAATCCTCACAATATTTGTTTCATGCATTACAGTCTATCATGTATCCTCTCTTTTAAGGGATACAGCTCTTTGGGGGGCCTCTTAATCACAAATTCATCATAACCTCTTATCCTGAATTATTCCCATATGCCTCTGAGAGTATCCAGAAGAAATCTCTCTCACAACCATTTCTCATGACCATAACCATCTCTCCATATGGAATGGGTTTCACCTTTGTCCTGGGGTGAGCATGCTGGCTTGTAATAATGCATTGCAAGATGTTTCCGTCCTGTGAAGTTTGCTCTAAATCTTATATCCTTTTTTTATAGATCTCTACATCCATAAAACATATTCTCTCAAAATCGTAGTGCAATGTTCATTTTTATTACAACATTTCTTGTTGAGGTATGCCGTGAATTGTATCAGTTGTTCAACTGAGCCTGCCCAAATCGTAAATGTGTCATCAGTAAAGTGACCCAGAAAAAAATATTATCAATCCAAGAAGAAATGTCAGGGCCCCGGACATGACTACCCTCATGCTGCCCTATGAAGAGGTAGGCATACGAAGGCACTAATCAAGAACCCGTAGAAGTCCTGCATCGCTGTCTATACCAGTTCTTCCCATAGAGGAACTCATTGTTAATCGAAATCAGTTCAGCCATCTCCAACAGGTATGTATTAATTGTTTGTGACCAGAATTGTTGTCACTCACCATTGCACATTTAACGCATCAAAAAGAATTTGGCAAATGTTTTGTAAAGTTTCCTTTGATGAATCCTTTTATGTGGCCTCGATGGAAGAATAAGTGTTCCTAAGGAACCACTGCCTTCTCCCCTGATGTATTCCCATCGAAAAGTTGGTTAGCAATTTGCACGTATTGTTTGCAATCTGTCTCTTAGTTAACTCAGTTCAAAAGCCCACCAAATGCATTTGAAAAACCGTAAAATAAAACATACAGACCTTACAGTCTCCATCAAAATCAGACTCTCGTTTGGCCTCTAGATTGCTTTTTGTGCTTTTATTCCTCCGTCCTTGAACAGTTAATGTTCAATACAAAATTCGAGTTTTTTTTTTAAAGGGTTGAACTCCTCCAATACACTTCAGAGCTGTTATGGCTCAAAGTTAAAAGGAGAGACCGTTTTTTTCACATTAAGTAACGACTAATAATCAAAACACAGCAGGTGTTCAATCTGAATGCACTGTTGTGGAGAGAAGCAGTTGGAGGCCGGGTGTGCCTGTTGTATGAAAAGGGCCATCGTGTAAAATGTGCTCTTATTTTTTTCATCTACTCCTATCTGTAAGCTTCAAATGACATGGTTTACATATGTAATGTAAAAGAGATGCCTTTTGCCACCTACTGTACATACTATTATCCTCTTCTTATTTATTTGCTTTTGATATCCTCAGCAAGTATCAGTAAGCTAAATAACATCATATTTTTCTGCAGACCTAAACGATGAAAAATGATCGTACTGAAGCAGATAGATCCATGCAAGCTTCAATAAAGTATGCCCTTACTGTTGCCACAATTTATAACAAAGCAATGCAAATAAACACCTGTGAGAACTGTTTACAAAATGTTTTATTATTAAAAGAAAATATTGTGATCACAACAAAATGACAGGGACAGACAGTGATAGTACCCAAGACTAGTGTTTTATTTTCGGAAGGCATAAGATGTAAACATAATTTACAAGTAAACAGTGGAATTCAAATATTTTAGACAGCCACAACTTAAAACCAAAGAGTTTGATTTCTCCTTCACAACACCAAAAATGGTCCCTTTTTATGATTCATCAATTTAAAAATAGCCTAATGCAATATAATAGCACACATATTCATCTTTCTTTTAATATTTTATCCCTAATACTGTATCAAAGAGACCCACAAAAACAAACTAGTCTTTCTTCTAAGGTGTTTGGTTACCTAACAATGAGGTAGATTGGCCAAGTGCAAGACCCCAAACAATAAAAAGGTTTTGAGATATAGAACCTAAAGATCCAAACCACGTTTTAATAAAGAAGAGAAAAAGAACAACTAAATGTAAAAAAATTGAGAAAATATATTCTCATAGCAATCAAGGTTACAGAACTATTTAGTATAAAATAATCTGTGAAAGAACTTTTCAAAAGAATAAGAGGCTCATTGAGTTTCAATGAATTTTCATGCAGTAACATTTCACCAGATAAATATCAATACTTTGGAGTGGAGTATTTATGAAGCGCAGTGTTAATGCTTGGGTATTAATTTAGCATCTTAGAACATGGGTTAATCCAGTATTACAGCATGTTTCCGCCAGATCCAAGGTGGGAAGAAGCAGATTATTGGGGTTTTTCTGACACAAAAATCAGCTAGGTGCTTCCTGGTAAAGGAAGTGCTTGTAAAAATAGACAGATGTTGCAATATTTGCACCTTTTGGGACCCATCCCAGTTTGATTGAAACTTCAGACAACATTGGGGAAGAGACAAGTAAGTTTTGAGTACAGAAAGGAGCACAATGAAATTGGCCAAATGATGGCAATAGAAAAAAACAATTGGGACTATGACGGTATGTCAATGTTAATTAACTTACTTAAATTATCGAAACAAAAAAATGTCAGAGTAATTAAATGAATTGAGGATTGCACTGGGGTTCGCCCCATACAATCATTTGTAAAGATAATAATTGTAGTTTAATATGTAGTTTACATATTTCAAAAATGAATATTAAAACAACAGCCCTTCAAATTAAAAAACACTCACAAGGGCAGTTTAAAACATAAAAGTTAATAAAAAAATCTAAGGCCATGTAAAAAAATGATGTAGAGATAAAATGATTAAAATATAAGCCACAACCTTGATTACTCTGAGATTAATATCCGAAAATTATTCCTGGAGTTATTATTGTGCAAGATGTAATGGCATGGAAGCATATATATGTACTGAGGGCCATATTTATGGCCAAGTCACACCATGCAATGCAGCAAGTCACATTGCTTCACTAGACTGCATGACAGGGAAAGGGCAGGAGTGCGCCATATTTAAATCACCATGATGCAAGGGTGCCAGTGTTGTAAGGATGATTGTTTTTGTGCAGGAAGTGCCACATTCCTGCACAAAATCGATCCCCTCACGCTTTTTCCTCTTCCTATATGTGCTGCAGAATGTAGCACACATAGAAAAAGGAACAAATGAAGAGAAGAAAACATATTTCTCATTGTTAAGCCTCATTTGGGAGGAGTAGGGTTTTAGCAAATTCCCAGGTCTACCACTTCTGGTAAAATTGGGAATGCGTCAAAAATTCATGGATGTTGCGTGGGGCCACCCACGCAATGCCCATGGAAACAACTCCCTAAGGCAGAGTAATGCAAATCAGCATTTTGCATGTTTCATTACACAACATTTATGAAGCCTTAATCATGGGTTCATATGTGTGAGATGCCGAAACACGTTTGGTGGTTTCATGGTTTGTGATTGCACTGGATTAAAAATGTAAATTGAGTTTGTGACTTATTGTTTTGTTGCACAGGAGTGTGTGTCTCCATTGAAGATGGAGAGGTATTTGCGTATCTTAATAAACATATTTTTTGTTAATGAATTATTTACATTTGTCATGCTATGGATATATATTAAAATATATATATGCATATTTATACATGCATATATATATATATATATATATTTATATATAGTCCATATATATAATAATACATACACAAACACATATATATATGTTTGTGTGTTTCTATAAGTATATATGTATTTATATATAGTATTAAATATTATTGGAATTTATTTTACAAAAAGTACATTCATATATTAAAATAATTAACATTTACTATGTTAAACTTTATTGTTATTTAAAAAATCAATATGTGGGGCGGGCCAGGATGGCGGCGTGATCGGTCGCAGGTATCCGGAGCTCCCTGCCCGATCCCGCCGATACACCGTGATTATTGCTCTAAAGTCTCCCGGAATCATAGCGCAACATAGGGGGGCAGTGGCCTGACTACGGAGACCTTGAAGTGCAGCCGATACCCCCCAAACATCGCTACAGCGGAGCCGGGACGGAGACTGGTGCTCGGCGCTCTGTGGCGGCGACCGCACCGAGTGGTGAGCAAGTGGTGCACAAGTCCTGGGCGGCTACCCGGTGAGCTGTGGGTCTGTCCTGGGTCCGGACAGCTCCGTGCATACAGCGGCGCCATCACTGACTCCACCGCCGACGCTGGACGTGTGGATCTTGGGGGGGCACCCGCCCCACTGCCGACTTGCCAGAGAAGCAGGACACCACCGGTCGGCCACCGCGAAACTAGAGGCCCCGGCTCCGGGCCTGCTGGCTGTCCGCGGGTGACCTCCCACGCAAGCTTAACAGAGTGGCACGGCGTGGACCAAGCGATTCTGCCGACGGGGTGGTTTGGAGTGCACCCCCCTGCCAGCTCGCCTATCGGAGCGTGCAGCATCCTCGAAGCGGACAGCCCGGCCAGGGCCTGGAAGACGGCGGTCGCGAAAATTGAGGCCCCGGCTTCGGGCCTACTCCCTGCACACCCCGGCAGATAGGGACAGCCCCGGACATCTGATAGGAGCCGGGTGACGGTGGAGCCCATGTCATTGCTCCTCCAAGGCCCCTGGAGAACCCACACATTCCGGACTGCGCTGGGCAAGACGGATGGTGGAGTAGCCTGGTGGGCCGCGTTCCCGGAGCTGGGGGGACCAGGAGAGCCGTGATACCTGGGCGCGCCGTGCCCACACAGGTGAGGAGAGCGGAGGGGGGTGTGGGAGAAAACTCAGGGGCACGATCGAGCCCCCGGCGAAATCTGGCTGTGGGGGCCGACACTGCATTGCGAGGGAGACTGATCCATCCTGTGGGGGGCTGGGGCTACCTCTCCAGAGCCCTGAAATATCAACCTCGGCAGTGACTGTCGATCTAGGGAGGCGCCATCCTCACTGCTCCCCCGATTGGAGGGGGGATAGCCTACTACACTTGCCCTGCTCCCGATCTCTCTTCCATCATTCTCCGTAAACGGAAGGAATTCAAACCTGTGACAGACTATCTACGGCAGAAGGAGGTCCCATATTCGTGGGGGCATCCATTTCGGATAATATTCAAGTGGGATGGGCGACTACAGCAGCTGAGATCACTCAAGGACACATGTGACCTCCTAGGTCTGGACCAAGTCGATACTGCACCAGTATTCAGAAGCTCGCAAGGGTCCTCCAGGGGGCTGGCAAACTGTGCATTATAAACGGTCCCCATCTCACCGCCTTAAACCGGATGCCTCTGTCATCTCTCGGGAGCGTGAGACGGCGGTGGCTGAGGTGGCCAAAGAAACTTCTTCCCCGGAGTGATAGACACTTCTACTAGGGAGACTCTGCATTGCACCCGCTCTGCTCCCATGGTGGGTGGGTCCGGTGGGGAGGCACCTAACCATTCACCTATATTCTCCCCTACCATTACACACATAAGGTGTCTCAGTACTGACCTTTAGCTAGTTGTGGTAATGTCCAAAGATGACATGGTGTTTTCTCCAAAAAGCTTAAGCCTCATTCATTATGCATGAGGATTCTTGGAATCACAGCAGGCCTACCATCTTCTACATAAAAACTATATATAACGGTCATTCCTTCCGTCATCCTATTCCGACATGACATGGCAAGGTATATCACCAGGGGGTACCACTTTGGGTATATTTAAACCATATCTTGCTGAGATAGTTAGAGGAGAAAAGGACTTCCATGCCGACATACTGACGCAAAATGCTGAGGCTCCTGCACACAGACACTCCAGCTCGCAGTGGTCTGACATCCCTTGCGGGGTGTCCATATCGAGACCAAGATGGGGTCCCACAGTCTCTCACTTCAGGTAATGGGGTTGATTTTATCCTAGACAGATTCTTGGCACTACACCCACATACATGCTAGATACACTTGCATTATAGGAGCATACACTTATTGCTGTCATGTATTTTATATACTTGCGTGTATTCATTGTTTTAGCACAATGGTAGAAATATACCATCCTTTTGCTTTATTAGTGCTTATAATCTTTTATATCTGTTACTGTCTAATGGTTCTTTCAGCACACCTATTTTACACTAGAATGCCGCTGGTTCCATAAATGCTTATTGAAAAATGTCCCCACCGTTTATTCTGTGTATTTCTCTGTGACGAAGTGAGCACGAGTGACTCAGCGAAAAGTAGTACACTGTTTCCACGATTCTGAGGGATCAGGGTTGTCATGTTTGAAAGTTGCAAATAACTATTCTCTCCTTGCTAAGAGGGGGTTCTAGTGGCACTGTGAGCTTGCTGGTGTACAGGCTAACATACCCGGTGTTAAGTCTCGTCTACAGTCTGTGCCTTTTACTCTATAGGCATAATAGTTCCCATATTTGTATAACTTCCCAAAACAAGGGATAGTGGTCCTTGGCAACAATATAGAAAATCAATCTCAACTGTTCTCAGAGCAACAAAGTGGCACTAGTATTGCTAGGAACATTAGTTCTTTACTGTTTCACACCAGCTCAAATTAATGTGCTTGTAGCAACAACTGTAGAGAATGAATCTGGGTGTTTAAGGGAGGGAAAGGTCCCAGTCTTGGTGAGAGCTGCTACTGTGATCCCACACAATCTGAAGATTGGATTCACAACATTAAGCTCTGTCTCAACATGTTGCAACTTGGCTAAGCAGAATGACATAATTTCAGAGACATGCAAAGGTATTTTTAGACACCAATTACAATAAACACTAGACAGATCACAAGTACATCTCAAATGTTATAGCATAATGACAACAATATCAATGAGTCTGCATGGTAAATATCCATTCAATTAAAGCCAATGTGTAAAGGCACATGTCTTAGAAAAAGCCTACCAGTCTCTCCTTTAAAAGCCAGTCTATTAGCTTTGCAAATGCTTTCTTGATTGCCAGTCAAATGCCAAGCTTTTAATTCCACTGGGCATTTCATCTGTGAGCTGAGGCCCTAGGAGTCTGGGTTTGAAAGCCCAGAGCCACCCCTGGTGTCTTTGTCACTTTCCCCTGTTCCACAAGGTTAATTGCAGCAGGCATGGAGAGTCTTCAAGAGAGAAAGAGAGAGAGAGTAATAAAGGGAGGGAGTAAGAAGTAGAAAGAATGCAATCAGAGTTAGAAAGAGATAGAAGAGAAGGAAATAAAGGGAAAGAATGGATGGATATAAACAGAGATGGGGCCCTCTCAGTTTTACCTGGTGACCTGTGACCTGTGATTCATTTCTGTGGACCTGCTGCTGTGCTGCGAGGGGAAAAGTCACCTGTCCTCACTCGCCTGATGCCCTGGTGGGACTCGTGGTCCCAGGGTGCACCGCATTGCCTTTGCTGCTGATCGAGTGCCCAATTGACCACAGCTGCTGCTGCTGCGAGGGGAAAACTCGCCTATCCTCACTCGCCTGACGCCCTGGTGGGACTTGTGGTCCCAGGGTGCACTGCATTGCCTTTGCTGCTGTTCGAGTGCCCAATTGTCCACAGCTGCTGCTGCTGAGGGAGGCGCTGTCATTGCGCTTAAAGCGCCGCCTTCCCCCACGCAGCGCGGGGCCCTCTCAGTCTTACCTGGTGACCTGTGACCTGTGATTCATTTCTGTGGACCTGCTGCTGTGCTGCGAGGGGAAAAGTCACCTGTCCTCACTCGCCTGACGCCCTGGTGGGACTTGTAGTCCCAGGGTGCACTGCATTGCCTTTGCTGCTGTTCGAGTGCCCAATTGTCCACAGCTGCTGCTGCTGAGGGAGGCGCTGTCATTGCGCTTAAAGCGCCGCCTTCCCCCACGCAGCGCGGGGCCCTCTCAGTCTTACCTGGTGACCTGTGATTCCTTTCTGTGGACCTACTGCCGTGCTGCGAGAGGAAAAGTCACCTGTCCTCACTCGCCTGATGCCCTGGTGGGACTCGTGGTCCCAGCGTGCACCGCATTGCCTTTGCTGTTGATCGAGTGCCCAATTGGCCACAGCTGCTGCTGCTGGGAGAGGCACTGTCATCGCGCTTAAAGCGCCACCTTCCCCACGCAACGCGGGCGACACCGGAAGAAGCCCGGGACAAGGGCGGGCTGTCTGCACCCGACCAAGGCCAAACAAGGCGGGGCTGGGCCCCCCCCCTTGGCTAACGCATTAAAATAGAACTACAGATCATCATAGGGTATGATGCATATGTTTTAGTATTGTTCTAATGTACTCCCAATTGTTGTAGCTTTTGGTTTGTACTTGACCGATTAGGTGTGTCACGGCAAATTATATAAGTGGTTGTGGAACTGACACTAATGCATCAGCCATAAAAATAATTGGCTATATAACGAAGTACTAGAGGTGATAAAGAAGTAAGGGGTACATTTCCTTGTTGACTGATCCAAACTAGCGTAATTGGGAGATTGCTACTGAAAACACTCACTGGTGTATTGTACAGTTGGCTTCTGATTGGGTATAGTGAAATTACTCTATTAGTATATATTTTGAAAATATTTTTAGTTTTTGTTCTGGGTAATGGAGGGGGTCTAACCCAATATATTATAATGAGCAAGCAAAAATGTATAGCAGGGACCCTGGACAATTTTATTCTAAGAGCTGAATCCATTATATCCCACGAAATTGCCCTTGCAGAACCGAGATTATCATTAGATCCATCCAAACTCCCGACATATCAGTAATCTGTCCAGTCAAATCCCCCAGCTTTGTTGCAAGTGCCATTGAACAACTGCACTACACCAACGTCACCTTCACTGGGTAGAACTCCAGCAAATGGTACCCCCCATCGTCAATGTGCAGCTCGACGAGAGAGAGCAGCCATCACCAACTATAGCAACAAGACTCTGAGGGCTAAGACAGGAGGGCCCTGTGGCATCTAAAAAAGCACAAAAAAACCTCACCGCAGGGGAAACGGAATAGTAAAAAAACTGGGGAATTTGGACGAACAGGGGTGTTAAACCCTTGGCATACAGAGTCAGCAGAACGTACGGGGGCACTATGTAAATCATTTGGAACACAAACTGAATTTGATAGTGCCACATATTCTAATAAAGTAGATGGTATGGTTGAGACCTTAGAAGATACCGTTGCAGATATTTTTAAGACTACTTTAAATTCTATCGAATCTCGAATAAATGATTGTCTTGGTGTCAGATTGAAAGAACTAGATGATAAAATTGCTAAAATTAATCAGGCTATGCAAGAACTTGACATTATGATTAAGAAAGGGAGAGTTAATATTGTAGAAGGGGCTAAACTACTCTTAGAATATAGGCACAGCATTATTACTAAAGGCAGCAATGTGAATCATAATGGAATTACAGCTCTCCAACCTAGAACAGACTCTATGACTAATATTGGTATGGTGGAGGGGAGGACTTACCCAAGAAGGAATGACAAATCTCAATCTATGATCACTTGCTCAAATTACAGAAGGGTAGCACATGTTGCTACAAGAACAGGTCATCCTGAAATCCGCAATACTAGGGGAGTAATACCTACTGCAAGCAAAACTAACTTGATCCCTAACTTTGACATATTACATTTACCACCAGCTGTATGCACATATGTCTTAATATTAACTGGCATTCCGACCTTAAGGAAGAATCAAATAGAAACATGGGCAAACCTCAGGAAAAGGTGGTAGATTGGCTCCAAAGGTATAACAAATTTAGCCCATACAAAATGAATAAAATCATAATGGTCCAAAGGGTGGGTTGGGTGGGGATACATAGGAAAGACATTGAAGGCGACTGTATAGTTGTAAACTTCAGGCGTCCCCACATAGGTCGCAATCTCCTAAGAGTTCAGGAGGAGATCCCGACACAGAAAACCAATATCCATGCCCTTCCCTTGGGGTTCTTCCATAGACCGGTTGAAAAAGAAGCATTCCATAAATGTGACAACTCCTTCCCCCTCCAAACCTTGAATAGGTTCCAGGAACTTTCATCCCTGGAAGCAGTTGATTGACTGAACTCGTCAATGAGCCTGGTGGATGGAATAGAGATCTTACCGACACCAAAAGAAATGGGGGGGTTGAGGTGGGCTTAGAATATATCACAGACTCAAGTGTTAATGGCCCGTGAGTCAGATATGGATGTGAATGGGCTGGCTATTGTAAAAACTGCATTGAGTGTAGGTGACAAAGTAGTTCCGACAGACGATAGTTCGAGCTTAATTAATATTCTGCCGGTTGAATCCCCTATAGTTACGTGTGGCAATAATTTCCCAGGAATAAGGCTCATTTCATGGAATATAGCGGGTGTCAGGAAAAATACCTGTGACCCAGAATGTAACAAGTACATTGAAATGAGCGATATTATTCTTTTACAAGAAACCTGGGCGTTAAAAATGCCGCATAGAGTGGGGTACAAAACATTTAATGCGGATGCAGTCCCATCTATTAGAGGTAGACCCTCGGGGGGGCTAGTAATATGGGTGAAAGTAACCCTCGAAATTAGAATAACAGTACTAAACATTGATTCCCTAGATATATTAGGGATATGGATAAACACAAAGGAAGGAAGAGTGCTATACTTATTCAATCTGTATAACAGACCAGGCCCCCTATCTAAAGAGTCACCGATAATTGAAATGCTGGACTCATTCTTAAACACTTTGGATGAGAAACCAAGTATACTATTAGGTGACGATCTGAACTGTAATTTTGAGCCTATTTTAGGGCTTGGTGATATTTTTGAGGATGAGGATAGCGCCAATAACATTCCTATGGTTAACAATGCCAATCCGGTCCCTTGCTCTGTACTAGCGGTCCAAATCATGAGAATAACAGTATCCCATGGACTGAGGGCATGCAATGGAAGATTGCCATTAGACTCATTAAAAGCCCCTACCTTTAATAGGAATGATTACCAAAATAAAATTGACTTTGTCATGGCCTCCCTTGTTATCTGGAATTATGTGCAAGATTTAGAGATCATACCTAGGATTGAGAGCGATCATCATCCGCTCGTATTGTTAGTTTGCAGTGGTCTATTGTCTAATACTCTTATGGACAATAATGAAGTAGTTAACTCAGCCAATATAAATAATGATGTTGTAGTAGCTACTAACAATCGTCGCTCGTTAAAATGGACACATATTATGGAATATGGCGAGAGCAGAAATCTATAGCTTATTGGCTGATACAATTGCTAGGCATTTGAGTACACCATTTGAAGGGAATGCCTTCATAAACTTACACAATTGTTTGTTTGAATCACTAGTACCATTGGAAACAAGTATGCCAAGAAAAGCAGCTAAAACAACAAAACCATGGCAAATAAGAAACCTTGGTATGATAAGGATTGCCGGAATGGCAAGGCCAGATTATTAAAAGCAATTAAATCAAAGGACTCTACCGAGATCAAGGAAGCTAGAAAAGACTATAAGATAGTACAAGAGAAGGCAAGGTCAAACTGGGAGGAGGAAAGCTGGGCAGATATGCTTATGGCAGCTAAGAATAAGGATCAAGTGGGGTTTTGGAGATTAGTGGCAAAGGGGAGCCGTACAGGAGGAGTGGTCAGAGATGTTTTTCTTGATGAATTGACTTGGGTTGAACACTTCACCCAATTAAATAGTGCTCCTGACAATATTGTGATTCCGGATAAGGATATATCGTTGTTAACTGACAGCGCTCAAAATGTTTTAGTTTGAACTAGAAGAGACAGTGGCAGCTATTAATGCAGTCAAACATGGAAAAGCACCCAGGCTCGATAAGGTTCCAGGTGATCTTTACAAGCATGAAATTAACGTGTGGGCTCCTTATATTAATCATTTATGTAATACTTTAGCAGCAGGTGGGGGTTTGCCGGTTAGCTGGAGAGGGGCGGAAATCGTACTCATTTTTAAGAAGGGCGATAGGAGTAACCCAGGGAATTATCGTCCAATTAGTTTAATGGACATTTTACAAAAAAGTTATGCAAGGCATATTTTCGCTCGTATGAATATGTGGATTGATGAAAATTCTATTCTCACGATGTTTCAAGCGGATTTTAGATCAAGAATAAGTACTGTAGACCAGGTATTTAGATTTTGCTGCCTTTGTTGGAAATATGTTAGTTTAAGGAAGGGTCATTTGTATGTGGCATTTGTGGATCTTAGGGCCGCCTTTTACCTTATACAGCGTGAGTTATTATGGGAGTCGCAACATTCCACAGGGCTCCCCGATTGTCTTTTACAACAGATCATAAGGTTGCATAATAACAACTTTGCAAGGGTGAGATGGGGCCCAAATGGCAAATTAACTAAGGCTATACCAATTAAGAGGGAAGTACGCCAAGGATGCGTGCTGGCCCCCACATTGTTTTCACTTTTTGTTAATCTTAAAAATGAGAGACAGGGGCGTCCCCACGAGAAGACAGTCAAGGACTGTGTTTCACACCTAGTACTTGGACTCTAGGGTGAATGTTCCATTTTCAAAGAAACACATTTATATAGCATGCCACTAATATGGCGGGAAAGGTAAAGTTACAGTGATTTGTACACAATTTCTATCCGTGTATGGTCAGAGCAGCTATGTTTACTTACTATTCTACTTGCTTATATCCCTGAAGATGCCAAATTTTTATAGAGAAATGACTGTCGCCACACTGTACAGTCAATTCATACACTCTTATTCAGAACTACAATTATTTAGTAATACCCACAATGAACACAAAATTTAGTTTTAAGAAAAAGAATAAACAAGAAACAATGTTTAAAAAAGAATAAGAAAAGTAAAGTTTACCACACCATGAGTTACTCTGTTGTACATTTATTATACATACACATTTTAAAATTTCATCATTACATAGTATACAATTCTTTCAGGAATCAACGTTAATAAATTTGCATAAAAACATTTAAAAACAAAGAATCACAGGTCGACGCTGCGTTTCGGTTTCTTGGATTTCTACCTTCTTCAGGACAGATTCTACATCAAATTTAAAAAAAGATTTAAAAAACACAGAGTTACTCTAAGTTGCATTGGTGCAGACCATTATGTATTCACAGTTATGAATAGTCACAAATGTGGTAAATGAAATTACTTTTTAGGCATCTCTAGTTCAAAAAAGGCATCATTTTTTAGCACAGGCTTTTCAGTTACATGTTGCTGGTAATAATTTGACATAATTAGGTTTTAAAAAATACATGCTCACGTTGAAAACATTAAGTTACGCGACATATTAACCATATTCTTTCTACTCATACACTTCGAACAAAACTAATGGCGTTTACCTCTCCCATGGACTATATAGTCCAATGCTTATGGAGCTCAAATGGAAAAACTCCTGTTAATACACTCGGGATAGTTATAAATTTATTGCATACCTTAGGACAAGTGGAGTGAATTCCCCCACAGGACAGTGCTTTCTGTTCAGAACCTTCCAACCCAGTAGGCAGTGGCAGAACCAACCTAGAAACCAATCTAGGAAACGTGTAAGATTTTTTGATTCCTCTTACAGCAGCACTGACTCAGAGGGAGAACTTGGAAACGATAGACAACAGCAAGATGGTGAAATGAATAAACAACAACAGACAACTAAAGAGGGTCTAGTTTTTTTAGAGAGGCGCAACCAAATGTTCGGACAACAGAAGGGGAGGGGAAGGGGCAGAAACAATTACAATCAGACACAATATACTCAAGCCCAGAACCCTCAACGTCCTCGCACTCGGAGCCAGAAGCAATGGGATTAAGCACCAATAATAAGAAACTAGCGGTCATCAACCTATCGGACCACCAACTGACCCCAATAGAGATAAAACTTTTTGAAAAGGGATTAGGTTATGCCATATGCTCTCATATAGATAGATATACCCTGGAAAGAGATCTGCAGAGCTTCTTCCGAAAAATAAGACTCCGAATTTTCTTTGATGGTAAAGATAAGATAGTGCGACAAAACAAATCCGGTCTAAAAAACAAATCCACATGGGTTCCCCCTATCAACGCTGTACATAAGGATGTAGAGGCTTTTGAAAGATCAGTGGACAAAAGCATAGACAATCTTCTAAAACAAAAAAAAAATTGGACATCATATAATCTCAGCAGAGAAGAGAAGAAGGCATTAGAATATTTTGAGAAAAACAGCGCCCTGACAGTTAAACCAGCGGACAAGGGAGGAAGTGTCGTTCTGATGAACAGCAGTGATTACGACAACAGGATGTTGAAACTATTAAATAATAGTGATCACTATAAGAAATCTAACAGAGGGGAATGGCAAACCCTAAAGGTAGAAATTGAGAGGATGTTGAGGTTAGCGAGAGAAGAGGATATTATATGTGAAGAAGAATTTGCATTTATGTTGAATAAGGACCCTTTGATTCCAGCACTGTATGGCCTCCCCAAGGTGCATAAAAATATTGGTGATCCCCCGATGAGACCCATAGTATCATGCATAGGGTCTCTGACTGAGCCTTTGAGTAAGTACGTTGAGATATTCCTGCAACCACTTGTGCAACAACAGAAAGCATATATAAAGGACACCACCTCAATGATTAAGAAAGTAGAAAACTTAAGCTTCAATCCAGAGTCACAGGTATTGGTGACTCTGGATATTGAAGCCTTATATACCAATATCCCTCAAGATAGCACTATTGAAATCATGGAGGAGATATTAGGAGAGGGTGAACAGGATCTAACAGATCACCAAACCTTTATAATTGAGTGCATCACGATCATTCTTAAGAATAATATTTTTCTATACAGGGACAATCTATTTAGACAGATCAAGGGGACCAGTATGGGGGCTACTTGTGCCCCCAGCCTGGCATGTCTTTATGTATCTAAATTTGAGGAGAAACATGTCTACAATGTGGCTGCCTCTGATAGAAGCTATACCTAGCTGGGTGTAGCTGACCCCCCGGGCACCGATATGTGCTGAATCAGCTCTAAGTTTCCTGTTACTCAGGTACCAAGTTTGAAAAATATGTGTTTCCAAATAAAACGGTTACTCCATTGTTCATGTGTATTTCATTTATTCTTCATGAAATTATTTTCAAAGAATTATTTTCCATTATTTCACACGAAAATCCAATGCATTTTGGCAGTATGTTTCTGCCTTCATCAGGGAAATAGTAAATCTACAAATTAAAGAAACACGTTTTTAATTTTATGTACATTTTAGGTATATTGCATCTTTTTCAACTTAACTATTCAATATCTACAATCCTTTCATTTTGACTAAATTAGCGGGCATTCTATTTCAAATACATGGGGACTTTAGATTCTCATATGAACTATGGGAATATTGAGAACTAGATCTTGCTGAATCTCACTCCGTTTCTTAGGACAGTTAGGTTCGCTAAGCTCGATTTCTGTTTGTTGTTTCCTGCCGTCTGTGAAGCGGTTAACAAAAATGAAAGCCTCGCATTACGCGCTGGCGATGTCGGTTTAAGCAGAACCAAATATCTAAACGTGGTGCGTTATATATGCGCGTTAACCAATGTGGCTGCCCCATTCTATGAAAACATCTCGGAGTGGGGCCGCTATATTGATGACATTTTCTTTATATGGACAGGTGAAATGGACACCCTGAACGAATTTTTAATATGGTTGAACCTAGGAGATGCGAATTTAAGGTTCACATCCCACATTAGCAGGACTCAGGTAGAATTTCTGGACATTCTGATTAAACATCGAGAAGGGAGATTAATAGTGGAACTATATACCAAACCATCTGATAGGAATAGTATGCTCCATTACAAAAGCAACCACCCACCATCACAGAAAAATAATATTCCCTTTGGCCAGTTCCTTCGTCTTAGAAGGAACTGTACCTCAATGGCAGATTATGAAACCCATGCCAACAGATTGAAAGAAAAATTCTTGGAAAGGGGTTACCCAAAGAGAATGATTCGACATGCTTTTAAAAGAGCCAAATACTTCAATAGGGAAAATCTGTTCAATAATGAACAAAATAGCCAACAGAAAGAGCAGCCAATCATGTTCGTGACTAACTTCTCCCAAGTGAGTTTTAAGGTAAAAAACATCATAAATAGAAATTGGCACCTTATCTCAGATAAAGCACAGGAGCCCATCCCAAAGCCCATGATCTCGTATAGGAGAAACAGAACTATCAGGAACTCCCTTGTACATACATACAAGGAGTCCCACAGGAAATTGCAAACCACCATAGATGGCAAGCCTTTACCGACAGGAACCCACCCATGTGCGGGTTGTGTCAATTGTGTCAATATTATTAAAGGCAGCACGATCACAGTGAATGATAAAACAATTAACATTAGGAGCTTTATTAATTGTAGAACCACAAACGCAATTTACCTCATCCAATGCCCCTGCAATAAACCATATGTAGGTGAAACGTCTAGGGAACTCAGGCTGCGTCTTAATGAACACCGCTCAGCCATCAGGACTAATAAAATTGGAGCCCCTCTCACTGAACACTGGAGGGAAGCTGGCCACAAAATTGAGGACTTAAAATGGTGTGGTCTTGAAAAAGTAAGTGAGAACATCAGAGGTGGAAATCAGAACAATAAAAGAAAAAGAAGGGAACAATTCTTCATGTCAAACCTGAACAGTGTCAGGTGTGGCTTAAACTCTAAGGAGGATTGGGAGAGAATTATCCAAGGATAAAAAGCAATATATACACAAGATCTGAACAAAACTTGTGTACCCGTGATATTACCATCTACTACGGGAATGCGAGTAATACCACACCTATCTCTTTAAAGCATAATTATACATGTAAAGAAGGGGCAAAATATTGTATGAGACGAGATAGGAGCACCATTAAATAGGTGGTGTAGTAGTAAATAAAGGGTTTTATGGGTAAAAAAACAAACATCTATCTGAATAATGATCCGGAGTGCTTTAAGTAAACGGAAGGCACATCCTTTAGGCTCGGTTAAGTCTTGCATCTACTACGGGAATGCGAGTAAGACCACACCTATCTCTTCAGAGGATAATTATACATGTAAGGAAGGGGCAAAAAAGACTGTATGAGACGAGATATGAGCACCAATAGATAGGTGGTGTAGTAGTAAATAAAGGGTTTTATGTAAGAAATTAAATATCTGTCTGAATAATGATCCAGAGTGCTTCAAGTAACCGGAAGGCACATCCTTTAGGCTCCGCTCGTGGAAGTCTTGCAATTATCCCACACGGAGAAATTGAAGCAAATAGTAGAATATCCCACGCAAATCGCACACCGATGCGCTTAGGTGACGAGAAACGCGTTAGGTCACTAAGCAACCCACCAGTCCAATCAGAGGAGTTAAAAATAAAGGGAAAGGCAAATCGAATGCCGGTTCCGCATCACGGCGGAAAGCATTCGGTTACCTAGGTAACCTCACTCTGATTGGCCCATAAAGAACCAATCAGCATTGGGGATAGACTAACCCAATCAACGCGCGTCTAGTATAAGAACACCGCGTTGAGAACTAACATTCAGCTCTCGTGACGGATCGTAGCAGACCGGCGAAGGGACGCTGTGATAGACTACCAGGACTCAGGAGCAGGGAGGCCGATTGCAGATTATAAGGTAAAGACTACCAACAGAGAGGGCATACTTTCAAATCCTTAAAAATTTCAATAAGATTTTAGCAGTAACTCCTAAAAAGCACTTTTATTTAAAACCAACAATCTGACAGCTCTTATAATCTATATAATCAAAGATTGTAGTAACTAAGGTAAAACTTGCTAAAATTCAGTAAAATACAAGAAAAATTTACTTTTTAATGCAGCCACGAACTTTGGTATCCACAAAGTGACTGAAAATCAGAACACCCAAGGGACTGCAACAAGCAGAAAAATTGTTTAATGGTGAGTGATAATTCAGCTACAAACAAATAACGCCCAGAAGCCATATTTTGGACTTGAGATAATTGGTATGAACCTATAATTAAACAATCAAATATTTCCCAGGGTCATTGAAGAAACCCATAACGGAAAATACGGTGGCTCCTCCTGGTAGTCAAAGACCAAGCGTACCCAGTGTGAATAGAAGGTATATATGAATATTTACACACAGTATCTGGAGTTAGGGATTAACTTCTACCTCCCACTTTGTCTATAAGAGCGTCCATTGCGACACATATATACATAGATACTTCATGAAGATATAGAATTGTTAATATCCTATCCCCACATTTATTTTATCCAAAGGTAAAACACCAAACAGAAACTGAAAATAAGCCCAAAATTAAGATGGCAACAAGGTTCTGAACAGAAAGCACTGTCCTGTGGGGGAATTCACTCCACTTGTCCTAAGGTATGCAATAAATTTATAACTATCCCGAGTGTATTAACAGGAGTTTTTCCATTTGAGCTCCATAAGCATTGGACTATATAGTCCATGGGAGAGGTAAACGCCATTAGTTTTGTTCGAAGTGTATGAGTAGAAAGAATATGGTTAATATGTCGCGTAACTTAATGTTTTCAACGTGAGCATGTATTTTTTAAAACCTAATTATGTCAAATTATTACCAGCAACATGTAACTGAAAAGCCTGTGCTAAAAAATGATGCCTTTTTTGAACTAGAGATGCCTAAAAAGTAGTTTCATTTACCACATTTGTGACTATTCATAACTGTGAATACATAATGGTCTGCACCAATGCAACTTAGAGTAACTCTGTGTTTTTTAAATCTTTTTTTAAATTTGATGTAGAATCTGTCCTGAAGAAGGTAGAAATCCAAGAAACCGAAACGCCGCGTCGACCTGTGATTCTTTGTTTTTAAATGTTTTTATGCAAATGTATTAACGTTGATTCCTGAAAGAATTGTATACTATGTAATGATGAAATTTTAAAATGTGTATGTATAATAAATGTACAACAGAGTAACTCATGGTGTGGTAAACTTTACTTTTCTTATTCTTTTTTAAACATTGTTTCTTGTTTATTCTTTTTCTTAAAACTAAATTTTGTGTTCATTGTGGGTATTACTAAATAATTGTAGTTCTGAATAAGAGTGTATGAATTGACTGTACAGTGTGGCGACAGTCATTTCTCTATAAAAATTTGGCATCTTCAGGGATATAAGCAAGTAGAATAGTAAGTAAACATAGCTGCTCTGACCATACACGGATAGAAATTGTGTACAAATCACTGTAACTTTACCTTTCCCGCCATATTAGTGGCATGCTATATAAATGTGTTTCTTTGAAAATGGAACATTCACCCTAGAGTCCAAGTACTAGGTGTGAAACACAGTCCTTGACTGTCTTCTCGTGGGGACGCCCCTGTCTCTCATTTTTAAGATTTACTATCCCCCCAGTCCCCTATTAGTCTGTGCGGGGTCCTCCTTTACTTTTTAAACTAAAATACACTTTTTGTTAATGACATTCCATCTTACCTGGAGGGTTGCAATAACGATGCCCCGAAACTGAATGGACAAACGGTTCCTGTCCTTCTATTCGCAGACGAAACCATATTGATATCCCCCAACTCCTAGAGGATTGCAATCTCTCCTAAACTTATTCCAACAATATTGTAATAGGAAGGGCCTTGAAATTAATACAAATAAGACCAAATACATGGCCATAAATTCCCATAAAACTTTTAGGAGTAACTTAACTTTAAATAATGAAAAAAATAGAAGCTGCACAGAGTTTCATATCCCTGGGAGTTTCATTGGATTCTAAGTTAATGTGGAACACCCAATTAGAAAATCTAAATGTTATTAAAACAGCATACACTGCCTATTGTGAAAAAACATGGAGAGAGTATTAGTAAGGCAGTATCTCCGGCACTAGAGGTTTTTAAGTTTAAGGCACAGTCTGCTGCATTATATGGGGCAGAAATATAGGGGCCCATGTGTAAGAATCTTTTCGCAACAAGTGAAAACAAGTTTTTTAGGGCTCTCTTGAGATTGCTAACAAGTACCCAATTAATACCGGTAGTGTTAGACATAAATATACTCACTGTCCATTATGCCATGCTGCGACATCAAAGTCAAAGTCAAAAAGCTTTATTTCGATAAAATTTCATTATCATAAAAGCAAGTTTAAAAAGAATTGGTGGTTAATAAAATTAATAACACATATCCAGTTAATAGCAACAAATATAACATTTGCTAGAATTAATATAGTTTAAGAAAAAATTAAACAGAGTTTTTAAGCTTTCTGGCTCGAATAGCCCAAGCCCAGAATAAAAATTTAGCTAAGGCACAGGCATAGGGTACATAGCTGTCCGAAACAAGTATCCTGATTGCCACATCATGGCTCCTGGTTCCCAGTTGCCGGCACAAATTCTTCAGCCACGCCCTTCTTGGATTGGCATATTCGTTACAGACAAATAGAAAATGGGCTAATGTCTCTGGGTGGGCTAGACATGAAGGACACAGGTCGGTTTTGTGTGGACAGGATTTCCATGTTTTGGTAAAAGTGTTCAATGGCAAGGTACCCGTTCTGAATTTAAAATACAAAGACCGGGCAAGCGGTTTCCCGATTATATCCAGGTAGGGTTCTCGCCTGGGAATGTCTTTAAACTTCAGAAAATCCTCAGTGAGCCTGCCAGTGGATGTGCTAGAATGCCTTTGGGAGCTAATCCAATCCCGATAAAGGTTTTTAAGTACTTGTTTTGGTGGAGAGGTTCTGCTTGACCAAAAGTCCAATAGGCCCAAGTTCGACAATAAGGATTTCATGTCTGTTAGCCATTTGACTCTGGCCCAATGTGGTGACGCCATTATTTCTTCCAGGCCTCTGGCGTAGGCACTACGTTCCTCTACCCGCCAAATACGGGCCCATAATAAGAGAGGACGAAATTTCGCGATTTCGCCAATCTGAGTACAGCCAAAGTCCATAAATAAGGGTAAAAGTGGGGTACTTTGAGGGAGGGACATTATTTGTCTGCAGAAATTATTCTCAGATTTTTGAAGAGCTTGTGAAGATGCAAAGCCCCAAAGTTCAGCTCCATAAAGTGCAGAGCTGACGCCCTTGGCGGCATAGATCTCTAGGACTGTTCCTATTGGTTTCAACGAACTGGAACGTTGCTCCCTCAATAGGGCACCTGTGATCCTTTTATGATTCAGCAGCATCTTGTCTAAATGGGGAGTCCAATCCATTTTGTCTGAAATGCGTATCCCTAAATAGTCAAATACTTTCACCCTTTCCAGGAACTCAGTGTTTAAAATAGGGGGACGCACTTGCTGTTTAGGGGGGTTAAGGACAAGGTATTTTGTTTTATTGGTGTTTATAACCAAGCCCCGATCAGTACAAAAGGATTGGAAATTGTCCAAGAGTTTCTGCAGTCCCATAGGGGTTTTAGAGATTAGGAGCGTGTCGTCCGCAAAGAGAAGGGTCGGTATACGAACCCCCGCCAGGGATGGTTCGTCAGATGGAAATTTAAGTAAGTGCTCGACCACCCCATTGATATACAAAGAGAAAAGGGTGGGAGCCAGAACACATCCCTGGCGGACCCCTCTCTCGACCGGAATACAGCCCGTTTTCTCCCCTCCAGAGCCCCACCTAATTTGGGCAAAGCTGTCCTGATGGAGCCTAACTAGTAGGGATAGTAGATACTGTGGGAGCCCCATGTTGGCCAGGACCTTCCATAGCAAGTCCCGGGGGACAAGGTCAAAGGCAGTCTTTAAGTCGATAAATGCGAGATAAAGACTGCCCTTGCCTATCACTACCACCTTCCAGTAAATCATCATAAGCCTAAAGGCCTGCTCTATCGTTCCAGTGCCTACTCTAAAACCGGCCTGGAAATCGGTAAGTATTTTATTTTCATCTACCCAGTTAAGTATCCTGAGTAGAATAACTTTACCAACAACTTTTTGGCTTACATCTAGCAAGCTGATCGGCCTATAATTGGACGGATCATCCCTTGGGCCTTTCTTGTGGATGGGAACCACCTCTGCCCCCTTCCATGACGCGGGAATGGGGGCACCCCTACAAATGGCGAGAAGGAGGGAGTGGATTAATTTGCCCCAAGTAACACCATCAGATTTTAACAGGTCCCCCGGGATACCATCAGGTCCTGCAGCTTTTTGTGGAGTGATGGAATTAATAGCATATTCTACTTCCTTCTGTGTGAATTCAGGATCACTGGGGAGAAGAATATAATTAATGTAAGGAGAGGATTGAACAGACCCTCTCCCGTTCAGATCATTATGGCAGGAATAAAGTTTGGCGAAATGGGCCTCCCATACCTGCCCCGAAATATTGCAGGTTACGAGGTCGCTATCCGGTCTGTTTCGTGCCCTTATGGTGTCCCAGAAGGATTTAGAGTCTTTTTTCATGCTGGCTTCCTTAAGGGTTAGCCAGTAGGCATCCTCCCACCCCCTTTTAGCTACCTGTAGGGCCTTTTTATGGTCTCTTCTAGCAATTTGGATTAGTAGAGGGGACTTCCCTTTGACTGCCTCTATTAGGCGAGATTTGGCCTTCCTGCACGTTGCCGAATACCAATCGTGTTTACCTTTAGTTTTTAGTAGAGATTTTTGTTTCCCTGAGGGCAATTGAACCCAAAAGAGGTCCCCTATGATTTTTACAGCAGCTTCAAATGTAGCGGTGGCCTTGTCTGCTGCTATAGTTAGATCAATCGAGCCAATTTCGGCTTGCATGCCCTTAGCCACTTCATCTATTGCAGATAGTTTGTCGGTGTTGCACATAATCTTACTCCACTTTAGACGCCTGCCACAAGTGGCAACAGTAATCCCCTGTTGGCGGCTTAGAGGGACTGGCAATACTTCAGTGGGCCAAGGATTTTTTAGGGATAAGGAGAGTGGATTATGGTCGCTCTCTATGGTATTGGTGATAACCATGTCGTTAACATGGCTCCAGAGGCCCCTATCCAGCAGAATATAGTCAATCCGTGTGCATTGACCAACTCTGTTGAATGTGGGAGCACCCTGCAGATCAGATCGAGTGCGACCGTTGGCAGCTCTTAAGCCAAACTCCAATGTGAGTGCATTTAGGTGGATTGCACTGCGAGTCCAGCGTTTGATGGGTGGGATAGAGAGGGTAGGGATACCCCATCTGCTATCCTCTTCTCCTAGGTCTGGTACTCCTTCTAGGGGAAGTGGTTCATATGTACAGTTAAAATCCCCTGCTACTAGGATATGCCCAAGTCCACTCTGCTCTCCTAACTGAGCCTCAAGCTCCAACATTGTAGGTGAAATACACCCGTTTTTTGTTCCCCTGATATAAACATTATAGAGGTCAACAATCATGCTTCCCCGTAGGCCCAATAGAGAGACACCAAGAATATCCGGGGTTCTTGGCTTCTTAGTGATTATCCTGCAATTAAGGAGGATACTTATCCAAATAATAAGCCCCCCCGATGGCCGCCCCTTCCCTGCCTTGGATTTTACTGCTGGTGTAAAAATAGTGACAAACCCCACCCGGTGTAATGGTTCAATGGCCCATGTCTCTTGGAATATACAAATTGTATGGGCATCGACCAGGGCATTCCACTCCGGGAGGCCTAATTTCCTTGAAATCCCAGCAAGGTTCCAACTAAGGATTTTTAACTTGCCATGTGCTAAGTTTCCGTCTGAGATCACAGTGCATTGGGGGTTGGATGAGTCACCACTGTCCCTAATTAGTGTAGGTGATAGCACCTCTAAGTTTGTAGGGAGAGATGTGCCCAGCACTGGATCCTTCGTACTGATGTTAACACTAGGGAGGTTAGTATCTAAACCTCCCTTAGGAGAGAGTCAATCAACCTCATCCAATACACAGTACCTATTTGGATGGGCAAACTGTGTATAGGAAGGGTTGAAAGACAGAGATGGAGACGGATCCTGCCATGGCTGTTGCCATTGCTGATTAGTAAGTGGTGGCTGAGGAAGTTGTTGCCACTGCTGGGTAGGTTGGAAAAAAGGAGGTAAGGGGTGGAAAGGTTGTTGCCACTGGGGACCAGCATGATGCGGGACAAAAGATGGAAAGTTAGGTGGTTGCTGCCAATGGTTAGAGGCATAATGAGGGGGACGTACAGGCCCTTGATTACTTGGCCGGTGGAAGTTGGGTCTTGTCGAATTGGGGAGGAAGTAAGATAAGGGGAGTGGTTTAATCTGGGTGGCAGGACCGCTGTTAGGTGCATTACAAATGAAAGTTGCAGCCCCCACATCCCTAAAATTGACAGTAATTACATCCCCTGATATTGTTTTCTTACTCCTACCCACCCAATCCCCTCTACGCACAGTGAGAATTTCCCCACTCATACTACTGGGTAGTGGTCTATGTAATTGAAGCCACTGGGCACATTTATTTCTTAACTCTACATAAGTCTCTCTAACTCCTTCCTTCAGTGGGGGGACAGCAGTCAACACAACCACAAAAGGAGAAACTTCTGGTGGCAGACTAATAGACTTAAAACGAGTCTGCCTTGGCTTAGGGGCTTCAGAGTTATTGGTAGAGTGAGGGGCTGGGATGTTCGTAGGTTTCCCTTTGGGGTCCGTGGCTTGGGGAGTGGTAGATTTCAATCCAGCAGCTGGTTGCTGGACGGGTGAAGAGTTGCTCACCGCTTTTGGTGGTGGTTGAGCAAGGTTATTCACTGAGTGGGGAGGATGTGATGCAGATTGTTCTTTGGAAGGCGGAAAGTTTTTCGCTTTGTCAGCTGTAGACTTAGTGACCTTAGCTGGCGGTTGGGGATTGGGTGGTGGTTCTCTGTACCCTTGTTGCTGAACAGGCCCAAGCTCATTGATCTTATTGGGCCATTTGGTATTAATGAGCGATGTTAGTCTATCCAGTTTAGAAATCAAGGGTTTGATTTGGGCCACTATTGTAGTTTCAAGATCATGCTTGAGGTCCGTGACCATGTTTTCGACCCAGCATGGGATGCCAGGCGTTGTGTGTGGAGTAGGTGTCACCAAATTATGATTGCTAGCTTTGGCTTTAGTCTTCTCCTTAGATTTAGACTCCTTGGTTTTGGACTTAGTTACTACTTTTGGAGGGATAAAAGTAACCTTTCCCCTGGAATCACTGGGCACATAAGAGGTCGACTTGGCAGTTAACCCATCCAGGCCCGGCTCCGTCTCTCCGGGTGTCCGACAGGCTTCTAGGTCTGGGGTCGCCTCCAGATCCACAAAGGACGGGTCCGACTCTGAACAGGTAACTGACAAGTCGACGGCACTCGGTACTGTAACAGTGCCCATAGTGGTCAAGGGCAAGGGCAAGGAGCAATTGTTCGAAGCTTGCTGAGAGGGTGAATTTGCATTTACAAGGGAGCCCAGGGAAGAGCGCTTGGCATTCATGAGGTCCAGGGAGACTCTTTTCTCTAGGAGTACAATGCTCTTGTCGATTGTCTCAGTTACCCGTGAGATAAAAAGGTCAATGGGGCCAGTCACTTGAGCTACCTCCGCAGCTTTTTTGGTACAGCTTCATGTTTTGTGCCGCATGGTTGGCGTTAACAATGAACAGGCTATACCAGGTATTGGGTGGCTGTGGCCTCAAAGAAGACTGAGTAACAATCGGCCTACCTGGTTGGTGGTCTCAGGGCGATGAGACAGGGATTCAGGGCCTGGGCCGTCCTCTGCCGTCCTTGAACGGCCTTAAACGGCCCGCTCTTTGCCCGGTCTTCGCCCCAGTGGCCGCCCCGCGCGCGTCCCGCGTGCGCGTTAGGACTGCACAAAGTTTATAGGAGGAGCAGGTGAGGTGAAGGGGGCGGGAAGAGGACCAGCTGCGGCCGATCAGCGCCGCGCTGCACGCTGGTCCTCGCAGTCCCGCCTCGAGGAGAAGGGTTGATGTTCACTCTCTGAAGTCGCGTTGGTGCTCCTGTGCACTCCGAGGTGACCTTGGGTAGGTTGGTCAGCAAAAGTCTTGCCTTCGAGGGGGGCCCCGCGGAGCGGGGGCCGCGAGGCGTGGAGGTTTTAAACAGGCGCTGGAAACAGGGATGAAAGGCTGAGCGACAGGCAGGCAGCGCTCACGGCGTCCCAAAGGCAGAACCCACACTCCTGACACACCGCTTGATCTTTATCGGTGGAGGGGGCGGGAAGAGGACCAGCTGCGGCCGATCAGTGCCGCGCTGCACGCTGGTCCTCGCAGTCCCGCCTCGAGGAGAAGGGTTGATGTTCACTCTCTGAAGTCGCGTTGGTGCTCCTGTGCACTCCGAGGTGACCTTGGGTAGCTTGGTCAGCAAAAGTCTTGCCTTCGAGCGGCTCCCGCGGAGCGGGGGCCGCGAGGCGTGGAGGTTTTAAACAGGCGCTGGAAACAGGGATGAAAGGCTGAGCGAAGGCAGGCAGCGCTCACGGCGTCCCAAAGGCAGAACCCACACTCCTGACACACCGCTTGATCTTTATCGGTGGAGGGGGCGGGAAGAGGACCAGCTGTGGCCGATCTGGTCCTCGCAGTCCCGCCTCGAGGAGAAGGGTTGATGTTCACTCTCTGAAGTCGCGTTGGTGCTCCTGTGCACTCCGAGGTGACCTTGGGTAGGTTGGTCAGCAAAAGTCTTGCCTTCGAGCGGCACCCGCGGAGCGGGGGCCGCGAGGCGTGGAGGTTTTAAACAGGCGCTGGAAACAGGGATGAAAGGCTGAGCGACAGGCAGGCAGCGCTCATGGCGTCCCAAAGGCAGAACCCACACTCCTGACACACCGCTTGATCTTTATCGGTGGAGGGGGCGGGAAGAGGACCAGCTGCGGCCGATCTGGTCCTCGCAGTCCCGCCTCGAGGAGAAGGGTTGATGTTCACTCTCTGAAGTCGCGTTGGTGCTCCTGTGCACTCCGAGGTGACCTTGGGTAGGTTGGTCAGCAAAAGTCTTGCCTTAAAGCGGCTCCCGCGGAGCGGGGGCCGCGAGGCGTGGAGGTTTTAAACAGGCGCTGGAAACAGGGATGAAAGGCTGAGCGACAGGCAGGCAGCGCTCACGGCGTCCCAAAAGCAGAACCCACACTCCTGACACACCGCTTGATCTTTATCGGTGGAGGGGGCGGGAAGAGGACCAGCTGCGGCCGATCAGCGCCGCGCTGCACGCTGGTCCTCGCAGTCCCGCCTCGAGGAGAAGGGTTGATGTTCACTCTCTGAAGTCGCGTTGGTGCTCCTGTGCACTCCGAGGTGACCTTGGGTAGGTTGGTCAGCAAAAGTCTTGCCTTCGAGCGGCACCCGCGGCGCGGGGGCCACGAGGCGTGGAGGTTTTAAACAGGCGCTGGAAACAGGGATGAAAGGCTGAGCGACAGGCAGGCAGCGCTCACGGCGTCCCAAAGGCAGAAATGCTGCGGCATCTATCTTTGTGGGTGAGACTCTGGTGTACACCAGAGTTATGCGATTACAAAAATGGTCTTCAGGACATAATGAGAATAGATTGCAACACTACAATTGTTTGGTTAAAACATGTGCGCAACTGGTTAAAAAGAATCGGCCTGATGCAGTTTTGGAAAGATCCGTCAACATTGACCGAAGGGTCGAAAAAATTACTTAAAACTGCATTTTGGGCATATATTTATAGTAGTATTTCCAATGATCAAACAGGTGGAACTCTGACAAACAGCTTCCTTGTATTTAAATATACTTCTTACTTTGAACAGTTTTTAGATGAGGTTCAACCACCTTTGGCAAAAACTTTGTTTATGAAGCTAAGGTATGGTACCTTGAAAACAAATCAGACCGTTGCTAGGTGGACAAGTTCTTGTAAGGAAAAGACTTGTCACTTATGCACTTAATGTACGAGTAACACAAAAGAAGATGAAGCTCATATCCTGTATTTTTGCCCGTTCTATGAAGTAGCTAGGAAAAAATGGATCATACCTCTTTGTCGAAATTTGGGTGTGCGCTCCTATACGGAAGCGGAAAGGATCCTTAAGACTGATATTAGGCAGGTGATAGTCTTTGGTGTCAGTAGATTTTTATTGCCAATAAGCTTTTTAGGTAAAAAATAGGTCTGAATCTATAATGAAATTTGAGATGTAAGGTCTAAAACCTACATAGAAATTAGTGATGAAAGTGTATTGCAATTATTTATAAAATGCTGCTGCTGCTATGTCCATATATTTTAGTTTTTAAAAGTATTTTTGCAATAGGAAATGATTACAAATTGTTTTTAAATCTATGATTCTATGTGCTTTTAATTAGATGCTTTTTTAGCCTATTTAAATTAGATTTTTAATGTTACGATTTCCAAAGGTCTCCTGTGCTATCTGTAAGAGTATAAATTAAGTAAATGGAATTGAATTTAATGTTTGTTTTTATGTATCTTTTATGGCTCTATTGGGCCGAAATAAAGATTGGATTGAATTGAATTGAATTGAATGTAGCATAAGGAGACAAAGGGAGCAGGGCAGGGTTGAGCAATTATACCAGGAATTGCTTTGGTTCTGCAGTCCGGCCCTGGTCACATGCATGCATCATGCTGCATACACCCATGTGCTTTGTGACACAAACACAATGTACATAGGGATGCATGCTTGCACATATGTTGTGATGCAGGGCAGCAATTTTTAATTTCCTGTCTAACAAGGCAGCAATGATAGCATGGTAAATTGAAAGTAAATGAAAGTAAAAAAATAGTGTGCACCGGTGGGGTGGCCATGAAAAGTAATAGAGTTCACAGATATATATGAGTGTACTAGTATTTGAAGACCTCTATCTCATTTGAATTATGGGTCTGACAAGTCAAGAGTTATGATACTTTGTTTCTGGTGAGACAGAAGTGCCTGGGTTGCGCCATGCAATGCTTGACTCTCAGTTATGTTATGTTATGTTAATAAAAATTTGTAAAGCGCACTGTCACCATAGGTTTCCTGGCGCTAGGTATTGTATGGACATGACGCTGTAAAGCAAGTTAACAAGATTGTGAAAATAACCAGGTCTTTAAAGCCTTTCTGAAACTCAGTAGATTGTTGCTAGTCTTGATCGCAAGGGGGATAGAGTTCCAAAACCTGGGGGCCAAGTATGAAAACCTGCGGCTGCCTTGCTTTTTCAGTCTAATGGAGGGAGTGGCAAGTAGGTGAGTCTAGGAAGTCATACTATACCTTGAGAAAATGAAGCACAGAATTATAACAAATTACAATTTTTTACATTTTTCTTTGTTTTCTAAATAAACAACCAAACTTTCTCAAATGTTTTCAAACCAATGTAGTATGATTAAAAAATATCATCAATGTTGCACATGCACTGAACATAATAAATTCTACTTGTGTCACCAATATATTCGACCAAGGGCAGGCAATGGATCTTTCCATATCAACAATAAAATTTGTTTTTAATTAAATAGCTTGTATACTAAAGTACTGAATAAAAATTAGGCAACATGAGGAAGTCAACATTTCTTACCACCTCATTATTAAAAAAACCCTTTAAAAATAAAAAAAACATGAACAAATATGCAGAAAACCAAATGGCATAAAAAAGCTATCACATATAGTATGTATACACATAACTATTGGCATATTTGTAATTATACACACAAGTACAAACATATATAAGGAATTCACAATGCGGCGGTAGCATGCGATAGTCTACTTTAACCGCAGCCAATGTCCACGATACAACTACCGCGATGGAGACAAAAACACAAACCACAACAGCAAAAAACCTGCGATGGGCCAAAGCGCGATGAGGAAATCAGTGATAAGCAGAACCAGGTCTGCAAAACACACCTGGCAGGCGGGAAAAATCCTGTAAAAGTAGAAAAAACAGCCAAACACAAACTGACCAATACCCAAGCCCCATGGAGGCAGCCGGAGCAGGTGCAGTGGACAAGTGCAACCCCACAAGCACCCCGGTCCACCAGCCCAGGAACTCAGGGACAGAAAAGGGCAAGAAGAAGAGGATGACGAAGTTCAGTCCGCAGGCGAACAGGATCATAGTCACGGAGGTGATGGAACAACATCACAACTGTTCATCACCTCCAACATGTCATTAGGCACCAGAAATGGAATATGGCAGAACATTGTGGACAAGGTGAATGCCGTCGGAGCACAAGAGGACAATGGACAAGGTCAAGAAGGCGATGCAATGACATCAAGCGGAGGACCAAGGAGAAACTCTCCGCCAACCAGAAGGCAGCAGTGCAGACTGAAGGTGGGGGTCCAGCTTCACAGCTCGAGCTGGATGACATGGAGAAGCTGGTGTCGACAGTCATCAGTGTGGAGACTGTGGCCAGAGTCAGAGGATCGGACACTGCTCGACAGGACACAACACAACCGCAACAGGGTGAATGACCACCAGGTACTGGGGGGACGGGTGGAGATGGGCACAATGGCACACATGCACAATCAAGCAGAGCACAGTGCACACCCACAATGACTCTGGGTCCTTGCCCAGATGTACAGACTGTCACAATGTACAATGCCATGCTGTCTGAATGTCAACATGTACCATGCAGCTACATACATGTGGACAGATTGTAATACACCATCTCAACTTCACATCGCAGGGGCACCATCATTACCTCCTGCAGAGCAGTCTCAGCTACTCTTCACTGATGACGAGGAGGACAACACAAGCATTGACACCCAAATCATCCAAGACATCATTGTCCTCATTTCCCACTTACCTCCAGGATAAGGGCAGCCCAGCTACATTAAGGAGACCCCACCCACTACCCAAAGCACCCAGCAGGAGGCACCCACAGGCCTGGCACTCCCTCAAGAACCCCAGGAACAACACATGGCCTCCAATGTTGTGTGCTGGAGTGCCAGAGGGAGACCGCGTGGCAGGTGCGGTACGGCTTCAGCATCGTGGCAACCAAACTTGATGCCATCCTTGGGTGTGTAGGCCTGCTCCATGGTCTCCAACGAGCTCTGACTGATATCGCTGGAGTCATGATGCAGAGAGAAGAACACCTGTCGGCTCAGAGTGGATCCATCGATACCAGCCGTGAGCTGGCACACATGCAGAGGGTCATGGAGAGCATGGTGCAGATGGAAGCAGAAAGGATGGCAGCCATCACTGCACATCAGTGGAATGTAGCTGGGATCTACCATGCCCTGCAGATCCTCATAATGACATTGCTGCCACAAGGTGTGGTGTTGATGAATGCTGCTGCCCCAACACCATCTCCATCTCTGCCCCCTGGTGTGTCTCTGCCTCCCAGTGCAGAAGGATTAACCACTCCAGCACCTGATGTGTCAGTGGGACACAGTGCAGCCGACAATCCACCTCCGGCCCTTGATGTGTTAGTGGAACACAGTGCGTCCGACAATCTACCTCCGGCTCCTGATGTGACAGTGGGACACAGTGCCGCAGTCGGTACAGCAACACCCACAGGTGGAGCAGAGCACTCATTCGGGGACGAGGACGTGGACGGGGATGTGCCTGTGATCAAAAGGACTCAGAAGCATTAACTTCCGCTAGCTGGCCTGTTTCTGCTTGGCCCGCGCCAGGCCTCATGAACTTCCACTGACCCCGATTTACTCAGATGCACTCACATTGGACAACGACATGGACTGCCACATCCTGTTTGAAGACCAATGACACTGCGACCAGACTGAGGACTGTACTCTTCCTCTTCCGCAGTACTTGTCATCCCCAGATAGACTCTGGCTGGCCATCCATGGGCCCATATTGTGTAGTTTGCTCGGCATTGCCCTGTACCACTCCAGCTGCGGAACTGCACTGGATGTGCAATAAACATCCAGTGACGCACTACTGTGTCATGTCTTTCCTCATTCATGTATGTATGTGTGGATGAATGTAGGGTTAGTGATTTCCCTTGCGTCAATGATGCTCATCCTGTGGGAGGCCAGTCTGAGTGTGCTACATGGCAATTTGTGTAACGGGTCCTGTGAACACCACAACAGGGACACATGCATCAGCCACTTCCTTGTCTGGACATGGACTGAACCACGCCCAGTACCCATGAGTCATTTTTGCAAGCCCTGCACTGTTCTGGCATATGGCAGGCCAGACCACTCAGCTAACGGTCCAAGGGGGGCCTCATTGCTACCTGTCCCAGGCCTACTCACTGGTGGTGTGCAGGTCATTGGTCTAGTTGTCAGCATGTCACAGCCACTCCCTGAGGGCAGGTTTACATGCACACCACACCCATCCAGCACAGGTGTCACAGGCCATGTGACCCCGCAAATATAAGGGGTCGAAAACGTCACATACCCCTCTGCCGGTGGTGACTGGATGACAGACCCGCGGCCTTGAGGCCGGCATGGGCCTACCACCATGTGGCACTGACTGGGGTTGAACAGGGTTTGTGGCACATGGTGCATTGCGGCCGGCACAGGCACACCGTCACGGGACGCTGACTGGGGTTGAACAGGGTTTGTGACTCACGGTGTACTGCGGCCGGAACAGGCACCCCGCCAAAGGATGGTGACTTTCGGTGCACTGAGTCATTGGCACCTTAAGCTGCTGAGCGGGTGTGCAGCCTGCGATGTTGCCCCGTCCTGGCGATCTGGACTGCTCAGGATTTGTGTGCCCTGCTGGACCACAGTTTAGGCTGTAGGCCGAACCAGCGGGCACCGCAGGCCTACCACCACATGGCCTCGCTTCCGGGATCACAGAGCTAGTGGCACCCATTGGGCTGAGCGGGTGTGCCGCCTGTGATGGTGCCAGGTGCCCTGGTATCTCCTTTGGTATATAAGGAAGTGGTCCCTGACCAAACACCAAAAATTTCTTAGAAAAAATCACAATGTTTTGAAACAAATTAATTTCGCAGAAAAATCAGAGTGCAGGGTGTTTTTTATTATCACCGCACTATTGCAATCAATCAATGATCCAAAAATAATCCAAGTCATTATATAGTATATACAAAATTAGATGCGCCCACACGGGAAAAACAGGGGAGGGGTGTGAGGAAAGGGGTACACATTTCATGACAGTTAAAACATCACTAGTCAGAAAATCTCATGTGCACAAATTATCATCACAAAAAATTATAGATCCCCATAGGAGGGGTCAAACAGTGTATGAATATCAAACAACGTTTCAAATTGAAGCTCCTAATTAGCTGTGTACATCAGGCTGTCCTTTAGGAGTTCAGGGGGAGTAGAAGGAAGTCTACGTTTCGACCCAGGGAATGTAGGACAGTGGATCCTTACTAAACGGGTCTTCGTCAGGACGTGATGGGAGGGAAGGGTAAGGTGGGGCTTGTCCTTATTGAACGATCAAAGGGCGGCTTGAAAAAACGTAGTCCTTTTCATTGTTGGGACATATTTAAAGCAGTTGCTCTCCGGATCTCTAGAAGAAGGCAACAAATCTTTAATATAATTATCCTTAATTGTGCGGTAGCATTAGAAGGTCCTGAGCGTCAGGGAATCACTTATTTTATCTTTGAATGAATAGAAGCGAAGCGGAGCGTGTAAATCAGCCTCCTGCTCCGACGAGCCTGAGGGCAGGTTTACATGCACACCACACCCATCCAGCACAGGTGTCACAGGCCATGTGACCCCGCAAATATAAGGGGTCGAAAACGTCACATACCCCTCTGCCGGTGGTGACTGGATGACAGACCCGCGGCCTTGAGGCCGGCATGGGCCTACCACCACGTGGCACTGACTGGGGTTGAACAGGGTTTGTGGCACATGGTGCATTGCGGCCGGCACAGGCACACCGTCACGGGACGCTGACTGGGGTTGAACAGGGTTTGTGACTCACGGTGTACTGCGGCCGGAACAGGCACCCCGCCAAAGGATGGTGACTTTCGGTGCACTGAGTCATTGGCACCTTAAGCTGCTGAGCGGGTGTGCAGCCTGCGATGTTGCCCCGTCCTGGCGATCTGGACTGCTCAGGATTTGTGTGCCCTGCTGGACCACAGTTTAGGCTGTAGGCCGAACCAGCGGGCACCGCAGGCCTACCACCACATGGCCTCGCTTCCGGGATCACAGAGCTAGTGGCACCCATTGGGTTGAGCGGGTGTGCCGCCTGTGATGGTGCCAGGTGCCCTGGTATCTCCTTTGCCATGGATTAATCAAGACCCAGCACCAGACGTGAGACCTGGTGGCCTGCTAAGCGTGGCTGCATGGTGTGGCGGGTGCCATGTACGTGGGCCCCGGGCTTGCGTCATGCAGCGGCACGTGGTGGGACCTCCGGTCTACACGCCGTGGCGGGAGGTGAGCAGTGAGGCCTGGGTGTCCATGGGCGGGCATGCTCCGATGGGCGGCAGGAGGGGCTGGGGTGGCTCTGGCTGGGTGTGGATGGGCAGGCAGGCGATGTTGTCTTGTACAAGTGTGTGTACTGTGCCATCATGTATTTGGACTCTGTTTCAGATGATGGCTCTGACTCTGATGTGTGACCTGGTGTACTGCTATACATGCCGGCAATTGGTTGGAGACACACCGGTGGCAGGACACACCTTCTCATCATGTTTTTTGTCTTGCAGGCTGTGACCTACGGATTGTCCCGAGGGAAGCTGCCATGTGTCTTCATTTCATTTCAGTGTTCATTTCAATAAAGTTTCACTGGTTGCCTCGAAAGTGAATGTGTGATGCTCATTTCTGTGACGACACATGCATGCCACCAGTTGTGATTGTGCAACATCAGGCGGATTATTTCGTACATGTTTGAGTGTAGCTGATGTGGCATATTTTTTGGTTGGGGGGTTGCCAGGGAGGGGTGGTCCTGGGGGTGGTGTCGGTGGGTGTTGTGGCCCTCTTGGGTGTCCTTGCTGCTAGTTCAGTTGCTCAATGGCATCTGTTTGTCTTAAGGTGTGGCTCTGGGCTGTGCTCCCTTTTGTGGTGCAGGCTGTGGTCCGACTTTACACCAGGTCAGAGCAGGTGTTAATTTCCTGCTACTAACGGCCTTATCGCATATTTTGTGGCCTTATCGCCGATCTGGCTGATCGTTGAGAATGTTGAGATGTTGTGTTGTCGCAGCTTTTTGCACGGGAACGCCTACTCTGCATCTCATTAGCGATAGTTGCGGGGGTCCTCTGTGGCGATGATTTCGCTGCTGCTATCGCGGGTAAACTGGTGCTGTGGGCTGTTAACACCAGCTTGTGAATGGGGAGGTAAATTTATCATGACTTTGGCTGCATTAAAGTGTTGCTAATTTGGTGATAGCTCCTAGTGAATATGCCCCCCAGAGTACTGTATTGTAGCTGTAAAGCCTGTATTGCCCAGTTTCCATGAATTTGAATTAACCTCTCTGTTAACTAAAGTGAAGTGCACTTATGTGTTTTAGGTACGGCAGCGCTATGGAAAAATTTGAAATACATTGAAATAAAGGGACATATACATTTATTGGTGATTCCTCCTAATCTGGGGAGAGACACAAAGAGGCATTTTGGTGGTAGTCAAAAAAGCTAATGGCAAACAAAGTCAACTCTGGTGTGGATCCTGCTCTCTGTGCTTAACGCGCTAACGTTGAATCGTTGCTTCCTGTGCTGCTCTACTAGGATCATCGTCAGCTAATTCGGACACTACTGTCTGCATGGGAGAGTCATTTGTGCAAGTGTTTGAACTAGATGCCCCATATCATTGCAGATGGAAAGGGCAAAGCCATGGGAAATCTTCTTAGGAAAACCACAAACAGAATGTGCAGGACTCCAGGATGAGCCCATTAGTGGCATGTTTCACTGATATGTCAAGCCCTTATCAGGCAAGCAAATAGCTGATTCCATAACCTGATGTGACCAAAACGAAACATAGAATAATGAGTGGTTGCATTGATATATAACTCACTGCTTCTTCAACAGCATCTTACATCTGTAGATATATTTACATATGTGGTAACCACTGTGTAGTTATAGATAGGGCCTCATTTCCATAGGTAATTGATATTTTGGTTTGCTAAAATCTTTTGGGCGATTTGAGGAATGTGCACTATACTTTTCAAAAACATCTCATCCACTTCAGCGACTACCTGGGGTGTTGAGACCAGGGATCCACTTCAGCGACTGCCTGGGGTGTTGAGACCAGGGGGGGCGGGGGGATACAGAAAAAATAGCAGAATGAAATTACACCAAAATTAACAGAAAGCTACATCTTTACTCTAAATGCATGCTTTTAATGATTTGGTGTAAATGCATTCGGTACTGTTAAAGAAATTAAGGTTGAAAGTTTATAAATGTCTGGGTATGGCCATGGGATATGTTTGATAGGCAGCAATTTGTTTTGCTAATAACTTTGGCGCTGTTCTGTGAATCTTCATAAAACTTTCCTCTAAAAGTTTTTCCACCTCAGAATCTGCCTGGAAGGCGCCTTTCCAAAATACAAATTCACCATGCAATTTCCATGGGAAACTTTGGACAGCACTACAGCCAAAATGGCTGAATGAAATTACACCAAATTGGGTAGAAAGCAAGGTCTTTACACAGAAAGCTTGATTTTGGCGATTAATTGTAAATTTGTTCAGTAGTGTTTGAGAAATTCAGGTTAAAAAATGTAAGATGTCTGGGCCTTTGGTTACACAAGTCTTGCAAGATTCTAGCGAGCATCTAATTTCAAATAAGCAATTTGATTGGATGTGAGGGCCTTTTTTCCTGTTGACCATTTTCTCACAGGAGCGATTTGCTCCTGCAAGACCCGTGACAGCACTCACTGTAAATGGCTAGCCGCAGCACAAACAGAAATGATGTGGAATCAGGAACTCGATTTTTGTGTCTTGAAAATGAAAATTTTTTACGGTGTAAGGGGCACAAGAACAATGCATCTTGGAAGAGGTGTGGCGCAGAGGCCAGGGCGGCTGACTCCGGAGCATGGGGACTCTGGGCAATAGCTCGGTTAATCTTCCCGACGGCGCCAGCGCCTTGACACCCTTAGGGGTATTTGTTTGGGTTTTACAAATACCCGATTATTATTATTGTCTGGGCTAATTTGTGCTTGTATGCCAGGCATTGTGCTCCCTCCTCCTTGTGTGATTTCCTCCATGCTGAGTTATTGGGTTGACGAGCTCTGGGAAGCACTTATGCTCTGGGAGTGGCACTAAACCTGGCAAGACTATGAGCAGCGTTACCAGCATCCCCCAACTTCACTTGTTATTCTCTGGTGAAGTAGGACAACATTCCTGAAACACATGTCTAGAAATACAAAGCACTGGATGCACCAATAATGGTGAATACTAAAATACTTTTAACTGAACTGAGTTTTATCATGCACTGCATTTACCACAGTGCATCTGGGCCACTTCTGTGCTGGTATGACAGGCAGTGTGCTTTTTCCTCCTTTTGTGATGGGCAAAAGAATAACACGAATGACCAGAACATGTGCAACAGTTGTTTGCGCAACTTGTGTTTTGGCACACTCCTTATAGAGCGATATTCGTCCTCATTTCTGAAATGAACAAAGGGCCACATTTCAGACTATAGTATAGTGCTAAGAGCCAGATTTTCATTTTTTGTCATTTCGCTTAGTTTCTTGTAATTTTCCCAAATGTTCACATATTTACGCAAAACCCCATTACGCACATTTCACACACCTCTGGTAATGTTATCAAGGGAATTTTCACTAAGCATACGAACCCTCACTTTTTGCACTGTATAAGAAATGTTTAACCGAACAAATCAAAATGTGTGTTTTTCTTAAAATGCAAAGTCACCTTTCTTATTTAGATTTCAGACTGTTGGAGGGTTAATATGCATTCAACCATAGGGAGCTTACATTATTAGCGCTGGCCATAGCTTGTCTTTACCCTTTATCATCATTCGCTTGCAGTCAAGCACATAATCAGTACATAATCACCCTACATCCGTTCACTTGTTTCCTGAATGTTGAATGTCAGCCAAAAGGCAAATACAAAAAAAGTGCAGGAACAAGTAATTCTAAATCCCTCGTATGATGATTTCAAACCGTACATTTGAGGACGTGTAATAATCAATTAAACACAACTGGCCGTTTGAATTAATGACGGTACTTTATATAAATAAGACAGAGGCAGTATGACCCACAATCCACATTCTGCATATATGAACTCACACTTACAATCACACCACACTACTATTAACTTAACTTACCACAAGAAAACGGGAGTACATGCATTTGAATATTTTCCTTTGGAGCACAAGACGAATGCCAGTAACCAACAATCACCAATAACCATACGCTTAACCTCTGACCTTGGGTTTCCGGAGTAGCATGCTACCCATCCAGCAGTACCGCAATGCCTTATGAGGGGTAGTAAAGGCCATGAAATGCTATTCCATTACAATACTCTAATCAATACGCTGTGCCACTAGCTAACACTTCAACCCAGACCCAAAAACGAATTTCAACAATTTAAGCTAATGTGCATCACGATTGGGCAACAGCATCTTTTTCCTGAATCCAGGCCCTTCTCCACTTCCATTCACCATCACCATCTATTCCTGTAAATTGGAGCGGGAGGCCCGTGACCTGAATGATACAAATGTGAGTGCATTCTGTTTGGAAGTTTAAATATATATGAATCACTAATTTCAGTTTAGTACTGATACATTTGCAATTGAATAAACTGTTTTATTCACCAAAAACCAATACCGAACCAATGGTAGTGGCGTGTGACAATTGCACTTGACAAGCCTACTTATGTCCGCTGGTGTAGCTTTTATTGAGCCCGGCATGCATTTATTTCGTGCTACCTGGTGGTGGTAATTTCTTTTAGTAGTTCCATCAGTTCTAGGTATTGTTGAATAACTTAAAATCTGATGGAATAATTCTTTGGGTTCTTACAGAACATGAGGGACTATTGCGATTATTTACCGATAATCTTCCTATTCTACTTCTCCATTCCTTGTGCAGTACTTAGGTTTATGTAGTGGATCGAACTACAAGATGGACAAAATATGGCCCAAGGAATAAAACTCTCCCACTAGGGCACACTGCTTACTACTATGTAGCCTACCTGTTTATTGGGTTGAGAAGCCAGTTGGAATATCACTGTCTAAAACTGTTGATCCATCAACTACGTCATAGGACAACTAGCAGAAACCATTAGGAATACATTTAAATTTTTTGTAAGCATAGTTTTATCTTTATTCTCATTTGAAAAGACAAAAATATAGCCGGCTTCTTGCACAGTAATGGAAAGTAATCAATCTAATAATGCATAGAATATCTAGAGTCCAAATGTTTTGCACAATAAAAAATAAATATTTTGAGATTACTCGTTGTTAGAAATTGGGCTAAGTGGGTTGAGCCCAGTTCAAGCAGCAATCCTAATCCTAGTCAGGGTAAGGCACAAGCAAAACCCAAATTAACCGGTGCTAACCACCCTGGTAGCTTGGCACAGAGCAGTCAGGCTTAACCTAGAGGCAATGTGTACAGTACTTTTGAAACACTTCAAACAGTTAAACAGTGACAACACCACACAAAAAAGATGCCAAACCATAATAGACGGACAGAGTATGAGTCAATGAACAACACAAGACCACGCAACAAATATCCAATCAGTAGAACCGGAGTTATCAAGAATAAACTGTAAAATAACACCTAAAAGCATAGTGGGCCAACTGGGGATATCTAGTCGTACTGTACAGGGACAATTCAAAAGTTCAAGCAGACCGTGATGGAGCTTTAGTCAGATTCAGTACCAGATTAGTCCCACTGAAGGTTAAAGTTCCCAAGCTATGTGCCAAGAGTTCCATTCATGTGGAAGAAGATCGCCGGGAGCAAGGAGTGCGTCACTGACTGTGGTTGGCGTGATATCGTGGATGGGTGTGCTGGAGCTTCATGCTGGCGGTCCACACTGGTGATCGAGGCTTGCTGTGCAAGGAGACAGACTTGTTGAGGCAAGCACAGATTTTCCATGCAAGTGGTGCAGTTCAGGTGCAAAGGGGCCCATTTGCAAAGAGCCAAAAAGCTTAAATTTAAGAGCTTGAGAGCCACACCGAGGGCACAGGACTGGAAAGGTGCCTTTTGGGGGGTCAGGAACACTCTGAAGACGTGTTCCAGAGCTGGGGGGCGTAGCCTGTTATGCCCCTGAGGCTCAGATCAGGAAGCCAGCAGACTAGCCTTTTGAGTTAATTAGTGGCAGTGCTTTCAGCAGCCCAGCAGACCTTCTTCCTGGTAGAATATCCACGGGTCCAGAAGTGTTCTGAAGTGGTGGAGTCTGATATCCTTCTTTCCTACAAAATTTTGCCTTTGAAGAGGAGAGATGCTTGTGTTACTCCGCCTAACTTGCTAGATACCTCTAACATAGAAGTCTGGAGTTTAGAGTTATCTTCTCGTATTTGTAGAAAGTGTAGTTGACTCTCCTGTCGCTGTGCCATTAATGTCCTCATGATCAAATCCATAGAGGAGATATTGGGGTTACCGTACCCCTTTTTTTCGCCCTTATCTGAATATTATTTGGCCCCCAGGGACTCCCAGTATGCAAGGGGAATTAGTTCACTCTCTGCAAACGCGCCAGGGGGCTGCGTTGTGGAGAGGTTTAAATCGGGCGTGGCCTCATTACACCTGTCTGCAACGCAGCCCCCAGGCGCATACTGGAGGATACTGGTGGGCTAGTTGGCCCCCAGAGACCCCCAGTATGTAAGGGAAATTAGTTCCCCCTCTGCAAACACGCCATGGGGCAGCATTGCAGAGAGGTGTAAAAAGGGGCGTGGCCTCATTACACCTCTCTGCAACGCAGCCCCCTGGCGCATACTGGAGGATACTGGTGGGCTAGTTGGCCCCTAGGGAACCCCAGTATTCAAGGGGAATTACTTCCCCCTCTGCAAATGCGCCACCTCAAGCCCCGCCCCCTCCCTGCACCACTCTGCAAACGCCCCCCCCCTGGCGTGTTTGCAGAAGGGGAAGTAATTTTCCTTGAATACTGGGGGTCCCTGGGGGCCAACTAGCCCACCAGGTACCTCCAGTAAGCGCCACAGAGCTGCGTTGGAGAGTGTTGTAAAAAGGGGCATGGCCTCATTACACCTCTCTGCAAACGATGGATTTGGGCCCAGATCTTTTGACTGGGGGAATGTGTGACATTGATCCACATTCGGTCCATCACTTGTTGTTTTTGCAATTGCCGCCCTAAGTGCGCTGGGGATGCCCAGACGTGGGTCCCAGGCACTCCACACCACTTGGAGTCAAGCTAGCCGGGCTGATGCGAGGTGTTACCTCAAAACCGGTCCGGTCCTCGGATGCTTGATTCCGTTCTGGGAAGGACATGGCTTTTGTAGTTCAGACTGGACTGTTCCCATGGGGCAACAGGGTCAGAGCTGATTTGCATATCGCCATTGTCTAACCCAGGGTGGTGTGGAGTGAAAAAAACGATGGATTTGGGCCCAGATCTTTTGACTGGGGGAATGTGTGACATTGATCCACATTCGGTCCATCACTCGTTGTTTTTGCATCTTTGAGTCCAGCACGGACCCTGAAAAGTAAATCTAAGTGTACTTACCAGTAACCTGTATTTCCTTGCATAGTAATCTATTGTGTGGTTTTCACCAGAAAAGTTTCTGTCTTTTTTTGAAATGTACAAATATTCCTCTAAAATTAGCCGAACTATGAATTTTGATTTACTGACCTGTTATCAGGAGAGGCCTCAGTGATGCATCTTTCAGCGCACTACTGATCCTGAAAAGTAATTCTAACCATACTTATAGTAACTTGAATTTCCTTCCATAGGCTAACATTGACTGACTTCAATTGAAAATTCTTTTAAGTGTGGAGTTTTGGAACTTTTAAAAATTTCTCTAAAATCAAACGAACTGCAAATTCCAATTTACTCACCTGTTATCAGGAGAGGCCTCAGTGCTGCATCTTTCAGCCCACTACTAATTCTGAAAAGTAATTCTAACCATACTTACAGTAACTTGAATTTCCTTCCATAGGCTAACATTGACTGGTTTCACTTGGAAGTTGTTCTAAGTGTGGAGTTTTGGTACTTTAAAAAATTCCTTCAAAATCAGTCGAACTACGAATTCTGATTTACTCACCTGTCATCAGGAGAGACCTCAGTGCTGCATCTTTCAGCTCACTACTGTCCCTGAAAAGTAATTTTAACCGTACTTACCAGTAACTTGAATTTCCCTCCATTGGATATCATTGCCTGCTATATAATATATGTATATATATATATAAATAAAAAAAATATAAAATAAAAAAAATTACAATTTCAATATTTTTAAAAACGTTTTTTCAATTTATATTAAAAATATGTACTGTAATTTAAAAAAGAAAATATCTAAAAATAAATACTTTAAAACAATTTAGTAAATCAATATTAAAAAAATAACAATTAATACTTTTAAAAATTATCATTTACAAAACCTTTGAAATTCACTGAAAAAAACCATAGGTTTTAGCCATGTTATAGTTAGGAATCAGCATTTAAAAAACCTTAAAAATTCACTGAAAAAACCATCGGTTTCAGCCACATTATAGTTAGGAATTAGCATTTTAAAAACCTTAGAAATTCACTGAAAACAACATAGGTGTCACACATGTTATAATTAGCTGGACATTTCAGTCCTACAAAACCTTTGAAATTCCCCCGTTATAGTTAGTTCAGCTAACTATAACTCGTGCACCCGCAATGCACTGCTGATGACGTCACATATTACATTACTCATGACATGGTTAGTGACATCCCTCATGACATCACTGATGACATCTCAAATGACATCACTGATGACATCACTGATGACATCATCCTTGTGAAAGAGTGGCAGACCTCCTCCCAGCCTAATATACCCTTTGATACACACATTCAAATATAGAAACTAACATTTTCAAAAAATGGAGATACCAATACCAGTTACAACAACCTATCCAGTAATTCCAACATCTACATACACATCCACTCATTCACCAACAGTTCTATATAGTCACTCATACATGTACTCACTCATCATATGTACTCATACACCTATACATCCTGTTACACACCGACACTCATCCATAGAGTTACTCACACACATACTCACACATGCAAATAAACATCCATTTATTTGCATATACAGCTATACACACACCACTTCACTTACTTTTACAGAAATGTTCACATACTTACTCTCTTAAACAATCACTTGTAGAAACACATACTTATTTATACAGGAACTCTTCCAATCTCTCACTCTCACATATAATGACTTATATACATCAATACTCACATATACTAGATTAAAACATATGTAGTTACTCATAATGATACTATTGAGGCAGTCATTCACTCACTAACACACCCATACACACACTCATCCACCCATACAGTCCTTCACACATGATGTCTTCAAAACACATACAAACAGTGAGTCACTCATTCATGCATCTATGCGCTAAGTAATACTCCCATCAAACCATACAGACAATCATACTGTTACTCAAAAAAACAACTAATAACCCATATACACACTCATGTAGCTACTCAACTACCCATGCAACCGCTTATACACAAAGTGAGACACTGATACAGATATTTACATATTTAAACATTTCTCGCTAATAAATGTATTCATTAAGATGCACTTAATAAGCCAGTTATACAATCAATTTAAAAAAAACATCCATTTAAGCAGTTATTTACCCATTTATTCTTCCATCGACCTTTAGATATACATATAAAAAATATGTATTTTTCAGAAAGACACACGTTCATTGAATGATGTCATCAGTGATGTCATTTGAGATGTCATCAGTGATGTCATGAGTGATGTCACTGACCATGTCATGAGTAATGTAATATGTGACGCCATCAGCAGTGCATTGTGGGCGCGCAAGTTATAGTTAGCTGAACAAACTATAATGGGGGAAATTCAATGGTTTTATATGAGTGAAATATCCAGCTAACTATAACATGTGTAAAACCTATGTTTTTTTCAGTGAATTTCGAAGGTTTTTTAAATGCTAATTCCCAACTATAACATGGCTGAAACCTATGGTTTTTTCAGTGAATATATATCCATTCATACATATATATATATATTTATATATATTAACTACTGGCGGTCGCCAGTAGGTAGTTATAGTTAGGATTTTTTTCAATGCAAAATCTCAAAATTCTATTTGGAATAACTTTGGCGCCCGTTGACGAATCTGCCTGAAAATTTCCTCAAAATGGCCTCGCCGAGCTCCGGTCCTTCCCTGAAAGTTTGGGGGGGATGCAACAAGCAGGGGCCGAGATAAAAGGGGGGTCCCAAAACGCGTTTTCCCCATGTTAATTTCCATAGGGCGGTCGAACTCACTTTTAGCCCGAACGGCTGAATGGATTTACACCAAACTTGGCAAAATTGTAGGGACTGGTAGCCCGATGTGCCTTTGCTATGTCTCAAGATATGTGCTCCAGTGGATTTCGAGTAATTTAGGTTCAAAAAAATATATATTTCTATAGGCGCGCCCCAGTACGCGCACCGGGGAGCGCACCGGGCGTGCTACGCGACTTGCGCACGGAAAGCTGATTGGCTCACGGGTGTCTGTAAACATTCGAAACAGTCCGGAGCGGCTGGAAATGACCAAAAGGCAGCAGAGTAGACCCCCCCTTGACCCCCTAGGATTGATGTGGGGGCTATAAAAGGGACCGCGCACCGGGGAGCGTACCATAAGGAATAAAGAATGACAGAGTTTTCAAAAAATTTAGCCTTATTTTATAATTTGGAGGTAGTTCTAAAAAGAACTGTTTTTTTTCTTCTTTTTTTTCTTTTTTTTCAGAACAAAAACAAAAACAGGGAATGCAAAACTGCTCAACAGGAGCAAAAAAAGGGGGAAAAATTAGAGCTGGGGAAGGCAGCGGTGTTCTTGCCTCTTGCGTGCAATGAGCTTGATGCTCTGCTCACCATAGCAAAGCAGTTCATCGCATTGCTTGCACTTTATAGTAATGTCACAAAAAACAGGTTGAATGTTCGGAATCATCTCCAATTCCGCTGCACGTCCTCTCCCTGATGTTGTGGCTCCTCCTGTAGATGTAGAGGCACCATCCCTTGGGGGATTACGTGCCAGGTCTCGGACACTCTCCCGGGCATAGTTCTGGGGGTGCCTGCGTTGGACGTGGCGAATCATTGTCGAAGTGCCAAAACTGTACTTCCTTTTTGGGTCTCCTCGGGAAAGCACAGTTTGGCAGATTAGGCATTCTACTTTGGGAACATTCACCTTTTTAAGTCCTTCAGGTATTGAAAAAAATTTCCAAATAAAATGCTCCTTCATCTTGGGCTGAGGAGGCTCTTCCTCAATGAAGCCATCTGAGTCCTCACTACTGCTGGATAGTCTAGCTGTCATTCTTTGCACAAAATGGTAGGGCAGAAAAAAACAGGTCTTGCTGTCTCCAAAGTGAAAGAAGAAATGAAGGAAATGGGTGGGGTTCTCATTAGTTGTAAAAAAACTGATAACAACCAATGAAAAGAGTTGTTTTAAGGCCACATGACCAGGGCTTTCATCATTTGGAAACCAAAACTGTCCTGAACCAATAAAAAGTGTAATTTTTAGGTCACATGACCCGACGCGCTTACGCGACGCGCCCAGGCGCGTCGCGTAAGCGCGTCAAATGCTTACGTTGCACGATCGTATTCGTTCGAGTGCTTCCGGGTGCGCTTATGCCGTGCGTATCACGCGGACGCCGCTACGCGATACGTCACGATGATGTTTTCGTTCGCGGCAATAGCGCTAACGGGACGCTCACCGATGTGCGCCCCGGGGCGCGCCGGAAAAGTGCGCTTTCCGGTGCGCTCACCGGGGCGCGCACCGGGAGCGCACCAGGGCAAAAAAATATATATATTATATAAATGTACAATATGGGATTCATTATAAAAAATATACATTTGAGGCCCTATGTGTCAAGGATCCCCCTCCGTAGAGGAGGCTGTTCATTCTCAGGAGCAAAGATGAATGTCCCACACACTTCCAGACAACAACGACCCAAGCGAGAAGAGATAACTCGCTCATAGTCAGCTGCTACCAAAAAATGTGGGGGGAATTTTCCCAGGGAGTATACCACTCTCCCCCAGCAAGGTGCTGTAGCTGCAGTCTCGATGGCAGGAGATGACTGGAAAATAAACGTACAACAATACTAACCTCACCAGTAATTTACAGGACTGATACATAAGTGTTCAACATAGCATTCCACTTACATCACCAGGTGAGCGTCAGCACTTTACGCTAGTGGTCAAGGCGAGAACCAGGAGGTACAGAAGGGAACCTGGGTGACTACCAACAAGGATACCTCCAAGGCAGAATGCACACAAATCCAGTCCTGCCCTTAAACTGAAGACAGAGCAAGACTGGGGCCACAAGCACAGCTGATGACAAACTGGTATCACTTATAAAGCTAAAGACAAAGTGATACAGAAACTCCCACTTCCAGCTCATAAACTTAAGACAGAGCGGAGTGAGAAACAAATAACACACAACACAGACAATCCCCACTTCCGGCTCCTAAGCTTAAGACAGAGCGGAGTGAGAAACACATAACATTGAACACGGACAATATACACACCACGTCCGACTCGTAAACTTAGGACGGAGCGAAACGGGCGTACATGTAACAACACGAGACAGATGAAGCAGCGATCCACTCGTAACTAAAGACGGAGCGGAGCGCATAAACACACACAAACAGAACCCCTTTGATCACTCTGTAATAAACGACAGAAATGACCTCTGAGAAATACAGTGCTGAATCGCCAGCAAACAACTGACAGAAATGAGGAGTGAAGGGCAGTCGAGGAACCAAGGCGGAAGGGAGAGCTAGGCACAGAGGGAGGGCGTGCCGGTAAGGAGAAGGTTAGCGAAACAGAGCGGGAAGTACAAACAACGGGTAGGACACAGGCCAGAGAAAGAAATACCGTGACACAAAGGCGAAAACCACAGGAACAGGAAAGGGGCACAAACGGGATCGCTAAGGCAAAACAGGATCTCAGAACGCTACGGGAACCTCACGGAGCAGAACGCTGAGTAGAGGGGGCGTGGTCACTAACCAAACAGTAAGCCAAGCAAGGATTCGCGGGGGAGATTCCATTTTCTGCTAGTTAGGGAGCCTCAAAATACCATAGCCTAAGGCAGTAAGAGATTTAGGGAAAGTCACAAAAGGATCTCAGGGGCACAATAATAATTGCAGAAAAGAGCATTCTACGCAGCCCTGAGGAATCTACGTTGAACACTCATGATTGGGGTCAAATCCGACCACCCCTAACACTATATATAGTTAGGAATTAGCATTTAAAAAACCTATGAAATTCACTGAAAAAAACATAGGTTTCAGACCAGTTATAGTTAGGAATTAATATTTAAAAAACCTACTAAATTCACTGAAAAAAACAGAGGTTTCACACCAGTTATAGTTAGCTGGAAATATTACTGACATAAAACCATTTAAATTCCCACGTTATAGTTAGTTGGACTCACTATAACTTGCGCGCCTGCAATGCACTGCTGATGACGTCACATATTACATCACTCATGACATGGTCAGTGACATCACTCATGACATCACTCATGACACAATCCAATGAATGTGTGTCTTTCTGAAAATAAATATGTTTTATATATGTATAAGTTTTGTTCGATGGAAGAATAAGTGTTTAAATAAGTGTCTAAATGGATTTTTTTTTAAATTGACTGGTTAACTGGCTTTTTAAGTGTATCTTAGTGAATTCATATATTAGCGAGTAATTTTTAAATATTTAAATATATGTATCCGTGTTTCACTTTGTGTATAAGTGGCTGCTTGGTTTGGTGAGTCGCTACTTGTGTGTGTATATGAGTTATTAGATGTCTTTGTTTAGTATCAGTATGAGTGTCTGTATTACTTAGCACATAGATGCATCAATGACTGACTCACTGTTTGTGAGTGTTTTGAAATCAGCATATGTGCAGGACTGTATGGGTGGATGAGTGTGTATATGTGTGTGTTAGTGAGTGAATGACTGTCTCACTAGTGTCTTTATCAGTAACTACATATGTTTTAATCTACTATATGTGAGTATTGATGTATATAAGTGAGTATATGTGAGAGTGAGAGATTGGAAGAGTTCCTGTTTAAATAAGTATGTCTTTCTATAAGTGATTGTTTTAGAGAGTAAGCATGTGTAAGTTTCTTTAGAAGTAAGGTGGTAGTGGGTGTATAGCTGTATATGCAAATAAATGGATGTTCAATAGTTCATTTGCATGTGTGAGTATGCGTGTGAGTAACTTTTGGATGACGGTGTGTAACAGGATGTATAGGTGTATCACTACATATGATGAGTGAGTATATGTATGAGTGACTATATAGAACTGTTGGTGAATGAGTGGATGTGTATATAGATGGTGGAATTACTGAATTGGTTGTTGTAACTGGTATGGGTATCTCCATTTTTTTGATAATGTTAGTTTCTATTTTTGAATATGTGTTTCAAGGGTTACATTACACTGAAAGGAGGTCTGTCACTCTGTCACAAGGATGGTGTCATCAGTGATGTCATGAGTGATGTCACTGACCATGTCATGAGTGATGTAATATGTGACGTCATCAGCAGTGCATTGCAGGCGCGCAAGTTATAGTGAGTCCAACTAACTATAACGTGGGAATTTCAATGGTTTTACGTCAGTAAAATTTCCAGCTAACTATAACTGGTGTGAAACCCCTGGTTTTTTCAGTGAATATATATATATATATATATATATATATATATATATATATATATATATAGCGTTATACAGAACAAATATTACCATTTCAATCCCAAAGCGCTAAATAAATTATCAAACAAATAAAATTAAATAATTAAAAAACACATTCACAAAAAATATTATAAAAATGTAAATGCCATCAGAGATATGAACAAAAACTGTGAAATTAATATTATAAACTCATATTTAAAAAATATTTAACAAATATTAGGAAATGTACTGGCGTTGTGGAATAATAAATAACCTATTCTTGTATGTAGAGGGTTATAGAAATACCCAATAGGGCGAGAAGAAATACTGTTTCCATGAATTCCGGAAGTCCCAGTCCTGTTCAGGACAGTGTCCACCAGCTGGGGAGATCTAAAGTTCAGTACAACACAGTCGCCACTCTGGGTTTTGTTCCCTCTCCCTACGCACTTAACTCTCCTTACCATCTGGAAATCTTTAAATAGGTGGGCAGTTAAGCCTGTTGTAACGCCCAGCCAGTTTAAGGACTTATTTCTCAACGGGATCCAATGCTCCTTGCTATTAGTGGAGAGGGAAGGGACATTGGTCAGAACTACCACATATGGGGCAGCTGCCGGTGGAAGATCCAAGCGTTGAGAGGTGTACTCAGTTGGTTCTTCAAATATAGTACTAGTGGCTGGTGTTGCCACCGCAACTCTGTTCTCGCTATTATTCCTGTCCCCATCCCTGTCCTCATCCTATCCCCCTCCAACCCTCTTACATTTCAGGCACCTGTGTTACTACAAGGATGTGTGGTGAATCCTATTGTTGTAATATTCTCAGATGTACGCTCAATTGAGGGTTCAACTAATACTGCAGAGGCTGGAAGGGAATCTATGTTGAAGGGGGACTTCTGCTTTTGGCTTGTGGAAAATAAATAGTCAAGAGTTCCATACAGGAATTAGTTCTTCCTTCAACTTTCATGAGTCTGGATTGTATTGTCCCCATGGTATCTTTTACATGCTGGTCAAGAATGTTAAAAGCCACTGTTAGGGCATCTAATTTTCTGATGATTGTGTTATAATTAGGGTCTGAGAGGATAGGTACTGCACTTGTTTCTATTTGGCCACATCTCTGACTTTGGGTACTGCCCTTCTTGTTCCTAGGTAAGTCTCTTCTAGGAAGAGTGCCCACGCAATAGGGTCGTTTTTTTTTACCCGTTTAGATGGGGCGGGGGTAGATTTGGGAGGGGAGACACAGTCAACGTGATATTGTATACACCCATTTGCCTTATTAGCCCCTTCCCCACTATTCTCCCTCCTGAATTCCTTCCCTGTTCTTATACCTCCAGAAATATCAATAACGTTAACGTGTATCCCCTAAGTCACTATGGTGACCTTGTTGCCCCTTTCTTGTTCATTCTCCCAACTAGGACCCCTCACTAATGTGGTATCTTTGCAGGTATCAGGGCCATTGGTAAGGACATGTGCTGTTGTTACTGCGGGCATTTCAGTTCCCCCAGCTGATTACAGGGTTTCGGCAACAGTGGAGATCTGCTTTTCGATGGCTCCCATGGATCTGGTGATGTATTTTAGTTGGGATGTGTGCGACTTATCAGTGGAAATCATTTATCTAACTGTGCCAGGTGCTTTCTTTTACCCATGTTCAGTAACAAATATCTCAGATATCACGTATGTACAATTGTCTCTGGTGTAAGCTCAAAAAGGTGGACCCAGTAATAGTCATAGGGTATTTAATGGTAAAAGGTGCAGTATGGGATTATCACAGTGTAGCTCAGTTGGTGATCTGTCCACCCCACAGCCACTGCTGCCAATCTACTCATCGGTTGTTTGCCTGGTTATAACTGGCCTTAGCCCCCCTTTGCTTCACATACGGTATCTTACCACGCAGCAGATAACACAATCAATGACAATAACAACTGGTAAAACAGTTAAATTGGTTTGGTAGTGTCTTTCAAGATAGCACTGCATGGGCCGTTGTGTATTGTTACCGTATTAAAGGGCCGATTATGCCACCATAGAGTAGGAGGGACCGTCCACAGGGGCTGCGGAGGTCCCTCCGTGCAGATTAGGATGTGACTGCGAGGTGGCGGTGACATCCTCAATCTTTAACATTGCGGCGGGTGCAGCTTCAAGCTGCACCCGCCGCAATGTTGAAAATGCATGCACGGCATTTGCGTGCACAAAGCAGCAGGCACCGCGCGGTGCCTGCCGCTTTGTCCACGTAAATGCAGGGGGGTACCATACGTACCCCCCATGTGCACCCCCCCCCACCCCCTGTCACCAAGGGGGCCGCAACGGGCCCCCGAAGGCAATCTCCGTATGCTTTTCCACGGCAGAAAAGCTGCTGTGGAAAAGCATATGTTTTCCGCTATCCCAATATGGCTGGCGGTGTCTGACAGACACCGCCAGCCATGTTAGAGCTTTTCCGCTGCGGTCGGAAGGCGACCGCGGCGGAAAAGCTGCGGACTGATTTTGAGACCCACCGCCATCCTAATTTGGCGGTGGGTCTTCTGTGCCTCCGCAGCGGTTTTCCCGCATCCTCCGGGCCAGCGGTGGCTTCCGCCGGCCCAGAGGATGCGGGAAAACCGCGATCCTAATCAGGCCCATAGTGTGGAAACAATCAATTGTTTGAAAAAAATAGAAACCATTAGCAGTACCTTAGTTCTAAAAAGATTCTGATCTCACTGCCTGCTAAAATGACCTGAGTTATATACCCACTGGACTTGGGTACATAGTGTGTACCAGTACTGCTAAAATGTTCTGGCTGAAGATTCTCTGCTTACTATTAGAGGGCCGCTCCCCTCTGCTGGTGGGCTCCAAAGTTTGCTTGTTCGCCACCGACTCATTTTACTCACTCTCGGAATGGCAGACAGAGAATGGACATTCCTTTGTGTAACCCCTATTGGCCACACAAAATTAAAAAAAACTGTCCGGGCGCGACCCGCGCGTGGCCTATGCCATGAGAGCCACAGATGTAATTTATGTATCATTGGGTGCAGCGACCCTAATGATGGCAACAGGGAGTCTGGTAAATGGAGTCCTCACTCCTCTCCCTCTGGCGCTTTACTCCTCCTGGTGGCAATGGCAGTGGCAAGTTTAGTGGAGTGCAACTCTCATGGCTTCCCCTCTATATACAAGAAACAATTTCTCTACACAGCCCAGGTTCAAACAGAGACCTAGGGGGCATATTATCAAGGGGGCTTATCTCAGCTTGTTTGGCTTTAAAAGCCAAGAAAGCAGAGATAACATTATCTCCCTATTACCTAGCTGTCGCTAACACCTGTTAGTGACAGCTAGTAGGAGATAGCGACCATCTTGGGCCCCACTTTGCATGTCAGTGATATTTATCACTAATGACATTCAAAGTGGGCGCGCCAAGATGTTAGCGACTGGAAACAGTCGCTAACATCGCTATCTCCTATTACGAACTTTTGGAGATATTCGCGCTAAGCGTGAATATCTCCAAAAGCTAACACCTGCCCTGACCAGTTCTTAGCCATGTTATCCAATGGGATGTGGATAACATGGCTAAGAGCATTAGCTCGGTAATGCATGAATATCGCTGACATTTTAGCGATATTCATGCATTGCGGCCGATTTTTATCGCATTTGCGATAAACCTTGGTAATACCAAGGTTTATCTGCGATAAAAATCACCGCAGCTCAGCAGTAAATTTTGGTAATATGCCCCTCGGTTCCCTAACTTCAAAATTCCAACTTATAACAGGTTTCAATGTCTATCGTTGCTAGATGGTCTTGATTGACTTAAGACGGGGTGAGAAGTTACAGAATAGTTTTCACTCCGAAATTCGAGTTGGCACCAGGACTGTCAATATCCCACTGACAATAAATGAAGACGTCTTACAGAGACAACATATAGTCCCCCACTTAGAGAACAGCACAGAGCGAGCCCTCACAACTGATATTTGTCCACAGAAACCAGCACTACCCAAAATCCAGTCACTTGTATGTATGTTCTGGAACGTGACGGGTTTACGTTCCAAAATACAGAATGGCCAGATTTTATACGAAATTATCATAATATTTGTCTTCAAGAGACATGGCTCACAGAGGCTATCCACATAAAGGGGTACAGGACATATTTTACACCAGCCATACCGTCAGCTCATGGCAGGGTAAAGGGGGGTTTGTGTACTTACATGGCAAACAGGCCACAATTTACCAACATCGCTTTTACCACGGATAGTCCACACTACCAATTAATGGCATGTAATTCAAAAGGACGTGCCAGTCTAGCAATACTCAACTTTTCTAACAATGCCACTATGAGATTAATAACTGAGGTCATACAGGAAATAAATAATGACTTGGAGTGTATTATCGCTGGTAACAAAAAGTACATGACAATCCTATGGAGGATTTTAATAAATGTCAGTGTAACGCTCGGTCGGGTAAAATGTGTGGCTAAAATTGACAGAGATGGGGGTAGAGTGGCCAATCATTAGCTTTTTGAGAGAACTATATACGGGGTGTAGAGCCAAGGTAAGATATGGTGCCGGTGGAGAATGCACTGAATCCTTCGGCGTGGAGAGAGGGGTGAGACAGGGATGTGTTGTGGCCCCCTTCCTGTTTTCTTTATACATAAACTGTGTTGGGGAGGAGCTTGCAGCTGCTTGTAAAGATCTCCCTTAACCCCTTCCATGCTACAGTCGGCCTTTGGCCGATGGCAGCACTACCTCGCTGGTGCTGCCATCGGCCAATGGCCGACGCGGCCCCGTCCGTTTTTTAAAACGGCCACACTGCCGCGAAATCGCGGAAGCAGCCAACGGGTTAAATAGGTACATGCCCTGTCCTGGCCCTCCTCTACACCGACGATGCAGTCCTCATGGCCCGCACCCCACTGGCCTACAGTCACTGCTTACCAACTTTGTCGAATATATGAAGAAACTGGGCCTCCAAGTTAATCAATTGAAAACCTTCATCATGAAGTGCAGTAAGAATAGCAAGAAATGTAAAAATATAACAATCAACAGAACGAAGATCAGTTCCACCGACACTTTTTCTTACCTCGGACTCCTCTTCGACAAAGACCGGTCATGGATTAAGGCTATCGAGAACAAAAAATTCAGTTTAACAAGGGCTGTTGGGCCCTTAGAGGTTCTGCAAGACTATTGGGCTCCAAACCGCCTGATATGATGATGAAGATATATAAATCAAAACGCATAAGTATAGCACTCTTAAGGCGGGTATATGGGGATGCAAGAAATGTGCAGAGGTGCAATCAATAGAAAATGAATTTCTTAGATATCTTCTAGCAATCCCCAAAAGCACATCAGTATATGTACTTCACTCCGAACTTGGTGCCCCTCTTGTTACAAACTTAATCAAGCTAGAACAAATCTGGCTGTGGCACAAAATATGGATCTCAAAATACACAGATTTCAATCGAGCAATAATAGCTGATCGCCTCAAATCAACTGCATATGCGTGTATTCCATGATTGGCGTATGTCCAGCGTTTTTTTGGCAATATGGCTCACCCTGAATATTTTGAGAAACCGGACACGTTAACTACCATTAGTAGAAAAACACTGAAACGGAAGGGTATGATTTATTTAGAAAATCTCAACTTGATAACCGAACTTCCAAAACCTTCTGTTTTAAACAATCAACTGATACTAACTACTTTTAATATTCAGCCTTATCTCATAAATGTTTTAAATTCACGGCATAGGTTTCTTCTTACACGTTTAAGTCTGGACATATTCTATGAATAAGTGATCCATAAAACGGACAAATTGCCCCTGCCACGACAGGATGACCCAGAATACCATGCCTGTGGTCCTCTTGTGTAAAATGTATTCCCCGTATAGAAAGCGGTATATTCTACCTATTAATAGGCAGTTAAGCTTCACACAATGTCGTCCTGCATATTTGTTTTTGCAATCATTGCTAACGTTTGAAATTTGTTGTGGAATGTCATCTTTTTTAAGGGCAGTTTTTACGCAAAAAAAAATGACATGAGTTACTACCTAGATAATGCTAATAAGATTATATATTTGAGGGGCATAAGCAGTAATGGACCATGGGAAGAACTGAAGCTGGATGTTAATATGGGAAATATTGCACTAAAGCACTTTTTTAACATTAGGAATTTGTTTGTTTGAATGCTTAACAGAAGTTTTGGTAGCTAAATATTTTTAATAGTTTGAAGCTCATGTCTCAATTGTTTTTAAAATGTATTCAATTGTATGTAATTAGATGATTTTTTACATTGTGATCTTACGTTTATAGTGTGTTTAATGCATTCAATTGTATTCTATTAGATGAAAAGAAATTGATGTATGCTTTTTTTCTTGTATCTGTGGAAATGCTTTTATGGATGTTTGTCATGACTCCAAATAAAGATATATGATTGATAAAAAAAATAACCTATTACCACTCCAGTTTGTGAAACAAAAGAGCATCTGTAGGACTTTGGAGGGGTTAAATGTATTATTACCACTCCAGACAGGACAACAGTAGGGAAAACATTGGACTTCCGGGGGGTTAAGTTTACTATTCCCACCCCAGTCTATGCAATAGTAGGGAAAGCATAGAGGGGTTAACTATTCCCACTCCAGTCTTTGCAACAACAGAGAAAGCTTTGGGCTAAGGAGGGGTGAGATTTAGCATTCCAACTCCAGTTGGTGCAATAGAAGGTACACTATTTAACTTCAAACATATTACATATTTCAATAACCCTAATAATTTAAAAAACATGTAAATATCTAAATATAAACATTATTAAATTAAAAAATAAACAACAATTATCCACTTTACAAAATGTAATACCCAATGTAATCGTTACTTTCAATTAAAAAATAATATTTATTAATTATTACTGAATTAACTTTCCACCCTATACCCCTACAAACGTCACAACTCACACCTAAAATATAATGAAAATAAATAAGTATAACACAATTTACATAATTTATAAACAAGTACATAAATGATTAACAATTAATAGTTTTTATAATTAATTAGTACTTATTTAATTTACACCCTACAACCCGCCGCAGCTTCTTCAGAGCCCACACCACCGCGAAAGCTTCCCTCTCAATTGCACTCCACTTTTGTTCCCGGGGAAGCAGTCTCCTGGATAGGAAAACCACAGGCTGATCCAGGCCCTCTTCATTCAGTTGCGATAACACTGCCCCAATGCCATGTTCTGATTCTGGACAATGAACTCCTTGGAGAAGTCTGGGGCCCTCAGGACCGGTGCTGCACACATTGCCTGCTTCAGTTTTTCAAAAGCTTGCTGACAAGCCTCCGTCCAAACTACCCGTCGAGGTTGTTTCTTTGAGGTGAGCTCTGTGAGGGGCGCTACAATAGTGCCATACCCCTTCACAAAGTGACGGTAATAGCCTGTGAGGCCCAGGAAAGCTCGGACCTCAGTCTGTGTCTTAGGGGGTTCCCAGGCCATGATTGCCTCAATCTTTGCCTGCAGGGGCTGCACTGTCCCCCTACCCACCAAGTGTCCAAGGTACACAACCGACCCCTGCCCTATCTGACATTTGCTGGCCTTGATTGTCAATCCAGCTTGTTTCAGGGCCTGGAGAACTGCTTGCAAATGTTGCAAATGGTCCTCCCAACTGCTACTGAAGACAGCAATGTCATCCAGATAAGCAGTGGTGAAACCCTCCATCCCGGAGAGGACCTGATTCACCAGCCGCTGAAAAGTGGCAGGGGCATTCTTGAGCCCAAAGGGCATCACGCAAAATTGGAAGTGTCCCTCAGGCGTGGAGAAGGCTGACCTTTCCTTTGCTCCATCTGTCAAGGAGATCTGCCAGTACCCTGAAGTGAGGTCAAAGGTACTTAGGTATTGGGCAGCTCCTAGCCGGTCAAATAACTCATCCGCCGTACGGATCGGATGGGCATCAGTTTTTGTAACTGAGTTCAGTCCCCGGTAATCCACACAGAACCTCAGTTCTGGTGTAGTGCCTGGTGGAGCGGCTTTTGGCACTAGCACCACCGGGCTGGACCAGGGGCTGTTGGAAGGTTCTATAACTCCTAGCTCTAGCATCTTGGCAACCTCTCCATGGATGCTAGCCTTCACCTTGTCGGACAGCCGGTAGGTCTTTGACTTCACTGGTGGGATATCCCCTGTGTCCACATCATGGGTACACAGGTGAGTCCTTCCCGGGACAAGGGGGAACAAGGTAGAGTACTGCTCCAGTATCTGGCGACAGTCTTCCCGCTGTTCAGGAGTTAGGGATGGGGAGAGAATCACTCCCTCCACTGACCCATCCTTTTCTTGAGACGAGAACAAGTCCGGGAGAGGTTCGCTTTCCGCTTCCTCTCCCCCATCAGTCACCATCATTAAGATGACCTCGGGCCTCTCATGGTGGGGTTTGAGTCGGTTGGCATGAAGCACCCGTAGGGGCTGTCGTGGGGTCTTAAGGTCCACCAGGTATGTGGCCTTACCCTTCTTCTCCAACACTTCAAATGGGCCTGTCCAGCGATCCTGGAGGGCACTAAGCTCTCCAGGCTCCATCACCCACACTTTCTGGCCAGGCTCCAATTCCACCTGGTGAGCATTGTGGTCATACCACTCTTTCATGACTGCCTGGCTGGCCTCCAAGTTGTCAGAAGCTTGCTTCCACAACTTCGCCATTTGGCTCCTGAAGGCCAGCATGTAGCTCACCACATCCTGGGGGGGTTTCCTGGGAGACTTTTCCCATCCATCCTTCACCAGGCTGAGAGGACCGCGTACAGGGTGCCCATACAGAAGTTCGAAGGGGCTAAAGCCCACTCCCTTCTGTGGCACTTCCCTGTAGGAGAATAGCAAACAGGGTAGGAGGACGTCCCATTTCCTCCGCAGGTTTTCAGGCAGACTTCTGATCATGCCCTTCAAGGTTTTGTTGAACCTCTCGACCAGTCCATTCGACTGGGGGTGATAGGGGGTGGTGAACCGGTAGGTCACTCCACACTCCTTCCACATTGCCCGCATGTACGCTAACATAAAGTTGGTCCCCCTGTCAGACACAACTTCCTTGGGGAAACCCACTCGGGTAAAGATCCCCATTAGGGCCTTAGCCACCACAGGTGCAGTGACAGTCCTCAGAGGAATTGCCTCTGGGTACCATGTGGCATGATCCACCAGAACCAGGACGAACCTGTGACCAGCTGTTGTTGGTGGATCCAGGGTCCCTACAATGTCGATGCCCACCCTTTCAAAGGGGGTGCTAACGACTGGAAGTGGTTCCAGGGGAGCTTTCAGCTTCACCCCTGTTTTCCCACTGGCCTGGCAGGATACACATGTCCGACAGTAGGTGTTGGACGCCACTTTCATCTGAGGCCAGTAAAAGTGGGGGACAAGCCGAGCAAAGGTCTTGTCCTGACCTAAGTGTCCTGCCAAGGGTATTGCATAAGCCAATTCCAGCAGAAAGGCTCGGTATCGTTGCGGGACTACCAAGGCCCTTGATGAACCAGGTAAGGGTACCTTGGGTTCACTGTAGAGGAGTCCATCCTCCCAGTAAATATGGTAGTGTCCCGCAACGTCCCCTGCTGCCTGGGCTTCAGCCTGTCGCCTCAGTCCCTCAAGGGTAGGGCACTCCTTCTTGCCCTTACAGAACTCCTCTCTGGTAGGCCCTCCCTCCACATGCCACTCAGCAGGGATGGGCAGGTCCTCCAGGGAGACTACTTCCCCCTCCACGGACTCCTGGTCCACCACCGCAGGTGGCCGATCTGTCACATGGGGTGTGGAAGCCGAAGCTGGCTCTTCCTGTCTTCGGGTCTGTCCCTTTTTGGCAGCGGGTTGGGCCATTGTTCCAGGCTCCAACCCAGGCGAACTCCCTCTCCGGGCAGTCACAGACCTTGTGCTCACACAGGCCCAGTCAGGTGTGTACCCAGCATCGCAGAGTGCGTCCGGTATTCCACCTCTCTCCAAGCGTTGTGCTCCATATCATTCCCCAGCAGACAATCAACTAGCACGGCAGGGCTTACGACAACTCGAAGTGAACCTGCAACCCCTTCCCACTCAAAGGGAACCTCAGCCACGGGATAGTGGCCCATTCTGCCGTCAGCCATCGCGGCGGGGTGGAGTACATGGGAAACCACCTGCTCTGGAGACACCAGTTGACTTCTCACCATAGTCATGCTGGCTCCTGTATCTCTCAGAGCCTCCCCTCTCTGGCCATTGATGATGACCCATTGCCCATACTTAGCAGTATTTGGGGGCACCTGGATCTTAGGAACCATCTCCTGTTCTCCCAGGGACACTAAGGTGACACCCGCCCACTCACCCCCCTTATCTAAGGGCAACTCCTCCCCGAGCGCTACACTAGCTACTCCCGGGGGTTTTCCTCCGGTGGGAGGGGGTGGTCTCTTTGGGCATCTGACATCTCCCTTATAATGTCCAACACCACCACACTCAAAGCAGTGGAGAACCCTTGGCTGCTGGCTTTGCCCAGGATTAGGGTTTCTGGGCGGGTTAGCCTTAGGGGTGGAACCTGTTCCCTTTCCCTGAAAATTGTTTTGGGGACCTTTAGAGAACTCCCGCTTTTTATCTCCCCCCTCCTTCTTCTGGGGGGCGCCCTGTCCGGCCTTTTGGGAATCCCCTCCAGTCCCCTTTGAGGACACCCGGGTACTTGCCCAGATGTCCGCCTCCCCAGCAAGCTTCCGGGGGTTGGTCAGCTTGCTGTCCACCAGGTGTTGGCGCAGCTCGGGAAAGCATTTCTCGAGTAGGTGCTCTTTCAAAAATAGATCATACAACCCCTCATAATCCTTCACCTCACTGCCCTTTACCCAGCCCTCCAATGCCTTCCGTGCATAATCTAGGAAGTCTACCCAGTTCTGGGTGCTTAACTTGTGGCTCCCCCTGAACTTCTGGCGATATTTCTCTGGGGTTAACCCAAACTTCCTGATCAATGCTAGCTTCATGGTGGGGTAGTTGGTCTGCTCCTCTGGTTCCAAGGCTAGCAAGGTGTCCCGACCAGTAGGAGGCATGTACTTGTACAAACCACCCCCCCAGTGCTTCTCCTGCACCCCATGGGCTCTTAAGGAGACCTCATAGGCAGCCAACCATTTGGCTATATCATCCCCCTGACTATAGCTAGCAATGAGGTCTTTAGGCAAATAGGGTCTGGACTCCCTGGCTGTTTCTCTGGATTCGCTGCCACCATTCATAATAGGAGAGGGTCCCCGTTGCAGGGCCTGGAGTTCTAATTCTTTCAACTTGAATTCATGAGCCATCCTCAGCTCTTCCTTCTCCTGCTCCAGCTTAGCCAACTCCCATTTCAATTGCCTCATTTCCCTCCTGTCAGTGAGCTCTGCTTCGGTCAAGCTTCCCCCGGAGACACTACTGCCCCTCCTAGAGTAGGACACTGGTCCTGGGAGTAGGTTTTCCACCTCTGAGTGGAATAATCCATCTACCTCTACAACCGTGTCCCGGTCTGTCCCTTCATCCTCCTCCTTCCCTTCTCTGTGTGCTTCCACCCAAGCCCTTAAACTAGTCTGGAGTTTCCCCCTTCTTGGCACCACGCTTAAAAAACACCCCCATTTCTTGGCAGAAATCTTTTAGTTGGGCCACAGAGTAAGTGTCCAGCTCTTACAGCGCAAATTCCATTTTGCAACAGGCAATTCAAGGCTACACACACAAGAAGAATAGAGCTACAAGGGCAACCTGAAGCTACCTCCACCCCACCACCAGGAACAAATTTGGAAAAAGCAAAAATAAAAATTAGGAGGGCTGCTAGGAGAAAACTCCAGGTGTAGGTTAGTGGATTACACTCAATTACTGCAGAGTAGTCGCAACCACAGTCAACATCCCACCGCTGCCACCAATTTGTTGGAACCTAATGATGTCAGGTCCCCTAGGGTAGCCTGGCCTAGGGTAAGGCAAAATCAGCAGAGGCACATGTGTGAAGGTTGCAAGCCACCCAGCAGTAATTCAATGCAATATCACCCAAAAATGACACTACACCAATGTTTGGAAAAATACGAGCTTGTTTATAAAAATATTCTTTGCTCTCTTGTCTTCAGAAATTACAGTTCAATACATTTCAGCACTCTTAACCTCATCACTTTATCACATATAGCAGGTAAACATCTACATATTTCAACAGATCAGGTGCAAATTTACTGTACTTCAATTAACCCTTTCCAAATCTTCTTTTGAAAACAAGACCTTGTCAGTTAACTGCAACTTCCCACAGATGATCTCTCTCCAGGAAACAGATTGGCAATCTCCAGCACAGGATATCAATTTCTTAAGCAGCCCCACCCTTTCTCAGTACAGGCTGACATAGGTTCATGCACTAGAGGCTGTGTGAGGGTATACAAATTAACTGGTTTAGGCCTCTGTCACCTTCCAACCCTCTAGAGTACAGGAGGATTATATGAACTTGTGGGCTTAACAGGGTATTGTCATCTAGCAGCTCCTCTACCCCCTGTTATAGGTGAAAATCAACCAGTGCTGCACCACTTCTTATTTATGCGGCCAGTCAAGTTGAAGGACAGCCCAGTCTTCCTCTGCCACCCCTCAGGCTTCCCAGCTTAATTGTTGGAATTGCACGAGTGTCTGGCCACCAGTCGCACCCCTTCCCTTGAAGTGCGCTTCCCCGCTGAAGAATCGGGCCTCCCCGCTCCCTCTCTCCTCAGGGAAGCAGGGGCCCTCCTTGGTGACTCACGGCGCTTGGGCACGGTGCTAGTTACTCGTCGGAGCCGCTCCTCTCAGGCTCTCCCCTCAGGCTCTCGACGATGTTTCCTCCGGGTAGGCGCAATCGCGCATGCGCGGGAAGTCAGCGGACCAGGAACAGAGACTGCTCCGCTCGCCTGCCGCGGTTAGTGGCTCCGCAGCGGGCCTGCTCGGTCCTAGGCCCCTCCTGTTAAGGATCACTAGTTCGGTACGGAATATGCGCAGTGGCGCCGGATACTGCACCACCAGCCCCCTTTTCTCCTTCCTTCAGCGGCGCTGCCACGAAATTGCTATCGGCGCCCCAGGGGTCCCGCTCACGGCAGAAACAGGGAGAACTATGCAGCCATCAGGAACCCTGACATCCCACTCCTCTTCCTCACGAGTGGGGGGGTTTGATTACAGGCTGCAGGAGGTAAGGGGCCTCGGTGTCACAAGGGTAGGAGCCTGCATCAGCACCTTTGAGAGGGGGGGGTTAGAGGTGGAATCCCTCACATTTGAGCCCCCAATCCTCTAGTCTCGGCAGCAACCCACTAACCTTCCATACTGGACAGGAGCAGGAGCAAGGAGGACTCCTCGTTCTGTTCCCACAGCAGGGATCTCCGCTGCTCCACAGTCCACTGGGATTAACCCCTTCACCTGTCTTGAGGCAACTCTCTGTCCAGGGTCAGCAGGATGGGACTAACTTGGTTAGGTCAACAGGAATGGGGGGTGGTGAACCCAGTTAGGAGGCAACCCTTGGAGAGCAGTCCACCCTATAAGGACCCTACCCCTTCCAGACCTCAGCCTTCACTCTAGCTGTTCCTCTCTGGCAAGACAAAATGGCTGACCAGCATTCCGCCTTATATAGGCCGACCCTCAGAGGTCCAGAAGGGACCAGAAGGTTCTGGAATGCCCTACTCTATCCTATGGAACAGGTCCCAGGTATGACAGTTGTGGCAGTTGGTAGCCACCATTTTGTGACTCCAAGGGAATTCCTGTCAGGAAAGGCATCTAGGCCTGAGGTGAAAAACTATGAGGGCGAAAGAGCACCTATCCCCCAGACCAACACCATAAAAATCTAGTGGACACAAAAATAAATAAGGGCATGAGGGGCAGAAAGGGGACAAAATAAATAATGAACTGGAGGAACTACGCAAAAGGCCAGACAGGTCTAACAGTACTTATTTAATTTACACCCTACAACCCTATAATCCCAGCAGCTCACACCTAAAACATAAATAATATATATAATTATTACACAAGTTACATAATTATTAATCAATTAAATATTTAACCATAAAATGAATATTTTTTAATTACTTAATTAACTTCCCACTGTATACTCCTACAAATATAGCAAACCGCAACTAAATATAACTAAAATAAACCAATAGTATTTAATGTACATACTTAATAATCAATGTAACCATTATTAATCCATTATTTATTCATTATTAATGACATTTTACCTAATTAATTGCTCACCTTATACCACTATGAACCCAGCTGCCTGAAACTAAAATATATCTAACATATATGATTATTACACAATTAACAAAATCAATATTTAATGAAATAATTAATAGTACATTATTAACATATTGTTAATTGAATATTACTTAATTAACTTCCCACACTATGCCCCTGCAAGCCCAGCAAACACATATAAACAATTACTACAATGCATGATTATTACACAATTTGCATGATGAATAATTCATTTAATAATTTATAATATAGTATAAATTGAATAATAATTAAATATTACCTGATGAACTTCCCACCCGATGTCCGTATAAAGGTGACAACCTACAACTAAAATATACATATAATAATGTAATATTACATAATATATATATATTAAATATCAATCGTACACTTAGCTAATAAAATCAATTAATGAATAATTAAGTATTACTTAATAACCTTTCCACCCAATCTCCCTACAATCCCCATAAACCCGCTACAAGACTATAAATTTCCATTTAAAAATTCTAAATCACTTAAAATTACAAAATATTTGAAACAATTAAAGCAGTTATACAAATAATAATAACACATGAAATTAATGTATAATCTAAAACACATTACATCACTTTTAAAAAGATATTCCTTACAACTATATTATTGAAAATAATATTATCTATCTGAAAAAACAATGGGCCTCATTACGACAGTGGGTGGTCAGACAGTCGCCAGATATGACGGTAGTCAGGAGACCGTCCGATAAGGCGGCCGTCTGACCACCGCATTATGGATGTGACTGCCGGGCTCGTGGTTGCAAAGTCTTCCTTTACACCGCAGCTTGTGCTGCAGCTCAGGAAAAGGGGTGCACCACAAGCTGCAGTGTAAAGAAGCACTTCCTGCACATCCCTTCACTGTGTGTCCTTTTGGTAGCTGCAGTTTTCCCCCAACCGTTTAGGGACTAACCGCCTGGATTATAATCTGGCAGTTGGCTCGAAGGGCTATCAGCAGTCAGACCACCACCGGTTGGTGTGCGGTCTACCTGGCATCATAATAAGGGCCAATATTCTGTAGAACTATAATTCTGCATCATGATATTTTTGCATAACAATATTTTTTTTCACCATATTTTTGTCTCCTAATATTAACAGCTTGATATTTTGTCTAAATTCCTTAGGGTCACAGGAATTATGCAATTGTGCACACAATTATGAATTTTCCGCATTTGCTATGTAATCCATCATCTGCAGCACAAATTACACCCCAAAAATTATTCCTAGCTCAAGCAATCCATACATTTACTAAAAACAGCAACATATGTTGCAGCAGAGTGGAAGACCCTTTGCAAAGGTTGACTAGTCACGTTTGTGTTCCTCATTGATATATTTGTGTGTTTCACTGGTACTAATGAGGTGCAACCTATGCCCAGGCAGTGTCTACTAGAGTAAAAAAGACAAAATAATGAAGTAATACTATTACACTGCATAATTTGCCATTTAATTCCACATAATTTAGTCAACCCTGCTGCATAATTTGGCCCTCCCCTGCTGCATATTTCCAGTGGCACTGACTATAGTTGTTGAAGGTGGCAATGCATGGAGAATGCTCATGGGAGAAAAAGGATGCACTGCTGAGGGTAATGTATACTGTGCCGTAATAAGGGACTCACGCAGAAAATGTGCAAAAATGTGGGCTGGTAATGGGATCTTGATGTTAATGGAGTAAAACAATGTCTTTTGGTTGTTGGGATTGATATCAAGTATTTGCATTATATTTAGTCTAGTAATGTAGAACTGTTAGCAGGTTTTTTGGTATATGTAGTTCGACTCACAATATGGAAAAAGTACTTGTGATGTGGGAGAGGATAGTTGTTGTTGTTTGAGGTTGGTAATTTGATGCATTTGGAGTCCATTGGATTGTTTGATGAATGTGTGATAGTGAAGATGTACTGTACATGGGGATCACTACTGAAGGTGTTTTATACTGCTCAGTGGCGGCTCCTCCTTTGGGACATGGAGGCGTTGCTCCATTGCTTTCTCGCAGTGTGAGCAGGCAGAAACATAAATGGTAATAACTACCATTTTATGTTTCTGCTTCTCGCACTGCAAGAAAGCAGAAGTTCCTTGTTGGGGTGGGCGGTCCTGCTTGGGGGCACGGGGGAGTGGCTTGCCCACTGTTGTGGGTTCCGACTGCTTGGTCGACCCTGGGGCCGACCAAAAAGTCAATACCCACAACAGTGGGCAAGCCACTCCCTCCTGCCCTCGAGCAGGACCGCCCACTCTCCCTTTTTCTCTATGTAGGCTGCTGCAGCAGCCTACATAGAGAAAATGGGCTGGTTGGGTCGTTCTCGGTTGCGCCTCACATGTTGTGATTGGTGAAATGGAGGGAGGGAGGCTGATGACGATGAGAGCTGCGCTGCATTGGAAAACGCAGGTCAGCGGGAGTCCGGACCCGTCCATTGTCATCGTCCAGGAGCGGAGGCTGCGGTGTACCCGGGAGTAAGGTAGGTAAAGTATAAGTTTTATTTCTATTTCCCACCCGGCACCCGCAAACGCCCTCCCTCTTCCGCAAGCATAATGGCCGCATTCGGAAGATGACCAGAATGTGTATTTGTAACACAATTTGCAGCGTGCTGGATTGCTTCAACAAAATCATTAGTAACGTTTTTGTTTATTTCTAATGGAATGAATACTCAATGCAACTTTGTGGTTTGTCTGTGTGTGCAGTACATAACTAATGACCAGTGGCTTACTGGCTTGTTAATGCAACCGTGACTGAAAGATAAAATAACGTACCCACTACACAGGATCACACAATTTGGAGTAACAGGAGTAATTTAAGCAGGATCGCACGATTCAGGATAACGTGGATTAGAATCCTTGTCTTCTAGTTAGACACTCAACATAATGGTTAGGTCATCGTGAATGTTTGCGCAATCTGTGACGTAAGGAAAAGAATCCCCTCTGTGTATTCAAAAGTAAAGAAATGCACAGTCTGTTGGCAACCAGGGCTGAACATGAGTGCACATGCAGGCAGGGATCCTGGTGTGAGGTTCCCTCTAGGTGGAGAGGTTTGCGCAACAGGGTGGGACTTTTCGGTGGAGGTAGGAGGCATTCCTGGAAGAGCGGCCTTCTTACCTGCAGTTGCTGTCATGTTTGCAAACTCCATTATCTCAGTTGAGGTTTAAACAAGACATATATATATATATATATATATAACAAATTTTGTTGGCCATTCGCTGGATTTGAGGGGCAGGGTGGGGTGCATTTAGTTCACTATCCATCATCAATTCCCAGTTTCTATGTAGGTCTGCTTGAAGTATGCATTGCTAACTGTTATGCAAAATACCCCATATTAAAATTACCTAGTTGTTTGTATTTTATATTGCGCCTGCTACTGCTACTGCAGTTTTGCCCATTCTTAGCACTTACAACATCACCAAGAACTCCCAAGCAGTCATGTCACCACCCTCCAGCAGTCAGAAAAGTGAGGAGGAATGCTCTGTTGTTAGAGATACTTATATCGCCACGGCACACATGATCACAACAGGATTCTTGGTGCTAATAAAGTGGACTATATTTCACCACCGGAAGCAAATGCCCCATTGCACTGGGTGATTTACCATGTCTTCACAAGTTGCAGGGTCTCTGCTATCCCCGAGCCGAGGCAATAGTCACATCTGCCGCCGCTGCGGGAGGCCGAGTGGTGGCTTCGCTGGAAGCGCCCTGAGGCCTTTTCCTGCAGTCACTCGCTACATACCTGAGTAATAATCCTTCCGTGCCAAGGTGCAGTTCAGAGTAGTTTTCTAAGCTTGGCCGGCCTGGACAGGACTAGTTTTAAAGTTATTGTGAAATAAAGGGCTGCGTGTGTATGCTGTAGTGTGCAGTGTACAGTGGTAGTGCTGCTCACCTATGTTGTTACAATAATTTCACGCCTCACCACTTTTAAATGTCACAAGCTGCCACTGATACTGCTGTAGGAGAAAACATTTTAAGGTTCTAGCTCTCACTCATTCTCACTGCCTATTTATCTTTTCCATCTCTTCCACTTCCTCACTCACTCTCTTGTGCTGTTTCATTACCTCCCCCATGCTATCCACTCAGTCTCTCCAGCTGGATACATCTCTTCTATTTTATCTCCCCTTTTTTTTCGCCTTCGATCCTCTGTTGTCCTTTCCTTCATATTTCCCTCACACCCTGCTCACTCTCACTCCCTGTCCTTCACCCTTTTCCTTTCCTCTTTCACCTTTGCTGCTGGTTACCAGCTCTATGTAACATATCTACTCATGTTTTTACTTTGTCTTTTCCTACTTCTAGTCCTGTATCTATAACATGAAATGCAAAACTTACAACGCTGAAATGCAAGGAAAGAATGGATTCGATAAGATCAGCACTTCTGACTTGGGTGCCTTCCTTCTCTTGCCTCCCCTTTGACTCTTAAGCCTGTTTCCCTTTCCTTCTATCTCCATTTCTAAATATTTTCCATTCTCTCACTTGAGTGCCCCATTTACTCTGCCTTCTACTTTGCTCCTTATTTCTCCTCTGCTTTGCCCTTTTTTTATTTACCCCCTTCCACTCCCACTGTTTTCTTTATGTCATCCTGCCCACTCCCTCCTCATTTTCTCCTTCCATTGGATTTTCAAGTACCAACATTTCAGATTTCCGTACCTGATCCAGTATTATTTTCCTTACATTCTGGTACTAGTAGTTTTGCGTCTGTGGTCCAGAGGAAAGCTGGAACTAGGTGAGCTACGCGCCAGCTGATAACTACAAACATCATATTCTCTTGACTACACTTACTCCAAGGTCATATCCAGGCTTGCTAGCCTAAAGAACTCAGGACTTCTTTAGGCTAGCAAGCCTGGATGTGACTTTGGAGTAAGTGTGACGGCAGGTACATTATGCCACTGTCAGATGTATGGGGCATTAATTATGTCCTATTTTTGAACCTGCGATGTATCTTACAAAGTAGGTACTTATGCTTATTTAAACATGCGGAGTTTATGTATTCTTCACACCCTGCCAATCAAACTCAGGAGTGGATTATGGGAGTTTATTTCCTTTGTCCTGAAGATAGCCATTGGGAAGCGTGGCTTGAAACATGTTGACCATACAGAAACCATGTGCATTATAATGTAGGGTTTTGTTGTTTTTTGCCTTTTTAACGATACAGCTTGAAGGGCGGAATAAAACGTAGTTTTCCTATCAGGCAGGTATTTTTAAATCCTACACCTCCTACCCCTCCTACTCCTATTCATTCTATCATTGGGTATTTAACATTTGAGTGCTCCCATGTATCCGCTGGCAGTAGCACACCCTGTTCCACAGCAGAACGGGAGGAAACCTATGATGAAGCAGGCCACCTAGTGGGAACCTTGGTGGGGGTTGGTGACACTAAAAAAACAAAGTGCTTTTTGCAACCTTTGTGAGGTATTGTGTTTACATAGTCAGGAGGACGGGTCCTCTAGGAATTCATTTACTCTCCCTCTTTATTTCGCTACTACTCCTATGTTCCTCAATTCAACTTTTCCACCCATCCCATAACTCTCCTGTTGCTAGATTTGACGTGTGAGTAGTTTATTGAATCCTGGATGAAAAGCAAAACACTGGACTAAATGACCTACTCACACTTCGGAAAGGGACATTAAGAGCAATCTTCGTACTACATCCCCTGATCCTACCCCCAGTATGCAAAAAATAAAGGAACGTTGCCATTCACTTGCTAAATTATGTTTAACAAACTCTGTATTACTTTGTAAAAGTTCAGTGTCCCTTTTTCCACCCAAAATGCCCAAACGACAGGCCAGACATGGCGGACAACCTTCTTTCAATCAAAGAATAGGCAGAACCCCCTACTTTGTGTGAGAACAAAATAACTTTAAACGCCCAAAAATATATTTGCGTTATAAAGAGCAAATGTGTGACACTCTTATGTACCACATCAGAAATATCTAACCACCTGGCCTTGGACACAGCCTGACCTAACCATCATCACACAAATCAAGACCCGTCTATGGTACTCGTTCCTAGTATGTAGCCTTAGGTGTGTATTGAGATATGATACCCCTTCTATTCAGCCTTCCCTGTTGCTGAATGTGCCATGATAAGAGCACATCCCTAGCATTCATACAACGGCCAACACAATTACATAGAACTCAGAATTTGGATGTCACTCACACTGCTGCACAAACAACTATTTTCTGCTTCGCTCTCCCTGCCTCTGTCCACAGTCATTTGTTTAGTGCTGTGTTAATATTATACCTTTTAAACGATTCTTCAATGACATGCTGTATCGAGCCCTCCCCAAAAATGTATAAATACCTTTATGTTCTGCAAATGTAGGGGCATATTATCAAGAACAGGCGATAAAATTATCGCCGCTTTATCGGCAGGAAACTGCAGCTAAAGCGGTGATAATGGGCTTGATAATATGCCCCTGTGAATTCCCATAGCAGCCCAGGTTAACACCAGAACCTATAATTGTATCGCCTGTTCTTGATAATATGGGCCGTAGTTCTTTATTATTTGAGTTGGAGACGAAAATATATTTAATTTAGTGTAAGAATTAAATATATTGATAGGTCATGAATTACATTTTAAGGCATCAATGTTATCTTTAAAAAGAAGGAAGGCGCTGTCACTTTATATTCTTAAATAAACTTTCATAAGGATGATTTTTTTAAAACTTTTTTTAAACATTCTCCTGTTAATTATTTTATGCAAGCTATGACAGTGGTGAGAAATATTTTAGCAACTGAGTTCCTAAAATCCAAATGTATAAAATATTATGAAGGCATATTATAAGAAAGGTGTTGAAAAACATGCTGTAACAAGTGTGAAAGTATGCTTTTTTCCACTGCTAAGTGTGACTCTCTTTTTAAAGCACCTGCAATTACCAATTTTGCTACAGGAAGAATTTCAAAGACATCTTGGTTGTAGATAATGTTATGACTTTTATGTGATTCGCTTTCAACACAAGTCTTAAAAGAAAAACGTGCAACAAACATCAAATTGCTTTCTTACTTACTTTAGGAACCAGAAACTGCTATACTTATATACAAGTTAACTAGCCGTTAGCAAAACTGTTATGACAATCCAAACCCTTCATTCTCAGAAATGGAGGTTTTCTCTTTCGGAATTGTCTTTAAAAGTGGAAAACTCCTCAGGAAGATAAAAATGGCCCAAACTTTCAAAGGTATATGTGTTTCTAAAAAGAGCTTACTTTGACGGAAAACAACATTTGTGAAAACAAAATGGTATTCAATGGTACTTATTTATCCACATGTATAGTGCTAATTTTGGTAAAGACATGGAGGAGAGTATTATGCATTTTCGTCCACGCTTTAATCTCAAAGCAGCCGGAAAATGTTAATAAAATAATCAAGCAATAAACGTTTCCAATGAAACCTTCAGTTCTCAGACTCCGTAGAAGAAACAGAAGAACTTCACACAGGTGTCTCAATAGTGCTGTATGAAATGGCATAATGCTTGTAACTATGTAGTCCTTCCTTTCTTGATGCACACAGAGTTCAGTTTAACTAACTAATGAAGAAAAATAAGTAAATTAAGAAGCAGAAAAAAAGCCCTCCAGTCTCTTTTGTCCATCAAGTAATTAGGTAGGTGGAGAAATTGTACACTGCACTCCTATAATAGGAAATAAATATATTATAAAAACATTAATAAAAAGTTTAAAGTGAATATACAACAGAAAGAGAAGTATGAGTGATAGATTTACAAGAAAGTATTTTAACATTAGAAGCTGACAAACAATGGGCATCGCTCAAAATGTCTTTCAGTCTACCACCTGACTAAAATGTGAATCTTCAGCTCCCCCTTAAAAAGTGACTCACTAAAGTATACTGGTGGTTTTGGCTGGACTGTTGTCCTTGGATCCGTGTCTAGACTGATTTTCAAATGGCTGGGTGAGGTGGCATGGTGTGCAGAAAAATATGGACTGGGATGCAACCAGAGTAATTACCAATGACTGAGAATGTCAAACATTCCACCCATCACTTTTATTTTATATACTTTAGTGTATTACTCTCACTGTGAAGGGTATGTCCAGGTGTGAGTCCAGTGCACACAGTGCTATTGGAACTAAGCTGTATGTGGCTGATGAGCCTTAGGTAGGGCAAAACTGGTCATGTTTTGCCTTTGTTCCTCCTAATGGAGGACCTGTCCTGGCAGTTCAGTGTGGACTGTTTCCATTGGAACAGTGTCAAAACTGATCTGCATATGGCTGGGTCCAAATTGAGGTGGCATGGTGTGCAGGATAACTACGGACTGGGATGTGGCCTGAGTAATCACCAATCTTTGAGAATCATACATGCATTCCTTCAGTCACTTTTTTTATCCTTTAGTGTCCCCCCTAAAGAGTGAGAACTGACGACAGAGGTATCAGTTCCTGCTTCCGTCATAATTCTCTGAAAGAACTCAGAAGGTGTGTGGAAGACATTATGTGAAAACTATGCAGAAGTCATACTCCTTAAGGCAACAATCAACAAATAGTTTAGCTCATCTAGTAATAGAGATGAAAACACCAGCAGAAATACATTGTCTAGATGATAAATCTAGAGCTGTGAATTTGGACATCCTTTAAAACAAATTAGACACAAAAGTACAGTGAGGTTTGTTAACAATGACTCAGAAAAAGTAAACTATTATCAGGCCAATGAACAATCAACTTGAGTGGGGTAGTGACATCGCAGAAAATAAGAAATTTTTTTGAAAGAGGAATACTTATCCATATTTCACAAAAAAGTCGTTAAAAAGACAGGTGTTTACTGATAGGGTTTCCATCAACATATGTATGGTTTAGTGAAATGGCAATAGTATGCATATTAACAGTTCTGTATGGCTCATCAGAGGAAGTAAATGAGGTTCAGAAGTACCACTGAGTCCAAGAGAACCATGCAGAGTTATACATTCAGGATCACATGCACATGTGATAAGTTTGATAGAGTACTCCAAAGGTCCTGATAAAGATCAAACTGGTCTGAAATTCCCCAGTTGATCAGTTGGAGATGACCAGAGAAAATCAGTTTTTGGAAAAAAAAAATCAGAAGTTTATACGAGATAATCTACTCTGAAAAGCATAATAGGAATTTCTGCTGACATTCTGATAAGATCCAGAAGCAGATCTGGGATGGCCAAAACAGTGTTGTGATTTGTGATTACTAGAACACCATTGCTATCAGCAGTGGAGTTGTTCTCCAGCTGCATGAGCAGAGCTGTTGATTTTGCAGTCGGTATGCAAAACAATGAAGTAAGATGGGATGACATGTCTTCCAGTCACTAAAATCTTTTTTTAAGCACATAAAATTCAGCCTCATATTCAAAATGAGTTACCTAGGAATGTATTCCACCATAACTGATATGTGGTCAAGGAGATAAAATTCCCAAAATTGGTTAGGTAAATTCATAATAATTTTGGAGGGACTACCGCCAAAGTGATTGATTTGCTGGAAAGCTATGAAATTATCTATGTGAAGAAGCATGAGACAATGAGTGTTGCTTTTTGTGAATGCCTAGATAGTAAAGGATCATGAAAGTATTGCTAAACAGCTGAAGTGCAAAGAAAACTCCTTTGAAAACCATATGGCACTATTCTGGTGAAGAAAAGAAGATTGCTCTTTCATCCCAAACGTGAATGTGTTCTAGCTATCACAGAGCTTCTTCTTTTGCATCTGAATCTAGGGTTATCAGATCTAAGTAAATGAGACCTGAATGGAAGAGGCCAGTACAACAAATGTTTTTGTCAGGTGGCACAGCCATATCTGTGGCCATTTTAAATATGACACGTGTCTCTAATGGGGCATTAGAGGCATCCCTGCGGGAACTCTGTTTTTCCGCAGTACGAGAATGAGGATTCCAAACACCATTTGCTTTGTAAACTGTTTCTTTATTTATTTCATACTTTTTTCATTACTTCTTATTTTTCACATATTCCCATTTCATGGTTATTCATGTGTTTATACATGCGACAAAGTTACTTTTGAATCCAATGCATTTCGGGCGTAACTAAACCGCCCTTCATCAGGGACCAACACTAAAAAAATAAACAAGTAGAAAACATAATGAACAAATGTCATGTGAGTATATGCTGGTACTAACGTCGAACTAAAATGAGGTTGTGATCCCTCAACCCCAGTTGTCTGTGATAAACTAAACCAATGTGCCTAATGTGGTCTAGTGCAAATTTATTGAATCACCTACTTCACCTTAAAAACCTGTGAGTATGCGTTCAACAAAACCAAAACACTTACATGTCGCGTTTTGTCTAGTTAAATCGTGAACTCAGTGTAAAAGCTGTCAGGAAACATAAAACTAACACATTCTAATTAACACCAATTCTTGGTATCAGCTTCTGTCAGCAAAGTATTCCAGAAATGTAAGATCAGTTCAACAACACTATTCTGCTCTCGTTTGCTCAGGAGCGAATTTCTTCTCTTTCTGAGGCATTCTGCCATATGAAAACGCCAGATATGCTATTGCCCTCCATTTTAAATTCGGAAACCCGCCGCTAGCATTCATCAACCCGATCACGTGGTGCATGAAACTGAAAGTTACTCTGTGCATAAAATTTCTAAGCACAGCCAAAAAAAACCATGATGTACTCTAAGCTCTCTCGATCTGTTAGGCCAACAATAATATTATTTTAAAATTACAGGTGAGGAAAAAAACGAAGAAAAAATGCTTTGAACACTAAGACTCGAACTCCTAAAACAAAAAGTATCCTAGCCCGCGACGATCGTAGAGTGCTATGTGTGTGGTGATGTGAGTGCGATGTATAATGATGCAAGTAAGACATTTACTCCATTAACATGACAATGAACAAAACAATGAATAAATCGCAAGATCCACTCTCCAGCCAAGGAAAATGAAAAACATTCATAAGTAACCTGATAACTCCATGCGTTCATTGAGACCATTGGGACTCTGGGTTGACAGTTTCTGAATCCAAAAGTTCTCTCGTTGCAACACGTGCTTGGTATTATCTCTGCCTTCTTTTTTCTCCACCGTTTCAAGTATCATATATTTTAATTGAGAGATATTGTGCTGTTCCTCCATAAAATGTGTTGCCACGGTGAATTTAGTATTTTTCATGTGTATGTTGGATTTGTGTTCTGTAAGTCTTATTTTTATACGTCTTTCAGTCTTGCCAATGTAAAGTTTCCCACAGGGACATTTCAAAGCGTAGATCACATTGGCCGTGTCACATGTTGCGTTGACCTTGACTTTAATCCCATGTCCTTTCATGGGGTGATTTATTTTGTTTCCTCTAATGATGCTGTTACAATTGCCACAGTTCGAGCATGCTCTTGTGCCTTTATATATTTGGATATCAGATGGCCTATTCTTCAGTATTTCTCCTAGATTGCGAGCTCTTGTGTACGCAAATAGGAGTGTATTCTCAAAAGATTTTTGAAAATCTGGTTCCAACTTGAGTATGGTCCAGTTTTTTGTGATGATTTTCCTGAACTTCTGACTGAGTGTGGACAATTTAGATACATCTACAATCCTTGTCTCTTCCTTTTTGATTGTTGCTTTTAGTAATTCCCTCCTTTCAATTGTATCAACCTTCTTTCGTGAGTCCTCTATGATGTTTTTAGGGTTCCCTCTATTTGAAAATCTCGTTGCCATTTCCTCCAATCTAGATTCCATTTTGGTTTTGTCAGACGTAATTCTTTTGACTCTCGCCATTTGAGAGAAAGGGAGATGTTTCTTGAGATTGGGCTGATGAAAACTCGCAAAATGTAACATATTGTTCCTATCAGTGCTTTTCCTAAATATGTCTGTTTCAAACCCTTTGTCTGTGATTGATACCTTCACATCCAAGAAGGTAACAGTTGTATCTGAAATGTCCCAAGTGAGTTGTATCCGATCGTATACGTCATTGAATTTGCAGAGAGTAGATTGTAAGTGCTCTTTAGATGATTTCCAGATGATAAATATATTGTCTATGTATCGCACTAGAAGCTTTACATTGTCACACCATTCAGTTTTTGCAAAGATATTAGTTTCTTCGTAATCCTGCATGAATATATTGGCGTATACTGGCGCAGCCGAATTTCCCATGTCTGTTCCTGTTAGTTGCTGGTACCCAGTGTCTTTATATCGAAAATAGCTCTGGTAAAGTGTAAACATAATTAATTCCATTAGGAATGTCTGAAAAGATTGATCTAAATCTGTTAAATTTTAAATGTTACTCTTATGAAATATGATGTGTGATGTAATATTTACTTTTTTTGTAATGCTTTTTTATTTTTTAATGTGTTACATTTTAATAGTATATGTATTGTGTCAAGTCAAGTCAAAATAACCTTTATTCAGATATTACATTATCCATAAAAGCACACACATAATTACGTACATGGTCAAAATTAAAATAATGTAACAATACTACGTTTTCCTTGGTAAAAAACAGTGACAGGAAAGAGTGCAGGATATCATTAATGTCCATGTCCACCAGTTCTTGTCTATCTCTGTGACTCTATCTAATACAATATACATATACATGGATCATCATTAAACTAGCAGCAATATATACATAAAACATATATTTAGCAGCATTATTTTAGGCACAGATTTTCTAAAGTGCGTAAGGTATAAGTCCTAGTTATTGGACTATCTAAATAAAGTGCAAAGTGCGATAGCAGCCGAAGATCAAAGAGTAAATCGTTATGTATGCCTCCATATTTGCTAAAAAGAGGGGAGGGGAAAAAAGTGCAAAAACATGTTTAGCCAAATATGCATCAGTTTTCAGAATATTATAATTCGCATATTTACAAGTAGCAGCGTGAATTAGAATACAAGTGTACAAAATACAATTTGGCCACCTCCCTATCTATTAAGATGACAATAGTCCATGTAAATAGGAATTAATTCATAGAAATACGGGATCGAATGGCCATTTTTAAAAAGGTACACACACAATATATTATTCCATCATCTTTAAGCTGCAGAACAGACTTAAATGCCACATTACAATCCATTATGCCTTTAGCTCTAAAGAATGGTATCAGAATAGGCTTGCTGTATTTTTGATAATAAGAGCAGAAGAACAAAAAGTGCATTAGTGTTTGTTTTTCAGGATTCTGACATGGGCAAACCAGATCCTCGATGTTAGACTGGTAGCCCATGGGGAAACACAATAGGTACAATATGGATCCTGCTCTTAGGCGAAACAAAAGACTACGCTCCAAGCATGTAATTTCTTTAAGGAGGTACCCGGCTGGTGTGAGCGAAGTAGGCACAATGTGGCCTTCTATTTGGATATAGCGTTTCACAGAAGATTTGGCTAGTTCTGCATTGTATCTAATCTCCCCATAATGTCTGTAGAGGATGTTGTGGATTATCTTCCCATTAATCCCCTCCAGTCCATTTGGATTATCGAATATATGTTCAAGATTGACTGCTGGCAGGCTTGCCTGAACTTGGGCGAGCCATGGGATTTTAATACCCTGATCGCATTTTAGGCAGTCAGCCAAGATTTCTCTTGTTAGTGAGGCTACAGGGTTTTTCCAAACCTTAATCCAAAATAACACAGGACGTGCCTTAATGTAGTCCTCCAAATAAAACAGTTTTAATTCAGTGTGGCTTATGAAGTGGATGATGAGATTGGTAGACCCAGGAGCCTTCTACAGAATCTGTTCTCCTCAGCCTGGGCATTTTTTAAGTTTGGGTGTCCCCAAATTTCGGCCCCGGACGTCATAACAGGAACACATTGTGTTCTATAGATTTTGAGTAAAGACTGTACTACCTCAAATCTCTTAGGCTTCGGGAGAGTCAGTACGGAGTTTATGGCCTTGATGAACTTAGACCGACCGTAAGCCAGGTGAGGGGTCCATGAACCGTTATTGGAGAATTGTAAGCCCAGGTATGGAAAAGTGCGAGTGCATAACAGTGATCCCTGGTCTAGGATGATCCTATTAATGTGGTGTTTTTTAGGGCCACAACACATTAAAAACGATGTTTTAAAATTAGTGCAAAGATCAAGACTATACATAAAATCCACAAATCCCCTCACTAAAATCCTCAGGGCATTTGGTGTACGACCCATTAAAACTGCATCGTCTGCATAGAGTAAGGAGGGGAGTTTAGTGCAGTTTATTATAGGGACATCGGAGGTTAGATTAGACAGGGCGTTATGGAGTTCATTAATGTATAAAATAAATAAAAGAGGGGCAAGGACGCACCCTTGCCTGATGCCTCTGCCGAATGTTATGTCTCCTGACACTGCTCCATCCATACATATCCTTACTCTAGCTTTTAGATCTCTATACAGGTATGCCAGGAAATATACCAGATTATTATCCAAACCGTAGGCCAAAAGGCGTTGCCAGAGCTTCGACCTGTTGACAAAATTGAAAGCGGACGAAAGGTCCATAAAAGCCAAGTACAGTGGACAGTGTCGGGCGATGGTATATTTTCCTATAATTAGGTTAAAGTTCAGACACTGTTCCACTGTACCCAGGTGACTAAGGAAACTCAACTGGCATTTGTTTAAAATGTTTTCTTCCTCTGCCCATGCCCTGATTGTATTGAATAAAACTCTTCCTAATATTTTGAGGGTGTTGTTGATTAATGAGATCGGCCTATAATAGCTAGGATCCGATCTTGATATATGTATCGTGCCTAAATATGGTTTTATAAATAAATAATTTTATATTTGTGGTTTAAAGTATTATTTGTTTGGGTCTACTGAGTTTATTGATATTTGTATACTTAATGTATTTTAAAAAGGAGTTTCTAAGTTTAAATATTAGATTTTAATAATTTTTTCACACTATAATTGTTGTTGACATGGTGTGTTTTGATCTTTTTGACATTGTGCATATATTTAAATAGTAGACAATATTTGGCAGTTCAATATTAATGTGTTCAATAATGCTATATTTAGATATTTTTAATATCAATATTTTTCTCCTTGACATTTTTTATTTTTTGAGTTAAGTATAGGATGATAATATTTTGTGATCAATATGTTTGGGACAATATTTCATTGAATTGATACTGTGTAGTAATGTCGGTCAGGTAGCGAAAGTGTAGTTTGTAGATTATTTATTATGTCTTAGTTGCAAATTAGTAAATCCATAGAGAAAAGCCCCACCAGGAGCAACCTGCTTGCTGCTCAGCCCATAGTCCAACTGTCACACCTCACCTCACAGACACCCAAACATTCCATTCATAATCACCACTCCAAAATTCCTCACAGCACATTCACACTCACACTAGCTGAGCAGCTAAGGCAGCAGGGGATAAGCATAAAAGCATATACAGGATATTACATATCATCCCCCTTTATAAAACATAAACAAATGAAAATGCAAAATGAAAGACAGCATTGACGAGAAGAAACATGACAAGAGTAATTACATCAAAATACACAAATGCAAGATGAAATAACACATTAACCTAAAGAACGATAATAAAGCATTGAGAAAATAAAGAATATTCACAATATGCATTTCAATAAAAATTATCACACATCTTCCCCCTTAATAAAATTCGTAAACTTTAACAGAAGAAACAGCATTTTCTTTAACAACACACATTGCTAGACAGCAGACTGAGAAAAAACCCTATACAAGACCACCATCCACACCAACTGGCCAGACAAGCATAAACGGTGGTACAACACAGCACAACAATAATTAAATGTGGCCAACACTTACACACACAAAGTATAGTGGAAGTAAAATGCAAAAAAACTAAGAAAACACGTCATCACTCAGAATAAATGGGCGAAATACACCCGACTAAACGTATCCAAACAAAGGCAAGTAATATGACACGTAGCAAAAGGTGACATTCACCCCCAAAAACAACCCTCAAGTAAGGGCATATAGCAAACACTGTAGAAATGGGTGACACCCACCCATACAACCACCCCTCATGTAAGGGCATCAAACAAAACCTGTAGAAATGGATGACTTACACACCCTCCAGTCATGCCTCATGTAAGGGTATGAAACATAAAGTGTAGCAACCCATCCTGACATCCCTCTAGAAAGGGCTGTTAATAAACAATGTAGATATGGTTGATGTCCACCCATAAAACTATCCCTCCATTAAGGGCAAAAGCATGCAACGACGATTTGGGGGACTTCCACCCATATAACCATCCCTCATGTAAGAGCCTGTAGCTTAAAATGTTGAAATGGGTGACTTCACCCATACATCTATCCTTCGTGTAAGAGCAGGTAACATAAATGGTATCAATTCAACTTGACAGTACATTTAGTGGCAACTCTCAGAACCTTACAAACCAGGAAGAAAATGTCACCACAGCACATCAATAGCGATACCAACATGAAGCAAAATGTTGCATTATAAATAACCTACCACAGTAGAACCAAAGTAAAGATACTCACACACAGAAAAACTCAAAATTAACAAACTGCCTCACACGCTCTTAAATAATGGAAACAGAACAAAATCACACACACACACAGGGGAAAAAAAGTCAAGAACACATGGTGCGATAAGCATACTGTAGCCTAAAAGAGTAGTATGTGACTTCCTGAACATCACACTTGTACTGAGCATCTTGGGGAAAAAAACATAAACTTAAAACAAAGGTATACAATTGAAATGAAGAACAGAACAAAATGGCAGTTAACCAAGAACATAGGATAAGGTCACTGGGCCATTGGTGAGGGACGTCTCACCTCAGCCTGCATGTAACATTACTCAACAACTAGGGTGCATAGCCTGATCATATGCCAAATGTACTAACACTTCCAACACAGAACACTGAGTCATCAGGCCGTCACGTAACACCATCATACAGTGGCTGCTACCCTGTAGAACTTGAAGAACATAAAATGTTGCAACTTGATGAAAGTAGCAAGATCCTGACACACCACACTTGGAACCTATTGTAGAACTCATATGTCGCAGTTTCTGTAACTTGCCGTATGTTTCCATGTTGCAATCACATTATGCTCCATCCACAAAATGTGCTCATGTAAGCACATTCCAGAGCAAAACCATGATGTGATGAGATAGAAACGTAGATCATTGCTCCACTGCGCAGGTCCTGAGGAAGCAAAGGATGTCGAAATAGAAGGATGGAGGCACGCATTCATGAAAGGCATATACAGGATATTACATATTGTTTTCCAGAATATTTTGTCTTGGAACTTGCAGGGCATTAGAAGGCCACAGCTTGCTCAGCCTGGCTGCCCAAAAGGACCACAGACAGAGCCTCTAATTTATGGAGATTCACAGAGCTAGAGAAACCCCAGGGATGAGTGCCAAGGAAGAGGAGATGGGTATCTTCTGCACAGCACCCAAAGCATCATAGACTTATTTTGGGTAGCCTTCAAGTATGAACTCAGCCCTCAGCAAAAGGGATTAATCTTACCGAAGGGGATGTATTCTCAGCCCAGAAAAGGCACACCTAAGAATTAACAGGATCATAGAAACACCAGGCTTATAAAATCTGTCTCCTCCTCCTGGAACAAATCCCTGAGTCCAGGAGAGAGGGAAATTAAGGCTAATTCCTGGTCACAGTTGGCAGACCCCTTTGAAGAGATACTGCTGTGCATAATTCCTGTATTGTATTATATTATATTATTTATTTTTATTTTTTATTAGAGTCTCACATTGCGTACAGGGACAACATCGTATGCACAACAGAAATAAAGTTAAGCAAACAATCTGTGGCCTCCCATTCCTATTACCCATTTGCCCACAGATCTACTCATATTTGCTGTTAAACATGTCTGATTAATATTTATACATGCACATTACTATCCATCTTCACTTTCCGATGATGCTTCTTGATCTCTAGTCTGCAAATATTGCATTAGTGGTTCCCAAATGCCCCTGGGTCGAGAGGGAGCCGGTAGCTCCTCAGCATAGAGTGCAAGGTTCTCCCTACAATACACAAGGTCCTTTATCCAGTGTTCTGGTAGTGGGGCTGCCGAACTCTCCCATTTCATCGCCACCCTCCTTTTCACCACTAGCTAAGCAATTCTAATGAATTTACCAGTGACACCCTTCAGATGTAGGGTAAAACACAGTAGGCACACCTGTGGGGTACATTGTAGGGTTATAGTTGTCATGACTTGAAGCCTGTCTGTCACTTCCGCCCGGAATTCAGCCACCTGACCATATTCCCAGGCTAGGTGCCAGACATCTGCATCCTGAAACCCACACCTTTTGCAAGCATCACTCTCCTGAAGCCCATATTTGTGCAATCTAAATGGTGTATTGTATATTTGATGAAGATATTTGAAGTGAATGATGCGCAGATTGCCATTAGAAATGAATGCACCAGTGGGTTGACAGCAGCAATCTCATTCCTTCTCCGTTAGCTGAGGATGAAGTCTATTATTCCACCCTGTATTGTATTATATTATTTGATTAGTGCTTACTTGTCCTATGTGAGGCGCTGAAGCTCTTACCCATACAGATAGCAAGCTAAACCTTGTGGGGAGCTAGGATGATAGGTTGGTGTTGTTGTTTTAGGCTGTATAGGAAGTGTTTTCATGTTGTGCATTGTTGGACATGGCCCTTTCTGCAGTGTCACCCCCAAAACGTTTACTTTCATCCCTCCTGTTTTTTTCACCTGTTTTGTTGGCTTTTAGGTCTCTGTGCACTTTACAACGGCTAATCAGTGCTAACGTCCTTGTGCTTCCTACTTCAAAAATGGTAGAATTATCTTGCATCCAATTGGCACGTTTAATTTACCTATATGTCCTTTGTAATTTGATACATCATATACCTAGGGCAGGTACATTAAATGCTAATAGTGGGCCTGCAGCCTGCAGCACTCATTGTGCAACCCACTTGCATTTCTTATGCCGCACATTGCAGCGTATGTGCAGTTTAAAACTGCAATTTCAACCTGACAAAATAAACATTTTGCTAGGTCTAAACCTTCCATCTAAATAAGAATAAATCACACCTAGGGTAGGCCCTAACCAGGCCGTAGGCCAGTGTTTTGGACATGTTCTTTTAAATTTTACATTTCCAGGTAGTGAAAGACTCTAAAATTCATTTTTCACTACTGCGAGGCCTTCCTCTCCCATAATATAACATTGGATTACCTTTTTACATGTAATGTAAGTAATAACTTTGCTTGAGAACAGGGCAAAATGTCATGTTTGGTTTCTAATGGATTGCAATTTAACACCATCTTTATTAGTAAAGTTGGATTTTAAATCATAGTTCTGAAAATTGCACTTTTATAGAGTTGATATGTTCTTGTCCTAACCATTCAGGGTCACATGACTATGTGTACTTGGCAGTTAACCTTTGTGTATTCCTTACAGAGAGTATCACAAAAGGGGACTGGGTGTTGGGAAGATGGGCCATCCTGACCTGATGGGAGGGGGGTAGCTGCCACCAACCACATGCACTTCAAATGAGCTGCAACAGCACACACACAAGGAGCTCTAGAGGTTTCCTCCACTCCAAAGCTGTCCCCAGGTATAAATATTAGGCTACTTCTGGACCTGTGGATACTACAGAAAAAGGATGTCCATGGTTCCAGAGTACTGCCCTGATGCTGGAGTCCTCCCTAGCCGTCATAGATGGAAGACTGGACCTTTGGAAGACTGGACCTTTTCCCTAACACCAGGCTACCCAAAGTGACTCCAAGGGTCAGCTGACTGATCTCTTCTTCAGAGCTACAGGGACATAACAAGCTCCAGAAACCTCCCTGCAACAGCCCAGCTGACCTGCGGCACTCAGCCAGTCTGTACATGCAACTGAACCTATCTCAGCCCTGCTGGACTCTGCTGGAGTGAGTTCCTGATCCCCAAGAGGTGCATCCCAGGTTTGGCATTAGTTGAGCTCATTCTGTATAAAAAGGAGAATTCCTGAGGTTTAGGGCTCTTCGTGACTGCGGTTCAACAGGCCACAGTGACTGCCAATGTGAAGTACCGGCAATGACCATCCGCGATGCCAAACCGTATCTTTGTGCTACAGCGATGACAATCTGTGATGCTTTCTCTACTCCCTGCAGACTCCTTCAACGCCAACTTGACTATTTGTGCCACACTTGGAAATAGTAACTTTTTAAGCAGAATTGTTTTGGTCCCTGTATTTGGTTTACTCACCATAGTGGTCAGCCAAATTATGTGACTTTCTCCCAGTCTGGCACAACCAGATGACCACAAGTGATGCTTTGGGCAATTAGGCACTAAACCTACTTACATCTTTGAAATTACATATCTTTGGTAGTGCTTACTGGATGTTTGTCATTTTGGTGTAAAATATTTTATCAAGCTTTAATTTTTTTTTTGAGTATTGTGTTATAGATGATGTGTGATGGTTAAGGGAATGTGAGAGATAGATTCATAACTAAGGGGTCGATTAGGATCGCGGACGGACTTGCGTCCGTCCGCGACCCCAGAGCAGGAGGGAACCTCCGCATGGCATGCGGAGTTCCCTCCTGTGCAATTAGGATGTGACCGCCACCCTGGCGGTCACATCCTCTATTTTTAACATTGCCGCGGGTGCAGCTTCAAGCTGCACCCGCGGCAATGTTAAAAATGCACGCATTGCATTTGCATACAGAAAGAGGCAGGCACCGCGCGGTGCCTGCCGCTTTCTGCATGCAAATGCAGGGGGGTACCATAGGTACCCCCATGTGCACCCCCCACCCCCCCTTCACCTAGGGGGCCCGCAACGCCCCCCACAGTGAAGATCCGTATGCTTTTCCACGGCGGAAAACCCGCCGCGGAAAAGCACTTTTTAAAGCCCATCCTGATATGGCGGACGGTGTCTGAGAGACACCGTCACCATATCAGAGCTTTTCCGCCGCGGTTGTAAGCCGACCGCGGTGGAAAAGCTGCGGACGGAAACCAGGACCCACCAGCCATCCTAATGTGGCGGTGGGTCCTTGGTCAGTCCGCTGCGGTTTTTCCGCATCCTCGGGGCCGGGGTGGCTTCCGCCGGCCCCGAGGATGCGGAAAAACCGCAATCATAATCGGCCCCTATATCTCTACTAATAACTAACCTGCTTACCCACAGGTGCTGCAAGATTCTGTGTACCTGTACACCAAAAAAGGGGGAAAACAGAGAAGGGCCAGCAATCCATACAGAGATGTGTGCCAGTCAAAGATGCTATGCAATGTGTAAAAGGATACTGTTGGGAAATGTCTCTCTCTGCATGGTCACCTCAAACGTGTTACCTATCTCCTCCTCTTTTTCTGTCCTCGTTTTTGCTGGCTTTAGGACACTGAACACTTTACCACTGTTAGCCAGTGCTAAAGTGCATGTACTCTCTCATCTTAACATGGTGAGATTGGCTCGTACTCAGTTGGCATTTTTAATTTACTTATAAGTCCCCAGTAGAGCACTAAATGTGCCCAGGGTCTGCAATTTAAATGCAACTAGTAGGACTGCAGCACTGATTATGCCACCCACTGAAATAGCCTCTTAATCGTGTCTCAGGCCTGCCACTGCAGAGCTTGTGTGTGCAGTTTTAAACTGCCATGTCAACCTGGCAAGTTAAACCTCTTGTCAGGCCCAAAACTTTCTTTTTATTAAATATAAGTTATCCCTATAGTAGGCTCTGGACATCCCAAGGGGAGGGTGCGGTGTATTTAAAAGGTAGAACATTTACTTTTAACCACCTTTAGTGAGTCTAGAGCTAGGGCAGAAAGGACGACCTCTATGCACTTTAAAGGCAGGCCCATCTTTGAAGAATACCCCACCACTGGATATAAGAACTGATCCTTTGACCCTAATACTTCAGTACACTTCTGGACCTGTGTATACTCTGCCAGGCGGAAGGATTGCTGTGCTGCTGAAGGACTGCCACTTGGCTGGACTGCCGCTCTGTAAGAAATACTTTCTTGGCATGCTGACCTGCTGCCTACTGCCCTCCTTGCCTGGGTGTGAAGGGCTGGACCCACATCACTTGAAAACACAGAACCAATGTGACTCCAAGTGCCTGCTGGCTTGCCTCCTGACTGAAGTCTCAGGCACATAAATGACTTTCACCTCACCTACTACAGCACCTGACTCTGCCATCTGTGAGTCTGCCCTGCCAAGTGGTGAAAACTCAATCCTAGACCCTCGGAAGTGGAATTAAAGTGCTGCTTCAGCAGAATCCATGCCTTACCTTTGATCTAAAGGACTTGGAATAGACGCACCGCCGTTGTTACGGGGATCGACTTAAACACATTGCCGACTGTGCAGCACATCGACTCCATTCTTGACGCATCCTCACTGTTGTATGGCTTGAAACCAACGCATTGCCTATCTTGGTGGATCGAAGACAACGCACTGCCCCCTCTGCATCTCGCATCTCAGCTTCGACAATGACACCTTGCCTACCTGAACCCTGCATCTTGCCTTCGATGCAAACAAGGTACTTTGCAGGAGGCCAAGGCTTGTCTCTGTATCCGACCCACACTCAATCGAGGTCAGCTTGAACTTCTGGAGTTGACCCGGTCCAGTGCAGCCTGATAGCCCTGGTTGGTGCTTATACATTTAAGCACTACATTTCAGTATATTCGTGAAAAATGAATAACTGTGGTTCTACTTATTGGATTCTTTTCATTTTGGTCTTGTTAAATTCAGCTCTATCTTTCTGACCTGATGTGGGATCTATTTGTGTGGGGTTATCTTTGTTTTACTGTTTGAAGTGTTGCACAAATACACTACACATTGCCTCCTAAATTAAACCTGACTGCTCTGTGCCAAGCTACCAGGGGTGAGCACAGTCTTATTAAGGGTGTGTTTATGACACACCCTGACTAGGATTATTGTTCCTCCTTGGACAGGGGGCATACCCCTGCCAACCAGAAAATCAATTTCTAACAGATACCAAAAGGGCAAGAATGAGTATTGGTGACATAAGCAGTAGGCATGCATCATTTTATTTAATTAATATGTTTTAAAAATACAGTCAGTCTGTCTACTACTGTCCAGCTATATCCCATGAAGGAGGATGGATGTTGAAGAGCAATGAAGGCTTGCATCTTGATCTGAAGAAGTACACAACATGTAAAAGACCCTGATTCCACCTAGTCCTGCCAGGTAAAAGGAGGTCAACTTTTGATCAGAGGCTCCTACCCTAAGCCCCTCTCTGGTTCTGAAAGAAGGCAAGCCCAAATTGAGTGAGTTCTATTTAGGTGCTAGCGTAGACACTGTGAGAAAATGCCTCGTTTGACATGGTTAGCCCCCATGTTTGCCTGGTTTTGTGTGATTTTGATTGTAGTGCACAAAGTCCCTGCCAACCTCATCCCCGTGCCAGTGCTTCTTCCCTAAAAATGATTCCACAATTGGCCTGTCAGGCCCCCCGAAAGTCTTAGTACATTTTTACGTGGTTACGGGGAATTTGGACTGATTCGTGTCCTGTAAGTACACCTCACCTAGGCCATGCAGACGGCCACTGCATTATGCATGGCCGGGTGAAAACTAAACACAACAAAGCCAACATTGCATACTGCCTATGTGCCATGCCAACTAGCACTGCCTAAAGTATAAGTAACACGTCCCTATAGCAGCCCTTCCGGGCCTAAGGCAGGAAGACTGCCTGTACTATGACAAAAAACAGAACTCCAGCGGACAGCGGATCTGTCCCAAGAAACCTACACAAAGGACTCCAGTGCACTCTGGATTCACGAGTCCTGCCCACTCTGCACCTGAAGGCTCCGGCCCATGTTCAGGTGTACCACTGACCCAAAACAGGTTCCCTGGTGATCCTAGCCTCCACTCCAATGTCGGCTGACCCCTCCTGGACTCCAAAATGATGCCTGCAGCCTCAATTCAGAGGCTCCACCTTAAGCAACCAGCTTCAGTGAGAAGAATCTGATGTCTGAAGGCACCCATGCACCCAAAGCTCCTGGGCCTTGGTGAGCTGAACCGACCATGCCCCTACAACCCTCTACATCTCTACTTATCTCTGCTGCTGCTGGTCTCCCTCCAGATACCTATGGTGTGATGTCTGTAGCCTGTTTGTCCGAAGCAAGTTCTCTATTGAAAATAATTGGGCGTCTGATGTTCTATTTGCTCCCTGCACCTGGCCTCCTCTGTGCCACTGGTGGTGTATATTTGGTGCTGCTTTGTGCCCCCCCCTGTGCTTACTCTAACCCCCAAAGATTGGCCCCTGCAACCGATTTGCCTACCTGCAAGCAGTGTGGCTTTGAGCCCCCCCAGTCTTGACTAAAGAGCATGTGCTGCTGGTGGTGCAGTTGTGGTACTCACCTGACTATTGTGGTCCTTAAGACTGGAACTATAAGTTGTGTATTTACCTGTATAACTTCATTATTGTTTTCCTCCATAGCATAGCATTGAACTGTTTGAAAATTGCACTATGTGCAGACTTTTTACAGTCTTAAGTATTTTTCATGCAAAACATACTTACCTAATTGCAAAGAGCTTGGTCTTAAAATTAAGTAAGTACGTTTTTCAGGATAAATACTTAAGCTAGAATTACAGCATGCCTCCGATTTGGTAGTTCAAAATGTGTTCAGTCTTAGCCCATTGCTTCTCTGACCTGTGTGACTTGCGAAAAACACTTTTCATAAATGCCTCCACACATCATTTTTCCTTCCAAACTCCTTTGGTCCAATTCTGTTATGTTTCATATAGGTACCCGATATAGGTTCAGTTAGCAACTTGGCCCTTCACCTATATTTACACTGCCATTACACTACATAATGGTTCTTGGGGTTGACCTTTTACCTAGTTACAGTAATGTCTAAATCACATGGGGTTTTCTCTGAAAAGTATCCTTATTCATTATGCATGAGGATTCTTGGAATCGCAGCAGGACACAACAGGGCACAATTTCCTGCATAACTATGTACAAGGGTCCTTCCTTTTGTCATCCTAGTCCGATATGATGCAGCAATGTATATCCCCTGGGGGTATCACATTGGTTATATAAACACTATATCTTGCTGAGGTGGTCAGAGGGGAAAAGGACTTCCATGGTGAAAAACTGACAGGGTACGCTGAGGTTCCTGCACTCAGACACTCCAGCTTGCAATGGTCTAACATCCCTAGCAGGATGTCCATCTCAAGACCAAGACAGGGTCCCACAGTCTCGCACTTCAGGTAATGGGGTTGACTTTATCCTAGAGGGATTCTTGGCTTTTACACTGACATACATGCTAGGTATACTTAGGTACATCTAGTTAGGGTCGCATTGTAGGAGTACGCATTTTACTGTCATGTATTTTATATACTTGCCTGTATTCATTGTTTTAGCATGATGGTAGAAATCTACCATCATTTTACTCTGTTAGTGCTTCTAATCATTTATATATGTTGCTGTCTAGTTGTTGTTTCAGCACACCTATTTTATTCTACAATGATGCAGGTTCAATAAATGCTTGAAAAACATCTCCAACATTTATTCGGTGTATCGGAGACAAAGTAAGCATGAGTGACTGAGTGTTGAAAAGCTTTATTCGATTTCACAGTATATAAAATCATAAAAGCAACAAGTTCATTTCTGAGACAATCAAGTATCCAAAGTACTACTTTTAAAAAACACCAAATACATGAATTTTAAAAACTAATTAAACTTTTCCTTTTCTTTGAAATACTTTTTAAAAAACCTATCATTGTAGCAACACAGTATACATCATTTAAAGATAGTAAAAACAGTAGTGCCGGGCGGCATTGTCTCCAGGTACCTTGTTTTTTTAGCAATGGTTTGATCCATCTAGACCTTTCTACAGCGTACAATTTACAGCAACATATCACATGCAGCGTAGATTGATCTGACATGTTATCGCACAGGCACTTACAAAGCATTCTGGACCAATCGTTCACAGTGGGAAATGTAATTAGGCGATAAAAGACATCAAATCTAAATCTTGTCAATAAATATCAGTCAAAGCCCTCTAGACACCAAATTAAATAAGGTTAAATTGTAAACGAGGCTAGGGTGAGTTGATATTGCAATACTGTTTTTTTTATTCATTTCTACACCTAGCCTTAGTGTTTCTAAGTGGCTCCAGCAGACCAGCTTTAAATCCTTCCTCGTTATGTTACTCAAGGATTCAGGATGACGAAAAAACTCTGGTCTCCCCAGGTCATTAGTAAACTTACAGATGTAAGACAGCCATGGTATCCTAGTGGCCTTGTCCATACCCAAGGAATCATAAATGATGTCTCTATTTAATACAAGGTCAGGTGATGTCCAGGCTCTATGCCGTAGCAATATAGGTTGCATACTAATCAGATCACTGACGTACCGAATGCCCAACTCTGAGTGACAATTAAAAACAGAAGAACTTTGAGGAATAGCTAGGATAAATCTTAGGAAAGCATTTTCTACCTTTTGAATAGGTGAAGAGTCATGGATTCCCCAGACGCCTGTCCCATAGATGGCTGTACTTATGCACTTAGCCTGATAAATCTTCAACAGGATTTCAGGTGGTCTTTTCCCCATTTTTTTGGCAAATATCACAAGTGCAGCCGTTGCTCTTCTACTTTTGATAGCTGGACCCCAAGAACCTGTTTCTTCCAATACGATGCCCAGGTAGGACAAAGTTTTTGTTGTCGCAATTTTTTCTTTCCCAGCGAACAGGGGACAATCTCTGTTCTTTCGTCTTCCGCAGGTCATAACAAACGTTTTAGTTACATTGAGTTTCAGGCTCCTGTTATCCATAAAATGTATGTATGTATCTAGTGCCATTTGTAGGCCTTTTTGGGTTCTAGGCATTATCACGGTATCATCTGCATACAGGAGCGACAAAATCTGTTTTCGATTTACTTGCGGAGAATCTCGTACCTTAGCCACCAGTTCTTTTTCCAGATCGTTGGTATATAAGGTAAAAAGAAAAAGGGCGAGTACACAGCCTTGCCTTACTCCTCGCTTCACATAAAACGGCTTAGTGCATTCTCCATTGACAACGTGTCTCACGTTTGCCCTGGCATCTGCATAGAGTTATCTTAAAAAGGATATTAACACCTCATCCACCTTCATGTCTTTTAAAATCTGCCATAATCGGCTATGGATTACACAATCAAAAGCAGTGCTAAGATCGACAAACGCTGCATACAGTTTGCTGTCTTTTGCCTGCGTCTGTTTTCCTAATAACATAGTAAAATTTAAAACCTGCTCTAATGTACCCCGACCCTCCCTAAATGCATATTGTACCGAAGATAGTATATTTTCATCTTCCGCCCATTGCTGCTAACGATTCAATATAACCCTGCCGGTGGCTTTCATAAAGGAGTCTAAAAGGGATATAGGGCGATAGCAAGAGGGGTTTTCCCGATCCCCTTTTATAAATATAGGAATAATTACTGAGTCCGACCAGGTTTTAATGAAACCCAGTTTGCAACTTGCCTCAAGCACTCGAGTAAGCAGTGGGGACCATAGTTCAATCGAGTGCTTGAATAAATCGATTGGGTAGCCATCAGGACCCGGAGCTTTACCTCCCTTACTTTGTTTGATGGCTTCCGTAATTTCCTTATTACTGATAATTATATTAATTTGCAGAAATTTTTTAGGCCCTCCTTGGTTAACATCCCCATGTCTACGATTTTATTAACCCCTCCTGGATTATAGACTTCTGCAAAGAAGTCTATCCATGAGTCTTCTGTTATCGCCACCTCAATTCTCGCCTTACCCCCCGGGCTAAAAAAAGGTGCATTGATTTCTCCCCCAAAAAAGGAACTTTCCCTTTTTAACGAGGCCTCATATAAGTTAGTCCAAGCCTCGTTTTTAATTTTACGCTTACAGATCTTTCTTGCTATGCTATATTCCTTCCTGCATTTTTTTTACTTCTTCATAATTTCTCGTGGTGTTATGCAGGGCCATTTTCAATTGTGAGTGAGCCTTTGTACAGGTCGAATCAAACCAGCTATTCTTACAAGTTTTAAAATCTCTATAAGGGCGCTGTAAATTTTCTTGAATTATCCTAGTAATATCCGCAAAGGAGTCTAATATGTCTAAATGAGAAACCTCCTCCTGCAGACACTTAGTAATCGGTATAAATGCCTCCTTAATTATTTTTATGTTGGTGACCCCCGGGTCGCTCTGCGCCCATCTAATGGCGTATCCATTTTGCCTACCCAGTGCACATCCATTGGTCCAGGCTAATCTTTCTACCAGTGAGCATTCCTTATCCTGGGGGAGTAAAATACAAAAGCTTAGTGGGAGATGATCACTAATTCCTATTGTGTGAGTTACGAAGTCAGCTATCCAGGTTGCATGGCTATTTGAAATAGCAATAAAGTCAATCAAGGTACTATGACCTCTCCCCACAAAAGTGGGACTAAACTCTACAGTAGGTGAACATAACATATTGACAAAACCCAGGTTGTAAGTAGCCATCACCTCATTAAAGGAGTCGCCCCCATTTTGATGGGCGAAATGGGGCTGATGGTTGGTATCATCCACCTCGTAATCCCCACATTTGCTCAGGAACTGTTGGCAGAGGTTATGATTAAAATTGCCGCCCCATATGACAATAGATTCCCTCCCAGAATTATCAATCATGTTCTTAACATCCTCATTAAGGGCACGCACCATGTCACTTACTTGGGCCTTTTCTAAATTATTGTACATATCAATAATTATTAACTCAACCTTGGAAGATGGTTTCATAACAATAATTTGATATTGAGTACACATTCTCACCATTTTTGTCGTTACTGTCCCCATAAGATTTGTAACATAAACACAGAGCCCCCCTTTATGCCTCCCATGGCTAGAATAGCCTGCTGGAACATGATATGTTTTAAATCCATCAATATGAATTTCCTCCAAGGACCATGTCTCTTGCAGACATAAGATATCTATATTTTTAATGAAATCTATCCAGATTGGATTATTTATCTTAGAGCGAAGCCCTGATATGTTCCAAAATGTAACCCTCACCCCCCCCTTACCACATATGCCTTGAGTTCTATGGGAATCCGTTAAACCCAGCTGATTAGTTGGACTGACTGCCATAACTTGTTCTAAAATAGGTGGCTGTTTATCACTGGGAGTGACCCCGCTAGTCTGTGTGGGAAGTCAATCGACTCCTTCCATCCCACACAGCATAGAAAAACGGTTAAGGGTGGGGATGCTAAAACCAGAATTGGCAGTGCTAGGGCCGCAAGGAGCACAGGAGCTAGGGGGATAGTCCAACATTGATTGTGGGTAAAAATAGCTTAGGTCCTGCGTTGCGATTTCGTCCTTGCCTCCCATGGTGTACCAATCGTTGATATATCTCACAGCTCCATAGTCCCTAAAATTGACCAGGACGATGTCCCCTCTTATGTCCTTTGGTCTCTTCCCCATCCATCCCAGTCTCCTTACATTGAGGATTTCACCATTAATGCTTGCCGGTAATGGTCTGTTTTTACACAACCAATTGATTACTTTATTCGTTAACTGTTGATAATCCTCGACTTTTCCCTCCGTTAATTCTGGCACCCCGGTTAAGACCACTACGTATGGTACTACCTCAGGTGGTAGATCTATCCTGTCTTCATTTATTCTGCTACGTTTTTTAGGGGAAGGCCCAATGGCAGTTGTCACAGAGGTTCCCTGTTTACAGGCCCACGCTTCATTACTCTCCCCCCTTATAACAGCTGGGCCTTTGTCTGTATTCTGGGTGACCAAATAATTTTCTCCTTGTGCAGGCCTAGTGCCCCTACAATCTATCTCAGTGGCTAATATCTGTCCTGATATAGTGTCCTGACTAGGAGCAATGTGTTTGCTTTGTCCTATGTCACCAATCAATTTTGAGTGTATTATTGTTTCCTTCTCTATATGTCCCAGTTGATCACCCATTCTTTTCACTCTTTCTATCAACGGAAGTATCAGTGACTTGAACAGCTGCTCCATACTCCCCATTAACTCTTTAATCGTGACTGTGGACGGGAGAGACTGTTCAGGGATTGTCTTTTTTTATTAATGGGCGTGTATTCCCTACTGAACTATGAGATATTTTTGATAAATTAGCACATCTGTCTCCCTTGCTATCATTCCCACGCTTTCTTTTTTTATAGTGGAAACTAAATCTTTGGGTTTACTGGGTATTTTGTCTTTCGGGGGAGCTCTATCGGGAGTTACCAAAGGTACTATTTCAGTTGAGGTTTCCACTGATGTTTGTTTCTACAATCAAATCATTTACATCTAGCTCATTTGAGAATATTTGGATTTGTTGGGTATTTATCGAAACTTGGGGCTGCTCTAGATCTATCGACCCAATGGTTTGATCATTATCTATCCTGGTACTCGGGGGGGGGGGGGCTTGGGGGGTAACTGCTAGTCTAATGGCGCCCATCGAGGATCGCTTTTTGTGTGCGAGTTCCAGAGAAAGGCGCTTTTCTGTCAAAACTATTTCCTTTTCCAGCTCCGATGTTACCCTTGTAATGAAGCCATCTAAAGTTCCCCTAACTGAACCTCCCACCAACGATATCTTCCCTAGAGTATTACGTTGACTCATGATCCCACCGAGAATTCAATCGTTAAACAATACAGCTTAAACACCAATTAAACGGATTCTAGCGCGTCGTTTTCTGCTTAAGAGCAATGCTTGTAGCACTATGTGCGTGAACTGGGTGTACAGCAGATATAACAGCATTAAGCAGTGCGATTTTAACTCACAGTCTATTTACGATGATTGTCCCGGATTCAAATGTTAATGGGGTGGCCCAGCCCAGCCTCGGCCAGCCCCGGACGGCCACAGACGTTCCCGCCCTTGTCCCGGGCTTCGGCCGGCGCCCGCCCGAGCGCGTCCCGCATGCGCGGAAAGGGGCGTACCTAAATAGGAGGAGGGCGGGAAGAGAACACAGGTGCATCAGCTCCCTTAGCCGCAGGGCGCACTGGTCCTCGCAATCCCGAGATACAACACTTGTCCCAAGCAGCGTTTATGCCAGCTGCCAAAGACCCGGTATATCCAGGAAAGTAGAGCAACAAAGGTTTCGGTCCAGCAGTGTGTCCCGACTACGAGTAGCCCCCGCGAAGCAGGGGCCGCAGTCTTTTTAAGGCACCGGGTGGGAGGAGGCGGGAAGAGAACACAGGTGCGACAGCTCCCTTAGCCGCAGGGCGCACTGGTCCTCGCAGTCCCGAGATACAACACTTGTCCCAATCAGCGTTTATGCCAGCAGCCAAAGACCGGTATATCCAGGAAAGTAGAGCAAAAAGGTTTCGGTCCAGCAGTGAGTCTCGACTACGAGCGGCTCCCGAGAAGCGGTGGCCGCGAGTCGTTTTAAGGCACCGGGTGAGAGGAGGAGCGAAGAGAACACAGGTGCGGCAGCTCCCTTAGCCGCAGGGCGCACTGGTCCTCGCAGTCCCGAGATACAACACTTGTCCCAATCAGCGTTTATGCCAGCAGCCTAAGACCTGTTATATCCAGGAAAGTAGAGCAACAAAGGTTTCGGTCCAGCAGTGTGTCCCGACTACGAGCGGCACCCCTCGACTGAGTGAAAAGCATTGCACTGTTTCCACGATCCTGAGGGATCAGGGTTGTCATGTTTGAGAGTCGCCAAGAACTATTTTCTACTTAGTAAGAGGGGTTTCTAGTGGCACTGTGAGCAAGCTGGTATACAGGCTAACAAACCTGGTAGGGGTGACTAGAATCAGTCTGGACATCAATCATACAGTGTATGTTGTCTAAACGTGCAGATCATATAGGATTTATAGGAACTACACGACAATTCCACTCTTTCCCTGCCACATCACCCATGGAGTCTGTTTTCACCTCTAACGAGAGACCTTTGATCTAAAACAGTAGTAGCCAAGAGGTGTCATTTCCTGACCTACATCTTCTAATTCAAATTCACTGAATGTTGGCCACAGACTAATTCTACTGGATACTCAACCTTTGCTCTTTTCTGGGAGAGCAGAGCCTTTGCCTGCCTTATTCATTGAAGAACTCTGATCTTGGGCCATACAGGCATATTGCAGTTAAAATTAAATAAGGTTACCTTACTACTTTAAGGCTATGTCTCAAGATAGACTCTCTGATATTTTAGCACTTGGCAACATCCTACGGCCTCTTTTCATCCCATAGATATGACCCACAAGCTATCATTATTATATGTATTATTATTGTCATATACGCTGAGCCCTTAGAGCACCCCCACCACATTGAGGCCAGTTGCAATGTCTCGGGCTAACGTTGCTGAGTACTAGGGGATTGGTCCTGTCCTGCTGACCTTTACCATTGTAAATAAATGACCCACAATCTGCCCTTATTGGCATTTGAAGACGAAAGTATGCTGAGCCCTGCCAGACAGGTAAATCAACATATACCCTACCATATTAAGGTTGAGCACAATGTGTATGGGTAGCCTTGCTGAATTGGTCTCATCTTCATAACTTTTACATTGAAATATTATGACCCACAGTCTCCCTTGAGAAGCACAGGAAGACGAAAGTATACTGAGATCAAACTACTAAAATAAATGTACACCCTAAAAATGAAGGTCTGGCTGCAGTGTTTCAAGCTAACTGTGGCTGATTGCTGAACAGTAGGTCACCTTCTCCTGCCCCAAAACATTGCAGAGATGTCTCCCACACCCTGCCATTATCATAATTTGAATTGAAATTACATTGAACCCTGCCCACTAGTAATTTTACACACCCTTAACTTTGACCCAAAATATCTTGGTAACATTGTCGCCAGTTGGTGGTAGTTGGGACTTTACCGTTCATGTCGACCACACATGAGAAGTGCCTCTGCTCACATGTATTACTGTATACAATTGTATACCCATATGTGGGGCACTAAAGTGCTAACCCATATGAATAGAAAACAACATCATGTGAGGCATGCGGTTGGAAGCCTATTGTTTTTTTTGTTGTGATTATTGTATAATGGGGCACAGCACCTCGAGGTATGGTGGGGGAAGCTATGTGATAGAATGTCCATGCAGGTGGGTCAGTTGTGTCACTGGAGTCCCATTTCCATTGTGTCCCTCCTTTTTCCCCTGCCACACCCACTTTGGAGGAGATTTTTACCATTTTGGTCCAACACCCAGTTCATGCCCACATTTAAATATTGTTGTTAAATATTCCACTGTCAGGTGGATAGTTACACCTGTGGCAGTCAAGATAATAATGCCCAAACATTTGTATGATGTATTATTATTAACAAATATGTATATGTAAGTATACTATTACACCTCGTCACAAACGGGTTTGTTATGGGACCCAAAATTTCTGAAGGCAAATATCTAACCCCTCAACTCAATAATGGCTAGATTTTAAATAAAACATTAACAATTACCACACCTAAAACAAGGCTTCTTTTCATAGGCTCTCAAGCTAAGAAATGACATCCTTCTGCACCCAAATTCTTTATAGTCCCTCCTCTCAGTGTGAAAACTGAAATATCAAGCCCGTATCCTCAACATCTGTCTCTCACCCATAATAAAATTTCTCATTTTTTCCTCACATTGTATTCTACAAAGAAATTTGCATGCATCTACTTGTAATCATTTATTTGTGCTTGAATGTGTGTACTATTTTTGTTTTGCTGAGAAGCACTCTCCAGCACCCACTACACTAAAACATCATGCCATTTCTAACATGTTCTTGTTTTTATGGCCCCTAAACTATGGAATGCTCTTTTCCTGCCATATGTTTTTTATTTATTTTATAGGTATATTATTTGCCACCTATGTTCTATAGTTTTCTTGATAGCTTTTCTCTTCATTACAATTTCATTGGCTTTACAATCCTCCAAAGAAGGAATTCAATATCATTTAACATACTCTGATTGAAAAATGAACAAGATAAAGTTTACAAAAATCAATATCCCAGAACTCCTAATGAACTCCCTGATATGGATGACTAAGAAGCCTGTAAAATAATGCATCTCATTTTCATATTACAATCTTCTTGTGATGTCAATTGTTTACTTTTATAATAAGTAACATTTTGTTGGTACCAAACAGTGCCTTCTCACCGACCTAGTAGAAAATGTGAAAAGAGCCCTGTGATCCAAAGTTGTTTACAGGGGCACTTTCAGGTCACAAAAGATCCCTATCATCAGTGGAGTCCCCCAGGGCTCCAAACTGTCTCCTGTCATCTTCATCCTATATGCAGAGCCTCTTCGTGCTTACTGCTTTAATCACAGATAACAACATCAAGATTCAACAATGTACATATCCAAAACCTCAAACATTGTTGGCACATCGTCCAGACTTGGATGTTCAATGCCTACTTGAAGCTCCTCCCAACCAACAGATAGAATTATTGTTATTTGGCAAGAACAATAAACACAGTACAAACTTGGCTCAAAGGCATGAGCTGTGATGGCTTGGAACCTCAACTTTCACAGAATGACAACTCACTTGAATTTGCCCTGGATAAAAACTTCACCATGAAGTAACACATTGCAAAAAATAATTTGTGGCCTGGTACGAGCTTTCGCTTTTTCGGTCAAACTGTTTCTTTCAGAAATATACTTCAGAACTGCAATTCGAGCCCCTGAATTCCTGCATTCGAATGGTCATAAAGCTCTACTCCATGGCCTCTCAGACTCCTCACTGGCACCAATTAGGGGCATTCTACCCGCTTCAGCAAGTCTCATCCAGGGCCTGAGAAAATATGATCACATCAACACCATCCTGCTGAAACTCCATTGGGTCCCCTTGCAGGTCTGCAACATCTTTAAAAATAGCTGCTTAATTTACAAAGCTATCACGATCAGTATCCTGCTTATCTTTCAGATCAACTGACCATCTCTGGTGGATTTTGGCACACCCACAGTCAGGACAACATTGGACTGCAGATAATAAAAAAACAAGTAGTGGTAAATGCATTAGGTTTCACCCATGTGATTTATAATAAGCTGTTTTTGTTGTAAGTTGTAGCTTGCTGAGTAGTTGTAGAATATAAATTACAGAAAGTCGGTTAAAGTGTTACTTGATTATATACAAAAATGCAATATATTGTACTGTTACTAGTGGTATAGTACAGGTAAGTAACAGCAACATTTTGAAAAACAAAATGAAAAAGGGAAGTGATATAATTAAATGATGTAATACCAATATTATGTATTTAGAGTAGTTCTGACAATTTATACCTACACTATAACTGCATTTGAGACTGCCTGTTTAGTAGTAAGATATAGCAATATTTGGTGTTTAGTGGAGTTATCACAACTTTTGGCCCCGGTGCCACTGCCCCTGCTGCACCACTCAAATCATGAACCTATTGCCTGTATCATAACTGCACTTGTGACTGCTTGTTAAGTAGTAAAATATTGCAATAGTTGGTGTTTAGAGGGGTTCCTAGAGCTTTGTGCCTGGTGTCACTGCACCTGCTTCACCATTGAAATCATGGCCCTAGTGCCCTCAAGGTCACTGCACTTGTGACTACTTATTTAGTGGTTAAATATAGCAATATATGGTGTTTAGTGGAGTTCTGACAACTTTTGGCCCGGGTGCTACTGCACCTGCAGCAGCATTGAATCATGGCACTAGTGCCTGCTAAAAAGCTGCACTTGTGATGGCTTGTCTAGCAATAGGTTTTGCAATATTCTGTGTTTAGTGGGGTCCCTCAAGCTTTTGGCTCCTGTGCACTCCATCAATTCTTCCTCCAGTTTCTGTAGTCGGTTTCGGATAGATCTAAGCACCCTGGCTTGTTTAGAAATTGTGATCCCCTGAATGTAAGCTTTAAAGACTTCCCAGACAATGACCATACTGGATACACTACCCAAAATAATGCAGAAATACCCATTGATTGCCTTCGCCAGTTCTTTATGGAACACTGGGTCTAAGTGTGAGTACTGTGAAAAGCGCCAGGTGAAAGCTTTTGAATGCATGTCTATTTTCAAAATCATCTTCACCGGGGAGTGATCAGAGTATGTACGTGGCAGGTGCTCACAGTGGTCCATGTAGGACAGAAAACTTCAGGAATCTATATGTGTATTGATGTCATGCACAGAGGAGTAATGAGTGTATTCTCAGCCCTGGGGAAAGCAAAATTGCCTTGCGTCTACAATTCTGCTGGCCTCAGCTATCGCAGTTATAGGACGGCCAATGCCACGGGTTTCCGCATGGGCCCTCTAGATCTATCCAACTCAGGGGATGGCACGCAATTTAAATCTCCTTCCCAAACCTATAGTATATGGCCTTAGTGCATAATCTTATTGTGTAGCGAGTAATAGAACTGCGTGTCATCAAAGTTAGGTCCATAAACACCTATTGGTAGTGCCTCAAAATTCCCCTTACTACAGTGAGCAATCACATATCGTCCCCCTGGGTCCGCATAGACCTCCTTCAATCTGACACTATGTCCAAGGCATGCTCACACCAAGACCCTGCATGCATGCTAAGTGAACCCCACTGCAAGGCACTAACCCTTCATCCTGCACCCAGAGAGCAACCCAGTTTGATGGGCCAAATGTGTTTCCTGTAGAATGGCTAAGTCTATTTGGTAGCTCCACAGATGTAATACCACCTTCTGTATCTTTTGGTTGTCGTTCAGCTCTCTGACATTCCATTTTAGAAAGTTCAGTGTGGCCCCATGTGTGGATAATGATGCAATGGCGTCCTTCTCACCTCTCATCTTCCACCACGTACATAAACAAGTCAAAAATCATACGCAGGATTCCACCACGGATTTTCCCATACCTGTGGTGCAGGTAATTGAATATAGAACAGTACCCCCTCCCCCTCCCACACCATGTACCCTAAAACTTGTCACAGCTTACCAATACCCACCCTCATTATCCACCAGCCAAAAACACTCGTCCCTAATCAAACAAGTTTGGATCACACGTAAGGACAGAGATTACCAAATCACCACTATGTGGTCAAACTGTACATCCATGCCATCAAGCAATTGCCTGTGAAGAGAAATCATGTATACTAAACATTAAATATATACTTGAGAGCCTAGCAAATGTGACTGCCTGTAACACATGGTGCTCTGCACTGCAATTGACTTATCATACACATCAAACAGCAAATGTAGACATTTATCCCCAGCCACATCCCCCTCACTAGCGGGGCCCAGGCGAGCAGCCCAGCCGCAAACCTCCACTAGATATTGCGGCAGAGGCAGAGAAGAGTTACATTCACTCAAAGGTAGGCAAGCCGTGATCCCACAGTATGCAGCACAATCACTGCCGGATGGTCAGGTCGTTAATGTCAGTTGTTGTTTCTGCAGGCATAGGAAGGCTCAGGAGCAGTCATCGAGGTAAACAGGGCCTCTCTCTGCAGCACTAGGTATGTGTCGCATTATGCCATTCTCCAATATTGCAGTTAATCAGCGACGTCAGAGGATCATGCCGAATATTAAAGATAGCACCGGGAGTTCGCTTCTTGAGGCCACGCAAGCGCAGCCCTCCTTAGTCAATGCCTGATTGGCGGCCTTTTCAATAACTTTGTCTGGGAATGGCAGACAGGAGATCGGCCTACAGTTGTTGGGATCGCTGGCATCTAAATTGGATTTTTTTAAAAGTGGGAGCACCAATGTGATCTTCCACTGTCTTGGGAAGTATCCTGAACTGAATAATTTAATGAACATATCAGTGAGATAGGGAGCTATGACCTCAAGTGCCAAATGCCATATGCATCATTTTAGGGGGACATGGGTCCTGAGGAGATCCTGATTTTACTTGTCTAAGGACATTTAGTGTATGATCTACCGTCAAGGCGGACAAATTGGATAACGTGCTAGTATTCATATTAAGATGGAGGCTTGCATATGGGCAGCAATAGTCAACTGCTGCTGTGTCAAGATGAAATATCGTATCCAGTTCCAGTAGAAGGGTCCGCACTTACCTGGCTATTTATCTGGGTAAAGTATTGGCTTGTTACTAGGAAGGAGTGATACGCCGATTTAACTCTTTCTTGGAAAAACAATGCCAGTTTATTACAAAATTGTTGATCAATCATGGAAATTTTAGCTTCTGGGAGCTTAGAAATGTTTTGACTATTGCAAACAGTTCCTGGTGAATTTTGTGCAGAATCTATTTTTGCAAAAAAATAAAAAAAAAATCCAGCTTGATTTAGCTTTTTATAAGTTTGTATAGAGGCTTCATAAATTTCTTTGCCATTCAAGTTCACATATTTTTCTTGATGAATTTCTAGCTGCCTTTTTGCCACCTCCTTCTTATTAGCAGTATGATGGCCTGTCCTTAGAATTCTCCCTGTGCCTATTGTAATTGGGAGAAGTCAAAACTAGAAGCAGAAAATTACAGTTGTATTAAGGTAAGATTAGGGCACACGGCACTAGGCTGAATTATGCACTGCAGTGCTATGTAAATTGGTTTACAAAGTTCTCGTTGATAAGGCCAAGAATAGAGTCAAGCAGACTGCACACAGGTTGTGGTCACCCCAGAGGAGCAAGCTGCACCAGCCTAGCGCTGGCTGCCACTATGCCGTCTGAGGGCCTGGAGCCTTTGGACCCAGCAGCCGAACTCTAAGCATCCAGACTCTGACCAAGGGACAACCATGTTGAAGTCCTACTGGGATCGGTGCCCCGGTGAGGATGCACAACTTGCTTACTAAGGCAGGAGACGTGGCAGAAATGTTTAACACTTTTACTGTGACTTTTGCTATTGTGCTCTTTCAATTGTCAATTTCAATTAGGCTGTAGGTAAATGTAGTACCATATACTGGGCACTTATAAGTAAATTAAATGTGTCAATTAGGTGTATGATAATTTTATCATGTTTAAAAGGGAGAGTACTTTACCACTGATTGGCAGGAGTAAAGTACACAGAGTCCTAAACCGACAATAATGGACTGTTTAAGAAGGCACAAATCTGGGTCCCACTTAAGAGATAGTCACGTTCAACAAATATAAATTGGATAAAGTACCCCCTACCATACATGATAAGGATATTTCAAGGGTATACAACGTTTACAACGAAGTTTTTACCACGCACTACCACTACAACGCAGGCATTACCACGCATACCATTACAACGCATTGCGCTGGGGGGCGCTCTAGGATAGGGAATAAGTATAATTTTATATCCAACACCTTCCCTTGTGTCCACGGGGACTGGAGTTGGAATATAAAATTATTCTTACCACTATCCAGCACCTCTAAGCGCTATGCGTTGTAACGGTATGCGTTGTAAATACCGCGTTGTAATGGTATGCGTGGTAAAAGTATGCGTTGTAACGTCATACATCCATTTCAAGTGACCGAGGAGTCCATGACCATTAAGAGGAATGAGGCCAAAGGCTGTGTTCCATTATAAGTTCATGGAAGTCTGGGGTGACTTGCAATATCCTTTTATAGGGTTACTGTGTTCCTCATATTATATGGAGACACAATCCCCGTTCTCACAAAATGCTTAAATCATTGGTGTGCTGTTGTTTCATGTGAAATATACGATACATTTGTAAACATGAAGAATAAAATCTGAATCTTCTGTGCCCGATTAAACACACCAAAAAGCAGTTAGATATATGTTGCAAGAAGCTATCAAAATTAGTTTAATGCAAGTCCGATTTAAAAAAAAAACGCTGCGGCTTAAAATGACCTACCTATAATTACCATAAGCAAAAGAAAAATTAAGCAGATTGCCATAAATATTTCCTTTCCTCTTGTCACTGTTCAGCTAGAAAAACTGAACACAATGGGTAAGGCAACATTTTGAAACTGTAGTTAATGAATTCTGTGACCTTCCCTTCCCCTTGGCTCTGGCAGCAGGCATTGTCATGTGAGACTTCAACTGTAATAAATTATTACAGTTGAGCCGCTAGGTAATTTCTTTACTATAGATGACTAGGTGCATCACAACACAAGTCACTTGTAATAAGGACATTAGAAACAGGCTTTTATACAGATTGCAGGTTCCCATCTGTTATGGATTATGATTCCATACGTGTAGATTCTTCTGGGTTTCAGAAATACCAGCGTGTACTTAGACTGGCCCTGAGAAATTGGTGATGCCAATGGGAGCAGTTGTTGCTACAATAACTACCTTATGTGATTTTTTATTTTTGAGCAGGTACCCCCCTCTCTGCACAATTTGCTTTTTTATCAGGGGAAATGTTCAGGGAGGAAAACATTCGATGTGCGGTATTCTCCTGAACAATTCCCAGCTAAATCAAGAATTACACTCTACTTCAACTGGGATCTTCTCGCCTAAACTGCTCAAAATATGTAACAAAGAAATTAGTAACTCGTTATTGGTATGTTAACTTTCATAGTATGAATACCACATGTATTCTACATTGCATGCAATCAGGAGATTTTTTCTTCAGATTCTCCAGAAACCAAAGTTTTTAAAAGTATTTTGTTTTCACCAAAACGGTCTTACCATGTATTTTAAGTGTTAAAAATACCCACAACTGTACAAGATAAAAATATTGCAATTGCACCTAAGTGTTTGGTGGCCTTATGAAACATCTCTTTATTTGTCCCCATTCTACTATTTAGTTGCAAAACCTCTCGGTGAGTTGCAATATCCTCAACGCTCCTAATATGTTTGTGATTATGTCATATTTCCTTTAGCGTTTTGGAAGTGTTTAATTTGTGCAGGTGCCTGCAGGTGGTGAACAAAGGAACTCATTTTGGAAGGCCAGAACTTTTTTTCCATCATCAGTCTTTGATCTAGAGCAAGATCGAAGCATTAAGTACAGGGAAAAGATAAGTGAAGACAAGAAAAGCAAAACAGTGAAAAAGAAAGAGAGCAGGTACAAAACAGACCTTCCGAGTGTAAGATACACATGCAAGAAGCTCAGGGTGATAAGTGAAAGATATATAAGGTTGAATGACACCCATGCATCCTTGGTATTTAGCCACCATCATCAATGCAGGCGTCAATCTCTTCACAAATCTTTGTACCCCGCCATTATTATGGTGTCCGTGATTACAGAAGAATGTTGATCACTTTGTCATGTGATCATTATTGCATGGAAAAGTTCAGAAAGTTTGTACATTAGTTTGTCTCCTTTGCTTGGTTTTTCAATTCGATTTATCTGGGTTCTATCATGACCTATTGATTTACACATACACATTCCTGAATTGAACTCTTGTATTGTTACCAGAGTGTTCTTGTTCAGTTTCTCGGAACATTTCTTTCATGTACTCTTTTTTGTCACATTGAAACAATGTTTACCATACACTGGCACAGTATACCGTTTTGAAAGTTTAATCTGTTTTACTTAAGTTCAGACCCTATAAAAAGATACTTATCATTCTGGTCGCAATTTGCTGTGATATTTTGCAAACCAACCTATGTACTAATTGGTTGCAAAATACCAATTCCGAGTAGGTTGCAATTCGCCCTACCACAACAACATTAAAAGGTAGGTCAAATATTGAGAACAACTAGGAATCAAGTCATCACAGTGATGGTGGCCTGCTGTTGTTGGCAGACCACCATGTCTGGGATTGCTTTTAAATAAAGCCTTTTTTTCAAATGCAGCCCATTTTCCTTAAAGGAAAACAGTATTGTGTTTAAAAGAAGAACAATTTTGCTAACATGTATTAAGAGGAGGCAGTGGTTCATTGGTACTTGTTACTGATTAGCAATTTGGGTTTCATACAAAGCGGGCGCAAATCAATCAATTCAGCAAATTGGCCCATTTGTGAATGCAAATAGGATTTACAAATCTGGTTTTCAGAGTCATCTCGGATAACAGAGATGTGTTGATGAATTGATGGCTGCCTAATTTAAATTGGGCAACACCCGCTCATCTGGACTAGCCAGCAGAACATACCAAACAAGAGTACAAGACACAGTAGAGGGAAGTGGAAGTCAGAGGATGCCCACCAGATTATTACACAATTTGTGAACGTCAAAACCCAAAAAACCCTTCGACATTCCCAATGCAAAAAAACCTTTTTGCTGCCAGGAATTAGCAATACCATGGATTGTGAAGTGCCATTGCTCCTTCAGTGGTTTTGATCATGTACCACTTAGTTTAATTACAGTGTGTTTTAGAAGCTTTCATGAGCAATTGTTCATCCAACTGGAAAAACGATGCATGTGCTACTAATTGTAAACATGAAGAATGACTCAGTGATTACTTTAGCAATGATTCATATTAAATTACCTGTGCATTCCCTTATATACATTGACTATGTAGGGTGCGTTTACAGATCTTTTACATTTTGGAAATTAAAACAATTATTTAATGTACTTAATGTTAGTGTGCAGTCTTTTTTTGCTTTAAAGTACGCATAGATATATACCTTAAAGACAAAAACATTGTTAGTTGCTAAGGGTGGTGCTGAATATAATATATGCATAACAGAGGTCAAATTCTTTAGGCTATAGTATACAGATTAAAATGTAAGGGAATGTTATAGTGTTTACTACATGTATTGCTGAGTTGAATATGCAATCTGCTGGTCACTGGTAGAACTCACTGTGAGATAGTTAATTGGGTTCACATACTGACTGCAGAGTTGTAAGTGTAACACGTAGAGATCTCAAGTTATATTTCTTTCAGAAATCTAAGTGGGTTAAATCTCACTTACCATTAAAAGATTGGTTAACATATTGATTACAGATTCTGATTAATAAAATTGATCAGTCTGTTTATTCTACCACTCGACCCTAAAGTATCTAGAGATGTTATCTTTCTCTAAAAAAAATCGGAAAAAAGGCACTTTGGCACTTTTATAAATAGAATGTCCTTTTTTAAAATGAATTGCAAATTTGGAAAAATAATCTACTTTTATTTAGCTGAAAACTGGTGCTGACTCATTCACAAATGTAGCAGATAAGTAGCAGATATACCATCCGCCCTCTTCCAAATGCAGTGTACCATATAACACTTGTGATACGGTAAACAGGATATTGGCTACATTTTGACAAAGTATACCATCCGCCAAACTCTTGATAGGCCCTATGTTTACAAGAGCAATAGGCAGGATCAGTTTTTGCTTCCTCTCGTTGTCCTTGTGGAGGTGAAATCAGCCAATGCCAGACATCATCATAGACAAAGTGACTACAAATTCCCAGTGGATTGACCATCTATTGACCCCCCCGCCAGAGACAAGAACTAGCCAGGTATGTGAATGTCCTGCAATGTTCATGGAGTTTTATTAGCATCTTAAACCCTCTCTCTGCCCTAGGAACATCTTCAGGATATCTGTCAAGAGTCTGCAACAGACTTATTGATGGATCGTCCTGATTGGAGGTTGAGTTGAGGACGCTGTTGGAGTTTCTGCAGCTCTGATAACCACTGTCCCCTCCCTTGTTCAGAGTGTTTGGGGTTGGGAGAGGACAGGACACACAGATATACAGATCTGGTTTGGGGGAGGAAGGGCAGCAAAGTAAGCAATTGTATTTTGGGTGTTGGAAGGGGCAAGGTATAACCAACCGTATGGATCTGTTTAGGAGATTTAAAGAGGGTCTATGACTATGAGGTATGCAGATGCTTTTGAGATTTAGAATTTCAATCAATCAATCAATCAATCAGAGTACTTGTAAAGTGTGCTACCTACCCGTGTGGGTCTTAAGGCACTGAGGGGAGGGGCCGCCGCTACTGCTCGTAGAGCCAGGTCTTGAGGAGTCTTCTGAAGGCAAGTAGGTCTTGCGTCTGACGTAGGTTAGTAGGGAGGGTGTTCCAGGTCTTGGCGGCGAGGTAGGAGAAGGCAGGCGGAGTTTGTTCATTGGATGCAGGGGACAGCGGTGATGGCGAGGCTGGCGGAGCGAAGCTGGCAGGTGGGGGTGTCGAAGCTGAGTCTGCTGTTCAGGTAGGCTGGTCCAGCATTGTGGAGTGCTTTGTGTGCGTGGGTGAGGAGCTTGAAGGTGATCCTCTTGTCGACGGGGAGCCAGTTTAGGTCTCTCAGGTGGGGGGTGACGTGGCTGCGGCGGGGACGTTGACGATCAGTCGGGCGGAGGCATTTTGGATGTGTTGTAGTCGTTGTAGGTGTTTGGCTGGGATTCCTGCGTAGAGTGCGTTGCTGTAGTCCAGTCTGCTGCTGACGAGGGCCTGTGTTACCATTCTTCTTGTTTCGGTCAGGATCCACTTGTAGATCCTGCGGAGCTTGCAGAGGGTATTGTAGCAGGAGGAGGAGACGGCGTTGACCTGTTTAGACATGGTGAGGGAGGAGTTGAGGATGAATCCTAGGTTGCGTGCATGGTTGGTGGGTATTGGTGCTGTTCCCAGTGTGGTCGGCCACCAGGAGACGTCCCAGGCTGAGTGGGTGGGTCCGAGGATGAGTACCTCCGTCTTGTTCGAGTTCAGCTTCAGACGGCTGTTCTTCATCCAGTCAGCGACGTCCTTCATTCCCTCGTGGAGGTTGGTTTTGGCAGTGTGCGGGTCCTTGGTGAGGGAGAGGATGAGCTGGGTGTCGTCGGGGTAGTAGATGATGTTGAGGTCATGTTGACGGGCAACTTGTACGAGGGGAGCCATGAAGACTTTGAACAGCGTCGGGCTAAGGGATGAGCCCTGGGGGATGCCGCAGATGATGTTGGTGGCCTCGGATCGGAAGGGCGGGAGACGGACGCTCTGTGTTTTGCTGGAGAGGAAGAACGTGGTTCAGTCAAGGGCCTTCTCTTGGATTTCGGCTTCTAGGAGGCGAGTATTTAGAGTGCGATGGCAGACCGTGTTGAAGGCAGCTGACAGGTCCAGGAGGATGAGGGCTGATGTTTCGCCGTTGTCTACTTGGCGCCTGATGTCGTCTATGGCGGCTATGAGGTCTGTTTTGGTGCTGTGGTTTTCGTCTGAACCCGGACTTGGACAGGTCCAAGATGTTGTTGTCTTCCAGGTGGTGGGCCAGTTGTATGTTGGCGATTTTCTCGATGACCTTCACCGGGAACGAGAGCAGAGAGATGGGCCGGAAGTTCTTGAGGTTCCTGGGGTCACCTTGGGCTTCTTGAGGAGGGCGTTGATTTCGGCGTGTTTCCAGCTTTCCAGGAATGTAGCTGTTTCAAAGGAGATGTTCATGACCTTCCGTAGTTGGGGTGCGATGGCAGCGTCTGCTTTGTTGAATACGTGGTGTGGGCACGGGTCTGATGGAGATCCTGAGTGGATGGAGTTCATGACCTTGCGTGTCTCCTCGTCGTGGACTTTGGACCAGGAGGTCAGGCAGTTGGCACTGGTGGTGTTTACAGGGGAGGTGGGGTCTGGCGTAGTCGGGCGGTCAAGGTGTTGAAGCTGTCATGGATGTCAGCGATCTTGCGGTGAAAAAAGACGACTAGTGAGTTGCACAGTTCTTGTGAGGGCGGTGTGTCGTTGGCACTGGGGTTGGAGAGTTCCTTTACGATGCTGAAGAGCTCTTTGCTGTTGTGTGCATTGTTAACTAGGCAGTCTTTGAAGGAGGATCTCTTGGCTATTCTGATGAGGTGGTGATGTCTGCGAGCGGCATCCTTGTGGGCTGCGTGGTTGTCTGGAGTGCGTTCGTGGAGCCATATCTTCTCCAGTTTCCGGCAGGCCGTCTGCAGCTCGTCAGTGAACCAGGTGGCTCTCTTGCTGGTGTGGTTGTTGGAGGGTTTCTTGAGTGGGGCGAGGGTGTTGGCGCAGTCATCGATCCACTGTCTGAGGTTGCGGGCTGCAACGTCTGGGTTGGTGGGGTCGGTGGGTGCGTTCTGAGCGAGGGTGGTGATCAGCTGGTCTTCGGTGACTTTGCTCCAGCAGCGGCGAGGCAACTGTTGGTTGCGGTGGTGCGTGGTTGGTTTGTTGAAGGTAAAATAAATGCAGCGGTGGTCGGTCCAGTGGAGTTCGTGGTGTGGTTGAAGGCGACGTGGGTGCCAGTGGAGAAGATGGATTCCAGTGTGTGGCCAGCGGCGTGGGTGGGTGCGGTGACAAGTTGTCTGAGGCTGAGGTTGGCGAGGTTGTCGGTCAGGGTGGCGGAGTTGGCGTTGTTGTTGTTCTCAATGTGAAAACTCAGGTCCCCGAGGAGGATTTAGTCCGTGGAGGCGAGTGCGTGGGTGCTGGCGAGGTCGGCGATGGAGTCGCTGAATTGAGCTCGGTGTCAGGGTGGTCTGTAGATGAGTGTTCCTCTGGGGGTGGGAGTGGGGTCGGTGTCAGGTATGCTCTACAGGACCACCTCCTGATGTCACCAAGACTCCGATATGTAAATACAGGGTGTTCGAATCATCAAGCGAGGGAAGGGAAAGAGAAGGTGACAGCAGGGAAAATGACCTGAAACAACACAAATACAAGGTTATAAAACAAGCAGGAATTAAATGGATACTCTCAGGTGATCTCACTATAGTCAGCAATACATGTTGTGTGTTATGTAAACCTCGTAAAGCACTAGAGTATTCAACACCGTCCTTCTCCCGGGAAAAATCTGCAATCATATGAAAGACACATGTAATCTCTGGGTCAACCTTTCTGTGAATTCCATCACACGTAATGGGTTTGCCACATATTCACATACCATAGTAATAGTATAATTATCATGACAAGACATCCATGATCATCACTCCAATAAGGGAACCTCCCTGAATAATCTGGTATGAATACTTATAGAGCATAGATTATTCTACTTGTCATAACATAAGAAAAGAGCTTAAAATGTAGAAAGCAAATTATGCAAGCTCTAATATCTGTTCTCGTTATAGTTCCATTAACCACATCCAGGAAACAAAACACGGCAGCATGTGGTTATCGTAACCACAGCGCTGCACCTTATATAACAACCTGGGCAATGAAATAAAGCCAGGTAACTGTTCTTTCCAGAGAACAATCCAGTAGCGCTTAAACAGCTGAAAATACGGTAACGCCTGGTTAACCCTCACCACCGCGCTGCGCTTCTCAATTGATCCCAAAACTCCAGACTTCGATCATACTGCAGCGCGTGGTTTGCATAACACCACCGAGCTCCGCATAATATGGTAATGAAGGAGAATACGGCAAAGCGTGGTTGGCACTCACCACCACGCTCCGCTTCTCAAGGCCACCTGAATTCAGAACACCCACTTCCAGAAACGGTAACGTGTGGTTGAAAGACACCACCACGTTCCGCTTCTTACTCCAGGAAAAGGAGGGGAAGGAAAACACAGTTCAAAGCACAGTAGCGTGTGGTTAATATACTCACTGCGCTCCGCGCGAAATGCCAGGACAATTCGTACACCAAACCTCCACGAACAGGGACTTCCATCAGCGACCCTGCCAAGAAGATTGTACACACGGATCCAAAAAGGCAAGGAGCAAGGAACGCTGACCGAACACGTCAGCAAACACGGAAACAGTATTGGAATTTCCCACCTCAGTTTCAGCGCGACTTCCCCCCTAAGTACCTTCTCCTGCAAGGCATCATAGGAAGTGTAGTTCAATTAATTAGGCAGGCGCGGTACGATCCAAATCCTGACAGTCGGTGTGGATCCGGAAGTGCAGGTGTTTGGTGGTGTTGAGGGTGGCGTCTGCGTGGGTGGCGACCTTGAGGGTGGACTTGTGGACGATGGGGATTCCTCCTCCGATTCTGTTGATGCGATCCTTGCGGATGATCTTGTAGCCGTCCGGGATGGCTATGGCAATGTCGGGCACCAAAGAGTCGTTCCACCAGGTCTCGGTTAGGAAGGCCACGTCTGGGGCGGAGGTGTCGAGCAGATCCCAGAGCTCGACGGCGTGTTTGCATGCGGAGCGGGTGTTGAGGAGTATGCAGCGGAGGGGGTTGGGTCCAGTCCTTGGAGACTTGGTGGTTCTGTCGCAGGTGAAACTGCAGGTGTGGCAGGAGAAAGGTCCGTGAGTCCGTTTCGGGGCGGCTTGGAAGCAGGTGTGGTTTCGGCCGGCATTGAGTGTGTAGAGGGTGCTTGCGTCGTAGCGGAGTCTGGTGTTGTGGTGTTTGCGGGGTCCAGGTGTTCTGGCGCTGGGCACGGTCCAGGCGCGGATGGGCGCAGACGGGCGCAGACGGGCTTGCCACTGCACAGCCACTGCGTCGCCTCCATAAGAGGTGGAAAGGGAGGGAGGAGCAGCTGGTAGGTGGGAGAGGGGTGGCCATGGGGGATCAGGGGGGCACGGCTGTAGGGACGCAGCGGGGGAAGGCAGGAGCGGGAGATGGCAGCAGGCAGCAGGGAGACGGCGGCAGGCAGCAGGAGGAAACGAGGCAGCTGGCAGCTGTGTGGTGGTGTGGGGAGCGACCTGCCTGCGAGCAGGGTCAAAGGTCGCATTGCATTGGCCAATTCTGGGATTGTTTGCACCTTTTTTTCTGCTGAGAACTATGACAAACTAATAGTTGTGAATAAAGTGCTGCAGAATTGCCAAATTGATGCAATTGTGTGACAGACAGATTTTTCATTTTTGCGCACACAAAATTTGCCAATCTCTGCTCACTATCCCAAGGGGTCTGTGGTGCTGCAGAGATTTCTATGTACCCTGTCGGGCAAAAGTTCTCATAAGGTATCCTATTGATAAGCCGGGTCTGGTGGCTCAGTGGACTAATGCGTCTACTGCAGGGGCCTGTGTTCGACCTCATGGTCACAGGTTCAAATCCCGGCGGGTCCACTCAGCCTTTCATCCATTTGGGGTCGATAAAATGAGTACCATTGAGTTGGGTAACAACAAACATCTGTTATTTCAGCGCCAAGATGCCCGTAGTGGTGAACGTGCGCTTTACAAATACTCATGTTATGTGGTGTTATGTTATAATGCTCTTGTTGAGCTGTGCACTTTCTGGATGAGTTTCATAGGAGCCTAAAGTCCTATGGTTAAGAAGAATATACTTGAAAAATAAAAATGTATCACGACGTACATTATTGCAGTTTTGTGCAAAATGGAATGAATCAACATTACTGTTTGCTTTGTGGACACTACGCAACACTTCATTACTGCAGTGTTTCAAACGTCACACAAATATTTGTTCATTGGCACATAATTGTAGAGTTTGTTCAACATGCATTTGGTTTGTGAAAAACGGCCTGCATCAAAGAAATTGCACAAATGTGTTTATTACTAATGGTGTGGGGTTCTGGCAGTGCCTCTAATGGAACTTACTAGAGATTACAGGGTTTGGTGTGGAGAGTTAGCGCTGATGTGTTCCAGGATAAATGTTATTTGGGTGTCTGCCTCCCACCTTACAACTGCATTTTCAATGCAATGCATTGATGTGCAAAATGTCCTTTTATTGTTTGCCTTTGCCAGCAATTTCCCAAACAAAAACTGGCAGTTGTGTCTTCTATGTAACACTGTTTGAATTATATTCATTATTTGAACAATTTTATTGACTAAGATTGAAATTTAACCATTTATTATGCCAGCACCTAAAAAATTGTTTGAAACCGATAGCATTCCCTTCCACTATCACAAAGCTGCCTTGGACTGGCAAGCAGTTTTCGCTATTTTCACTGGCCCTATGTATTTGAATATGTATCATTAGTCACAACATTTCATAACTCATATCCCTGGAAGTAAATCCCAAAATGAACCTGTCATCTGCCTCTAACTTGTTTACAGTTGTTTGGGTGACTGACTTTGAACACTTCTAATATGTACAATACAGGTTGATCTCTTGACTGAAACTCTCTTGGTAGTTTCTTGTCCAGTTAGAATCTTACTAATATCTTTTCTGTACCCCTGGCCAACTAACATCACCAGAGTGCGTGCCTTGGCTGTTACGCTAAAAATTACATTCATTTTGCATAACCCTCTGAGACATAATTCAGTGTAAAGTTTAATTTAAAATAAAGTTTTCAGTGCCATATGCTATACTGGTGAATTGCCAGGAGTGAACCTTGAGAAGAAGCTTTTTCATATGCGGTCGACCTTAAATCTGGGAACCGGGTTCGAATCTCTGCAAGGACGCGCAACATCCTGTGATTCTGGTCAAATCACTTAATCTCCCCCTGCCTAACAGAAATCAATGTGTCCTCATGTAATGCAACTGGTGCTCGAGTAAAGCGCTCTGATACCTGATACCTTCAGGTCAAGTTTGCGCTATACAAAACTCCGTAAAAAAAAACAAATGTACCTGTAGGCACATTACACTAGACTTTCTTTCCACAAATGTGTAGCCTAATATCTAAAGATCCTGCAAACAATTCACCCATCTACAATGTTCCTGACATCACCAACCAAAATAAATGGTCTTTATACAAATTGATGACCATCTTGAGTTGAACAAACATCAAGAACACAATTACTCAAGGGTACGATTGACAAATGGCAAAAATAACTGCCACCTGATATCAGAGAATGTTGGTGATGAGATGGCAGCCATCATATTCTTGGAAATGACAGTAAACTCAGACATAATAGCATAAAAGATCCCCCTGATTAATCACACTTACAATATCAAAATACAGTATTTTTTCTCATCAATCAATTTCCTCAAATGAGGAGCAACATAAAGATCAGTTCTCTCAACCCTCCTGTCTATTATTCTTCTGATGCATGTTATTGATGGAAATAGACTACAAAAAGAACAGCTAGTATTACATTCTTGATCAAAATAATAAAGTAATATGTAATTACTTTATTAAGGTAACCTAGTTGAGATATCCTATATATATCTGGAGTTTTATTGATGTTTGCATGACTTTTGTTTTTTTATCTGAAAAAAAAATAAAGTTTGTTGATGAGAATGGGATACAGCATTGATTCCCTCTTTGAACACTAGTACCAGTATCTTACTGTTCTCAGGACTCACTTAATGTCTGATGTCTTGGAAGAAGCTGGTATCTTTAAATGAAGTTATAATAAAGAAACTCTGTTAGCAGCAATGGGTTCACAAAGTCACCCTTGCACCTTTTTAATAATAGGCATCCACTTCACCTTGCTCTAATACAACCTGAGTTGAAGATACTCGAAAACAACACAAAATCCATCAATCCAAATTTGTGCTGCAAATTTAGGAAAATGAAAGGTGTAAGAACTCGAAGAATTGACAGAGTTGTGTTATCACCCACTTCTTTCCACAATCTCACTTGGAAAACATGCATTATTTCATAATTTAATACACTCACGAGATCATAGATGTTCAGCCTTGGGTGTACCTCATTCCATTAACAATATCTGTCATATTTTAAATGTCTTGCTTCGGAATTCCAACAGTTACTACTTCGCAGGATGTTGGTCAGCCATCAATTGAAAAGCCATATTATCAGGAACAGGGTATCTAGTCTTGTGCCAGTCGAACTCTTTATTTGCCTAATAGTAGGAGTATTGTAATATTATTATAAATCTGGAAAAGCTTTTCTCCCATCCATAAAAACTCCACCTTTTCCAGCGAATTGTCAGAAATTAGAATATTGGGATCCTTATAGCACAAACTCAGCTATAGAGTAGGAGAGAGGAGAGGATGGGCAAGAACGCCTTGAATATTCATTGGCTGAGCAATTAATATGAATGAAGAACAGTGGACTTCCACTGGATGGTGGGCAGGTATCAAGAAATGTACAGCTGCAGAGTAGAGTTGGCCCTAATGTCCAAAGCGAAGTTTGCATAAATACATTTAAAATGCCCTAGTTTAATATCACTGAAGGAATGGAAACCAAGTTCAATGGTACTGCATCAATACAGACATATTAAAAGTAGAGTTGTAATGAACGAAGTACCTTTGGAGCAAACGGACACCTTTACTTATTTGGGTGTGACTATGGGTAGGAGGATGAACTGGACTCCACAGTTAGATGTCCTAGTTCTTAGACACAACCAGCTAGCAGGAGCCCTACTTAAAGAACATATGGCCAGATGTTGGAAGGCTATTACCGGTCGGTAACGGCCGAAATTAACGAATTTCGGCCGTTACCGACCGGTAATAGGCTTTTCTGATGTAGGTGGCCAATTTACAGATTCGGTAAATACCGAATCTGTATTTACCGATTCGGTATTTACCGAATCATCATTTACCGATTCGGTATTTACCGAATCAGTAAATGACATGTAGGAAGCACTTTGAAGAGTGCTTCTGTGCTTTAAGGATTCGTTATTTACCACCAACTATTAGTTGGTGGTAAATAACGAATACTTCTGTAAATACAAATTTGTGCATTTACACAAGTGCCATGTGGCAGACATGCATGCCCTTAGGGCATGCATGTGTGCCGCATGTGCACACAAGCACTATTAAGGGGTGCAACAGGGTGTCAATGTGCCACCCTGCCACCCTTGACTCTTTCCCCATTTTACCGAATCGGTATTTACCGATTCGGTAATTGCCATTCATTCCTATGGGCCTGGAGGCCTATAGGAATGAATGGCAATAACCAAATCGGTAAATACCTATTCGGTAAATACCAAATCTTACTGATTCAGTAATTTTTACCAAATTGTTTGCTACATAGTATTTACCGATTCTAAAGAACTGAATCGATAAAATTCGGTATTTTAGAATCTGTAAATACTATTTAGCCCCTAGACTTTCTAGTACTAAACCGGTGGGGCCAGCTTTATTGATTTACAGCGGGAAGGTCAGAGCTTCTATAATATATGGCGCAGAACTATGGGGGTCTGAATATCTATTATCCCTAGTCACTGCGCAGAATAAGTTCTTGAGATCACTGACCACCCTGCCTCAATCCACCCCCATCAAGGCCCTGTTGTTAGACTTAGGCTGTCTTTCTATTGATGAAGTTGTGGGATTCAGACCCTTAGCCTATTGGAGGAGGATCTGGACCACTCCAGAATTGGCGTCTTACGCCAATGCCCTTATGTATATAAGACAAGCTGCCCAGTCCTCAAAGATTAAACCTTTGCAGAAGATCAAGAGTAACTTGAATGACATGGGGCTCCGCCACTTGTGGGAAGATCCAATAGGGAATTTATTTCCCAGCAAAAATTAGTATAAAACTCTACTGGGCCATGATTTCTAGGAAGACCCAGTTGATAGTAAGTAGTAGCTCGCTCACATGTATCTTCATGGAGCATAAACTTCTTATGGAATTAGAGGCCTACTGGAATTTGATCACCAAATCTGGTGACAGAAAACTATACTACCAATTTAGAGTAGGTACCCTTCCACTAAGATCTTTCACTGCTAAATGGAATAAGGCTACATATATCAATTGCCCTTCATGCCCATCAAAGGAAGAGTCGGTAACCCATGTACTTTTTGTGTGCCCAGTTTACAAGGGTCCCCGTTGCAGGTGGCTTAAGCCACTGTGTTCTAATTTCGGTACCAGATCATGTTTGACAGCATTTCGTATTCTGGTATCTAATTCCCGCCAGATATTGTTATCGCTATGGTGGAATTTCTCAGCTGGTTCTGGGCTTTGAGACGGAAAATCCTGGAGGCTGGTTTGGGAATTCCACATGTTGCTTGATTGTGCCCCCGAAAAGAAGTCTCTCCTGTTCGAATTTTATTAATTGGTTCATGTTTTTTTATATATAATATATTATTATATAGTTCACAATAGTCAGGAATTTTCGATAATGTTGATATCAAATCTTGTGAGTATTGTATGCTCTTAGGGCGGTATTTATTATTTTAGATGACACTTTTATGTTGTACTGTGTCTTGTATGATTGGAATTATCAAATAAAGACTAATTAAATTGGAAACATTTAAATGAACATAACTGGAAATTAATATGTCTGAGCATGTAATATTAAAGTGGCTATAGCGATTCAATTAAATACAATTTAATGGGACTCAGTGAATAAGTATAGGAAAAGAAAAAAGAGAAAACAATATCACATAGCAGCTATTACTTGTTTTAGCAAGATCATAATGAAGGAAGGCTAAGCGGCTATTGAATTGGGTCAATCAGAAGGAAGCGTATGATCCAGTTGAAAAAGTTACATTTTCAATTACGAGTTGATTTAGTGCTGAGAACACAATGCTCAGTCTGGAGAAATGTTCACAATGTCAGATGAGCTACTTCATAGTCTATGTTGAATAACTTTGAAGTGAGGAAAAGGCTAGGACATAGGAAGTGCACCTCTGGTGGAAAGTAAACAAGTAGGGTTTGGGATTGTCAGTTGCTTGTGCAGCGTTCTTCTTTATGGTATTCATGTTGTGGAGTGTTCAAAGCTTAAACCACTTCAGAAGGCAGTGGTCAGAAGTGAAGGATGATGAGATCTCTATGATCATGAGCTGGACTTGTGGGTTAACTTAATAAAGTATCAATGCACTATATACAGCGGTGGCCGGCGCAGGGAAGTGCAGTGGAGCGGTGGAGAGGGGGGGAGGGGTGGGAGGGGTTAGTCAACAGACAACGGAATAAGTAAAGTTAAGGAAATAAATAAAACATATTCTGTCGACTTCCTCCCACCCCCTCTCCCCCACACCACCGTGCTTACCTACACTGGCCGGCACTGATTATATATATGGTTTGTTATTCACACCTGTTGCCAGCATTATCTGGAAAGAGTGAGGGGTTACTGGGTGAACTCTCCGCTTGTCTCATCACAGACTGCAGAGATAAAACTCAGAACTATTGAAGTTTGATCCTGAATATCAGTGCCAAAGTGCAAGAGAGTCTCATTACCAAATCCACACACCTATTTTGCAAGTATGACCAGGTCCTTTTTAGAGAACCAAAAGAAATTTTTGAACACGAAGCTTTTAAAAGCTTCCTCTACTCTTCTGAATGTAGCATTCTTTGTTTCAGAACTCTACATACCACCAGTACAGCACTCAAACATGTGCCCTCTTGAGCAGTGTAGCATGAAATTTACCCTATTGTGTCTGGGGCACCTCAGAAAACTGACTTCACCATCTGATTTTGCTAAATCATGAAATTTGGGACGATAAGTACATCTCTTCTGCCTGAACAAGTATTGTGGTCCCTTTATGGCATTTTAATATTTAAAATCAGTAGTTTGATTCATGTTTATTTTAATCCTGGCATAAAACTGTTCTAGTTCCATACTAACATGGCATGTATTACTTTTATGTTAATGTATCATCAGTATTAAGGATCACTCTTAAATGTTTAATTATTTTGTTTTTTGGCATTTCACAAAACCCATATTCACCTAAAGTGCTTCTTAGCACGGAAGAAGAAGTCATTCTAGCACTTTCACTGATCAGATAGAAAGGTGACATAGTCATTGTGAGTTCATGCCTTTTGTCGTAGTGTGCTACTGACATGATTTGGGTCCTTGTGTAAGCACAGACCCTTACCATCTTGGGTAATTAAAATCTTAGCGACATATTTACAATATTTCGGCATAGGGCAGCTCTGCAAGCCTTCTGGCTGCGCTGCCCTATGTCAAATGAACAGAGCAGGAATGCGCAGTACTTACAAGATACGCCACATTCCTGTCCTTTCTGCCACTGCAGGAGCACAAAACACAGCCACGATGCAAGGGTGTCTGTGTTGCTGGCATGAGTGTTTTTGAGCAGGAAGGCACACCTTCCTGCACAAACACAATCAAATGAGGAGTTTTCCTCGTGCTCTGTGTGCTGCGGTATGCAGCACAAATGGAAAGGGGAATACAATAGGAGAAATGTTAACATTTCTCCGTGTTACACTGCCCCAGATTTACACTATATTGCAAATCTGGGGCAGTGTCAAAAACCAGCGATGTTGGGTGAGAACACCCAGACTTAACACCCATGGAATGCCCCTTCCATACAGATTTAGGCATTGCTTTACTCTATATTTGCAAGGCCATGAAGCCACACAAGGTGGCCTTGTTAATATAGGCCAGCACACTACACCTCTGGAGCATCACAAAGTGACTCTCCAGTGATGTAGAAGTGCCTCAGAGTTGTTGCAAATATGCCCCTTAATGTTCCCATCTTCAGATTGTCCTGCTGGGTGTTCCTCAGGAGTTTACTTTTGCATTTGGATCACCTTACTTTTCCAGCAAATAAATGTGTGTTAGCTTTGGTTGGAAATCTGTTTTTAACCTGCTTAGTTACACTTTTTTTAAGTTAGGGTATTGGTTTAGGGGGGCCTTGTCAAGGTCCACCAAAAACATTCACTAAATAACTTTTGCTTAGTGCCAGCCTTTGATGTGGGGAACATTGCCTATACAACCCTGACATCTAGTTCTGGGAAGTTCTTCCCTTCCCCTGTCAAAGCTTCAAGAAGTCTCAGGTGACAAAAGGCTAGTGCTAGCTTTGTTTGTGTTTGCTGGAGGCATGCTCTTTGGAGTGTAAGTGCAAAACAGCTCCAACCTAAGCCATCCTGGCAGTATGACCCATCCTGCCCACCCCTAGTCCCCATTTGTGTCACTGTCTGCAAGAAATACATAAAGCCAAACAACAGAGCCATTACAGTCATGTGACTCAGGACACTGGCAGAGGCACACAAATGGCTGGGACAAGAAAATGCCATATTTCTCAAAGTGGCATTTTCAGAATTGTGAATTAAAATCTGACTTTACCATTTATGAAGATTTTAAATTTGCAATCCATTTGAGTGTAAATAACATATCTCTATATTCTCTCACTGAAAGGTTATCACTTATTAAATATAATAAGGTAACGCAGTGTTACTCAACGGGAGAGATAGGCCTTACAACAGTCACAAATGACTTGAGGAGTTTTTCACTTGTCAGGACATGTAAAATATAAAACCCAAAACAAGTGCTTGCCCCCCTCACACCAAAGGGACATGGTACCAAAGCTACTATAAGTTGATTCTCCTTGTGTGTATCAATAAAGTTCTTTATTTTATAACCTGTTTTAAATAGTTTCTATTGATTAGTGTATGTAGTGTATATGTGTTTTTGGCAGAGAACTAAGAATCATTTGGGTGAACAAAAAAGAAATTGAACATCTCTTTTTATCTCTTTTCATATGACTGTTGCTATTTTAAAGAATTGTATATCCTTGAAATCACGAGAATTGATTGCATGGTTTATGCACATATTTAAAGCGACAATAAGTGTAAAATAACCCCTTTTTTAAAATAAAAGTGTATATTTCACTATGTTTATGGTATCATAGTGTTATCTTGGTGATATTGGTTTTATAACTGGATGGATTATTTGGACATTTGAGAATTGAGTTTTGGTATTGTCTGAACCCAAAGGGAAAAACTTTCACTCAGTCAATCAATCAGGGATTTGTGAAGCACGCTGCTCACCCGCGAGTGTCTCAAGGCGCTGGGGGGGGGGGGGAATCGTGCAGCTACATCTTACCCTAAGAACCAGGTCTTGAGGCTCCTCCTGAAGGCATGCAGAGTGGGGAAACGTCTGATGCTGAGCTGGAGATCGTCCCACCTCTTACTCACGATGTAGGAGTAGGCTCTTCCACCTGCTCTGGCTCTGCAGATGTGAGAGGTTTCAGCAAGGGCAAGGTCGGCAGAGTGGAAGCTTCTCTTGGTTGTGTAGAAGGAAACTCCTTTGTTGAGGTATTGGGGTCCGGTGTTGTGGACAGATTTGTATGCTTGAGTGAGTAGGTTGATGGGGAGCCAGAGGAGGTCTCATGTGTGCTGGGTATTGTCGGTATAGGATACTATACTGAGTCCGTGCTGTCTGACAATGGCGGCAAGGGGGGCCATGTAGATGTTGAAGAGCGTGGAGCTGAGCGATGATCCACAGGGTACTCCTCAGCTGATATCTTTGGGTTCGGAGAGGAAGGGCGGGATTCTGATCCTTTGGGTTTGATCGGTGAGGAAAGAGCAGATCCTGTCAAGGGCAGTTCCCTGTATGCCGGCATCGTGGAGTCTGGCGGTGAGTGTGCTGTGGGAGACCGTGTTGAAGGCTGCAGAGAGGTCTAGTAGGATGAGGGCCACCATGTGGCCCTGGTCGAGGAGAGTGCAGATCCCATCTGTGGCTGCTAGCAGGGTTGTCTCGGTGCAGTGGTTGCTGCTGATCCGAATTGGGACGAGTCAAGGATGGAGTTAATTTCTATGAAGTTTGTGAGATGAATGTTGATGATCTTCTCAGTTGCTTTATCTGCAAAGGGCAGGAGAGAGATGGGTCTGTAGTTTTTGAGGTCTCTTGGTTCAGAAGAGGGCTTCTTGAGGAGGGGCTTAACTTCTGCGCATTTCCAGTCATTGAGGAACGTCCCGGTTTTGAAGGTGGAGTTGATGGTGTGTCGTGGTTTGGGTGTTATTGCAGTGGTGGCTCTGTGGAAGATGTGCAACTGGCAGGGGACCATGGGGACTCCTGAGTGAATGCTCTTCATGGTTGTGGCGGTGTCTTCTGTAGTGACAGGGGTCCAGGCAGAGATAGTAGACTGGCTGCCATTGCTGGAAGTAGGTGAGGTTTCGGAGTCTGGTATCTGTTCATTGAATTTGTCGTATAGGGACTTGATCTTGAGATGGAAGTAGGAGCCGAGTTTGTTGCAGAGGTCCTGGCAGGGCATGATGTCTGAGGCTTCACTAGGGGCTTTGGTGAATTCCTGTATGATGCTGAAGAGCTCCCTGGCGTTGCTGGAGTTGGCGAGGACCTTATCCTGGATAAAGTCCCTTTTGGTGGGTCTGCTGCGTTGGTGGTATTCTGTCATGGCATTCTTGTAGCTGGTCCATGCTTCCAGGGTTTTGATGTTCCTCCAGATTTTTTCAAGATGTCTGCAGCTGCGTCTGGATTCTCAGAGGTTGGTGGTGAACAGGTGGCTTTCATCGGGCACTGATTGCCGGAGTTCTGGAGGGGGGTGAGCATATCTGCGCAGTCGGAGATCCATCTGTGGAGTTTGTGGGCTGCAGAGTTGATGTCGGGCATGGCGGGAGGTGGCGCATGGCTGAGGGTGGAGTTGAGGTGCTGTTCAGTGACCTTGCTCCAATTCCTGTGTGGGGGCGTGGTGTAGGTTTGTACGCGGTGGGTTCAGAGAAGGAGAAGTCTTTGCAGTGGTGGTATGTCCAGAGGGGTTGCATAGTGTGGCTGAAGTTGATGTTGTTCCTTCTTGTGAAGATGGGGTCAATGGTGTGTTCAGCCTTGTCGGTGGGGGTGGTGACAAGCTGCTTGAGTCCGATGTTGGCGAGGTTGTTAAGGAGGGCGTGGAGTTGGGGTCACTGAGGTCGTTGAGGTGGAAGTTCAGGTCTCCGAGCAGCATGTAGTCCATGGAGGCGATGGTGTGGGGGATGATGAGATCAGTGATGGTTGCAGTGAACGTGGTTCGTGGTCTGGGAGGTCGGTAGGTGAGGGTGCTGCATAGGATCGTTCTGGGTTTGTTCTCGATCTGAAAATGGAGATGTTCTGTGGGGGCCGAGGAGTCGTTTGTGCTGGATGTGGTGAGCCGGAGGGAATTCTTATGTGCAATGGCTAGTCTTCCTCCAGGGTGGTTGAGGCGGCCCTTCCTCTTGATCTTGTATCCATTGGGGGTGGCGGTGGTGATATCAGGGGTGCAGGAGTCATTGGTCCAAGGATAGTGACAGTCACAGAAGCGGAGGCAAGAAGCCTTGAACACCAACCTGGCAGCACTGGGGGCAGGCACTCAATGGTGGAGCTGCTCGAGGGGAAGAGCAGTATTCTGACCAAGAGGTCAGAGGTCTTGCTCACCCTGTCGCGCAGCAGCTGCCATGAAGTAGTAATGCTGTAACTTTGATAAAAATGAGGTCAGCAGAAGAAAATATTTGCTCCCCAGTAGAGATATTAGACAAGAACTTTGTTAAATAGTAAATAAGGAGTTTATCTAGGGGAGTGAGGGAGATCTGAACACTTCAGGTTTCACTCAAAAGAACTTACTAACCGCTCTCAAAGTTTGCTAATCTCCACAACTCATCATATCTCCCTAATTAATAGGGGTCACTTCTCAAAGAAAAATAATCTCTATTATTGATAATTATCTATGTATATCTGTGTTACAAATAGACGTGTGTTGCAAAATGATTTCATAACATAATTTATATTATTTGGATTCTTGCATAGTAAATATAGTGCAACAGTTATAGAAGATGTTAATATATGTGGATCTAACATTTTTCACGTCAGCATAATCATCTGGAGCCTGTCTTGGGATTTTATCTGAATAGTTATGAACGTAAAGGTTTACCAAGTGGATAAATGCATGTGTCCACAAATCCCTGTGTTGTGCTAGGCAAACAACACCAGTGGCTAATAGAGGTCCACATGATGGGGGCCCCTGTTTGCAACAATTGATATAGACTCTTTTACCTCAAAGGGGAGGTATGTTACTTGGGAAGTCCAACATTGCTCAATCCTCTCCTCATGAGAAAATGCTACTTTTTGCGTGATCAACCCCATTTTGTGCTACATTTTATTGCTGGTTTTTAGACTGCACAGTGGGGCACTGCCATTCAGGGAACAGGTTATGTGCTTTGGCTCCTAAACATGTAGAAATGGCTAATCCCAGAATGGCTTATTTAACTTTTCCATGAGTCCATAGTATATGGTGCGGAAATACTCCCATTTCATGAAAAGTTAAATGTCACCTGTGGGTTGTAGCACTTACTCTGCCATATACTATTGTGATAAAGGAAAACGTAGCTTCAGGTCTAGCATTTTAGACTGACTGCTGCAGTGGAAAACCTGCAGTGTGCCCTGCTAAAATACCCATTTTTGACAAGCAAAAACCTTTATTTTATCAATATTAGCACGTCACCCCTGCATAGGCCTTGTAGCCCACAAGATCGGGTGCATGGTATTTAAAAGTGGGACATTTAGAGAATGTATATTACCATGTCCCTACAGTGACAAGGACCAAAAGCTGTTTTTATTGTGGCAGGCCTAGGTGTCCAATGTAGAAAACCAGAATACAGCTATAAAAATAATTAAGCCACTATTTTTGATTGTTAATAAAAATCCAGTTCAACTGTGAAGCAAGTTATTTAAGAAATGTTAAGAAAAATCAACTTTTAGTAAGTTATAATGTACCTGTCTGAACTGTCAGAAGGCTTTTTTGCATAAGCCTCCTCCAGCTCCCAGCCTGCATTCAAGCCTTGAAGTAGCTGTGAAAGAGATCTGAAATGCCACATAGGAGCACACAATAGGCTGATCTAAATGAGCAGGGATGACTCCTCTGAACACCAGACTGTCAAATCCTGCTTGACATTTCTGTTGAGCCTCATGTAAAACTTGGGCACCCTTGGAGAGGGGAAAACCGCAGACAAGAAAATGTTTATGTATCCCCTCTCTGGTTAATTAAGGGCCCTGTGTTTGTCCTTCCAGACATCTGTCTTGTTTTGGGTGCAGTGCCTGTTTTAAACTGGATCTTAATGTTAGCTATATAAGGACTTGGTTTATTTCCTTGACACTCCCACACACTCCAGCGCTCAGAGCCAAAGTATAGTACAGCTGAACACTGTCGCCGTCTTGAAATAAATGCCCTGGCAAATGCCATTTCGAGCCTCAGTTTAGTAAGGCAAAAAAGAACAACTGAAAAGGTGAATCGGTTGCCCTGAGGGTTTTTACCCCATTGGTTTGTTACTACCCAGGAGTCACCCCCACTTATTAGCTAGTGTAAAGCACAAATGTGACACCCGAAGGACCTTCATCAGAACACTGCTGAACTTTGTGCAAATGATAACAGGTGACCTACACCTTCTACACTTGGCATCTGTGAATTGTGAGAAGGTCCTGAGGAGGAAGGGTCCCCTTTTACTTGAAATCCAAGGACAGAAATATCTTTAAGGCTCATAAGGATGAACCCTGTGTGGATCCAGGAACATAAAAACACTGAAGAGGACATTCTGTGATGAATCCTAACTGACCAATGGCAACTGGCCCTGGACTTTGTCTTTACTGTTTCCCTCTGTTTCACAACTAGAGAGTCTCTCAGTACATACCGTGTGGTGCTGAAGGCCTTGGAAGAGCAATCCTGTGATTGTTTGGGCACCAATTGAAGTTTGGGAACTGTTTCAAACTTTTCTGTTCCAGAACTTCATGAGGACAGACCACAAAAGGTATCCACCCTGCATTTCCATTATGTGCCGTTTTTCCGGCAGAGGGAAAAAAAATTCCCTCAGAAAAGTCCCTTCTTAGATTGGAACGTGTAAACTTTTTCTGAGCTTCCCTACTTCCAGGTCCTACCAGGGCCCAATCTACTTGTTGTATCCGACCAGGGCCACATTGTAGTTGGCCTCTTTGTGCTTCTTGGTGCAATTTTCAATTAAATTGTTTATAAAAAATCATATGTCTGGTTGCCCTTATTGGAATGTTGTTGTTTTGGTGTCATTTTGTTCAATACATTTTGCATTCTGTTTATACATTGGAGTGGAAGTTTTATTGTGTAGTGCTTTTGATTTTTTAATTGTTTTTAAATTGCTTTACAAATTTCCTTGAGGCTATAGCTACCAGGGTTTGACCTCAGGTTCAAATATGGAAACCGTTGACTCGACTTAACAGGCTAATGACTTTCGTACTGGTGGTAGACACCAATCCACCCCTATTCATATTTACCTTTCTCACAAACATGTACTTTATGCCTAAAAGCAATGCAAGAAAGTTATGCAGAGTATTTTTCACTGTTTTTTTAACATGTCATCATAATACTTTTTGAACAGAGCACTGACTCCAACTGAAACATGTCAGTTGTCCTCAATCACTATCTGGAATTGTGGGGTGAATATGTTTTAATGGATTGAGACCAACATGTTTGTATTTGGCAATGTTACCACAAGCTAGTGCCTGTACAAATCCCCAGAATCAATGTCAACCCAGCCGTTCTATCAACCAAAGTCACAATCCTTCTCCCACCTTCTACCCAATACTCTAATGCACCCCTCAAGTGATTTATTTTGCAAGTAGTATTTTGCTCCTTCTACACAGACACAACAAAGGATAATTTATTGTGAGATTCACAAAATGTTGAACTAGTCCATGCCTCGGTGATTTTATGCTTGAACTATTAGAACAGCATGCATATAGGCCTATTAAAGGAGACTCATTATTAACTGATGTGCAACTGGATTAGTCTTAAGTCTGAAGCCATTAAAGCATAGCACACCATTGCAGCAATCCTTTTACAGCTTTAAATGGTTGCCTGTAAGCTCATTTGCACAACCAAGAAAGCTAACAGGTGTGGCAGCTCAACTACTAGGGCAAGCTCATCAGTCACTACAAACAAATATGCAACCTGAGATCAACTGCAGCCCACATTATTGCTCGACTATCTTTCAAGAAAGAAACCTTTTAAGAGGTCATACTCTGGCAGAATGAGGATGTAATTCCTTACATAAATTAATCCAACAGTCAGGCACAAAAGAACTCTTATATGTTAACTAAAACCAAGGTCTTCCAGAGGCAATGTGAAAAAAGAACTAGACCGCAACTAATAGAACTATTACAAACAGTACCATCATTAGTAAAATCACTATGGTCACCCGACAGAAGGATAATCACTCTTCTCTGCAGACCTATCAAACTAGAACTGGGCTAACATAACAGAAAATCCTTGTCTTCAGTTCAATCTACATTAAATTAAATCCCCTTTAAGGTATTGCTCATTTTGTGGCTGTGGCACTCTGAAGGCATCTGAGAGGCACAGCAAAATGTTAATCCTCTCCTTTTCCTCTTCCCAAAATAATTGGTTTGACACATAACAAAGTCGAAGATGCAAGAAAATTCACCTTTTTTCTCATTATGGCTGTTGTGGCAGAACCAGCACAACTGACGTTTTAAAAAGCAAGGCGTTCTCAATGTACCCATAGCTTGGCATAACATTGCTTTGGCTGTTTGTGGGTAATTTGCATTACTGAGGTAGTGAGCTTGTGTTAGACCTGTCACCCTTAGGGTGGCATTTACCTCAACCTTTTGTATTTTGCCTCCCAATTTTGCTGTTGTTTTAGTTGGCCTTAGGACTCTGAGCACTTTATCACATCTAAACAGTGCTAAAGTGTATGCACTTATTCCCTAAACATGATGGCATTTGGTGGATACCTTATTGGCATATTTGTTGTACTTGTAAGTCCCTTGTAAAGTGGTATACCGTATACCGAGGGACTGCACTTTAAATACTACTGGTCGGCTGCTTCACTTATTGTGCCACCGACAGAATAAGCCTTCCAAGCCTGTCTCAGGCCTGCCACAACAATTCCTGTGTACAGTTTATTGCTACTTCACCTGTTTTTTAAACTACTTGTCAAGCCTTAAACTCCCCTTTCATTACAAATAAGTCACCCCTAATGTAGGTACTAAGTACCCAAAGGTCAGTGTGCTATTTAAGTAAAAGGTAGGACATGTACCTTTATGTTTTAGATGTCCTGGTAGTGACAAACAGCCTATTTCATTTTGGCACTTACACTTCAATAGGTAGTGTCCTCTCCACACACAAAGTACTGATTTACCCGTCCCCCCACAGATAGCCTGGGAGACATGACTGGGTTGGAAGGGATCCTTTTGCACTTCAAAGAGTTCCTTTGAAGTCTCCCCCTAAATTAAAGCACTTTTGGGTATAAGTACTGGGTCTCTGACCCCCTAAAATCAGGCACTGCTGGATCTTGAACTGAACCTCTGTCAGAAGGACTGCTGTGCTTCTTGGAGGACTCAACTGGCATGCTTTTCTAGAAGGACTGCTTTCCTGCTTGTTGCACTGGTGCCTGCTGCTCCCAGACTCTGCTGGAAGGACTCTGCCTTCCCTCCAAGTGATATACAGAGGCCTGCTGGCTTCCCTCCAGTTTTCTGAATTATCAGGGACACAAAAGACTTCCTACAATTCTGCTGGTGCTGCTGGTCTCTGCCTCCTGTGAATCCTACCCTTTCCTGGGGTGCCCTTTGGGCCGCAGAAGTGGGTTTGCAGCTGTTGTTCACAAAAATTGAAGCATTGCATTGGCTGCATGAGAAATTCTGCTACATTGCCCTTCAACGCAGAGGCTGCCCAACAACATCTGTTCCACATCCTGCACGGCTCAACAACAACGCTCTGCGCTGCTCAACGATTACGCATTGTATTCACTTCAACTGAGCATAATGACAATGCGGGACGCCCATTGCATGGCTCGACAACAACGCAGTAGGTTCTTGACATCGACAAAAGCTCCATTCAAGGTATTCAGTGGGGCCTGTCTTGGTCCTTTAGCTGGTCTGCTGTTGATCACGGTTGGCCTGAACTTTGGATTTGCACTGGTCCCTCGCAACCACAAGTAACCTTTTGACTGCTAGTGACTTCTATGCACTATTTTGGCAGTTGATCTTTAAAAATTAATATCTCGGCTTCTTCTAATTGGATTTTTGTGATTTTGGTCTTATTTTGCTCGGATATTTATTCTCTATTTTGCTAAACCTATAAGGAGTTGTTTTGTAGTGTATTCTTTGTGTTACTCTGTGTGTGTGTTTGTGTGTGTGCGTGTGTGTGTGTGTGTGCAGCACATACTTTACACATTGACTCTTTACATAAGCCTGACTGCTGTGTGCTAAGCTACCAGAGGGTAAGCACAGGTTATCCTTTTGTGTGTGTCTAGTTTACCCTGTCTAGAGTGGTGGTTCCTAACTGGCCTGGATGCATAGCTTACCCAACAGGGAATCCCATTTCTAAAACCTTAATAAATATTTTAAATACTGGTTTTGATACTGAAAAATATTACCACTATTTCAAGTCTCCTTGCCTTAAACACGTGGGCGAGCATTAATTTCCACAAATTTCATTATACGGGTCAATTTCTTAAAATTGAGTTACTACTAAAAATAAAATGTTCTGTAAATGTCCTAGCAGAAATCCAGTATTGTAAGTATTGGGGGCTGGCACTCAAAAAAAAAACTGGTGTGCAGTTAGTCTCATCAACATAAAATTATATGAGGAACACCCCTTGGATCTCTGATTGATTGAGTTATGGGAGAGGCACACAAACCTATTTGATGTTATAGTGAAAAAGGTGAACTTTCTCTACATGGTCTCTCAGCTCCTACACCGCCCAAATATATCCAGAGAGGAAATTTGGGGAAGAGGGTTGAGCTCAAATAAACCTCCAACTCCTCCTCACAATGTTAAAGACAGAAAAAAAGTCTAGGTTGGGCACAATATTGATATTAATGATTGTGATAAATCTGCTTTTTCATTTTTCACACGCACGATTTTTTTTCGAATGACAGTCACCCACATTAGTTAGAAGAAAAGCAATCTTTTATTTCATTACCAAGGGGTGCTTCCGGTGGAGTATAACATATATGGTTCACGATGTATGGAAGAGTGGAATGAAAAATGTGTTTTGCTGTTTAACCAGCTGCTTTGAGTATTTTGATAATGAGAGGTCAAAGTTTCAGTCAATATTTTAACTAGTTGACAATTTAATAATTGATGCATTTCTCTGATTAGCTTTTTCTCTTGTAGGATGAAGAGCGAGTGTGTTTTATCAAAAGCAAATCATCGCTCCGAACCCGTAGAAATAGTCAAAATATTGCACTGAACTTGTGCTCCTTTCCGACAGCACTAGGTTACTGTTTAACTTCTGAACATTATGAAAACAAGACAATTCCCGTCCTGAAGCCAAGTGAACAGCTAGAATGCAAACTTCCAAAGTGATGTGTCATCCGTGATACCCTCTAACCTCTAGGCCTTGTAATCTGGGGTTTATAACCGCGAATCGCAATAAACTCATTGTGTCGCCCTCTGTCGGGGGCACGCGGCAAAGCAAAGACAGAAGAATGAAACCATTTGAATATGAAAAGATTTGTAGCGATCGGCTTGTAAAAATGCCTCAGTTCTCTCCATTGTTAAAAGAGCGACGTGTTAGGAATATCCAGATGCCCTTATTTTGACCTGGTAACACCGAGTACGACTTCTGTTCGTCAACCAAGTGGTGATGTCTTTAAAAAACACGGATAGCGAAAAGCAAGATAGCGTTTAAATAAAAGGCGAGATCTGAAGATTAGTCGAACATTAGCGGAGCGGGGACCTTTCCAAAGGAGAATCGAGTACAAACGGCAAGTTTGCTGTGTTGAGGCCACCATGATATTTTTTTTTAACAAACAATGCACTGACAGTTCACGTTTAATTGACAGATGTCAATCACAGGAAGGACCTCATAAAAAAATCGAATTTCAGCTTTTTTTTTAAAAAAAAAACATCAGTGGAGATAAGCAGGTTGCAGGCCGTTGCGGAGCTCATCGTGGCGAGCTCGCCTAATTTAATTTCTTCAGTGGGATTCTTGATGGTGAAAGACCCCTTCCATGCTGTTATTGAGTTCCTGTTCTTAGTTAAGGATTGATCCACTTCAATGTTTCAGCGGGGAGTCGATTTCCAGTGTGGCGCAGCATGCCTCCAAATCAATACCTCTAATAGATGTGGTGGCCCGAGTCAGAGGTCAGGCCCATGGCCTTTTTGGTGCAAATGAAGGCCTGGTCTGGCGACGAGGAGTCAAGTTCATAATAGTGCTTTGATTACCGATCGGATGTAGTCAGTCACTGGTAGTAAAAGTGCACATGACTCATTCATCTGAATTCTCTGTTCAAGAGCCCTCTGAACAAGCTTGTATGTTTCTAAAATGTTGTTCTATGTGGGATTCCAACACAATCCCAACGTTTTCATATACGTATAAAAAGGCATCACAGCCTGGTTCTATAAGTGATTAAAATGGGTGAGGTGATTCCTAATGCAATGTCTTGTTATTACCAAGAAAGAAATTTCGAAACGTTGATATATATGTAAAAATCAAAGATTACAGGGGTGTTACAGTCAGGAAATAGAATTAAAAAAAAATCTTAGAAATTCACAAAAAAACACAGGTTACAGGGACGTTATAGTGAGGCTCAAATTCTATACGCACAAACAATAGAAATTCAGCAGTTATAGTTACCTGAGCTAACCATAACTTATGCCCCCAATGCACTGCTTATGGCCTAACATATTATATCACTCCTGACATAGTAACAGCACTGATGATATCTCAAATGACATCACTGATTATATCACCCACAGAACTACTCACCCACACAACCACTCACACACACACACACACACACACAATCAGTCACACACCCACTGAAAGACCCATACAACCATTCACATACCCACTCACACACCCACAGAACCACTCACACACTCACTTAGACACCCATCCAACCACTCACACACCCACGTATACATACATACAGGCAGGCAAACATCCAGTTACATGCCCATAAAACCACTCACAAACCTGGTCATAAATCCATATTCAGTTACGAATCAAGACACTTTAGAGGAGGCACTGAGAAGGCAGGGTAAGCACTTTTGGTACATGCAATGCTTGCTGCTCACCACTCACCACTCCCAAGCTCAATTGCTATATACATATTTTCCTCTAAAAGGTAGAAGAACTTATAACAATGAAACAGTAGTGGAATGTTGAAAAAAAAGCATCTCAAGAAGACAAAGTGATTTACCAGGATGAATGAAGGTGATTGCTTTGGTTCTTGTTCAAGAAACTTAGACGCTTTTACTTGCCATTAAACTAAAGTTTGTTATCTGTACATGCAGACACTCCTGGGGTGCAAAGTATTTTTCATTTTTGAGGGGATGCTAGGGCTCAGCAACACAGGTCATAAATGTGCTTAGATTCACAGCAGTCCATTTGGGTGCAGCACTTGTGCTGGTGAAAGGTGCCTTGACCCCAGCTCCATGGTAGACACTGCAGAGACCCAGTGCATATTTAAACTTCGAGGCAAATATGCTGCAGTTTGTATTTTTCAGACAACATTATGTTGTTAAACCTATATGCAGTGTTATATTAGAATGCTGCCTATCCATGAGGTGATGCAGACCTTGCAGTTATTCAACATATTATCCTGTTACAGGATACCAACCTTATTTTATAGTTTCATTCTCAAGTGCAAAGTGAGACCTCTACACATAAAGGACACAGTGGAAGATGAAATTGAAGCTGAGAGCACGCCAGTCAGAGCAAGAAAATAAGAGAAGGGAAAAATGTGATTGAGAAGTGCATCAATGTGAGGAAACAAATGTGAGAAGCCAGATAATTAAAATGAGGTGATGGAAGAAGAAGAGAATAAAGGATGAAGAACAACTGAGGGAGAAAAACAGGAAGTGAAACACAGGGGGAGCAAGATAATGAGGGGAGACAAAGGGAAAGAATTAGAGTAAGCTTGGTAGGGAGAGAGAGAGGGGAAGAGTGAGAGAAATAAGAAGAAGCCTGACTGAGGCAGAGAGGATACACTGAGACCAAAAGAGAAGACATGTTTTGTGATCTGTTGTTCATGAATTCAAATCTCAACTAGGCCAAATCATAGTTTCAACTTTTTGGGATTGGTAAATTTGTACAGTAATATCTTTGAGACTGTAGAATTGCAGAACAGAGCACATTGTAAAAACACGGTATTATAAGAGATGTCTTGAGGTGAAGAAGATTATCAGAAAATTCCGAAGACCAAAGGAGAGTGTAATAAGTAGTTAGTGATCGAGAGTAACAACGAAAAGAAGACCACAAACCTGAAAACCCTTGAAGCACCACCAGATGTGCATATAATAACAGAGAGGAAAAGGGAATATTTGAAGAGCACAAATGAGTGCATGTGAGAAATAGAATGGGCTTAGAGCTATAGAAAATGTATTTATTTGCACAGAGGAAAAAAAGCTCTGGCGTATGAATAGTACAAGATCAAAAAAGGGAGAGAGAGCCCCAAATAGAAAGTATAAGTGGAGCCTGAGAAATCCAGAGAGCCCCATAAATAGTGAAAGAGAACCACAAGAGTGAAAGAGGCCCCCTTGCGAGGGAGAGCATAGGAATTTTGAGCTTTGTAAGGATCACAGAAAAACAATGTTTTCTTTCTGTTGAAGATCATCAACATATCTTGTGCAGAGATACTTAAACAAGCCAGAGATGGTAGAATGTGCTGAGTGGACCGGTGTCAGGGGATAGATAAATGGAGGGAGGAGTAGGAGCAAGGAGAGAAAGGTAATGTTAGACAACCCAGGAGAAAGCAAAAGAAATCCCTTCAAATAGATTGAGAAATGTGGCGAAGAACAGCCTCTGTGGGATGGATGAAGCCGGGCCTCACAGAGCAATAGTATGGTGCCCTAGTGAGGCAGAAAGGTTAAAGAAACAAGCCCAGAGAGAGGTGATAAAAAGTGTTGAAAAAGAGAAGCAAAGAGCTCCATATATATAGGGTAAAAGGATCCCAAATTGGAAAATGGGAGAAAGAGACCAAGAACCCACAAAGAGAGGGAAAAAGTTAAAGAAAGAGCCAGTGAAAAACAACATAGGAAAAAGGGAGAAGGGGTCTGAAATGTATTAAGACTTTGCAAAAGAAAGAGAAATAATGCGGAAGGAGAAATCCACTGAAACAATGGGTAAAGGAGGCATACATGAAGAAAATTAGATGACAGAAACACTGAGGAAGAGGTGATCAGTATTCCCTTTACATGAGTTGGTTGTCAATGTTCAGTGCATGTGTGATGTGCTGGATTGTGAGCACAGAGTTTGAAGTTCTCTAGTTCAGAGTAAATAGTTCACACTGGTCTGATCAGCCACTGCTGTATCCCCAACAGTGCTACCATCTCAGACTGCTCAGCGGGATTTAGGTTAATTCATTAAGGCTCATGGGCCACTTTTGCATATTCCATAATTAAAATCCAACTCTGTGTCAGAGATTAAACTTTCCAAGCTGATAATACTTAATGCTTTGATGATTTGACATTGGCTCAGATTTATCATCACATTAATCAACGTGAATGTACTTTTCTTCAATCTCGGTACAATTAGAATATCTTTGTTTATAAAATATCCAAGTATTTGGTGGCATATTCTATTCTGCATGATATAATAAGGTCTTGGCTTTTTCCACAAACATTTTAATTCAGTTCATTTTCCTTGTAAATAGTGCTTCTTATTGATGTACTCCACTTTGAATTTTACTTGTGTTGATGGAATATTATTTTTTTTGTCAAAGTTTTGTTTATTCACCATGACTGATAAATATCATACTACATTATGGGTCACAGAAGGATAACATAGAGTACCTCTTGCAGTAACATCGCTCTAATTGGAGACCAGTTTCTCTAGTTGTGTGGCCTCCATACCTCCCTGCACTCCTTCGTGTCACAGTCATTTTGGTACACTAAACGTCAATAAAACCATGTACAAGCAAAAGAGGGAAAAGAAAAATCAACTCCCCTCTTTCTATAACCAATCCCCCCTTTTACCCTCCCTCCCCTTCCCTGGTGGTCGTTGAACACTTATCTACTCATCAAAGTAGAGAAGTGTTACTCAATGATTAGAGCGGCAGACCCTGATGCAGAGGTCTAGCCCGGGACCAGGGTTCAATTCCCCGCCTCGGCGGGTCTTGGGCTCAAAATTCCACAGACCTGATAATTCTCGCCTCGGTGCCTATTCCAATCATGGAGTCCCACTCTTGAACTCTGGGCAATAGCTTGCTTAATCTCCAAAACGGCCCCCACAACACTAAGGATGCCTGGCCTCCACCTTGGGGGTGCCCAGGAGTGGATGCCTCACAGGGAAAGCCAGGACTGGTTCCACAGCGGTATTCGTACAAGAGCCTTGAGACCCTTGCGGGTGAGTAGTGCGCTATACAAGTATCAATTTACATTTACAAGGGTAGTCAGAGAAGCTTCAGGTATTAGGACTGGATCCAGTTCAATCGTACTGACCCTAAAAGGCTGCTGATGTATCCGGGCAAATACATTCAGGAGATAAAACACTACTTAAAGAGATGTCCGTCTCATATAGAAGGTGGACATACCACTGAAGGGAGACCGCTTCAAACAAAGGAAACCAACGGACCCCATAAGTATTAGAAGTTTTTATGGTCATCTCTGAAGATGTCTGCTAATCCCTCTATCTTCAGGATTTATGAGAGATGTGCATGCTAAAGTGACAGAGCTGATGCCACTCTCTTTTTCCAGGCCGCCGTTATTGTCGTTTTGGCAGCCCTAAGGGAGGCCCATATTATACCTTTATCAGCTTTCGTCTGGTCTAGTTCTGCATCCCCGATGCCCAGAAGCACTTCTGCAATAGAGGTGAGTATGGAGTAGCCCAACATGTCTTTGATATGAGTGAGGATCTCCTCCCGGAAAGGTTGGATAGTAGAGCAATCCCACCATATGTGGCAGAAGTCCCCCAGGAGATCACACCCGCACCAGCCGAGATATGAGGAGTTAGGGAAAATCTTCTTGAGTTTAGTAAGATATAGGTACTAATCAAAAGGAGTCTTGTAATGGGCCTCCCTTAGGGTTACCGAGTGATTGTTCTTGGTAATATCTGACCACAAATGCTTCCACTCTTTCTCTGAGATGTCCCTCCAAATTATACCTTCCCAGAAGGATTGGTTACACGCTCGTGGGGCATGTATTCCTGAGAGCAATGACCTGCCTTCTGTACCCATTGTTCTATCAGGGTGTGCTCTTTTGTGGCCATATCCTGCACCTGTGGTTGGGAAATACAATGTTTAAGTTGAAGGTAGTAGAAGTGTTCTGATTGTGGGTTCCTAAATTCTCTTTGACAGCTCTCAAAGGTGAGCACCTCAAAGTTGTGAAACATATCTGACACCATCCGACACCCTCACTCACGCCACTTATCAAATGGACCTTCCTATTCAGCTGGCAGACAGTCAGAATTAAGGTGATGGAAAGGAAGTCAGCCTCCCCACTTTTGTGACCTCATCCCAGACCTTGAGCGTAGTGCATGTTGGAGTGCTCATGTATGCATTGGCAGGTCTCTTTTTTTTTCAGTCTCCACGTTATATCCCAAATCGATCTCCCCATTATTGCTCAGTCCATATGGAGCCAATGTTTACCAGATTCTCTCATTGACCATTCCACCAACACTCTCAACTGGGCCGTCTTGTAGTACACTGAGAAATCCGGTAATGCCACCCCCTTCTTTTTTTGGGCGGTATAACACATGAAATGGAAGTCAAGCTCTTCCCTTCTGACATATGAATTTAGTGATAAGTGAATACAGTTTGGGCATTAGCTCAGATCTAGATCTACTGGAAGTGTCTGAAACAAATAGAGCAATTTTGGAAGTAGCATCATTTTGACCACATTGATCCCTTCCAACCAGGAGATCAAAAGTATTTTCCAGCGTTTGAGGTCGTGCTGCAATTGGATCAGCATTGGGGAATAATTGGCCTTAAAGAGATTTTCCACTTTCAGGGTGAGTTGAATTCCTAAATAATTAATGGAATATTTGGCCCATTGAAAGGCAGACTGACTCCGCAATTGTTGAACCTCTCTCTCTGGAATGTTAAGATTTAGTTTGAAGAATTTTGTGGTGTTGACTTTAAAACCCGCTACCCACTCAAACACATTGTGGCAATTACACAGCAAACTGACTGTAGACTAGATGCACTTCAAAGTGCTCCCCCTGTCACAATGTGGAGCATGGGAAATGTATATGTTGCATGCCAATGAGTGGGATGATGTATGTTATTACAAAACACCTTAATGTAGATATCAGTCTACCCAAAGATGCATGACATTGAGTCTGTGACTTATCAGCAGGGTTACCAAAACAAAAAGAATTTGCCAAATATTCAGATGCATGTCAAGGAAAAATATTTATTGTCAATAGGATGCAAACAGCATCAGACAGGCTTCTACAACGTATGACAACATCCACCTGCCTAATATGTGTGAAAACAGATGCCAGGCAAGTAACCACATTTTAATTTGCATTGTGCATCCCAATAATGTGAAAAACTCACTTAGCATGTGTTTCACTTCAGGCTACACAAAATCACTGTTATACAGACATACCTCAAAACATCTGTTCATGGTTGGACACATCAATAGTTAACTCATTCACAAAAAGGGATTTCGTGTTAGCATGTGTTCCACGTACTCCCCAACTTTTGTTTAAATTCTCGAAAGTTCAAGTGCACATTCTGCAATGTGAACGATGTCCATTATATATCAGACAAGATGTAGTGCAGTACACCACATATGTCACACATCACAGTGGGACCTCACTTATAAACTACATTCCATGTTGCTATGCAGGAGCATGTCACTTTAGCATTGCTCAACAATTGGTAATGGCAAACATCAACATGCCGCCTGTATATTGAATCATCAATGTTTGGATTTGATCACATGAACAGTGAGAAATGTTAACATGCAAATGTGTGACCTACATGTATCCCTGCTTAATGAACCTGTAAACTCATAAAGGTTGAAATGCAAAACATAGCATACCCAAAAGATAATAACCTGGAAACACATGGCTATAGTGTTAAACCATATAACCAGTTCCACATCGATCCTGTACCAAAAACCTAAAACAGTACATCGTCAAGTATTTACGAAAGGACAACGCAATCAATAAACAGTAATTTTCCAAGGAAACTAACTGATTATCACCCCTGTTGACAAAGGAAAGTGTTCCATCTCTCAATTTGTCTATCAATTTGTCAGTCCATGACGGATGAATGACGTTACAACGCATGCTTTTACCACACATGCTTTTACAACGCGGTTTTTACATCGCATACCATTACAACATATAGTGCTTTGGGGCGCTGGATAGTGAATAGTTTACTTTACTATTCCAACTCCAGTCCCCGTGGATAGTAGGGAAGGTGTTGGATAGTACATTAAACCTATTCCATATCCTAGAGCGCCCCCCAGTGCAATGCGTTGTAATGGTTTGCATTGTAAAAGTTGCGTCGTGAAGGCACTGCGTTGTAAAAGTTGCGTTGTAAAGGATGTTTCCCGTCCAGGACATGTCCCAGGGTAAACATTTGACCCATAGTGTGCCTCAATGATGTTCAACACATCAGAAATTACTCCAATGACATTGGGCCCGATGTAGGTGAAATAGATTTACCGATTTTCAATTACCGAATTTTACCGATTCAGTAATTAAAAATCGGTAAATCTATGGGGTGGACATGTAGGTATTCCAGATGTGCTGGAATACCGAATCGGATGATTTCGGTATTTACCGATTCGGTAAATACCGAATCGGTAATGCCCATTAGGCCCATAGGAATGAATGGGCATTACCGATTCGGTATTTACCGAATCGGTAAATACCGAATTTCACAAGGGTGCAGGGGGTGTCACTTTGACACCCTCTGGCACCCCCAAAACAGGCTCGGGTGCCATGTGGCAGGCATACATGCCCTAAGGGCAGGTCTGCCTGTCACATGGCATAGGTGTGCATGCACACATGTGCATGCACACCGGAATGGGTATTTTACCATCAAATTGGATTTGATGGTAAAATACCGATTCGGAAAGGCCTTTGGGACTCTGAAGAGTCCCACCTACATCTGGGTGGCTCACATTCGGTAAATTTACCAATTTTTTATTTTTCCGAATCGGTAATTTTACCGATTCGGTAAAATAATGCCCCGTACATAGCGATCACCTATTTACCGATCGGTAACGGACGAAAATACCGATTTTCGGCCGTTACCGAAAGCCCTACATCTGGCCCATTATGTTCTAAGTTAGCACTATTATGTCACTACAACAATACCTCTCAAGGGGTAAAGGACATAGAACATGACATTAGTTTGTTGTCTAATAAATGAGAGACAAGTTGTTCAATAAATAACTCAAAATCAAAATAATATGTACTTGCCTAAAAAAACTATTGCATGTGTGTAATAACCATTGAGTCAAGTTTGAATAGAGTCAAACAGAGTAAGTGGGTCTCATAATTTCATGCAGTGGCCTGCCCTTTCATAGTGAAAATCCATTTTGACATAACTCACTAAAGGCAAAGTAATGAGGACTGACACTGTTGTATAAGTCACACAAATGTTTTCGAAATCTGCTTTGTCAGTAAGCTCTTGTACATTCACATATCAAAGTTGTAAGTTAGACTATGTCCTCCCTCTGATACAAATTACATTTAGAACTAACAGTTGTGTTATCTTTCACAGATGAACTTACCCCTGAAGCACATCAGAGTCAGGCCATGGAGCAGAGTCAAACCACTGAACCTGAAGATTTCCAAGAAGCCCTCAGTGATGACATTGACTTCGTAAACGTGGACGGTGGCAACACTCCTGGGCAGCTCAGTCAGAAAGACACAGTTGTTCTCATTGAGCACACACCTCCAACCACCACAGCCGGTACAACAACATTCACAACCAGTACCCCTAGCACAGGCTGATCCATACGAACCATCCAGGACCGCCTGCTCAGGTGGGTAATATCGACACAGGCACTGAGGAGGCGGGACCGAGTGGCAGCAGCTAGTCCTGTGCAAGGGCAATGGCCAGTGTAGCTAGATGTGCTGGAAGGAGAATTGTGCCCAAACCATTTGACATGACTGAGGAGACTGACACACAGCCTGTGGCACAGACAGACTCAGTTGGTGTCACTGAGCCCACACCTCCAACCTCCGCAGCGGTTGCATCACAAACCACAACCAGTGCCCCTACTATGCTTGAGCCAATACCTCATCGACCTGTTCCGCATCTTCAAGTGGCAAACACCATCCCAGACTCAGAGGAGGCTGGACTGAGTGGCATTAGGCAGGCTCATGCTTGGGCAGCTGCCTGTGTTCCCAGGCATGGTGGAAGGAGACACGTGGTCATCCAGCTGAGCCCACAGAGGATCTGAATGTGGAACCTGCCTTCACCTAAGTCATGGGTTTTTACCAAGACTGCCATAATGCATTGGGCCAGGACTTGTCTGTCCTGAGGGAAATGATGGACCTTCACCAGTTTAGTGACCTGAGGCTGGAGGTCATTCAGCGAGATCTTTCTGGGTAGCACACAGAGGTGGCCTCTCTAGTCAGTGTCCTGCAGGACATCAATAACAACCTCAGCTGACCTTTCACACTTAATCAACCACACCCTCCGGTCCAAGCACATCACAGCCATCAACATCAGCAGCAGACAGAGGATGTGATGTTTCGTCTGAGGAGGACAGTTATGCAGACTCACAAGATTCAGAAGCTCCATATCCCAGCCAAGTCAGAGGAGGGAACGTTCACCTAAAAACTGAGGATGGAAGATTTCCAAAACCTCAAGGCCCACCAGTGGTTAACCTTGACCATGATGTCTGTCTGTGTGCTTACAACACCAACACTTTGCTGAATGTTCTTGTACACCACTCCTGGCACTGATGTGAGGAGTAAGTAAGACATTACTCCAGGAAAATTGACTGCACTCCAATAATTTCATTCACCATGAAAGTTGTTTTCAGCACTTTGTAGTTGGTTCACATGTACCACAATTTACTCTGGGATACTGTTCACAATACCTATTTCACTGTTTCTTGCATAATATAAATATACATCACTTCAACATGTTGTAAATCCATATTTTACAACAGCTCATGTGGGTGTTGTATGATGTATACATATCCTAATTAAAAAACAATGCCACCCAAACATGACAAGGTAATCTAGATAAAACGTTTGCATGATGCTTACTAAGCTATGTTAAGTAATTATATTTACTAGGGTGACTAGCCTCATACAAATGTAAGAGCAACAGTGAATTCAGAATCAGAGATTGTGCGAGAAGTCATGAGAAAAAGTAACCTTTACTCATTCAGGCAATGTTGCAGAAACAGAGCTTGATGTTGCTAGGAAACTGATGTTAGAAATCAACACATCTCCTGCATCCTTCTCTACACAGCTTCAAATCAACTCAAACTGTACAGCATTAGGTGTCAGGTGCCAAAATCAGTTCTGTGGCATCACACAATCACCCCAAACGCCATATCTCAGCACAGCAGTTATTACATACAGGAACCAAAGCCTGTGGTGGCACATATCAGTGTAGTAGAACACCTTGCTTTGGTCACAATCCCCACAATGGTGATGTCACATATCATACACATTGGTTTGTGCAACCAACGCATCATAAAATAATGTACCTTGGAAGTCAGAGACAAAACCTCCATTGGGTTTGCAAAGTAACTTTCTCGTGGGTCTGTACAGGCCACCCCCAATACAAAGTTCCTACAGGAATCCCCAATGTACACGTTGTACATCAGAACTGCAGCACATATACACTGAAGTCATGACTCAGAAATGACCTAGTGAAGAAGACGTTGTGTAGACACCTGTAACACAACAACACAGATGCTATTACCCTACATACAGAATTTGAACAAAACACAAATTGAAACTTCCCGGCTGCACATTGGTCACTACAGGAATGTCACACATGTGCCACAATCAATCACCCTATTCATCCCATATCAGTTGTCGCAGGCCACACATTGTCGAAAACACTGGACACCTGACATCAACATTCTTATCTGAACCCCACTGTTACAATGTCTGCATCCATACTCTTTACCACATACCTGCTATTGTGAGAAGTAGTTTTGTATAATTTGCTGTCCAACATCTTCTCCTACATCTTCCTCACTGTCATCGTCATCACTAAGCATTTTGTGTGCTTCACCCGGTGGGTTCCCTTGCCCTGCTCCATCATCATCATCAATGAGAGGTACATTGCATCTTAGGGCAATGTTGTGTAGGATACAGCAGGCCACTGTGATCTGCTATACCTTCCCGAGTGAGTAGAGGAGTGCCCCACCACTCTTATTCAGGCATCAGCACCTGGCTTTCAGGGCCCCAAAAGTCTGCTCCACTGGCCAACATGTCCTGCCATGGGCCTCTTGGTAGCAGACTTCCCCGGGTGTGGTGGGATTCCTCAGTGGTGTCAATAGCTATGGCATGCTTGGATACGCTGAATCACCTTCAGGTGACAATGATAGTAATGCACACTGTGTCAACAGGGTAATTTAACACAGTACAAGAAATTTCACAATGAAGAGGAAACATACATTACACCTACTCAGTAGCCAGGCCCTCTCTGGTCTGAATCGTGACATCAGCTGTGGAATGCTGCTGTTGATAGTATGAAGTCATCAAGTGTAGATCCTGGGAACTTGGCACAGACGTGAGTGATATGCAAATCTGCAAAACAAACCACTTGCACATTGATGGAATGCTAGTGTTTCCTGTTCCTATGCACCTGCTCCCGATCATGTGGTGAAACCAAGCCGAGATGTGTGCCATCTATGGATCCGATTTGTTGGGGATGTGACCAAGTGCAAAGAATTCTCCCTTCACAAATGCCAAATCGCCATGGTGTGGAAACTGTATATATGTCCCAATGTGCTTCAATAGAGCTTGAAGGACTTCTGTAAGCACCATGTAAAACTTGGGTTGTGGCATCCCACCTGATGTGGTAATCGTGAATTCAAATGTGGCAAAGAATTGTAACGTCGCCAACACGTTGACAAGTGGTGTGATATTGTGAGGATTATCGTTCTTCTGAAATGTCGGCTTCTGGTGCACTGTAAGATCCAAAATAGTTTGTTAATCTAAACAGTACTTTTGGACCACAAGTCGAACCTGCCTGGTGAGAAGATCAGGACAAGGTCTATAAACTGGAAGCAAACGTCTCCTCCTCCTCAGATACCAAGGAGAGATTCATAAGCCACATGTGCAAATGAGGCATGAAAAGGATGTACACATGTGTCACATGGATGCTGATTTTAAAAAAAAACACAAATAAAACAACATTAATTAAAACAACATATGCGTCATACCATTCACCCAATTTGGCTACTAGTCACTTGGCTACTTCACATATGTTCCACAGAGACAAGTCATACCCTGTCACCATATCAATCAAAACGTCTGCTGGACGAATGACTCATTGAAATGACTTAAATGTATGCAACATTTCCTAACTTGTAGGTGCGTGGTCACAAGGTATAGCATTGGTCCAGGTAGTCAATTTGCCAGAAGAACTCACTGATTAAAATAAGACAACTAAAGGTTTGAGAATGACAGGCCTGAAAAAGATGGTGCATGCCCTACATAGGGAGATTGTCTCAGGGAGGCCCCTAACATCAGCTTCAGAGAACGCAAGTGCGATACAAACTCGCACGGCAGTCTCGCCCATAGGCTAACATTGGGGAATGTGACCACGGCAAGCCAATCAATGTGCGCGTATAACTGCATGAACTTGTATGTTGCGCACAGGTATGCTTAGTTGTTAAAACATTCACTATTGCTTGCATAGACTGCAGCCATACACAACTCATCTACATCAGCTGCTGTGTATCTCTGCTGTGAACAACAATGCCAGGCCAGACCGGTGTGAGGGACCCTGCCTTCCCTACATAGGAACTTAGAATTGTAGTGGATGAGATGCTTCGCCTGCATGTCAAACTTTATGGCTCTTCAAAGACGCAGGTGAGATTTCATGGATGTTTGATTCTCAATAATCTTGAAGACTAAACATGTTGGGGAATTTTAAGAATCATGTAGTGTGCTAGGATCAACACATATCCACATGTCATATCTTGCCATCTCTGACAAGGTGAGGAATGTGATGGATGAGGATTGAATGTGCTGCTTCGAATAACTTCAGACTACAATGTGTCTGACTCCAAAGAAATTCCAACTCAGGACCATGCATGATCTTCAGGATTTATTTGTCACAGTGCACAAAGTTGTCACACATGAGGCTAACTAGTGGCCAATCATCCAGTTAATCAAAATTGTCTAGTGTCTATGTCAAAAGAGAACTCTATGTGTCTGTGCATGCACCTAACCAACATCCTTTGATATCATTATTCACAACAGTTTCTCAGGGACAGGTCTAAATACTGCCTTCACATGTATGAGCTATTGTCATAAGAAGTTGGGGCAGACCACGCATTTTCTTTCTCTGCTTTATCAATGCAGCTCAACACCCATTCCAAGAAACATCACTGGAAAGCCATTGCCTGGAAAGTGCGGTCCTTGGGAGTCAATCCCCATTGCAGCATTCATTGTAGGAAAAGGTGGGAGGACCTTAGGAGTTTTCACTACATCACCCAGTTCCAGCTTGGACGGTCCTTTTCATGTTGTAGGGGTGCTTGTGGCACCACGAATCCCATGATGGACCGCATCCTGGCAGTGGCCTATCTGGAGCTACATGGGCTGTTGAGAGCTAAACAGCACAAAGGAGGGGGTGTGTAATGTACTTCAAAGACAACATACTATATGACACAAAAGTGATATTACAGGTGATGTCATTCACAAGCAGCATGAGTGAGGATGCTTAACAAAGGGTTTGACTGCTTGGGTAATGAGACTACTAAATATATGTCTGTCCGCATGGCCGCAAGTGTCTCTGAGCATTTTCATGTTTGTATCTTCACCTTATTTTTTAATTCATAATCATTGAATTTGAGGGCAGTGTGGAAAGCACAAGGGTGTACAATGTAGATTAACATGGCAGGCCACATCCAATCTCAGTGTGTACTCAACAATAAAAGATTAATATACACAAAGGAAGACACTGTATTGAATAACATTCTAATGATGATGATGTTGAGCAGGAAATAAACATGGTCAGGGGTATGATAGTACATCCTCAAATGTAACATACCATGCTGGTCATATGCCATTACCCATGTATAAGACATGAGAACAACAATACATGTAAACAGTATTGACACAACACCTGAAATCCTCTGATGAACATTGTGTCCATGTTGCATCAATTATGTGTACACATGTCAAGAACTACACAAGCTTAATACCGGGGTATCAGTTGATCTGTGTCATGAGGTGTCCGTTAGCACAATATTGTGCATTACTACACAATTCTCAGCATTGCAGAAAATCCCAGTTTACAAATAAACCTACAACATTACACATGGTGCACTAGATACATGATCCTCAAGTGTAGCATCATTTGTAGGTTTCGTGGCTTAATGACTCGCTGGTGCAAGTGTATGATTAGGGAATATTGTAGTTGACATTTAGAACATAGTAAACAGGTATGCTAGAAAAGTGATTGAAATTACAAAATATATATCATTTTAACTTCAAATGATGGAGCTCACCTTAAAAATATGAAGTACGAACGTATTTGACAAATGACTTAGCAAGACATGATGACATTTTTAGATTTTGCTGACATTACCATCAAATATTGAATAAGCTATGTCCACAAGTCTGTTCATAAATGAGACAAAAGAATACAAATCTAACTTTGTCATGTTGGCATGTAATGCTGCATATCATGAACATATGTTCTACTCATACTCTTGGGATCTGAAAATATCACAGACATGTGAGGCTATATGACGTTTTAAAATGCTTGCAGTCTTGTGCAGTGTATATTTATTTTATTCATTTGTAGAGCGCCTGGTTACGCCAACCGGCATGTCCCCGCGCTAAATGGACTAGATATTAGGATAATGGTAGAGGTGGCTCCCAGAAGCTTTCATGGGGGAGCTGCTACTGCCTTTGTTTCTATCACAACACAGAAGAGAAGAGCAGTGTTTTCACTTTTTTTCTAAATGTGGTTTCACACTGTTCCATTCTTAAAGTTTCAGGAAGTTTGTTCCACGCTTTTGCCGTAAGGTATCTGAAGGACCTTGCCCCCATTCTAGAGGTCCGTATTCTTGGAATTTTTACCAGCGCCCTTCCTTCTGATTGCAGATTGCGGCCAGGGATGTAGTATGTTATTAGAGGGTGCAGGTATTGTGGTCCTTTTTTTGCAAGAATCTTAAGGCAGTAACACAGTGACTTAAATTGCACTCTTTTTTCTATCGGCAACCAGTGTAAGTCCTTTAAAGCTTTCCTTACAGATGCTCTTTTGGGAAGACTCAGTACTAGCCGAGCTGCCGCATTTTGTACTAACTGTAGCTTGGCTAGCCCCTTTTTTGGTGCTCCCAGGTATAGTACGCTCCCATGGTCTAATTAGGAGGTTACCAAAGCGTGCCCTATGGTTTTCCTCGTGGCGGATGGGAGTAGGTCCAGTATTTTCCTTAGAGTTTTTAGGGTGCCAAAGCATTTGCCCACTACCTTCCGTATCTGGGCATCAAAAGACAATTTGGTGTCTAGCCAGGCTCCCAAATTTTTTACCTCTGCCTTTGGTGTGGGTACAGGACCTAATATTTCTGGCCACCACGCAGAGGACCATATGTTTGGGGTTTTGACCACTATCATCACCTCAGTTTTATTTCCGTTCAACTTCAAATAGTGGTTGCACATTCATTTTGCCACGTGCTCCAAGCATCTCGAGAAGTTGAGCGCTTCCTGTTTGTTGTTTCCCGAGAGTGTTACAATCAGCTGGGTATCATCAGCATATGATACGATGTGTACCTGATGTTTTTCCACCAATTCAGCTGAGGGTCCTACATATAGGTTGAAGAGCTTGGGGCTCAGTATTGATTCCTGCGGGACTCCTTGGGATAGTGCCACACTTTTCGATGTTTGTGATTGCTTCAGTACTTCGAAACTTCGAGATGATATAAAAGGATGTTAGCCACTGTAACGCATAGCCTTCTACACCGCATTCTAGTCTGTGCAGAAGCAGCTTATATGAAACGGTGTCGAAGGCCGCACTTAGGTCCAAAAGGATTATTGCAGTTGTCTGTCCCACGTCCACCCATTGTCTCATTGTGTCTGTGGCCAATAATAGAGCTGACTCTGTGGAGTGGGCAGCTCTAAAGCCAGATTGAGATGGGTGCAATAAGTTATTGTCTTGTATATGGGCTACTAGCTGTTTGTTTACTAGTTTCTCCGCAATTTTTACGGCATATGGTGGCAGTGAGATAGGTCGCAAGTTATCTAAAATTGCTAGATCTATAGATGTTTTCTTTTTCTATGGACATACTTTTGCCTGTTTCCATTTGTTAGGGACTTCCCCCTTCTGAAAGGATGTGGTAATTAGTTCAAAGATGTACGGTATGATAAGATCTGCTCCCATCAGTAGTTTGTCTGGGCGTGCCGGCTCAAGTGGGGATCCTGATTTAATTCCTTTGGCAATTATTTTAAGTTCGTTAAGTTCTATCATTTTGAATTCATTGAGTCTTTCTCCTAGAAACTCCTTTGTAGGTCCTATACTACTCCCCTGTCTTGATTCTATTGGGAAACAGCTGTATATTTTAGCCACCTTGCCTTCGAAGTATTCAGAAATTTTGTTGCAATTTTCCACTTAGGGTGTTTCTTCCTTCTTATGATTTTCATAGATTTTTAGAGATTTTAGTATAGAGAACATTTCTTTTGAGGAGCTGCTCACGTTTTCTATCTTTGCGGGGCATAAATTGCACCTAGTTTCCTTAATTAAAGCATGGTACTTTTTCAGTTCTTTTTTAAAGACGGCTTTGATTATATTGCAAAAGTTGTCGCGCCACTTTCTCTCTAGCTTTTTACACTCCTTCTTTGCTTTAGCAAGGGTTTCATTGCACCAAGTTGCTGATGCCTTCTGTCTTTTTGGATTCTTAGTACTCCAGGGTGCTGTCTCATTGATAGCGTCTGTTATCCATTCCTCAAACTGAGCATTTGCCCTGTTTACATTTGTTTCTAAGACAGGTTTATTTTTCTCCAATGCTTGTGAATAGGTGCTAGGATTACAATTTAGAACCACATGTGTGTCATAATCTCTTCCCAATACCTAGTTAACTTGTTATATCAGCAACCACCCAGGCAAGCATAGGAGAATGGGCTCAGGATCCTGTGATGCAGCTTGTATAATATGGTCTAATTTGGATTCAGACACTGTTGGACCCAGTGCCCAGGAGGGCACGGGGGGGGGGGTATCATGGAAGACACAGACGCTACTACATCTGTTGAGTTGAACTCCAGTGGCTGCTCCGTGGTGAGGCGGCTACTATGCACCCTGATGTCGATCCACCTTTGTCCAACACTTCCCATTCCATCTCCGCCCACCCTGCTGCTCCACAACCTTTTCCTAAGTAAGCTCCTTTAAGAGAGGATCCGTCACCACACCTCCAGGCACCTCTTCCCCTGTGCCCCCAGATGTCATTGGTGAGGAGGCCATTGACCTCCTAAAACATATCTCTGTTGGGCAAAGTACACTTATGAATGCCGCCCAGGGTCTGGGTAGCCAACGTGCTAAGATTGTTGCTTTCCTAGGTGACATTCATAGCGGTATGTGTGCCTTACCAGGATCTTTTTATGCTATGGCTTCCTCAACAACAGCAGCATTTACCCCACTCCAGGCTTCCCACCAACATCATTCACCTTCCACATTCCCAGTCCACATACCCCTTCCTGTACCTGCCCATACTCAAATTACACACATCCATGCATGCACCAAGACAGAAAAAGGCAGCCTACAACAGCCATCCCCACCTCCGTCACCCATCTCACCACACCTCCATAAAGCCAGCCATCCCCACCCACAGTCAGCTAACCCACCACACCTCCACATAGCTAGCCATCCCTACCCACAGTCACCCAATGCCTCACACCTCCACACAGCCAGCCATCCCAACCCACGGTCACCCAACCCAGCCCACCATACCTCCACACACAACACATGACAACACTACAGTTCAGTCCACTCCCTCTACCTCCCAACTTGATCCCAACTTTCTTGTATTTTAACCCTCTGCTCGAGCCCAGTTCCTCAAGTGTTTTGGACTTTGCCCTGTAGTAAACCTCCCATCCATTCAACAACCCAACTCTGCTTTTACCATCCCCATTCCGCATGTCACCATGCCCAGACCCACCCGTAGCAAAGTTGGCCCCAAAAAGAGGAGGAGGAGGAGGAAGGCTAGAGCTCGAAAAAGGAAACAACCTTGAAGGGCTATGTCCAACACCGCCTCCAACACCTCAGCCCCCCTCTTCTGCAGAGTAGTATGTCCCTTCCATGTGTGTTCCCTGAGGTGTCTGGGTTGGTCATATGTTGCCCCTCCCAAGATGGAGTAGCATATTGCATTTTATTGTGGGCAATGGTGCAGGCACAGATGCAAAATATACATGTGTTAAGCCAAGTTGATATGACCTCATGCATTTTTCATAGTACATAGGTGTTTATTCCTTTTATTAAAGCTACATTTGTATATGTACGCTTAATTCCTGCCATCCTCTTAATATCAAATTATTTTCTTTGGTGAAATTGTTTGTAATTTATCTATGCACATGTGATGATATCACATATTGATCCTTGGGCACTAATCTGAGCAAAACTTGATGGAGTTGTGATTAACAGATATAAGGAAAATCTACATGGGCATGTAAAGTTTGCTAGGTATGGTACATAAAATATTCAGACAACTACGTACTGTGAAAATAAGATGTATGTCTGTGATGCATTGTTGGAGATGTGAGATGCCATCAACAAACATTACATGACACTTTTTGGAATGTTTGGGGGCCTGATGGTCACAGGTTACACGAGTGATGCTGTACATAGATGTATGATGTAACTTTGCCAGACCTAACATCCATATCTACGTAGTCAGTTCTTGATATGTTTGCAAACATGTGAGCGCATCTACACTTATTTTTGTTTGCATGTCAGAAGACGCAGCACAGATGTGTCCCATCTCTGTCCAGTATGACAACACTACATGAGCACTTAGCGCATGGAGTCCATATTGAGGGCACACAGTGAAATCTTCACTCACTGCCATTGAGAGTACCTAAGCTTCAGTGACCTACAAGACTAAGTACTTTGGTAAACCATATGTGTCCTGGTATATTCCAATGCACATATACATGATGATAAATTCGGGTTATGAAACTGAGGAAGTCTACTACTGTTTATACACTGATGTCTGCATTTAAGAGGAAACCATTTCATATGTCCTAAGATGGCTGCAAGGCCATGTACTGACATCATTGCCACAGGAACAATCTGTCCATTTTGGCAGTAACACAATAGCAGATTCAAGATGCTCAAGTACTATGAAATTGGTGAAGAATGTCACCATTCCAGTGGATGTCTTTTCTATTCGAACTCCTCCAAATTACACTTCGGCGTGTTCCATGTTGGTGAGCTGCAGATTCATAGAAGGACACACCTTTAACGCATAAGTAGCTTAGCAGGGAAATAACTGCCATAAACAAGCCATAAACAAGGTGATACCAATTGTTGTGGAGTTGATGTTCACATAGGAGGAAATAGAGGGGAGATCAGTCTGTGGCTGAACATTTTTAAATGTAAATTCGGGAGCATAAGTGTTCATTTTTATACAATGCCTGTCGTGAATCAGTTTGTATAGTTGCTTTGCTACACACTCTGGTGACGACCATTGGGAGGGCGCATGTGTTGGCTACCAACCCTTCTTATTTCCCCTCCCCAAAGTCAAGTTGGATTGTCTGAGTGTCCAAATGTGTTTCCCTTTGGCTCATATACTACCCTCCTTCCACTTTAGGTCCTGTTTTTGCCACTCCTGACCCCACTTTACCCTAATTTAAATTTAATGAGGTGCCTGGAATGCCCACATGATGCCCCTACTTGGAGAAATTGCCCCGCCAGGGTGTTATGGCAAGTGGTACAGTACTACACAGTGATGTATCCCATCAGCATTGTACTTGCCTTTGTCATTCAATTGATTTCTGCTCAGTTTATTAAGAGGTTTTTCCATTGGATACCACCTTGGTGGATTCATTGCTCATGATGATGAATGATGCAATGCTTTCATTCATTTCATACTACTACAGTGTTGTAGTTTGTTGCTGGGAATAGGTTGTCCTTTCTCAGTGGTGAATAGGATCTGAACGTTGCAGCTGTTAGGGAGATGTTATGGAAGTGGGGCCATGTACATGCACTCAATGCTTTTCCTCTACACCTACTGGTAGCAATGTGGCATTGTGTATGTTATCATTTGGTAAGTATTATACATTGTCTGTTATTTTCCAAATGTGACTGTCCTTCTCCCAGTGATGTTGTTGTGATATGTGTGATGTGTGTTTATACACATGCAGTGTTTATGCTTGCCATAGTTTTGTTTGTTCTCCTTATTTTGTGTCCATTTGATGTGAGTATAAATCTGCTACTATCTGTGATTCTGGGAGATGTGATTATTAGCATTAGGTGCCAGGACACATTGCTTGCACATGTGCTGGAGAGTGTGTAGCTATTGTTTGCACATGAGATTCTTCATGAGCCAAGTCAGACTGCAAAGGTTGTTTATGTGAAATTGGCCCCCTGTGTAATTTCGCCCTGGCCTTAGTTGTGTGCTTTATTTGTTCTAGCGTGGGATTGCTAATCCGCCTGAGGTGTTTCAGTTATGTCCTTGGATATATTTGTCGAAGGTTAGATGTTGTGCTTTTAGGTGACCTTGGGTTTTGTAGTAGAATGTGTCTGTGACTATGGTGTGTCTATGCTGGTTTTGTGTGAGTTATCTGATTTTGCTCAACATATGGAAAAATTCTGGACTAAGGACTGGGCCTAGACAGTGGGAAACAGGATTGGGGCTGGTGAGGGGGTCTTATTGTTTGCATTTCTATGGGAAATGCCTCAGGGTATGTATGTGTGCTTCATGCATAATTGTGGATGTGTTGGGTGATTTTGAGGTACGGGACACATGGCGGTCTATGTGTACAAGGATGTATGAAGTTGTGGGTGTGTGTTCATGGGTGCACAAATTGATTGGTGGTGTAAGCACTGTTGATGTCCTCTTACTGCAGACATCACTGATATCTTGCATTGTTAGGTGACCCAGGTCTTTTGGTGCATGGTGTGTAATTACTATTTAGGGACTGGGAAGGCACACTTTGACTTGTATTAGGCATTGTAATCTTAACCCCTTCGCTGCTAGGCCTCCCCCACCCCTATGCTAAGCCTTCTTTTGGCTATTTGGGGTAGTGGGCGCATAGGGCTCTGTAACCTTTTGACCACATAAGGTATCCACACCAAATTTGCGCCCTTTCCTTCCAACATCATGAGGATTCTAAACGTATCCAGGGTTTGTGGATTCCCTTAGAAGGGTCCCAGAAATTAGCCAAAATACAGCAGCATTTTGTCTTTTTGGGAAAAATTGGAAAAATGGTCTGCAAATGAAAGCATCTGGGTTTTCCCTGCAAATGTTATCAAAAAATGGCCTGTGGGGCTGAAATCACCATTTTCTCAGCTTTTATGGAATGACATACTTTTGTCAGAAACCAACATTTTTACACAGTTTTGGCATTTTTCCGGGACATAGCCTATTGTAGCTAATTTTTGTGCTTTCAACCTTTTTCCAGTTTTTGGTAGAAATGGGTATAAAAGCAATAATGGATCCTGGGAATCTATACATTTTAGAGAAGTAGACAAACTCCTGAATTCAGCAAGGGGTCATTTGTGTAGATCCATCAAGGTTTCTTCATAGAAACTAACAGTTAAATATAGGATACATTGAAAATTAGTTGAAAAAAACAGTCTTTTGTGTCAATGTTTTCACTTGTAACTTCTTATAATTATGACAACTCATTAAAAGCAATATACCATTACATTTTTTGGACCTTCCTGATTGTGGGATATTTAGGACTTGTAGGTTCACCAAGAACCCGACGAACCCAGAGTCAAAAACTGAGCAGCAATTTGCAATGGATTTTTATTATGTACTGGGTACATAGCAATTATTGTGGGAAAATGTATACATGGAAAAATCGGTATGAAAGAAACCTATGTATTTCTGAAATTGGAACAAACTATAAAGTTTAGAAACAGTACAAATTTCGCCATTTCGAAATTGGTTCCTCACTTGTATGGGAGGCCCAAGTACCGGCGACAGGCAAGGGCCCAAAATGTAGTGAGGCAACATCAAAATTGCCTATCTCAAAACCACTTGGTTTTGCAAGGGGGATCACCTGGGTTTTTGGCTCCGTGCTCTGCGGACATCTAGGGAAACCTACTAAAACCAGACACCCGGGGGCTTCCAAGTGGGTATGGTTTGCATGGATCCTCCAACATTTTCTTACCCAGAATTCCCTGCAAACCTCAATTTTAGCTGAAAGAAATCACTTTTTTCACACATTTTTGTGTGGGAAAGTGTGGCATCACCGGGCTCACACAAATTTCCTACCACCGAGCATTCCCCCAGGTCTCCTGATAAAAATGGTGGTTTAGACGGATCTGCGCTGGTGCACATGTGTGCTCATGATGCAACTTGTAATTTAGCGAACGTAGGACCACCATAGAACCGCCAGTGCCGACACGGTTGTCCTCCATCCACCAAACTCATAATCAGGCCCATAGAAGCTTGTCTCTGAGGAAATAATTATCTGCTTACATAAGCAGCAAAGAAGAGCCTTGTTAAAACAATCAGGAATATTGTGTTGTTCAGTAATAACTTCCTTTTCAGACACAGTGCATTCAGGTTGAAAGGATGCAGAGGCACCTGGAAAGCTGAGTAGCTCATCAGCACGAGCTAACTCTGCACAAGCTAGGCTTTGTGAACTGCATTTTATAGATATGCTGCCTTGCTGAGTCTTCATTGCCTGCCATCATAAAGAAGGAATTTGAAGTGTCTTTTGCAGGCAAAGGTGGCTAAAAGACTGGAAAAGAAATTTTACCGAGATCAAAATACAATAGGTAAATAAAGCAAAAAGAGGTGTGTGTATATCAGCTGCTTATGCGTATATAGTTTGTTAATATCGTTTTTGTAATTTTGTATTTTATTGAAATTAATTATTTTGTCATAATAAAAAAAGTTGAAAGTTGCTTCTGATTGCTTTCCTTTTTACGTATTATACATTTCAAGTTTATGATAGGACTGCAATATTCAGTAAAATTGGCTGTACCATGTTGAGGGACTCTGAATATACTACTACGTGTGTATGTATGTCAACAGCACTATGCACATCTTTTATCCTACAGAGAGTTGGTGATTGAGAACTCAATTATTTTGCTATGTTGGTAGGGTTACTTGTCATGCAGCAAAGTGGTGTTTCTACTGAGGTCAGTTGCTGCGCATGCTGCAGTATAGGGAACTCTGATAGAATAGAGAGATTTGGCAGTGCATATTTATACTCTTACACACACCGCATTAAGTGCTGTGCACACCTTATTATGTATATATGCTGCCATTAGGAGGCATCTGGAACAGATCATAATGTGTCTCCACAATCAAGTATGGTCACCAGCTGTCCAAGACACAGTCCTTGAGAGAGAGGACACTCCATTGTATACTCCAATATTGGCATTCATCAGTATGAAGAGAGGTACCAGCAGAGATAAAAGTTCCATAACACAGCCTACTTTGCACATATGTTACTCTGGGGAGATGTCTCGAGAGGACAGTATGTTTTCACAATACAGTCTCTATAGTTGTTATTCACAACATACTACTGAGCATATAGATCATTTCAACCCCATACTTTGCTGTTACCAGAGAGGTGAGACACCTTTTAAACCCCTATTCGCATACCCATCATCCAAGAGACAAGTCACAGGACAGATGTCAGTCTCTCCCCACACTATACTTCACACAGTTATCATGCAAGGGACATATCAGAAAAAGGATAGTTTATCCCCACTGTCTACTATGTATACAAATTCAAAAATACTTTATTTAAGCAATGAAGTCTGTCAAAGTGCATACTATATATACGTGTCATCATGAGAAGAGGTATGAGTAGAGAGAATTTTTTAAAAAAAACCCTTCTATAGACACATCTCACGATGGTCACTTCCTTTCCAGGCAGTAGTTCATATCACTGTTGTTGTAACAAGAGGTGTCAGCACAGAAGTCACATCTTCACTGCACCGTACTGCACATCCATGTTGTCCTGGAGATAGGTGTTAGTGCAGAAGACAATGGGACATGTTTACAAGCCCCTAGCAACACTTTTGTGCCACTATTGTGTCCCTTTTTGTGACACAGTAGTGGCGTAAAGAATGCGCCACATTGTGGCCCATTTACAATGTGACACATCTAGGGAGATGCGTTACCTTGTAAAGCCCTGTGCCACATTATACCTGCGTCAGGTATAATGTATGCAGGGTTGGTGTTTCCACGCAAGAAAGCCTTGTAGAAGGGACGCAGTGAAATCTGCAAGACTATAGGCCTGTTCGGTACACAGTTTACGGGTGCGGCATTGGAAAGGAATCCTTCCTTCTTCTGCATGACGGCTGATGGCGGTAGAACAATACCTGCCACTCCTCCCGGACTTATCTCGGGTTCAGCCGTCCTCCTGCAATTGTAATCGTGTGCAGCTGATACAAGAAAAAGTATGTGAGCCGCTCCACTAATCGATCGCGCCCGCTTTGCGGGCGCCCTGATGTATGACACCTCCACAACTAATTACAGAATACTTCTTTTGATTTGCAGTCCACCTTCACCCCTGAAACCTTTGTGCTCGCTGAGCAGAGAAGCTCTTACCCAGTCCCTGTTCTGAGGAGAACCTAAAATATCTACGGTTCGAAACAGGTTGACCCCCAGCCTGTGACAAGAAAGAAGGGAGCAGCTAGGGACTAACTAATACCACTTTTGTGGGCCCTTGCTGGCAATCTTATAAACATTCCATCACAGGTTCTGTGAGACAGGCAGGAAACCTTATTCTACCTTTAGCTCCGCCTGTCCACTGGTATTCTAGTTAAAGGGCTGGTTCCTTCCCACATGTAGTATTGTGCTTTGTGTAAATGTTTTTTATGTTGCAATTGGCTTGGAATGTAATCATTTTGTATTAAGCTTCCTTTTGGTGTTGTGAAATTTTGAGCATTCATTGTAAATGTTTGTACACTTGTATATATTGTGCACAAAATTGTATGTTTTTGAACTGACTGTCTTGACAGGGTTTTCCTTTGATGTCATCTATGGATGAACTAATGATGTAGCGTTCTAATCTAGGACCCTGATCGATACTGTGACCTTATGCTCCTATACGGCTATAAATCCATTTATTCCCTATATTGGCATAACCGATCAAATGCAATATTCAGAAACTTGTCTCTGGCCTCACACGAACAGAGCCACATTTCAGAATCCCTTCCTCTGCCACTTCCTTTGCAACCAATTAGTGCAATGACATAGCAGAAGTTACTATCTAAGATTCCTAGATTAACACTCCGAGTTCTTCAACAAGATAAAAACTCAGCAACCTGGAAATCCCCGCTTGCTGTGTTTTGATTAGTAATAGAACTCTAATGAGCACTGATAGACGATCACTTCCTAGTGACATCTTTATTGACGTCTTATGTCCAAAAACTTACGTCAAACAAGGCACCTTTCAGGTATAAATATTACCAACGTTGACTTAAGCAAACGCTAGCTGCCTCAATGCCATCCCTGCTGAAGAAGCTGCTGTTATGCTGATGATACCATAGCTGCTATCGCTGCTAACTAGCGAACGATGGTGTGGTGAACTTAGGAGCTGAACAGCCGTCCCCTGCAAGAGCCCAGCAGATGCAAGCTGCCCACGGACGCTGCCCCTCCTCCTCTTCCTCGACGCGCTGAGAGAGACGCTGTCTTTTCTCCTGCAGAGAAATCCAGCTCCGGCGTTTCTAGTCTACCCTTGCGGGTGACTGGGATATCGACCCCCTGAAGGAGATACCAGACCTCCATCATTCTATTACAGAGGTATGGTGTTGACTAAACCCTTAGAGAGAATTCTTGAAGCAAACCGTGGCAAAACCAACTTAACTTAAAGCTACTTACTTACTCCCCTCCCAAGTATTAGGCTTAGGTCAGGTACACTGGGGTAGGCGTAGTTAGAAGCACCAGTTGAGTATTTTAGCCTAATGTATATATGAATGTATATATGTTTTATTCATTTTAAACCATTGTATGGCTAAGAAACTATATCAATGCTTTTACAGTATTATTTCGCAATACTCATCTTACTGTACGTACTTTTTATAATAACAAGTCTTGCAATTGTGGCAATTCATTTCTCTTGTACGAGAAGAAAGACTGTTCAATAAATGTTACCTTTTATTGAAAACGCCTGTCTCTCTATTCTCTACATATTGTGCAAGTAAACTGCACAACCACTGACTGAGTAAAATAACTGTCTATTGTTTCACACGACCCTAGAGACTGACTCTGATCTGAGGAGCAAAGTTGTCATGTTGCACGGTTGTTGGAAAACTGAATCCCTTCTTGGCTGTGCCAGGGAAGCTGATCACTTCCTATTCAGTCAAGAAAGTTTCCAGTGACCTCTGAGCAAGTTGGTAACAAACCCAATTAAGTTTAGCATAGTCAGTGGAGGCCTGGAAGATCCGCACTTCTACGTCGATACTACTGTTTATGTTATTCCAATGCGCAGGGCCTATTGGGAAAATAGGAACTACACTACATGGCGCCCAACGTTTGGTAAGGCAATAAACTAACGCAAGACGTTAGAGTAACTCAGTCGTGCATATTTCAAACAGACCCCTTTCTCCCGTAAATACTCCAATAGACGTCTGGAGTGGGTGAAAGGTTAAAATCCGCCCGAACTCAGTAGGAAGAGATTCCTATGTAAAGCTCTGGTTTATTCAACGTTGAAGGATACAGTGTTCCAAAATATTGTGCACCTAATCTTTGTCTCCTTGGAGACCTGCTCTGCAAACCTTGCATTTATACAATGCCAGGAGAAAACGGAACCACTGGGGCCGCAGCAGATGCGACTCAGCAGGGTCCCGACGATACTACTGAACCGGGTGCAATAATCATCCCGGCACATTTAAGAAAATCTATAACGTTAAAACTTATAGAAAATGGACTGACCACACAAGGTGGCACAGTCGTCTTCGTGATAGAGGCACACGAATATCGGCAGACAGAGGTATTCTATTCATGGATAAAATTTCCAGCGGCAAACGCTGCAACACACGAGTTCCACTACTATGTAGTAGGAGTTCCACCGGATGAATACGCTCCTTTCGAGGAGATTGAAATCCCATTAAAATACCAAGAACATTTACTTTGGTTTAAAGGCGCCCTAAAACATAATGATCATATTACCAGGCTCGGTCCACTAGGTAGACCAGGAGCAATGTGGCCGGTTCTAGCCAGCTAAACACCACATCCAGACATTGCAAAAATGTCTAAAGAAGAGCTGTTAGCACAGCTAGAAACATTAATAAAAATACATAGGCAATTAGTCCAATATGTAATGCGGACTGCAACAGTCCAACCAGCTGTTAATGTACCACAGCTGACCCCTCATCAGGGGAACACTAATAAAATCACACCACAGAACATACAATCATGTCTTGGTAAAACACCCATAAAACGGGAACAAATTCCTTTCTGGTTAGCACAAAAAATCACTCAAATAGAGGCAGTATTTCCGGATACTACCCCTATTGAGAAACACAGAATCTTGACAATCTGCCTTCCTATGGGAATCGCACAACACGTGGAGGACTGTGACACTTGGGGTACAGTCTTTGCTTCCATTTACACAAAAACACATGGTGTTCCGTCTATGGTGGTAATACCAGATGTACTACGACAGATTCAAAATGAATACGGTCAAGAACCTGCTTTAACTCTTGGTATGAAATTACTGAAAGACTTCAAGCAGGTTTCGGCTATATTACTAGCCAATATAAAAGGAGAAGCAGCATCTGTGGTGATCCGCCAGAAGTTGAAGGAAACAGATATAACAGATCAACCAATTGAGCTTGCCAGAATCATAGAGAAATGCTATGAAGAATTAGGTAGAGACAGCTTGGGTGGAAAACCAGTTAAGCCCCAACTGCTCGAAAATCCTGAAAAATTATTTATAAAAAATAATTCAAACACTCCTAAAAAGAGCTGGGATGGAAATAAACAATCCACTCCCAAGGAAAAAGTTTTCCAGTCCAGAGGAAGGTCTCCTCGACGGAGGGAAAGAACTCCGACTCGAGAACACCAGTCTCCCCAGAGGGAGCCCTCTGAGAAAAGATATAACCTTAGAAATAGGGATAAATTGAAAAAGCCTGATAGATATCAAAGTATTGATACACGTCCCTCTCGATCTTTTTCGCAGAAATCGGAAAGAAGAGGACGGTCAGACCCAGGAGAGCACACCAAGTCCAAAGACAAGGAACCTGCTCAGAGAAAAAAATCTCAATTTCCAAAAAAGAAGGTAGCCAGTATTAGAGTAATCAACCATGCCGAGAATACTGAGGACACAGTTGAAGAACGGGGAGTGGGCACAGACAATGTTAGACAGTGCAGCAGAAATCAGTATAGCCCGCAAGATCTTGATGAGTCATCTGGAGACAGTGGACACGAATGAATACATTCAGGTTGAAACTGCCAACACCAGACTTAGCGAACCCCATAAAATATACGAAATAACATTGCGTATAGAGGGTGATAAGACTAGGAAAATAAAGGGTCTATTTTGGGATAAACTCTCAAAAGGCTATGATATTCTGTTAGCTGAAAAAGATTGGCCCCCAGAGTTTGTCAGGGAGTGCCCTTGTGGCGAAGAAATGATTATGCCTGCCTTCTCGAATCACATTCCGATTCACCAAAAATATACTTATGCAAGGAAATGGGCAGTTGCCCAGGCACCGGCATTATATAAAAATCATGTAGGATGGGATGAGGACTCACCTCCTCACAAAATCCAGTTAAAAAGTGAACCAACTGCCCAAAGGCAGTATCCCATTAAGCAAGAAGCTAAAAAACAAGTCAGGGAGATCTTAGATCAACTTGAATACCAGGGGGTGATTGAAACATGCACCTCTCAAATGAACAATCCTTTGTTTCCTGTCTCCAAGCCAGACAATTCATATCGTCTAGTTTTGGACTACAGACACCTTAATGCATGTTGCAAAACTTTTGCAGTACAAATCTCGCATAGTGCAGCCCTAATGAACAACATAGTTAGGAAAAAATATAAAACAACATTAGACATATCTAATGGTTTCTTTTGTCAAAACATTGCACCAGAAAGCAGATATTTGACCGCTTTCTCCGTAATGGGGTCTCAGAAAAATTTCTGTAGGCTCCCACAGGGGTTCAAGAACAGCCCAGGACTATTCTCAGCTAGAGTAACAGAGTTACTACAAATATATGATGATGAGGCATTATCTTACGTAGATGATATCTATCTCACAGACGACGACTTGGATACTCACTTGAAAAGAGTGAACACCATTATACTTGGGTTCGCAGCAGAGGGTTACAAATTCAACTTTAAAAAATCTCGAATTGCCCATCTGACAGTATTATTTTTAGGATACGAATTATCAAATGAAGGAAAAAGCCTAGCGGACAACTTCTTAGAGAAGTGCGCTGTACTCAAAGCTCCAAAAACGCTGAAGAATTTACAATCCATACTAGGTTTTCTGAATTTCGGAAGAACATACATTCTAAATTACGCAGAGAGGGTTAAACCTCTCTACGAACTAATTAAACCCGATTTTAAACAAATCAATTGGACTCAAAAACACACAGAAATTTTGAGGTCACTGCAAACAGACATGTAAGCAAAAACAAAATTAGATACACGTGACAACACACGCGATCTTGTAATCCGAGTCATCCCAGGAGGAGGCGGATTCACGTATCCTGACCTCTAATGAGGGAGAAAAGGTACCAATTTCAATTAAATCTCACTTGTACACACAAGTAGAAAAAACATTCAGTCACACAGAAAGAACTGTGAAAGCAGTGCAAATTGCATTAGCAAATGAACGAGAATTAGCACATGGTAAACGGATTAATATCCCCACAGCAGAATCCGCCTTTGAGGTGCTATTCAGCCCAGTAAACCTGCCTACAGTGTCACTGGATCCGAAATGGATTCAGTATGTAGATTTTCTAGGAGCGGAAGATGTGAAGAACTATTTCGCCCCGCAATTCGAAGAACTGAATGATTTAGAATATGAGGAAGAATATCCTCTGCCAATCGAACTTCTGCCTCTCCCACAGTACGCCTGTATAATCTATACAGATAGATTTGTACAGCATTTCAACGTAGAGAGCAAATCCTACGATGCAGCATGTGTGATTGTTAAAGGTCGCTGGCTGTGCGGTAAATTCAGACCGAAAGTAACAAAAACTGAATCAGTAAGAAACTGTTCGGCTCAGAGAGCTGAAATCAGATCTTTAAAGATGGCGCTTGAAAATGCAGAACGTGAATTCCCGACACTAATCGTGTGCGATTCTCATTTTTGTGTCAACTCTTATAATAATAAACTGCAGAGCTGGATTGTAAACAATTACAAGGATGACACAGGTGCCACAATAAAGCATAAATTGCTCTGGAAACAGGTAGCTCTTTTACATCAAGAACTACAAAAGACTCACGTGATACACGCACAGAGTCTTCAACGTGATGGCATTCACGTTGCAGGGAATTCATTGGCTAATACAGCCGTAGCGGAAGCAACTAAACCGGCTTCCGTAGCCACAAAAAAGCGTGCAGAAAAATACATAGACGGGGAAACCATGCTGGCAGTAAAAACGACCGTAAAAGGCGACTGTGCAGCACTACCCGTGAACTATCCACTCAATTATGCATACGTAATCGATGCAAACTCCATTCCATTTGCTCGAATCCCTGGAGTGGGGGATAGGGTAATTCCAAACATGAACAGGAGAATATTTTTAATAGCAGACGCACACATGGGTTTGGGACCTAGACACCAAACAATCAGGGACTCCCTGACTGAATTACAATCAGTATACTGGTGGCCGGGAATGGGTGTACAACACCAAATATATGCAAACAACTGTGAAAACTGTAACAGGGATCGCAGTAGTGAACTACGCTACCGGCTACCAATCAGAACCAGCGTAAAGCTGTCTACATCCCATTCTGCGTCCTATTAATCGTTAAGGCTAAACACACTTAAAAAATGTGGCCTCCAGCGCTTGGCTGACGCCAGAACGGTTATAAAAGATCTGCGAGTCTTTATCGGCACATACGCAATTGCCATGTTCCATTCTGACCAGGGTCCTGCTTTTAGCTCTCGAGCTTATAGGGAGGCCATGGCCTGCATGGGAGTTGGGTTGCGGTATTCTTGTCCGTCACACCCCAACAGACACCGTCGCTCCAGACGCTGCTCCCCGCTCTGCCTGCCTGCTGAAGTGCCTCTGCATCCCCACCTCGCTCTTCTGCAAGTACCCATTGAAGTGTGAACCGAACTGCCTGAGAGGCTGGGACTTTGTTGTGCATTAGTCTGCCGTAGCGCTCCGCCTGCCTAACTACGCTGCAATTAATCACTTGGTATTGTGGAAATTGTTGCGCTGCCTGCCTGATCTCACCGGTGCCTTTAACATCAGGATCGCGCTATTCGATCTCTGTGCCCCAATCCGGTTAGATCTTGGCTGAGGCCATTTTGTTATTGCTGTTGTAGTTGTTTGCTTCCTGTGCCTTCCCCGACCAGATCCCCGCCCAGCTCCCGCCTCCCAGCTGACCACCCCTCCCACTGACACCATTTGCCCCGCTCCCTCGCTGCAGCGCTGTGACCGTCCTGTTCTCAACAGACACAGTCGCTCCAGAAGCTGCTCCCCGCTCTGCCTGCCTGCTGAAGTGCCTCTGCATCCCCACCTCGCTCTTCTGCAAGTACCCATTGAAGTGTGAACCGAACTGCCTGAGAGGCTGGGACTTTGTTGTGCATTAGTCTGCCGTAGCGCTCCGCCTGCCTAACTACGCTGCAATTAATCACTTGGTATTGTGGAAATTGTTGCGCTGTCTGCCTGATCTCACCGGTGCCTTTAACATCAGGATCGCGCTATTCGATCTCTGTGCCCCAATCTGGTTAGATCTTGGCTGAGGCCATTTTGTTACTGCTGTTGTTGTTGTTTGCTTCCTGTGCCTTCCCCGACCAGATCCCCGCCCAGCTCCCGCCTCCCAGCTGGCCACCCCTCACCCCTCCCCCTCCTCCACCCACATATGACAGATGTCTGTTCGCGCAGCGTTCACGCGCAGCGGTCGCGCCCCATGCGCGCCGAAGGTGCGCCAAAGGTAAGCCCGTCTACACCCGTCCGCGCCTGGACCGCGCCCAGCGCCAGACCCCTTGGCCCCCGTCCCACCCACCCCACCCGCATTACTTACGACGCCTCCACCCTCTTAGCCCTAAACCCCGGTCGACTCCCCAACTGCGCCCAAGCCGCTCCTGGACACACCCATGGACCCTTCACATGCAACTCCTGCAAGTATGACGGCACCAAGACCACCTCCTCATCCACTAACATCAAACAGAGATCTGACACCAACCACCTAAAATGCATCCTGCTCAACACCCGCTCGATCCAAAGACACGCCATCGACCTTTGGAATCTACTAGACACCATCTCTCCGGACGTCGCCTTCCTAACAGAAACATGATGAACGCCTCCTCAGCCCCAGACATCACCATTGCCATCCCGGAAGGCTACAAGATCATCCGTAAGGACCGCGCCATCCAAACAGGAGGAGGCATCGCTATCGTCCATAAGAATTCCATCCGCATCTCAACCAGCTCAGACGTCAACCTCCCCAGCGCCGAACACCTTCACTTCCAGATCTACACCGACCCCAAGACCACACTCAGAGGCACCCTCCTCTACAGGCCACCAGGACCCTGTGCACAATTCAGTGAAGACATCACTGACTTTATCACCCCACACGCCCTCCCCTCCGAAGACTACATTCTATTGGGAGACCTCAATTTTCACCTGGAAAAGAGCAACAACAGCAACACCACCACCCTCCTGGACAATCTCGCCAACCTCGGACTCAAACAACTTGTTAATACCCCCACTCACTACGCAGGTCACACACTCGACCCTATCTTCACCTCCAGCAAACATATCTCCTTCAGTCACACCACAGTTCTCCATTGGACGGACCACAGCTGCGTTCACTTTGTCTACAAAAAGACCACAACCCACAACCATCCTCAACCTACTCTGCGAAGAAACTGGAACAAAACCACCATCGACCAGATCTCCTCATCGCTTCTTCAAAACCCCCCTGCCCACTCTTCGAACCCCAACCAAGCAGCCATTAACTTCACTCAATGGCTAACCAACAGCGCCGACAAACTAGCACCTCTGAAAAAAAGTCAAATCAAACTAGGCAGCAAAAACGCCCCCTGGTTCAACGATGATCTTAAGAAATCCAAGAAACTCTGTCGCTCCCTCGAGAAGGCCTGGAAAAAAGACCCAAACACCAGCACCAGGGACGCCTTCAAAACGCCACCCGCATACACCACCAACTGATCCGGACTGCCAAGAAAACCGCATTCAAAGACAGACTAGACAACAAAGCCCACAACAGCAAGGAATTATTCAACATCGTCAAAGAGTTTACCAACCCTACCGCCAACTCCAACGACATCACTCCCTCACAAACCCTTTGCGACTCCCTTGCTTCGTTCTTCCACGACAAAATCGCAGACATCCACAACAGCTTTGACAACCAACCCGGAGACCTACCCACCCAACCTTCTGCCGTACCTTCACCCCCCTTGAACATCCTTAATGACTGGAACCCAATATCCACTGAGGACACCATCCGCCTGATGAACTCCATCCACTCAGGATCCCCAACAGACCCATGCCCTCACCACATCTTCAACAAAGCAGACTCCATCATAGCACCACACCTCGAGACGTCATCAACTGCTCCCTCAAATCCGCCACCTTCCCGGAAAGCTGGAAACACGCCGAACTCAGCGCCCTTCTGAAAAAACCCACTGCTGACCCCACCGAACTCAAAAACTACCGCCCCATCTCGCTCCTTCCATTCCCGGCCAAAGTCATCGAGAAAGCTGTCAACAACCAGCTCGCCGCCTTCCTCGAAACCAACAAATCCCTCGACTCCTCACAGTCCGGCTTCCGAGCCAAACACAGCACTGAGACCGCACTCATCGCAGCAACAGACGACATTCGAACTTTACTGGACAATGGAGACACAGTCGCCCTCATCCTCCTCGACCTCTCCGCAGCCTTCGACACAGTCTGTCATAGCACCCTGTTATAACGCCTCAGAAACATCGGAATCCAAGGAAAAGCACTGGAATGGATCACCTCGTTCCTTGCCGGTAGAACTCAGAGAGTCCGCCTCCCACCATTCAAATCAGAGGCCACTGAAGTCATTTGCGGCGTGCCACAAGGATCTTCACGCAGCCCCACCCTCTTCAACGTATACATGAGCCCCCTCGCGGCCATCGCACGCCAACACAACCTCAACATCATCTCCTACGCTGACGACACTCATCTGATCCTCTCACTCACCAAAGACCCTAACACCGCCAAAACCAACCTACATGAAGGAATGAAAGAAGTAGCCGAGTGGATGAAGCACAGCCGTCTGAAACTGAATTCAGACAAAACAGAAGTCCTTATCTTAGGTACCTCCCCCTCCGCCTGGGACGCCTCTTGGTGGCCAGAGGCCCTTGGAAAAGCACCCATCCCGATGGACCACGCACGGAACCTGGGCGTCATCCTGGACTCCTCACTCTCGATGACCAGACAAGTCAACGCCGTATCATCATCTTGTTTCAATATTCTTCGCATGCTCAAAAAAACATTTCGCTGGATCACCACCGAAACTAGGAAAACAGTCACCCACGCACTGGTTACAAGCCGCATGGACTACGGAAACACCCTATACGCCGGTACCACCGCAAAACTTCAGAAAAAACTCCAACGCATCCAGAACGCATCAACCAGACTCATACTAGACATCCCGCGTAAAGACCACATTTCCGGTCACCTGAAAAACCTCCACTGGCTCCCCGTCAATAAGAGGATAACATTCCGCCTCCTAACCCACGGACACAAAGCAGTCTACGAACTTGGACCTGAATGCCTCAACACACGACTTTCCTTCTACACCCCCTCCCGCCAGCTACGCTCTTCCAACCAAGCCCTTGCTGCTGTACCTCGCATCAACAAAACCACCATGGGAGGAAGATCCTTCTCCTACCTGGCGGCTAAAACCTGGAACTCACTTCCCATTCACCTTCGCCTCACTCAGAACCACCTAGCATTCAGAAAGCAACGTAAAACCTGGATTTTCAACATGTAATTCCCCACCCTTCTTCTAGCGCCTTGAGACCCTCTGGGTATGTAGCGCGCTATATAAATCAATTGAATTGAATTGAATTGAATTGGTAGAAAGAAAAAACTGGGGCATAAAGCGATCTATAACAGCGAAGGTATTAGGTTCAGGTGCTGGGTGGGTCAAACATTTAATAAGTGTCCAAACGAGTCTTAATAACTTGCCAAGACATTCTCTAAAAGGGTTCAGCCCATACGAACTATTGTTCGGAATTAGAATGAGAGTTCAGGACCTCGATAGTCAGATATCAGTGGTACAAGAAAAAACAACAGACTTTGATATAAAATATCGTTTGGCTGTTTTACAGGACTTGAATGAAACAAGAAAATCCTTAAGCAACATAAAGTTAAAGCAACAGCCAGATACCACTGACGAGGCACCACAAGCAACAGCCCTAGCAAGGCCTGTCTGCATTCCAAAGATTGGGGATCTAGTCAGAGAAAAAATAGCGGTGAAGAAGGAATTTGGGCCTTCTTACAGAAAAGCAGTACCTGTCTTTGCAGTCACCGGAACAAGATCAGTTGTACTACCGCCCCTTGCTGGTAAAAAGGAGAACAGAGTTGTATCTATCGACCTGGTAAAACCACAAGCATGTGGCCTATAATCAACAGTAGGCCCAGTGGACTCCCGAGAAACAACAGAATACCCAAACTTGCAACAATCCAAGAGGTTCAAACTGAAAGACTAATCACATTCGATCAGCCTGCAGTGCACAGAGAAGGACTCTGCAATAATGCCATGGAACTTGTGCCTCTTGAGACACAGATTGAAGCAGTTCGTCAAGAAACACCCGTCTACAATGATGTGGCATCAGAAAGTGCTAACGAAAGACAGATTTAAAGAACAATCCCAACAATTGACAGAACTGCCTCTGGTTATTTCATCGACTTCGACAACTTTTCCGAGGATCAAAGTAACCCCGAAGTGATGCCAGAAACAAAAATGACTTTTAAAGAAAAAGCAACGGAACTCTTTCATCAACTGAAGGAAATCTACCTTATTTCCCCTTGGTTAGAGTTCTGGTTCGGTCTAGGTGTATTTTTCCTCCTGCTTTGGCTCATCATGGTACTTTGTTTGGGAAAATTCAATGAGGGAAAATATAGTACAATGGACACAGCAAGTCAGAACATCAACCTAGTCCTCAAACCACACAGATCATCCCACGTGAAGAAAAGAGAACTGTCAACAGTAAATGTCACAGCCATTCAAATACCCGGTGGGGTAGTATGGGAGAAAACTGACTATGAGATCTATGGTCCGGTCGAGATCCTGAAGTATCCTCATCAACTGAAGGTTTCCTTGAGTGACTTTGTAAAACCTAGTACATTCTCTGATGATTGGGACTTTAACAGTATTAATGACATGATGTCTGATTTAGTAATGACAGCTAGATTCACAGAACATGATTATTTACAAGGTTCGTCTAGTTATGAACAGTTGTTCTGTTATACACATTATGGCGATCATTATTTGCATAAATCTGCACAGCCTAGAAATGTTTTTAAGTATAATCAATGGGAACATTGTACTACACCACCTAAAAGCAGTTCTAAAACATTCTTTGAGAAATTCAAGTACTTCTCAGGGTTTAACACCAGTGATGCAGAAACGTTTTATTACAAACTGTTAGATAAAACAGGAATGAAAACAATGCTGACAAACACTAAATTAATATATTCAGAAGCATTTTATGAAAAAATTATGACATTTGGTTTTGATTATTGGAAAAATAACATTGAAACAAAAACCATTTGGGGTACGAAAGATTGGCAGGTACAAGGCCTAGAAGCACTATTCAGAACCTGCATGATACCAGAACAAATGATGTTTTTAAATGACACAATTCAGCAAACATCCTGACTTGGCCTAGCTAAGATCAAAGACCTAAACAAACCGTCTATTCCAAAACCAATACCTGAATATGCAACAACAGATATTGAGATAGACGTAACTAAAATTTTACATTTGAACAGAACACATCCTGATTGGAAAAGGTGGTTAATCTGGCCTACTGACACAAACAACTGTCAAGATAGATTCCTGAACAAAACACAGGGGTTATAAATGACCAGACAAGACCCTAGATACTCCCAGAGACAACATCCAGGGATAGTAACAACATACAGTGTAGGGAAACTCTGCCTCGAATGGCTAGGATCATCCACACTGGCTGAAATTAAGCAACACTTATCATTACTTAAAGATGGTGCTGATTTGCGCGATTTTATTATGGGACCATGCAAACAGCGTCAAAAGCGTTTCATAGCGACCAGTATCTATGCTGCATACAACGAGGCATGGAAAGTCACACAAATTGAAACAGCTGAAAAAATACGAGAAATTGATTGTATTAATTTGGAAAAATCACTTTCTGTAGTGGACAATGGGTTAATGATTCTGTCCTCCAGAATATATTCGTTGGACAATATTGTATCCTCTGCCTTTGATATAATAGACAGAGACTTGCTAATGTTACAGCATGGCCAGTCACAATTACGTTCTATTGTACAATTAGGCTGGACGCTTCAAAATCTTCGTTCAGGCTACGTGCCTTGGCGTTTAATCAACACAACGTCATTGTTTCCCATTTTTAACCTTACTGATAAACAAATCAGCTTGGCACAGAAAGGAGCAGACTATACAATCCTGAGCATCGAAAAACTTGAGAGATTACCATTGACAATGTCAGAAAGTCCTGTCATTGAATGGATAATACACGGAATTATCACTATTCCGATAACAACTTTCCGATTTAAAAAGTGCCTTGAATACATACCTACTGGCCAGTATGAATGATTGGGTAAAGGATATGTTAAGTCAGCATGGAAATTACCATACACACATTCATGCTACAGTGACAGCGACAAAAATGTATTTCTTAGTGGTGAAAACTGTAAACTTTCACTAAGCGGTATACTTTTGTGCCAGGGTATTAATTTACACGGAGCCTGTGAAGGTAATACTAACAAACTTTCATGCCACCAGCTTGTCACACCTGCAACGCAGATAGAGCCCTTCTTTATGCAACTCGCGAATGGGAGTTACATTGTAAGAACGGATCACAGATGTTGTGGCCTTTTGCCAGGAAAAGCGTATCTCGTAAGCGTAACTTCCATGGTCAAATGCTGTATGCAAGCATTGTTCCTGAGCGGCCCTGGAGACATAGAGACTCCCATCTGGCCTCGTCTGCATTTCTCTTCTATGCGAATTGATACTTTAAGCAAAATGAAGTCTGTGCTTTTGCAGACAACAGTGCCAGTCACGTCATCAAAAGAGACGTATGATCTCCTAGTTGCAAGGACAGCTACGGAGGTTCATGACCTTTGATCAACAAATTGCCCCGTGCATTTCCTAGAAATGTTGAGCCAACTCCTTAACATGTCTAGTGCCACAGGCATCCCAGGCATATTTAAGACGATTTTTACGGGACTGCTTACACCATTTCAAGCAATTCTGGGAATCGTTCCAAATTTTGTTTTTGGCGGCATACCCCTATTTTTGGGACTTGTAGCAGGCGTTTTATTTTTGACCCTCCTGCTTCGATATGGCAAGCCACAGCTCAGACATGACTCCTATGGGAATGGAAGAGACAATCCTCGCAGCGCGCTACCGGGACAGAATTACTAGAGTCCTTGGATTGGCCAGGCTGAGAGATCTAAACATAACCTGGTTCCTTTCATTCAGACCGATATGGCAAAATTGCATCTTACCTGTACTACGATGTATGCTATGTGGAGATGAGTGTGTGTTGGACAACTGTCTTTCACTTCCATCAGCAGTACCAATGGATATCGATACTTTGCTAAGTCCGATAACGGCTCACGCATTGTGTTGTCCCCAGCGGCTACCAATCCTGATGACGGCATTCGTTGAGACTCCTGTGCTACGACTAGGTGGTAACAGTGGAGCGAGTGACAAAAGCAACATCACCCAGGTACGACCTTCTGTGAGCATTGCTGATCCAGCCTTTGATGAAAGCAATCATTCTCACACCTGCCAAGTTACAGCACTATCGAATTTGGTCGAACTGTCACCTGATTTTGTAGACCAATTCTTTGAGAGCCTGTCTGATATGATGTTCTCACCCAAACAGAAACAATAACTTTAGAGAAGCATTCCGACACACAGCGTTCCCATGAACTCTGAATTCGGCCTTCAGTTTTGAACAACAAAAACTGCTAAAAGCGTTGGAACTCTATTTTCCCTGTTCAAGCAATAATTCTTTTGAATTGAACACTTTTTAATATTTACCTTTTTTCTGGCACGAAAAAGTCTTTGCTTAAAGTAGAACTATTCATAGAGAACAGAAGCTTCTACTTCTATTTCTATATACATCTAGAGACATAATAACTTTATACCAGCCTCTAGCACATTTTACTGCAATGCATTTATATGTGATGAAATTATCTCGCCCTTCTTCTGTATTCAGAGATATTTCATGTGTAATTCTTTTTGCATAATCGTTCATTGATTTCATATGCTATAATTTTTGAAGGATTTCTATGCTTCAAAAACGTACAGTACCTACATTTTCATGTATTACAAATACGCCTATTTCAAATGCATATATGTATTTTGGGGTGGGCGATGTTACACATGCATCTTATTGCTCTAGTTTTAGTAATTTGATGGACATGAATTCGTGGAGTGGGTGTAGCGTTCTAATCTAGGACCCTGCTCGATACTGTGACCTTATGCCCCTATACGGCTATAAATCCATTTATTCCCTATATTGGCATAACCGATCAAATGCAATATTCAGAAACTCGTCTCTGGCCTCACACGAACAGAGCCACATTTCAGAATCACTTCCTCTGCCACTTCCTTTGCAACCAATTAGTGCAATGACATAGCAGAAGTTACTATCTAGATTCCTAGATTAACACTACGAGTTCTTCAACAAGATAAAAACTCAGCAACCTGGAAGTCCCCGCTTGCTGTGTTTTGATTAGTAATAGAACTCTAATGAGCACTGATAGACGATCACTTCCTAGTGCCATCTTTATTGACGTCTTATGTCCAAAAACTTACGTCAAACAAGGCACCTTTCAGGTATAAATATTAACAACGTTGCCTTAAGCAAACGCTAGCTGCCTCAATGCCATCGCTGCTGAAGAAGCTGCTGTTATGCTGATGATACCATAGCTGCTATCGCTACTGCTATCGCTGCTAACTAGCGAACGATGGTGTGGTGAACTTAGGAGCTGAACAGCCGTCACCCGCAAGAGCCCAGCAGATGCAAGCTGCCCACGGACGCTGCCCCTCCTCCTCTTCCTCGACGCGCTGAGAGAGACGCTGTCTTTTCTCCTGCAGAGAAATCCAGCTCCGGCGTTTCTAGTCTACCCTTTCGGGTGACTGGGATATCGACCCCCTGAAGGAGATACCAGACCTCCATCATTCTATTCCAGAGGTATGGTGTTGACTAAACCCTTAGAGAGAATTCTTGAAGCAAATCTTGGCAAAACCAACTTAACTTAAAGCTACTTACTTACTCCCCTCCCAAGTATTAGGCTTAGGTCAGGTACACTGGGGTAGGCGTAGTTAGAAGCACCAGTTGAGTATTTTAGCCTAATGTATATATGAATGTATATATGTTTTATTCATTTTAAACCATTGTATGGCTTTAGAAACCATATCAATGCTTTTACAGTATTATTTCGCAATACTCATCTTACTGTACGTACTTTTTATAATAACAAGTCTTGCAATTGTGGCAATTCATTTCTCTTGTACGAGAAGAAAGACTGTTCAATAAATGTTACCTTTTATTGAAAACGCCAGTCTCTCTATTCTCTACATATTGTGAAAGTAAACTGCACAACCACTGACTGACTAAAATAACTGTCTATTGTTTCACACGACCCTAGAGACTGACTCTGATCTGAGGAGCAAAGTTGTCATGTTGCACGGTTGTTGGAAAACTGAATCCCTTCTTGGCTGTGCCAGGGAAGCTGATCACTTCCTATTCAGTCAAGAAAGTTTCCAGTGACCTCTGAGCTAGATGGTAACAAACCCAATTAAGTTTAGCATAGTCAGTGGAGGCCTGGAAGATCCGCACTTCTACGTCGATACTACTGTTTATGTTATTCCAATGCGCAGGGCCTATTGGGAAAATAGGAACTACACTACAATGAAACTTGAATAAAAATGAAAATAAATTATTTTGTGATATAAAACTGTTGGTCACGCAGCACATATGGGCTGTGTGGCCCCGATTTTTCTTAAAACAATCCTGACCAGCCATCTTGTTCTGTTTAGCACATTATACATGCGTCAGGTTGGTGTTTCCACGCAAGAAAGCCTTGTAGAAGGGACACAGTGAAATCTGCAAGACTATAGGCCTGTTCGGTAGAAAGCATTTTAACCATGCCATTATTTTGATATTTATTGTTGGCAAATGATGTATTCTGTTCGGTGGTATGTAATCTCCTTGTGGAGTAGGATATATTGTTTACTTGTGTTAGTACCTCAGTTGCACTATCACTTTATATTTATAGGATTTATGGATTAAGCACCTTGCTGAGTTATTTCTTACTCATGCGCTAGTGTAAAATATTCAAGTACCAAGAAATTCAGGGGCATATTCAAAAGGCGCTATTGCCGAATTAACAGCACTTTATCGCAGCCAAAGTTGTGATAAATTTACCCCACCATTCACAAGCTGGTGCTAATAGCCCACAGCACCAGTTTGCCTGCAATAGCAGTGGCAAAAAACATCACCACAGAGGGCCCCCGCAACTATCGCTAATGAGATAGAGAGTAGGCGTTCCAGTGACGAAACCCATGACAACACCACACCTCAACATTCAGAACGACCAGTCAGACCGGCAATGAGAACACAAAACACAGAATAAGGTGCGTTAGCAGCAGGAAATTTATAACTGCCCTGGCCTGGTGTAAAGTCGGACCATAGCCTGCAACACAAAAGGGAGCACAGCCCACATCCACACACTGAAGACAAGCAGATGCCATAGAGCAACTGAACATGCAGCACGGACACCCAAGAGGGCCACAACACCCCCCAACACCACACCCAGGATGACCCCTCCTTGGCACCCCCCTCGACCAAAGACATGCCACGTCAGCTACACCGAAACATGTACGGAATAATCCACCTGATGTCGCACAATCACAACTGGTGACAAGCATGGTTCATCACAGAAATGAGCATCACACATTCACTTTTGGAAGTAAACAATGAAACGTTATTGAAATGAACACAGAATTCAGATACAGACACATAGCGGCTCCCCTCAACACAATCCGTAGGTCACAGCCTGCAAGACAAAAAACATGATGAGAAGGTGTGTCCTGCACACATCAAAGGACAGAGAGAGAGCAAAGGAGAGAGAGAGGAGAAGAGAGGGGGAGAGAGAGAGAGAAGAGAGGGGAGAGAGACAGAGAGAGAGAGAAGAGAGGGAGAGAGAGAGAGAGATATGACCCTTCGCATCCAGGCCACATTGCTCACCTGACACCACTGGTGTGTCTCAAACCACTTGCTGGTACGTATGGCAGTACACCAGGTCACACATCTGAGACAGAGTCCTCATCTGAAACAGAGTCCAAAGACATGACTGGCACAGTACACACAACTGCACAAGATAGCATTGCCCACCTATGCACACCCAGGCACAGGCATCACAGGCCCTCCCGCCCCCATCAGAGCATGCCCACCCATGTACACATGGGCCTCACTGCTCACCTTCCACCACCGGCTTGTAGACTGCAGGTCCCGCCATGTATCGCCACAAGCCCGGGCGCGTGGACATAGCACCCTCCACACCATGCACCCATGCGGCGCAGCCACCAGGTCTCACAATTGGTGCTGGGTCTTGATTTCACCATGGGATGGAACATACCAGGGTACCTGGCAAAATCGCAGCCTGCACAGCCACTAAACCCAATGGGTGCCACAAATTTTGAGATCCCGGAAGCAAGGCAATGTGGTGGTAGGCGCACCCAGGCTGCTGGCTTGGCCTACTCTGTGATCCAGTAAGGCACAACAATCCTGAGCAGCCTGGACCATCAGGACGACCCGTTATCACAGGCTGCACACCCGCTCAGCAGCTCAAGATGCCATTGACTCAGTGCACCCTAATTCACCGTCCCGTGACGGGGTGCCTGTGCCGGCCGCAATGCAGCATGCGCCACATACCCTGTTCAACTCCAGTCAGTGTCCTGTGTTGGGGTGCCTGTGCCATCTGCAATGCAGCGTGTGCCACAAACCCTGTTCTACCCCCAGTCAGCATCCCGTGGTGGGGTGCCTGTGCCGGCCGCAATGCAGCGTGTGCCACAAACCCTGTTTAACCTCAGTCAGTGCCACGTTGTGGTAGGCTTGTGCTGGCCTCAAGGCCTCAGGTCTGTCATCCAGTAACCACCGGCAGAGAGGTATGTGATGTTGTCGGCCCCTTATATTTGCGGGGTCTGTGATGCCTGAACCGGATAGGTGTGGTGTGCATGCAAACATGCCCCCAGGGAGTGGCTGTGACATGTTGACAACTAGACCAGTGACCTGCACACAACCTGCGAGTACGCCTGCAATGGGTAGCAATGAGGCGCCCCCACTGGGAGCGTGAGTGGAGTGGTCTGGCCTGCTGTATGCCGGAACAGCGCAGGGCTTGCAGAAATGACTTGTGGACACTGGGCGTGGTTCAGTCCATGTCTGGACAAGAAAGTGGCAGGTGCGTGTGTCCCTGTTGTGGTGTTCACGGGACCCGTGCACACATCGCTATGTAACATCCTCAGACTAGCGTCACACTGGATGAGCATCATTGACGCAATGGAAATCACTGTCCCTACATTCATCCACACGTACATACATGAATGATGAAAGACAACACAGCAGTGCGTCACTGAATGTTTATAGCACATCCAGTGCATTTCCACAGCTGGACTGGTGCAGGGCACTGCTGAATACACAATACCAATAGGCCCATGGAGGGCCAGCCAGAGTCCATCTGTGGAAGACAAGTTCTGTGGAAGAGGATGGTTGCAGTCCACAGTCTGGTCGCTGTGTCATTGGTCAATAAACAGGATGTGTTGGGCCATGTCGCTGTCCAAGGTGAGTGCATCTGAGTGAATCAGGGATCAGTGAAAGGTCATGAGGCCATATGCGGGACCAACCAGAAACAGGACAGGTGGTGGAAATGCATGCTACTGAGCCCATCTGATCACAATCCCATCCACGTCCTGGTCCCCGGAAGTGTGCCCTGACCCACCTGGGGGTGCTGCTGTACCGGCTGCGGTACTGTGTGCCAATGACACCTCAGGTGCCGGAGGTGGACTGTTGGCTGCATTGTGTGGCACTGTAACATTAGATGACGGAGTGGTTAGGCCTGCCGCACAGGGAGGCATGGACACACCAGGGTCGGAGATGTGGATAGTGTGGGGGCAGCAGCATTCAACATCGCCACGCCTTGTGGCAGCAATGCCATGATGAGGATCTGCAGGGCATGGTAGATCCCAGCTACATTCAGCTGATGTGCATCGGTGGCTGCCATCCTGTCTGCCTCCATCCGCACCATGTCCTCCATGAGCCTCCGCATGTGTGCCAGCTCTCGGCTGGTATCGCTGGAGCCACTATGAGCGGACAGGTGTTCTTCTCTGCGTCATGACTCCAGCGATGTAAGTCAGGGCTCGTTGGAGACCATGGAGCGGGCATACACACCAAGGATGGCAACAACTTTGTTTGCTATGATGCCGATGCAGTCCAGCACATGGCGTTGGAAGGCCATTTGTTGTTCCTGGGGGTTTTGGGCGAGTACCGGGGCTGTGTGTGCCTCCTGCTGGGTGCTTATGGTTGTGCGTGGAGTCTCCTCGATGTAGCTGGCCTGCCCTGATCCTGGAGGGGAGTTGCGGATGAGGTCAAGGATGCCTTGGATGGTTTGGGTGTCGATGCTGGTGTTGTCCTCCTCATCATCAGTGAAGAGTGGCTGGGACTGCTCTGCAGGGGGTGTTGACGGTGCCCCTACGATGTGAAGGGGAGATGGTTTATTACAATGTGTCCACATGTATGTGGCCGCATGGTACATGTTGACAATCTGACAGCATGGCATTGTACATTGTGACAGTCTGTAGATCTGGGCCAGGACCCAGAGTCATTGTGGGTGTGCACTGTGCTCTGTTTGATTGTTCATGTGTTCCATTGTGCCCATCTCCACCCATTCCCCCAGTACGTTGTGGTCTCACCCTGTTGCGGCAGTCTTGTGTCCGGGTGAGCAGTGTTGGAGGCCCAGACTCCGGCCACTGTCTCCACACTGATGATTGTCGACAACAGCTCCTCCATGTCATCCAGCTCGAGTTGTGGCACTGGGCCCCAACCTCCAGTCTGCATTGCTGGCTTCTGGTTGGTAGAGAGTTACTCCTTCATCCTCCGCTTGACATCATTCCATTGCCTCTTGACCTCGTCCATTGTCCTCTTGTGCTCCCCGAGGCATTCACCTTGTCCATGATGTCCCGCCAGATTCCATTTTTTGTGCCCAATGACACGTTGAAGGTGACAAACAGTTGTTGATGATGGTCCATCACCTCCGTGAGTATGATCCTGTTCACCTGCGGACTGAACTTCTACCTCTTCTTCTTGTCCTTGCCTTTCCCTGTCCCCGAGGTCCCAGGCTGGTGCCAGGGTGCTTGTGGGGTTGTACTCTTCCTCTGCGCCTGCTCCGGCTGCCTCCATGGTGCTTGAGTGTTGGTCAATTTGTGTTTGTGTGTTTTTTCTACTTTTATGGTGATTTTTCCTACCTGCCAGGTGTGTATTGCAGGCCTGGAGCTGCTTATCACTGATTTTCTCATCGTACTTTGGCCCATCGCAGATTTTTTGGTGTTGTGGTTTGTGTTTTGGACTTCATCGAGGTGGTTTTATCACAGACATTTTCAGCTGTTTTGGCAGACTATCGCATGCTACTGCTGCGTTGTGAAAATCACGTTGACATGGGATTATTTTCCAACGATTGGCTGCGATGTTGAAAGTTGCGTTATGCTACTCTTGCAGTAGTTATCACACATTCTTGTGAATATACCTCTGTGTGTACCATGAAGATGTTTACAATGAATATTCATTTCAAATGCATTGTAATTATATTGCTCAAGTGTTTTCCAATCTGAATCTTAATTCAGCCTTGTGTATTGTTAAATAGTATTGAGCTTTCAATTTAGATTGTCATTTTACATTTAACCGTACTAAAGAGGATTGACTCTGCAAATGGGCCATGGAACGCATAGGCATACTTTAGGCCGAGTTTTCGCCATCACTAGTAATGGCACCCAACCAGCAGGTAGCCAGAGATGGGATAAGAATTCTCACTTTTAATGCTAATGGCCTGAATATTAAAACTAAGGCGCGAGCTGTGGAAAAATGGCTAAAAGGCTACTCCCCAGATATTGGCCTCTTGCAAGAGACCCACGACATAGCTAAGCGAAATCTTTCATTTAATATGTTTCAGCAGTGGGCAGGCAGTTGCTATCTTTATTCAACTGGCATCGCGCAAACTAACTAACTGATAAAGATGGTATGTGGGTACTAGTTAATGGCTTGTTTAACAACACTTACATGACTATAGCGACGATCCTCGTCCCAATAGAGGATAATCCAGCTACCCTGATGGATCTTCACCAAGCATTGCTGTTAGTACCAGTCTTGATCATTCTAGGCGGGAATTTTAATTATTTACGGATTCCAGGTTTAGATTCTTTGTTAGGGTTAAGGGAACAAAAAAAATACGGGTAGGAGAAGCATTAAACGATTGCAGGACAAATTTAAATTTGAGAGATTTCTGTCGGTCAAGATATCCACAGAGAAAACAGTATTCATGTTATTCAGCAAAACATAACTCGGCTGCTAAACTGGATTATTTCTTGGTTTCTAGGGTACTTTCACAGGCTACTAGTGCTTACATACAAAATAGTTTTTCAGACTATGCATTGCTAAAACTAGAACTAGGTGTTATTGCCAGAAGCTCAAATACACCGAAATGGACATTCAAAAGAATTCTTTTGGAGGACGAAGATTGGTGTGAGAAAATTCATGGGGAGATAGAGGGCTTCTTTCAGATTAATAGAGATACAGCCTCACTGGAGACTGTTTGAGAGGCCTTTAAAACAACAATTCGCGGGGTTATATAATTTAAGAAGATCCCCAGGAGAAAGGCACAGATGATAGAGAGAAATCCCCTTGAGGAAAAGGTTATGCATACAAACGAGCTATATCTAGGAGACAAAAACCGGGAATAAACAGGCACTGGGACAGGTGAGCCAGGAGATACAAGATTATTACTGCTCTTTTTAAGTTCAAAAAGATTTTATTGATCATAAAATAAGGCATCAGTACAGAATAAAGGAAGAGAAAAGAGGGAAATAAAGGAAGGGGAAGGGGAAAACAAAGAAAAAATAAACAGAATATACTTTACAAGGAAATTAAATAACAAAAAGACTTATCATGGGCAATAGGATTAAAAGGGATACAGAAATTGTACATCAGAAGCAAATGCGAATAATGACATAGTAGATAATAATGCAGAGAAAAATAGAGGATTTGAAAAGGGTATCAGGGGGGTTTAGGGACCTCACGCTGAGCAGGTCTTTGACGAAATGAACAAGTCACACAATTATCCATATACATTGCAACAGGAAACCATAAATCTGCGCGTTTGGCTGCCAATTGGGCAGGAAACACAAAAGCTGTATCAAGTCTATGATTATGACAAACATTGTACCACCATGCTTTAAATGAAATGTTAGAAGAAGTCTTCCAATTAATAGTAATCTGTTGAAACACAACAGCCAATAACAAATCAACAATGCGAACAGGCAGGTCAGTTCCCTCCCAGCAAGAAGAGAGGCTCCCTAAAAAAAGATTAACATGGGAAAGGGGAATACAGGTATGAAAAATTACATTGATTTGAGCCCAAACCTGCAACCAAAAATCATGCACAGGTTTACAAAGAAATAACATGTGAAACAAAGTAACGTGTGGTAAAGAGCAGGACCAACACGCGTCTGAAACGGTAGAGAACCGCTTGTTAAGGGTAAAAGGAGTGTGAAGTAGCCTGTTGTAGATGAAAAACAAGGATTGCATCAGGGATGCCGCTCTAGACGATTTACGAACCTTTGTCCATATCCTGCCCCTCAGGGATACTGGCCAAGATGTAGCAAGATCCTGTTCCCACTGCTCTTCTGCCTTAGACTTAGATCTAGTAGATGTATGGGTATGAAGGTGCTTATAGATAGTGGAAGCTTTACGAGTAGTGTGTAGGAGAAAATAAAGCTGGAGAGCTGGATCAGGAGAAGTGGAGGGAGGTGCTGTTTGCATGAGTCGTGTGTAAGTCTCCATAACCGCTCCTTTAAGTAAAAGATACTTGGGAGCAAAAGACTGGGCAAATCAAAGGAGGAACAGAGAGTGTGAAAAGGCAGAAAAGTTGAATTGGAGAATAGCTGCAAAATCCATATCAATCCTTGGGCCTTTCAGGATTTCCAGTAAAAGGGTCTATTATGAATTAAAAGATACTTGTTATGCCATATGAAAAATTACATTGATTTGAGCCCAAACCTGCAACCAAAAATCATGCACAGGTTTACAAAGAAATAACATGTGAAACAAAGTAACGTGTGGTAAAGAGCAGGACCAACAAGCGTCTGAAACGGTAGAGAACCACTTGTTAAGGGTAAAAGGAGTGTGAAGTAGCCTGTTGTAGATGAAAAACAAGGATTGCATCAGGGATGCCGCTCTAGACGATTTACGAACCTTTGTCCATATCCTGCCCCTCAGGGATACTGGCCAAGATGTAGCAAGATCCTGTTCCCACTGCTCTTCTACCTTAGACTTAGATCTAGTAGATGTATTGGTATGAAGGTGCTTATAGATAGTGGAAGCTTTACGAGTAGTGTGTAGGAGAAAATAAAGCTGGAGAGCTGGATCAGGAGAAGTGGAGGGAGGTGCTGTTTGCATGAGCCGTGTGTAAGTCTCCATAACCGCTGCTTTAAGTAAAAGATACTTGGGAGCAAAAGACTGGGCAAATCAAAGGAGGAACAGAGAGTGTGAAAAGGCAGAAAAGTCGAATTGGAGAATAGCTGCAAAATCCATATCAATCCTTTGGCCTTTCAGGATTTCCAGTAAAAGGGTCTATTATGAATTAAAAGATACTTGTTATGCCAAATGGTGGATGAGAGAAAGTCAGCAATAGTCACAGGAGGAGGAGAATTGGAGGATAGAAGGAGCTTGACAGTAAATTTGTGAATGGGAGTGGGAATCGAAGAGGGTTTACGTGAGAAAGAGATATACTCAGCAAAGGAGAATGGGGAAAGGAAAAGGCGCTCAACCTTAGTCCATAAAGGACAGGGGGAGGTGGGATCATGAAACCAAAAAGAAGCTTGACGTAACAAAAAGGCTTTTTGATAGGCAGGAAAGTCCGGAAAGTTGACTCCACCTTCAGAAGCAGGGCAAATTAATCTGGCAAGGGACATTCTGGGTTTCTTGTTATGCCACGAGAAAGAAGACAGGATCAAATTAATTTTCTTAAAGAATTTGGCTGGAATGGAAATAGGGATATTAGAGATTGTGTAGAGAATTATAGGGGACAACATCATCTTAATGGTGTTGAGACGACCCCACCAAGACAAATAGTGAGGGTGCCACATAGCTGTAAGGTCTGATGTTTTCTGAGAACATTTATTCAAACAGAGGGAAATGGTGTCTGAGATAGAGGGGGTGATGTGCAAACCCAAATATTTAATATGGGAGGGACTCCAGGCAAAGTTGTAAGCATTAAAATCAGGTTTGAAGGTAAATTTCATCAGGGGTAGAATCTCACACTTGTCATTGTTAAGCTTATATCCCGAGATTGAGGAGTAAATGCACACTTCCTCTAGGAAAGCTGGAATGGATTCTGTGGGATTAGAAATGAAGAGTAAAATATCATCTGCATAAGCAGCAAGTTTAATGGGAGATTCCGTAGTTTGAAAAACCATGTATATTGGGATTCTGGCGTAGCTTGGACAAAAAGGGCTCTAAGGCGAGGTTGAAAAGAAAAGGTGAATGGGGGCAGCCTTGATGAACACCTCTAACAAGGTCAAAATAGGAGGAAATTTGACCGTTCGCATAAACCGCAGCCCTTGGGTGAGAATACAACAATGAAACTAGGGAAATGAATTTAGGGCCAAAACCAAAGCAACCGAGAGTATGGAAAAGATATGGCCATTCAACCCTATCAAATGCCTCCTCGGCATCTAAGGCGATCGCTGCAAGGGAATGTTGGAGATGTGATGATTTCGACAATATGTTGAATAAAAGTCTAGTATTGTCAGTGATGTACCGACTCTTAACAAAACCAGACTGCTCTTCGCCCAAGAGGTCCGGGAGTTGATGGTCCAACCTTCCAACCTTATCGCCAATGCCTTAGCAAAAATGTTATAGTCAATGTTGACAAGGAAGATGGGCCTGTAATTCTTGCAGTGCTTCACATCCTTTCCCTCCTTGGGTATTAAACAAATGTGTGCATCGGAAAAGGTTCCTGAGGAGTTACCCAAGGAAGTAAAGGTATCAAGGAGAGAGTGTAGTGCTGTCAAATGTCTGTCAACACTCCAAACCAGGAAGTGTTGGCAGCCATCTTGTGCCTCGGTAGAAGCAACAAAAGAAATGTGAAAAACACACAAAGCGGGCAGGGTAGAAACACCCTGACCCCCCTAGGCCTTCTCAGGGGGTCCCAAGAGTACCCCCAAGGCCCCAAAATTTATTTGTTTTTTTAAATCGAGGGGTACGCGTATGGTGCGCATACACGGTGAAAAAGAAAAAAAAACGAAGTTCGCTTTATTCTTAATTAGCCCCCCGGGGGGCCAAATCCCGGGGGCAAATTTTATTCCTTAATGGGGGGCCCAGAGGGGCCCCCCTGCCCCTGGGACCACCACCCCCGGGGCTTTAACTATATGTATGCGGGGGGCTCATGGCCCCCTGCAGCCCCGGGGACCGCTACCCCCGGGGCTTCTTTTTATTAAAAAAACGTGTGTGGGCGGCTCATGCCCCCCCACATGCCCCGGGGTCTGCCACCACCCCGGGGCTCTAATATTGAAAATAGGGGGGTGACGGACCCCCCAGCCCTGGGGACCACCACCCCCTGGGCTTTTCAATGTTGGGAGGGGGGCCACACGGTCCCCTCCTGGAGCCTTGTGGTGGCCCTGGGGATCGCCAGCCCGGCTCCTGCAGTGTCCTGGGGTGCCTACCCCAGGACACTGCTGTTTGCTATGGTAGGGCGGGAGCCTCGCGGCTCCCACCCTACCATAGCAGACTGCTTTCCTATTTGAAAGAGAGAGCAGGAAACCTGCTCTCTCTTTCAAATAGGAAAGCAGAATTTTTTTCGTCAGAGAGAGCAGCATGTTAGCTGCTCTCTCTGACGAAAAGCAATGCCGGCTCCCGAAGGACGCGGGGAGCCAGCTAGGACCGTGGGGGCATTGGGGTTCGCCCGACGGTCTCCAACGTTATATTTCATCCTCGGGGGATGGGGTCCTCGGGGATTATACAAAATTAGTGATCAAGGCTATTTTATTTTTAGGTAGATTCACAGTATGTGTACGATGCACGTACGTACGACGTACACTGCGAAGACTGTAAGTAGTCCCGTAAGCGTACCATAGCAATAAAAATAAAAATATTTTTAGATATTTATGAAGTGTATGTGTTTACATGTAGGGTGGCTCTAAAAAGAGCCCTTGTGTTTATTGGGAGATTTTAGTACCTACACAAGTAAGTACTGATGCAGAGTCTACAGTTCATCAGGAAGACTCGTTCCCTTCATCTGTAAAATGTACACCACCTCTCCTATAGATGCCTTGCATATTGAAACGCAGATTGTTGTTGTAAATGGACCCCATTCTAGTGTCTCAGAGAAAAGCAGAAACAGATGTATTCTCATGTTTCCTAGCTTTTTCAATTTGTGGACAAAATTGATTGGATCAGTTCCAATTCTGCCTTTGGCATATATTAGAATAGACAAAGGTAGTTTGGGGGGAAAAGTGACGAAGTAATGAATGAAGGGATGCTGGTGGCGAACCAGATTATCAGTGCGGCAGCGGACTCTTCCCTGTTGGCTGCCCACGGATTTTGCCATGGAGTCAACCAACGACGCCACGCATGGCTCCGGCTTATGTCCCTGAAACCGGACGCACAGCAGAGGGTGGCCAACCTACCATTCTCCGGCGAGACCCTCTTCGGGAAGCATGCGGACGATGAGATGGCCCGCATGAAGGCGGAGGCCGAGACGCTCACGGCTGTGGGCCTGGAGAAGCCTAAAGAGACCAAGAAGACGTACCGCCCTTTCCAACGGCGGTTCGGTGGGCAAGGCCGAGGACATGGCCAGGCTTCGGGACAGTCGCAACATCAACAACAGTTCCGTAAGCCGTTCCAAAAGCGCCAGAAGGGCAGAGGAGGCCAGCAGTCGGCTCCGGCGCCCAAGGGCCAGGCTGGGTCTAGGCCCTAGGAACCTACTTCCCCCGGATCTGTTTCCCACTCCGTTAGGGGGAAGCATTCAATTTTTTCTGGCAGGGTGGAGAAAAATTACTCAGGACAAGTGGGTGCTGAATATTGTTTGCAATGGATACAGTCTTCGGTTCAAAAAAAGGAGAATTCCTTTCTGAGTATTATCACTTTATATTTAACAAAACATTTTTTTAAGGCTTCAATACAACAGCAAATACCCCAAGTAGTATAGTTCAACCAACACTAACAACTGTATGTATCAAAATATAGTTTTTATTTTGATGTTATCAAAGCAACGAAAGTACCATCATAAAATTTGCTAAACACATTAAAATCCTAATGACATTATCATAGTTACATAGAATCATAAAAATCCTTTCATGTACAATACATTTTGGACAATACATTCAATTCTTAAAAAACCATAATTTTCAAATATACAGAAAAACAATTAATAGTGCATATTCATTAAAAAGTTTGTCGACGCGTTTCGGTGATGTATTCTTTAGAACACCTTCTTCAGGACTTTCTAAAGGATCTTCTTAATCTAAAAATAGATACATAACAGTTTGTTAGATATTGAACTATCGGGGAGTTGTACCGCATCACTATTGATGAAGTCCTGCTTTATCTTACATTTTCAAGTGATCCTTTTATACATTGCCACATCGGAGTACTGGAATATTATAATTGGTGATGATATAATCCCTCGCGTTGCGTCAGGGAATCTGTGCATAAAAAGTACAGGTTTTATTTCAGACATGAATATATGCTAATAGTCCCTACGTGCAATTTTGCGAGAAATTAATACCGGTGATACCATTATTCACCTACTTGTCTTTGCATCAATAGGTCAGCTAGTATAAACAGCTTATCCCGTTCACATTTAGGATCCTTGTATCTCTGTAAATTGATACTCGGTGAATCTAGACTCTGCACTCTGTGGATCCGTTTGCCTGGCGTATGCACCTCTTTTTGTATTTAGGGTGCTGTCACCAACAATCTAGGTAGATAACATATATGGTGTTTACTATCTACAGTATTTATATAGTTTGTTCATTACACAGATGGTTCTCACTGACAAAAGCTCATTTCTTTCATTATAAGCGTGGATACATACAAGTTAGAAAATCTCTACAGGATGTGCTATGCAGACCCTACATTTTGATATTAATATTAGAGATTTTAAACATGACAGAAACCATCTATGCTGCAAGTAAATAGTGCAGTGTGTTTGGCCATAACACTGAACTATTGTTAGGGGCGGTAGCCTCTTATTGCCGGTGTAGTCTTAGCGGCAAGATAACCCTGATCATAATACGATACTGCTTAGGTAGCTGCCAAGCCCTAGGGACTAGATTAATATGAAGTGCAGAAGAGGGGCGCAAATTGATAGCCTTTTACCCAGCACTAAATGAAGAGCAATACCCGATATGAAATGGTATTGTACTACCCAAAGAGTGCCAGAACAATAGTTCAGTGTTATGGCCAAACACACTGCACTATTTACTTGCAGCATAGATGGTTTCTGTCATGTTTAAAATCTCTAATATTAATATCAAAATGTAGGGTCTGCATAGCACATCCTGTAGAGATTTTCTAACTTGTATGTATCCACGCTTATAATGAAAGAAATGAGCTTTTGTCAGTGAGAACCATCTGTGTAATGAACAAACTATATAAATACTGTAGATAGTAAACACCATATATGTTATCTACCTAGATTGTTGGTGACAGCACCCTAAATACAAAAAGAGGTGCATACGCCAGGCAAACGGATCCACGGAGTGCAGAGTCTAGATTCACCCGAGTATCAATTTACAGAGATACAAGGATCCTAAATGTGAACGGGATAAGCTGTTTATACTAGCTGACCTATTGATGCAAAGACAAGTAGGTGAATAATGGTATCACCGGTATTAATTTATCGCAAAATTGCACGTAGGGACTATTAGCATATATTCATGTCTGAAATAAAACCTGTACTTTTTATGCACAGATTCCCTGACGCAACGCGAGGGATTATATCATCACCAATTATAATATTCCAGTACTCCGATGTGGCAATGTATAAAAGGATCACTTGAAAATGTAAGATAAAGCAGGACTTCATCAATAGTGATGCGGTACAACTCCCCGATAGTTCAATATCTAACAAACTGTTATGTATCTATTTTTAGATTAAGAAGATCCTTTAGAAAGTCCTGAAGAAGGTGTTCTAAAGAATACATCACCGAAACGCGTCGACAAACTTTTTAATGAATATGCACTATTAATTGTTTTTCTGTATATTTGAAAATTATGGTTTTTTAAGAATTGAATGTATTGTCCAAAATGTATTGTACATGAAAGGATTTTTATGATTCTATGTAACTATGATAATGTCATTAGGATTTTAATGTGTTTAGCAAATTTTATGATGGTACTTTCGTTGCTTTGATAACATCAAAATAAAAACTATATTTTGATACATACAGTTGTTAGTGTTGGTTGAACTATACTACTTGGGGTATTTGCTGTTGTATTGAAGCCTTAAAAAAATGTTTTGTTAAATATAAAGTGATAATACTCAGAAAGGAATTCTCCTTTTTTTGATTTATTTCCCGGTCCTTTCTGGGTTGTATAGGGAAAGCTCTCCCCTTTTTTCAGTTGTTACAGTCTTCGGTTCACCAGCCCTCCTCCAGCAATTCCACCGGTCAGCTCGCAGTTTCGGCTGCGCGAGCTTCAGGCGGAAGCGGATATCCTGTTGAGGAAAAGGGCGATAAAAGACGTACCTCTGTCTCAGAGAGGAAGAGGTCTGTACTCCCGGTTCTTTCTGGTTCGCAAGAAGGACAAGAACGAGTTCAGGCCCATTCTGGACTTGCGACAGGCAAACAAATGGATTCGCAGGGAAAAGTTTTGCATGCTGTCGTTGCATCAGATTTATCCTCAGTTGCAACAGGGAGACTGGCTATGTGCTATAGACCTACAGGATGCTTACTTCCATGTGCCCATTGCACACAAACACAGGAAGTTCCTGCGGTTCCAAGTCGGCGCCAATCATTATCAATACACAGTATTCCCATTCGGACTGAAGTCTGCGCAGAGAACATTCTCAAAGTGCATGGCGGTGGTAGCAACATACCTGAGGAAGAACAAGGTGTTCGTCTACCCGTACCTGGACGATTGGTTGATCAAGGCATCCTCCTTCTCGGAAGCGCGAGCACACTTCCAGAAGACGTGCGTTCTCTTGAACAAGCTGGAGCTGCACATCAACATGGCCAAGTCTGTCCCGACTCCGGTCCAATGCATACAGTACTTGGGAGCCTCCATCAATACGCTGTCAGCAAGCGTGTCTCCTTCGGAAGAGCGACGATTATCTCTCCTTCGGAAGGCTCAGGCTCTTATGACAACTCCATCTACAACAGTGATGACGGTGTCTTCTCTACTGGGATCGATGGCCTCTTGTATCTTCCTGACGCCACACGCACGGCTGCACATGAGACCGCTGCAGGAGTGCTTGGAGGACCAGTGGGATCAGAGGAAAGGATCTTGGGACGACAAGATTCGACTGTCGCTGCATGCTCTTCAGTCTCTGAAGTGGTGGTGTTCGGCGGAGAATCTCCTCAGAGGGGTTCCCTTTCACAAGGACATTCCCACGCAGACTGTCGTGACGGATGCGTCTCTCCTGGGATGGGGAGCGCACTCCGGGACTCTACAGATTCAGGGAACGTGGTCTTCGATGGAGGCCACGTATCACATAAATTTCATGGAACTCAGAGCTGTTCACTTGGCACTGAAGGCCTTCCTTCCGTCCTTCCAGACCAACTCTCTGCTTGTACAGACGGACAATACCACCACGATGTATTACCTCAACAAGCAGGGGGGCTCGAGATCACGCACTCTGTCACAGGAGGCACAGGCGATCTGGCACTGGCTCCTAGCCAGAGGATTGACGATAACTGCTACCCATCTGCCAGGTGTGCAGAATGTTCAGGCAGACGCACTGAGCAGGCTGGTTCAGGAAAACCACGAATGGGTCATAAACGACGAAGTACTAGGAGAAGTCTTCGCACGGTGGGGAACTCCAGATGTAGATTTGTTCGCCACCGCCGAAAACAGCAAGTGCAGAGACTTCGCCTCCAGGTACTTCCAGCAAGGGACGCTGGGGAATGCGTTATGGATAGACTGGACGAACAGCTTTCTGTACGCCTTTCCTCCCATTCCCCTGATTCCGGCGGTGCTCATCAAGCTGGCCCGGTCCAGGGCTCGGATGATACTCATTGCCCCGGAGTGGCCCAGGCAGTGGTGGCATCAGTTCAGTAAAGGTGTCCTTCATAAACATTTCCAGAACTATCCCTGTCAAAGTGCCTAGGTCATTGCCACCACAGTGCACAATTATGAGGTCAGGGTGTTGGATATGCAAAAAGGATTTCACCAATGGCATCAATTGGTGCCACTTTAACCCTCTTTGTCCAATCTATTCAATGTCCACATTTGGTAAACCTAGGTCTTTGTAAATTCCTTTCTGTTCAGCGTACCTTTGACTCCGGAAAATATAGCTGTGTCTCACAATCCATACTCCAAGCATCTTGAAGAGAGGTCTGGTTGCACTCAGATGGTCTCTGTAAATGAAAGGGCAGTTTGAAGATTTTTTTTTTCTAAAATGGTGGATAAGTGGAGTTTTAAAAAAGCAAAGAAGTGATTGGTTGTTTGAAAACTAGGGTGCAATTTTCAGTTTTTTAAAAGCCTGTTATTTATTGGTTAAGAAAAAGTGATAGAAAAGAACATTACTTAAGATAAGCTGATATATTGACAAGTCAAGCACACTTGCTGTTTTGATTTGCAACAATGTATGATGAACTTTTCACCTGTGTGCTAAGTTAGGTGTTCCCTGAAGTGTTTCTATGGTAACTGGCAGAATGTGGAATGGGGAAGGGTTGAAAGTTTTGTCAGTTGGAAAGGGTTCAAAAGTTCAAGCAATAGAAAAGTGTGTTTTTTTTTAATTTAATGTGGGAATAAATGTGATTTGTTATTTATTTGTATATGTGTGTAGATTGAGTGGTTTGACAGGAAAAGTTTGCTATTTGCTATAGGACTTCCTGACCCCCTAGGGCTGCTTAGGGGGTTTTACAATGATCCCTAAGGTCAAAATCTTTTATTTTTTCTTCGTTAGGTACGCTAATGGGATGACTTACAGACTTCGCACCGTACATCATACGTATTAGCATGGTATGCGCACAGTAAATCTATCATTAAAAAATAGCCTTTATCACAAATTTTTTATAGTCCCGGGGATTCTTTTAAAAAAATGTTTTTATAAAAGCATCTGTGTTGGGGGCGTAAGGCTCCCCAGCCCCGGGGACCACCACCCCCACGGGGCATTTGAATGTTGGAAGGGGGTGGTCCCCTTTCTGGAGCCTTTGATGGCCCTGGGGACCACCACCTCCCAGGGTAGGCTCCTGCAGTGTCCGGGGGAGCCTTCCCCCAAGGCACTGCTGTTTGCTATGGTAGGGCAGGAGCCTCAGGGCTCCCACCCTCCCATGAAAAAACGCTTTCCTATTTGAAAGAGAGAGCAGGAAACCTGCTCTCTCTTTCAAGTAGGAAAGCAGATTGCTTTTTATCAGAGAGAGCAGCATGTTAGCTGCTCTCCCTGACGAAAAGCAATGCTGGCTCCCGAAGGATGCGGGGAGCTGGCTGGGACCGTGGGGGCATTGGGGCTCCCCCACGGTCCCCAACATTGTTATTCAGCCCCAGGGGATGGGGTCCCCGGGGATTACAACAAATTAGTGATAGAGGCTATTTTTTTACGATAGATTTACCGTACGCGTACCATGCACGTACGTACGGTGCAAAGTCTGTAAGTCGTCCCGTAAGCGTACATAAGCAATTAAAATCAATTAAAAAATTCATTTTATAGATATCTATCAAGTTTATGAGGTTTATATGTTGGTTGGTTCTAATGAGACCTTTTCTCTTTATTTGTACTTATAAGTATGTACCTATGCAGAGTCTAAACTTGTTGAGGTGGAGTGTTTTTCAGTGTGCTGAACTTTTGACCTCTGTTGACAGTTGTCTTTTGCATGATCTGTTGGGGGTAGGGTGGCAAATTATGTCAGTTGGAAAGGTTTAAAATGTTGAACCAATAGAAATGTGTGTTTGGTTTTAAATTTAGGAATTTGACGTGTATATATGTGTAAATTGAGAGGGAAAACGTGTCATTCTTTGGTTCTGCTGCAAGCACTGAAGTAGAGAGATTATGTATACGACTATCTGCTGTGTGAGTGGAATTCTTATGAATCTACCAATCAGTTTGAGAGGGGAGTTGATAACTTGTAAGGGAATGTATGTGGTGCATTTTATTTTTAGTAAGAATATTGTGTTTATCCTTCTAAAGTTTGTAGAATCATATTTTGAGTTTGTCTGCATTAAGACAACTATTGTGATAACGTTATTTGGTAAGTTATTATGTTTAGTGAGGCACTTTTTTGCAATAAAGTGCAGTACTAAAAAATGTAGAATGTGTGTAGTCACTTTTTTAGTTGTAGAGTAGTTATTAATGTTGCTTGCTTAGAATTAGACTTGTGTTCTAAATCGACAATTTTGTAGTCAGTATACATACACTGCTGAATACACTCTTGGGCAGATTTACAAGCCCCTTGCACCTCTTTGTTGTTCTATTGAGTTACATTTTTGATGTAATGTTGGCAAAATAGAATGCAGCAAATTGGAAATGTATTTGCAAAATGAGTCAGGGTTGTCCACTGAAATGTAGTAGTTATATACATGGAATGTGTGCAGTCACTTAACTGTTTTAGTGCAGTTAATGTGTTTTGGTAAAATGTATGGTGTCATATATTTTGTCTAGCATCACACTGAGCGTCTGTGTACATTAAGGAATTATACTTGCCCCTTTTTCCATAATCTCTCCCCTCTTTCCTCACAGTCTACCTCTCTCTGCTTATACTGTCTCCTCTCTTCTGATATTGCCCCTCTTTCCTTATTCTCACTTCTCTCTCCTCATAGTGCTCCTTGTCCTCATTGTCCCCGGTCCTCATATTCCCCAACTGTTCTCATTGTCTCCTCTGTCTCCTAATACTGTCCCTTCTTTTTATACTCCCTCCTCTGTCCTCTTACTCCTCCCTCTCTCATCATATCTCACTCTTAACAATTCCCAAGTCAGTATATATACACTGCTACATACACTCTTTGGCGGATTTACAAGCCCCTTGCGTCTCTTTGTTGTTCTATTGAGTCACATTTATGATGTAATGTTGGCAAAAAATAATGCAGCAAATTGAAAATGTAATTGCAAAATGAGTCAGGTTTGTCCACTGAAATGTAGTAGTTATATACTTGGAATGCGTGCAGTCACTTAACCGTTTAGTGTACTAAATGTGTTTTGGTAAAATGTATGGTGTCATATTTTTTGTCTAGAATCACTCTGAGCGTCTGTGTACATTAAGGAATTATTCTTGCCCCTTTTTCCATAATCTCTCCCCTCTTTCCTCACAGTCTACCTCTCTCTGCTTATACTGTCTCCTCTCTTCTGATATTGCCCTGCTTTCCTTATTCTCACTTCTCTCTCCTCATAGTGCTCCTTGTCCTCATGGTCCCCCCTGTCCTCATATTCCCCCTCTGTTCTCATTGTCTCCCCTGTCTCCTCATACTCTCCCTTCTTTTTATACTCCCTCCTCTGTCCTCTTACTCCTCCGTCTCTCATCATATCTCCCTCTTAACAATTCCCCAGTCAGTATACATACGCTGCTGCATACACTCTAGGGCAGATTTACAAGCCCCTTGCGCCTCCTTGTTCTTCTATTGTGTCACATTTTTTATGTCATGTTGGCAACAATAATGCAGCAAATTGGAAATATATTTGCAAAATGAGTCAGGGTTGTCCACTGAAATTTTTCAGTTATATACATAGAATGTGTGCAGTCACTTAACCGTTTTAGTGTACTAAATGTGTTTTGGTAAAATGTATGGTGTCATTTTTTTTTGCCTAGAATCACACTGAGCGTCTGTGTACATTAAGGAATTATTCTTGCCCCTTTTTCCATAATCTCTCCCCTCTTTCCTCACAGTCTACCTCTCTCTGCTTATACTGTCTCCTCTCTTCTGATATTGCCCAGCTTTCCTTATTCTCACTTCTCTCTCCTCATAGTGCTCCTTGTCCTCATAGTCCCCCTGTCCTCATATTCCCCCTCTGTTCTCATTGTCTCCTCTGTCTCCTAATACTGTCCCTTCTTTTTATACTCCCTCCTCTGTCCTCTTACTCCTCTCTCTCTCATCATATCTCCATCTTAACAATTCCCAAGTCAGTATATATACACTGCTGCATACACTCTTGGGCGGATTTACAAGCCCCTTCCGTCTCTTTGTTGTTCTATTGTGTCACATTTTTGATGTAATGTTGGCAAAAATAATGCAGCAAATTGGAAATATATTTTTAAAATGAGTCAGGGTTGTCCACTGAAATTTATTAGTTATATACATAGAATGTGTGGAGTCACTTAACCGTTTTAGTGTACTAAATGAGTTTTGGTAAAATGTATGGTGTCATATTTTTTGTCTAGAATCACACTGAGCGTCTGTGTACATTAAGGAATTATAGTTGCCCCTTTTTCCATAATCTCTCCCCTCTTTCCTCACAGTCTACCTCTCTCTGCTTATACTGTCCCCTCTCTTCTGATATTGCCCCTCTTTCCGTATTCTCACTTCTCTCTCCTCATAGTGCTCCTTGTCCTCATAGTCCCCTCTGTCCTCATATTCCCCCTCTGTTCTCATTGTCTCCCCTGTCTCCTCATACTCTCCCTTCTTTTTATACTCCCTCCTCTGTCCTCTTACTCCTCACTCTCTCATCATATCTCCCTCTTAACAATTCCCCAGTCAGTATACATACACTGCCACATACACTCTAGGGCAGATTTACAAGCCCCTTGCGCCTCCTTGTTCTACTATTGTGTCACATTTTTTATGTCATGTTGGCAAAAATAATGCAGCAAATTGGAAATAGATTTGCAAAATGAGTCAGGGTTGTCCACTGAAATGTAGTAGTTATATACATGGAATGTGTGCAGTCACTTAACCGTTTTAGTGTAGTAAATGTGTTTTGGTAAAATGTATTGTCTCATATTTTTGTCTAGAATCACACTGAGCGTCTGTGTACATTAAGAAATTATACTTACCCCTTTTTCCATAATCTCTCCCGTCTCTCCTCACAGTCTACCACTCTCTGCTTGTACTGTCTCCTCTCTTCTGATATTCTCCCTCTTTACTAATTCTCACTTCTCTCTCCTCATAGTGCTCCTTGTCCTCATAGTCCCCCCTGTCCTCATATTTCCCCTCTGTCCTTATTGTCTCCTCTGTCTCCTAATACTCTCCCTTCTTTTTATACTCCCTCCTCTGTCGTCTTACTCATCCCTCTGTCATCATACCTCCCTCTTAACAATTCCCCAGTCAGTACACATACACTGCTGCATACACTCTTGGGTAGATTAACAAGCCCCTTGTGCCTCTTTATTGTTCTATTGTCTCACATTTTTGATGTAATGTTGGCAAAAGTAATGCAGCAAATTGGAAATGTATTTGCAAAATGAGTCAGGGTTGTCCACTGAAATGTAGTAGTTATATACATGGAATGTGTGCTGTCACGTAACTATTTTAGTGTAGTTAATCTGTTTTGGTAAAATGTAGGGTGTCATATTTTTTGTCTAGAATCACACTGAGTGTCTGTGTACATTACGGAATTATTATAACAATTCCCCATTCAGTATACATGCACTGCTGCATACACTTTTGGGCAGATTTACAGGCCGTTTCTCCTCTTTGTTGTTCTATTGTGTCACATTGTTGATGTAATGTTGGCAAAAATAATGCAGCAAATTGGAAATGTATTTGCAAAATGAGTCAGGTTTGTCCACAGAAATGTAGTAGTTATATACATGGAATGTGTGCAGTCACTTAACCCTTTTAGTGTACTAAATGTGTTTTGGTAAAATGTATGGTGTCATATTTTTTGTCCAGAATCACACTGAGCGTCTGTGTACATTAAGGAATCATACTTGCCCCTTTTTCAATATTCTCTCCCCTCTTTCCTCACAGTCTACCTCTCTCTTCTTATACTGTCTCCTCTCTTCTGATATTGCCCCTCTTTCCTTATTCTCATTTCTCTCTCCTCATAGTGCTCCTTGTCCTCATAGTCCCCACTGTCCACATATTCCCCCTCTGTTCTCATTGTCTCCTCTGTCTCCTGATACTGGCCATTCTTTTTATACTGCCTCCTCTGTCCTCTTACTCCTCCTTCTCTCATCATATCACCTTCTTAACAAATTCCCAAGTCAGCATATATACACTGCTGCATACACTTTTGGGCAGATTTACAAGCCCCTTGCGCCTCTTTGTTGTTCTATTTTCTCACATTTTTTATGTAATGTTGGCAAAAATAATGCAGCAAATTAGAAATGTATTTGCAAAATGAGTCAGGTTTTTCCACTGAAATGTAGTAGTTATATACATGGAATGTGTGTTGTCACTTAACCCTTTTAGAGTTCTAAATGTGTTTTGGTAAAATGTATGGTGTCATATTTTTTGTCTAGAATCACACTGTGCGTCTGTGTACATTAAGAAATTATACTCGCCTATTTTGCATATTTTCTCTCCTTATATTGTCCCCTCTTTTCTGATATTCCCCCCTTTCCTTATTCACACCTCTCTGTTGTCTTAATGCTCCTTGTCTTTATACTCCCCCTTGTCCTCATATTCCCCTTTCTGTCCTGTTTCTCCTCCCTTTCTGCTCGTATTCCCCATTGTCCTCAAAGTCCCCCTGTCTGTGCTCATACTTGCCTCTTTTTCCATATTCTCCCCTCTCTCTCTTCACATCCCCTCTCTCTCTCCTCATACTCTTTTTTCTCTTCTCATACCCCCCTTTTTTCCAGTTACTCCACCCTCTCTCCTCATTTGTCCCCCTTTCCTCATACTCCGTCCTCTCATTATACTCTCCCCTATTTTCTGATACTTCTCCCTCTTTCCTCATACACATCACTGTCTACCTATACACATCTATGTGTTTTTATACTCTCTCTATTTCTTCATTCTCACTCCTCTCTTTTCACATTCTTTTCTGTTTTCTCATTCTGCTTGTGTGTCCTCATACGCTCAAGCACTAATACATTCAATCAGTATTGATGCAGTGAAGTAGGGCTTAGCAGATGAACTGCTTAATTTTATTTTATAATGTTATATATATATTTTAATACAGAATCTACTCATCAACAGTAAAAGAAATTCATCATGCCTTCAAAAAGTGAAAAGAGGAAACAACGTAATAAAGGTTATTATTTAAAGAGAAGTCATCCACAAGATTTACCTGAACAACAATGTTTGAACAAAAAGAAAAAAAGTTCTGGTAAGAGAACGAAGATTTTCTTGAAGAATTTTTCAAATACAAGGAGTAGTGTGCACAATGTTAAAAATACAAATTGTGTATCTGCAACTAAAAATAAAAGCAAGAGAAAAGAGAACAACCATGGGAATTCATTTTGTAAAAAAGCAGTGTATAGTAAAAGGAGGAAGAATCAGTTTCAGGAAATTAGAAAATAATGTTTTATAATAGAATTTGTCCAATTTGATCAAAGAAGTTAAGAAATGTAAAAAAAACATTTTATAAGAAGAAGAAAGGTATAGAAAATGTAGTTGAGAAAGCTTTGGATTCGAAAAGAAAATTGTTTGTTTTAGTAATCAATAGAATTCGATCACTAGATAAGCCAATCTATTTAATGAAGGCCAAAAGTAAGTGGAAAAGAGTAATTAACAGAAGTGATTTTTCTGAGGTTCAAGTTCTGAGTCTTGTTTTAATGAAGATAGTTATTTTTTGGTTGCATGCAGTTGACAACAGTGGTCGTGCTTATGAGTGGTCGTGCTTATGAGGTTAGAAATGGTTGTCCTATTGAGAAAGAGAAAATTGTTCCTAGAAATGCAGAAGAGGTGTTAGCTGATGAAGTTTTAGGGAGACGTCCTAAAGCTCTAGGGTACATTTGGAATTGCAGTAGTATTTGTAGTGTACGGCAGGAATCTATTCATTTTTTACGCAACTATACTAAGAAAAGTGTTAAACAAAAGATCAAGATGTTGCAAGGACTAGACCCTTGCAGAGTGAGAGAAAATACTGGTTTGCAAGGTCATTCTCTGTCTTGTCTTTCTAAAAAAGTATGTCGAAGTGTTTTTCACCATTTCAGGATGTTAGCAGTACATTATACTGAAAGGAGGAAATTAGTCAGAAGATTGTATTATGCAAAAAGTCCAGCACTAATGTTAAAAAAGTTGAACAGTGATCTTTTGCGTGGATCTGTATCAGATGTAATGAACTTTTGTGATGAAATTCAGGTTAGTTACTTTGGTCCTGATGAAGACAGTGCAGAAATTGATACATTAAAAGAAGAAAATGTAGAAGAGAATGTACAACATTGTAGTACAGAAAATTTTAAGCAAGATATTACAAAGTTTAAGAAGATTTCAGGTGAAAGGCAAAATTATTCTTGTATTTCTTGTCGACAAGCTCATTATAAAAATCACACCAGGACTGTTGATCTGTATTTAAAAAGTGAAAAGGAAAATAATAAATAGTGGATGGAATTTGCAACTTATTTGTTGGTAGAGAATTGCTTTGATTTGAGTTCTGATCAGCGTATTTGTAAATATTGTTATAACAAATTAGATGAGAACAAAATACCTGCTAGAGCTGTGCATAATAAAAGTTGGTAAATATTCCTTCTGAACTGATGGATTTAAATACTTATGAGTCTATTCTTATTCAATGTGTGCATCCATTTCAGGCTATTTATTCATATGGAGCCTAAGACAGGAAAATTGCCTCCTTCAGATTTACAGAGAGGATTAAAGGGAAGAGTTGTATATTTGCCTCTAGATTTAAAGGAAAATATTGAAACAATTGGTGTAGAAAATGTAGAAGATGAACCTTTAGTTATTCTTGTTAATGTCATTCCTACTAAGAGTAAGAAAATCTGGCAAAAATTAGTGGATGTTAGGAAAGTGAAAAAGGCAACGTTATCTGGTAAAAAATAATCAATATTATAAAAATGTGTATGTGAGAGAAGAAGAAATAACAGTAGAAGAAGATAGTAACTCGCCATCTGGACAAATTGAAAAACTGCATGTTTCCATAACTGAAGAAATCTACGAACATTACAGTGTTCATCCACTTCATTCTAAAGAAGTGATGGGGAATACTATAGAGTTATTCCAAATGAAAGAAGCAAAGGGAAGTGCCATTACTGTATGCGAAAAAAGCTTGAAAGCTCGTTGTTTCCCTCAGTTGTTTCCCACAGGAAAAGGAGGACGATATGATGACCGGCCTGTGCAGATTCCTGCATCTGAATACCAGACATCAAGAATGTATGCAGAAGATCCAAGATTTCGACAATGTATTCCGTATTTGTTTCATCTTTTGTTTGAGAGTGATTTGTCTGGACTTTCTTATGCAGTAAACCATATATTGAAAACAGGTGTACATCTGCAAATTGTTTCGGCAAAGGAATTTATGGATAAAGTACTGCAGAAAGATAATGTTTAGGAATCTCAGCTAACTAATCTCATGGCATGTCAGCGTGGTACTAGTGAGTACTGGTACCGTTGTCATGAAGAACTTAAATGTATTCTAAGGAACTTAGGAACTCCTACATGGTTCCTTACTCTAAGCTGTGCTGAATATGCTTGGGATGATTTACTTGGGATGATTTCTTCGAGAGGCAAATCCAAATATTCTAAATATTGAATACAAGACACCTGGTGAATTGTGCTCTTTGGATCCAGTTAATGTATACAGGTATTTCAATCATAGATTTGAAGCTATGATGTCTTTTATCACCAAAAAAAAAATCCTCCTCTTGGAGAGGTTCTGGATTTCTTTTGGAGAAATGAGTATCAAGCGAGAGGTGCTCCTCACATACATATGCTAATATGGATCAAAGATGCTCCCAAATTTGGCACAGACTCAGATGATACTGTGTTGTCTTTTATTGAAGAATATGCTACATGTGATATACCCAAACGTACACTAGATATGGACTTAAGACAACAAGTCATACGATTCCAAAGCCATCGTTGTGGGAAATACTGTCGTCGAAAGTACAAATCTAAGGACAAATTCTACAACAAATGTCGTTTTGGATTTCCACGTCCTGTAATATCGAAAGGAAGAGTGAACAGTTTTGTCATCTTTGCAACATACTATCACAAGAAAGTCTCCAAAAAATACCTACAACTTAAGAAGAAATGAAGAGTCAAAATACATAAATGACTACAACCCAGTCATTTTGTCCATGTGGAATGCTAACATGGATATTCAATACGTTGCGGATAATTCCATTGCTGTTGCTCAATATGTAACATGCTACATAACCAAATCAGAAAAGACAGAATTGAAGGAAATGTGGGAAGAGATTTCCCATGAGAAGAGTCTAAGTAAGAAATTATATAGTTACAGTTTGAAGATGTTATCTCATCGAGAAATTGGAGCGTATGAATGTTCGGATCGCTTATTATCTGCAAATCTATACTCCAAATCTAGAAGAATCATTTGGGTGAGTCTAGGTCAACACGAAATCGAGTACTTAAATCTGTACAAGAAATTTAATATTTAACTGAAAAAGAGCCAGAAAGTACAGGTATTGTGAAAACAAATATGTTGGATACATATTATCCAAATAGAAGTCATCATTTTGAGAACATGTATCTCTATGAAGTGCTGCAAAACTATATTTTTAAATGGAATATTACCGAAAACATCAATAATGGTATATATGCCGTGATTGGTTCTGAAGGATGTTTGGTGAAACAAAGAAAAGGACATTTGATTAATCACCTTAACTTAAGTTGTGAATCTCCTGATAACAGGGAATTTTATTATTTAGCTCTTTTGCAACTTTTCAAGCCATGGCGTCAGAATTGGAATTACTTGGAGATTTTGAGAGTTATGAAGATTCGTTCAACACAAGTAAAGATACTATAGAATGTCCTGATTTTGCTAATTATGTGAAAATGTTGAACAACGAAATTGAACAAGAAGCTACAATTGCAGCTGAGATTGCTAGAGACAGTTCTCAAGACAGTCAAACTTCTGCTCCGTTGAGTCAGGATCCACTAGGGGAACCAATTGTTAAAAAATTAAGCAGCAACTGCTATGGAAGATGTGGAAACAGCAATGTATCAAGCTCAAGAAGATACAACAAGCTTAGGAAACTTGGAAGAACAACTAAATGTTGTGCAGAAATAAATATATGAGCAAGTGAGAGAACAGATTGACCATGGATTACTTCATGAGAAGAAAGAGTGCTCTTGCTCATCATTTCAACCTATCCAAATGTACGTGAGTGGACAAGCTGGAACAGGGAAACCTTTTTTAATTAAAGAAATCACAAATGTTTAACAGAATATAAATGAGTCACATTTGTCTTGTGTTGTCACTGCTCCAACTGGATTGGCAGCACACAATTTTAAAGGAATTACTTTATATTGTTTATTAATGCTACCAGTAAAGCATGAAAACAAATTGGAATACCACAAGCTATCTGGAGAAGCGTGTTGTGAAGTTTCAAAAGTCTTGAAGAGAATGAAACTTCTCATTATTGATGAGGTAAGCATGGTATCACACTCAATGCTTGCTTTTGTGCATTTAAGAATGCAGCAAATTCTTAAAACAGAGTGTGACGTATTATTTGGAGGAAAACACGTCATCGTTTTTGGAGATCTACTACAAATTACTCCTGTAAAAGGACAACCAGTGTTTAAAACACTGGAGCATGAAGATACCAGAAAGTCTTTGGGGAGCATTGGAAATGTTAACATTTGGTCATATTTTGAGTATAAGGAACCTATTACAAATATGCGACAGGCAAATGATGCTGATTATTGAACTATTCTTCAAGATATTAGAATTGGAAAAGTGACTAAACATGGCAAAGAAGCTTTACAGAGACGATTACGTTCCAATTTGTTTCCAAATAAAAATATATTTCCTGAGAAAATATATATGAGAATTGCAGAAAATAAATTTGTAATCTGCTTAATGCCAACACTGCGTGAATGTTCTATATTCAATGAAGAAGTTTTAAAGTTGGAAAATGAAGAAATTATAAAATTGGAAGCTGTTGATAAAATAGAACATGAAGGAATCATTATTATTTTGACTGAAAAGTTGAAGAGGAAATTGGATTCTTTAGAAAAATCGATAAGTAAAATTGCTGCTTTGGAAAAGAATTTATATGCTTGTGTAAACTGTAGGGTAATTTTACAACGTAATTTGAATGTGGAAAAAGGTTTAGTAAATGGAGCAATGGGTAACATTGTTGATTTTGTTAATTATGTAAATAGAGATGGTATTGAATTTTTGAAAATCAAATTTGATGAAATTGCAGAAGTGCAACAATTTAGTTGTTGTTCAGCTCGGTTTTTGCTTGTAAAAGATTTGTATGTTCGCAGAAAACAGTTTCCTATTTCTTTGGCGTACGCGGTGACCATTCATAAATCTCAAGGTTTAAGTGTAGATAGTGCTTTAGTGAATATTGGAAGTACCGTGTTTAAAGAGGGTATGGCATATATTGCTTTGTCTCGAGTGAGAACTTTATCTGGATTGTACTTGATTGATTTTGATGAGACAAAGGTAAGTGCAGATGCAAATTGTGTGAAAGAGTATAATAGGTTAAGAAGAGAATATGCACCCAATTTATCCAGTATTTGAAAAGCGTGTGGTAGGTAGAAAAAGAAGATTTTGGAATATCTGTAGTCAAACTGTAGAGAAAGAAAAAAAACAAGATGAAGCTGTGATTGGAAGCAAAAAGAAGAAGGACAGTGTTGAAGAGAATGTTGGTTATCAGTTTGAAAATAGCTCTGTTGTCAACTGCTACGCTAATGTAGTTGTTAATGGTTTTTTTCTTGAAAGTTTGCAATAGCAAATTGTTGAAAATCGTGAAGAAAGATTTTGTTCATTGTTGTATTCTGTTTATGAGAAATGTAGTAATGATAAAAGTAAAATACAAAGTGTTTCTGATATTCAAAATGTTTTGGACATATGTTCTGGTTCTACTCAATTTACGCAGAATATTCAGCAACATTGTCAGGAATTTTTTATGTTTATGCTTGTTGTATTGGAAGATGAAGGTATAGATATTGAATACCTTTTTGGCCTTTCTCATCATCATCATAATAGCTTTATTGCGACTATTGCAGTTATAAAAGCACAAAGATTAATAACAATCAACTATACATTTTCATACACAATTAAACCTAAAAGCTGGTGGTGGCATTAACAATTGTAAGGATACACAAACTTCCCATGGTTTTAAAATAGTAAGACAGATTTGAATTTATGTGAGGTTTTAAAAATATAAATTAGAATAAGAAATTTAAAAGCATTGTTAAGCATTGTAGAAAATTTAGTTAAAAAAACGCTCCAAAATGATCACAAATAAGTAACACGATCAGCTCACTAGATATCAATTTCCAGAAGGTGCCTTCGTTTCAGCCACATTGCCTGGAGGAATTTGGAGATTGCAGCCACATACACTGGGTCCATATCAGATTTTAGAATTCTAAAGAAAACACGGTAGTCCCTGAGACCCAAGTTCCCACACAGTTGTATGATCCATTTAGACCTAGCCTGCTTAAAAGCTGGGCAGAAAAAAAACATGAATTTCCGTTTCCTCTGCCACACGGCAACCAGCACAAAGATAGCAGGCATCATCTGACCACTTGTTAGTTGTTACAAATAGTGGCAGGGTCCCATATCTAAAATGAAGGAATAGCCTCCTGGTGAACAAGGGAATTATAGAATCTAAGACCTGTTCAAAATGATAGTGTGATTTAAAGTTCATGAACCCATACGTCAAACTTGTAGCACTAGTTGCTTGGATTAGGCTAGCCAGTTTGAAATCTCTGATTTCTTTTGAAAAAGTTTTTTTTTGGGTGCCTGGACATGACTCCTCAGGAGAGACCCAAAGATCCTCCCTACCAATAGCAGGGAACGAGTCCCTCACGAAAGACAGCCATGAAATACTACCCACGGCCCCTGGTAACAATAATAAGGCCTTGAGTTCCTCCCAATAGTGTCTCAACTTGACTGTACTCCAAAGCCAACACCAATATAACAGGGGTGGGTCAGCTCGAGATTAAGTCCGCTACTGGGAGGATATCCATGTCCATCCTAAGAGGGACCAGTGGGGTATTTGTTGGAAGGGCCATAATACTTCTAATAAATTTGTTTTCAGTGAGGGTAAATGTAGTTGATTTACTGTGTCCCCAAAGTTCTGTGCCATACATAGAAGCCGAGCGTGCTTGAACTTTATACATTTCCAGAGGGGGGGGGCTAATTGCCTTCAGAACACAGCCTTTCTGGACTTTCCGTAATCCCCCTATTGCCTGTGCAAGCTTCAGGTTCGCCTTATCAATTTGTGGGCCCCAGCCCATTTTATCATTCAAGGTTAAGCCAAGATATTCAAAGATATGGACTGGCTCTAACGGAATGCCGCCCATTGCTGGATGCGGGTAGGTGGTGGGTTTAGCATTGAACACCATGTATTTGGTTTTACTAATATTGACTAGAAGTTTTCTCCTTTTACAAAACTGCATGAATTCCCTCAAGACCTGCTGCATCCCCATAGGTGACTTTGAGAGAGGCAGGGTATCATCCAAAAACATCAGTGCAGGAAATTTGCGTGATGATATTTTCGGGGAATCCAGATCCTTCGCAAGGAGTAGGTCATCTATTAGTCCATTGAGGAAGAGTGAAAATAGGGTCGGCGTGAGCACACCGCCCTGCCTAACACCCTTAATGACAGGGAAAGGAGTTGTTAGTCGAGCATCTTTGCCATATCTTACTCTGGCATAAGTCCACTCGTGGAGATGTTGGAGTTGGAAACAAAGATAGGGTGGTACACCCATGGTTGATAGGATACTCCATAGCTGGTCCCTATCAACCATGTCGAACGCAGACTTCAAGTCCACGAAGGTAAGATAGAGACTCCCCTGTTCTAAGACCACATGCTTCCAGTATATCAGCTGCAACCTAAACAACTGATCAACAGTTTACATCTTAGCTCTAAAGCCAGCTTGTAGTGGGGTGAGTATGTCGTGATCTTCCATCCAATCCTGCAATCTCCCTAATAATAGCCTCCCATAAAGTTTCTGGGAAACATCAATAAGACTAATAGGAGGCCTATAATTTGAAGGTTCCAGTGGAGATCCTTTTTTGTAAATTGGGACGATCTCAGCACCTGCCCACTTCGGCTGTGCAGGGAGGCCATATTGGATTGCGTTAAATATTGATAAGAGGTATTACCTGTTCACTTTTGTACAGATCACACAGAATTCTATCCAGTCCTGGGGCTTTATCTGGCTGGAGTTTAGTTAGAGCAGATGCCAAGTCGCCCATAGTATATGGGGGTGCCTCACAAAGGATTTGAAGGTTCCCATTACACAATGGAGCTGGAACTAGAATATAATTCCTTAAAATATGAGAACCAAGCATCCTCATCACTGTTGGGATCCTTTGAGGTTCTACCTTCCGCTTCTCCAAAGTGGGCCAGGTTCCAAAAAGCTTTTGCTATCTTTTTGGTCCAAAGCCTTCTTGATCTCCTGCCATCTTTCTGTTTCCCACTCAGTCTTTGCATCTACAATTGTTCTCTTGTGGGCCGCTCTAGCCTCCTTAATACGGGAGCATTCAGCCCCTTTTAGTGCAGCCAACAAGGTTAGTTTCGCTGCCTTGCAAGTTTTCTAAAGCACAATCTCCTAATACCACCAGATTTGTGTTTAGAAGTATCGCTCTTGAAAAAAAAGTCAGCCAGAACCGAAGATAATTCTTGGTGTACTACACCTATATCATTGTCGAAACCAGGGTATATTATATTTGCTGTGACAGCGCTAGTTCTCTCTAGAACAGGTATAATGCTGCCATAGATTTTTGACAATGATTCCTCTGAGTGCTTTAACTTGGACCATCTGATCCTTCTCCCTCCTTCTACAATCACCAGGTTGTTTTGGAACGGCTCATTGATATCTCCTCTCGAGACGTACCACTGGAGGTCCAGCTCAATAACTAGAGGATTATGGTCACTCTCACATCGTTCTCCTACAGTGAAATCCACCACGTTATGCCATAGCCTTATGCTGATCAAAATATAATCGATAACCGTGGCCTGTCCGGGCCTCTTAAATGTCAGACGGCCAGGATTGTCACTGGAGAACCGGCCATTGCAAGCCCTCAGTGAAAATCATAACGTTAAGGAGGTTAACTGCAGGACTAGAGGGGTCCATCGATTGATAGAATATATATTAGAGGGGGATTGACCAATTAGAATCCTCCTCGCTAGTAATTGGATGCATAATTCCATTCAGTGGCTCAAAGTGGCAATTGAAATCTCCACAGATAATGAGATTTGTATTTCCTGCCAATCTATTCAAAAAAGTTGTCAAGCTGTCTATGGTTGGCGATGTTCCACCATACTGAACCGGTCGGAAGTAGATATTAATAATGGCAAGTTTCGATAAGTTCTTATGTGACAGAAGAATACAGGTTATATCTGGGGAGTGTGTCTCAATTCTTTTAACTTTGCATCCTATATGTGAAGCAACCCATATACATAAACCCCCGGACGGTCCACCCTTGGCTCCCTTCACTGCCCCCTCACAGTATGCCACAAAACCTGCCCTATATTGTGGCTCTACCGCCCAGGTTTCCTGGAACAAGCAAATCTCATGGGAATCAATATAATCCCCCCAGTCTACTTGATCCAGTTTGGAAGTGAGACCTGCAATATTCCACTATATAATTCTAAAGCCACCCGTAATTGTTTGTGCAATCGGGCTCCCCGTTCCCTATACTGAAGATCTATCATTAATCCCAGGAATCAATACATTCTGGAATTACCCCAGGATTACTAAATTCGGGGATAATCCCACGATTGCTAGATTCTGTGGTGGGCGGCCCAGTTCCTGTAGTATACCAGCAAGCTTCCCCACTGTCATGGGCACTTATCTCCAGGCAGGTGACATCCAAAACATCTCCCCCTTGTTCCACCCTCTTAAGCACTGGAACTTTATTGTGGCCCACTACACCCAGTGATCAGGGGGTTGATCTACATCTCCGCACAATGCTACCCCGCTAGTATTCTGTTTAGCCAAAGTTGTGACCTGGTCGGTGTCAACTGGAATCAGTCAGTCCGCTGTGGCCCGTCGAGCAACTCTGTTATGCAGTGGTCTGCGGGTAATTGGCCCCCATTCTCCCCAGTTAAACAAGTTTTCATACTAGCTGGGTGGCCCCTCCTTCCCCTCACAAGCTCAAAATTCCCTAGATGGGACATAGAGTCTGGAGGGGTGTAAAAATAGCTCAAATCCCTGGCCTGTATAAGAGTTTGTGGGTTTACCAGTGCACCCCAACAGTCGTTCTCAACCGCCCTCGGGTCATTAAAATTAACGACAATGCAATCCCCTGGTGTATTTTCCTGTTTGGGTCCTACCCAACCCACTCTTCTTACAAATAAGATTTTGGACTGTACATTGCGGGGTAGTGGTCTATTGACATTTAACCAGTATATTGTCTTGTTCTTTAATCGATCATAAGATTCAAATTGCCCTTGCTTGAGTGCTGGGACGCTGGTTAGGACAGTGACATAGGGTGAGCACTCGGGGGGGGAGATCTAGGTGTTGATGAGCATTTTCTACCTCTTTACCATTCAGGTTCCCCCTATGGGCAAGATCGGTTAACTGGGGCTGTCCTAGGGGCTCTCCATTGACAATGCAAGACCCACCCTGTGACTCTGTAGCCGTAAGTGTTACTGTAGTGTTTTTTTCCAGCCTCGATATGTTTTTGGCAATTGGTCGTGGTCCCAAAACCACGGTCGTTGATAAGTTAGTGCCCACCAATACTGTAGACTCCCCTCCATCCCCATCCTTCAAGGGGTCTCTATCTTGCCCACCACCTGCTATGTTACTCTTCATGCCACTAGCAACAAGGGTCAATGAGTACTCAAGGTCCACAAGCCTTTTCTCAATTGACGAGAGTCTCAATAGTAAAGGTTCCAGGGACAGTTTCATTATGGTGCCTATTTTTAGTCAATATTCATCATTAGTCTTTGGCAGTCCAATAGTACTTTCATCTAGGTTTCCGTCATTTGCTATTTTAAGTGTTTGAGGTGAGGCCTCGATAGTTGCGGGCCCATTTTTTGGTTTTCATTCAGTTTACTCAGCTTAGGTACTTTTGGGTTCTTCCCCTTCTGCTGAGTTCCTCCTTGCTTCTTCTTGGGAATTGCCCCTTGTGCGTGATCCTTCGGTTTAGTGGGCTGGTTGCAAACCAAGGCAGCACGTAATACAGTGTTATTAGAAGTAGTTTGCAGTGCTTCACCTCCGGGAACCATAGGATGTGGTAAATGTCCCTCCTTGGTATTTGCTGAGCTATCATTCTGCTGCAAACTTGGGCTTCGCATCTGGGACATAGGGGGCGGGGACTGAGAGTCTCCTTGAGGTGAACGAGCATTCATTATCCCCCTAGAGATGGCCTCTTTGCAAATATGGGATCCATCGAGAGTCTACGCTCAGTAATTGCTATTTCGTGAGCCAAGACAGATGAAGCCCTTGTAATGAATTTGTCTAAAGTTCCTGCAACATAGCCTACTCCGGCCTTTCCTGCCTCGCCCCTCCCGTGTTGCCATTTCTTGACTCGGTTTGATAATGCTAGCAATTTGCCTATAAAAAAAAGCAAAACTTCACTTACTGAGGAGACAAGGTGGCCATTAATGTTGGGGAGCTAAGAGAGAGGGCCCAGCCCAGCCTCTCGCAGTCTCGAACGGGCTCAAATGGGCCCGCCCTTGGCCCGGGCTTTGCCCGGCGCGCACCTGCACGCGTCCCGCGACGCGGGTACCACGGAAGGTAACAAGGCACTAGTTGGCAGAGCCAGGAAAGTGGACACAGTTGCGTTCTCTCTCCAAGGCTCCTGGACCTTGGAGTCCTCGCGCTTTCAGCAACCAACAACGTCTGCACAGAGTCTTCCTCTGCAAGCGGCTCCCACGAAGCGGGGACCGCGAGAGGTAATGAGGCTTGTGGGCAAGTGGACACAGGTGCATTCTCTCCCCGAGGCTCCTGGACCTTGGAGTCCTCGCGCTTCCAGCAACCAACAGCGTCTGCACAGAGTCTTCCTCTGCGAGCAGCGCTTTCTTATAAATGGCAACATGACTGTGAAAATTGTTTGTTTACATGTAGCACTAACATAAACACTGAACAATTCATATATTTGACCTTACCTGACTGTGTTTTTTAACAATCTAGTTAGAGGAGCAAGTTAAAACATGGAGTGTAGCCAATGTAAAACAGAAATGTCATCAACATTATTTATACAAAGATATGGACAGTATGTACTTTTAATGCTGTAATATTGTAGAGCTGATGGAAGAAAATTGGAAACTTTAATTAAAAATGTTGTAGCTACTCAAGTATCAATATCAGGAAGAACTTTTGTAGATGTTGCAATTATTTTTCATAATGGATCTTCTACAACATCTGGACTTACACTGTTTATTTAAAATGTCTGAAAGGTTGGATACATTGTAATGATATTCAATTGGTTTTTAAACAACGTTTGCCTAAAGAGTTACCAAATTCTTACCTAATATTTTTAAAGCCAAAATGTTAGGAACAAAATTTGGCCTTTCAGGATTACTGCTGTTAAGGTAGGTTGATCTGGTGTTGAAGCGTACTTTGTAAGTGACGGTGAGGAGCTTGAAGGTTATCCTCTTGTTGACGTGAAGTCGGTGTAGATCTCTCAGGTGGTGGGTGATTTGGCTGTGGCAGGGGACATTGATGATCAAATAAACAACAAAAGGTACCAGAGGGTCTCAAGAGAAGTGCCCAGAAGTGTAAAGAAGTTACCCAAGACACCCGCAACTCTAAATTGATGCGGCACAGGAGGCTCTCAAAGGATGAGGAAATTACCCATCAGTCACCATATGGATCCGCCCTTCATCATTTGGGATTTTATCCGAACCACCCGTCTGAGAAAATCAGTGCCACAGTCAGAAGTCAACCCTGTGGTAAGGGGGTCCCTCAGAAGGTATAGGCACTAACAGTGTGGTCTACCACTCGATGTTAATGAGTGGCCAGAGACATGGGACTGGGGTGTGCAGTGCAAGGAGAAGTGAGTGAGGGAAGAAACCAAGACAAAAGAGTGTGTTAAAATTGGTTTAGAAAAAGCACTAGATAATGTTTATTCTACGTGTGCCTTAAATACCAAGATTAAAAACAAGTGCGACCTTAAGCAGTCTGGTTATGTAGACTGCCTGAGGTAATGGTGGTCGACATGTTTCTGCAATCTAGGGACTATTACGTCCTTGCATTCATCAGGACCAGAACTAAACAATTAGGGCTACTGCACAAAGTGAAATAAGTGAAGTGAAAAAGGTGACACAAGGAAATATAAAACAAGTGCTCACGGTCACCTGAATGCTCCGAGTGCCCTTACAGTCTGTGTCGATCACAGACTGGCCAACTGGGGAGGCCAGGACGCCGGCCCCGGAGTACCGACGGAAAGAGCGGTGCTTCATCTTCCCCTGAGCCGCTGCCAGGTGGGGTGAGGCCAGTCTACCTTACAGATCAAGTGATCGACACAGACTGTAAGGGCACTCGGAGCATTCAGGTGACCATGAGCACTTGTTTTATATTTCCTTGTGTCACCTTTTTCACTTCACTTATTTCACTTTGTGCAGTAGCCCTAATTGTTTAGTTCTGGTCCTGATGAATGCAAGGACGTAATAGTCCCTAGATTGCAGAAACATGTCGACCACCATTACCTCAGGCAGTCTACATAACCAGACTGCTTAAGGTCGCACTTATTTTAATATTGGTATTTAAGGCACACGTAGAATAAACATTATCTAGTGCTTTTTCTAAACCAATTTTAACACACTCTTTTGTCTTGGTTTCTTCCCTCACTCACTTCTCCTTGCACTGCACACCCCAGTCCCATGTCTCTGGCCACTCATTAACATCGAGTGGTAGACCACACTGTTAGTGCCTATACCTTCTGAGGGACCCCCTTACCACCGGGTTGACCTCTGACTGTGGCACTGATTTTCTCAGACGGGTGGTTCGGATAAAATCCGAAATGATGAAGGGCGGATCCGTATGGTGACTGATGGGTAATTTCCTCATCCTTTGAGAGCCTCCTGTGCCGCATCAATTTAGAGTTGCGGGTGTCTTGGGTAACTTCTTTACACTTCTGGGCACTTCTCTTGAGACCCTCTGGTACCTTTTGTTGTTTATAGGTTCTTTTGGGGATTGTATCCAGAGCTTTGTCTTTAAACCTCCCCTAGGTCCTCTCCCATCGTAGTGTTTTTGTTGTTGACATTGATGATCAGTCAGACGGAAAGTGTTTTTGACTCGTTGTAGTCGTTGTAGGTGTTTGTCCGAGTTGAGATTTAGAGAGTTGATCCTTATAGAGTTGTTGATGTCTTTCAGTGGTATGTGGCTTCTTGGTGAGGTAGAAGATGAGTTGGGTGTCGTTGTCTTAGCAGATAACTTTCAGGTTGTGATGGTGGACCACTTGTGTAGCGTCAAGTTGAGGGATGAGCCCTGGGGGACATTGCAAATGATGTCGCTGGTTTTTGGATCAGAAAGGTGAAAGACGGATGCTGAGAATTAGTATGGCAGAACTTCAAAGCTAAGAAATTTAGATATACTATTAGGCCATGATGAAAAATATGTAAAACCATTAAGGACTATTTGTTGTATATTTTGTCAGCATATATTTGCAGTGTATGAAAATTAATGATAGTGTTTTGTTATTTTAAGATTGTTTGACATATCTCATAGTTAACGTAAGAAATTGCTGGTTGAGAAAAACATTTAACATATGTTTTATTTCTATTTTTTATATTGTTATTGAGAATGTTGAATGTTTTTTTAAGATAATCCTATTGATTTTCTTTTTTTTGCCCGCTGTTATGTGATGAGTACTATTGAACTCACTGTTTCTAGTGAAATTCAATATATTCTGAGAACAGCAAAAAAGGCAAATTAAATGCTTTAGAAATTATTCTGTGTTGTAAAAGATATATTGTAACTGTATTTTATTTTGTCTTCCACAGATGCTAATTTTATAATATAGAATTATTTTATTATTTTATTATTTATTATGTTTAAGGTAAGTACAAGTAACTGTTAAAAATGGTCGATGGAATGTGCTTGTACAGAGCTGAAGTAACAAAACATGGATGGAGTACATAAGTGTGTAAAGATGGTTTGTATCTTGTAAAGACATTTCAAAAATGTAATATATATACACTGAGTGTACCAGTATTCTTTGCAGTTTACTACAACACATCTACTAGTTTAGAACAGGTAAGGTGAATAGACATATTGTACTTTTTTTAGTACTGCATTTTATTATAGCAGTACAAAAGGGGGTGGTGATGGACGGAGTATCTGACCCAATCAAACACCCACACCCAGTCAACAGATCTGGGTTTAATCCATCACCGTTGGCAGGGTATGCTCAGACATGAGTCCCTTGCTCACTTTGACACTGGATTCATGCAAGCCTGGCTGAAGATGGCTGGAATGCCAGAAACCAGTTCTAGGAAGCTTGTTTCCAGTCCAGGGAAGGCATGGCTTGGCAGTTCGGGCTGGACTGTTCCCATGAGGCACAGGGTCAGACTGATTTGCATATGGCCATGTCTGAACTGGGGTGGCAGAGTGGGCTAAAGAACGGTGAAGGATTAAACCCAGATCTGTTGACTGGGTGTGAGTGTTTGATTGGTTTAGATGCTCCGTCCATCACCACCTCCTTTTGTACCGCTTTGTTTGCCATAAGTTGACAGGATATGCTCAGATGTGAGTCCTTTGCTCACTTTGCCACTGGATTCAAGCTAGCCGGGCTGAAGATGGCTGGAATGCCAGAAACTGGTCCTAGGAAGCTTGTTTCCGGTCCAGGGAAAGCATGGCTTGGCAGTTCGGGCTGGACTGTTCCCATGAGGCCCAGGGTCAGACTGATTTGCATATGGCTATGTATGAACTGGGGTGGCAGAGTGGGCTAAGGAACAGTGATGTATTAAACCTAGATCTGTTGACTGGGTGTGAGTGTTTGATTGGTTTGGATGCTCCGTCTATCACCTCCTCCTTTTGTACCGCATTTTATTATAGCAGCCTAAGTCTTTTCCTATAGTGATAAGGAGTGACTGGTTTGAAAATTAAAGAAAATTTAAAAACTGAACATTCATATAAATAATTATATTTATATAATCTAAAAAAGTAGTTGAGAATGGTATTTGTATAATATTTTTTAAAGGGCAAAATAGTTGATAAAGCTAGTTTTGTGTTATGTATTAGGAAAAATGATATAAAGCAGGGTTTATGTTTTTGTACAAGGACCTACAACATAAGAAATTCACTATAGAAAAACAACAGAACAATATGGAAGACGATTTTGAAATTACTAAGAGTCTCATAGAAGAACTAAACATACCTTTCACGGGCAGCGAGAATGAAGAAGAAGAAATTAGGGCTGCAGAAATCAACTGTGATTTCATAGGTGAAACTTTAGATGCTAATTTTGTGGAGGCTTTAGATGACATTGAGTTTGATCATATAACTTTTGAAATTGATAACCAGGAAAATGAAATACCTGATGAAATTATTTTAGAAGCTCTATTAAATTATGAGATGTTAGAAGAATAAATGTATTATTATATAATAATAATGGCTTGAGACACTCTTCTTGCAGAATTGTAATTAGTCAGCTAGTACTCAGGTACTCATGATTCAAAGTGGGCCTTAAGGCATGGACTGCTTCAAACACCAATAGACTATGCATGCACTCTTCTATGCACCGGCAAACTTGTCTTTTACAGCTTCTATTTCCCAGACTATATCCTTACACTTCCAGCAAACTCTCTGTGATTGCTGATTCAGTACTGTATTGAGCTATTCTGCAGAATGTCCTTATCTATGCACTGTGCTACAAATGAAGCTCTTTTAAATTCAGTCAGACACTCTCCTTGCAGAACTGTAATTATCCAGTCAGTACCCAAGTAATCATGAAGCAAAGTAGGCCTTAGGCCATGGACTGCTTTAAATCCGAATAGACTATGCAAGCAGTCTTCTATGTACCTGCAAACTTATTTTTAATGCCTTCAATTCCCCAGTCTGTATTATTATACTGTCACCAATCACTCTCACTCTACTGTTTCAATATTGTAATGAGCCATTCAGCAGTATTTCCTTATATATGTACTGTGGTAAAACTGAAGCTGTTATAAATTCAGTCAAGCAATTTCTTTGCAGAATTGTAATCATCCACTCAGTACCTAAGTTCTCATGCATTACAATAGGCCTTAGGTCATAGACTGCTTCAAACTGCTATACACTTTGCAGCAAGTCTTTTATGCACCGGTAAACTTGTCTTTTATACCTTCAATTCTCCAGTCTGTATCCTTACGCTTCCAGCAAACACTATCACACTACTGTTTCAGTATTATATTGAGCCATACAGTACTATGTGCTTATTTATACACTGTTCTAAAAGTGAAGCTGCTATACATTCAGCCAGACAGTCTCCTTGCAGAATTGTAATCATTCAGCCAGTACCCAAGTACTCATAGGATAAAGTGAGCCTTAGGGCAATGACTGCTTAAAACCCCTACAGACTATGCATGCACTGTTCTATGCACCAGCAAACTTGTGTTTTATACCTTCAATTCCCCAGTCTCTATCCTTACACTTCCAGCAAACACTCTGTGATTGCTGATTCAGTATTGTACTGAGGTATTCAGCAGAATGTCCTTATCTATGCCCTGTGCTAAAAATGAAGCTCTTATAAATTCAGTCATGCAGTCTCTTTGCACAACTGTAATCATGTAGTCAGTACCCAAGTAATTACGGAGCAAAGTAGGCCTTGGGCCATGGACTGCTTTAAACCCCTATAGACTATGCATGCAGTCTTTTATGCACCTGCAAACTTGCCTTTTATATCTTCTATTCCCCAGTCTCTATCCTTACACTTCCAGCAAACACTCTGTGATTGCTGATTCAGTATTATACTGAGCTATTCAGCAGAATGTCCTTATCTATACAGTGTGCTAAAACTGAAGCTCCTATAAATTTAGTTTGTCACTCTCCTTGCAGAACTGTAATAATCCAGTCAGTACCCAAGTAATCATGGAGCAAAGTAGGCCTTAGGCCATTGACTTCTTTAAACCCCTATAGACTATGCTTGTAGTCTTCTATGCACCTGCAAACCTGCATTTTATACCTTCAATGTCCCTGTCTGTATTGTTACAGTTTCAACAAACACTCTCACACTACTGTTTCAGTATTGTAGTGAACCATACAGCATTATGTGCTTAGCTGTACACTGTTCTAAAAGTGAAGCAGTTACACATTCAGCTTGACACTGCCTGCAGAACTTTTATCATCCAGTCAGTACCCGAATATTCATGTAGTAAAGTAGGCCTTACTATATGGACTGCTTCAAACTCCTATTTACTATGCATGTACTCTTCTATGCCCCTGAAAACTTGTCTTTTAAACTTTTAATTACCCAGTCTCCATCCTTTTAGTCCTTCCAAACACTTTGCCACTACTGTTTCAATATTGTAGTGAGCCATATAGCAATATATGCTTATCTATACACTGTACAAAACGTGTAGCAGTTATACATTCAGCTCTACACTCTTCTTGAAGAAATTTCATCATTCTGCCACTACCTAAGTAGTCATGCACCAAAGTCGTCCTAAGGGTGTGGACTGCTTCAAACACCTATAGATAATAAATGCACTCTTCTAAACATCTGCAAACTTGGCTTTTAAAGTTTGAATTGCCCAGTTGGTATCCTGACACTTCCTCCAAACATTTTGCTACTGCTATTTTAGTATAGTAGTGAGTTATGCATCAGTATGTTCTTATGTATGCACTGTTCTAAAAGTGAAGATGCTATATATTCAGCTAGACAATCTCTTTGTAGAAGTGTAAGCATTGAGTCGGTTTCCAAGTAGTCATGCACCAAAGTAGGCCTTAGGGCATGGTCTGCTTCAAATCCCTATAGACTATGCATTCACTGTTCTATACACCAGCAAACTTGCCTTTTAAACCTTCAATTGCACAGTCTGTATCGTTACACTATCACCAAACACTCTCACACTACTGTTTCAGTATTGTAGTGAACCATATAGCAGTATGTGCTTATCTATACACTGTTGTAAAAGTAAAGCTGCTATATATTCAGCCACACACTCTCCTTGCAGAATTGTAATCATTCAGCCAGTACCCGAGTACTCATCGTGCAAAGTGGGCCTTAGGGCATGAACTGCTTCAAACTCCTATAGACTATGCATGTACTGTTCTATGCACCTGCAAATTTACCTTTTATATATTCAATTCCCCAGTCTCTATCCTTACACTTCCACCAAACACTCTGTCATTCCTGTTATAGTTTTGTCGTGACTCATTGATCAGTGTGTAGCAATCCATTCACTACATTCAAACAGTAATCAGCAGATGTACAATAAGTGGTACATCCCCAGAGATATGCCAGTTATTGTGCACTGTGACATCACCACAATGGATGAACAACAAAATAGAAGGAGGCCCCCCAATGGGTAGGGATGTAGGCAGGTTAGCAGGGTGAAATACCGAGGCGATACGAACAAGAAACCCCTGCCTTTAAAATTTAAGTAAGGTCCTACACAGGGATCCTAAAATATCAATGGAGCCAGGAACCTACCATTCAGAGCCAGATATCCGAACAACCCATCATAGTTTTTTTATACAAATGTATTATTCATTTTTGTGATTTAAAGATTTCATGTGTTGATATTACAAAAATACAAATAAATATAAGTTCATCATTCAAATATTGATTAAAAAATACATGGTTCAATGCCACATAAACTATCCCACACAACCCGAGTAACTCTCATATTCAAACTTCCACATACTCTATAAACAATCATACAACCATTCTTTCACACATCAGACATGAATAATCCCACTAATACATAGCCGCCATCAAATGAATTGATAGAGACCACATTGATAGTGACCGCATCGCCCTTACCATCCCCTCGCTAAGTCCGGGAAAGAAAGATTACATTGCATGGAACACAGCCACTTCAGCACAGAGTAAGCAGCAAAAGACGATCACCGGAACAGATCTTTTATCATCCAGTTCACGGTTTCATCACTGTGCGTCAGTGGTCTAGGGCTCGAGTTTGCCTCATAGAATGTGATTCAAGTCTATCAGAGGATTCAGATCTATGCACCTTCGTAGGATCCACAGCATACTCTGTTGTCTACCAAAAGGTTCAGAAAGGTGTAACAGCTACAGGCCCGCAAACCCGTTTCCGCCAGCCATTTTGCAGCGGGTTGACCGCTGCAGAACGACCGGAGGAAAGGGATATCATAATCCCTATGAAACCAAAGCAATGCAGGGATTAGCAGTTGGTCCGAAGGGTGGTCGGATTTGATCCGCCCATCTTGACCGTGGCGGTCTGACCACCACGCTTCCCCCTCCATCATAATATGGCGGGGAAAACTGCATTACGATGGTGAAGGGCCCGCCACCGACAGCATGTGGGTGGTGGTCCCTCCACCATTGTAATGAGGCCCTTAGTATGTTTAATTGTTTCTTTTATTTTCAAACACAAGTATTAATCATGGGCTGTCATATTTCCCATACCTTTCGTAATCTCTCCATAGGGTTTTGAGAATGCAATGAGTCACAGCTTTCAGGACAAGAGCAGTTGCATAAACGTTATGCAGACAAAATATCGAAACCAAAATATCATCATAGCAAAATATAGTGTCTAAAACATTGTGAGATATAAATATCGTTGTTAAAAATATCCTTCTCAAGGGTATCAATTTTAAGGTAAGTAATTTTGATTTTGCAAATATGGAAACCATTAATATCATTTACGGAAAATATGTACCCTGATTTTGATATCAGTCAGAAAACCTCCGAACTGTGTTCGGAGCTTTTCCGACAGATAGCTTTGGTTTCAATTCTGACCGCCGTATTACAAATATGGAGGTCGGAATTAAAACCGGACGGTCATTCTGGCTGGCTCAAGATGGGCTCAAGGAGCCATTGGGCAGTCAGAACTGGCATGTAATCCCTTAAGGATGGCGTTTCCGCCATCGGGATTACGATGTTGGTTTCAAACAGGCTTTTCATGTGGGGCTTTCCGACATGAAAAGCCTGTCAAAGAGCAACTTTGAGGGCCCCTAGCAGGGCCTCCTTGCAATAGCAGCCTCCGGGTGGGGGGCTGGGGGGGCACATGTGTGGCCCTTCTGTTAATCCCACTGAGTTGCATGCACCATGAAGTGCCTGCCATACGGTACAGGAAATAACCAATACTCCCATTTTTCTATAGGAGCTTGTGCTGCTGCTGGTTTCTGACCACAGCACTGGCTCCCATAGAGAAATGGGAGCTTGCGACTGCACCATGTGGGGTTGCATCATGATCGAGGAATAGGACAGCTGACCTATGTTCGGTCAGTTTCGCATCCGCGGCGATGTCAGTTGTAGACAACGCCGACCAACATTGTAATCAGACCTATAATAGTTTATATCATTTTTTAATTATTGGTGTGCATTTTAGTATATATTTAAAATGTACATGATATAAATGATTTGTGTAATTACTGTGTACTTTTTTATATAGTTGTACATTTTTAGTAGTTATTAAAATTAGTTTTATAATTGTTTGTGATTTTAGTACTATAAAAGGTTGTGGGGTTTATAGGGGTACAGGGTTGGAAGTAAATTAATTATAAATATATAATAATGGGGGCGTGGTCATGCGCTGCGGCAAGATGGCGGCTTTTACCTGAGCTCCGCTTGGACGCGAAGCTTATCTTCTTAATTCAGACTTATTTGTAGCACTTGCATGATTAGGTGCTGGAAATGTGCAATTGAATGGTCGGGGCGACATATGGAGCTGTTCTGACTTTCTTTGCAGTCTGTACGACCCAGCGGCAGCGGCGGTGAATTTACTTCACACAAACACGAGCGGCCGGCATTTTGTAGCTGCCGCTCACCTCACCTGTTCTCTTCCGAGGTAAACCAGTGTTTTTCCATATTTAAACGCTTGGCATCGTTTTTTTGTTTTTTTCATCTTTAATCTATTTTATTAATTGCCTGCTCCTTCTGTGACTCTCCTTCACGATTACATGTGTCCTTTTCATAGAATGCAGGGTTTTACATCTCCTATGGACATGTAAATTGCAGAGACTATGAATAAGGTAATACTCACCTTATTCATAGTCTCTGCATGTCTCACTGAATTTGTTCTTCTACAGCAACAATGTCAGTTTATCTATTATCATACATGGATATCATTTCAAATGTGCTCATTCTAATTCTATTTTTGAGCTCCTGGACTACTCATGCAGATTGCTGCCTTTTGATTCTTGTCACTGCTTCTCACCTTTGTGATAAACCGGCGTTTTTGTTTTATAAACGTACAGCAAAATTTGTTTTTCTTGCTTCTCTCAACAAGTATGAGGCATAATATGATTTTTTGGACATACTCTCATTTACTTTTTTACCTCATGAAGATACCTCATACTTCAGTTTTTTATATTTATCTGCATCGACTTTCTTCATGGATGTTGGCTGTGCATCTTTTTTCTTCTCTTAGAGCACAGACAGAGGGAAACATATTTTTTGTGATTAATTGGCATTCTTTTCTGGACCCTCGCTTACTTATGCTGTATTCTTATTGAGCTTATGGGCACATTGAAACCTCTGTTGAAAGGTATTCCTCATCCTTCTCGTCCTTTCATGATGGCTAATGAAGTTCCACTTTCTATGAAGGCCTCGTCTTCAGGTACTAAGCCCAAGAGAGCTAAGAATGACCCCCCTCTCCCATCCTGTCATCTCAAAATCCTGTCCTTGATATAATTTTGGATGAGGTGAGGGGTTTGAAATCTTTTATGTCCACGAGTAATGAGAAACTCCAGCAAATAGAAGACAGGTGGATTAGTATGGAAGCTAAGGTACTTGACATGGAACAACGCATCAGTGATTTACACGATGTTTCAACCAAGATTCCTGTCTTGGCACAAGAAATCCACTGTCTCAAACTTCACACTGAGGATCTTGAAATTGTAGCAGATGTAACAACCTACATCTTTATGGACTTCCAGAACCTCTTGAGGGTCCGGATTTTCTTCTTTTGCTACATAGATTTTTCTCAGAACTTTTGGATCTTCCTCCAGACCCTAAACTAAATATCCAACGTGCACACTGCCTTGGACGTTTTCAATCAAATGCTTCGAGACCTAGTGGAATTATAATGTTGTTTCTGGAATTTACAGATCTCATGCGTGTTCTTTCAGCAGCTAAAGTGAAGCGTCACCTCATGTGGTCTGGTCACACTGTCTATCTTTCACAAGATCTCTCCAATGCCACTAATGCAATCAGAAAGGAATCTTTGGCCCTCCGTCCGCAGATGAGACAATTACACATTCGTTATGGCATTCTCCATCCTTGCCTGTGTAAAATTACTCATGAGGGCTCAACACGTTTTTTGATGATCCTACTAAATTGATGTCTTTTCTCCAAAATCTCTCAATGAATTCTGCTGATGGTTCTTCTTATTGTCTCTAATTTTCCAGCCTCTTTTCTTTATCTAATTCTTTATGGCTGTTCATAATTCTATTTCTTTATATTCTCCTCTCTGTCGTTCCATCTGTCTTCGGTGCTGTTGCGCCCCATGCTTCATTCATTGCTTTTTCCTCTTAGATCTGGATCTCTTTACTTGATCTATCTTCTATCTTTTCTTTTCTCTATTCCTTCGCCTATATCCTTTCTCTATTTTCTTATGTTTGTTTCTTTTTCTTGATGATATTCTACATGTTGCACATGTTTTTGATTGTTGTTTACTGTTATACAGTTCGCTTTTTTGATTCATCACGTATGTGGTATTTTTCTACTTCCAGTTGTTTCCCTGAAGTGTATCATCTCCATTCATGTATTCCCCTGCCATCCCTCCAGTATGTGTAATGTTGTTACGTGGAATGTTCTTGGTCTTTGACACCCCGTCAAAAGACAAAAGGTACTTTCTTCTTTTTTCTAAATTAAATTCTCAGTTTTATTTCATTCAAGAAACGCACTGTAATGAAGAAGAATCGCTTAAATCAAAACAACAGTGGGTGGGTCAAGTTGTTTATTCTCAGCATCTAATAAGAAGGGGGGTGTTGCTATACTATTTCACAAGATGTTGCATGTACAAATTTTATCTACACAATGTGATACTGATGGACGATGGGTAATGGCTAAGGTTGTTATACAAAATAAAGAACTAGTTTTTTATTGAATATATATGGCCCTATCAAACCTGACCCGGAATTTTGGAATAGTATTAAGATTTTACTTTCTTCCATTGATAATCTGAATATTATTGTTGCTGGTGACTTTAACCAATGGATGGATCATTTCTCTGATAGACAATCTAAGTGTAAATTCATCCCAGATAAGTCCCACAAATCTTTTCAATCTGCCATTGCCTCTCATTCATTATATGATGTTTGGAAGACATGTAACCGTAACTCCATTGAATTTACTTTTTTTCTAATGTTCATCAAACTCGTTCCAGAATTGATTATATTTTGGTTACTAAACACTTACTTCCCTCTATTCAACCCTCTGAGATTGGATCTATTTTTATTTCTGATCATGCTCCCATCTTTTCTGTCCTTGACCTTTACCTGAGTTCTTTGTTATCAGACACCGTTTTAATAACTGATGCCACTGCTTTTATTAATGATTTTTTTTCTATCAAAAATCCTTTGGACACCTCCATTTCTAATAATTTGGATGCTTTTAAGGCCTCTTTCTGTGCCTTTACTATTTCATATTCAGCAAAAAAGAAGAACATTGCAAAGTATACAGCTTCACTACAACAACTCAAACTGTTAGAACATACTTATTTTATGTCTAAATCTTCCTCTGCTCTTCATGAACTGATTAAGGCCAAATCTGCTCTTAACAAACTTGCTACAGTTGATGTCTGTAATGTTCTTCTTAAATTTAAATCTAAATATCACAGGGGCCAAAATAAAACTGGTAAGATGCTGGTCAATTACCTAATAATCTAATCTGAACGTAAAAATAGTGAACCCCTTTGAAATGAATATATAAACAACTTAGCGTCCTCCAATGAAGATATCGCTTCTGCATATCAGGATTATTACCAATCACTCTAATCTGATGAAACAAATCTCTCTGATTAAAATTTACACAGCTCTTTTTTTCAGGCCTCCCTAAACCCCCTTTGTTACCTGATGAATTTCAATTACTAGAAAAAGAAGTTACTCTCCAAGAGATAATTGATGCTATTAAATATTTTAAAAAATCGAAAGCACCAGGCCCAGATGGCCTTTCTGTTGAATTTTGTCTACTTTTTTCCTCTATTTTTTGCACCCCAACTTCTGGTCCTTTTTAACTAATTTTTTCTAAAGTCTAAAGTTTCTGGTTCCGTTATGGAAGCCTTGATTGTTTTTATCGCCAAGCCTGATAAATATAATTTCCTTTGTAAAAACTATCGCCCATTATCCTTAATTAACTATGATTGTAAGATATTTGCTAAAATCCCTGTATCTCGATTGGAGACTATTATTCCACTATTAGTTAAAACTGATCAAGCTGATTTTGTTAAGGGCAGATTGGCTGCAGACAATGCTCATATGTTTAGCTAATGTTATTTCCTTCGGGAAAAAATTTAAGTTTCCACTTGCAGCGTTGTCCTTAGATGCCAAAAAGGCTTTTGATCTTATAAATTGGCAATTTATGTTCAAAACTCTTCAATGGTTTGGTTTTGGTCCGACTTTTATCTCTTTTGTTAAATTATTATATTCTTGTCCCCGTGCTAGTATTTTTGTGAATAATCGTTTCTCAAAAATGTTTTCTTTTTCTAGGGGCACACGTCAGGGATGTCCTCTTTCACCCTTATTATTTGTTTTATGTCTTGAACCCTTCCTTGGACATATTTGTATTAATACCCTTATTTCTGGTTTTACACATAATTCTATAGAGACTAAGATGTCAGCTTACGCTGATAATATTTTTATATATATGTCTAATCCCAATACCTCCCTCCCTCCTTTTTTGGATGTGGTCCAGTTATATTCCAGTATTTCTGGATATAAGTTAAATTTTTCTAAAGCAGAAGTTTTACCTTTGAATTCTCTCAGTTACCAATATATGTTTAATGATACGAAATGTATTTGGTGTCCCACAAAAACTAAATACCTTGGGATTTGGTTTTCTTCTACCTTGTCTACCACAATTAATTACACGTTTAATGCACTACCTACCAAAATACAATCACTTCTTCTTTCTTGGTCCCTTCTTCACTTATCATGGTGGGGTAGATTAGATACTATTAAAATGATGATTGTGCCTCATGTCCTCTATACACTATCTATGTTACCCTTTCGGATCCCTATTTCATATTTTTCACAGATTAACTCTATTTGTACAAAGTTTTTATGGAATAACAAGCACCCCTGCATTGCCTTATGAAACTCAAATGTCCCAAATCAGAGGGTGGTGTGCGTTTTCCTGATTTTCAATCTTATCACTCTGCATTTTTATTCCAACATTTTTTTGCCCTAACTCATAATTTTGCTGATATCACTTTTCCTCGCTGGATTGTTTTTGAATGTTCCTCATTAAAAGATTTTTCTTTTCGAACTATACTATCCATGTCTAACTGTACTTTCATATCAGATAATCCTATTTTAAAATATTCTCAACACTTATTATATAATATTTTCTCTGATGGTCTAGATCCATTTCAATGTTTTTTATCCTCTACTATCTGATATAATACATTTCTCAAATATAAATGTATATCCTTTTATTACAAACATTGGAAGGAGACAGGAATCATGGTCATTCATCAATTGATTCACCATAATTCTGTTATTCCCTTCACTGAATTACAATTGAAATATCATGTACTTGATACATTTCTCCATGAATACCTTTCATATCAATATCAACAGCTTTGCAATCTTACTTAACCTCTCACAATTTCCCTCACTTAGTCCACTTACACCGTTATATAGTATTTCTCAAGACCATAGGCCTAAAGCTGCTCATATTTATAAGATGTTGTTATCACCTGATACTGAACGTCCTAAATCTCATACAGAATTAGTCTGGGAAACGTACTTATCTCTATCACTTTCTGTCTCTGCTTGGGATAAATTGTGGTCTATGGGGCATATTAGCAAGAAATAGTGATATTTAGCGCTAAATGCGCTTAGCGCATTTCTTTTTATCGCTGGATACGTTAGCGGAGAAAACATGCTATTAGCAACGTTTTTCTCCATTGTGCTAAAGTATACAGCGATAGTGGCGAAATGCGTGAATATCGCTGGAAATCCAGCAATATTCACGCATTAATGCCAATGGGGACTTAACCTGAAAATCCACCTCACATTGGATAAACAGGTATGTCATGTTTTTAGCAGGCGTTAGTTTATAGCGATAACTGCGCTTAGAGCGATTTTTTTTATCGCTATGCCTGCCTTGCTAATAGGCGATAGCTGTGTTAGCGACTGCTTTCAGTCGCTAACAGTTTGGGTACGCCCACTTTGCATGTCATTAGCGATAAATATCACTGACGTGCAAAGCTGTCGCTAACTGCTGTTTGCAACAGCTTGCTTATAGGGTGATAAAAATATTGCTGCTTTAGAGGCAAAAAGTGCAGCTTTGGCCTTTGCTAATAAGCCACTAAGTTATTGAAAATTCCGATTGCCGCTCATATAAATCAATCTCTCTATTCTATTTACAATAGAGCTGTTATTACCCCAGTTTGCATATTCAAGTATTCTCCTACCTCCTCGCCCCTGTGTTGGTCTTGTTCTGAATTCACTGACACCTTAATTCATCAATTTTATGAGTGTATCGAAGTTTTGGCAATCTAGTTGGCCTAAGTGTATGACAATTTTTCAATGTAACATTTCATTATCAGTGCAAAATGTTTTTCTATGTTCATCTTCACCTGATTTGGATAATTTTACTCCTTTTTCTTTATTGTTTGATCTATTTATTGCTTTAGCATTTAAAGTCATTTTATCCTGCTGGAATGATAATTCTAAGCTATCATTAACTTGGTGGAACTATATTTGTGATGAGCACAGAATTGCTAATGTTTCTTCTCTTACTCTTTCTCAGAAAATTAAATCTGACCTTCTTTGGTTACCCTTTACATCGTATCTTTCTGCACATGTACCTACGCTTTAAGTTATACCTTCTTACTATTCTTCCATTTTGATATATCTTAATTCATGTATATCTTTTTCTTATTTCTCTTCTTTGTTTCTTTCCCACCTCTCTCTTTCCCTTTTTCTTTTTCTTTCCTCTGTTATTTCTTTGCTCTTTTCTCTTTTTTCTATTTATTTATTAATTGTTACATTTTATTTGTTTCATGTTCATTTGTTTGATAATGTTTTTTTCTCTCTGGAAATTCAATAAAAATCATTAAACAAAAAGAAAATTGTTATTGATATTAATGATTACATTAATAATTAATGTTGTTAATAATGTAATTTTTTTTACATTAACTTTAAGATGCTGGTTGTGGATTTTGTAGGGGTTTCAGGTGGGAAGTAAATACATTATGATGTATTAATAATTAAGATTAATTATTTAATTGATTATTGCTTATTCTCACTGTGTAATTAACTTTTTTTACATTAAATTGTAGGTGCTAGCTGTGGGTTTTGTAGGGGTATAGGGCTGGAACTAAATTATTTATAATTGATTAATAAGTAATTTTTAAATAATATAGATTCATTAAATAATTGATGAATATTTATGTTAATTGTGTAATTAGTTTTTTTTAAAGTTAAGTTTCAGGTGCAATTTGTGTTTTTTTTAGGGCTATAGGATGGGAAGTAAATAATTATGAATAGTATTAATTACTTGTGTATTAATATTAATTACTTAATTGATAATTAAGTATGTTAATTGTGTAAATCTTTTTTCAAAGGTTGAGTTTTATGTTCAGATTTCGTTTTTTTTAGGGGTATAGGGTTTTCATTGACTGGAGCGGAATTAATAAATGTTACCCCTTCACAATCCAACACTTTCCCTACTGTTTCCCTGACTCGAGTGAGAATAGTAAATATTACCCCTCTGCATCCAACACTTTCCCTACTGTTGCACTGACTGGAGTGAGAATAGTAAAGTTTACCCCTCTGCAATCTAACACTTTCTCTAGTGTTGCATACACTATAGTGGGAATAATACATTTTACTTCTCCGCATTGCAACACTTTAACTACTGTTGCAATCACTGGAGTGGGAATAGTAAATGTTACCACTTCATAATTCAACACCTTCACAACTGTTGCACTAACTGAAGTGGGAATAGTCAATTTTACCCCTCTGCAATCTAGCACTTTCCCCACTGTTGCACTCACTGGAGGGGGGATAGTAAATTTTACCCCTCACCACAAGCCCAACAATTTCCGTACTCTTGCACTGACTAGAGTGGGAATAGAAAATATTACCCCATCGCAATTATACATATTCCATACTGTTGCGCTGTTTGGAGTGGGAGTAGTAAATTGTATCCCTCCTCAGTCCAACATTTTTGCTACTGTTGTGTAAATTGAAGTGGAAATAGTTTATGTATTATTTACAGAATATTATAGTTTCCTTTACGTTATTTAATATAAAATGATTATGTTGTTTTGTATGTATGAATCTGATATTTATAATTATTAATATATTTAATGTTTAATATATTTTTTGTAAATTCACAATTTTTATGTTGTTTACTTTTTTAATTGTAATTAAATTGGTATGTTTTTAATGTTATTATGTTAGTGGTATACGTATATATAAATTGGTATGTTACTTAATGTTATTATGTTATTGGCCGTGTGTGTGTGTGTGTGTGTGTGTGTGTGTGTGTGTATATATACACATACATATATATAAATCTATGTTTATTTATAAAAATACATTTGTAAATTAAAATACACATTGGAAATATTAGTTTAATAATATGTTTAATTATAAATATATATTTGTAATTAAATGTATATACGTTAATATATTTGTGAATATTTATAACAGTTATATGTATTTCAAGATTAATTACATATATTTAATTTGTTTTATATTTGTATTAACTTTTAATGCATATAATGTTTAATATGTATATGTATAATAGTTTAAAAAATATATATATCTATATTTTTTTTTTTAAAGGAGTAATAACTGAATCTAACCTAAATCTACCCTTTATTGATCTTCCTGATCACTTCTCATTCGGTCTAATAGATTATCGACCTCTTCTGGCTGAGAAAAACTATAGGTCTTATTCTTCCACATAATCCTGAGCAAGGCAGGAAATCTCATCTGCAAGTGTGCCCCCAGTGACCTCAAGTCTGGCATTCTAGTGCCCAGCTCCCATTGTCTCTGTGCAGTTCTTGCACCTATATCAGACCTGATAAGGTAAGGACTGGACCGATAGCGAAGATCTGTTTTTGAAAGGCATCTTCCCAGAATGAGCTCCTTGACGCTATATGTTTGAAAGTTTACTAATATTTTCCTGGGTGCTTTCCTGTCTGTGCGTCTCTTATAAGGATCTCTATGCACCCTTTGAATTTCGGCTTCCAAGTCTATGTCTGGGCGATCTTTTAAAACGCCTTCTCTCAGGAGTTTACAAACAAACCCCTTTATGTCCTCCAACTCTTCCCCCTCTTTTATTTTCAGAATCCTTAAATTATTCCTTCGTGCTTGAGTCTCCAATCTCTCGATATCCATAGCCAATGATCTATTCTGGGCCTTCAAAGTATCTATTTCTTTTAAATTTCCATGTACAGTTTTATTCAGTGCAGCAGTTTCTGTTTCCAAATTCCCTGTACGAAGAGTAACCTCCTCTAACTTAGATTCCAAAAGGTCGAATCTATCATGTATTGTTTTTTGATTATTTTCTGATATCTCAAATTTTGACATCATATCGCTTCTCAAAGATCGAAAGAGATCCCCCAAGCGATCCTTCTCTTGCTCACATGAATCTTCAGAGCCTCTCCTCGTTCCATTAAGAGCTGGAGCTGGAGCCGGATCTGATTGATTAGCCTTATTAAGATCCTGTCTCCTCATTCCCTCACCTGCTGCCTTTAAACTACTTTGTGCAGGTTTAGCTGTTACCGGCTGACTCTTGGGTCTAGTGTCCTGCTTTCCTTGCACTTTATCACCAGCGGGTGCTTTATTTAAATTTAAATTAGCAGGGGTAGATGGTGCGGGGGGCACACTTGGATTTTTAAGCTCCCGAAAATTCGACTGAGCCTGTTGGCGCTCTAAACCAGCTAATTTCAAAGTCTCCGCGCCTCCCTCTTCCTCACATGTCACTCCCCCAGCATTTTCCATGTTACCCAAGTTCTCCAAAGGCCCAAAACGATTTTTTAGAGGAATTGTGCTAATACTATCCTCCATTTGCGCGGAGGAACTCCTAGCCTGATCTAAAACCTTAAAGTAGGATTTGAGTCAGGGGGTGCTCTTTACCACTTGATTTTCAAGGGTTACTCCCTTAGATTTTTTTACTAGGGTAGTTTTTTTGTTTTTTCTTTTGCAGGTGGTTAATGGCATAGGTCTTTCCCTCTCTTCAAATTCCAAGGCACCTCTCTCTTTTAACTCTACCCTGGATCTCAACTGATACCTATTCCTTCTTATTGGAGGGGTGTTCCTTTTTCTCACTGTATTTGAAATTATATCTGCAGTGGCAGGCTCTACTGCTGCAGTTAAGACAGTTTTCATTAACTTGTTTGTTGACTCCACAGGTTTCAAAAAAGACGGCTCCTGTACTGGTCCTATCTCCAAAAGTGCAAAATTGTTTTTAATAATTGGAGCCTCAGACTGCGTATGATCCATACAGCCTTGCCTCCCCAAGAAAACCTCGTAAATTGCCACTTGCCCCCCTTTCTCACCACCCCTTACCGCCAATGGGTAGAACTTCTTCACAGTCTCCGTTTTGCAAGGTTTTAGTTTAAATACGTTAAACCGGACCTATTAACTTGATTTTGAATAGAACAGAGCAAAATCTGCTCCATAAACACCGCCGGCGTACTTCCAGCGTGGATTAGAATGCAGGTGGGAGCGGATCCGTGCAGGTCCTAGCGCCGTCTTCTTCTTTGTGTATCCAAGCCAGCCGATGCCTCGGAAAAAGGAAAGCAGACCGAGGCCGATTTAGAGAATGTGCGGGACCCTCTCGCGCTGCAATATTTGCATCTCACCTCAAAACAGGGGACGTAAAGCTTTAAAACCTCCTCTCGCGTAGAGCTCGTTCACACTCCATTAGGTCTACGGAGACTCCTAGGTGCGTCCGCGACCGGCTCTCAGCCTGCCGCCATGTTCCTCGTGGGCATGACCGACCTGGGCCTCAGAGTATAGGGACACAACTGATTTAATGTTCACTCGCTACAATATAGTTGATTTGGTCAGGGGACTCACCTAGGTGCTCCGAAAGGCGAAGCCATTGTCTGGTATGTCGGGGGGTTTCCTCAGGGGGGAGGGTGTTCACTGGTGGAGGGAGCAAGGGAAAAAAATAAAAAATCCTCATATATTGATGAACACATTTTGTACATAGCTATGGATGGGTATGAGAGGATAATAGACTTATGAGTAATCCATATAAGCTTAAAGTCCTGTCATGGAATATTAACGGTCTGGGGGAAAAAAGAAACAGAATAGAATTTGTGAATTTTTAAAAAATTCAGAAGCACATCTTATAATGCTACAAGAAACACATTTAGAGGCTGATATCTGCAGTTCTCTCTTTAAGAATTTAAGGTGGGTCCAAGAAATAATCTGTTCCAGGCAATCGGGTACTACAAGGGGAGTCTCCATCATAATCCGAGCGAATAGAGGGATAAGTCTAAAAAAATACGAGACAGATCAATCAGGAAGATGGTTGGTGGCAGTAATATACATTCAAAACATCCCATATACACTGGCAGCGTACTATGGTCCGAATGATGATAACCCGGGCCCACTATCTAAGCTAGAGATAGCATTATTAGGGACAACCGGCCCAATAATCTTGGGAGGCGACTTTAATCTGGTCTTTGATCAAAAGCTAGACGCTATAATGAAGGACTTCAGTCTCTTAGATGTATGGAGAAAAAAGTACAGAACCTTACCAGGGTTTACCTACTACAGTAAGAAATATAAGAATTATTCTAGGATTGATCACCTTTTAGTCGACCAGCATCTTCTCACTGATATCAATTACCTTTCCTTTATACCGACAGGGATGTCAGATCATGCAGTACTGGAAATGGTAATTGAACTGAACTTAATTCCTTTAAAAACAAGATGGACCCTAGAGAGATCACTTTTATTAGATAGTCAAATAAAAATTGAAGTCAAAGATAAAACGGTAGAATTTTTTACAATAAATTCAGGTACCTCTACTCCCCAGGTAGTATGGGAGGCATATAAGGCCTTTCTGAGAGGAGTCTTAGGCTCTATAATGACTTACAAGAGAAAGAGTATGAAAGCAAAAAGAAGGGAAGATCTGGTGGCAATAACAAGAAAAGATCTAGAGCTACAAAACGCAATTTTAACCAACTCCAGGAGAGTTCACCTGATAGAGAAGGAACTTACTGAATTACAACTTCAGCTTAAAATCTCGGATGAGAAAATTCTTAAAGAAAAGTGGGAGACCAGTAGATTAAAAAACTTTGAATACGGAGAAAAATGTGGAGCCCTCTTAGCTTGGAAATCTAGAGAAGAGAGAACAAGGAACAATATTAAAACCCTATTACAAAGGCAGACAGGAGACTTGATAGAGACAGATGCTGAGATTAGAGAGGAAGCGAGGTCCTTTATGAGAAGCCTCTATACGGAAGATAAAGACCCCAAGGGGGATGATTTAGAAACTTGGTTGCTATCAAAAAACTTACCTCAATTGTCTGAATTGGATAAGGTATACTTGGATATAAGGGTAAATACTAAATCAAGTGAAGAGAATGAAACGATGGAAAGCGGCAGGTACAGATGGGTTGCCTGTGGAGATTTATATGGATAATAAAGATCAATTATTACCTACACTTAGGGAGCTTTATAACCTCTTACTAATTCATGGTTACTCTGTTCCCCCCTCTTGGGCAGAAGCTACTATAACGCTTATAGTAAAACCTAACAAGGACCCAAAGAGAATAGAGTCCTACAGACCAATTTCACTGTTAAATACAGATATGAAGATCTACTCCGGAATTTTAGCTACCAGACTATCGAAGATTGTAAAATCTATAATCCACCCTGATCAAAGAGGCTTTATTCCAGGAAGACAATTAAACGAATTAACTTTCCAAGCGATAGGGGCCATAGATTATGCCAACGATAAAAACCTCCCGTTGGCCTTGGTTGCGATTGATGCGGCTAAGGCCTTTGATCAGGTCAACTGGAAGTATTTATGGGCCGCAATGTCGGCATTTGGGTTCCCTCTAACTTTTATTAAGGCGGTTAAATCACTATATTATAACCCAAAGGCAAAAGTTTTAGTTAATGGAATACTATCTGATTGGTTTGACATATCCCAAGGTACTAGACAAGGTTGCCCTTTATCCCCTCTTTTGTTTGATGTTTACATGGAGCCTTTAGTTTGTGGAATCAGAGATGATAATATAATTCAACCTTTTAAGCTCGGTAATATGTCACTGAAAGTTGCTTTGTATGCAGACGACCTTCTCTTGTATACCTCTAATCACTCAGTGGCAATACCTAGGCTATTTTCTTTATCGGAAGAATTTGGGAAGTTGTCAGGTTATCAGATTAATAAGGAGAAAACGGAGATAATGGGCTGGAATAATAACATACACATACAGGGCGTAAAACATAAAATGCGATACTTAGGAATTTATTTAACTCAAGCACTAAAAGACATAACATCATTTAGTTGGCAGACTGTGGTCAAAGATATTAACAAACCTCTAACAAGATGGGGGAACCTGCCTTTAAATATTTATGGCCGTGTTAATCTTGTTAAAAGGACAATTCTTCCCAAATTGACCTTTTTATACAATTGCATCCCTTTATCATTTTCTTCAAAAGATATCAACACTTTACAGGGTAAGATCGGATCATTTATATGGGCCTGTAAGTCAACGAGAATAGCTTGGAAGAAATTGAGAAGGGGTTTAAAAATTGGAGGTCTAGCCCTTCCAGATCTACTATCATACTGTCATGCGTTTCATTTTAAAAACTTTAGGCTACTTGCGAACACGTTAGATGCATCATCACAGGGCCGCTTGTTTCAAGCTTTATTAAATGACTTACCTTATGACCATGATTACTTCCTATTCAAGTTTGGAGACCAGAATTTTTTTTTAAAAATTCGACTTAAGATACTGCAGACTGCACTTAAAAACTGGGGGTTTATCCGGAAGGTGTTCGATATTCCATACTATCACACACACACACCAATTTGGGATTCCCCGGGTACACCCCTATGTCTCCAAGATCAACTTTCACAACCCTTGAAAACAGCCGGACTACAAAAGTGGGGAGATCTCTGGGTAGATTCAGGTCTTATGAATTAGAATTCTTTAATATAACTCACAAATGGTCAGCTGACTAGGTTTAAATATTATCAATTATCTGCTTGGTGGTCAAGTCAGAATTTGCAAAAGGAAAAAGACCCAGGTATTCTTGATGCAGTTGGTAGAAGGGGGAAATGGTTAAAAGAAGTATCGTTCTGGTATAAATCTATAATTAAGGATGAGGAGAACAAACTAGACTTGGAGGTGATAAAATTATGGGAAAACAGTATAGCTGACCCTCCCGAAGAAGTCAGTAAAATGTGGTCAGACTCCTTTCTCCTTTCTCAGAGGCTAATTAAACCAGCCAATTTAAGACGTAACCATCTATTCACAGCTTATAGAGTATATTGGACCCCGGCCAAATTGCACAAGATAACACATAATAATTATTACTGTCCCCATTGTAACCACAGTGCAGCTGACGATATTCAGTAGGATAAGGAAAACAGCCTACCTCTGGAACATCCCTGTCTGCTATGATACTGTTTCCAGGGCGGACTCGAAACTACCAGTATACGAGGCAACAGCGAGACCCATCTAGAGCATACGAATTCTGGTGGCATATATGAGGACAAAAATATATATATATATATATATATATATATATATATATATATATATATATATATATATATATATATATATATATATATATTTGTACAATTATATTAATGAAAATTATATTTTTAACTCAATATTTTTGTCATTTACATTATAAAGATAGCACAATGATATTTTTGATATTGATATTTATGTGATGCTATTTTGGTGTGGCGATAGTTCCAGAGGAACTGGAGAAACATGCTGTTACAAATGAGATACAATGATAAACTGCTGAATATGTGATAACATTAATGAGGTTAAAGCTTATGCATCAGCCTTAAATAACAACACTGTGAACTTATAATTTCATAAACGTTCATCTTTCAGAACTAAAAATTGCTAGATTTGGACCTATTAGTAAAAAAAAAGAGAACTTCACATGAAGCTATATCAAAAACTTGCTAATTCCTGCTTGTATGCATGTAGCTTTAATCCCCCTAGATTTAAAACAAGCAACCCATATGGACAAATGTTAGGAGCACATCATATATTCTCAAGTGGATTTTGAGACAGAGTCTGAAAACATGCACAGGAAATTTAAGGATCAAGGCTAATATATTAATTAAAGTTGGAGTTACAAGATGATAAACTCTGTGAAATCTAGAGTTAGAAATTCTGTACAAGTAACAATATAGTGCATTTGATCCAGTAGAGAACTGAAGCACAGAAAACAAAATGATGTGGCAAGGAAGCAAATAGAAAATGCAACAGGGACAGTAATGTGCAGGGAGATAGTCCAAGTTCCAGATCCAAGACTTAAATGCAGGTGTTTAGTTACCAAGACGAAGATTTTGAGGACCACCAGACTTGCAGTAGCTTGGCTGTGGCAGTACAGCACCGCAGCACCAGGGATCCGACAGCCGTATTATGAGTTTGGCGGCAGGACTACTATTTGACTGCCGCAACCACCAGGGAACAGTGTTACCTGGTGGTGGCGTAGCGGTCAGTGGGTCAGAATGTGCTGGCAGTGCTGCCTGCCTTACATGGCGGCCAGCACTGCCATATAAAAGCTGGCGGTGGCAAAACAAAAGGCCCCATTCTGGTAGGTACATGCAGGGGGAACATGTTGTGCATTCCTGTGTGCAAGCACCCCCTAGTTCCAGCACAGCATGGGCATTACAGTTAAATGTTGTGCTGAAATGCTTTGTGGTGGCCCAAGGTGGGGCAGTATTAAAGGCTTACTGAGCCTTTTTACTGTACTGCGGCGGGATCGCCTACCCACCTGACAATGATTTGTATCGGAAACTGTTGGGTAGGCAGCATTCGGGTTTGGTGGTGCAGGACCCCCCACACCGCCAAACACGTAATGAGGCCCATAGTCACTACAACATATATCCTCTTTATCCTTATTAAATTCCTCAGATAAAAGCAACATGACAGACACTACTACAAAACCACCCAGCTTACCCATCACATTTCGGTTATTAACAGAAACATCATCGTAAATGCTTTATTATCGATCACCAGGATATTAAAAGGACATAAAACACACTAAAATCAACAGTTCTTTTTTCAAAAGAGCCGTACAAATCAGACAACGGCAGAACATATAAAACGAAAGCTAATTGATCATATACAGCACAGTCTATGAGACTCCTAATTCCTTTTGGCAAAAAAAGGTGGCAAAAGTTGGTGAAGATAGGCACAGAAGACCGGGTAAAACTGGTATGGTCATACATACAAAAAAACATACATGTTAGAAGCACCTACTAAGAAGGTCTGGGTGAGGGCCAGGTAGTCACAAAAATATACTCTCACTAACACCCCCAGGCAGCTAAACAAGTGGACCCAAGCAACGTACAGTAGGCTGCCTATTTTACTTATGGACCACAAATGGGAGTTTTTAACAGACCTCTTGTACCATGTGGTCCTGGGGACATATGCGCTGTGCCAGCAACATAGCAATAATATACAATTTCCATGTAAACTCATCCTCAGTAGTCTGCCATACCAGGGAGGCAGCGTCGTCTTAGGGCAACTTATACAAAGGAAAGCGAAAGACCTAGCAAAATATCTATTATTTCCCCATGAGAGAATCAGGGTTCTTCAAAAAAACGTTTAAAGTGCTAATTGAATTGAGGTGCATCAGTTTATGATTAATAAAATACAATTGCACACAGTTGGGCTTACAATGCAAAGCAGGTGGAAAATATAGGCTCTCTGCGGTGAAATAAAATGTCCATAAAATTAGACTACAACATTGAAAGATATTCATAAATGACCATGAAGTTAGAATACAACATTTTAAGATACTTAAAACAATTTGTTAGAATACTGATAAAGCAGGGTTTCATAAATAAAACTGCTCAGATTAAACCTCGTACTGTGTGAAAATTATTTACAAAAGTTGTGAAATTAACAGAGAAAACTAACATGGGGTGTTTGGAAAGAGAATCGATTCATGTGAAGGAAAATGACAAATGGTGTTTGTAGGCCACAAATGATTTCTGCAGGAAAGACAGCAGAGAATTAAGCTTAAGGGGTTTGAGTTTTAATGAGCAACGTGAATGAAAACGCGTTAACAAAAGAGTTTTATTTGAGTGATATTAATTACATAGAATAGTCGTTGAAAATGTTTGTGTTTATGTTAGAATAATAGAAAATTGAAATTTATATTGAAATGGAACTTTTATTGTGAACTAATAATTGAGTCTGTTTATTTATCTTAGAGAAAACTGCAAGCTTTACAGAGAAGGCCTCAAACCACTGATAGTGTTAATTTTATTTTTTAAACGTAGGCTGCAGAAAAAGTATTTTTTGTCCTTCATTATGATTGTTTTGTTCTTTCCTTGTTTACGGCTACATGCTTGGAGTATCAGCAGAACTTCCTACTGTCCGAGGAAATGTTTCGTTTTGTGGATCACTGCTCTAGTAAAATGTTGCAGGAGCCTAGGAAGGAGAATATTGTGATTTCCTCTGCTGAAGGACGATGATGACCACATGGCTCTAAACAAAGAACTCTTGAGACTAAAGATCGACTGAAGTGCTATGACTGAATACCCTATGCTTCTAAATCAATGAAAACTGAATGGCTTGGACTTTGTTACTAAATTAGGTATGGATTTAACATTTTGGGGCATACTTATCTAGCTATTTTGGAATGGGGCGACCACTCGGTCCCCCCGAACGTATGGTGGAGTACCCCGATCCCCCCGGGAAGCCATCTTGGGCGGGAGGCGAGTCTCGGCTGGTATGCCCGAAGCGGCGTAGCCGGGGCGCGCTTTTTCCCACCCTAGAGTGGGTTGTCCTAGACACTGAAGCCGCCAGCACGCCCCCGGAGGCGGGCGGAGGCGGGTTCACGCCCGCCCGAAGAAGGATAAAAGGAGCAACAAGCCAAGGAAGCATCCTCTTGTTCCTGTGCTCTGAAGCTGCACCTCCCCGCTGCACGTGAGCTCGAGACGGAACGAAGAGCCAATTTTGAGCGTTGTAATTTTGTCCTTGTTCTTTCAGATATCTTCGTTGGAGAATGCCGAGCAAGAAGGTCGGAAAGCGGGTCGGTACCGATCAGATGCTCCGCATGCTCGTAAAGGATATGGCCGAGATGAAGAAGCAGATGGCGGCAATGAACAGGGCAGGAGGCCCGAAGCGCATCATCGGGCCAGCATTGCCGGGTGTAGTCCCCAGCGGTAGAGGCAAGAGGTCCAAGAGGGGGGCATCTGGGGGAGAGGCCCCGGTTCCCGATACACCGATTGAGGAGCCAATCTCGGTTCCGAAGGAGGGGCAACCGATCCCCGTCGTAGTCACCCCTGTGAACGAGGGGGATATGCCCCCCGAGTTGGCTGCACAACTGGCAGCGTGGTTGGGGAAAGATAGTGAGGGCACCACGGCAGATGACGCCAGGGCAGTAATGAGGCAACTGCGAGAATCTAGAGAGGCTGCGAAGGCATCATCTTCTGTTCCCCCACAGGCTCCGGTGGGTGAAACCGCAGCGGGCACGAGTTCGGCAGCGACTACAGCTTCTAATTTAGGTAAGCGGCTACTGCCGATTGCGGGGGAGGGGTCTGTACCCTTACGGAGAGAGAAAGTGGCCCAGCATATTCCAATTGAAGTCAAGGAAAAGATTTGGGCTGATAAGTATGTTAACATGTTTTCTTTGCTTACCGATCACTACGAGATCGAGCATGTGAAGGGTCAAAAAGAGTTTCTGCACCCGAGTGTTTGGCGCGCAAAGATGGCCGCCTTTAAGGTCGATGAGAACATAGGTACCTGGGGCAGAGCGTTTGGCATATTCACTTCAATTATGGGGGAACGAAGGCCTGAGTTGTTGGCTGAGTTGCCCATATATCAGACACGTATCATGGAGTATTCTCAATCATATGAGGGCAATCAGTGGTTTTGCTATGATAATGTTTTTCGGAAGGCCAAGGAGCACGACCCAGCTTTGACCTGGGATTGTTACGACTCCATTTCTTGGCAAAAAATGGAGAATTCAGGCATGTTAAAGACACCATTGTCGGGGGGTAGCGGGGGTGAGTTTTCCCGCCATTCGTCTGGGACGCCCTTTCGGACGGGGGCAGGTAACGAGCATCACTCGAAGCCGAGTGGCAACGCAGGTAAAAAGGGGATCTGTTGGAATTTTAATAGGGGAAAATGTACAAGGCCCCAGGGGTCATGCAAGTTTAGGCACGAGTGTGGGGGGTGTGGACAGTCCTCGCATCCTGAGACCATGTGCAGAGCCAAAATGGGTGATAACGGTGGTAGGGGAAGCGCCAAACAGGTCTGAAACAGTCCGAGGGGCGCCTTTACCTACCCCGGTTGATACCATGGCAATGATTCCTTGGCTCAATGAATACCCGGATCATGTCTCCGCTGGGGTGTTGCGAGACAGGTTTTCGTATGGTTTCCGCATTCCAGTGGGGAATTTTCAGGGTAAGGCACGTTGTAAGAACCAACTGTCGGTCCTGCAAAACACGGCGGTGGTACAGGTAAAGATTGGGAAAGAGGTGACTCGAGGGCGGGTTGCCGGACCATTCGATATACCACCATTTGCTAACTTTGTTTGTTCCCCCTTAGGAGTGGTCCCAAAGAAGGACCCGGGTGAGTTTAGACTAATACATAATTTGTCAGCCCCACAAGGTCTTTCCGTGAATGATGCGATAGACCCGGAAGTGTATTCGGTGCGGTACGCATCTTTCGATGAGGCCGTCGCCATGTTGAATCGCCTGGGGCCCGGGGCGCTGATGGCAAAATCAGACATCGAGTCAGCGTTCCGGTTGCTCCCGGTACACCCAGACGATCAGCGTCTCCTTGGTTTTATGTTTCAGGGTCGCTATTACATGGATAAATGTATGCAAATGGGATGCTCCATATCTTGTGCTTATTTTGAAAAATTCAGTTGTTTTCTGCAATGGGTATTCATGAGAAAGACGGGTTTTCAGCATGTTATGCATTATCTTGATGATTTTCTGTTCCTGGGGCCGGCCGGGGATCCAGAATGTGCACAGGCTTTAAAAGAATTTTGTGTCCTGATGAGTCAGTTTGGTGTGCCATTGGCACCAGGTAAGACTGTGGGGCCATCAACTTCGCTCGAGTTTCTTGGAATAGAGCTCGATTCAGAAGAAGGTTGCTTTCGGCTACCCAAGGAAAAGGTGGGGAAATTCAGGGCCTCCCTTGAAACATGTATTCGGGAGACTAAGGTGAACTTGCATCAATTGCAGCAAACTGTGGGTCAGTTGAATTTTGCCCTTAGAGTAATGCCAATGGCCCGCCCCTTTTCCCGCTCGATTGCACAAGCCATGGTCGGTCTTAAAGAGGGACACCACCGCACGAGGCTCTCGGCAGAGATTCGCCAGGACATGCGCATTTGGTTGGCATTCCTGGCGGATTTCAATGGTCGAATTGTCTGGAACAAGCCGGCGGTGTCCTCCGAGGAGCTGGGGCTGTGGACAGATTCGGCGGGGATTATAGGTTTTGGCGCCATATTCGGTAATCAATGGTCGGCTCAAAAATGGCCGTTATGGTGGCACGAGTGCGGGCTGATGAGTAACATTGCTTTTCTTGAACTTTTCCCTATTTTGGTGGCCCTGAAAACATGGCCTGAGGGGTTCCGGGATCACTCTGTGGTGTTCTGGTCTGATAACATGACCGTGGTTGAGTGTATCAATAGTCAGGCAGCACGATGCAAATGGATTCTGAGATTGCTCAAAGAAATTGTGTTATTGTGTATGCAATTGAATGTGCTCTTTAGGGCAAGACATGTGCCGGGGGTACTGAACCAAGCGGCTGATGCGCTTTCTCGTTTCCGTATGCAGGCCTTCTGGGGTTTTCTGCCCACAGCGGACCCGGTGGCGGCACCCTTTCCCGAAGCTCTCTGGTCTCTCGGTGCCCCGAACTACAAAACCTGGTGGGAGAGAGTTTAGCACCCAGGACAAGGAAGGCATATGAAGGGGCGTTCTGTTCCTATTGGTCCTTTTTGGGTGCTGCTAGGGGGGAGCTTTGGGGCCGGGAAGAGTTTGTTGTAAAATTTTTGCTGTCTTTACATCAGGCAGGCAAATCAGTAGCTACGGCCCAGAGGCATCGGGCCGCCATTTCCTTTATGGCAAGGGCTCATGGGATCCAGGACCCGACAGCGTCTTTCATTGTGCAGAAAGCGCTATGTGGGTGGCAACGCCTTGAGGGTCGCAGAGTAGATGAGAGGCACCCGATAGGTCTGGATAGGTTGGCCCTGTTATTATCCGTACTCCCTGCGACATGTTCACCCCAGTATGAAACAGTGTTATTCCGGGCCGCTTTTGCGTTAGCATTCCATGGGGCAATGCGGGTAAGCGAACTGGTGGCGAAGAACAAGCGGGATACGGTGGGAGGACTGTGCCGAGAGCACATTCAGGTTAAGGGGGAGACGATGATTGTCTCGTTTGTCAGGTCCAAGGCCGATCAGGGTGCGATTGGGGATTGCGTAGTCATACATCGGATTCCCGGATCTCCCATGTGCCCTGTTGTTTGCGTAGAGGAATATTTAGCGCAGAGGGCGGCATCATGGGGGGGACCTTGTTGAGACACGCTGATGCCACCCCACTGATGAGGTTTCAGTTCCAGCGGGTGTTTACAATGGCAATTTCGGCCGCGGGCTTGAACCCCGGCGAGTTTGGGACCCATTCCTTTCGGATAGGGGTTGCTACTGAGGCTACAGCCAGGGGTCTGAGTGTGGAAAAAGTGAAACGATTGGGGCGTTGGTCCTCGAATTGTTACAAAAGGTATGTGCGGTTGCACATGTTGTGAAGCTGCTATCAAGTACTCACGCTTCTTGTTTTTGTTTGGTTTACAGTTTCGCAAGCTTACGAGGCGGGGCGGACTGTGCAGTCGACCCGACACCTGGGAACCAGCGGTCAAACATCACCGGCTGCGGAAAAAGTGGTGTGGGTCGTGGGCCACTCATACGTGAGGCGTGCCGCGGACGTATTCAAAGCAGGTGACATGATTCACATGGCTGGGGAATACGGGTACAGGGTGACCTTCTACGGAAGGGGCGGGCTCTGTATTGACCATTTTCAATCCTTTTTCGAGGGTTTGTTAGGGCGGACAAGGTCACCGCCATCTATAATCATAGTCCATCTTGGGGGCAACGATTTGGTGACCACTGGTAGACGACTTCTTCTCGAGGCGATACTTTCCACAGTAAGTTGGTTGGCGAGAAGGGTTCCAGGGTGCACAATTGCATGGTCCCATATGATTCCACGTAAGGTGTGGCGGGGGGCGAATTCGGTGTCTGCTATAAATCATTCTGTGAAGAAAGTCAATAACAAATTGGGTAGATTGTTTCGTTCAAATGCATTGCATTCTATTCCTCATGGTTGTATCAAGGGAGACAGTATGTATTTGGAGGATGGGGTCCATTTGTCCCGGGTGGGGAATGCGTTACTCATAGGAGACCTCATAGCTTGGTTAAAGAGTTTACAGCATGACCTTTAGGCAGGAGTTTTGTGGGGGGTCCGGATAGCCGGTCAACTATCCGGCCTGTGGCGGTAAGGTCATGATCGGTGAGCAGTAATTGGAAGATCCCTATGGTGGGAGCGTCACCCATTACGGATGGGAGCGCCCGGGGGGAGGTGGCCATTGGCCCCTCAACGGGGAGGCGGTCCCTTCTAAGGATGGGACGCCGAAAGGAAAGGGAAGGCGGTCAAGGCCCCTCCCTGGATAGGAGGGGCTACGGGCCCCTCCTGGGAATTTCCCGGGGCCAGGACATCTGCGACGGCAGATGTGGTAAGTTGTGTGGGGTGGGGAGGGGGGTTTACGCTACCTTCTAGACACCTCACACGAGTCCTCGGACGACCATAAAATGGCGTCGAGTTCATTGGGGCCCCCGTCAAGTCAAGGGAAATTGGTATGTGCACATGAGGTACAGCCTTCTGTGCGGTCGCCCCTCGCAAGTGAGGGGGTAATTCTGGTTTAGGGATCTGACACCGGTTACGACCTTGCCGTTGGCCCTTAACGTTAGGATGTACAATTTCAAGTTAAAATGTATTTGTAGGATGTTAGTTTCGGCTAGGAGAACCTTTGTATTAGAAATATGTTAAGGTTAGCCAAAACATCGTAATGTGGAAATGAAATTGTACATAATATGAAACTGTTATTTTAATGTTTTGATTTTGTTTCATATTTTAATAAATACGGCCGGGAGGGTCACTCCCTCCCGCCTTCCAAAAGTTCAGAACTGTTTCCGGTTTCCCATCCTTGGGGATTGTGTTGAGAGGGGGTGGCGGGTATCTCAGCCATATGGAAAGGGGCGACCACTCGGTCCCCCCGAACGTATGGTGGAGTACCCCGATCCCCCCGGGAAGCCACCTTGGGCGGGAGGCGAGTCTCGGCTGGTATGCCCGAAGCAGCGTAGCCGGGGCGCGCTTTTTCCCGCCCTAGAGTGGGTTGTCCTAGACACTGAAGCCACCAGCCATGCCCCCGGAGGCGGGCGGAGGCGGGTTCACGCCCGCCCGAAGAAGGATAAAAGGAGCAACAAGCCAAGGAAGCATCCTCTTGTTCCTGTGCTCTGAAGCTGCACCTCCCCGCTGCACGTGAGCTCGAGACGGAACGAAGAGCCAATTTTGACCCACCCACCAGCCCCTGGAGACAGCTAGTGGTTTTGAAATAAAGTTTTAATGTGGTAACTCTATTTCTTACAGGTTGTTGTGATTCAAAGTGTGGTTTTAGTATGCAATAAAGTGAATGATTCCTTAGAGTATGTTTTTCGAATAAAGCATTGTGCACCAGTGTTGATCAATGATGTTTCAATAGTCATACTTAAAGCGGTTATTGTTTTGTTTTTAATTTAGTATTGCTAGTTAATGTCGTATTTATTTTGGTCGGGCGGTAAGGTCATGATCGGTGAGCAGTAATTGGAAGATCCCTATGGTGGGGGCGTCACCCATTACGGATGGGAGCGCCCGGGGGGAGGTGGCCATTGGCCCCTCAACGGGGAGGCGGTCCCTTCTAAGGATGGGACGCCGAAAGGAAAGGGAAGGCGGTCAAGGCCCCTCCCTGGATAGGAGGGGCTACGGGCCCCTCCTGGGAATTTCCCGGGGCCAGGACATCTGCGACGGCAGATGTGGTAAGTTGTGTGGGGTGGGGAGGGGGGTTTACGCTACCTTCTAGACACCTCACACGAGTCCTCGGACGACCATAAAATGGCGTCGAGTTCATTGGGGCCCCCGTCAAGTTAAAGGGAAATTGGTATGTGCACATGAGGTACAGCCCTCTGTGCGGTCGCCCCTCGCAAGTGAGGGGGTAATTCTGGTTTAGGGATCTGACACCGGTTACGACCTTGCCGTTGGCCCTTAACGTTAGGATGTACAATTTCAAGTTAAAATGTATTTGTAGGATGTTAGTTTCGGCTAGGAGAACCTTTGTATTAGAAATATGTTAAGGTTAGCCAAAACATCGTAATGTGGAAATGAAATTGTACATAATATGAAACTGTTATTTTAATGTTTTGATTTTGTTTCATATTTTAATAAATACGGCCGGGAGGGTCACTCCCTCCCGCCTTCCAAAAGTTCAGAACTGTTTCCGGTTTCCCATCCTTGGGGATTGTGTTGAGAGGGGGTGGCGGGTATCTCAGCCATATGAGATTGCAAACACTGCGAATCACAAAAATACAGTGTTTTTGCGATTGCAAAATAGCCTTTTCCTATGGACAACATAGATTCGCAGTGCAAAATAGATATTTGCAAAATTTGCGAATACCTATTTTGCGAGGCTCAAAATTTGAGAATTATTATAGCAAAATTGCAATTACCGACAGGATATTTGCGATATTTGCAAATAGAGTAATCGCAATTTGCAAATTCGCAAAGAAATGTAGGAAAAAATCGGAAATTGCGAAGACAACATTTGCAATTTTGCACATGCATTTTACCACTAACTCAAAGCAGGTGGTAACCAGGTTCAACATATTTAAACAAGCCCACAACAGAGACTTCAACAATGGAATTCGAGCTGCAGCTCAGAAAAGGAGACCACAGGAACGGATCTTCAGAGTGCGCATCACTCTGTTCCAGCAGACTGAGGAGGAGATCTGTGAGAAGTCTAGGCTGGACTCAGCTCCCATTATGGACTTCATTGCTGAGATAAAACTCTTGCTTGAACCCCCAACCCGCATGACTCAAACCATTTCAACCCATTTGTAGGTCTTGTGTTCACTGCACTTACTGGCATCACAGAGTTTCCAGGAGGTGATAGCAGCAGCAGGAGGGGTCTCCGAGAGTTGCCTGTCGCCCTTCTTCCATGCATTTTTGGATGCAGTGGTACAGAGGCTACATCATCGCATCCAATTCCCCACCACACAACAGGCATTACAGCAAGCAAAACAGGACTTCTATCATATTGCCCAATTTCCCCATATCGTTGACTGTATAGATGGAACCCATGTAGACCTTTCACCCCATCAAACAATGAGTATGTATTCAGAAACCGCGAATATTATCATTCCCTCAAAATACAGGTCATCTGCATTGCTAAATATATCAACACCGATATTTTTGCAAAATACCCAGTGGGAGGGCTACCTGCTAGGTAAATGCATGTTTAACACTCTAACATACAGTTAAGGTCAGATGCGAGAGGACAGTGATTTACCTTATGTCTTTCATCCGGTAGGAGACAGTGCATATGCTGTGCGAGATTTTATCCTAACACCGTACCTCAATCCAGCCAATCCAAGGAGCGATGATATCATCGTCCACACAAATCTACGCGCTGTATAATTGAGTGGACATTTGAGATACTAAAGAGCCAGTTCCGCTGCCTGCATAAAAATGGAGGAGCACTACAATACACCCCAGAGACATTCTGCAAAATTGTGGCTACTTGTGCCATGATCCACAACATAGCAACTAAAAAAGGCATTCCAGTTGAACTTACTGATACAGAATCATCCGAGGGTGAGGGCCCAGGTCCACGTTGCTGACCAGGAGATGGTGTAGGGGCAGCTGTGGGCTTACAGAGACATGATGAACTAACACAAAACAATTTCTAGGTGAGTAATGATGACACAATGCAAAAGATGTTTTGTCCATGACTGTGTTTCATTTTTCCTTTAGCTGTAGATAAATATCAGTCACACAGCCTAAACACACACTTCATGTGTGTCACAATCTGTTGCACATGTTATGTCCACAGTGCATGGATGAAGGCCAAACAAAAGTCCTCATGCGATGGGTTACATCACCCATTGGCATTCTGCTGTGGGGACAGTATTTTTTTTACGTGCACATCGTGCTGTCTCACACTCAAGGTGCTGACTGCTCTCCCTTGAGAACATTCTGTGTTGTTCCTTGCCTCACACAACACTGTCTGTGTTCGGAAATTGGTGGGGTGATGTTGCTTCTGCTTGAGAGCACCTCACTATCCATTGAGCCAGGAGTATTGTGCCACCTATGATAGCTGTCTGCAGCTGTTGTACTGCATTTGTCACCTGCACCAACCCTTAGGCCACATCCTCGCTGCCGTGCGCCATTTCAACCTGCATGCTAACTGAGCGGCGTGACAGCAGGGAAGTGGCATTACACAGACGGTTAACCGCCTTGCTATAAGTGTCCAAGCGGCTGTAGAGACATTGTCTCCCCCTGCGTCTGGCTGTGTGGTCTCTCTTCATGGTGGCACACAGATCTTTATTTGCGTCCATCATTTCTCTGATGCCCTACTTCATGTCACTCAGGTTGTGGTTAACAGACACCAGCTGTCTGTGTATTACCATCATTGATTTTGTTTGCATGTGCTGTACCTTAACAATGGTGCCTTCCAGTCCGGCAAACATCATCGGATCACCTGCGACTCCTGCATGTTTCTTCCCTACGGTGCACAGGGGGCTGATCGTGGGCCTGTTGTGCACACTGTTCCTGGTCTGGTTGTGCCTCATCCCCTATGGACTCTGGTTCTCCCTCTAACCTTGGAAGTGGAGGCACAATTTGACGTTGTCTCCTTGGGACAGGTGTTGGCAGTGTCGTCTGCTCTGTGTCCTCTTGCCCTGCCTGGTCCTTGGTGTATGCTGCCTCCTCAGCTCCTGAATTGTCATCCTGTTTTTCAGGTTGAACTGTAAATGAAAAGGCACATTTTAATGGTGTGTTCTACTTCACATTGTTCACTGAATACAGTTTTTAGATTTTGGTTAGCTAAGTACTGCTTAGCGTTTTTTGCATTAACTAATTTACTTCTACTGATTCTGCATTGCTCCTTCTCATTGCTCCACTGTTTAATGCATGTGACTACATCTCCCATGATGCATTGCTGGGTGTGCTGGAAAAGGTGGAATGGAGTTGCATTTTTACTTTGTAGTTGGTGCATTCCTGAGTGTGTGATTGAGATGGTAATGTGTCAGGGCTGATTTGGCATGCACCTTACCTTGTCCGGTGTTGGGAGGGTCGGAGCTGTCGATGTCAGCCACACCACTGGTACTCTCAGGCTGTAGGGTGGACTCCACCAACTTCTCTAGGGGCGTAGATTCTGTCTCTGTGGATGCTTCCCCGACAGTCGTCTTTGCCTCTGGAAGCCTGGTTGCCACCTTGTCCTTGGATCTGGAGTCCATATCGTACCAGAGCTTGGAGAGATCAGCAACGGAGCGCTGGGTCACACCAGTGACATTGACCTTTGCCTGGATGTCCAGACATATTTTTCTTTTTGGGGATTCTGGCACATGAAGGGATTTTTTCCCAAAAAGCAACTCATGACTAAGGACCATTTCTTCGATGAGAACCTCCTGCTCCCTCTCACTTAACTTCTGCTTCCTTTTCCTCACAGCATCCTCTTTATTCTTCTCTTTCTACTGGGGATCCATTTAAATTTGGTGGTTTTGCAGTCCAAAGTGGTTTGCTTCTCCTCCCAGCATCTCACACAGCCTCATGCAATCAGGAACAGCATGGGCAGTCACACTTCCTGGGTGTGATGTCATCAAGCTGCTCCTGAATTGCAGATTCGCTAAATTAGTGATTTCTTAATTTGTGAATACACAAATAAGCAATTGCTAATACCGAGTTCACAAACGTATTCTGCAAATTTTTGGTAATCGCAAAAATGTTGCGATTTTTTAATTGCATCGCATTTTGCGTTTCTCAATTTGCGATTTGCAAAAAATTACACTTTGAGATTTGCAAAATCCGATTTTCATATATATGCCCCTTTGGGTATAACTATTAGGGGACGAGTCTGATGTCGGACGGACCTGAGTCAGGAGCCGTAACCGACCGACCTGCTGTCGTCGGTTACGGCCTTACAAGCACGATGCGACCGAACCCTGTTCGGTCGCACTCGTATACTTAACAATGGGAGTATGCATTTTGTGCAGAATGCATGCCTGTGTTGTGAAAAGCAGGGGTGCCGTTCATCCCTGCACCCTGTGGTCGGCACCACAAGGTCAACAAAGGGGCACCGTGGGTGCCCCCAGGCCGCTATTTGGCTGCCTTGCACCCATGGGGGCCCTGCTGGGGGTCCCCAGAGACAGTTTCCGACTGCCTTTTTGTGCCGGAAACACCGGCACGCAAAGACAGTGACAAACTGCCATCTTACTCCATTGGTTGTAAAGAGGCGACCAGGGGAGTACTGAAGAATTTCCAGATGGCAGACGGGCTCTCCGAACCCGAGGTAAGCCATCCGGAAATCCGAGTTGGATTTCTTTCCAACCGAGCCCATCGGAATGGCTGGGTCAGAAACAAATCCGGCCGGCATATTCCGATGCGGTTGGAATCGGCCCCTTAGTGTTAGAATCTATGCAAGGTGGAGATTATGCTAGACAGGTGTGGTGAAGGAGAGCATCTTTGTGTGAGCTGTTTCCCTTGAGTTCGTCTTTGGCTGCTACTGTCTGATCCTGACTCTTTAACTTTGCTCCTCATAACTTTGTGAGGTTGCCCCCAGCTTTCCCTTCCGGACGGAGGGTTAGGTCGTCAGACTATTAGCATGCTGTGCTATAGTTTTCTTAGGTTTGTATGATACTCTGTAATTGCATTGATCTTGTTACAATGCTTTTTTGACTCTTTTCATATCCACTCACTCATGCTCGTTAAATTAGACGTTATCGTGCATTGCCTTATTTTGTTTCTTTATTGTGTTGAACTGAGATTCGATGCGGTACCATTGTTTGACCATTTCGTATTCTTTCAAAGAATTAGATGAAGCTAAGTGAATAGTAAAAGTAAGTCTGGCATTATTGATAATTGGTATTAATGAGGTTTATACATTGTGATGTATAGTTTGGTTTGTAGAATATTCCCTTTGTTGTAGGTCCTCATAAAGGGGGGTTTTATCAGTCTTAACTTTTGTCAATCCCAGTCAACTTTCCAAAGGTTCATCGGAGGACCAGTTATAGGTATGGGTCAAATTTAGTTTCATGAAGAGTGGTTAGTAAATGTTTTATGTGCATCAATACAATCGAGCCAATGGTGCTTTCTATGGGAATAGCAATTGCATGTGGTATCTCAGCCAAATGCATCCACTGTTCACCCACATTTACTGCATTCCCTGTTCGCTTGCGTGTAACTATTTTGAGGAAAAGATCCAAGCAGACATACGGTATCTCGCAACTGTGAATACTACCAACCTGGAGCTATCAGTCCTTTGTATCTTAAGGGCCTTCAGATGTCTCATAGTACACAACTCGCTACACAACTGCAATATCCATTTTTTTCTGTGAGTGCCTTGGTCTGGGTAAACAATAAAATGTGTGGCAAAGACTCTGATGCCCCCCTGCAAGCCGGACACCAATCTCTCACAGATTGAGCTTTTGCCAACTTCTTACAGAAAGATCTAGTGCGTAGAAACACAAATTGCATTTCAAAAGTCTTACCTTCTAAAATGTTTTTCCTGAATGCATAATTTAGTGAATAACTCCACATCAAAGAATTTAAAGAGTACTACTGAAGTTGCAGATTCTTTGATAGTATACTAGTTTTTAATTTAATATTTTAGTCAAAGAAGTTAACTTGTGAAAATGACAGAGAAAACTTACATTTCTTTAGTGGTTCTCTAATCTAAATCTATGTCATTCCACATGAGATAATGAGATTGGTAACTATTATGTATTTCTGTTTATTATTTAGATAATCAAAAATATTTTCTCTTACTAAATATCTAAAACAAATATGTCTAAGTAGTAAGAGTAGCACTGGCTTAAGCGAACTGGTGAATTTTAATTTGCAAGCTAATGTTTTCACTAGCAATTCATATTTTAAAGTACAAAATAATTATTAGGAGCAATTACATTCCAAATATATTTTGACATACTGTTATCAAATAATGTTACCCAAATCTATGAAATTCAATAAATGACACCCTCATATGTCCCTGTATTCATCCATTTAAAGTCAGTTCTAGATCCCTTAAATGTATGAAGTGGGTTGATTGTCCAAGCATCCCAACTGTAAAAAGCACAACTGACAGCATGAACACTGATGTAAATTACCTTCTATTTGAAAAATAAAATCAAAGCACTGTTGTGATGCTTTTGCTTCATCCAATCTGCACAATGAGGTGATTACCCCTTTATTACAAAACAATTGAAGGCCTAACAAGTCAACTGAAACCAGTGTTATTATTTTTGTGAACTTCCACCCTGCAATGGTATTACAAAAGACTAAGTTGGTTCCATCAATAATATAGAATGCAGAAGGAATCTGCTGCATTCTTTTATAATGTATTCAACAGGAGGAGTTCCTATATTAGCATGTGAAGATTCTTGCTCCCCACTCATTAGATCCATTACACTGTAGCAAAGATAGCAGATCAAGTTTAATTCTGTTCCCGGTATGCCCCCTGTATTCCCCGAGGAAGTTCACAGTGATTTTTTTTAATGGGCAGCCTGTAACCAATGCCATCACTGCAGCTGGCCTAAATGTGAGCTAGTGAGAGCTATGTGGGCTGTAAATGTCAGATTTTGTGGCCCCACTCTTGATGTTGGGGATGACAAAAAAGGGTGTGCTTAATTGGTGTCGTTTCCTTTCACATAGTCACATAAAATTACTAAGAAATTATTCCAAATGACAAAAATGCATCGCTAGCGCCTTGCATCAACCAAATGACACCAGAGACATATTTTGTTATCCCAAAACTAATGTGAGTGGGTGTCAAGTGATTTGTTCTGCCAGGATTTTGATCCACAATGAGCGAAGTGTGCTTGGGCTGATGTAGTGAATGTCAGAAGAATAGCTTGATATCAAAAGTGTTGATGTTTATCCATGAATTCTATGATTTTGTCCATAGAACTTTCTCCATCTCTGTGAGGTGCAGTACACAAAGGCAGACTGACTTTGTCCATAGCTTTCAGAGTGACCAAATAGCAAAAATGTATGAAACAAGTGGGAGGCTAATATCATTTGTAAGAAACAATGTGTAGGACAGAAAACTATTTTGCATGTTTGGTGGAGGTGAAGTGACAAAAAGGATTAACTAGTAAGGCAGTAGATTTGTTTGTCTGAAAATGCTCTTTAATAGAGATTTTTACTAAATACTAATCAGTGTCCCCTTTATCTTACCTCCTGTCAGGACAACGAAAGAGAAACATTAAGGGGAAGAAGACATCCATGGCCCAGGGAAATGGTGACACCACAGCTTTTACACCAGACATTCTCAGTCATGATTGTAAGTCATGTTTATTAGATCTTACTGTTAACACATAGTATGCATTATGGCCTTCTGTATTTTCCAGCTTCACCTTATCTCCTTTAATGTCGACGTTATCCCCACATACCTGCTCATGTTTTTCTTTTTATGTTCCCTTTGGTTCCACCGCAGTCATTCTCTTGTCTGTAGCTTTCTTTCGTACTTTTTTTTATACTGTGTTAGCAACTTTTTCCTCACTCCTCTTTTACATAAGTTGTAGATTCAGAACATTATTGGCAAAATGACAAGGAAGGAACATAGGCTCACAACATATAGGTTGATACGAGCCCTTATTGTGTCAGCAGTGAATAGGACAGGGACATAGATGGTCATGGACCCCAACTGGATGTTGTATGAAGCTCCCCCCAGGTCTAACTCTCACAATGCCGACTTTGCGGAACCTCCCATCCGAAAAGGTTCCATGATGTCATAAAAGATCAGCATGGGAGAATACCAATACCATATGTCTTTTCCATTCCTCTACTCCTATTTCTTCACTGTTTTTTTGTAGCCATTTTCCTCTATTTTTAATTTTCTTTCTAATGTTGAATAGTAAACCTTTCAAAGTTATATATGGGATAACTAAAACTTCTCATTAATCTAGTTAGGTATTATTTTTTCACTTGTGCAAAATACTGTGGTTCATACTGATATTCTAAATGTGTGTGTTATGCTTTTGTCTAGCTCCTCAAGTACTCCAGGCTGCTGCTGCTGCTGCTATAACAGGCATGGACCATCGTGGTAGTGGGAGGGAAGGAATTAGCTAGTGGAATGAGTTGTAAACTATTTTCGTTTCCTAATGATAACTGATGTTGAGGTATTCCCTTCTTGCTTCTAAGCACAGACACCAATCATTTTATAAGTTATCCAGCCTCCAATATTTCTGTCTCAGCCCTTCAACCATTGAAAGTAATCAGTAGAAGAAAAGATGCACTGCACAGTGCCCACTCATTGCGAATCTTTCCTCCGTTCTATCCCAGCAAGCGCACAAATTGCAATCCCATCTCGTCACAGGGTCATTTCACAAAGGGCCTCCGCACTTGTGGTTAGGGCCACTCGCTGGTGGCAAGACCTATGCAATGAGCTACTACAGTGCAGAGGTTCTTCCACAAGTGCAGGCCCCCTGCCATGACTGCTGGGCCTCCGCCAAAAGTGTAGAGGTCCTTCGTGAATCTGGCCCATAGTGTCTACTTTTCATGGCTTCCATTATTGTTCCATCTTCTACCTTTCATTAGCCATTCGCTTAAGCCTCCTACGTAATATAAGCCAACCTATTCATAGCCATACCTAAACCTATTCCAAGCCCTAAAGTTGTATTAAAATTGACCTTTCCTAACACATACTTGCTCCATAGCCCAAAAATAAAAAATATGTTGTACATTTAAAAACATTTAGTTGGAGAGGATACTGTGAGACTAAGCCTACATTGGAGTGGGAGTGGGTTTGTTCTGAGTTTATCTTCTCATAGGAATGTGTACTGAAAGTGCATGCCTCCAGTACAAATCTTGCAGAGCGCACATTTACCTTTGCACCTGTGGTTTTGAAAAGTTTAGACCCTGCTTTACAATATAGAGAAGCCCAACACTCGCGTCAGAATATATCATCATACCATGACGAATTTGGTATCGGCAAACCGGTAATGATCAGGTCATTATGCCTATGCATTTGCGTCACGGTTGAGTGATGCAAACACCCCTAAAATCGTACTTCCTGTGGTGAACCCTCGGACCCCATTCTGTGAGCAGCATCCATCTTGTAGATTGCCCTTACATAGTCAATTAATCCAGGACCGAATTCGATCTGGAAGGACACGTCCACCTTAGCTGACTTCTCCATGACCTGGCCGAGCTGACTCCACTGCCTCCGGCCAAACCTGTTTGGACGGTTCCTCGCCCAGTGGCTGAGTAAGATAGCATCAAGGCACAACATGTCATAAACCATTCACTGCATACAATCCATGCTCTATCATACACACACCTGTCCCTGTTTCTTGTTTATGACTAGTTTTACGATGAGGAGGTGCCCGATTTTATTGGGGTTTCATCGATATCTAATGGGAGTTCTGGGCCTGACTGGGTAATCCATCACAAACTGGACATACGAAATGTGGGTTTGCCATCATGACTTCGCTTTTTCATTGTTTTTGAAATATGTATATGACCATACCATAAAGTAAAGAATTCTTGCCCGCAGCTAATATTTTTGTATAAAAGGACAAGGCTGGTTCTGTAAAAACGAACAGTCTCCTGAGAATATACATCCCGTGCTGTTGTACTTCTAGGACACTTGTTACTTGGTTGCAGCCAATAAACTCGATCCTTGACATCACCTAGAAGACTCTGTGTTTCTGTGGTCCAGAACAGGAAGAACTCAAGAGGTCTTCGGGTGTTTTCCCCTGGCACCACCGGGTTCCTAAAAACCCGGTACCTCAGTTTGGCGCCCAACTCGGGGCGGTATCAAGCGGTGTCGGTCCAAGCCAGATGTTCGTGAGGAGCTTCGTGTGACGGCCAGCCACTTCAGCGACCCCTGTATGTCGACGTGGTTCCGAAGGTCTTTGCTGCGAGGTTCCCCGCGTCCCGACGGCTACGAAGGACTGCTGCCCTGACTATCGCCCTGTTTTGGACCCATCGATACTTGGTAGAGCGAAACGGTAGACGAGTCTTCTAGTGACGTCATCGATCACCGATACTTCAGTTAAGTATAAGTGGAGCGTCTCCCAGTCCTTAGTTTTGTTCTTAGTTTTGGTATCCTTGTGATACGCTTTGATTTGGAACTTGCAAGCGCCAAAGCCGAGGGATTCGTGTATTCACGAGAGTATCGTATTCGATAATCCTTTGAAGTTTGAAGCTAGACTAGTGAGCGAAGATGCCTGGTCTTAGCAGACTTGGAAACTTGTTTTGTCTTGGTTGTAATAATAGGGACTCCCGATTAGAGGATTCGTGTCCGGTTCCTCCGGTTGGAACTCCAACATATGAACTTTATGTGAAGCACGGAGTAGGCCCTATCACATATAATGAAGCATGGATAAAATACACCAGAAAGGATGGTGTTTTAAAATGGCCCCAATAAGGTAGCTTTGACACAGAAATTTTAGATAATCTCGTGGTCAAACTGTTCAAGAAGAAAGCCCGGCCGGCGATGTTTGACTCTTTTCGCTTATGGCGCAAAGAAGCCAAACAGAAAGAGATGAAATTAGCAAAGAAAAATAAAAGAGGTATGTCAATGGTACAAGCTGCTGTTCCATACAGGGATAATGAGGAAGAGCAAGAGAGTGAACAAATGCTTAGAAGCAAGAAGTTAGCAGTAGATAAATGCTACCCAATGTTGCCACGTAGAGGACAAGGATCAACGGAGAAAATTGATAGCGATCCTTTAATGTCCCACTTACTGAGTTCGCCACCCCCCTATGCAGAAGATGCTACTGCACCCCCGCGACGCTTTGTTATACCACGCCCCGGTGCACGAACTCCAGTTCTTACACAAGCACCAGCTCCTCTTCAGCTGGTGTCTACTCCTCCAGCGCAGCCCTCTCAAGGGCCGCCGCCTTTGCTACATACTCCATCTACTTTTCCTACGACTTTGCCTACTGCTCCAACTATGTCTCCTGATACTTCTTGTGCTATTGCCTCGACTTCTGCTTTCCATCAGCCTGGCTTTTCTGATGTTTCTGCCTTTCCACCTGTTTCTCCTTCTGTTTGACAGAGAGTGACAAACACTGTCACTGGTCTTTTCTCACCTTTCTTTGGGTCGCCTAAGACGACCCCTAATACAGGACATAGACAGTTACGAAGTCGACTGCCTGATTATCAGGAAAGAGAAGTGCTAAATGAGTTAGCACGTAAATGGGTTACTGATACTGTAAAATATGATGTTGAGTCTGTGATGGAAGTTTTCCGTCGATGGGAAGCACCCACACAGAGATATGTATTCGAAGAGATGTGTGTATATCTCTGCGAAGATTTGAACACAAATGATCCAGAACGCAACATGAAGGAATTATTCCTCATGCGTTTCAAGTTATATGAAGGCATGATTGTAGGTGCCGACGTTGAACGAGCAATAGAGATGTTGTTATCTTATAGGAGTAAGGGAAACAACTCTAGATCACTGTATGAAGATGACATGCCAGGCAAGAAAAAGGCGTGACAGTACCGCATGAGAGAGGTTCCTCCAGTTTGGAGGGAAGGTGATGCGAATGCGAATCCAGCCATTCCGCCGCATTTCCAGCGTGTATGGGTACACGTTCCATGGAAAAGATCTGAAGTCTTAGCGCTAAAACAGACATTGCCTGATCCTCGCAAAAATCCTGCTGGGTATTATAAGGAATTATCACAGACTGCCAGCTCATGTATTATGAATTTAGCGGATGTAGACATGTTTTTTGGGAATGTTGTCCCACAGCCTTTATGGAGTAAGATTCGCCATACGGATCATGACGAAGAATTAGGTGACACATGGGCTAATATCACTGCTGCTGATGCTAGACAAGTTGGTGGCGCTAAGCCAGAGCCTTTGATAGCAGAGCTTCCTGGTAGAATTATCACGTATATGAAAACTTTAATGCCTGAATTACGGGTGAATTGGGACAAGTTGTCTGCGTGCAAGCAAAAGAAAGATGAGAATGTGTCTGACTTTTTCACGAGATTTGAAGAAACTTTCGTCGATCATAGTGGTCAGGATATGGCTACTGAGGGTGGCCAAAGATTGTTTGTCGACAAGTTTGTACATAATCTGCTTCCTGAACTGGGTAATAAATTGAAAGATTCAGAGAGTGCTTGGGCTGTTTCCACGTCAGCGCAGATTTTAGCTACAGCCCAGTACTATGAAAATAGGCGCAAGGACGAGCTAGAGAAGGCAGACAGAAAGACAAAAGATTTGAAAACTAAAGTCCTTCTCCAGCAAGCTTATCCACCTCGTAATAATAATCAGCCTGATTATCAGCAACCACACCAGTATTCGAGAAACTCGCAAAGAAATGAGTCTTCTCAACAGCGTTTGCAATATGGTCCGAATCAGTGTGCATATTGCAAGGAAGATGGTCATTTCAAGAATAGTTGTCCAGCTTTGTTGCGACGTTTGAATGGTATTTTTGGAGCAAGAGGGCGAGGTGTTCAACAGGCTCCTTGGGGTAGGGGTCGTGGAAACTTCCCCCAGAATGCTCCTTCTTTTCCGCCTCAGAATTCTATAAACAGCTTCGATCAGCAGAATAATGCGTCTTCTAGGACAGCTCAGTATTATGCTGATGACTACTATGCAGAAAATGAGAATGAGGGTAATAATTGCTAGGACAGCCATGGACAAAGAGAGGGAGTTGTTTCAGTTCCAGGAGCTCAGAATGGACCTTATGTTGAGGTGATTACATCAGGTGTGTCAGAACCATTTCTGCTGGATACTGGTGCTACAAAAAGTTCTATTATGCACTCAAAACTTCCTGGCGCACCTTTGTCTGGCAAAATGAATGTTTCAGTAGGTTTTTCTGGCGCCCCGGTTAGGAACCCGATTTCTAGTCCTATGTCACTTTCTGTTGGGCCATGTGAATTGGAAGCACCCCTCATTCTTACAACCGGTTGTGGAGAAAACTTGTTGGGATTGGACCTGTTAAAAAGATTATATGCGACTTTGTACTGTTCTCCTTCGGGAGTACAACTTACCCTATGTAAGAAAGTGGTTTCTCCGATGTATTTGTCAAGAGAGAATATTACCTCAGAATTATCATCACTTCCAGATATACTTAGGGCTACTGGTTCTAATGATGTGGGTCTTTTGGAAATAGCGCCATATGTCATAACATTGAAAGCCAATGTTAGGTTGCCACGTATTCCCCAATACAAGATCTCTAGCGAATGTGAAAAAGCGTTGTTAGTGATCATTTACGACTTGATTGAGAAAGATGTAATTGAAGAGACAACAGGTAACATTTGTAACAGTCCTGTTCTGCCTGTTTTAAAGCGCACTGATCCGTCTCAGCCACCTGTGTACCGATTCGTGATTGATCTTAGAGAAGTGAACAAGATTGTTGTACCACAGTTTCCAGTTGTTCCTGATATCACTGCACTATTGACTATGGTTCCAGCTTCAGCCACTTGGTTCTCGGTGATTGACTTGAAGAACGCTTTCTTCAGCATCCCGATTGCTGAGGAGAGCAGAGACATTTTTGGTTTCAATTTAGGAGTACGAAGTTTCCGCTTCAAACGCGCTCCTCAGGGCTACTGTGAAAGCCCATCTATATTCAGTCAAGCTCTGAAATCACAACTTGACACGATTGTCCTACCCGATGGTGCGACTCTTATTCAGTACGTAGACGATTTGCTAGTCGTTGCAGATACTGAGGAGATTTGCAAGCAAGCCACATTGTCATTGTTGCGTCATTTATGTGACATGAAGCACAAAGTCTCTCTTTCCAAATTGCAATTTTGTCGACAAGAAGTGACCTACTTAGGTCACATCTTATCGAAGGAGGGAAGGAGACTGACCCCAGAGAGAATACAGGCAATTGCAAAATTGGGTGTCCCAAGGACACAGAGAGAAGTGCGTGCGTTCTTGGGCATTACATCATATTGTAGACAATGGATACCAAATTTCTCATTGCTGGCCAAACCTTTGGTGGCATTAACTTGCAAGGATACACCGAAACCCATTCCGTGGTCTGAGTATTGTCAGAAAAGTTTTCATGAATTGCGTGATGCACTGTGTTCGGCTCCTGTGTTGGGTACCCCCAACTACAGTAAGCCTTTTACATTATATGTCCATGAGAAGGAAGGTTGCGCATTATCAGTCCTGACACAATGTTTTGGGGACAAACAGCGTCCATGCGCATACTTTTCAGCGACTCTAGATCCCGTAGCTAAGGCGTTGCCAAGTTGCCTGAGGGCCACTGCTGCAGCAGCTGTCTGTATTCGACAGTCTGCTGGATTAGTAATGAAAAACACTCTGATCGTTATGGTCCCACATGCAGTAGACATTTTGCTAAACAGGACAAAAACACAACACTTAACTAGTGCTCGACTATCATTATGAGCTGACACTGTTAGCAAGTCACATACACATAAAGAGGTGCGATACACTCAACCCTGCCACGTTATTGTCCATTCCAGCAGAGACAGATAAGGTCGAAATACATGATTGCTGTTTTAGGACAGAAGAAGAGACGAAAGGGAGAGTAGACTTACAGGACACTCCCCTTCCTGAATGTAACGATTCTTTGTGGGTTGATGGTTCATGTTTCAAGTTGCCAAATGTTGATACGACTGCAGCATATGCTGTGACAACGTTGCACACGATTGTAGAAACTGCACGTATCCCACACAATTCTGCACAAGCAGCTGAGTTAATTGGACTTACACGAGCATGTGTGTTGGCGAAAGGAAAACGAGTGAATGTGTACACAGACAGCCAATACGCCTTTGGCGTGGCTCACAGTTTTGGACGTTTGTGGCGTGAACGTGGGTTCCTGACTTCGCATGGTGCAAAAATACAGCATGGTCAGCTAGTTAATGAGCTTCTCTAAGCACTGACCTTGCCTCTACAAGTTGCGATTGTAAAATGTAGTGCTCACAAGAAGGTGACTGATGATGTTGGTCGTGGAAATGCATTTGTGGATGAAGTTGCGAAAGAGACTGCAAGGAACGCAATGAGTCGAATGTATGTTGCAGGTCCTGCAAGATGGGTTGGTGACGTTGGGATGTGCGAGGACACGATAGAGAGTGTGAAATCGATACAGTCTGAGGCCACTGAGAAAGAGGTGAACGAATGGAGAGAAAGCAAGGGAAAATTGGATGCGAATGGTTGTTGGGTCGAATTGTCAGAGCATCAGAGATGGTTGTTACTCGATGCATATGTGCTTGCAGTGGTGACAATGGCTCATGGAATGGCTCACATCAGTGTGAAAGGGATCTGTACGTTGTTGGCTCCAGTATGGCAGAATAGTGGCATCCCAAAATGTGCAAAGAATGTAGTCAAAAACTGTATGGTGTGTCTGAAATACAATCCTGGTAGGGGAACCCAACTCCAGCTGGTCATTTTGCGCCTCCAACGTATCTGTTCGAGGTCTTGCAGCTAGATTTCATCCACATGGAAAGGTGCAACAACCTGAAATACGTGCTTGTTGTTGTTTGTGCCTTCTCCAGGTGGGTAGAAGCGTATCCCCTTAAGGACAATACTGCCTTGTCCACAGCCAAGGCCCTAGTCAAAGAATTCTTCCCTAGGTTCGGTATGCCTAGAATGGTTTGGAGTGATAAGGGAAGTGAATTTGTGTGACGAGTGATGAAGAGAGTGTGTGAGAGTCTAGGCATACACCAGAAGTTTCACGCTGTAAATCACCCCCAATCAGCTGGATTAGTGGAATGCTACAATGGCACCCTAAAACTTAAATTAGCCAAGATTCAAGCCAGCATAGGTCTTAAATGGCCTGATGCCCTGCCCTTGGCACTCCTATCTACCAGAATGACTGCCCATTCTAGACTGGGACTTAGCCCCCACGAAATTGTGTTTGGCCGACCGGCCAAAATATGGGGAGTGCCAAGGCCCAAGAAACTCAGCGAGATAGAGCACCCTGTATTGCTTGACTATTTGCACGAATTGACAACTAAATTGCGTGTTTTACACCAACAGGTCCACAGTTCCTCTCCACCAGCGTCTGATGGTCCAGGCCACGCGATTAAACCTGGCACCTGGGTTTTGGTGCGAAATTTTCAACGAACAAAGAACGAGCAGCCTCGCTGGTCCGGACCCTTTCAGGTGTTACTGGCTACCCGCTCTGCAGTACGTGTCCACGGCAAGAAAAATTGGGTGCACGGCGCCCATTGCAAACAGTACCCTCTGCCCTTTCCATATGACCAGTGGGTCCAGGAGGGAATTGCTGACTCTGAGACCAAGTCCGTGCCACGCTTTGCACCCTTCAGTGATGCCCGATTGAAAGGAACTGGTACGGAAAAGAAGAGCGATCGTGTTCTGCAAGGATTTGTGCCACCGTCAATGCAGTTGGACACTACCGAACCTGAAATCTTGTTTGAAGACCACACCGTACCAGGAAAACAACGGTATAATCTGAGGCCAAGAAAAACGAACTGATAAAGTTTCCCTTTCCTCCCAAGAACTATTTTTGATTGTGCAGCTCTCTCATCTAGGATACTTGCTCATTTTTGATTTTCGAACCGCCATCCGGTTCTGCTGCTAGGGTCGCGGTTGCCACAGTCTTAGGAGTGCAGCTGGAGACGGTTAGGTCAACAGTTCTGGTTGGTCTAAGGGAATTACCCTGGACTGAACAGAAGCACTCCTGAGCAGAATCAATCTCCCACGCGGGCAGCAACACAGAGGATGGAGTTTCCAAAGATGGAGAGACCTGCTAGATCTACGAACTTTGAAAAGAAAATATGCACTGTGATGGCAAGAAAGCAATTTTTAATAGTATGCATTTTAATGTTGTGTAGGATAATGATGTTCTTGATTGGCTATGCTCTATTTACTTTTCGAGTTACATTCGTACACAACACTCAGCCCACACCTCCTCCTACTGTTTCCCCACACTCCTTTCACCCTCTACCCGAGCATGAGTCTGCAGAAGATTAGAATTTGCAAATAACTCATTTGTTCAGCTCCTACATCAGCACCAGTCCGTAGTGAACACCACGAATTGTTGGGTATGTGGAGACTTATGCCACACACAACAGATAGGGGTATCCCGTACTTTGTCCTGCCATTCAGTTACTATGGTTCTCTGTGGGCATTTCGAGCAATGTTCCTGTTTGCCCTCGAACCATATGTCCCGGGGAAAAATTCCAGCAACAAGGCACTAGTGGCTGGAATTAGAAATATGAGTAGGGATATCGACGCATATAAAACAATTCCCAGAGATGAGTTGACGCCTTACAGCAGATGGAATGTAACTCAATATGGAATTTCCTTGACCATGGTGTGAGCCTCTCTCACACAAAGAAGCCCATTTGTGCACTAGTGCTAGAAATGACACCAGAAGCTGGCCAATCCTACAAGGGGTGGCCCTGCACTGTGTTTTTCACATTGCAGAGGGTGACAGAGCAATTTTGCATCCTGCTCTGTATTACATAAACATGAGCTAAACAGAGGGCTGTTATGGTTGATATAAAAAAAGAATACAGAGGGGGAACACAGATGCAGCATCAAAAACAACACCGAGGAGGAGCCTGGATACAACAAATAACCAAAAGCGCCTCTTGCTAATTAAGTAGTAATAAGTAGGTACTGATCATTAGCCCTGCCTCTACCCATATTATGAAAGCATTAGAGTTGTTGCATGCAGTGATCTATGTTTGACTATCCTTAATAGACATATGGTAAGGATTTAAGCAAAGAAGGTAGCAAGAATAAGGTACAGTAGAAACCCAATGTCATCTGCTCCTCCCAATTAAAAAAAGAGACATAATAAAAAGATGGGGTGCAGTACCGTCCTTGCGAGCCAGTAATCCCTGCTGTATTCTGGCATCCATTTTGAAGTAGGCGCAACGACCTACGTGCATGGCTCGTACACACTGGGTAAAGGCAAAAAAGCGGCGTCATTTCTATCATCTTCGTCTTTCTACAAGACAGCAGTTCTTTAGCCAGTTACGCATTCAAAAAATCACGTCTCATTTAAATAAATTAACATAACTCCCAGTATAAATTAATTCGAAGCAAGAAACAATAAACAGGAAAATATATTTAAATTGTATTTTTTTGCAAGGAAAAACAACATTGTCATGCACATGACAGCTTAACTAATTTGATGTGCTTTGAAGTTAATTTAGGGTTTGCTTTAATTTCGAAACATATTTTTCTCTTAATAAGGGAAACAAAGGCAACTTTCAGCCAACATTACCAGTTTGTTATCCTGGAATGTGTTGGCTTCTCAAATGTGAGAACATGATTGTTTTTATTTCCAGGAGGAGATAATAACGCCGAAGCAATAAAACAGAGTCAAGGCAGCTTGCACAGCACAGGAAGTTCACAGCCAGAGACTTAATTTCTCACACAATGTGCTGTGCAATGGGCCCATTAACATAGATGAATAGGCTCTTTAAAGGTTTTTTTCAGATATGCAGCTGCCGCTGAATGGTGATATGTTAATAAGGTCCTCGCATGCCTTTTCTTCAGGTACCCTGGCATTCTCTACCTAGGTAATCTCCATACAGGGAGGCCATTAGGGAGCTGCCTTTGCCACCACGCCTTCAATTATATTAGCACCTGCGTTGATAATCCAGGCAAGGTAAACAGGTAGGGGGCCTTTGGCCAAGCACCAGCCGTCATGCCCCCAGAGTCACATCTGAAGGGGAAAAAAATCAGACAAAAATAAGGAAATTCACTTTTATTACACATGGGCGGGAAATTATCCGAGGAAGCTTTCGTGTTTAGGAAATGGGTGTTTTTTTTTTCAAGAACAACTGACAGCCTGCAGAAGGGCCGCTAATGGGAAATCCACCCCCTGCATTGATATGCAAGGCCCGCCTCCGGCTCATGGGGTGGGTTCAGCCTGCTCCGAAAGGCACCGTTGTGCGCCGCCTTCATTTGCTGTGCTCTTTTGGTGCTTTAGTTTGAAGGTTTTACAGCCTTTTGTGTTTACTTAGACGGAAGCGTTGCTTGTTTTGTTTATTTCCCTCTGTAGTCCCTCGGTTTCCCATAAAAGTCGAATTTGTCTTTATCAACATCCTGCATGTGCAGCTACACTAAGGAAGAAGGAAATTAAGAACAGCTTCTTTATTGCTATTAATTTATATAGCGCTGTATACTCCAGAGCACTCTTATAAGCGCGTTATGTAGTCAGAGTTAGTAATATTACCACCCACCCAGAGTGGTATTCCTTTTATTGAACTCAAAAGATAAAAGCTGAAAGACTTTCATTTTATTACATTTTGTATTATTTACGGTGTTTTACATTTTTCGGCCATTTTGGTTTGCACAGCCTAATACAATTTTAATTTGCTAGTAAATATCAATTAAACACACAAAAAACAATAAAAGTAAAAAAAAAATCAAATATATCCCAACTGCAACACGTACTCAGTTTGATGCTGTGGGTAAAAATAAACAACTTCATATTAAATGTCCCCTTCCTCTTTAGTTAGGACAGCAGTGATTTGAATGTATTGTATTGTATTGTAATCGCCTTTATATAGCGTTTACTACCCCTGACGAGGCGTCGAAGCGCTTTTTCGGCGAGTAGCACGCTACTCCGGGACCCATAGAGGATTCGTTTTGAATTAGTATAGTGAAACATGCAAGTACAGTTTAAGTGGTGGCTAGGTTAGTCAGTTATTTGGATTTGGAATGATAGCAGAAGGATAGAGGAGGACAAAGGTTTGTATTTATATAGCGGTTGTTGGCGCACGCTATTCAGGAAGCCTATAAAGGATTAGTGGTGAATTAATATGGTGAAATATGAAGTAATTTCAGTGGTGGATATTGGTCAGTTACTTGGAGTGAGAAGAATAGCAGAGGGATAAAAGGGGAAGAAAGATTTGCATTCATATAGCACTTGTTACCCCTTTATGGGTATTGAAGGCTTTTCTGGCGAGTAGCACGCCACATTCCGGAACCCATAAAGGATTAGTGTTGAAAATTAGTATAGCATAAATATGAAGTAATTTGAGTAGTCGATATGTTATTCAGTTATTTGGGTAGTATATTAGTATAGTTGAATATGGAATTTGAAAAGTGAACGTTAGTCTGTTAATTTTGATTGAAAAGGATAGTGGGGGGATAAAAGAGTGAAGGATTTTTTTTAAGGTCTTAGCAGTAGGAGGAGGCTTTTGGATAAGTAAAAAGGAGTTTCGGAGGGGAACAGTCAGAGGGAAGAGTTTAGAAAGGTTTGTTTTAGGGGATCGGTGGAGTAAAACGAGGTGTCTGATGATGCAAAGAGGGGTAGAGTAGGAGAGAGTCTAGAAAGGGATATTTTGGCGATCATAGTAGTGGTATGGGGTTTGGGATAAATGGGAGAGTGGATGTAGAGGATGTATTGATAGATGTATAGGATGAGAGATAGGGTAGTGCATTGGAAGGGGTAGTAGAAAGAAGTTTGAGATGAGTCAGAAGGTTGGGCTAGAAGATATATTGAGCGAAGTATAGACTGAGAAATAGGGTAGTGTATTGGAAATGCTAAATTAGAAGAAAGTGATAAATATATAGATCTATTAGTACATTGAAAGTATATAGATACATAAAGGAGGTAAGTATATGTAGATTAAAGATATTGATAGAGACACAGGATGAGAAATAGGGTAGTGCATTGGATATGCTTTTTCAGGAGAAAAGTAACAGACACACAGATCCAAGTACATTGGAGGTACATAGATGCACAATGGAAATATGTACATGTACACCAAAGATGATTTTTATTTATTTATTATTTTTTTCTCTTAACATAATATTATTTTGCATGTTTATACAAAGTAATACACTAAGATAGGTACATACCTATATTGAAAACAAATGCTTATATACTGAGGGATATGCTGATTTCTGTTTGCGTATGGTGCTTAAGTGGGGAAGAGCCAAATCTTGAGTAGTTTTCCGAAGATAAGGTGGTTGTCGGTGGACCTTATGTTGGGGGGTAAAGAGTTCCATAGTTTGGCTGCTTAAACAGAGAAGGGTGTGCTACCCATGGTTTTCTTGTATGTTGGGATTTTGAGGCGAGATGCTCCTTTAGAGCGGAGGTTCCTTTGTTGAATGTATTTGGTGATATTATTCCTGATGAAGAGTGGTCCTATTCCATGTATTGCTTTGTGGGTGATACAAAGCAGCTTGAACGTGGATCTTCTGGCAACCGGTAACCAATGCAGGGCTTTCAAGGCAGCCGAGATGTGGTCTCGCGGTTTGATATGCAAGAGTAGTCTGGCAGCCGAGTTCTGAACCCGTTGTAGTCTTTTCATGGTCGTTAAAGGTGATCCGTGGTAGAGGCTATTGGCGTAATCGAGTTTGGACAGAACAAGGGAGATGGTAGCTTGGACCTTGAGTGGAAATCCCAAATGAGGGAAAATTTGTCGCAGCGTTTTTATAGTAGCAAAGCTTGACCTTGCTAGTTTATCCACTTGGGCATTCATCGACAGCTTGGAGTCCATGGCCATTCTGAGGTTTCTTACTTCCTTTGATACTTTAGGCAGTGATCCCAATTCATCACGCCATGCAGCAAGCGGGTTATAATGTTTCCAATCGCCACACATGAGTATTTCAGTTTTTGAAGCATTTTATTTGAGATGGCTCCAAGCCATCCACTGATCCACGGCTCTGACACCGCTGAAAACTGGTGATTTTCCAATGCATTTGGGACATTCCAGTTGAAGGAGTATTTGCGTGACATCTGCATAGTTATAGCACATGAGGTGAAATTTATTGATCAGTACTGGTAATGACTTCATGAGGATGTTGAAAAGCATGGGCGAGATGATAGAAACTTGAGGGACCCCTGCTTTTGTGGAGTACGGTTTGGACGAGAAAGGTGGGGTATGGATGCCATTAGTTCTGTTTCGAAGGTAGGACGCAATCCAGTCTAGAACAGTTCCCTCTATGCCGGCTTCATAAAGTCTTTGTTTCAGAGTGTCATGGTCAACCGTGTCAAAGGCAGCTGAGAGGTCCAAGAGAAGTATCGCAGCAACCCCGTTGCGGTCAACTATATTCTTAAGGTCATCCCAGATGGCAAGGATGGCAGATTAAGGGCCTCTTCCTGGACGGAATCCTGTTTGGAAGTTTGAAAGTATGTAATTCTCTTCAATGAATTGTTACATCTGGGTGAACACTACTCTTTCTATCAGTTTGCCCAGGAAAGGTCCATTTGTAATGGATCTGTAGTTATCAGGGTTCAGCGGGTCCAAGTTTGTTTTCTTCAGTAAAGGGCATATGTATGACTTTTTGAGTTCTTCTGGAAATATTCCAGTAGTTAAGAAATCGTTGATGATTCTTCTTACTGGAGCGGCAGCCGAGGTTGTTTAAAGATTTGTCTTGAAAGTTTGTGGCGGACAGAGGTCAGAAGGGCTGCTGGCAGGCCTGCTTGCTTTGACCATTCCCAATTCCTTTGACCAACTCCCCATTCCTTGTACCAGTTCTGTATACCTGTGTTTTTACCGTGTGCCACTCAAAGACTAATGTTCACCAGCCAGAGGGAATGAATAAATCAATGGCAGAGCTCCAAGAAAGAAAGTGTATTTGGTGCTACTTTAACAGAAAAACCCACAAAGAGACCTTGCACATACCAAACGGTTTTTGGGTAAACTGACTGAGAAGGAGAGACAGTGCATTTTTATCCCACACTCATTGTATTATAGTTAAAGTGTCAGTGGCGTAGTGGTGGGTGGTTGCAGCCATTGCGGGGTAGCTACCGGGGGAATCGTCAGCACCCCCCTCCGCTGCAGGTGAGCAAACCCAGGGACCCCCACGCGCGGCAAAAGGCTTAGCTATGCCACTGGTTAAAATATTGTGGTCACAGTGTTTGCACGTGTTTAGAAGGAAAAGCCATATACATCACTTTAAATACAACATGTCTGAGAAAGTAATAGTCAAATCCGATACCACATTACCACAGTGAGATGACTGCACTGACAATATTGTTGGGAAACACCACAGGGTCAATATCGCTTGAAGAGTCATCTTGAAGATCTCAGGAATAATGCAAATCAAATTAAACATCAGATATAACACAGCATAGAAGTCTGCCAATGGTGGAACAACCCACTTGGGGGTACTTTGTCAGCAAGCAGGTAATGAAAACATTAAGGAGATGAGGTTTATATCTTGAAGTCTATGCCCAAGCATTTAAACACCACTCTCATTCATAGGAACCTCTGCGTTGTGGAAATGGCCTTGTCATAGATGATGACATATACAATGTTAAATTTCTTCTTCCTAGCAATTTAACTCAACCATTGAAAATGCCAGTCAAATTATCTTTAGATTTTGTAAAGCATTTTGTTAATAATTAAGTTCAAATTTAGGCTTAGTGTAGCGGATGAGTAGCGCACTTGGATCTTAGTGCAATATATCTCTGCCACTGTGGATTTTGGTATGTAATATAAATATGATATAAGAGCAAAGACAGAACTAAGGTCAATGTGTGTCTCTCTATGTAAAGTAAGGACAGCTTCAAAGAGAAGACTAACAAAGGGCCTGTGTAGTGTCTATAAAGTTGCACCGTGATACGGAAATTCAAATTAAGTAGATCTGCAGTCCAGTCCATATCTGTGGTCAAAGTACATTTATGTGTATGGCTATCTTTTATACTTAAGTCATGGAAGTCTGCAATACCAGTATAAAAACCTTTCTCTGACTTCCTTATTACAGTAGAGTTGTAACATCTCTAGGCAGCTGTGATAAGAAAATGACGTACCCTCTCAACTATAAAAACGTTTTGCAGTTAAGTTGTGACATCTTAATGCTTGATGCTAGAGCACCAGCCAAGCTAAACTGAATGTCACAGGACATCATTAAAGCTATTGTTTAACTACGTTTTCTTCTTTTGGAAATTTTTCTAAAATGAACAATGATCAGCACAAGGATAATTTTATGGTGACATCTTTATTTTTGAATGCTATTGTTCATGAGAGAAATAATTAGAATCTTCATGCTGCCTTTTTTTAGCAGATTTTCTTAAAACTGATTCCAATATGTACTTGCCAACACATTACTAACTGCTTTTTGGTTTGCATAAATTTTTAATAGAAAAGATTTCCACTTTTTTATTCGTATCGCATACCATACTATGTCTTTCATATAAAGTCCCCTGATATCAAGGATGTAATAAGTTTATAGGATGGGTGATGGTGTGATCATGTATTATAAGGAATTAAATAGCCTCTGCCATATGTTAAAAGGAGAATGCAAGGCTCCTTGGAGATCCATGACCTTATAAAGGAGCCCAGTGTTCAGCTGTGTTCCTCTTTATGCTCACAAACATTCTCAGCGAATTTCACTATCTAATGTATGACAAGAGGCACTTTTTTCCATATATAAAAAGTCATCGCAAATTGAGAGCAACGACAGTCCTGAAACCTATACGCTCATTGTGGTGTTGCATTAGGCAAAGAGTAGGCATATTTGTGAGGTTGGAAATATGTAATTGTATATTTTGATATTCGTCTCACTATATCTTTGAATATCTTCACGGTATGAAAGCAACAACACAGTGTGTTGCTAAGGAGATGATGCTGCACCAGGATGGGGAAATGGAAGGCTTGGTGGCTGACAATAGTAGTGCAGCTACATACCAAATATGTCCAACTAATCATCAAACACAAGGTTTAAAAATCCAAACCTTTTGGCTTTCTCTATGCCTATATTGGGATGGGTTTGCAACTGCACCTTTGAATGGATGTGTCTTCCAAGACAGTTTTTAAAAAGTGCAAAAAGCTTACATACAAAAATACTGGACCGAAATTATTTAATCAATTTGAATCACTGGTAATTATTACTGGGATTATCAGTTACAGTCTTCTGGGGCTTCTTTGGTGAAGGGTATGTTAAGTTCATACAGTATAGCGAGGTCGAGGCCCACATTTTTGCATACCGTTGCCACTTTGTGACTACCTTATGCAGCATAAAGGTGAACAGTGGAAGAGGATCAGTCTGAATTGATATCAATTACAGTGAGCATTTTCATTCTGTTTTTGCTCTTCAATGACATATCAGACAAAGACTGATCATATGCAAAGCAGAGATCGCACAACTCAAGAGTGACCGTCCAATATGAAATGCCATGTCATGTCAATATTAAGTTGAAATACAGGCAACAACAGAAATATTTTACCTTGTTGAACCTTAGCTGCGAGGTGAACTTTAAGTCCTGCTTCATCTATGACAGTAAGTGCTGCACGTATTTTAAGGCATACTCCTGGTGTATAATGTGATAGCACAAAAGTGAAGTGTAGGAAATTGGATTTTTGATTGGGAGGGGTGAAGACCCTTCTCAGGCAACAACCACAATCCCTGTCAGAGTGAACCACAAAAGTCACCAAATTAACATGTGCTTAAGGATGTGGCAGTTTGGTACAAAAGCATTGAGGGTTAACTTAGAGTGAATGTGTAAAGTGTTTATGCAGCATTCAAACAGTAATAAAGTGAAAACACAGCACAAGGAAAATCCCTCACCAATTTTTGAAAATGGACAAAAATGTAATAAATAATTTTACACCAATGCAAATTAAATCCAATCAGCAGTCCGGGTGGTATACATTTTTAAAGTTAGTAGCAACAAATTGCACCTAAAAGATCAAGGTACCAGCCGCAGACATCTAGTTGTGCAAGACTAGGGCAAACTCAGAAGTTATGGTCAACAGCAATAGAGCACAGTTCTGATATTCAAGGTGTATTGAGCCCAGTCTCGGCCTGCCTATGAACTTAAAATAATTTTTGAAGAAAAATGTCTTAGAAGGTAAAGTTCAGTGTGGCAAGGCAAGCAGCAGTGTCCATGGAGAAGTTGTTGTGTCATCAAGCCACTGGACGAAGTCACAGTGAAGATTTCTATGTTTTTGTTTGTCACATTTCTGGATGAATCTGCAGTGGGACGAAGCTGTAGGCTGTAGCTGATTAAGGCTTCATGAGGCCAGATACCATTTGAAGAGAAGCGGATGTACAAGATTTGCTGCTCTGGAGAAGAATGTAGCAGGAGCTCCACGAGGTCAGGTCAACTGGCGATGCACCTTTGGCAGATCTGCAAGAAGGTAGGTGCCAGTCTCTTGTTGGTTCTCAAATCACTTTTTAGTCCCATGATTTGGTTTGTGGCTGTTAGGACACCTTTAGAACCACTTCCAAGGGTCAAGTTCTAAGTGGGAACCAATTGGATGGCAAGACTCAGTCCATGCAGGGTCCAGGCTTAAGGTTGATGGAGCTTTTTGTGTCCCTGTAGCTCAGAAGAGGAGGCCAGCTAACTAGCCCTTGTTATCATTCTTTAAGTCCTGGGCCCAAACAGGAAGACAGGCCTCAAGCAGCAGGGCAGTTCCTTAGGAAGCAAGGCAGGTTACAAGCATTAGGGCAGTCTTCTGGTAACAGCAGGCCAGTCTTCTTTGGTACAAAGCAGGTCTCAAGTCCTCTGAAGTACAAGACAGACCTTCTTGGGATCCTCAGCAGGTCCAGGAGTAAAATGAAGAGTTGGTCTGAGGGTCCAATATTTAGACCTGGTGCCAGCCTTTGAAGTGGGAGACACTTCTAGACTCCCCCATATCTAATTCTGGAAATCTCCTTCCTCCCCTGCCTAGGCCCAAAAAGGTCTAGGGTGACAAAAAACTGGTGTAAAATTATTTGTGAGAGTGCTGGAGACAGCCTCTTTGAAATGTGAGGGGCAGGGAACAGCTCTGCTCCCTCTATTTGTGAAGGATTGTCCATGCTGCCAATACATAGTCCCCCTTTGTCTCACTGTCTGGGAGGAATATACAAAGAACAACTGTCACTCTATGTGCAGCCATGTGACCCAGGACACAGGCTGCAGGCACCAAACGGTTACAACAAAAAACTGAAACTTTCTAAAAGTGGCATTTTCAGAATTGTGACTTAAAACCCAACTTTACGATTAAAGAGGATTTTAAATTGCAATTCGCCTGAGACCAACATGACAGTTCTACCTGTTCTCAATCAAATATTTGCAGGTTTAAAAAAATAAAAGGTAACTTAATGCTATCCTATGGGAGAGGTAAGCCTCACAGTAGTGAAAAATTAATTTGGGAGTTTTTCACTACCATGACATATAAAACTTAAAAGTACATGTCTAACTATTTAAATACACTGCATCCTACCCTATGACCTGTTTAGGGTCTACATTAGGGGTGACTTATATGTATTTAAAATGGAGGGTTAAGCCTTGCAAAAAGTTTATTTTACCAGATAGAATTAGCAGTTTAAAACTGCACACTGGCTGCAATGACAGTCCTGAGGCATGTTTTAGAGAGTTATTTGAGTGGGTAACACAATAAATGCTGCAGACTCAGTTGTTAATTTATAGGCCCTGGGTGCATGCTTTACCACTCTATTAGGGATTTATATGTAAATTAAATGTGCCAATCGGTTGTAGGCCAATCTTACCACATTTTAAGGAGTGAACACAAGCACTTTAGCTCTGTTTAGCAGTAGTAACGTGCACATAGGTCAGAAGCCAACAAAAACGAATTTCAGCTAACACGAGGAGATAAGGCAAAAGATTTGTGGTAAGACCACACCACAAGCTATCAAGCCAAACATGAAGGATGAAAAGGCTGGTAATAAAATGAAACAGTAACATGAAGCATAATAATAATGATGATTATATTCCATTGCACTGTAAAATACCTTGACCACCCCATCAAAAACAGGGACAACTGTGTGCAAATAGGCCTTTGTGCTGTCTCAAAAGTGACATGCTAGAATGAACCTATAGGTCTTGACTCATCTGAAAAGAAACAAAAGCAATTCATGATGAATTTTAGCTTAATTAGGCAGTATTAGTGAAGTGGAAAGTAAGATTATTTTGCTCAGCAGCATAGAGACTTACATCAGTGCATAACCTCACCATCTAGGATGACTTGCTGAGCAAAGGAGTAAGTAAATAAGTAAGTAAATGTATTTGTATAGTTAATAAAAACCATTGCAATAGAGAAATCATAAGAATGCATAAAAGTGCATGGTTAAAAATGGATTAAAACATGATAAATAATTCAGCTTTGCATCAATTAAAAATACTTTAAACATTTTAAAAAAACGCAGACCGGACTGCTACAAAAAAGCCTATGTAAACAATGTAATTATATGAGCCAGATATACCATATTTTCAGTGTTCGAAATGTCATTCCAGTGTTGGACCAGTAATCACCCAAGAGAATGGTCCAGAATGTGCAAAGTGTGGTGCGCCGGTTGAGAAGAGGAAGATTCTTAGTATCCAGTGTCCTCAAGAAGGACTATACTTGTGGGCCAAGTTAATAAATTATGTACATGCATCATTTCGAGATAAACCTCAGTGTAGGCGCTGCCCATAAGAGCAAAATGTATGGACCTGATATCAGAGTTACATAGGAGAACGAGGATGCTGGGATTCAGCTGGTCTCCTCCATTATGACATCTGGTGCAAAGGGTGCAAAAGAGGAAAATACTGATCAATGCTGCAGCAGTTGGGTTGACACCAAGCGGTAGGGTTGAGAGGGTTCCTCTGCAACTTTATTATGGAGGTTTTTGTACTACAAACAAAAGGATAATAGGGTAGTTTCCCTTCTTGTATTAGGGCTAAAGGCAACCTTGCTATGACATTGGACCATAGCAGTGATATATGTAAGTGTTTGACCCAATTGGTAGTACATGTAACTCATATGGTTGTATTCCATTCCATTGCTATTTTGCTCATCTGTAGCAATATACAAATAAACCAACCATATTCAACTCTGAATGAGAACAGAATCAATGATATGGTGTTTCAGTCTTATGGGCCTCCTATGTGAGGTGCAAGGATGTCATGAAGGGACGTAGAGCTCAAATCCACCTTTAGAAAAATCCCGATGGGCAAATGTACATGAATCAGATTTATGTGGAAATCATTTCTGTGGCACATGAAAACCTGCAACTCATTCTTCAAATGAGAAAGCTGTACATGGATGTGTTAATGTCTGAATACAAAGTGCAAACATTTTTTCCCAAAGTGCGTATATGTGAAGGGAAGGGATGGAAAACAGTTAATTGACAGTAAGCTGTTAATAACTTAAATATAAACAATCTAAAGCCAAATATAACATAAAAGCACAAAACAATTATGTGGGATTCTTGTAAAGCGCACTGTTACTCTACCTGAGTGTCCTGGCGCTGTAGACTGTTGGGGAACCCGTCCTGGTTTTCCCTGTGAGATGGTCCCTTTCTGGGTATCTCCAGGGTAAAACCAGGCATCCCCGGCGTCTGTGGGGGGCCGTTGTAGAGATGAGGCAAGCTTAATGCCCAGAGTTACCGAGTGTGTTCCCTGGTTAGAGTAGGCATTGAGGTGAGAATTATCGAGTCTGTTGACCCCTGGCCCACGACCCTGCCACGTCGGGAATTGAACCCTGGGCCCGGGCCGTTCTCTGCTTACAGGTCTGCCACCTCTAACCAGTGAGCCACACCTCTCCACCTAATTAGGACAATAGATATTCAACAGATTCAACAGATCAAACTGAAATGCGGGAATAGTGATTGTTAGACCTGACAGCCTTAGGGCATTCTTCCCCAAACTCTCGGTCTATTTGCCTCATGTTTTTGCTGATTCTTTTTTTGTTTGCATTAGGACTCTGTGCACTTTACCCCTGCTAACCAGTGCTCAAGTGCATATGTTCTATTCCCTAAACATGGTTTGATTTATGTATCCATAGTTGGCACATTTAATTTACCTATAAGCCTTTACTAAAGTTCTCTACATGTGGCCATGACCTGCAATTTGAATGCTATGAGTGGGACTGCAGCACTACTTCTGCAACACACTCAAGTAGCCCTTAAACATGTATCAGGCCTGCCACTGTACAGTCTATGTGTGCAGCTTACACTGTCATGTTGACTTGGCATTTAAACCCCCTTTCCAAGCCTTAAACTCCTCTTTCATTACATATAAGTAACCCCTAAGGAAGTCCCCAGGCAGCCCAACAGGCAGGCTGCTGTGCAAGTTTTACATGTGTTGGTAGTGAAAAACTCCCAAATTGGTTTTGCACTACTGTGAGGCCTACCCTTCTAATGGGTAACACAGAGGATTCCTTATTACATTTAATAAGCTGTAATTCCTAATTGAGAGAAGGTACAATTGTCATAATTAGTACCCATGGAAGAGTAATGATAAATCCCTTTTAATGGTAAAGTTGGTTTTGTTATCACTATTCTGAAAATGTCACTTTTAGAAAGTTAGGTATTTTCTTGCTGTTAGACATTTGGCGTCAGCTGCCAGTCTGTAGTCACTGGCTGGGCTACATGATAGCTGGACCTTGTTTATACACTCTAGACAAGCACACACAAAGAGACCCTGTGTGTGACTTCATACATCTTCCTGAGAGGATTGGAAGGAGGAGCTGGGCACAGCCTCACACTTGCCCTGAATAAGCTTTGTCCCCTCCACACACAAATGGATGCACACCACCCTGTAGTGAGTTTGGAGCCAGGTCAGGAAGGAAGGACCTCTGTGCACTTCAAAGGCCCTTCTTTGAAGTCACCCCACTTCAAAGGCACAACTGAGTATAAGTACTGAATCTCTCAACCTACCAACTCAGAACACTTCTGGACCTGAACCCACTCTGCTAGGAGAAGAACTGCTGTGATTAAGGACTGCCACTCTGCTGGACTGCTGCTCTAGAAGACTGATGCCTTGCTGCGTTGCCCTGCTGCCTGCTGCTCTCTCTGACTGGCTAAAGACAGGACCTCCATCACTAAACTCAAAGTAACTCCAAGGGCTAGGTGACTAGTCTTCTGTTCTAAGACTCAGGGACATCAAGTCGTCTACCCTGATCCTGTACCTGGCCCACTGAAGGTGGGCCCAGGCGCTTGCCCCAGTGGAAGAACCCTCTGCTGCAAGAGCAGAATTGCCACATCGCCCCTGATGCAGGAACAGACCGGGCACATTGCACTCTGAACCAGTGAATCGCTATTGGAACCACTGCATCACTGCCCCTGCAGAGAGATGATCTATGCATCACCTCAACTGCATGGAGAACGCTGGTGCATCGGCTTTGGAACTATCGGATCTTGGAACCAGTGGTTCATCTTTGGAAAATGCAAATCACCCTCAAGGCATGAAACAAATCAAAGTATCTCCTCAATTGCAGGATCAGCACAAGCGCATCACCCGACTGCACCTCTCATCTTCATGTTGCAACAAGGATCCAGTTACTTTTGTTCAGCGGGCCTCACTTGGTCCCTGTACCTGATTCACCCTCCATCACAGTTGGACTGAATTTTTGACTTTGTTCCGGTCGAGTGACCAGATTTCCGCGTAGGTACTCATTTAATCCTAGTGCTATTTAAGCATTTATTCTTTAAAGATTAATATCGCAACTTCTACTCATTGGCTTTTTGTCATTTTGTTCTTGTTTTATTTATTAAATTAGGAGTTATTCTTCTAACTTAGTGTGGGATCTTTTTTTGTGGTGTTTTCACAGTTTTACTGTTTGATGTGTTGCACAAATACTTTACATGTTGCCTCTTAAGTTAAGCCTGACTGCTCAGTGCCAATTAACCAGAGGATGAGTACAGGTTAAGTTAGGGTGTGTTTGTGACTTACCCTGACCAGGATTGTGGTTCGTGCTTGGACAGGGTGCATACCCATGCCAACCAGAAACCCAATTTCTAACAGTGAATGTGCCATAATGTGAGAAGTTGGCCTGGTATATGATGATCACTAATCTAGTGAGCACCTTGCACCAGTCCAAACGACCCTTATGGTGATTGGTTGTAAGTCAACCTTATAGATCAGCTATCCTAGGGGTAGCATGGACAAAAGCAGTCTTAGGCTAAACTCAAGAGGGCATATGAAGCCAGCTGTTTTGTCATATGCAATCCTTTTAAATACCAAATGAAAGGACACCACACAAGTTATATATTACAAAATATATGTATTTATTTCTAGAATAATCCCCTATACTCTTTATGAGCACAGAAGCACAAATGTTAAACAAAGAACACAGTATAACATACAATAAGCTGCACAGTTTGGATAGGCCTGGTGGCCACTCAAACCATATATTAAGAAAGTGGTATAAGTACCACATCATGAACAATGAACAGGCCTAGGGCCTAGTGAATCACTGGGCCTACACTGGACTAACGAAGGTTTGGACTTAGGCGGTCCACAGGATGCGGGTGCAGTGTCTATAGGCAACCGCGTTTACCATACAAGTCAATGGTGCGTAAAAATCAGAAAGTTATAGGTTAAGAAGTCTTCCGACTGGACTAGAACTTAGCCACTTAAAACTAGGACACTAGAGGTGTAAACCGCTATAGGAGCACCGGAGTAATATCGCTACCTCACCCACAGGAAGTGGGTGCATAGGTGCCAAAGTGTGTCGGGTCTCTTCGTGAAGTTCTATGGAGCCTGGAGGAAAAGATGCTGCATTCGGCCAGGAGAGAAGAGTCCGGTTGGATCCAAGGGTGGGTCGAAGATGAAGAGTACCTGAAAGCAGAGGGGACAGAGTCTGGGTCACTAGCCAGTGACCAGGATGGAACCAGGACGGAACCAGGCAATGTCGGGTTGCGATCAGGAGCTGTTGAGTCGTTTGTCTCCGCTGCACGTGGACCAGGAAGGATCGAGGATGACCAGCTGGTGAACACGAGCTGTCCCACGAAGGCTCTTGCTGTCGGCGGTGTCGGTTCTCGAATCTGAGTTACCAAGCCTTGGCAAATGCAACCCACACAGGACTCGAAGATGTCTTCTGGATCGGTGGCTCCTTTTCAGAGGAGCTGGGGCCAGTCTGGAGCAACCAGACCAGCAGTGTAGTTTTGATGGATCATCGTCACAGAGGCTACTAGCCAGCGGGCAAGCGATCGGACCACGCGTCGAGCATGAAAAGTGCAAAAGGGCCCCACGCAGCACTCGGTGAGTGTGGAGAGGTGATCTTTGGAGCGCAGGCTGCTCGAGGCTGGGGCTTCTCAAACCCTAAAGCACAGCATCGAGGGAGCCTCGGGAGCTGCACAGGAAGCACTTTGTCGACTTTTCAAGATGGCTGGTCCCACGTCTCACGTCGCCTCCACGGGTCTCAGCTTTGTTAGGACTGTGGATCAGGCTGTTGGAAGTCTGAGAGTCCAGGTCTTGTTGGTCTCTGTCGTTTGAGCTCCGGCGGGAGCAACGACAAAGAAAGTCTTGATGCGCTGATGGTGCCTGCTTGCACAGGGTGGCCACTCCTTGACCACAAGGGAGATTCTTCAGTCTTCTACATTGAGTAGGATGTCGAAGGGTCCAGAGTTTCGTATCAAAGTTTCAGTCAGGATGATCTGATGTGCATTGGCACAGCTCCTACCTTTATTCCAAATCAAGGGGCTGGATCACATGCTAGGTCCCTCCTATGGGTGGGACCCAGGAAGGGGGTGGTTAAACCCTGTTCCCTTTGTCCAGTTTCGCGCCAGAGCTGGGGCTGAAGAGCCCCAGCACTGGTTTGAACTGGACTTTGCATAGAACACCTTGTGTGCCCCAGGCAGTGTCTAGTTTCATTCATCCCTCCCTGCCCCATTCCACTATCTCCTGCCTGGGGTGGTGTAACACCTCCCTGTCACAGGAAACCTATTGTCCAGGCCTCCCCTGCCGGAGTTTCGGTCAGCAGCAGGAGCCCAGACCTGTGTCTGTGGCAGCAGCATCCATTTTATGATGCTGAGGCTCTGGTTAGATTTAACCACGTTTAAGTAACATGTGTTCTCCCTCTAGAAGGGTGGAATGCTACCCCCGTCGCCAGGACTGGCGAGGGGGTAGTATTCCAAAGTGTATGACACCTTACACGACATGTTTTGATAAAGCTAAACCAAAGTTAGCAAGTAACCGCTAGGATTATAATGCACATAAGACTATATGGTATGGCAATATCCCAGAACAGCTAAGGGACTTGGTTCCGAAAGCTTCAGACAGGCTCAGCTAATGCTAGAGCACCATCTCACATAAAACCAAGCACTCTGCCTCCAGGATTGTTAAGGCCTGCCATATGAGTGACTTATAGGTGGATATGTGTCCAAATATAGGTTTAGATATAGGTATACTATATCTAAGCAAGGGGTGATTACACCACCTTGCCCCAGCTGAGTGATCAGCCAGTTGTGTCATTTTGGATGGCCAGCTAGGGGTGGCAAAAGATATGCTGCAGCCCCTGGTAGGCCTTGGATGCACCTATGCCCTGGGTACCTATAGTACATTGTACAGGGGCTGATAAGGTGACTCAATATCCAATTGGAGATGTACCTAGGGTACATGGAGTCCATTTTACAGAGAGAACAGATAGCCTGGGGCCCCGATTAGCAGGATCCCAGGCCAACTAAGTCGAAAACCAGCTAAACACTAGGAAAAGAAATCTGGGGTAACCATAGTCAGGTATCCACCTTCCAACACATAATAAACAAAACATAGCCTCATAACATACGATTTGATGTATTAGTCTGGCAGTTAAATCGTCAAGAATTTTTTTTATGTTTCAAATCAATTTACACAAAGAAAAATTTGAGCAGGTTTGACTCCAGAAAATACACAAATGTAATACAAAGGAAGTATGAATGGAACCAAATTAAATTTCTTGACTGTGGTCAAAATATTAATAAAGGTTTAATATGCCTCTTTAATATGGAAGTTATTTTCTGGCACAGGTAGAATGGTCATTCATGAGCATTGTCTTGTTCTCATGATGTAGGCAGGTAATTAGTGTAAGGTAACCTTGAGAAAAGAATCTCTTTATTTTTGATGGGATGGTGTTTTGGCAATAGTTATCATCTTATTGGTACTAGATTCTTTAAGCATGAAGGAGAAAACTTGTCTTCTGGTCAACTCTTTGATATACTTCTTGATCTGTAACCTGCCAATGTTGAAACCATGTTTGTTTTGCTGAATATCCAAGATCTCAACCTTACCTGCAAGATAAAGTGTTGTGCTGAAAGTAAAAACCTTGAAGACGATTCAATGGTTTACGAAGCTAAAGGAGCATTAGCCAGTGGAGTGCTTAAAGGATGGGGCTTATCTAGTCATAGTTCTTTAGCTTTTTGTCGAGTTTGGCTGCTGTATGCTGGATACTATTCAGTGATGTCAGATATATGAGTATAAACACCTGTTTGCAATCACTGTCTTGCAGGTGTCCAGGTGGGAGAAAACCATTGTTCTAACCCAGAGGTTTTCAACTTTTCTGTAAAATGAGCTACTTTTGTTAAATGGAAGTCATCACCAGATAGTAATTAGTGTTGTAACAGTGACCATAAATGAGAATAATATATTAGTGGCCACCATATACAAGATTACAATGACCATCAGTGATCTCTTCAGTTCATCAGACACTGTTGCTAGAATTAATGAAGAAAATGTTTTTTCAATGTGGAATGCCTATCCCTGGTAATACATACCAGCTATAGCTGCAGTGTTCCCAGTGACAATGTGGGGAAGGTGGGATTCTCATCTAGATTTTCCTTACCAATCTCTCGAATGCCAGGTCTGGTCGACTGGATCTTTTTTTCCCTGTCAATGAAGCGTAAAGGAAAGATTTTCTAATTCATTGCTCAATCAAGTTTTCCATCCAATTCAATTAGACTCGAAGGACCACTAACTACAACTGAAGTTTTGAAGATTTATTACAAAGCCAAGAATAATTGAACATACAGACATCTCAGCAAAAGATTCAAGAAATAGACTAGCACTCAAAAGATTCAAGAAATAGACTAGCACTAATACAAAGGTAATCCTACGCAAGAGTCTCAACCAACTCAGAATAAAAATCAATGTTAACTCAAGAAGCATTAGACACACCATTACCGACAAAGTAGAAAGTGGAGACTGCATTTACAAAAAGGAAAAAATCTAATTAGACTGTCCCTACACTAAACCTAAGGTGACATCCCTACTTAGCATAAACCCCAGGCGAGAGAAAAGGTGTCAGCTGTGAAGACTTCCTAAGAAGTATATTCATTCTCAAGAGGTAGTCTCAACTACTGAGCTCATTCTAAGATGCTCCTTCCTACACCTTACTCTGCCTCAAGTTCACAACTATCTACATCTTGCCTTTCCCAAGCCCGCTTCTGAGACTAATGTCTACTCTCTCTGCTCTCTGCTCCGGACTGACCAAGACTGACTTCCACCCTCGGGTGCTGTCCCTAATACAAAACCCCCAAAACAGTCGACACGCCTTCCGACACGCCCCTTTGGCAGTTGCAGCTCCAATGAGTTTTCCACTATGGCACCTCTCCATCCAGCGTCCGTTGGAGTGTCCTTGGGTCCAAGGCACCTTCTCCGCTGAATGTTGCACTCCCAAATTCTTTGGCAGCATCTCTGTGCTCGCGCCTACTATTCTAACTTCTAAACAATGGACTTTTCTACCTAACAAGCCTTGTGGCCTTGCACCTGCAAACTGAAATACATGAGACCATCCTTGCAACATTCAAAATTACAATTTAATATTCACTGAGGACTACCTTTCCCAAACGAAAGAATAATTTCTTCCTGACTAAGGCTAACCAAGGAAAAATACAGTTAGGCCTCTATTAGCTTCAGCATGTCCCAGGCCTTTGCACTTTGAAATGAATTCCTAACATTAACTTGACATTACATTTCACCACTTTACATTGATTCTGCAGAGAATATCTTTCTCAATAAACTCTATGTTAATTCACTCATTAATAAACACATATATTATATCACTTAAGGCACATCATTGTTAACACGACAGTTCACATAAAATTATATTTCTATGTTATGCAGCATCACCTTTTCCAATTGTAGCGGGCAGACCCCGCTCACGGAGGATAATGCCCCTAAGAAGGAATAGTGGGTTGCTGACACACCAACTCTTCCCTCTCTCTACCCAACCCAGAATGACTGGAATACCGGTACAGAGCCTCTCTGGGAACGACAGCAAGAAGAGGACGAGTACTGCTCCTTTAAGAGGGCGTATTCAAAGATGGAAGCCTCGCCCTGGGATGACATTGCTGACTGCCGGTTGGTAAAAAAGGAGGAAGCACAGGACTCGGCGTGTGACGACACCGAGGAGGAAGATTGTGAGGACTGCCGAGACCGAGTAAGGAGAGAAGGTGAACGCGAAGCCAAGCTGAGAAGCAGAGAACCTGAAGATGAGGAGACCCCTGGAGGCCAACGTCCCCGCGAGTCGCCCATCCACATTCACGGAGGAGTGTGGCTTTCCCAGGTACGAAAGAGGGCGTCGACCTGGGTAGGGAGGCGGGCGGCACTGGTAACAGTTAGGGCCAGTATAACCATCCCGAAGCCCTCTCACTGTGATTCCCTGCTTGTCCTGTTCAACCCCCCCCTCCCTATTTGCACTTCCCTCACTCTAGTGCGCTTGAGATATGTTTGTAAATATTCACGAGAGCACCGGTGACCTCCTCACTCCCCTGGGTCCCCCTGGCATATGAATAAACAGACGACGGTCTGACTGTACCCTTCTGCATTTTTTCTTTCTTCTCCTGCATACATTCAGGAGGGTCCATTCTGCACCAACAAGACCCGAAGCTCCATTCCCAGAGTAGAAAGTAGCCCTCGGAAGTGGGCCCAAAGACCCCGGACACAACGGATCCCGCTGCGCCAACCCAGGAAAGACTATACTCCAAGAAAAAAAAGTCTTTATAAAAATAAAACCTTATCTACCTCGATCCAGTCTCCGGTCCCTTTCACCAACCCCGCCACACTAATTAAGGCAGCACATTATCTAAAATTAATAAAGCATATCACTACATATTGCACTGATCCCCGGACTAATGTTACATTTCTAAAACTGCATTAGTAGGGCCCTCTAAATATGTGGGTGCTGACTACTCAAGATTATAATGCACCCCTACAATTTTCAAAGTAACATGGCGCTCTCTCAGTCGTAATGATAAAAAGTCTCCCTTATAATCCATGACTTATCACCCAATAATCAGCTTCATATATATTTTGGAAATTCAACCATTTTCCTTCAAATTTCAGGTTATGAGTTCTAAATCTGCACGGATTTTCATCTCAAATACATGCTTTTAATTTTTGATAAAGCAATCACAAGAAGATGATGGACGGAGTGCTGAAACTTTTCGGACACTCACCCCCAATCACAGATCTGGGTTGAATCCATCATCGTTCTTCAGCTCACTTCGCCACCCCAGTTCAGACTCAGCTATATGCAATAGATTTGTGACTGGGGGAGAGTGTCTGAAAAGCTGCAGCTCTTCGTCCATCATCTGTTTGTGTTTGCTTTTCTATTTTTTGACACACACATATTAATTCAACCAAGCAAAAGCATCTAATTTTGTATGCTGGGCATCGCGCAGGAGAGTTACTTTTAGGTAGATGGGGTGCTACCAGTAGCTCGCGAGCTATTCATTGCTCTAACGCTTTCATCTGTTTGACTTGGAGAAACAGCATTAAAATACTTGTAGGTGTCAATGTTTCAAGTATAGGTGAACTGTTAATCTCTTTAACATAAGTAACTGATTGAACTAAGTCTTAAGGGCGCAGATCTGGATTAGGGTCTTCTTGCTTTGGAATATCGCACTTGCTCCTCTGATGATTCTTGAATCCAAATTAAGCGGTATAGCCCACAAATGCAAAGAGCTGCTGGCTCCTCAGCTGATCATGGTGGAGTATCTGGGGTTCTAATTAGATACGAATGATTGACTCCAGGGGGAGGAGCGTTATAACGCTGTGCCTTTTCCCACACACAAAACAAACAAGATCATGAGGGCTAGTCCACTGGACATTCAGAGAAGGACCATAGGGCGGGGGGATACAACTGCACAGGAGGCCGGGGTGGGAGGATCCTCATTTACCTCCAGAGAGCTCGACCCTGGTCGCAACATTGACCGCCATGCAATCATGCAGTGCGCCACCAGCACCTGTCCCGCTAGCCCAGGATACAACCTGCTTCCCAGACTAGAACGTGACCGGCAGCTTAGAACAGTCTCCTAGAATGTGGCAGGGTTAAGAAGCACAATATCACTCCCTCACTGGAACACCTTAATTGAGGGATTTGACATTTGTATGTTTCAGCAGACCTGGAGCCTGGTCCTCTTGTTCAAATCTCGGTATGCATGCTATTGCTCTCCTGCAACCACTAGTGGAAGAGGGCACCAGCTGTGGGGTTGATAATATAGGTGGGGATCATGCTGGGATGTCATATCACCCTCCTCCCAAGCCCCAGTCCTGACATCTTGGGGGTCCGCATTAAAGGTCCTAAGGGGGGTGCTTCCATAGATCTATGTGAGGGGAACCTAAGGGGGGAGACCTTCGCCCTGGCTCACACTTCTGGGAGAGGAGTTACATAGATGCCCACCCTATTCAAGACTATTATTAGCAGGTGATTTTAACACCTCCTTTGAGCCCCTAGACATAGTGGACCTGATGTGGTGCAATTATGATGACTCTAATTGGGCAGTCCCCCAATTAGACCTTGCGCCAGTTAAGACATGGACAAAGTTGGCAGTCCAAGTGAATGCCCTAAGCATAGAATTATGGCTAAGGGCAGTGATTGGAAGAACTCCCTGGGTTAGGATGGGTGCAAACACTTTTAATAGGCCCAGTGGCCCATCCCGTATCGACTACATCCTCCTCGAAGTGGGGCCCTGGAGGAATGTGATCGATATGAACATGGGTGTTATAACAAACAGTGATCACAATCCCCTCTGTCTCATAATGAAGCCCCTGTGGGTCGATCTCCCTATCCCTATGAGAGGCGCCCAATGGAGTAACAGCAAGGAAGTTCATCAATCCAACGACAGGCGTACACTAAAGTGGCGAAAGATAGTCTTACAGGAAGATAAGATCAGGAACATACATAATGACCTGGAAGCAGGCACTATCATGCTTCAGTCTCTGGCCATATGTCCAGGTAGCCAGGATGAGGTAGTTACCGCAGATACATGTATCTTTGCTCCCACCTCACTGATTCAAGAACTGACCGAAGGCCAAGCGCTTTAAAATGTGGGACAGTCTTGTGGTACACAAAGGATTGTAAACATGCACGCTCAACTTTAGCTTTAGCCATCAAAGCCAAAGATGGTGACCTAATTTAAAACCTCTAAGAAGAGCTATAAGTCAAACTTGCATAAGGTAAGACAGGCCTGGGATGAATTGTGGAGGCAGTAATTAAAGGAAGCGTGAGTGGATAAATATTCCAAATCTTTCTGGTCCCTAGTTGCTTGGGGTAACCAAGGAGGGGCCCAATCACCATCCACTTACATTACTGGCCAGGCCTCGTATGATCATTTTATGAAAATCTTTAAGGTCCCCGAGGAGACGTCCACAATGGAGGAAGCTGGGCCCCTTATCCAGCACTCGACAAACTAGTTTTTCACTCTGAACAAGAACGTGTCCTCTCTTTGGAACATTATACGGTCTAAGGCGGCAGGGCCTGATGGCATGCGACTTATTCTTATCAGATATTCCAAGGTGGGGTAATTACATCTTACTCCTGTCCAATGCTCCGGCTAATGGTGCTCCAGTACCAGGGTCATGGAAGGGGGCAGAAGTGGTCCCAATCTATATAAAAGGGGACAGAGGTGAACCCTCAAATTCCAGGCCTATCAGCGTGCAGAGTTGTGGGGCTTTGATAAGACAACCAAGCTTAGTACCTTAGAGAATACATTTCCCAGGAAACTTGTGATGCTGCCCCAAAGGAGCCCTCTAACACCACTAATACTCAATATGGGTAGACACACTATTACTGATAGAGCGAAGCACCGCCCGTTGCTTTACTGGGCACGCATTATGAGGACAGCAGAGCTACTGCCTTTTGAAGAAGCCCTGGCAGAGGTCGCCAGTATGTAATAAGGTAGGGTGGATTAAAAAAAATGTCAGGAATTTGGGGTCAGATGTCGGCTCAAGGGTCCTTGCGACAAGCCAGATCCCACCCTGCTACAAATGGAAGTCTTGAATCAATACTACTGGAAATGGATGGAGCAAAGTGAGCTTACCAAGCCTACTCTGGGGAAACTTACTGAGGAATTTTTGCTTCATAAGCAGGTTAGATCACTAGAACACTATCTAGATGAAATCCAGGTCCCCCAGGACAGAACGCTATACATTCAGTTCAGGTTTTGTAACCCTTCCTGTGGGCGAGGTTACTGCTAAGTGGCACTCCAGTTCTTTAAGTTTAAGCAATTGCCCTGGTTACAATGCCCCAGTCGAGTCCATAGCTCACATGCTGTTTGCATGTCCTGCTTACACGCAGCCCAGGGGCATGTGGCTTTGTATACTTAAGTTAGATACCAGGCCCCTTTTTGCCTGCGCTATTGCTAAGTTCCTAAGCCACATGTGGGGTATTAGAAGGAAGGCACTCATTAGATCATCTTACTAATGGCTAGGTTGACCCTTAGTTTGAGATGCCTTTTGGGTCCCAGTGACTCAACTAAGGTTACCCCCACTTATTTTATATGTTGCACAAGCACTTTATTGTAAATTAATTGTGTAACCTGATTGCTTGGGGTGGACCTTAAGGTCAACCCCATGACATCCTCTGCTCGATGCTTTCACCACTTTTCACTAATTTTATATTTTATATTTGTTTTTAATTATTGAATCTTTTTTTAAATTTATGAAGTCTAACATGTTTTATCCATGCAGGCATTTTGTTGTCAAATCACAATTTTGGGACTTAAGTTTTTGCATGTCTATTGTGGGCTACCTTGTTTGAATTCTTCTTCTTTTATTTATTTTTAACTATTTTTACCATGTAACTCTTGTGCAGCTTTTATGACTTGAACACTTGAAATAAAGTTTAATGCTGATGATGACATAAGTAACTTTACTTCAAACCTCAGCTGATTAATTTGGTGCAGCAAACAATTATGCCATCCAGGGATTCCTTTTTAATCTAAACAAAAAGACAAGAGAGTCTTCATTTCAAACTAGTGTATATAATACACAGAAATAAAGAACAATGAGGGAGGTCTGTAGAAGTGTTTTGCAACTGGTTAGGAGTAAGATATAATCATATGTCATAATTCAGAAAGTGATTTACTTCTTATACATGCTCATTCATTAGCTATTAGTCTGACTGGAGGCGTACTTGCACTAGAGCCTGATTTACAATGATTCGCAAAGGTGACTTAGACTTTTGAGCATATGTACTACTTTCAGTATGTACGAACTTTGTGTGTAAGTTACTACTAAAAACCAGTAGTCCAGCACTACTCATGCCCAACGATAGTCCAGCACTACTCATGCCTAACGATTGGTACTGCAACACCATCCCTCAGTAAATAAAGGAGGCTGTAGTACCTGTGGTTTGTCACATGTAGTACTGGACGTACTACAAAAGTGTACATCACCACAAAAGTATGAGTTACTAAAACAGTGCAGTCTGTGAATAACAACAAGTGTTAAACTTACTCTAAAGCGTAAACTTACTCAAAAGTACAGTTTGTGAATCAGACCCAAAGTGTGCTTGTCAAGCATTTAATGAGATGGCTGCTTGCACCATGGTTGAGGTTAACCTTTCCAAAGCAGAGATCTCCTACAGCTGTTACCGTGGATAATCACTGCACAGCAATTGCCAGCAAGACAAATAATCAGATGCAGATAGCTGGACATTGTAAATTCGTTAAGAAAAAGTTGTGAAGTAGTTGAAAATAGAAAAAAACCTTGAATTTGTGAGAAAGCAAGAACACAAAAATAAAGTATTTTAAACAACAAGTATATGGTTAACGCAGTAACTTTGCGAAATTACAAGAAACGTTTAGCGGCATATTTATCATACTTTCACGCAGCACAATGCAGCAAACCACTTTTCTGCTCTGCGCTGAGTGAAAGGGAAAGAGCAGGAATGCATTATCTTTAACATTTTACCACACAATCCTGTCCTCTCCTTGGTCTGGAGCACTTTTGGCTGCCTAGTGCCAATGCAAGTCCTCTTGCACCACGGTGTAAGGGTGCCTGCTATGTAAGCAGGATTGTTTTTGTGCAAGAAGGGACACTTTCCTGCATAAACACAATCCTAATAGGCCTTTCTATGTGTGCTGCAGAATGATAAATATGGAACTTAGGGGCCGATTAGGATGGCGGATGGATGCATGACCGCTGGGCTGGAGGTGGCGGAAAATGCACCTCATCGTCTGCCAGCAGCGGGCCTTCCATCCACCATATTAGGAAGGGGAACTGGGCCCATTTACCGTCCGCCGCGTAAAAACGTGAACCGCCGCGGGAACACACCAGACACCACGGCGAACGGGTCAGATTTTGCAGGAGGGGAATCCTAATAGCACCGCCGGTTTCCGCAGGTTGCGGTCGGATGGTCATTTCCAGCCAGACTGGCGGTCCGGATGCTTTCCGTCCGCCATCTTAATCGGCCCCATAATTTGGAATCAGGAGTATGCAGATAAAAATATTATATGCTAGCTTAGTGTTTATACACTGGATAAAAAAGTCCTGGCCTATGGTTTTTATTTACAAATCATTGCCTTCATTAAGTTGTATTCTTCATTTGCTTCACATACCCAACACATTTGCTATCAGTGATTTGTACAGGGAAAGTCGAGGAATGGCTGCTCAATGTTTGGGGCTTCATTTATGAGGAACTCACACAGTGCAGTGCAACAAGTCACCTTGTTGTGCTGCACTGCATGGCTGGGAAAGGGCACGAACGCACCATTTTTTAGTCAAAATGGTGAATTCTTTTCCTTTCCCTTGCGCTGGCAACCTTTAGGCAGACTAGTGCCAACACAGGCACTCTTGCACCATTGTGCAAGGGTGCCTGTGTTGCATGCAGGATTGTTTTTGTGCAGGAAGGGGCCCCTTACTGCTCCAAATAATTATAAGGAGGCATTCACCTCTTTCTATGTGTGCTGCAGAATGCAGCACAAATAGAAAGAGGAAGAAACATGGAGAAATAGAGATATTTCTTCATGTCGAACCTCCCCAACAAAGGAGTACGCTTTTGGTGCATCCCCAAGTTTACAAGTTATTGCTAATTTAGGGATGCAACAAAATCCAGGGGAGTTGCATGGGAACACCCATGTAATGCCCATTGAACACCTACCTAGGCCAGATTAACGCAACAATGCATTTTTTGCTGGGTTTTATCGTATCACTACAGATTTTTTAAGCCACTCATAGCCATGCAAAGTGGCTTTGCGCGTCTTTAAAAATCTGAAATAGTGGTTTGCGTAGTTGTGTGGTGCAAACATGTGGCAAATCTCCCATAATAAAGGCCCTCTGTGCATATGGAACGATAATATAAACTTAGCTTGAATTGTTACATATGAATGATTAAAGCGAAGAATTCAAGGATGGATTTGGCACAGAGAGAGCATTGCATTATAATCAGCAACTGATCATTCGTAAGGGTGCAGTGATTCAATACACATGAAGACTAAAGAATTCCATCAACCAGTAGAAATGTTTCCTCTAAAAACTCATGGATTAACTAAGCTCGGGTGGTGGAACACATAAGTAACTGGCCTGCCCAGCACAGCGAGAGCAATATCCTGACTAGGGATCTGAGTTTCTTCTATCCCCAACTTCCTTCCTTCCAAGTTATGAAGCATTATAGGGGATTTCCAAACCCAGATCTGGTGGACGGGGTAGGGCTGAGATACAACATCCCGACCTTCAACTATTATGATAAGCTCTCCAACCAGGAACGAGTGGATTGACTTGATCCTAAGGCCTCAAACCACTCTGCATTGGCTAATATATCTGATCTGCCCTTAGCTAACTTGGTTTATGGTGGGCCACCAAATGAAAAATTGCTTCTAAATACTATCCCGGCAAGCCTCCATGAGGCTGACGTGGGAATAGACAGTGTGCCTTCCATAAGTAGTGCCGACCCATCCCATAATTTTTTATTTTGGAATGTAGCCGGCCTACGCTCAAAGGTCATGAACGACATTTGGTTGGACTTTGTGCACAATTTTAGCATTATAAGTCTACAGGAAACTTGGGCAACATTGGAGATACATATAGAGGGCTACAGGACATTTTTTTCATCAGCGGTACCTTCTCTTTCCGGGAGGGCAAAGGGTGGACTGGTTATATATGTTTCCAACACCATGAAATTCACAAGCATAGTCCCTGTTAAACTGGACCCAAATTTTCAAATAATAAGCTTCCATCAAACACACACCAATGCCCTTGCAGTTGTGAATTTTTATAAAAACTTAGGTGCGGATGACTTAATAAGTACAATAAAGGAAATAGGTCTCTGTCTCCACGAATTATCCATCAAGACACGCAAGGAGTTGACTATAATTTGGGGCGGGGACTTCAATCAGACTCTTTGCACACATAGTGCTAACTCAGTTTGTGGGATAGTGGACGAAAATGACGACCCTGTTACCCATTTTCCCCACACTGTAGTCGGGCTCTGTTTAAATGAAACCCTCTGCGGATTAGACCTTGTCCTTTCCAATGACCTGGTGAACCCTCCTGTACCCGTTACTCCCACCTACAATGGCAGAGGCAGGCCAAGTATAATTGATTTTAAATTCATGTCAGGTGCAGCGGGCAAGGATCTGTTAATTTGTAAAACTCACGATATTACTATTAGTGACCCCTTTCCGAATAGCATCTCCTTAAAACTTCCCAAGAATCACGCTAGGCCAAATGTCAAAACGCTTTTAAGCCAAAATAACATCTTACTAGGCAGTTTAAATGGCTACACATTGAGATGGGAAAAAGTGGATCCACAGGCTATTACAACAAGCCTGGTTACAAACTAGGGAAGTTTTTGCAAACTGCCTCGATCCAACCACTACTAGCGAGGGAAACATGGCTAATTTATCAAACTAATTCTATCAATCAGGGAAATCCTTTTTGTCAGTACGAAAACTGGTAAAACTAGAACCACAGGATGGTTCAACAGTTCTTGTACGAAAGCCTACCAGAACTTAAAAGTAGCTTTAAACAACAAGGACAGAATTCCAAAGGACATAGCATCCCTCAGGAAGATCTATAATCAGGCCCTAAAATCCAGGAAGAATACTCTTAAAAAAGATCTATGAATACAACTCCACAGGTCATGTACCCTGAGGGATAGTGCCGCCTTTTGGAAGGTGGTAAGGTCCCCTTTTTTATCAGATGCAACGGGTAATCCCAGCATCGATGTTGCGATTGATGAACAGCTGTGGGTAGAATATTTTGAGCGGATATTCAGCCTCCCTCCAACTGCAAACCAACCATCGACTGCTGGGTCAGACCTATCACCTTTCCCGTTGCCCATCTGTATAACACACGAGGAGGTAGAACACGCCCTAAAGGCCAGTAAAAACAGCAAGGCACCAGGCCCGATGGCGTCCCAATCGATCTTTTTAAGTTCAACATGGAGCTATGGTCGCCAATCTACACCAGGGTTCTCCAAGCATCATGTGCCCTGGGACTCATTGTGCCCTGGGACTCATTGAATCCTGGTCCCAGTCAATACTCGTCCCTATCTTTAAAAAAGGGGACCGTCAATCAACATCCTGTTATCGGCCTATCTCCCTCCTGGATTCTTTAGGGAAAGTGGCCGACCGCGTTATTATAGAGCACCTTCAGCACTGGGCAGAAGATAATAAAATTCTGTCTGACCTACAATTTGGGTTTCGTGGGGGATTGGGAACCGTAGAGCAAGCCCTCAACCTATCTTTACTGATAGGAAAATACGTTAATGCCAAGGGGGGGGGGGGCTCTGTACATGGCTTATGTTGATCTTTCCGCAGCATTCAACTGTGTTAACCACAATAAGCTGTGGTCCATTCTGGCAGTCATGGGTGTAGAGTCTTCCCTTATAATATTTCTGCGTGAACTATATTCAGACGCCACAGCCAGAGTCAGATATGGCACGGGGTGAGCTAACTAAGCCGTTTAGAGTTTCTATTCAATTTATACACCAACCGCTTGGAAAAGGCCATGTTGACAGGTTGCCAGGACCTCCCCACTATAAACACGCGTCCAACCCCGGTTCTACTCTACCCGGACGACGCTGTAATCCTAGCCCGCACCCCTATGGAATTACAGCGCGCCCTTGAGAAATATCACATCTTTATGGCCAATCTTGATCTAAAGGTTAACATCAAAAAGACGTTTGTAATGGCTGCAGGGTCAAGGTATAAGAGCATAATGCCCATGTACATTGACAAACAAAAAATAGAGAGCACAACTACGTATCCATATCTGGGAATCACGTTAAATCATAACTGCTCATGGAAGTACGCCACAGAATCCAGGAAACTCACATTTATGAGAAAAAATGCTGCTTTGGTCAAGTTTGCGAATAAGCTAGGTATGCGGCCCACGGTGGAACTTCTTGAAATTTATAGGGCTAAATGCATATCGAGTGCAATCTATGGGGCGGGCGTGTGGGGACACACCAAGGTAGATGAGCTGCAAAAGGTGGAAAACACTTTTCTTCGATTCCTTCTGGCAGTTCCTAAGGGTACCTCAACCTATGCTTGTCATTTGGAGGTAGGCTTGCCCTACTTAACAGATCTGATTAGGATTCAACCCCTCCTCCTGTGGCATCGGATTTGGTCGTCTACCGAAACCACCCTGTGCCGGGGGATCATAGAGTACTGTATTTCCCTAGACAGGGCATTAAATATCAGCTGGATTGCTTATGTCAGCACATTTTTTGGCGATCTAGGCATGATGCAGTATTACCATTCCCCCACCTCAATTGCAATAATTCAAAGAAAGAGGTTTAAACATTTGTGCCTGGCTTACTTAGAATCTCTTCAGCTTCCAGCGAGGTCTCAAAAACTACCGTGCAGCACTGACTACACATCCAAACATCACTTACCGTCCAGCCCTATCTAATTTACAACTTTACGGGCTACGAAAGGTTCTTGTTAACCAGATTTAGATTAAACATCTTTCACCACCTAGTTACTTTCCCTAGGATAAACACCTGGACAAAACCTCTTCAACTCTGCCACTGTGATGACAGCTCCCCCCAATTGACGAACCACACAATAATGTTCTGTAAATTTTATCAGGATTTCAGATATGTTTGGCTAATACCAATTTTGAGAGGGATGGGTCTACTTAGGTGCCGCCCAGCATTCCTTGCCCTCCAATTTCTAGATGTTGAACCGTTTGCTAGAATGATAGTAAAGTTCTTGAAATTAGTCGTTAAGCACAGGACGAACTTGGGTTGAACTGGGCCTGCATTGCCCTAAATTTACCTCCCTTTGACTCCTAACAGCTTTATTTGGCTGCATTACGCCCCCTGTCTTAGTATATTGTATTAGACCGTTTTTTTTATATTGTTGTTATTGGTTTTTCTATATGCCTATAGCACGTTACATATTCCCTATAGGATTTTTGCTGTTAGCAGCACAAACTGAAGAATACTATCTGACTGTCTTTTTCTACAGGTGGAACGGAATATTGTGCAATCTTGCGCTGCTATTTTTTGATTCTGTCATTTTTTATGATATTTTAGAGCTCTGAATTTTTTTTTAATAACTTTTTAACCTGTATTTTACTGAGTATTTTGTATGTGAATAATATTGTGCTTTTATGGCTGTTTTTCTTGCAACTGAATAAAGCTTGATTTGATTTGATTTGAACTAAGCATTGACACAAATCTTTACCGTACCCCAAATCTGAGATCATCACCATAATTCTTAAAGGGCATATCATCTCTATCCTTACATACATACTTCCCACTTTCTGTCTGTTTGACCCCCTGCCCATCCATGTTTACCTGCTTGTTTGTTGTATAATCATATCTGTGTTAGGTGGGATTGGATATTCACTTGAAAATCTATTGTCTGTATGACTCGACATTAGTATGTTATTTTGTAGACATGAGTGCCTGGCATTTTTAACTAGCTCTGGCATTTCTCTAACAGTTTATTATTACTAATTCTCTGCCAGTCCCCATTCTTGGAACTGCCCACCCTATTAGTTTATACCTGCTACTCTTCATGCCCCCTTCTTCGCCCCTGTAATCTTTTTTTCTTCTCCTGCTTGCTTCTTGTTAGCCAAATGCCAAAGGCTGTTTACTGACTACCAATGTGTTCTAGGGTAGGCCAGTCCATTCACAACACTCCTTCCTTGGCCCCTCTCTCTTTTTCCACCTTTCTCCTCTACTGTCATGTCAGGATTGTGAAATAGATATAGCCCAGTAACCAACATAACTCAACACATATCTGACAGTGTGTATTTATGGATGCCTGCAAAGCTGTTGGTCAGAATGTGGTGGTGCATTTATGTCAGTCATGGGAGTGTTTTTTGTCTGCTGGTCCATATGCTTGGAGGGCTGTAATAGTGTTAGTATGCACGTATATATTTGTAGGTATATTGATCTGTCTGCATCTTTTCATGCATGTGCCATCTATAACAACCAGTCTGTGGAATATGTGTGCCTGCCTGCTCTTATAAATGGACCACACAAATGTCAGAATTTTTAGCTTTGTCAATGTTTGTTTTATTAGCTGACGTAATTACGGGAGAGAAATGTGTTTAATTGTTTTCAAGAGGTCAGCATTTATTAGGGATATTGAAATGCTTTCACCTTTTCATCATGCTCTACTTTCAGTACCACAACAGATTCTAACAAAACCACGGGTTGTAGATTAAGAAACCTTAATTAATTTTAATAAATGTAATAAATGTCACAATTTTTAATAAAAATGTAACTTGCATGCATATTTAGATGTGCCAAATTTTGTACTGTGTGAGTGTGATTTTTGCTGGGAAGCAACTAGGCTGCGTAGGGTGGGGAGGGGGTTGAAGACCCTTGCCAGTTGGAAAGGATTCTCATTTGTAAACATCAAGTTTTATTTTTACACATTTACATTTCACAATTATCTCACATTCAAAGTGTTTAGGCACAGCGAGATTAAATGGTTTGTCTAGAATCATAAACTTTTGGGAAAAATGCCACCATTTTAATTGCAAATTTCACCTTTTTACTTACTACACAGTTTACATCAATGAAATCACTACATTTCTTTTCTCTTAGATTATTAGGTTTCTCAAAAATGAGAGAGAAAATGATGGACTGTTAGCAGACACAAATCTGACAACCTTCCTGTAAAGAGTAACGTTGCAACGGATGATTTTCTAAAGTCGTGTGGTTTGCTTGTGATTAACCTTCTTCGCAGGAGGAAATATTTCTGAAGGTGATTACACTGTCTGCAATAGAACCCACTTCTAAGGATCACTGCCTTCAGTGTTCCCTTTAAAATGTAGAGTAAGCATTACTGTCAAATTTACATATGCTTCTCTGTCAATTGTTTCTTTTATTCTGCTCTATGCAAATTATTTGAGAATTATCAGCAAAAAGAGGTCTTGCAGTGTTTCACCCTTAGTATCGCTCAGTTTAGTTATCTTTTTAACCCAATCCTCTGAGAGCAGCCCCTTAAACTTTAAATGCAAATGCTTGCAATATTTGTGGTTTTAGATTAGAGTTCAATGTTTTATGCATTTTATACTTGTTCACTTAAATTCATTGTATATTCTTTTGAAATATAAAACAGTGAAGCTTTTTTGGTAGAGGATAAAAATTCCATGTCTGCCGCGGAACCTGCTTTTCCTCTTTTGCAAACAGAGGAACATACCTTAATTTGTTCTTTCTAGAGCTTTTGATAGAAAAAGTGATGGTCGGGTTGCCTTGCCGTTATGGGCATCCCTCCCCAGCAAACAATGGTAAATGGCAACTTAGCACACAAGGTATTAAATAAATCACACAATACATGGTTTGGTGAAAAAATAGTTTGCTGCAGGTTTATTTCGTAAAAGAAATATGCCAATGTGTTGGATTAATTAACGGGCGATCCAAGGGCAGGCAGCAATGAGTAACCTTAGCTGCCCACCTGCCTGATTAACAAAATGGCACCATGGGCCAACTCCTTAGGTGCTACAATAATATTTGGGAAGTTTTCCTCCCTGAAATACTGTGGACCACCAGTCCAGGATTTTTACTCATGCCTTTTTAGGGGCGAAGCGTCACCAGGCAAGCCCCCAGTGTCTCAGGCTTGCAAATGCCTGAGGGACTAACGAGGCTCTGTCGCTTACATCCCAGGGGCCTCATTTATGAAAAGTGACGCATCGCTGCGTGAAAACAGCGATGCGTCACTTTTCACTGCGCACTCCTTGCGACACCAATGATGCGTCATATTTAATGTATGACGCATCATGTCGCAAGGACTTACGGATACGTCAGTATTTCTGACGTATCTGTAATCGCAAAAGTGACGCATTGCTGGAGTGTGTCACAAAACTGACGCAACTCCAGCAATGCGTCCTTTCACATGGGGAAAGCCCCATGTGAAAGGGCTTGCGCCAGTCTTACGCCTGCTGTGAGGCAGGCGCAAGATTGTGACGCAACAGCATCCTAAAAGTGACGCAGTGAAATCTCATAGATTTCACTGCGTCACTATTACGAGGCTTTTTGCGGGGGAACGCCCCCTCTGCATACATTATACCTGACACAGGTATAATGTGGCGCAGGGGTTTAAAAAGTGACGCATCTACCTAGATGCGTCACTTTTTAAATATGGCGCAACAAGGCGCATATTTTACGCCGCTGGTGCGTCACAAAAAGTGACGCACCGGCGGCGCAAAACTGACGCAAGGCCTTCGTTTGTTCTTAAGTCTTTATTTCGGTAAAATTAACCATAAAAGACATCACAAGATAAAACACACAATTTAAAATACACAATACATTATTAAAATCAGCAAAATACATATTCACATAGTACAAAGTATTATCTCTAGCTATTCAGTTAAGAAATACGGATAACAATAGTAACAAAAGAACCTTCTAACTAACTTATGGTATGCATAAGTTTCATTCTGATTATCCAGGACCAGCCTAAATATTTGGCAACAGATATGGCCACCGGGAGACGCAAGGCCTTCATAAATAAGGCCCCGGGGTTCATCCATAAAGACTCCTGGGATTTGGTGTAGAGCACCATTGCTATGCTCCATGAGATGGTACCTTCATGCACCAAACTTCCTCCAGATCCCCCTTTAAATCGCCAGCGCCTTGGATGTTGCAGCTGTCACATACAGGGCTCCCCCACCATGACAGGCACTCTAATTACTTGCAACTGACAGTTACCAGTGCCTCTCGTGGGACCAAGTCCATATCAACTTTTGACAGGTGTACTCTGTCCCTTTCGAAGTACCCCACAGTACTTGCATTTTTTAGGCCATGCCTTATAAAACCAGAGCCCCTCTGCTTGGTAAATTTGTGCATGGTGCTATTTACCCTTCTGCATGAATGTTTACTGGAATCCCCAGATCTTTCTCCCTGCCACACCCTATGTGGGATTATCTTGAACCACTGTAACTCACAGTGCCTTATGAATTTTCTGATTTCACCCATGGTTTCCTTCATTGCCTTGATTAGCGTGCAGCACCCCAAGGAGATGAGGACTAGCCACTAAGGAGAATTACAAAAATGAGAGGTAGGGACGCGCGTCCGCTAATCTCAGATGCAGCTGTGGCCAAAGTACGCCAATGCATGCCAGGGAGACCCAGCCATGCTATCTGAGTGAAGGAGAATGCTTCAAAGTGTCTTAGGTATATTTGTTGATAAGTTATTTCTTGTAGTGACTCAATTCAGTTTTCTTTACCCACTACCTCCATTTGTCAGCTTCATCAGCGGATCCATAGGGACCGATTTGAAACTACTTTTCTCTTTGTTAAACACAGTTCCATGTTATATACTCTGTTGTGCACCGTGTACACATTTGTGCCTTTACATTTCGGAACTGGTTATGCCTTGTGTTTATCCCCACACTTGACAAGGCCCAAAGTTCAGGGTTCAAACTGATAGCCATTTGCAGCACCATCAAGTAAAATAGGGACCCACTGGAGAAGGTCATTGGGAAGGGAAAGAGTAGATTCTTGTGCCAAGTAGTACCCCCATTCCTCAAGCTGGCACCGTAGGCATTGCCCTCCCAAATCAAAGAAATTTGATCACGTCTCAGAGAATTTAAGCTGTGTCATGTCCCATTGTGGATTCCAGGTGTGCCTTTCCCAAATAAACCAAGGCATGGGTGGAGCTAAAAAACATTTACCCCTAGTATTCTGCTTCATGTCAATATTGCCTGCAAAACCATCAGAGTCTGACTGCGATTTTTCGATACTGAGTTGCCATGCTGATGCCCCCACCCTAGTGTAGGTAACCCAGCACCAAATGTCTGAGAAAGATATACCAGAATGCAGACTAGTGGAAAAGCCCTAAAGTCGGCCCTGCTCCCCATCTAAGGATTGTCTTTTCCCATTTTGAGGAATAGTGATGAACGATTGGGCCTAACAGAAAATAATTAGTAAAATGACCTAGGGATGTGTCTAATGAAAGGTTTTTATTAGTGGTTGACTCCCTGGTAAGATTAATCTCCCGGAGAGGATGCACTGCACATAATCATCCGTAGAATCCGGTTAGGTCGACATGTTTCTTGCCTCTAAGGCAACGTAGGCCCCATTGTGAAATGGCCACCTTTCCACAGCAAAACTAATTTTTGTGCTGGAATGAAAATCAGGCTGGCACTTGGCACAACTTTGTGTTGCTTCATGTTGCTTCATGTGTCCCTAACGTCAGCATGAAGCATTAATAAATCTGGCCCTACACATTGAAACAGTGAAAAATGTACTGAAGGCATACGCATGATAACCATTAGACAATGGTTCAATGCAATTGCAAGTGATTATGCCATAACTTTCAGTACATAAATGTGTCACTGAGCATGCTACTGATTAACATGTTCTACAGGGAGCTCCTGAAGAAGGGTGCACAATTATAGGATTGTGGAAACGTATTCAATGTTTCTTTCTTCATTGCTAATTTTTTACCTTAAGTCTATATATTAAAGTATTTAAAAATCAGTGATGTATATGATGTCAGCTTTATAATAGGCATGTTTAGTAGTATAATGGTATTTGATTAAATAAATTGCTACATAGATGTTTGTATTGAGGGAAAATTGTATTGTATGAAATATATAAGATATGTTCTGTATCTCCCATCATAAGTTGCTATTTTTTTTTAATGGGCCAATAACAACATATGGACGTGATACCAGAAATACATAGCAAACACAAAGAGATGATGAATGGAGCGTTGAAACCTTTCAGACACTCACCCCCAGTCACAGATCTGGGTTGAATACATCATCATTCTTTACCTTACTTTAAGGTCGATCTGACCTGCGTCCAGATCAGGCATAGATGGGCTGGCGTGGTGACATGTGAGGCAGATGGATTGGAGATTGGCGGACCCGTAGGTATGTATGTTCCTCAAGGTGTTTGTGATGTAGGTATATCAGGAATGTCAAACATGGACTCTACATAATGTGTCCAGTTGTTTTTACTTATAGCAATGTACACAATGTATATCAAAGTGCAATGATATCAGGAACTGAAGGAAAGTAAGGGAACTTTGTATGCCTCAGAGTGCCTACGTTAAGCAAGCACATTGCAAATTGCTCCATTGCCAAACCCTTGCTCAAGAACCTGTTCAATGGTTCCTGGGTGTTAGTTCTAAATTAAAATGTATGGACTCATTAGCTTTTCCTTATATGATATACTTGAATGAGCAGGTGATGCTTTCAAATTGCCAGAGCGCTCACTCTTGAAGGTGAAGCAGCCGATCTATATCCAAAGTCCATGTATTTTAAATCTTCCATGTGTGCTGCATTGTGCTGCACATGTACACAGATTAATATGTCTCATAAACATCCACATGTGCAGAACTGTGTTTTTTTCAGGGCAACACCAAAACATAATGAATACATGCAGACACAACATGCATTCTTGCACAAAGGTGGAAGGTACAAATAATTCACACAAGTCAGCACTCCATGCACCAGTACCAGTAAACTCGTATATGACTTTTATAATGTTACATACGGTGTATGCTGGTCCTATTCATGCATTTCACTACTTAGTCATTATGTGGGTGACTGCTGTCACACATGTGTCATGGTACAAGGTAGTCCGACATTATGCTGGCCAGCATAACTAAATATATCACATGGTTGAGGCATGCTTCATATATCTGAACTTAATCATCCAGCCAGCTCAGGCCTGCCAGCAGACTAACTCCATCCAATAATAAGGCCACAAGCAAAAATGTGTATCTAAGCTGTTGTGTAAATCTGAAATACTGGGATAGCATAGTTTGTCAGATTTAAATGTAAGCATATGTTAAAGCAGTATTGACAATGCAATGTCCAAAACCATGTATTGTAAGTGGATATCTATCATTCACATATGGAGAGGTGGAATACTTCCTAGTCCCCAATGCTATTGGTAAGTGGTATAATCACATGTTGTAGCATTGTAACCCTGTATGTGATTGAAGCGAATTGTAACATTGTGATGTGTTGTGAGAGGTAAGATTCAGATACAATTAATTTGCTGTCAGTGTGTGAAACTCAACAGAACCTGGCCACAGATTAATTTGGAATGAACAAGGAAGAATTCCCTTGTGAATGTTAGGATGTAAGCATCTTAACATTTGTGTTAATGTTTGCACATCTATTGTCCTGTGGACTTGGGCACAGTAACCATCATCTGGTGCTGAATCTGCAAGTGAACAAAAGGAACAAATATGCTTGTAAAACAAATGGTACTTAGCTATACAATCATGGTTAACGTATGTAGTTGCACAGTGAAATGTGAGTCTCTAAGCATGTCTGGGCAAGATAATGTTGCATATGTCCATTGTATATTACACAGGTGCAGATGGTGTGTATTATTTTTACAAAGACACTGTTAGCAAGCATGTACAAGTAGTTATGATGGAATTTTAGTCACACAGTGTGTTATTATGCCACATATGTTCCATCATCATGCAGCATACTTACCTCAGACATGCTCCATACGTTTGAGCTCTCCAGCTAAAAACAGTCTGTTTGACTGACCATAAGTGTGCCCAAACCTACCTGCTGTGTTACATCTAATTTGATTGTAGAGAACATATCTGTCCCTTTAGCAGTATGACTGACAAAATGCAGATTTGGGAACATATGTATGTCAGTTGCAGCAGGGTAGATATCACAATCGAACTAATTTTGAATATGATATTTGCGGCATATGTTTTAGAGACGGACAAACTTCATCATAATAAATGTAATTGACTCATGACAGACAACAAATGACATAGATGCATGTGTCTGTTCATATGTTTGTATATCATTGTGTGGATATCTAGATCTTCGATTTATTAAACTACCATGAAGTATGGCTGTTTTAATCATCTAGCCTCATGGGTAGTTGAGCCTCCCTCAGAGTCATTGTGCATGGAGGCCTGCATTATATTCAATAATATTATGGTCAGATGAGTGGTCTGGCTTGCAAACACACTACTGGGAAGCATTGTTTATTTCACAATGATTTCAACCGAATTAAGGCTTTGGATCATTGGCCAGATGTCCGAAAGTTTTTTACATTTCTTAACAGGCTGAGTTGCATTTTCGGCCAATAAGAAATGCAAAAAAGCCTTTTCATATGTACAAAGGCCAAAAACCAGTCGCAATTTATACCCGGTCGAAATCGCAAATTGTGACTGTGATTTAGGAAACGCAATTAGGGATTACCTAATTGCAGTTCCTAAAGCACATGTACAAAGCATTTTCCAAATGCGAATTGGACATTTCCGGAAATGCTATTACCATAGACTCAAAGTTGATGGTAACTACTGCAAAATAAAAATGTATTTAAAAATGAATTTTTTAATGTGACATGAAGTGCACATGTGCTCCTAGGGCATATGTGAACTTACACTTGTACTATGAATTTTGGGATGACTCCATGGGGGCCTTAAGCCCAGAGACACCCTTTGGTTTGAATTTCCTAAATTGCAATTTCTTATTAGGAAATCACAATTTAGGAAATGCAAACCATTTCCTAGTTGTCCCATAAGAGTGAATGCTATAGCATTTCCTATTTGCGATTTTCTAATAGCGATTCCTACTATGCTATTACGATATCACAAATCTTGTGCATACCATTTTGCATTTCCTGATTAGAGATTCCTACAAGATCGCTAATTAGGAAATGCTAAATAAAAATTCATACATCTGGCTCAATTTATGTACAGAAACATGCTTAAGTTGGACTCAACATGTTTTCGGCTACAAGCTAAACCAGAAGCTACATGTCACATTTCTGTACATTTACCTGAGGGTAAATAATTGTGATTTACATCAGTCATGTTTATCAGGAGATAAATGACAACCCTATCCATGTATTAGCTACCTGACACTCAGAAAGTGAAGTCAGCAATGTGTGCCGCTTTGTGGGACTCCAGATGGAGTATGCAAAGTAGAGGCACACTACCTGGATTGTATCACATTAATCGCTTTCACCTATGTTGATGAGCAAGTCTCAGCCCACTTGCAGGATGCAAACTCGGAACCCAATTTCCATAATCTGTACCATATGTCCCATGTAAAATATTTGCATCAATATTAGTGTGAATCATTGTTCTGTATGATATGGTTGTAATTGTGAGCATATTTACATAATGTGCACCTACACAGATGGCACCAGACTTGTTTCCATGTAGTGACAGTACATTGTGCATATATCCATCTCTATTTCTGGGGTTGGTATGGTGAGGTACATATGATTTGGGATACTAACTTTGGTGGTTTCTCAGCCCTATATCAATACTGTCTGTATTCAAGCTGGTAAGATGCCCTTGCTGGGGTGGGACCTCGTCCCTCAGCATTTCCCCAGAGATAAGCAGGTGGCCATAGACTTGGGTGCTGATGCTGGCGAAGCGTGCTGGACTCCTGCAGTCTGGGATACTAATTTTGGTGGTTTCTCTTCCAGCATCAAATACCGCTTGCATTCACGCTGCTAAGAGGCCCCTGCTGGGGTGAGACTTTATCCCCCCAGCATTCCCTAGAGCGAAAAAGAGGCCACAGACTTTGTGTACTGATGCTGTAAAAAAGTACTGCTGGACTCCCAGAGTCCACCGCCAGTCGTGGCTGAGCTGGGCCTTCTCTCCTGGCCCACTAATTTGAGCCAGTCGTGGTTCAAAGTAAGCCTATTATAGCACTTACCATGTCCTTAGCACATACCCAGGGGGGGGGAAGGGACAGACTGCTGTCACCCGGTGGAAGTCCTGGGCCAACGAGACAGGTTGTACTCCTCTTATTACCTCCTATCTCTCTTCAGCCATGGGAGTTATTTAATCAGAAGTGGATATCTTTCAAAGCCAGATAGACGCAGTACAAAAACGAATAGAAACAAACAATTCATCTGGTCTCCCCGCTCCCCCAGCAAAGCCAGTCTGCTGTTTGCCTGAAGTAGCTCTGTATCCCCAGCCAGCTGGTCCACTGGCACCTAGAGTACCCCTAATTCCGGCACCACCCGTACCTCTTCCCAATTATTCACCTTTGATTATTACAGCTAAGTCTTCTCCTATCGCCCAAAAGACCTTGTTGACTAAGCGGAAAAGAGGAAATGAATTCACACACAATGTCTGCATATGAGCAAAGAGAACATGTACCAGGCCTGATGCAGTGGCCCTTTTAAATCTATGTGGATCCTTATCAGAAATTAATCTCAGATCAATATTTAAGGCTGTATTTAAACCTCTTTTTGATAAGCTGGAGACCATATTGAAGGATATTCAGTGAGAAAGTCTCCCTCAAATTAAATCATTGGGTGGCAAATTGCAAGCCCTTACAAACAAGTATGAAGCCAGTCAAAACAGGTACCAAAATAGACTCCAACCCAAAATTTCAACTAGCTCCAGCTCAATTCCCCCACATCCAGTCAACCCCCTACTTCATCTGCTGCTTTGAAAACTACAATCAATGGCCATCCAATTGCTCATCCATCACCCACTGTAGCCAGCCATCCACTGCCTTCCAAAGCATCTGAAGAGGGAGAAGGCATCCGCTCACATGCAAATTTAAATACAAAACGTTCTTCTCTCACTTATGAGTGAATCAAGGATCTTTTACAAATGCCGCCCGGATGCACGCCATACTTTATCATTCTAGAGGGTGTCCCTTCCCTACCCAAAGGCACGCAAGAGGACTGGCAAGGCCTAAGAAGCAAAGTAGTGCAATGGTGTTCAGCAAACACAGGTGGGCCAACAAACCTTGTTTGATGAAATTATCATGGTCAAGAAAGTGGTTTGGCTAGGTTATTCTCCCAAGTTTTCAAGGAGTGGCTGTGTGATAATAAACCTTTGAAACCCTCGCCTTGTAGTCTACCTACTATGTAGATTGGACCACCGCACAAGACAAGGTTCGATCCCTGCTAATGGGCTTCTTTAACCAACCTGAATCCATCACTTCAGTGCCTCGTCAGCCTACAGGCCAAGGCCTTGATCCAATTCATAAGTGCACTTCTCTTTTTGCCCATGTGAACAGCTTTGAGATTCTGGCCTCCATGTCAGACAGACAGTAATAGTACAGCTTTTCAGCCACTCCGCCCGCCCGATAATACGGGCCCGGAAACCGACGAGCAGGTCATTCAACCCCCCCCCCCAGATTACTTCAAGTAACCCTTTGTCCTCGCCCCACACCAGTTCTAACTGCCTAAAATTGTTGTCCTAGAATATCACAAACTCAGCAACAAGCTGGAAAACAGAACCTGGTTAGAGTTGATTAAAGGATACGTTGTATTCTGTCAGGAGACTGGGGCACTTGAGAATTTTTATGCTGATGGGTTGCAATAATTATGTACTGCTTACACTTCTTCAAACTCAGGCATAGCAAAAGGTGATTTAGGAGTTCCCAACTCTTTAAGGTATTTAAGGTCTAGGAACTTGAACATTGAAAATCTCTTGTGTTACCCATGTTCCCAAATCTTGCGCTTAGCATTCCCAAGCTTTTCCAACCAGCCCATTTACCTGATAAATGAAATAGACCAATTTATTACAGATTACTGCCTGAGATATCCAGACGGGAGGCCACTCTATGAGTTGGTGATTTTAATATTTCTTCCTGCTCTTTTAGTGGCGATAGTGCATGTGGGAAAACTGATTAGCTGGAAGAAAATCTTACACATTTCATGTGCACCTCATATGGGGCCGCTTTGAACCAGAGCATTAAGAAAAACTATTTCGTTTTTATAACAATGACTTCTTTAAGGAAGGTGAACCCATCCTTCTAACTTTTACTGGTGGCGGAAAGTATCTTTTATTGATTTTATTCTATATTCTGCCCATTTCATGCCGCATATACATGACTCATTTATTTAACATCTATCTTTAGTGGTCAGAACCAACTAGTATTTAGTCTCACTGAGGCTCCTGATAGTCCCCGAACACACACCTCACCCTTGACTTGCAGTTCTCAAAAAACAGCTGTATTAATTTATAATGGAAAACTTAATCTCAGAAAAGCAAGAAGACCTGATTAGAAAAGGTGGTTTAAGCTGGGAAAGTACTCACCAGTTTTAAGAGTCTTTGTAACCATGCCTCAAGGCTGATGGTTATTAGGCCCAAAATAAGGAACCCCGCCTGCACAAATGGTTCAACTCCACTTGCACAGCTGCTCCGAAACAGTTGAAGGAGTCCTCTAAGGCGCATCACTGTAACAGTGAGGTCATAAGACAGTGTGAATCTTCATACAAAACCCTCCTAGGTATAAGGAAACTGGATATAAGAAAGCAAGCTTGGGACGATCTCTAAGTTGCTGCCTTATCTAGAGACCCCAGTACTTTTTGGGAAGTAATGAATAGAATATACTTCATGGTTTAGAAACAACCTAAAATCGAATTTCATATCCCCCTAGAGGAGTCATTTTCCAAAAATCTTTTCCCAGGACTCCCACAGGCATGGAAATCTTAGCCATAAGTAACTCAATAGAGGTCAAGGCTATAGCTAGGGGCATATTACAAACATCCATTGGAAAGGCACCAGGCCTGATGGGGTTCCTATTGACAGCTGTAGCCAGGATCCTGCTTTTTGGGCACCTCTTTTAGCCAAAGGTTTCCTTGCTGCAGTTAAAGGTAACATCCCACATTCATGGAAGGAGTCCACTATCATCCTCATATTTAAAAAAGGAAACAGAAGAGTACCCTCATGCTATTGGCCCATTTACCTCCTGGACTCCTCAACAAAGGTCTTGGATCAGGTCCTCCTACAGATTTTGGAGCATTGGGTTTTTGACTATAGATTTCTCTCAGAAACACAATATGCTTTCCATACAGGGGTATGAACAGTTAAGCAAACATTAAACCTTCTTCTGATATAAGGGAAAAACATACAAGCTAGGGGTGCAGCTCTCCATATGGCCCTCTTGGACCGCTTTAGCAGGTTCAGTTTGGTGGATAGCGGCCAATTATGGTCTACGAAGTGCAAAGCATGGTTTAACCCAGCTCTGGTAGAATTCTTTATACACCTCCATAGCAATACAAAGGTACAGGTCTGCTTCAACATAAATGGAGATTGCACTACTCCCTTTTATTCCACTAGAGGCATAAGGCAAGCTTGCATCTTCGCCCCTTTTTTATTCCTCTTTTACATAAATGCCCCCAAGACTGTGTTGACAGCCAAAGGCTTAGATCTCCCTAGAGTTGGTAACCGCCTAGTACTCAATCTAATATATGTGGCCAACGCTGTCCTGATCGACCATACTGCCAATGGATTGCAACTGCTTCTCAACACATTTAACGATTTTATGGGGGAACTTATCAGAAAATAAACATCCTAAAGTCACATATTATGATCTGTGGCCCCAAAAATTCCCCTTCTCGCTCATTTAATATAGATGGTATCTATACTACAAAAGTCCAAGCTTCATTTACTGTGGTATAATTCTTCCAGAAAAATTGATCTGGGAAGGACCTTATTCCAAGAGAGCTTATAAATTTGCTTGGGCCATTGATGATATTTTTAGACTCTCCAACAAATTTGGTCAAAAACCCATTAAGGAACGTATCACCCTGTACAAAAGAAAATGTCTTTCCTTGGAGTGGTATGGGGTGGGTGTCTGGGGATATACCCTTCCTGGCAGCCTCCAGAAAATTGAAAACACTTTTCTTTGTAGGCTACTAGCGATCCCCAAAAACTATGCCCAGCCCTACTGCTCACCTAAAGATTGGACTCCCTTTCTTAGAACATTTAGTCCAGGTTACTCCACTACATATGCAGCTTAAGATTTGGCATTCAACGTATGCAAACTTCTCACACTTAGTTATTTAAGACTGTTAAAAACAGGATCAAGCTATTTCTGTTCCTTTGCTCGCCCATGCTAAAATGGGGTTTTCTGAAGGAGCTCTTTCAAATCTTTATGACTCTCCAAATTAAATTGATAACATCTCAAATCTTGCAGTGAAAACAAGTATTTTGCCACAGTAAAAATCATGTTACATTTTTCCAAAAATCAAAAGTTGAGCTCAGTCCAGGGCTATCTAAATTTAAAAAGTGAGATAAGGATTAGACATTACTTAACATGGGTCTCAAATAGTGAACATAGATTTTAGTTAACTTGCTTTAGACTAAGCACCTTCCAGAAACTGTACAGGCGTGCTAAGGCAGCGGGGTCCTGAAATGTTCCTCTGACCATGAGAATATCAGCAGCTGCAACCTCCAAAACACCAACCACGGTAGAACCAAGTCAGCGACAGCCACACCAATCCCAGGTACCAGCAGCTACAGCTGCAGCCAGCCAGCCCACAACCACACAGGCTAGGAGGCACAGGAAATAGCATGGCTCTATGTTCCAGTACTGAATATTATGGGAACTTAAGAAAATTACCCTGAGGCTGGGTGGCATCCAGAGGGAGCAGGCCTGCCTGCGCACACGTATGGAGAAAATGGAGGAGGTCATGGTGCAGGTGTCCCACCTCCTCTGAACTTGGTTGTGGACAATGTTATTTCTTTTTTTTGTGTTAAATTTCTTTATTGTGTTTGCATTGAGAACATCAATATATAGCAACAATCCCACTCAAAGTCCCTCCTCCCCCCCAATTGCTGACTTCCCCTGCATGCACGGTATCATTGCATCCTTCTAAGAAGTGCATACACAGCCATTTAGCCAACAACCCGTAATAGGGCAGGCGGCGCTTCACCACGTCTGCAAATTATACTCCTATTAAGAGACAATCTGAAATGCTCGCAACAGCTATACAAAGGTACCGCATTGAGTTTTATCCCAGCCACTCCCGTCTGCATCCCACACCACTCACTATCTCTGTGCAGCCACATCTGAGCCATCTTTGTTCGCCAAGTAAATTTGGTACAAGCCCCAGAAGTTCTTTGGTCTGCTAGCGGGGGGCTGCAGTTCACTATAATTTTCAGATTGAGTGCAGCAGTATAGCATGTCGTGCGCCCAGCATTTTGGTGTTGGCAACGGGCCTCTCATCCAGCAACAAGCCAGCACCCGGCGGGCCACAAACAAGCCCATGTCTACCAGACGTCTAATCGCCTTCGGCAGTTTTTTAGTGTACCCTAGTAGTGCCACCAGGGGATCAGGCTTAATTGCAACCTCCGTCAGCTCGCTAATCTCAGCAAATATCTTGTCCCAAAAGTTCCAGACACCAGGGCACTGCCAGGCGAGATGTAAGAAGTCTTCTTCTGGGGCACTACACCTCTTGCACCGGGCAGAATCCCTCAAGCCATACCTGCAGAGTCGGGCTGGGGTGTAGTACACCCGATTTAGGAATTTGAATTGGACCAGTCGATGCCGGCTATTGAGTGATACTTTCTTAGTTCTAGTGCAGCAGTATCGTCATGTGTCATCGTCTAGTACGGTGTCTAAGTCAGTCTGCCATGCTAATCGCGCCTTAGTGTATGTTTGTCGTGTGCTCGCTTGTGTCAGTTTATATAAATTGGATAGCAGTTTCCGGGGAGAAGCAGTTTTAATGACATGTGTAAGCTCAGGGACCTCAGGGGGCTCCGCCATGTCCCCGCCCAGCAGGTCGTCCAGAGCGCTGCGCACCCTGTGGAACTGGAATCGTGTCAGGAGTGGGGGCGTGTCGCAGATTCCCAGTGCTTGTTCCCATGTCTTTGCGACCCCATCAACGAATAGGTCACCCGCCGTTTTTATGTTCAGTTTACGTAAGACAGTGACCACTCCCTTTTCCTCTAGTGGGGGCAACCATCTGGCCCAGTCCACTGGCATCTCCGGTGAATATAGCAGCACACCGTTTTGCATCTGCAAGAGGCTTTGCCATGCATGATTAGTGGCTGTTATAGAGTCCAGTACGCCCGTTCTGTGATCGAGCGGTCGGAAGATCGTGTGTTGGAGTGAGTCAGGGCTTGCAAAGAGAGTCTCCATGCGGACATGTGGTATGTTCCTGTCCCCATGCAGCCAGGTGTGTAGATGTGACGCCTGGGCTACTCGGTAGTATGCCTCCAGGTCCGGGGCTCCAAGCCCCCCCATTGAATATGGCATAGTGAGTGTCGTCCACCGGACACGTGGTTGTCCGCCCGCCGAAGCTAACTTGGTCATCTGTTGTTGCAGCCGTGCAAAGAACGATTTGGGGAGGACCATTGGTATAGTCATGAATAGAAACAAAAATCTGGGGAGCACAACCATTTTCATTATTGATATGCGTCCCATTAGGAACAGAGGGAGTTTGCTCCAGTTAATCACGTCATCTTCTAGCTTGCTAACGACAGTGCCATAGTTGGCTCTAAAGAGGGTTTCCGCGTCCGTGTGCAACTGAATCCCCAGATAGCGGACCAAATCTGTGGTCCATTGGAGAGGGTATTCCATTGGTGCTGGCTGCGTGATTGGTGTTAGTGGAAAAGCCAGCGACTTGGTCCAGTTGACCCTCAAGCCAGAGAGCGCCCCAAATCGGACCACCTCCCTGAGCACCTATGATAGGTTGTTATAAGGGTCGCATATATACAGCAGGGTGTCGTCTGCGTACATCGATACTATGATCTTGTAGCCCGGGAATCCTATGCCCTTGTTTCCGTGGTATTCTCGCAGGGCGCATGCTAGTGGTTCAGCCACCAGGGCATATAGAAGGGGCGAGAGGGGGCATTCCTGCCTAGTTCCTCTACTGATGGGGAAGGAGTCCATGACCAGGTCTCCCATGCGGAGCCGAGCCCTCGGTTCGTGATATAGCGCCCCTAACATCTGCAAGAATGGCTGCCCTAGGCCCATACGCTGCAGTATTATACGCATGAAAGGCCACTCCACTGAGTCAAAGGCTTTTTCCATATCTAGGAATACGGCCAGTGCCTTCCTATCCTGTCTCACATGTTGGATCGCGCCCAGGACTGTGCGTATATTGTAGACTAGGTTCCTGCCGGGGATAGATCCTGCCTGCTCCGGGGCGACTAGACCATCAGCAAGGAGCGCCAACCGGGTGGCCAGGACCTTGGCAAAAAGTTTGGTATCAACATTCAGCAGTAACAAGGGTCTATATGAGCTGCACTCATCATGGGGCTTTCCCGGCTTCAGTATGGTAACCAAGAATGCCTCCCTCATAGAATGTGGCATGCTGCCCTCCACGCATATGTCATCGAAAAGAGTCGACAGGTGCAGGAGTAGTTGATCATTAAAAGTTTTGCAGAAGCCCGCCGTAAGCCCGTCGGCTCCCGGAGCACTGCCCGACCTCATGCTAGCCAGCGCCTCTAGGATTTCATCCTTTCAATAGGGTGCATGAGGAATTCCCTATCAGAGTTGGTCAATGTGGGGATGTCGATGTGGCCTAGGTAGTCGTTAATTTCCTCTTCCATATCGCTGCTCTTAGAGGAGTAAAGATCCGAGTAGTATCCTTTGAAGACATCAGCTATGTCCTTTTGGTCTGTGATCGGTTCTCCCGCGGCGGAGTTCACCACCGTGACGTGCTGGTGCCGTCTTGCACCCTTCATGAGATTGGCCAGAACCGCACTCGGCCGCTCCCCCTCGCCATATATCCTAGCAGTGGAATATTTGCTCATGTTTCTGACCTCCCTGTCTGCTTCTTCATGATATTCCGCTAACAGAGTCTTAATCTCTTCTCTCACAGTGTTATCTGCAGAGTTGCACTGTCTGCGCTCCAGCCTACCTAGTTGTTCCTCAATTTCTGCCAGCCTCCGGCGAATGGTCTTGAGTATGCCCGAGTGCTTCGACATTGCAACTCCTCGGATATAGACCTTGAAGGTCTCCCAGACCACCTGGAAGCTCTCAACCGAGCCTATGTTATTTTCGAAAAATACATCTATGGCCTCAGCCAGCTCTCCCTTAAACACCGGTTCCAGTAGAGAATTAGGTGGGAACCTCCACGTGAATGGCGGTATAGTTTTGCCTGGAATGCGTAGTTCCACCAGCACCGGTGAGTGATCGGATAGTGTTCTGGGCAGAACCCTGCAGTCTCTTATTCGGTCAAAGTTGGAGGAGGAAGTGAGCCAGTAGTCTATCCTAGTGTGGACATTGTGATATGCTGAGTAGAGCGTGTACCCACCCTGTTAAGGATTTCGTGAGCGCCATACATCTCCCAAGCCCAGGCAAGTTATTGCACTCTGCAGCTCCAGAGCAGCGGCTGTGGGTCTGCGAGTAGGGCCGGATGACCTATCCAGGGTCGGGTTCATAGTAAGGTTGAAGTCTCCCCCCCATAGTAACAGGTGTCTCTGGTCAAATTGCTTGACCTTGGCAGCAAGGGTCTTATAGAATTCTGGTGAATCAAAGTTGGGGCCATAGGTATTGACTACTGTGAAATCTATGGTAGGGCCGTAACATCTAGATATAGCAAATCTGCCTTCAGGATCTGTCTCCAGTGTTTGTATCTGCAATTTGGACTTGGGGTTCACCCATGTCAAAACCCCTCTGGAGCTGGAGGTAAACCCCGCTGCTGAGACATTACCCTAAAGCCCTCTGCATCTGAGCATGTGACTGTGTGTAGGGAGATGCGTCTCCTGGAGCAGGGTAACTGTCTATGTGTTGGCGCTGTAAATAGCTGAGGACCTTCCTGATTTTGGGGTGGTCATTCAGGCCACGAACATTCCAGGTGATTGCTTTTAGTCTAGGTGTGAGCGACGTCCCCCCGTCTCTGGTGGTGTCAGCCATAGTACAATACGGTTGGGTATAAATGGAGCAAATTTACATCAGTGCATGTCACAGTCACAAAGTGCAAAGTCAGATTGATCAGATTCCCAAGAATTGCATAACAAACTTCTCTCAAACAGGACAGTACCATCTGTTGTTGTGTTTCCCCTTCCCATGGACTCCCCTCCCCCCACCCACAGCTGACCAGCCCCAACTCGGCCTCTTACCCCCCCAGAACCCCCCCAATCCCCTCCCACAGCAGACCAACCCCAACTTTGTCTAGCATGCCAGTGTCCCCCCAATACAATCCCAATAAACTCAGGAAATCCCCAAAGGGGACAAACAGTGCACACAGCGCAAGGGCCGAGGTTGCCAGGTGTAGTAGTCTTAACTTCAGTTGGTGCCTCCGTAATCATCACCCCCGGCGCCATCGCCAAAGATTGCCATCCCAACGCGAGCCATCAGGGTATTGTTAAACTACAATAACATATCTTCAGTTCAATGCGCCTACCGCCCGGAGTGCTCCGGGCAAGATAAGGTGACCAATCTAACACAGTATGTAATTTGCATGTAGTAGCGCTTCAAGTGCATACATTCTAAGTGTGGAAGTAATAGGTAAAGTGGAACAGTCTCACCCACGGTTCGAATGCTCTGGACTCCCGCGGTCCCCCCCATAGAGTCATGGATATTGTGCACTCAGGAGCCCGGAAGCTTTTTGTGTCAATGCCGAGCCCCAAGGACAAGTCGGGGCGCCCAGCAAATAGTCAAGACTCAGCGTGGAGCTCAATCTCTAGATCGTTTGATGCTTCTAGTCTTGTTTCTCCAGTTGGCTGCTGTGATCCTCATCGTCGTTCTGACTCCTGGGGCTACCCCCGCGCTCTTTGGACCAAACTTTCAATGCTTTTTGGAGGTCTTTAGGGTCCGTGAAAATGTGTGAATGGCCCTGCCAATTAAATCTCAATTTTGCTGGATATAGCATGGCGTAGTCCAGCCCAAAGTCTCGGAGTTGTTTCTTGTATGGAGCAAAGTGTCTACGCTCTTCTTGTACCTTCGCAGTGAAGTCCGGATACAAAGAAATGTCAGACCCTTCATATAGCAGTGTCTTCTTTTCCCGGGCTATCCGCAGGGCTGTGTCTCTATCTCTATAATTCAGAAGCTTGGCGATGATCGGCCTCGGGGGAGCCCCCGGTCGCAGACGCGGGCCCAGCGTGCGGTGCGCTCTCTCTACAATGAACATTGGCGAGAATGCGTCAGCTCCCAGCAGCGTGGTCAGTAGCTTCTCAACAAAGAGCTCCATTTTCCCAGTTTGAGTAGTCTCCGACACTCCCGTAATTCGTATGTTCGATCTTCGGGAGCGGGCTTCCAAGTCTTCCGATTTATCTTGAATGACTTGCAAGATTCTGTCATGCTGCTTTCTATCTTTATCCTGTTCCGTTTGAGCCTCTTCTACTTCTGTTGTGCGCCTCTCCGCCATGTCTAGGCGCTCCGCATGTTTATCCACTCTTTCTGACATGCGGTCCATGCGATAAGAGAGCGCATCAATCTTAGAGCCCAGGGATGTCATGCTGTCTTGTAGGCCCTTTTTCCATCGTCACCAGCAGAGCTTTAATGTCTGCGTAAATCGAGCCTTCTGCACCTCTAGTCTGTGGCGTAGTCTCCATTTCCTGCACGTCTGGGGCCTTAGTGCGGCGTTGTTTGAAGGGTAGTTTAGTTTGGATTTTGTCCCCTTTGCCCATGTTGCCCTTGAGGCCCTGAGGAACTCCTGGTCAGACCTCTCGCAACGCCGAGCTTTCACCACGCCGGGTGGTCAGCCACACAGCACTCTGGCTAGTCAACGTCAGCTACTCCAACCGGTTCGCGCAGCAGACTTGGGCCCAGGGAACACAGCTAGGCCACCCTACTGGGACTATCTTCACTGGGGATCCGGCAAGATATCACTCCTCCCTGCTGCTCCTCTAGGCCGGCGCAAGGGTCCCACCACCAAAGCGCTTCCAAGGCGGGCCACTCACACCTCCTGCGATCTTATAGTGCTGCCTGGTCACTCCGCCTGCAACAGCCACGCCGTCCCCTCGCGGGCTCACCAAGCTGCCGCCAGTACCAAGTCGCCCGGGGGCCCCACCGCTCAGTTCCAGGGGTCGTGTACTGCCACCGTATAAGCTATGGACCGCCTAAATAATGTCCGGAAAGTCCAGCAACAACCACGGGACACCGTGTGGTTCCACAGAATCGGGGAGGGCAGAGGGGCTCCAGCAATCCGAGTCTCGGGGTCTTCGAGCTCGACTCCGACTGCTTGCCTTCAATTTGCCCATGGGAGACTCCCCCTCCAAGCGTGTAGGGCAATGCGGAATGTGCGGGTTCAACCCGATCCCCTCTGGTGCCCCAGTGACTGCTCCAGGGCTCCGCCGCTTTCCTCCGCCTTATCGGGTTGATGCCCCGATGGGCTGCCGCACGTCAGGTCACGCACGCCGGCTAGCTTCAAAATCCAGGCTTGGGATTAGCGGCCTAGTGTGACGGCTCCTGCACTCATGCTGCCGACAACCCTGAGTGCCGTAGCGTCTCCGTTGTTGCTCGCACCAGGCATCAGAGGACTCCAGGCGAGGATATGCACCACTTTGTCCCCTCAGGCTCCGTGTGGACAGGATATTAATAGGATTATTCTGGCGATGGCGTGGAGCTCCGGGATCAAGCGTCCGCCATCGGTGCTGGCAAGTTCCGCCCCCAGACAATGTTATTTCTTGTGTAGTTTTTGTTTTGTCATATGGCTGTTAGGGTCATTGTCGACATTGCTAAGTTAGCATGAGCTCTGCTGCCAGGATGCTGTTTTTGGGCACTTTACTACATGACTTTATTCTGCAAAACTCTGTTTGTGCCTTTCACATGGAAATCGTTTGCTTTCTGCTTTCTCTACCTGTTCCTGGAGTTTAGTCAGAACACGATGTGCAAGGGCGATAAACAATGTCCCTTGTTATTCTGTCCTGGTCAGGCCCTAGAGCCTAGACAAAACATGCTAACACAGCTGCTACTGCTGGAAACTCTTGCTTTGATATTATGGGGTTGCATGTTGTTCTAACACACACACAGAGGGACCTTTCCAGGGAGAAGAGCTATGCTGTTCCTATGATGTAGAAATACCATCTAGGCACTAAGGTATGGGGTCTGTTGACAAAGCCCAGAGATCTTTTTTTTATATAATAAAACGTGTTCTTACCAAATGTAGGATGGTTAGACCTTATAGTCCTTTATCTACTGTCTGTATATAATGACATTCCCCTTTATTATCTATGGAATTGTAACAATGCTAATTGTTTTATTTTTATGTGTTTTGCTGCTACTAGTGGCTCGTATACTGCATTATAGTGCACTATAGTTAAAATAAACATTTTGAACTATGACAGTGACTCTGTCAATTATTATTGTGGACAGGTATGAGTGAGTAAGCGAAAGGGTATGTCTTGCTATTGTGATTCCTGAGAGAGTTAGGAGTGTTGTGATCTGGGTTGTCGAATCATTTGTATCTTCGTGATTATGTAGGAGAACAAATGAGACATTATAGCTAGCCCCTTTGGGGATTTTAAGTACTGAGGCCGTAGGAATGCTCAGCCCCTACCCACTGAGGTGCTGTTTTCCTGCGCAAAGTTCTGTGTATGTGCAGAATCCATGCACCAGTTTGGGGTATTTTAATAGTTAATTAGGCATAGAGTTAGTTAGTAGATAAGGTAGGTTTACTGTAGTTAGGTTTTAGATTTTAAATGTATTTATAGATAAGTGAAGGTTTTTAGTGGGTGGGGGGGTTGATGTTTAGCACAGGTAAAAAAAATAAAACAAATTCCAAAAATATATATATTCCATTAGGTTTACATGTGTAAGTAGTTTATGTTTAGGTGTAGTTGATGTTAGTAGTGTGCCAATGTATGTGTTTAAAGCGAATGTGGTTTGATGTTTAACTTGTAATTTGTGTTAAATGTTTCGTATAATTTAGAATAAGTTAAGTTAGTGTAAGTTAGTGTTAGTTAGTGTAGCATAGGTAGGTTATGGTAGTTTAGACTTAGTTTAGATTGTGTAAGTTAGAGTAGGATAGTTAGGTTAAGGTACTTTAGGCTAAGTTTAAATTGTGCAAGTTAGTGTAGGATAGGTAGCTTTATTTTGCTATGATGACTTTCTTTATATAAACAATATTGTCTACTTTCACGACATCGCAATCATTTCAAACTTACGAGTTGTCATCACTGATTAGGTTTATTTGAGTATGTGATGGTGCTATTCCCTGCAGTCTTTGTAGACATGTGATACTTTTTGAGAGGCCTATGGATAAAAGTTAGTCTACCTCACAATTGAGTCCCTTAAGGACACTTCACCATTCTTTAGGCACTATGAGAGTTCCTCTTTGTGTGAATAGATGCACAGCCCAACACAGATAGTCACCTACTGTAGCACTGTGTGAGTATGTAAGAAATGCTGCATGTATAGTAGAGATGGTTCTATCAATCAAGATTACTCATTCCTGGCTGTGCTGGGACACACACTGGTGCCTGCTACTAACACACTCAACATTGCACCATTGTTCTGCTAGGTCATTGTTGTTAGCTGGTAAAAAAATCATGAATGTGGCCCCCAGGGCCTTGATGACCTCAATCATCCTTGGCATTGAGCACTTGCTTAGTGTAGCACTTCATGCATGTGGCTTTGTGCAACTGCTTGTAAAGTTTGAAAACCATGAGTCTCACATTTCCTCTTGCTCTGGGGAGGTGTAGCTTTGTTTCTAGGTCTGTGCTCTGGCTCATAATTAGGGATATGTGTGTAGATTGTCCAATTGATTTCATGTGTTGCTACACTCACACTCAATGCATATGAGGGCTCTCCGGGTCAGAGAAACACATTTACTTTACATATCCCAGTGTTCCTTTCATCACCAATTATCAGTTGGCACAGGACCTCAAAACGTATTAGTTGCATTTCATTTATACTAACATGCAAGGTCTTGGACTGATCTTCTACATCCTTGAGTGGTGTAGGTATGATGCTTATTCAGAAGGAGTCTGGGCATGAGTATTTGCATATTATTGGTGCTTGCATAATGAAGTACTTTATAATCTCTTCAGCGTAAGCATTAGGGTTATCATATACGCTTGATCACTTTGTCATGGTCATTGAGCGAGATATAGGTAGATGTGAGAAACAGTAATAGTGGCTCACAGGGCCTGTTTAAATTGGGTAGTCAAGTGTGTGATTAGCTAGGCCTTCTCTCTGTGTGCCAGTCAAGTTACTGAAGGTTATTGTCACACAATGATGTTCAATTGGTAAACAAGACATTCCACATGATGCTATGGAAGTGGATGCACATGATATGTGAATGTATACAAAAAGAGAAGACCATAGTGAATTTAGCACAATCTCCTTGAGGAGGTAATAAGTGGGTTTTGTATACACACATCCACCAGGGTCTAGTTACTCTATTCTGCAACAGACATATAACACAATGGTTCGTAGGAGTGCATTTATTAACAAGTACGTTTGTTAGTGATGAAGTCGAAATTTTATTTTATTTGTAGGGGTGCATTATAATTAGGCTATCCTCTTTTAGGTTTAAACCTGTAATAACTAATAAAACACCACAGAGAGGGAAATAGCTTTAACCAGTGTAAACATGTAAACACTGAAAAAACAGCTACACAACCACAAACTAAATGCTGTTCAAATAAAGAAAACGGAGGTGAAGACTAATTTGTATTCCTTTCTGAAAGGGCCAATACAATGTAACTTTGTTACACAAAGTAGCAACAAGAAATACTGGGCTAATGTTATTCTGCTTAAGTTTTGTTGTTTAGGGATGTTACTAAAATATTGTTTCCTTTTCCCTTTGCTTTTTTCAGTTTAGTGGTCTTTGGTCTAAAGTTGCAGGGTTTAGAAGCCTGGTTTAACTCTTACTCAATCCATACTAATAATATAAAGAGAGAGCCCAAACCTTTGAGGCGGGTAATCTCAGGAACCACAGCACCAATCACAACACCCAATACAGCGTTGGAAAGGGCAATTGCAGCAGAAGGACATAGGCTATACAGACACCCACCATATACATTTAAAAGGTAAAAGAACCGTGCCAGCAAAGTAGTCCCTTGTGGGCGTGTCTGCATTGTGCTGTGGGCGTGTGCTGGGGGCGTGTGCTGGGGGAGTGATAAACACTGGGGGCGTGTGGTACGTTCCACCCTTCATGCCATGTCTCATATTGTGTGCTAATCCCACCCTGCTCCCTTTAAATATCCCTGCACCCCATGATCATAACCCACCCTTACTCCTTAAAATACCCCAACACCCTTAAACACTAACCCATCTTAACCCTATAAATATACCCTGTACCCCAAAACCCAAACCTATCCCTAAACCCTAAAAATACCCCTATACCCCAAAACCCAAACCTAGCCCTAAACCCTATAAATACCCCTGTACCTCAAAACCCAAACCTACCCCTGAACCCTAAAAATACCCCTGTACCCTAAAACCCAAACCTAACCCTGAACCCTAAAAATACCACTGTACCCCAAAACCCAAACCTACAGCTGAACCCTAAAATACCCCTATACCCCAAAAAACAAACCTAGCCCAGAACCCTTAAAATACCCCTGTACCCCAAAACCCAAACCTACCCCTGAACGCTAAAAATACCCCTGTACCCCAAAACCCAAACCTAGCCCTGAACTTTAAAAATACCCCTGTACCCCAAAACCCAAACCTACCCCTGAACCCTAAAATATCTCTGTACCCCAAAACCCAAACCGAGTCCTGAACCCTAAAAATACCCCTGTACCCCAAAACCCAAACCTAGCCCTGAACCCTTAAAATACCCCTGTACCCCAAAACCCAAACCTACCCCTGAACCCTAAAAATATCCCTATACCCCAAAACCCAAAACTATATCTGAACCCTTAAAATACCGCTGTACCCGAAACCCAAACCTAGCTCTGAACCCTAAAAATACCCCTGTACCCCAAAACCCAAACCTAGCCCTGAACCCTAAAAATACCCCTGTACCCCAAAATCCAAACCTAGCCCTGAACCCTTAAAATACCCCTGTACCCCAAAACCCAAACCTACCCCTGAACCCTAAAAATACCCCTATACCCCAAAACCCAAAACTATATCTGAACCCTTAAAGTACCCCTGTACCCCAAAACCCAAACCTAGCCCTGAACCCTAAAAATACCCCTGTACCCCAAAACCCAAACCTAGCCCTGAACCCCAAAAAATAGCCCTGAACCCCAAAACCCAAACCTAGCCCTGAACCCTAAAAATACCCCTGTACCCCAAAACCCAAACCTAGCCCTGAACCCTAAAAATACCCCTGTACCCCAAAACCCAAACCTAGCCCTGAACTCTTAAAATACCCCTGTACCCCAAAACCCAAACCTACCCCTGAACCCTAAAAATACCCCTATACCCCAAAACACAAAACTATATCTGAACCCTTAAAATACCCCTGTACCCCAAAACCCAAACCTAGCCCTGAACCTAAAAATACCCCTGTACCCCAAAACCCAAACCTAGCCCTGAACCCTTAAAATATCCCTGTACCCCAAAACCCAAACCTACCCTTGAACCCTAAAAATACCCCTATACCCCAAAACCCAAACCTAGCCCTGAACCCTAAAAATACCCCTGTACCCCAAAACCCATACCTATCCCTAAACCCTAAAACTACCCCTGTACCCCATAACCCAAAACTATATCTGAAACCTTAAAATACCCAAACAACCCAAAACATATACCTCAGTACCCCAAAACATATACCCCTATACCCATACTTACCTTATCCAAACATTTAAAAAAACATGCTTTTACCATTCATGCATTTACAACAAATTTCGTTGTAAATGTATGCCTAGTAAAAGCATATAAAATGTAATGCTATACGTTATAATGACATTGCGGAGTCAGCGTACTTTCGTAATGAAAGTATGCGGAGTGATGGTATGCGGAAAGAAAGTTGCGGAATAATCGGTGTTTACCCTCCCCCGGTAAGTACATTGGTGGCACGGCGGCCCACATCTCCAGCAACATACTCATATTTTTTCACACCCCATTTGAAAAATGCATAGGTCTCTCTCATTGATGGCCAGAACCAACATACACTTTTAGACACACCTCCCGCCACAAGTTCTAGAATTGTGAACTTTAGAGCTGGGGAGCTACGTTCGAATCTCGGCATCAGCTCAACATCCTGTGATTCCAGGCAAATCGCTTTGTCTCCCCGTGCCTACCACAAATGAATGTGTTCTTCTGTGATGTAAATTGTGCTTATGCCATGTTGTCGAGTTTGCGCTATATAATATTGCAAGGAAAAATAAAGTAGGGAAACTCGAGTTCACACACTACTGAACGCGCACTCTTAAGTGCATAAGCAGTGCACTGTGAATCGGAGCATTTCACAGGCCTGTCACAGATAAGAAATGCTATCAAAACGAAATCCTACAAAACAATATACTACTAGCCGGCAGCAATTCATACCCGGACAACGTTGGCACGGGCTGTCATCAACAATGAAATCATAAACCAAGGACTTATAGAAATTGAAGACTCACTGTATCTATTAAGCGAGAAGTCCTTACAAGAATTCAGCCTGCCGCCAGCGGTCCGAACTAACCTAACTGGATACCACAATATCGGTACCGCACACAATATTCCAGAGCTAAATAACTACCTTGCTCAACACTTGCCTAACTTAGTTCCCGATCAACAACTCGCCTACAAAACCATAGTTGATAGTGTTGAAAAGAAGCAAGGCAAACTATTGTTCATAGACGCCCCCGGTGGCACAGGAAAGACTTACCTAATCAACCTCATACTTGCCAAAGTTCGATCTTCTGGGAATTTGGCTCTAGCTGTTGCTTCATCTGGAATAGCTGCCACTTTGCTAACAGCTGGGAAAACAGCACATTCTACCTTTGAACTGCCTCTAACAGTTTCCCTTGAAAAGGATTCAATATGCTCTATTCGGAAAAACGGACCTTTGGGGACACTGCTTCAAAATGTGTCTCTTATCATGTGGGACGAATGTACAATGACACACCGCTCACATATTGAGGCAGTTGACAGAACTCTCAAAGACATTAGAAATTCATTCAACATAATTGGAGGTGTTACTTTTGTGTTTGCTGGTGACTTCCGACAAATTCTTCCTGTGGTGCCTACAGGAACGCGGGCTGATATACTAAAAGCATGCTTAAAAGCATCACACCTATGGAACTCTGTACAATCTATTACCTTGCGCACTAACATGAGGACACATTTAGGAGGTGGAGATACACAATTTGCAGATCTTCTAATAGAAGTGGCCAACAGAGACATACCTGACACAAATGGCTTTATCAACATACAAAACTTAGGTAAGCGTCTCTGTACCCTACATGAACTCATACAACATGTTTACCCAGACATCAAGCATCTTCTCAGCAAAGATTACACATGGATTTGCGAAAGGTCTATAGTTGCCGCCCGAAACTCTGCAGTGCATCATATTAATGAACACATACTACAACTATTCCCAGGTGAAACTACAATATATAATTCCATTGATACAGTATTAGATACACAAGACGCTGTGCATTATCCCCAAGAATTCCTCCACTCACTTAACCCTTCAGGGCTTCCCACTCATACATTAAAAATGAAAGTAGGTGTTCCTATCATGTTATTACAAAACCTACATCCACCAAATCATGCAATGGGACGCGCCTACAAGTTAAATCTCTTTTACCTTATGTAATAGAGACTACTATTCTCACTGGCCCTGCTGCGGACAGTTAGCCCATATTCCCTGGATACCCATGATCCCTACTGATCTACCATTTCAATTCAAACGCTTACAATTCCCTATTAACATTGCTTTTGCATCCACCATTAACAAATCACAAGGTCAGACATACAAAGTCATTGGGATAGACTTACGAGAGGACTGCTTCACTCATGGACAGTTATATGTCGCGCTATCGAGGTCGGGGAATTCCGACAACCAATTTATTCTACTTCCTGATTCTCATGAAACACGAAATGTGGTGTACCATGAAGTTTTGAAGTAAATTTGATTTTCAATACTAAAACCATTGCTGCCTAGCCTTTTTTTATCCGGACAACGTCGGGACGGGCCGCTAGTTGTTATATAAACTGCAGAGAATCAGAAAGTATCAAAATCATATTTAAAATTTTGGCTAGGTTTGATTCTTTCACTGATAGGTAAAATGGCTGGTTTCACAAGAACGTAGCCTAATATGTATCATCACATGTACCCACAGACAGTGAATTGGTGAAACACTTTGAAACATCAGCCACGTTTTCTAGTGATTAAGTATTGATAGTAGGTGAATTGCCCAACACCCCAGGCTTTAAACCCTCACTTCAAGGTGTAGTGATAGGTATATGTGAAAAGAATGCTTTCATCATGCATCTGGAATAGTGGTGAAAACATGACATCAGACATTTGGAAAATATGGAATGCAGTGCCACTTGGAATGTAGTTGCAAAACTTTCTTTCCAAGTTTAACAAAGATTGGAGAGATATTGTTTGTATTTGCAGTGCTCCAGCTATGTGTTTGAAAAAGTTGTGTGATGACCTGTAAAAATTGATACCTGAGTTGACGTGCCTCCCTGTAAGAGATCCTTGCCACTTGATAGATGGTATGCTGAAAGCATCTGTACAAACTTCAGAATTAATGAAAAATGCTATTGACTTTGTAGTCCATTCTGGTGCACTGGTTGTTATGCGCGGGAACTAAAACATTTTGTGTGGCATCAAAGAAAATGTCATCCCAACTGTGTCATTTAGCGGGTGGTTCTCAGTCCTAGAGGCCATGAATGCTATATTATCGATGTGGCGACCATTTACAGAATTTTTGCTTAGTGATGATGCCAAAGGAAACAAATGTGAGGGTCTTTGGTCACATATTGCTAGTGGTCACTGGTCACTCATGATATACATTCCGCTTCAAGTCCTGATTTATAAAGGTGACCCTGGACTGTGACAGCACATCACGCATGGATCAGACAAACATGACAGAGCTGGAGAGGGCTGTACAAAATGTAGCTGGGCAATATAGCTTAAGTTTGTGTGACACATGAACTAATATGTGAGAGATTCCTTTGCTTTCTGTTGCACACAGCGCAGTGCAGTGCAGGAAAACATTTTGCTGTGCTGCACTGCCTGACATTTTTAACTATATTATCCCTTGTTGCCACTTACCCTATAGGTCTTCCTGCTCCTTGAACCCAGCACTGTCATGTCCGACAACTCCTGCCACCAACTTTGCTGGTATAACTAATGCTGCCTTCTCCTCCAAGGGGTCCAGCAACTCCTGGCCCTCCTGGCTAGGTTCTCGGCCAGTTTCTCCTTGGTCCTGGGCTTATAATCATTCCAATGCTTCTTGTACCCTAGTTTTTATCCTTTTAGCTTGCCCTACACTATTTATCCTCTTCACAATGAACTGCCAGATGGCGTCTTTCTTCTCTAAAGGCAATTGTGAGCTTACAAAGAGATTTTGTTCATTCTTTGTCACCTCTGTTATAAAAGTTTGATTCTCATCCTTACTGAAATCACTCTTTCTCTTTCTCTGTGGTTCTGTTTGTACATCCTGGTTGGTGTTGGGGTTGTCCCATTTCTTCATTTAAGATGTGCAGGATTTTGTTTCCCCCAATGTGTTGCTTTTGGAGGGGGTTTTGATGCATGAGGCACTCCAATGTGATGGAAAAATGCGTCACTTTTCTCTCTAGCATCCATCCCACGAATGCGTCAAGATTTTTGGCACACCTTAGGACTTTATGACATGGTGCGCGATACCATAAATACTCCGCATCCATGTCGCTTTCAACTGTTGTACTGCAGTCCAAGTTTTTCTGGCATATTGCTGCCTTGCGGCAATGATGCGTCAGTTCTCATAAATGAGCCCCTAAGTGCATCACCATGACGAGAAGAGAAAATGGGCGCCAGAATTTTCAGAAGCATTCTAGCCATGCCCCCAAGGCCAAGTGGCAACATCAATTGAGGCAAGTGTAGACTAAACAAAGTTGATCATCATTAAATTCATCGTCCTAGGGCTCTTCAGAGTCATGATTTAGCATCAGTGAAAAAGATGGATGGGCAATGGTGATGGCGACCGCAGAAAGACATGCACATGTAGGATTGGCGGCTTGCAAAAAAGAACACAAGTCCAAGAGAGATCGCCACCTGAAACAACCAAACTCATTTGGCTGATGCCCCTAGATCACATTAAAGATGAATGGCTGCCCTACAACTTTCTTTATAGATAGTGGTGCATCGATCAATATCATTCCGGCTTGAAAATAAAACAAGCTGTCTCCAGTACCACGTCTAATGCTATCAGATAAAAAGGTGTTCACAAGGGTTGCTTCAACACCATTGCAAAGTCAGGAGTCATTTGTAGCAACCATGAGGCATAAGAAAACAACAGTACAAACACCAATTTATTTTCTCCAAGGTACTTCATCGAGTGCATGTCTACTCAGTTTCAGCACTGCTGCTGACATAGGACTGATATCCATCAACTACAACTTCAATGCACATTCTGAAATAGTAAGTCAATTCCCGTCGCTATTTCATGGACCTGGGAAACTCAAGACAATGATGGTGCAACTTCAAATTAATGAGGACATTCGTCCTGCTGCTCTGCGATACCGTTGTATTGCTTTTCATTTTCAGGAGGCTATTGAGAAAGAACTAGAAACATTAATAAAGCATTATCTCATCAGGCTCTTTACTGGTCCACTGCATGGGTTTTGCCCATAGTGGTAGGGCCAAAAAAGGACAGTGGAGGTGCAGTGCCCATTTGTGTTGATATGTGCCAGGCCAACAAAGCAATTCGGCAGCACATATACTAAAATTGGAACGGTACAGAGAAGATTAGCATGGCCCCTGCGCAAGGATGACACACAAATGTGTGAAGTGTTCCATATTTTTTTAAGGCCCCTGGCCCTGACGGGGTCCCCAGAGACCTATATAAGGCATATTCATCTTTGTGGGGCCCAGTCTTGACTAGGGTCTTTAATGCAGCAGTCCTGGAGGGCACACCGCCCACTTGGGGTGAATCTGTAATTATTCTGATATATAAAAAGGGGGATAGGTTGGATGCCAAAAATTACCGCCCTATCTCCCTTTTAGATTCATCACTTAAAACTATGAACCGGGTACTGCTGGCCAGATTAGAAGAGTGGGCCGAGGGCAGTGGTATCCTTGCACAGTGCCAATTCGGATTCCGTAAGGGCCTGGGTACCGTGGAACAATGTATTAATCTAGACCTCCTCATTGGGAAGTATACCCGCGCTAAGAAGGCTCACTTTTTCTCTGGTTTCGCTGACCTGAGCAGCGTGTTTGACCTCGTTGATCACGTGCTGCTGTGGTCAACCTTATTAGATCAAGTGCCCCAGTAGAGATTGTTTATTTCCTGGCTAGATTGTACTCTAAACTCTCTGCACGTATATCAGATATGGTCATGGGGGGATTGTACTGATTGTATCAATGTTAAGTTAGGTATAGGACAAGGTTGTGTCCTTGCGCCCCTCCTTTTCTCCCTTTTTATCAATTCAATAGACTCTGAGCTCAAGCAACTCAATTCTGATGTCCCGTTAGTTGATGGACAGGATGTTCCCATCTTACTTTATGCTGATGACTCTGTTCTCCTATCAAGAACTCTTAGAGGCTTACAGAAATGGATAAATTTGCGGGTTTTATCAAGGAAAAAAAACTAAAAATCAATAATTCCAAAACTTTCATTATGCCATGTGGAAAGAAAATGAGGAAGCTGAAATCTTTCCATATAGAGGGACAAAAAATAAAAGTTGTAAATAAATTCTGTTACTTGGGCATAACTTTTAGTAGCAACGGTTTGTGGTCTGAGGAGATATCTAATGTAATAGCCAAGGTGTCCAAAAGTGCCCACAGCGTATATAAATTTGCAAATAAACTTGCCGACCGGTGCATATATGACATGCTACACATTTATCGTTGTAGATGTGTTGCTATTGCGCTTTACAGATCTGGTGTCTGGGGGAATTGCCGCCATAAAGATTTATAAATAGAAGAAAACAGCTTCCTAAAAAGATTTTTATGCCTGCCTAAGTCTGCTTCCACAATAATAACTCACCAGGAACTGGGTCTAGAGTTTTTATCAGATCTAATCTGTTTAAGACCACTGTTGGTATGGAGAGCAATATGGTATAAAAAGGAAACTAGCTTTATGAGGAGTATCATTACTGATTGTCTCTCTCCACCTAGATAAATGCACACTGATCCCATGGATTGATTATGTTGGGACAACTGCAAGGGATTTATTCAATCTCAATCTCCTGGAGGATCATGAGAGTTTCTACGATATTTCCAAGAAAGAGCTCAAGCGCTCCTATCTACATAAGAAAGCCCAAGTGCGCAGAGATACCACAATGTTGTTAACTATCCCTCAGTATTATTACTCCAATCGAGATTCATCTGGCTTTTCAAAATACCTAAAGGTTGTCACCAGAACATCCCATCGTTTTGTCCTTACTAGATTAAGACTTGGAAATGCCCACTACTTGGTGGCATTCCCTGAAATGAAAAATTATCCCTCCATACCATGTCCTTGTGATGGGGTCACCAAACAGAGTACTGTACATTTCTTATTGTTGTGTGACCTTTATAAACATCTTCGTGTTGTTTATTTAAAACCCTTATTCATAAAACGGACAGTTACTATGGTTAACTCGGCTATGAGATTGTTATTCTCCTTAGATGACCCTGACATTTGTTTTTATACAGCTATGTTTTTCTTGAAATCCGTGGCCGCAAGAAAAAGCATGATATTTTAATTACTCTGTTTTATTGCATTTTTGAGCTGCACCTAATCTGTAAATGTTCTAGCTTTTAATGTACTTTTCTGTGTATGTATATGTATATGCTTTTATGATTTTTTTAAAATAATCGAATAAAGCTTTTGAAACGAAACGAAACGACATCCAGGTCCACACATAGAGGGCGTGCTTACACAGCTGAATGGTGCTAAAGTTTACTCCCATCTTGATTTGAACAAAGTATAGCATCAGCTCAAGCTGGAAGAGAACTGCAGGTACATTCCTATTTTTCCAACACATGTTGGTTTGTTCAGATGCAAAAGACTTAGCTTTGGTGTGTCATTGGCTGCAAAATTCTTTCAGGAGGTCATTCACTGAATAATTCAACCTGTCACATATGCTTTTAACTAAAGTGAGCAGCGTAAATATGGGACAGCGCCAAAGTTAAGACCGGGGAAAACCTGGTCTTAAACAGGCGCAATGAGGAGAAATGTTTAATTTCTCCTCGTTTTTGCTGTTTCCATGTGTGATGCGTTGTGCAGCAGACATAGAAACAGCAAAAGGCCTTTGATTGTTTATGTGCAGGAAAGTGTCCCTTTCTGCAGTCAAAACAATGACGTTTTGCAACTTCTATGTGTGCTGCGTTAAGCAGCACACATAGAAATTTCACAGCACCTTTTAAAGATTGTTTATGTGCAGGAAGGGACACCTTCCTGTACATATACAATCTTCCCCCAACTCAGACACCCTTGCAATATGGTGCAAGGGTGTCTGCGTTGGCGCCAGGCTACTTAAATTTGAGCCAGTGCAGGAGAAAACGCAGGGCTACACCATATTGTTGTAAATATGGTACTGCACTGCGTTTCAGAAGTGGCAGAGCGTGGCTTTAAGCCATGGAGGCTAACACCACGCTCCACCACTTCTCTAGTAAATATGCCCCATGGTGTCATGTGGTCATGTGCAGCAGGACCTTTGTGGTCCTAGCTGGACTCCTTACAAAGATATGTAATCAGTTGGGCAGTATCTGGGTGTGTCTAGGTGTGGTGAATAAAGTTTATGACATAGTGCATTCAGCTAATGGTTGCATGCCGCAGAATAATGACATGTATTACAGAGCTCTGTGTGTGGCATGGTTGTTTGCGTGTTCCAGAGCTGGGGTGGACGCACCGGCTAGCATGATCGTTTTATGGAAAACAGATACCTGCAAGATGTGTACTTATTCTGAAGTTGGTAGAAAGGTGGCTCTTTGTGACTGATTTGATAGGTATTAGGCCCTGTCTGTTAACATCTCCTGCACAGAAAGAAGAAACCTCAAAAGGTCAAGGGACTGATCTAGTCTGTGGTGGGTGGCCTGTCGGCTCACCGAATTGGAGCAGCCATTGACCTCCACCCGTCTAATGCAGGATGGCCCACCTTACTTAGACATGTCTGTCTGCCTGGCAGGAAACTGTATGCTTACAGTGGATTTTCTTTAGCGGAAGCTGCTCTGCCTTCAGAGCTGAATGAAGCAGGCATCAGGTTGATATTTTTGGTTTCTCTCAAAATTTGCAAAGCAAGAGTTTGTTTCAGAAAAACAAAAACAATCAGTGATCCTAAAATGCAGAAACCTTTCTCTCTGCTTTTAAAGGCCAATTGTTTGCTGTGATGGCCTTGCTTTAAATAGGGAAGGACTACCATGACTGCAGCTTGGTGATGACAGAACCGGCAGTTTCTCCACCTCTAAATTGGCCTGTGCACTGAGAGTTTGGTGGGAGAAAGCCAAGCCAATTTAACTGCTAAATCATTCTGAGTATTCTAGGGTATGTTGCAGTCCTGAAACATCCAATTAGGTGAAGGTTGCAGAATTTATATAAAAAAAAGTATGCCACACATCTGCTGTTTAATATACCACAGTCCAGGCACATTCATTTTACTATCTTATTATCAAATATTCCCCCTGTCGAGAGCTATGATTGGCACACTTTAAAATATAAATAAATTATCTGGACACTCAACCTTGGTCTGAATTAATAAAGAGAACATTCTAGGAATACTAACAATGGATAACTCTTGTTGAAATCGCATATTAAAGTGGTCATTGGATTAAATGGGCTGCATGTCATTTCATGTTTATTTTATTCAGCACCAATTCATGTTTGATTTTCATGAGTTCGTTAAATATTCATGGAAAAGTTACAGTTTCCACATGCAGACAAGAAATGTAAGCTAACTTACTAAAAAAAGTATATGCCTTTATAGGATATGTGTGTGTGATTACAATAATGTACAGAAGCGTATTTAAATTTAATGTGAATGTTTCCAGGAAAGAAACAAATCACAACAATCTTTTGACTGCGTGTGGACTGGGGCAATGAATAGTAATGCTTGTACTACACAAAAAAACAGTTTACATGCATGTGCGACTATATTTTTCATTTGTGGCGCTGATATGTGATGTTATGTCATGCAGATTTGTAGATTGCATTTTCACCTTGGAGGGTGTCCTGGCGCTGAGCAGGTCTGAGTCTGGGCACACTAGGGCCTACTGGGACTACTCGAACAGCCAGGTCTTCAACTTCTTGCAGAATTCAGGAAGTGAGGAGGAGGCTCTTATGTGTAGCGGCAGGTCGTTCCCTGCTAGTTGAAGGCTGGACTGCCGGATCTGACTTTACTTATGTGCACGTTTTATGCAAGTAGGAATTCAAATGAGCGAAGGACTGGCTTCCAGGCATTTTGGTGTGCTGCCAAGCTGGAGGCTGATTTCGTTGATGGGGACCTGCATGTGCTTAAAACTATTTGTTTTGATTTGTTTATTCAGGAGCACACGCAGGTCCCCATCAACGAAATCAGCCCCCACCGCAGTGATATCGGTCCCCAGCTTGGCAGCACACCAAAACGGCCAGTAGCCAGTCTGGCCCTGGATGAGGCTGCATTGGATTTTGTTCTTGAGGTTCTTGTGTGGGTGGTGGGGATGGGTGTCGGTCCTAGCTCTGTTGACCATCAGTTGCAGTCCCACAGTGATGTGCTTTTACCAGAAATCATGACAATGGTATTGTCGGTGTTCATATTTAGACTGCTGGTCTTCATCCAGTGGCTAATTTCTGTCATGCAGGCATTGAACTTGATCCGGACACTGGGTGTCTTGTCCATTAGGGAGAGAATGAGTTGCATGTCATCAAATAGAAGAGTGTGTTGACATCATGAGAGCGGATGCTGACGGCTAGAGAGTGTATATATATGTTGAGGAGGGTCGGTCTCAGGGAGTATCACTGTCTGAACTATGCAGATTAGGTCGTGGGTGTCTGAGATGTACGGTGCCAGGCTGAATAGCTGGGTTTTTCCAGTCAGGAAGGAGCAGATCCATCGGTATGCGTGTATTTGGATTCCAATGTCATGTAGTCATTGGATGAGGATGGGGTGGGAGACTGTGTCAAATGGTGCAGGGAGGTGCAGGAGGATAAGGGCTGCCGTGTCTCCTCTTCCCCGAGTCATACAGATGTCATCAGTGGCCTTGATGAGACAGTTTCTATGCTGCAGTTGGGTCTGAAACTAGATTTCATGTTGTTGAGGAGATAGTGGTCATTGAGGTATTCTGTGAGGTGTCTGTTAATGATTTTCAACAAGACCTTCAGTGGGAATGTTAGCAAGGAGATCGGTCTGTAGATAGTGAGTGTTGAAGGGTCCACACAAGACTTATTCAGCAATCATAGGACAGTTGTTTGTTTACAAGCATCTGGGAAGGTTGCAAAAGAGGTGGTTGCATTTACAATGGGTGTGAGCATGGCACTGAAGGGTTGCAGTCCTCTACAGAAGGTGTGGAGGGGTTGGGGTTCGATGGTACCCCTGAGTGAATGGGCTTTGTAGTGGCAGCAATTTCTTCTAGGGTGATGACAGGCCTTGTGGTGAGCATTGGTTATTTGGATAAGATCAGGAGGCATTTGGCGAGGTCTGTCGGGTCTGGTTGTGGGCTGATGTTGCTGTAAATGGCAGAGATTTTGTGGCTGAAGAATTGAGAGAGATTGTTGCAGAGGTCCTGAGCGGAAGTGTTCGAGTTGGAAAGGGCTGATGGTGTGGTGGAATCTTTCACAATGGTGAAGATTTCTATACTTCTGTTAGTGCTGGCCTTGATGCGGTACACCAGAGTGGTGCATTTGGTTGTCCAGATCATTTGGCGGAAGCACTTAAGGGTGGGTACGTGCTCCTATCAACACTGTCCTGGCTAATACTCTCATTCTCCAGATAAAATAATTACTTTTTCTTTAGGAGAAACATGGGCTAAAAGGGTAGGGAGAGCAAAGTGATCTAAGGGCTAGGGCGGTCGACCTCAGATCTGGGGAACTGGGTTCGAGTCTCGGCAATGACGCTCAGCATCCTGTGATTCTGGGGAAATCACTCAATCTCCCCATGCCTAACATAAAAAAATTAATGTGTCCTTCTGCAACGCAACTGGCGCTAATGTAAAGCGCTCTGACACCTGATACCTTATACCTGTGGGTCACGATCGCGCCATATAAAACTCCCCCTCCCCAAAAAGTAGAGATGAAATCAAATGGGGCAATATAGAGGTTAGCTGTAAGAGGGTGTAAGAAAACGGGCCCATTAGTTGTGGTGCCTGTACAAATAATGGGTCCACATTTGTTCTCCACTGGGAACCAAGCATCCCATTGTAGCAAATGACTCTCTCGGGGTAACAAAGCAGAGCAGTCCAAGGCCTACACAAGGGAAGTTTTGTGGGCTAGTAATCACCATTTGTGGCACACAATATTAACACTCAAATCAAATCAAATCAAATCAAAAACTCTTTTGTTTGGTTGCCAGGGCCATAAAAGAACAATTCATCACAGAGCAGCATGCTCAATAAAACAATTTAAAATATGTTCATTTTCCATGAAATCATATAAGATATATGCCTATATAGAGATAGTAATATTTAAGACATATCATTAAAAAAGGAGTTTTGAGAAAAAGTAACACAAAGGGCACAAATAAGCCAAACTGAAAGTTAAGTCATTAGACAGGTGATTGACCTAGGGCTTTCTTGCATAGCACCCAAATTGCACCCAAAACTTTGCAATGGAGATGACCAGTGGTATAGAAGAGTCTGATCTGAGAAAACGGAGGGCATCCGGGTGATTCTTTCCACCTAGTGATGTACATATTGGTGCCAGACATTTATGCTGTGTGGATGAATAGTCAGGGAAAGCACACATACCATGTGGAACACTTTCTATCCTATGGACACACAAAGGAGAAGTGCTACCTCCTTAATCCTTCCAACCTGCTGTGAATGACCTAAAGGGTAGAGTACCTATACAAAACTGGAAATAAAGTTTCCTATGCAATGGGACCATTACTGCATCCAAGAACTGCTCCTGCCCCCTTGTATCTCGATGTCCATGTAGTCACTTGTTAGCATAGCAGTGGCTGATGTCTGGATGACCTCATCATCCACAAGCGACCAGTATTTCATTTTGAGCTCATCTTTAGATGGGAAAACAAATGTATTAGGTTGCTTCCACAAATCATGAAAACCTAATGAATACAAGGCTGACTTTATGTTGGAAAGCCAAGCGATTTAGTTAACTTGGTCAGCCTTCATGACATCCTTTAGGCTGTCAGTATATTGTGCAAGCTTAGGAGTGGTCCACAAGTGCCTCCAGTACAACAATGGCCATAGAAGAATTTTAAGCGTGACCCCTGTAACACCTAGGTCACTGAATAATGGGTGTAATGGGTACTAGATGGATGGTACGTCGCAAGAGAGGTTCCACCCAGGATTAGTTTGCTCTTGAAAGAATAATGCTGCCTAAAGGACATCACCTTGGTCTTTAAAGTGTTAATTTCCAAGCCCCGTTCCTCAAAGAATTCATTAAAATGATCCAAAAGTTTTTAGAGACCAGGCAGGGTCATGGAAATCAGCAGGGTGTCATCAGCAAATAAAAGGATTGGAGTTTTAGGACCTGCCAAAAATGGAGCGTAGGCCTCCAGTTGAACCAAAATGGAAGCGATGTCATTAATAAAAAGTGAAAACAGGATGGGTGCCAGCACACATCCCTGTCAAACGCCTTTGCACACTGGTACACTTCGGTCAGCTGTGTCTGGTCACTCTCCCATCTTATATGCGCATAGTTGCTTTCATGCAAATGGATTAAAAGAGATAACATCATAGGGGGAAATTGCAAATCATCTAAAATACTCCACAGTTTTGTTCTAGAAATCAAATCAAAGGCCTATATTAACATAAATAGAAAAGCCTGGTCAATAGTTGAAACCTTAGTATGGGTAGAATAATATTCTCATCTATCCAATATTGTATCTTGTTCAGTAGGCACCGACCAAAGATATTCTGAATGCAATCTATAAGGCTCATTGGCCTGTAGTTAGATGGTAAGCAACAGTCGCCTTGTTACAATATGGGTAAGACTATGGCACGTTTCCACGAGTCAGAAATGGGGGTCCTGCTGCAATTGCATTGGCCAAGGCTAAAATATACTGGAACCAGGGCTCTATGTCAATTAAAAATTAACGCCAGCTGCACACCCCCGTGAAAAGGAATTCAGGGCCTGAATGATGTCTGCAGTTTTCAACATGGGCATGTTGCTGGATGTTGTCTGGATTGATATAAAAACTGATGTTACGGGGTCCACAGAATCAACATCATAAAAACTGACAAATTAATTTACCTGATCAGAGGCAGCCACATTATTTCCCAAGTTCTGTGTGGCTTTTGAACGATCCTGAGCCACCACGGACCAGAACTTGGACACATTTCCAATGGAGGATGAATTCAACAGGGCCCTCCACCTTTGCTCATTTCATTTTTTTTTAGCATGCAAGATAGCTTTTTTGTATGCTTTCCTTTAAACCGGTATCTGTGTCAAATCTTTTACGGCCTTGACTAATGGACGACTTATGACATGACATTCATTGATATACCACAAGTGTTGCCTTTTCCTCAGTGATGCATTAGGTATTATAAAAAGCGATAAGATTTGCGTGAAAAAAGCCTCATGGATCGTGGTCAATGGTTCGTGCATGCTTTCACAAGCGTCTTGAATGTGCTTTTGAGCTGCATAAAAGTCATTTTGTATCCCTGCCAGAATTTGAGGAGAAGCAGCAATTTGGGGTAATTTCAAATGGCATTTGTCACGTGTGGGGATGGCCTCTCTAGAGTAGGTGGTTGTAGCATGATCTAGGTTAATAGATTCACAGAAAGACATTCAAATTGCAGATAGAGGGTTGTGGTCACTGTCAATTCTTTCTGTGACTACCAGGTAGATGACTATTGCCCACAACCTCAAGTCAACCAGTATATAATCTATATGACTTGTATGCAATGGTTTATTATAAATATGGACACCTTGAATATCAGATTTAACACGACCATTGAATGCTCTCAAGCCATACTCAGTAGTTAGTGCTTTTAAGTAAACAGCAGAGCAAGCCCAGGTGCAAAGGGGGGAATATTGAGGAGTACAACAGCCCAGGCTGCGTCCTCTTCCTCCAATGTAAGCTCATCTTGGTCAGCCAACGGCTCGAAATTTTATTAAAGTCCCCGCCTATAATGAGATGATAATTTTGGAGTAGTGAATCAAGAATGTGGTTAAGAACGTGAAGGGTTTTTGACAATGAGCCCTTACTGCCTCCCCTTGCATAGATGTTAAGAATGATTTTCTTTAGGCGATTGCTAGTGGTTAACTGAATACCCAATATTTCGGGGGAATTGATCTTAAGTTGGCATATCGTACAATTAAAGGAGTTCCTAGTGCAGATTAACAGACCAGCTGCAGCCCTGCCCCTCATACTGGGAATAGCAGGAACAAAAATGTTAAGATAACCTTACTTGTGGCCAGGATCAACCAACCACGTTTCTTGCAAAAGACCGATATCATGTTGGTCCATAAAAGTGATCCATTCTGGAAGAGGTACAAAAGGGGGTGGTGATGGACGGAGCATCTGAATCAATCAAACACTCACACCCAGTCAAAAGATCTGGGTATAATCCATCACCGTTCTTTAGCCCACTCTGCCACCCCAGTTCAGACATGGCTATATGCAAATCAGTCTGACCCTGTGCCTCATGGGAACAGTCCAGCCCGAACTGCCAAGCCATGTCTTCCCTTTTACTAGTCAATTACTGTTTGTGTAATGTTGCATGGAGTGTAGTGGCAATAGTAAATGTTACCCTTCTGCAATCCATTACTTTCCCAACTGCTGCACTGATTGGTGTGGGAATAGTCAATTTTACCCCTCCGCAATCCAGCACTTTCCCTACTGTTGCAGTGTGTGTAGTGGAAATAGTACATTTTACCCTCTGCAATCCAACATTTTCCCTACTGTTGCACTAACTGGAGATGGGATTAGTAAATTTTGTTCCTGCCCAATCCAACCCTTTCCCAACTGTTGCATTTATTGTAGTAGGAACAGTTGTTTGTACTTTTACTTATTTTAATGATTTGTGTACTGTTTCATAAATAGGAGAGGCTATAGTATATGTATTATTTTTGGAATTTTAAAGTTTTGGTTTTATTAATTAAACTAGCAGCCCGCCTGGGCGTTGCCTGGGGCAGAAGGGGGCTGGGGGCAGCATTTTAGGCTTCTGTGCACTCCGCCCAGGCCCCCGCCCGCCCCGACATTACCTAGACCGCCTCCTGCCCGCCTCCCGCCTCGCCTTTGCCTTACCTGAGCCGCCGCTCCTCCCTGAGCTCCGGACTTCACCGCCACTCTAGGGTTCCCGCCTGCCCCAACATTGCCCAGACCGCCTCCCGCCCGCCTCCCGCCTCGCCTTTGCCTTACCTGAGCCGCCGCTCCTCCCCGCGCTCCGGACTTCACCGCCACTCCTTGCCGCTCGTCACCGCTCCTTCACCGGAACTCCTCGCCGCTCGTCACCGCTCCTCCCCGCCTGTCATCATCACGCACGTCTAGGTCGTGACCAGCGCTATGTCGCGGCTGGCGCTAGTTTTAGGGGACTACTTTGTTTTTAAATTTAAATTTTTTAATTTACGTTTTATTTTTATTTTATGTTGCCTATGTCCATCTACACACCCTGAGGATTCCAACAATGTATTGGGTGTGTGGATTGGCGCTGTCGTTCCCGAGTTTACCGTGCCAAAAAGTTTCTGTTCTCTCTTTATACTAGTAGTATAGATGTATATTTTTTGTAGTTATAATTATAATATTTTTATTAGTAATGTTTTTATTATGTCATATATTTTTAGTAAATTTCTCATTTTTATATAGTTTATCTTTTATTTATTAATAAATTGGTATATTTTTAAACAATGTCATGTCATTGGATATCTGTATAAAGCTATCAATCTATCAATCTATCTATCTATAGATAGATATAGATATCTATCTATCTACATCTATCTAGATAGATAGATAGATTAATAGATAGATGGATATCCTTGAGTCAAATCTTTGTGATCCAATGTTTTGTTCAATAGTTTCCTTCAAAAGAATAATTTGAGCTGTATCCTCTCGAACAATTAGATTCCATCGGTATACGCAATAGAATCCAATCATACGAGAGGCTACAGCCTAGATTATGCTATTGAAGGAAACTATTGAATAAAACATTAAATCACGAAGACTTGACTGAACCGGATTTGCTTAGCATTACAATTAAGTGCATCTTGGAATCATTTTTGTGAAGCCCTGAAGATACAAATATCGCAGAACACGTGTTGGCTCTTTGACTGTTTTGAATCGTTACATGTATGTAAAGATGTATACCGGTGTATGTGCTTGTTATACCAACTGAAGACAAACTAATAAAAAAGGATTTATATGGACACCTATGTGGCTATTTGTGTTTTTCTCCGTCCATGACCTAATATATATATATATATATATATATATATATATATATATATATATATATATATATATATATATATATTACCTACTGGCGGTCGCCAGTAGGTAGTTATAGTTAGGATTTTTTTCAATGCAAAATCTCAAAATTCTATTTGGAATAACTTTGGCGCCGGTTGAGGAATCTGCCTGAAGATTTCCTCAAATTTGCCTCGTCGAGCTCCGGTCCCTCCCTGAAAGTTTGGGGGGGATTCGTCAAGCGGGGTGTGATATAAAAGGGAGGTCCCAAAACGTGTTTTCCCCATGTTAATTTCCATAGGGCGGTCGAACTCACTTTTAGCCCGAACCGCTGAATGGATTTCCACCAAACTTGGCAAAATTGTAGGAACTGGTAGCCCGATGTGCCTTTGCTATGTCTCAAGATATGTGCTCCAGTGGATTTTGAGTAATTTAGTTTCAAAAAAATATATATATCTATAAGCGCGCCCCGGTACGCGCACCGGGCGCGCCACGCGACTTGCACACGGAAAGCTGATTGGTTCTCGGGTGTCTGTAAACATTCGAAACAGTCCGGAGCGGCCGCCATCTAGTGTCTCGGTAGGATCGAGACACAAGAGGTGGCCCAAACAAAGGGGGAAATTGCCATAAGGGGGCAGGGATAGACCCCCCTGACGCCCTAGGTTTGATGTGGGGGCTATAAAAAGGCCCTGCGGGGGGAGCGCCCAGTACGCGCACCGGGGAGCGCACCAGGGAGCGTATCATGGGGAAAAAAGAATGACAGACTTTTCAAAAATTCTATGTTTATTAATTGTTCTTTTTTTTTTTTTTTAATTTAGTACCAACATGTAGGTACCAATGCAGAGTCTAAAATTTAATATACTCCGTCTCCTTTGTAGATATCTTGCATGTTGTTACAGAAGTTATTGTGGTATATGGAATTCATACCATAGTCTGTCAGGAAAGCAGAATCAACATGGAGGCAGGAGATGATAAAGAGATGTTAAATAGACATTGGAGATAATATAGTGGGAGAAAGGAAGTAACTATGAGCAAACTTACTATGTAACACAAAAAAGTTGCACAGTATACTATAAGTCTCACTTTATATTATAATCATTTTGGTACTACTTTATGAATTACATATAAAAATGAATAATGTCTCAAACAATTTTTAATTATTAAATATAAATATAAATATAAATATATAATATAATATAAATGTATTGTTCAGAATTTTCATAATTTAATAGAACTTCCAACATCTGATTATCTGGAATTTCCTCAAAATTTTGATTGCAGGACATTATACATGCTACTTAAAATGTCAAAAAGGTTGGAGTTATTGCAATGATTCTCATTTGACTTATAAACAACGTTTGCCTTATGACTTTAAAAATTCTTACCTACTGTTTTTAAAACCAAAGTTTTAGTAAAGGTAATTGGCCTTTGAAGACGGGAGTAGTTAATAAAAGTTAGTTAGTTAGTTAGTCTAATGTTTAAAATTATTTATCTCATATAGGTACTGTAAGTGGATCTCATAGTAAAAAATACTCATATATCTGACACTATTTGGCCGTAAGGAAAGTGTAAGGTATGATGTTCTTAGATCTTTTTTCATAGGAAGTCGATGAAATGGAAGTTAACAGCTGACTTTTTTTCCACCAAAGGGACCTTCACTATCTACTATTTGGCCTCAAGGAAAAGTAAGTGAATCAAAGATTAGTGTACATATAGGATTTGTGAGTTTTTATGTTTTTTTTTTAAACACAATCTTTTAGATTGTGGTTTTTTTCCCGCTGTTATATGATGAAGAGTTTGAACTCACTAATTTAAGTGAAATTCAATATATTCTGAGAACAGCAAAAATAAATAATGTAACATATTGTATAAGTCATTCTATAGTTTGCATTGTGTAATTTATATTGTATTCCCATTGTCTCACACTCATTTTCCTTTTTCCACCCTTATTTAGCTCTCTTTACTCACTTACACTGCCTTTCTTTCAGTTTGTTTCATCGCTGTTCCTTTACTCCACTTCTTTCACAACTCCTCAATCCAATTTCAACTGTCTGCATTTCCTCTCTCCCTTGCACCACTTTTCAGTTTTCTCACATTCTCTCAGTACCACTGCTTTAGTTCTCTTCCCCTCTCTTTCCTTCTTTTGCTCCTTTACTCTTTTTCCTTTCTTCACTCATTGTACTGCAGTTCACTCAGTCCTTCCCTTTCTCTTTCTGTGTACTTACTTTCTCACTCCTTTTTCCTCTATCGTTCTATATTAACCTCATTCCTTTCATACCTTCACTCTGTGACCCCCCTTCACTCACTCTCAGTCATCTTCCATTCCTCTTTCTTATTAATGGTTCCTCACTTAGACTCCTTTCCTTTTCACTCATTTTCCTTTTACTTTCTTCTCTTTCCTGATTTCGTTTTGGTATCTCACATTCTTTTAGTATCTTACTTATCTTCAGTAATTTGTTTTCCTTCTATTTCTTTCTCAATCTTTTTTGTCTTTCTACATTACTTTATTTTTGTTTTTGTATCCTTCACTCTTGCTTTATTTCTTAGTACACTTTTTTTGATTTTTTACCTCTTGACCTGTTTCTTCTATTTTAAAATATATGTTTTACTAATTATAACTTGTTTTTCTTTTGTCTTTCACAGATACAAGTAAGTTTTCATTAATTATATGGTAAGTGTGACTACAAAATGTAGTTTGTCATCACCCTTTGCTTTAACCTCACTAGTTTTCTCTCACCCTACCTCACCCCTGTTTCCTTACCCTGCTTCCCTCACTTATTCTTATCCTCCATGTTTACTTCTCTTTTCCTTACTTTCCTACCACATTCAACTTCTTTCAGTGCCCCTGCTCATCCACACTCCCTCACTTTCCTTTCTTTTCTGGTTCACTTAGTCCCTTTCTGACACTCCTTCCTTTACTCTCTCTGTTCTTTCTCTCTGTCACTCCCCATGTCTTACCTTTATTCACTTTTATCCACTACCCGTCATTCCCCTTCCTTCTACTTTCATCACCCATTCACATTCTCCCAGAACCTCTGCTTTAGTCTTCTTCCTCTTTCTTCTCTTCTTTTGCTCCTTTATTCATTTTTCTTTTCTCAGTTACATCCTCTTATACCTTTTCTCTGTTTTAGTATCTATTACACAGTCCCTATGTGTTCTTCCTTCTAGCTCTCTTTCTCTTTACACCACTATCTCTGTCCCCTTTGCTCATGCTCACCCCTTCATTACTTTTTTTTCCCTTTTTTTTTTGTGGTACGCTCCCGGGTCGCGCCCCGGTACGCGCACCGGGGCGCTCACCGGTACGGGCACCGGGAGCGCTCCAGAGTGAAATATAAAAAAAAAAAATGAATATTCTCTAAAGAAAAAATATTATATTAATATACAATATGATTCATTTTTAGAAAAACATACCTTTCTAAACTATAGACATTTGCTAATAAATAACCTTAGAAATTCACAAAAAAACACATAGGTATGAGGCCCTAAATAAAGTTAGGAATTAGCAGTTAAAAAACCTATGAAATTCACTGAAAAAACCATAGGTTTCACACCAGTTATAGTTAGGAATGGAAAGGGGCGACCACTCGGTCCCCCCGAACGTATGGTAGGGTGCCCGGATCCCCCCGGGAAGCCATTTTGGGCGGGGGGCGTGTCTCGGCTGGTATGCCCGAAGCGGCGTAGCCGGGGCGCGCCTTTTCCCGCCCAAGAAGGGTTGTCCTAGACACCTACACCGATGGCCACGCCCCGTAGGTGTACCGGAGGAGGGTACACGCCCTCCCTAAGAGGAATAAAAGGAGCAAAAATCCAAAGAAGCATCCTCTTGTTCCGGTGCTTGGAAGCTGCACCCTCTCGTTGCTCGTGAGCCCTCGACGGAACAAGGAGCAATTTTGAGAACTTGTAATTTTTGTGTTTCTCTTCCAGGAGCCTTCTCTCCCAGCGACTTTGGACCTCCGGATCCAGGACCTCGTTGAGCAGCTAAGCAGCAAGGGTCGTGTATTCGACAACGATGCCTGGCAAGAAGGTCGGAAAGAAGGCAGGGACGGAGCAGATGCTCCACATGCTGATGAAAGACATGGCCAGCATGAAAAAGCAGATGGCGGCAATGAATAATACGGGCAGACCAAAGAAAGTCATCGGACCAGCATTGCCGGGAGTAGTCCCCGCAGGGAGAGGTAAAAGGGCCAGGAATAGGGCGGCAGGGGGGGAGTCCCCAGTTCCCGAATCACCCCCGGTAAGCCCGGTTAGTCCAGTCGAGGCCCCGGTACCGATCCCGGATGCAGGCCAACCGATTCCGGTTGTAGTTACGCCCACCAGCGAGGAGGAAATGCCTCCGGAGTTGGCCGCCCAATTGGCCGCATGGCTTGGTAAGAATACCAAGGGTACAGCGGCACCCGGAGACACGGCCAAAGAGGCTAGGTTGCTAATGAAGCAGTTGCGGCAATCGCGAGATGCTGCGAAGGCGAATCTCCGTCTTGTCCCCCCACAGATTCCCTCGGAAGAACCAGCGGCTGGCGGTGGAAAATCAGCTGGACCAGCTATGGAGTCTGGTAAGCAGCCATTGCCAATGGCAAATGGGGGGTCTTTGCCCTCAAGAAGGGAGAAAGTAGTTCAGCATATCCCACTGGCCACGAAAGAGATGATTTGGGCTGATAAATATGTAAATATGTTTTCGCTCCTGTCTGACCATCACGAGATTGAGTATGTTAAGGCTCAGAAAGATTTGTGGCATCCGAGTGTGTGGCGCGCAAAAATGGCGGGCTTCAGGGTGGATGAGACGATCTCTAATTGGGCCAAGTCCTTGGGATGTTTACTGCTATTATGGGTGAACGTAAGCCAGAGATTATGACTGAATTGGCTTGTTATCAGACACGCATAATGGATTTCTATGAAACATATGAGGGCGATCAATGGAGGGGTTATGATAGTAAGTTTCGTAAGGCCAAGGAGCACGATTCGTCTCTGACGTGGGACTGTCTCGACTCCGTCTCTTGGCAGAAGCAGCTCCTGCCGGGCACGACGAAGTCGTCCTCGCTTGGCGAGTATGGGTCGGCGCCTTCCCGCCATCAATCGGCGGCGCCCTTTCGAGCAAGCCCCGCAGGTGATCACCAACCCAAGAGTGGTGGGAATGGGGGTAGGAAAGGGGTTTGCTGGAATTTCAACAGAGGCAAGTGCACGAGGCCGCAAGGGACATGTAAGTTCAGGCATGAGTGTGCGGGTTGCGGACATTCCTCACACCCTGAGAGTTCGTGCAGAGCCAAGAATGGGGATACCGGGGGTAGAGGAGGTGCCAAACAGGTCTAATATCGGCCAAGGGGTACCACTACCTACCCCCGTAGATATCATGGCAATGATCCCCTGGCTAAACGAATACCCTGATCATGTCTCCGCTGGGGTGTTACGGGACGGTTTCTCGTATAGTTTCCACATCCCGGCTGGGGATTTTCGGGGGGACTCACTGTGCAGAAATCAACTGTCCGTTCAGCAGCACCCGGTGGTGGTAGAAAGCAAGATTGCGAAGGAAGTTGCCTGGGGCCGGGTCTCCGGCCCATATAGGCACCCGCCAGTTCCTAATTTCATTTGTTCACCGTTGGGAGTTGTCCCCAAGAAGGACCCAGGTGAGTTTAGGTTAATTCATAACTTGTCGGCTCCTACGGGTCGTTCGGTAAACGATGCAATTGATCCAGGAGTCTGTTCGGTGCGGTACGCATCCTTTGATGAGGCCGTCGCCATGTTGAATCGCCTGGGGCCCGGAGCGCTGATGGCTAAATCGGATATTGAGTCAGCGTTCCGGTTGCTCCCGGTACACCCTCAGGATCAGCGTCTGTTAGGTTTTGTGTTTCAAGGACGCTATTACATGGATAGATGTATGCCAATGGGTTGCTCCATCTCTTGTGCTTATTTTGAGAAATTCAGCTGTTTTTTGCAATGGGCGTTCACCAGAGCTACAGGCTATACACAGGTTATGCACTACCTAGATGATTTTCTGTTCTTGGGGCCAGCCGGTGACACGGAATGTGCACAGGCTTTACTGGAATTTTGCAATCTTATGAAAGAGTTCGGCGTGCCATTGGCACCGGGGGAAAAAGGTGGGGCCATCTACTTCACTCGAGTTTCTTGGAATTGAGCTCGATTCGGTGGAGGGATGCTTCCGTTTGCCCAGGGTCAAAGTAATGAAATTTAGGGCCTCGCTAGAATTATGCATTAGCAAAGAAAAGGTAACTCTCCATCAGTTGCAGCAGGCGGTGGGCCAGCTTAACTTTGCCCTCAGAGTGATACCAATGGCCCTCCCCTTTTCCCGCTCTATTGCTCAAGCCATGGTCGGTCTCAAAGAAGGACATCACCGCACGAGACTGTCTGCAGAGGTTCGCCAGGATATGCGCATTTGGTTGGCATTTCTGGCAGATTTCAACGGTCGAGTGGTATGGAGCAAACCACCAGCATCCTCGGACGAGCTGGGTTTGTGGACCGACTCGGCGGGGAGCGTAGGATTTGGCGCCATCTTTGGTAATCGATGGTCGGCGCAAACATGGCCGGCGTGGTGGCACACCAGTGGGCTGACAGGTAACATTGGGTTCCTTGAGTTGTTTCCCATTTTGGTGGCCCTGAAGGCATGGCCGGATAATTTCCGTGACCGTTCAGTGGTATTTTGGTCTGATAACATGACCGTGGTTGAATGCATAAATAACCAGGCAGCACGCTGCAAGTTGATTTTGAGATTGTTGAAGGAAATTGTACTACTTTGCATGAGACTGAACGTACAGTTCAGGGCGAGGCACGTGCCGGGTGTGTTGAACCAAGCGGCTGATGCACTCTCTCGTTCCCATATGCAGGCCTTCAGGGGTTATCTACCTTCCGCGGACCTAGTGGCAGCACCATTTCCCGAAGCTCTCTGGTTACTCGGTGCCCCGGATTACAGGACCTCGTGGGAGCAAGTTTAGCCCCCAGGACATGGAAGGCATACGAAGGGGCGTTTCGTTCCTAGAGTGCTTTTTTGGGTCCAGCGGGAGGGGATAAGTGGGGTCAGGAGGAGTATGTCCTGAAGTTTTTAGTGGCACTCCACAAGGCAGGCCGATCTGCGGCAACGGCCAATAGGCACCGGGCCGCCATTGCATTCATGGCGCAGGCGCATGGCATCAAGGACCCCACATCGTCCTTCATGGTAAAGAAGGCACTACGTGGGTGGCAACGCCTCGAGGGTCATAAAGCTGACGAGAGGCGCCCGATTGGGCTAGAGAGATTGTCCTTGTTGATGTCAGTACTCCCCGCCACATGTTCTTCCCAGTCCGAGGCAGTGCTATTCCGGGCCGCTTTCACATTAGCATTCCATGGGGCTATGCGGGTGAGCGAGCTGGTGGCAAAAAATAAGCAGGATGTGGGGGGGGGACTGTGTCGGGATCACACTTTGATCAAGGGTGATTCTATGGTAATCACAATAGCAATGTCCAAGACCGATCAAGGTGCTATAGGGGACAGTGTTGTTGTCCAGCGCATGCGAGGGTCCCCCATGTGCCCAGTGAAGTGCGTTGAGGAATATTTAGCGCAAAGGGCTGTAACATGGGGGGGGAAGCTTGCTGAGACACACTGACGCCACCCCACTGACTAGGTTTCAGTTTCAGCGGGTGTTTACACTGGCAATCGCGGCAGCGGGCCTGGACCCGGGCGATTTTGGGACCCATTCCTTTAGGATCGGGGCTGCTACAGAGGGTACAGCCAGGGGTCAAAGTGTGGAACAGGTGAAACAATTGGGGCGTTGGTCCTCGGCCTGTTATAAAAGGTATGTGCGGTTGCACATGTTGTGAAGCTAATGTCATGCACTCACGCTTCTTGTTTTTGTTTGATTTACAGTTTCGGAGCTTACGAGGCGGGGCGGACTGTGCAGTCGACCCGACACCTGGGGACCAGCGGTCAAAGACCACCGGCTGAAGAAAGAGTGGTGTGGGTCATGGGCCACTCATACGTGAGGCGTGCCGCGGACGTATTCAAAGCAGGTGACATGATTCACGCAGCTGGGGAATACGGGTACAGGGTGACCTTCCACGGAAGGGGCGGGCTCTGTATTGACCGGTTTCAATGTTTTGTCGAGGAACTATTAGGGCGGACAAGGTCACCGCCGTCTATACTCATAGTGCATCTGGGAGGCAATGATTTGGTGGCGCTCGGTCGGCGAATACTCCTCGAGCGGGTTCTATCCACTGTTAGCTGGTTGGCAAAGAGGATTCCGGGGTGCACGATAGCATGGTCACACATGATTCCAAGGAAGGTGTGGCGGGGGGCCCTCTCTGTGTCAGCTTTGAATCATTCAGTTAAGAAAGTCAATAACAAACTGGGTAGATTGTTTCGTTCAGCACAGTTGCACTGTATTCCGCATGGATGTATTCGGGGGGATAACATGTATCTCGAGGATGGGGTTCATTTGTCCCGGGAGGGGAATGTCTTACTCATAGGAGACTTCATAGCATGGTTAAAGGGTTTGTATAATCATGACCTTTAGTAGGAGTGTGGGGGGTCCGGATAGCCGGTCAACTATCCGGCCTGTGGCGGTAAGGTCATGATCGGTGAGCAGTAATTTCAAGATCCCTAGAGGAGGGGCGCCACCCATTATGGATGGGAGCGCCCGGGGGGAGGGGCCATTGGCCCCTCACACGGGGAGGCGGCACCCACTAAGTATGGGGTCGCCGAAGGGAAGGCGGTCATAGGCCACTCCCAGGGGAGGAGGCGGCTCAATGCCCCTCCTAGGAATTTCCTGGGGCCAGGATATCCGCGACGGCGGATGTGATGAACAGTGTGGGGTGGGAGGGGGGTCCACGCTACCTTCTAGACACCTCACACGAGTCCTTGGATGACCAATAAGATGGCGTCGAGTTAAATAAGGGGCCCCCGCTAAGACAAGGGAAATTGGAAGATTGGCACAAGAGGTACAGTCCTCTGTGCGCCCGCCCCTCACACGTGAGGGGGGAGTTCTGGTAGTAGGGATCTGACACCGGTTACGACCTTGCCGTTGGCCCGTAATGTTAGGATGTACAATTTTTATTTAGTAAGTATGCATTTGCAGGATGTTTAGACTCGGCTAGGAGAACCTTTGTATTAGAGATTTGTTAAGGTTAGCCAATAAACGTGACTGCATCGTAATGTATAAATGAAAAATTGTGCATGATATGAAACTGTTATTTTAATGTTTTAATTTTGTTTCATATTTTAATAAATACGGCCGGGAGGGTAACTCCCTCCCGCCTTCCAAAAGTGCAGAACTGCGTCCGTCTTCCCATCCTTGGGGGATTGTGTTGGGAGGGGGTGACAGGCATCCCGGCCATATGGAAAGGGGCGACCACTCGGTCCCCCCGAACGTATGGTAGGGTGCCCGGATCCCCCCGGGAAGCCATTTTGGGCGGGGGCGTGTCTCGGCTGGTATGCCCGAAGCGGCGTAGCCGGGGCGCGCCTTTCCCGCCCAAGAAGGGTTGTCCTAGACACCTACACCGATGGCCACGCCCCGTAGGCGTACCGGAGGAGGGTACACGCCCTCCCAAAGAGGAATAAAAGGAGCAACAATCCAAAGAAGCATCCTCTTGTTCCGGTGCTTGGAAGCTGCACCCTCTCGTTGCACGTGAGCCCTCGACGGAACAAGGAGCAATTTTGACCCACCCACCAGCCCCTGATGGCAGCGTTAGTAGTGCAATGAAGTTGATTGGCTTTGATAGTATCTTTTTTCCAGGTTTTTTGGTATATAATAAAGAGATTAAAGTTTGAACTGCAATTAAAAGATTTGCTTCATAACAGTTTAATTTGAGCGGATTATCACAGTCTAAATAAAAATGTGTTGCATGTATAGATAAGTGGATGAATATGACAATGTTCAGTTTAACCGCTTTTATCGCTCTCTCATTAGGTTCAAAAACGTCGTATTTATTTTGGTCGGGCGGTAAGGTCATGATCGGTGAGCAGTAATTTCAAGATCCCTAGAAGAGGGGCGCCACCCATTATGGATGGGAGCGCCCGGGGGAGGGGCCATTGGCCCCTCACACGGGGAGGCGGCACCCACTAAGTATGGGGTCGCCGAAGGGAAGGCGGTCATAGGCCCCTCCCAGGGGAGGAGGCGGCTCAATGCCCCTCCTAGGAATTTCCCGGGGCCAGGATATCCGCGACGGCGGATGTGATGAACAGTGTGGGGTGGAGGGGGGTCCACGCTACCTTCTAGACACCTCACACGAGTCCTCGGACGACCATTAAGATGGCGTCGAGTTAAATAAGGGGCCCCCGCTAAGAAAAGGGAAATTGGAAGATTGGCACAAGAGGTACAGTCCTCTGTGCGCCCGCCCCTCGCACGTGAGGAGGGAGTTCTGGTAGTAGGGATCTGACACCGGTTACGACCTTGCCGTTGGCCTGTAATGTTAGGATGTACAATTTTTATTTAGTAAGTATGCATTTGCAGGATGTTTAGACTCGGCTAGGAGAACCTTTGTATTAGAGATTTGTTAAGGTTAGCCAATAAACGTGACTGCATCGTAATGTATAAATGAAAAATTGTACATGATATGAAACTGTTATTTTAATGTTTTAATTTTGTTTCATATTTTAATAAATACGGCCGGGAGGGTAACTCCCTCCCGCCTTCCAAAAGTGCAGAACTGCGTCCGTCTTCCCATCCTTGGGGGATTGTGTTGGGAGGGGGTGACAGGCATCCCGGCCATATGGAAAGGGGCGACCACTCGGTCCCCCCGAACGTATGGTAGGGTGCCCGGATCCCCCCGGGAAGCCATTTTGGGCGGGGTGCGTGTCTCGGCTGGTATGCCCGAAGCGGCGTAGCCGGGGCGCGCCTTTTCCCGCCCAAGAAGGGTTGTCCTAGACACCTACACCGATGGCCACGCCCCGTAGGCGTACCGGAGGAGGGTACACGCCCTCCCGAAGAGGAATAAAAGGAGCAACAATCCAAAGAAGCATCCTCTTGTACCGGTGCTTGGAAGCTGCACCCTCTCGTTGCACGTGAGCCCTTGACGGAACAAGGAGCAATTTTGACCCACCCACCAGCCCCTGATGGCAGCGTTAGTAGTGCAATGAAGTTGATTGGCTTTGATAGTATCTTTTTCCAGGTTTTTTGATATATAATAAAGAGATTAAAGTTTGAACTGCAATTAAAAGATTTGCTTCATAACAGTTTAATTTGAGCGGATTATCACAGTCTAAATAAAAATGTGTTGCATGTATAGATAAGTGGATGAATATGACAATGTTCAGTTTAACCGCTTTTATCGCTCTGTCATTAGGTTCAAAAACGTCGTATTTATTTTGGTCGGGTGGTAAGGTCATGATCGGTGAGCAGTAATTTCAAGATCCCTAGAGGAGGGGCGCCACCCATTATGGATGGGAGCGCCCGGGGGGAGGGGCCATTGGCCCCTCACACGGGGAGGCGGCACCCACTAAGTATGGGGTCGCCGAAGGGAAGGCGGTCATAGGCCCCTCCCAGGGGAGGAGGCGGCTCAATGCCCCTCCTAGGAATTTCCCGGGGCCAGGATATCCGCGACGGCGGATGTGATGAACAGTGTGGGGTGGAGGGGGGTCCACGCTACCTTCTAGACACCTCACACGAGTCCTCGGACGACCATTAAGATGGCGTCGAGTTAAATAAGGGGCCCCCGCTAAGACAAGGGAAATTGGAAGATTGGCACAAGAGGTACAGTCCTCTGTGCGCCCGCCCCTCACACGTGAGGAGGGAGTTCTGGTAGTAGGGATCTGACACCGGTTACGACCTTGCCGTTGGCCTGTAATGTTAGGATGTACAATTTTTATTTAGTAAGTATGCATTTGCAGGATGTTTAGACTCGGCTAGGAGATCCTTTGTATTAGAGATTTGTTAAGGTTAGCCAGTAAACGTGACTGCATCGTAATGTATAAATGAAAAATTGTACATGATATGAAACTGTTATTTTAATGTTTTAATTTTGTTTCATATTTTAATAAATACGGCTGGGAGGGTAACTCCCTCCCGCCTTCCAAAAGTGCAGAACTGCGTCCGTCTTCCCATCCTTGGGGGATTGTGTTGGGAGAGGGTGACAGGCATCCCGGCCATATTAGCATTTAAAAAACCTATGAAATTCACTGAAAAAACCATAGGTTTCACACCAGTTATAGTTAGGAATTAGCATATAAAAAACCTATTAAATTCACTGAAAAAAACATAGGTTTCACACCAGTTATAGTTACCTGGAAATTTTACTGATATAAAACCATTGAAATTCCACGTTATAGTTAGTTGGACTCTCTATAACTTGCGCATGTAATGCACTGCTGATGACGTCACATATTACATCACTCATGACATGGTCAGTGACATCACTCAATTCTCAGGTTGAAGAGGATTTGTAGTTCCCCTTCTGACTTTACCATCTGTCTGGAGGAACTTCTAAAAAGGTTAAAAGCCAGGGGTTATTCGGAGCGCATATTAAATGCAGCATTAACTAAATCTCTTTCTAGATCTAGAGAAAGTCTTTTTTCCATATCCCCTCCTGAGAATGAACCCCCTATGGATACAGAATCCCAATTAGATTGCCCGCGTCTAATCACCACCTACAGTAAGGAGGACAGAAAAATTAGGTCCATTATTAACAAAAATTGGCCTATAATTTTGAATGATCATATACTCAATACTAGACTACCACCTTCCCCCACTGTAACCTTTAGACTAGCCAAAACCATGGGCCACTATCTGGATAAGGCAGCCCCTGAACTAAAAACTAAAATTCCGTGGCTACGCCCCACTAGAGGATTCTATAAGTGCTCCAGTTGCCGAGCTTGTAAATTCGGAGTCACCACCACACATTACCTTACCCCTTTCAGCACAGTTGCCAAGACCATCAATGGCAACTATACATGCAAGACAGATCATGCTGTTTACGTTCTGGCGTGCACCTGTGGGCTTAGATATGTGGGCAGCACTAAGCTCCACGTGCACGTCCGGATTTTACAGCATTTGCGGGCCATCCTACACAGTGACCCGACCTATCCGGTCGCACAACACTCCAAACGGGTACACAATAAAGATCTGAATTGCCTTAGTTATTTTGTGATTGGGGCGGTACCATGTTTAAGAAGAGGAGGTGACCGTGAAGCAGAGCTCAGAAAACTGGAATCTAGATTCATACTGGAACTCGATAGTCGTTGGCCCAATGGGCTCAACAATATTGAAGAAATGCACCATTTTCTGTAATTTTTCTAGAGTAGTTTTCTATCGGAGTTGTCTTTGCCAATCTAGTTTTCCTATGAGTGTAGTATACGCACTCCTAGTTAGGTTCCCTATTAGGAGATTTTTCACAAAATACACACTCCACAGTATTGCTTTGACAACTAGTGATGTTCTGATTCACACATACTTATGTTGATGTACACTATGCACTTTATATGGTTATCTTTTGAATATGCACCTTTTGCTACATTTAAACAGTATTATTCCAGGACTCAATGAAATAGATTTTATTGGGTTTATTCTATGGTATTTTTGTACTGTACAGTAAATTAAATCAAATTTGACTGCATAAATTGTAAATGTATATACGTGTGGATAGAACCTATTATGTGTATATATAGAGTTGTTCAGACATGTATGTGTGTATATAGGTGTATATATTTAAGAATAATGTAGATAGTTTGTGGATATAGGGTTTTTTGTAATATACTTAGTTTTTTTGCAATATGAAGATAAATTAGTTGTGTGTGTGTATATATATGAAATATGGTACTATTTATACATATTTTCATTTTTTAACTTTTTGATAAACTTTTTTACTACCTGGAACTTCTTTAGAGAACTTTAAATAGAATAATATTGTTTACTGAAGATTCTATATAATGTGAATGCATATTGAATTATTGAGTATCTCTGCTCTCATGGTAGTATGGTTTGTTCCCGCGATTTTGCACTTCGTTATAACTCTTTTCACTTATGCACTTTTATATACAATTATTGCACTTTAACTTTCCCTGCTACAAAAGATATATGCATGTTTGCACAGACTATGACTATACATGTCAGTTGAAACTTAATTTTGCAATATATGAATATTTTTACATGGTATGATATTAGATCTGATATTTATCAAATTTATTTGAGTTACTTTCTGGATTTAACCAGTAACTGTATTGTGCATTTTGCATTATCAGCAAACGAGAAGTGTCACCAGCGATAGTATTTCTTCACTATTTGTTGTTAATCACGTGATTATGGTGGACACCACTAGGGGGTGGTGTCAGTATCACTGCAAGTATAAAAAAAGCATTATTATTCCAAACATGTTGCAGCGTGAACAAGGGCTTTCTGCTCGAAACGCATCGCTGGTTCTGTTGAATAAAAACATCTTTTGCTGACTTTGATGGTCCGGTCCTCATTTCTGCTGGCGTGGAGGTGGTGTCTGCGAGCGCAGAGCGAGCTGAGGAGGAACTCTTTTTCATATATATATATATACATATATATATATATATATATATATATATATATATATATATATATATATATATATAACAACAGACATACTGATGCACACATTCAGACAGTTTAGTCACTAACCAATGCATTCAGTAAGACAAATTTAATCACTCACTCATACAGTCAGTCATGCACCTACTAAATCCTTCATCCAGACACTCATACATACACTCATTCTTCAATATGTTAGACACATTTTAAAGTAACAGTAACACACATTCACTGGATGATGTCATCAGTGATGTCAAAAGTGATGTCATTTGAGATGTCATCAGTGATATCATCAGTGATGTCACTGACCATGTCATGAATGATGTAATATGTGACATCATCAGCAGTGGATTGCGGGCGTGCAAGTTATAGTGAGCCCAACTAACTATAACGTGGAAATTTCAATGGTTTTGTATGAGTAAACTGTTCAGCTAACTATAACTGGTGTGAAACCTATGGCTTTTTCAGTGAATTTTAACGGTGTTTTAAAAGCAAATTCCTAGCTATAACAAGTGTGAAACCTATGGTTTTTTCAGTGAATTTCAAAGGTTTTTTAATTGCTAATTCCTAACTATAACTATTGTGAAACCTATGGTTTTTTTAGTGAATTTCAATGGTGTTTTAAATGCTAATTCCTAACTATAACGATTGTGAAACCTCTGTTTTTTTCACTAAATTTCAAAGGTTTTTTAAAACCTAATTCCTTTCTATATCGAGTTTGTAACCTACGATTTTTTATTTTTTATTTGCTGTTTTGTGTAAGTATTAATTATTAATAATTTTTTTTATAATAATATTTTTCCAATGCTTTTTTTTCTATTTTTTTAATAATTTTTTCCTGGGGCGATCAGGGTGCGCGCACTAGTAAGCTCTCCCGAGAGCGCGATTTCTGCGTTCATTTAAAAAAATATGTATGAAAAGTAAATAATAACGCAAGACATTTAGTACCATACTTATAAAAGCAATGTTTATAATTTACGAAATGAAAATGAATTTTCATTTCCGTACAGTTATCAAAACATCACTCTTGCGCGCAGCGTAAGCGCCCCCGGAAGCGCCTACGTTCGCGCCGCGTAAGCGCCGCCAGAAGCGCCTACGTTCGCGCTGCGTAAGCGCCCCCGGAAGCGCTTTGGTGCGCACAGCGTAAGCGCGTCAAGTCATGTGACCTTAAAATAACTCTTTTCATTGGTTGCTAACAGTTTTTTTTTTACAACTAATGAAAACCCCACCCTTTTCCTTCACTTCTTCTTTCACTTTGGTGAGAGCAAGACCTCTTTTATTCTCTGCTAAGAATTTGTGGAGAGAATGGCTGCCAGACCATCCAGCAGCAGTGAGGAGTTAAATGATTTCATCAATGAAGAGCCTCCTCAGCCGAAGGTGAAAGAACATTTTATCTGGAAAAAAAATTCTATACCTGAGGGGCATAAAAAAGTAAATGCACCAAAAGTTGAATGCAAAATCTGCCAAACTGTACTTTCCCGTAGAGACCCCCGAAAGAAGTACAGTTTTGGTAATTCAACTATGATTCACCACGTCGAAAGGAGGCACCCCCAGAACTATGCCCGGGAGAGTGTTAGGGCTCTAGCACAAGAGGCTCCCAGGGATGGCGCCTCTACTTCAACCAGAGGACCAACAACATCGGTGAGGGGGCGATCGCAAGAGCTGATTCCAAAGATTCAGCCTGCTTTTAATAAAGGCGTTCTTAAATGCAGAGACTGTGATCAGCTACTTTGTTATGGGGAACAAAGTGTTATGCTCATGGTTCGAGCATTGGAGAACCATCGCTGCCGTTCCCAGCCCTAAATTAGTGTTTTTTTGTTTTTGCTCCTGTTGAGCAATTTCCCATTCCCTGTTTTGGTTCCTGTTCTGAAAAAGGAAAAAAGAAGAAAAAAAAGTTATTTTCAGAACTAACTCCAATTCCCATCAGCTGTGCTCTTAAAAAAATGAAAAAGAGTAAGTGAAGTGGAGTGCATTGATAAAGCAGAGGAAAATGAGTAAGAAAGCACAGAAAGGGACGAGAGGAGAAGTGAAGTGAAGTAGGGGGACTGAAAGAAGGTGAGTGTGGGGAAGGAGAGTGAGGAGAAGGAGAGTGAACATGGGGAATGTGGATATGCGAAGAAAATGTAGTAAAGGAACGGTGGTGTGGAAGGGTAAGAAAATAGCAGTGATGTTTTGGAAAGAGTGGAGGTACAGACAGGATAAAGACAAGTAAGTGTGAGACCAGGTAAGTAAGGCAGTGAAGAAACAGAGAAAGTGAAAGAAAAAATAAGAGTAGAAGACTGAAGGCCTCATTTTTACAGCTGCCTCACAGCAGGCGTAAGACTGATGCAGGCCCTTTCACGTGGGACTTGCCCCATGTGAAAGGATGCATTGCTGGAGTTGCATCATTTTTGTGACACACTCCAGCAATGCATCACTTTTGCGCTTACAGATACGTCTGAAATACTGACGTATCTGTAAGTACTTGCAACATAATGCGTCATATATTTAATATGACGCATGAGTAGAAGACTGAAGGCCTCATTTATGAGGCCATGCGTCAATTTTACGCCACCGGTACGTCACTTTTTGTAACGCACCAGTGCTGTAAAAAATGCACCTTATTGAGTCATACTTACAAAGTGACGCATCTAGGTAGATGCGTCACTTTGTAAACCCCTGCGCCACATTATACCTACGTCAGGTGTAATGTATACAAAAGGGGTGTATTGACACAAGAAAGGGTCGTAGAGGTGACGCAGTGAAATTTAAGAGATATCACTGCGTCACTTTTATGACGCTGTTGCGTCCAAATCTTGCGCTTGTATCACAGCAGGCGTAAGACTGATGCAGGCCCTTTCACATGGGACTGGCCCCATGTGAAAGGATGCATTGCTGGAGTTGCATCATTTTTGTGACACACTCCAGCAATGCATCACTTTTGCGCTTACAGATACGTCTGAAATACTGACGTATCTGTAAGTACTTGCGACATAATGCGTCATATATTTAATATGACGCATGAGTAGAAGACTGAAGGCCTCATTTATGAGGCCATGCGTCACTTTTACGCCACCGGTACGTCACTTTTTGTGACGCACCAATGCTGTAAAAAATGCACCTTATTTAGTCATATTTACAAAGTGACGCATCTAGGTAGATGCGTCACTTTGTAAACCCCTGCGCCACATTATACCTACATCAGGTGTAAAGTATACAAAAGGGGGGTATTGACGCAAGAAAGGGTCGTAGAGGTGACGCAGTGAAATTTAAGAGATATCACTGTGTCACTAGTATGACGCTGTTGCGTCCAAATCTTGCGCCTGCTTAACAGCAGCCGTAAGACTCACGCAGGCCCTTTCACATGGGACTGGCCCCATGTGAAAGGATGCATTGCTGGAGTTGCATCATTTTTGTGACACACTCCAGCAATGCATCACTTTTGCGCTTACAGATACGTCTGAAATACTGACGTATCTGTAAGTACTTGCGACATAATGCGTCATATATTTAATATGATGCATGAGTACAAGACTGAAGGCCTCATTTATGAGGCCATGTGTCACCTTTACGCCACCGGTACGTCACTTTTTGTGATGCACCAGTGCTGTAAAAAATGCACCTTATTGAGTCATATTTACAAAGTGACGCATCTAGGTAGATGCGTCACTTTGTGAACCCCTGTGCCACATTATACCTACGTCAGGTGTAATGTAATCAAAAGGGGTGTATTGACGCAAGGAAGGGTCGTAGAGGTGACGCAGTGAAATCTAAGAGATATCACTGCGTCACTTTTATGACGCTGTTGCGTCCAAATCTTGCGCCTGCTTAACAGCAGCCGTAAGACTGACACAGGCCCTTTCACATGGGACTGGCCCCATGTGAAAGGATGCATTGCTGGAGTTGCATCATTTTTGTGACACACTCCAGCAATGCATCACTTTCCTCTAAACACTCAACATTTTTTTTTTACTTTATTTTTTTACACTGTTTTTCCCTGTGGTGCACTCACGGTACGCGTACTGGAAAGCGTACCAGGGAGCGCCGCCAGCGCTTACCCCGCGAAAAAAAAACACAAAAAAAAACCAATGTTTTTAGCCCTTCAAGGTCCTTCTAGGCCCCCCTCAGAAAACCTAGGGGGTCGGGGGTGTCTGCTCTGCCCCCTTTTAATTATATCCCCCTTTCTTTTTTCACCTCTTGTGTCTCGATTCTACCGAGACACAAGATGGCGGACTCTCTTGACTGTTTAGAATGTTGACAGACACCCGACAGCCAATCAGCTTTCGCTCGCGCACTCCCGTAGCGCGCCGGGTGCGCTCCCCGGTACGCGCACCGGTGAGCGCCTGCAGCGCGCCTATAGATATATATGTGTTTTTGAACTTAATTTTCATAAAAACCACTGGAGCAATTTTCACCAAACATAGCAAAGGCACATCGGCGTACCAGTCCCTACAATTTTGCCAAGTTTGGTGTAATTCCGTTCAGTGGTTCGGGCAGTAGACTGTCAGACCGTCCTATGGAAATTAACTTGGAGAAAACACGTTTTGGGACCCCCCTTTTTTCTCAGCCCCCACTTCACGAATCCCCCCGAAACGTTCAGGGAAGGAGCGGAGCGCAGCGAGACCATTTTAAGGAAAATTACAGGCAGATCTCTCAATCGGCGCCAAAGTTATTCCCAATAGAATGTTCGGAATTTCCAATGGTAGCCAATCCTAACTATAACTACCTACTGGCGACCGCCAGTAGGTTATATATATATATATATATATATATATATATATATATATATATATATATATATATATATATATTACCTACAGGCGGTCACCAGTAGGTATATATAGTTAGGACCTAGTTACCATAGGAAATCCCCAACATTCTATTGGGAATAACTTTGGCGCTGATTGAGGAATCTGCGTGTAGTTATCCTTAAAATTGCTTCGCTCCGCTCCGCTCCTTCCCTGAAAGTTTCTTGGGGATTTGTCAAGCCGGGGCCGAGAAAAAAGGGGGGTCCCAAAACGTGTTTTCCCCATGTTAATTTCTATAGGGACCTTTAGACACGGCTACAGCCCGAACGGCTGAATGGAATTACACCAAACTTCCCTGAAGATACAAATATCGCAGAACACGTGTTGGCTCTTTGACTGTTTTGAATCGTTACATGTATGTAAAGATGTATACCGGTGTATGTGCTGGTTTGTGATACCCTTGTTATACCAACTGAAGACAAACTATTTCAAGTATCCAAGAGAAAGAGGTGGAACAATAAAAAAGGATTTATATGGACACTTATGTGGCTATTTGTGTTTTTCTCCGTCCATGACCTATTTATATATATATGTATATATATATATATATATTCACTGAAAAAACCATAGGTTTCACACCAGTTATAGTTAGCTTACCAGTTTACTCATACAAAACCATTGAAATTTCCACGTTATAGTTAGTTGGACTCACTATAACTCGCGCACCCGCAATCCACTGCTGATGATGTCACATATTACATCATTCATGACATGGTCAGTGACATCACTGATGACGTCACTGATGACATCTCAAATGACATCACTGATGACATCACTGATGACATCACTGATGACATCATCCAGTGAATGTGTGTTCCTGTAAAGTTAAAATGTGTCTAACATATTGAAGAATGAGTGTATGTATGAGTGTCTGGATGAAGGATTTAGTAGGTGCGTGACTGACTGTATGAGTGAGTGATTAAATGTGTCTTACTGAATGCATTGGTTAGTGACTAAACTGTCTAAATGTGTGCATCAGTATGTCTGTTGTTGTGTAAGCTGCTGCATGTGTTGCTCAGTAGCTATATGAGTGGCTATATGGGTTATTGATCGGTTGTCTAAGTATTTGAATGTGAGGGTGAGTATGTGTGTGGGTGGCTGTGAGGTGTGTGACTCTGTGCATAGATGTGTGACCAGTTGATTCACTAGGTATATGGGTTCAAGAGTGCATATAGAAACAGCTGTATGGACGGTTGACTGTGTGCATCTTTTGCCAGTAGGTATTTATAGTTAGGACCTAGTTTCCATAGGAAATCCGCAACATTCTATTGGGAATAACTTTGGTGCCGGTTGATGAATCTTCGCGAATTTGTCAAAGAAGATGGCCCGTTCCGCTCCTTCCCTGAAAGTTTTGGGGGAGACGTCAAGTGGGAGCTGAGAAAAAGGAGAGTCCCAAAACGTGTTTTCCCAATGCTATTTTCCATAGGACGATTAGACACGGCTACAGCCTGAACGGCTGAACGGAATTACAAGAAATTTAGCAAAATGGTAGAGTCTGATTCGCAGATTACGCTTTTTCTTAAATGGTGTAAATCCCTTCAGTACCTACTGAGAAAATCGAAAAAAAAAAAAAATATATATATATATCTATAAGCGCGCACCGTACGCCCACCGTACGGGTACCGTACGTGTACGGTACGCGTACGGTGCGCGTACTCTCCCGTGCACGAGCTGCATGCTGATTGGCTGCCACTGTCTGTCAACACTCCAAAACAGAAATTGTTGGCAGCCATCTTGTGCCTCGGTAGGCACAAGAAAGCAGAAAAACAAACGTGTAGAACTCAAAAAGGGGGCAGGGTGGAAGCAATCTGACCCCCTAGGCCTGCTCAGGGGGTCCCACAAGGACCCCCAAGGCTGAATTTTTATTTATTGTTTGCAAAAATCGTGGGGTGTGCGTACGGTACGCGTACCCCGCGATTTTTGAAAATAAATAAATAAATTGGGGGGCCTTGGGGGTCCTTGTAGGACCCCCTGAGCAGGCCTAGGGGCTTTGGGTGCTTCTACCCTGCCCCCTTTTTGAGTTCTAAACGTCTCCGAGCACGAGCTGCATGCTCATTGGCTTTCAACACTCCAAACCAGGAAGTGTTGGCAGCCATCTTGTGCTTGGTAGACCAAGGCACACGAAAGCAGAAAAACAAACGAATAGAACGCAAAAAGGGGGCAGGGTAGAAACACCCTGACCCCTAATGCCTGCTCAGTAGGTCCCACACGGACCCCCAAGGCCCCAAATTTTTTTCAAAAAGCCCGGTCTGCTTTTTTTCAAATTACCCCCCAGAGGGACCATATCCCGAGACTTATGGAAGAACTCTCAGAGGACTGTCCTGCTGCCTGCTGTGTACTTCAGAGTATTGCCCTAGTGGACTGCCATGTGGCCTGAAGCCTGCCTTGTGCCCTCTAAGGACTACCCTGATGCATGAGATCATGCAGAATGGGTATCTGGTCTTGTCTACAGATTTGTCCCTTTGTAGATCCTAGATTTCCATAAAAGAGACTAAGTCAGAATTTGGACATCTTCACTGAGGCTTTGTCCAGCAGGATCCCGAAGATAACACCTCCTCCACAGACACTGCCTGCTGCCTTGCCTCACTAAACTTGAACTTCTCAGACATTTTTCTTCAAAACCTTTCCTAAGCCTGAAGGTAAGTAGATACTTAGCCCAATCCACTTTGTGTATCCAAACTGCTCTCCATCGCTGTCAGACATAACTTTCACCATTTTCCACTTTAAATGTTAAACATTCCTATCTCTGGTTCTATTGATTGGATTGCTGTTGTTTGAGTATCAAGTAATTTATTAAAATGTAGTCTATATTTTATGTTGCTGTTTTTTTTCTTGTGTTGTATTTTCACTTTATTACAGTTTAAATGCTACATAAACACTTTACACATTAACTCTAAGTTAAGCCTGAATGTTATTGTGACAAGCTACCATAGGTTAAGCACTGTTTTTTAGTAACATTTTGTTGTACATCCTGACAAGGACTGTGGCTGTTGATTGAGCAGGGTTACACCACCCCCTCTCAATTAACAATTCAATTTCTTACAAAACCAAATCGGGGACATTCTTCAATGAAAATGTGCACATCCTCTCTTTCTGCTTCATCTTTAGGTATGGTCTGTAACACTTTGCCAATGACTGCACAGGGTGCATGGAAGGTGTGTTGATGAAAGTAGAAATGTGCATTTTCTACTACACATCACTGTGATGGATTTCCCCTGTGGTCTTGATTATGAATGGTCCAGTAATTAGGGACCCTTGCTTAAACACCTTTTTTGGCAGGGGTGACAATTACGAGTTGGTCAGAGTTTACTGCACCTGGCAGTTAACAAGTGCAACATATTCAAATCTGCTAACAATAAGTTCAAACCTGGCACATTTTACTGGAGAAAAGTGTAAGGTAAATACAGGGATGTACACAGTTTGGGCCACATTTACTAAACTTTGACACAATGCATCACAGCAAGGAAAGTTGCTGTGTTTCATTGCATCAAAAGGAGAGAGCAGAAATGCAATATATATGTTTAGTAAGATATGGAGCAGTTCTGCTCCCTCCTAACACTAGTTCACTTCTGGATGTCTAGGTCCAATGCAGGAACCCTTGCCCCAGAATACAAGGTCGCCTGCATTGTGATCAGAATAGTTTTTAGCAAAAACGCATACCTTCCTCCCAAATACTATTCTTAGGGGCTTACTCCTCATTGTACATATGCTGCAGAATGCAGCTCTCATACAAAGAGGAAGTAAAAGCAGAAATAAAGATATCTCACTTTATTACGGCAGCCAAGGGTAAGTGTGCCATCTTAGTGCAAACCAATGTTTTTTGACATTAGTAAATATGGGTGCCATTAGAAATACATCAATGAATGAATCAATCAATTAACAAGGGATTTATAGAGCACTGTAATTCACCTGTGAGGGACTCATGGTGCCGGGGTTGCTAGCTGCTTCGTGGTGATCTGTTCATTCGAACAGCTAGGTCTTCAGTCCTTTCCCTAATTCCTGGAGTGATGAGGCGATCCTGAGGTGCAGTAGAAGGTTGTTCTAAGCTTTAGCCACCAGATGTGAGGAGGAGAATGATCTGCTGTTACTTCAGCGGGTCCGGGTGGTGTCTCCGAGGAAGAGAGAGGCGGATCATAGGTGTCTGGTCGGTTAGTGGAAGGTCATGCGTTTGTTGATGTATCCTGGTCCTTCCTTGTGCAGGGCTTTGTATGCTTGGGTCAACAACTTCAACTTGCTTCGCTTCTGGATCAGGACCCAGTGTGTGCCTGCGTGACAGTCCTTCTGGTGTTGACTAGGTGCCTAAAGATCTTGCGAAGCATGCGTTGGGTGTGGAAGCAGGCAGATGAGACTGCGTTCATCTGTTTTTCTATGGATAGCTTGCTGTCCAAGATGATGCCGAGGTTGTGGGTGTGGTTTGCCAGGGCGGGGGATAGTCCTAGTTCATTAGGGACCAACCATCCTCCATGGAGAAGTGTTCCTTCCAAAGATGAGGACTTCCGTCTTGTCTGTGGTGAGCTTAAGACAGTTGTCCCTCATTCAGTTGGCAATGGTCATCACACATCTGTGGACGTTGGCTTTACTGGTGGCCAGGGCTTCAGTCAGCGAGTGGATGAGCCGGGTGTCACTGGTGTAGGAAAAGATGTAGAGTCCATATGATCTGATGGTGTTGGCCAGGGGGTCATGCACATGTTGAAGAGGGTGGGGCTGAAGGACAATCCTTGGGGTACACCGCAGATAATTTGCTTCAGAGGTGAACAATGGGAGAATGATTCTCTGTGTTTTTTTCTGTGAGGTATGAGCCGATCCATTTAACCGAGTCTCCTCGTTTTCTGGCGTGGTGGCATCTGTTGATCAAGATGTGATGGGAGACAGTGTTGAAGGGGGCAACCAGGTCCAGGAGGATGAGGGCTGCCATTTGGCTGGGGTCCAAGAGGACCCTCATGTCACCGGTGGCTGCAATCAGGTTGTCGCGGTGCTGTGGTTGATTTGGAATCCAGATTGAGAGGGGTCAAGGAGGTTATTGTGTTGCAGGTGTTTGGTGAGTTGCTGGTTGATTGCCTTCTTGAGAACCTTTCATGGAAAGGGGAGAAGGGAGATGGCCCAGCAGTTCTTAGGTTCTGTTGGGTGACCGGATGGTTTCTTATGGAGGGGCCTCACTTCTGCGTGTTTCCAGTCCTCAGGGAAGGAGGCTGAGGTGATGGAGCTGTTCAGACCATTCTTGAGTGCGCTGCCAATCATCTTGCTCCTGAGGTTGAAGATGTGGTGGGCACAGGGTTCGTGGGTGCTCCAGAGTGCACAGTGTTCCTGATGGAGATTGTGGCTTGAGTAGTTAGAAGGGCCCAGTGAGTGAGCAGGCATTCAGGGTTTGAGTTTGTTGTTTCCAGCATGGCTGATGCTGTTGGCAGCGGAGGGTTGGAGTTTAAAGTTTTCGTAAATGGTTGAGATCTTGTCGTGGAACAAGTCTGCCAGGGTGTCACACAGTTCTTGGGAGGAGGTGATGTAATTCCTGCCCATGCTGCCCCCATATAACACATCTCTGATGCAAAGTAATGCAAGGCAGTGCTATGCATTCTTTGTGTTGATTTTGGACAAAATCCCCCACAAAGCCACTCAAATCTTTATTTGCATATCCCAACATGAATTTTGTGTAGAGACTGTGCTACAAAAGTGGTGCAACCAAAGTAATAAATCTAGACCTTGAAAAAAAAATAGCAAAATCTGTGTTGTATGACTCATTAAATAGCCATACACATCGTACAGCACATATACATATCGCGCAAGTAAAATTCAGGATCAGGTACAATAAATATTGCTACCCTACGGGCACTCGTAATTCATTTTACCCGCTGTAACACTTCAAGAAAACATCGATTATATCCGTACCAGTTCACACTTCCATTTGCCAGTCTTTTTTTCTCCAATATATCACAACTAACATTTTCGGCATGCACAATCCCTTGTAAATCCGGTTGTTTGTTAGTTCCATTATTCTTTCGTCTATATTTTTACGGTGAAATCTGAGTATGGATATGGCTTCTATTATATAAAAGTCATTTATTGACATCACCACAAAATACAGGTTTCACGTTATGGACAGTCCTGTAATATCCTTTAGTTTCGACTGCCCCAATGACCCCCATTTTAAAGAGGGATTAACGCGAGCTGTGTCAATAACGGATCAGCAAATTGTTCGAGCTTTCATCTGGACATCTGCGAAGCAGTCTCAAAAACCTGTTTCCCATCAGAAGCCAGGGCAGTGTGCGAGCACATGCAACAATAAAGGACTGGATGTTTATGGGGTCTCTCCTAGGTTCATCGAGCGCCATAGGGAGCGAGGATGTTTCTAAAAAAAATAACAAACAGCAGGTGCCGGCAGAGCCAAATAAGGATAGGACGCTTTGATGTTTTGCTCATCACATGCATGCTTACAAATTAAAGACCATTCGCAATTCTTAAAAAAAAACTCTGCACGAAAAAGAAACCCTACAGGTGAACGGGCCACTATGGGGCATGTAGTGTAAATAGAGACGTGGGATCACGGCCATGCAGATTTAAAATGTAGAAGTTTATTAGTAGTAGAGACACGATTTGGAAAATATAGTGAACTACATAAAAAAGAAGTGGATGACTCGAATACACATATGCATCCCCTTGCCTTTGTATGTTACTGATGGATTTACGCAGTGTTCCTAAACAGATAGGAACGGATTAAATAGATCAGTCTGGTTCAACTTTGCATCAACATATCCAGATCACAAATGCATCAAGCGATTTTGGAATCGCAAACGGTGCGAATCGCAAAATTCGGCCGTTTGCGATTCCAAAATCACTTTTTGGATTGCATCATTTATTTCTCATGCATCGCAATTTAAGAATTTGCAATTTTTTGCGATTTCTCAAATTGCGATAGCATTTAAGGAAAGGCAAATTTTGCGATTCCTTAAATGCTATGCATGATTAATTTTAATTTGCGAATTCACAATTTTGAAGGAAAAAATTACCATGAAGTAAACCTTCATGGTAATTTGCGAAAAGTTTAAAAAATGCAAATAAATGCATTTTTGAAACTTACATGTTACACACACACATGCCCTTGGGACATGTGTGTGAGTAAAATGTACTTACATGACATTCCAGGGGTGCAGGGGGGGTCCTTTGGACCCCCCCCTGCACCCTTGAAATTGCATTCTCATTTTGCGATTCCTTAATTGCGAATTCACAAAATGAGAATGCCTTCCCATTGATTCCTATGAGCCTCTAGGCCCATAGGAATCAATGTAAAGCATTTCCTTATTTGCGATTCGCAATTAAGGAATCGCAAATAAGGAAAATTAAGAAATCGCTAAAACTTTTGCGATTTCTTGATGCATAGGAATTTGCGATTCCTTAATTTTCGCAATTTAGGAATCGCAAATTCCTACAATGATGCATGTGGCTGATAGATCTGATATGTGCAGATTGATTGACCAGTGCAAATTGCCGTTTTTCAACTACTCATATGGTGCAAACGTTGGATATGCACTTACAGGGTGATTCAAATCCCTGCACTAGTGCAGTTGAAATAATTTTGTACAAAATTGCACTTTCGCTGCTGATAGCTAAAAGGACCATGAAAAATGGGAAACTCTGTGTGAGGCCATGTATCCTTATACAATGTAAATGATGCATTAGGCACATTTGCATGCATGCTTCAAAGAGAATAACTATGAAATACATACTATTTTTTTTTTAAAACGCTGTTTGTAAATTCAAGGTGGTAAAACAGTCTCTAAGAAACAAGAACGTCTTCCAAATTTTAAAAACTAGTGTTTAAACAACGGTTAAAGTTTTATTTTGTCAGTGATTTAGGTAGTAGGTACACTGACGATTTGAAACGTCTCGTTCAGCTTCCACAGCAACATCTTTAGAAATGTTTTTAGGGGTGACACATAAGGGCAAAAGCTAGGACTGGCAGGCCTTCCACATCGTTATATAATATATGAGTGATGTAATATGTGAGGTCATAAGCAGTGCATGGCGGGAGCATAAGCAATAGTTAGCTCATTAACCCCTCCCATTCTTGTGACGGAACCGCTAGGTCACAAGCCACGGGTGAGCTGTGCTTGTGACGGAACGGTTCCGTTACGGCCCGCTCGCCGCGCCTGCGCGGCGCTGATTTCGCGCCTGCACTGACGCTTTAATGGGCGGGCGGGTTCGTGACGGAACCATTCCGTCACAAGCACAGCTCACCCGCGAGCCGTGACGGAGCGGTTCCGTCACTAGTATGGTGCCGCAGCTCGGCCACCCCACCCCCTTAGCGCTGCGGCGGAATAGCCGTCGCAGCGAAGGGGTTAAACAGTAACTTCAGAATTTCCCTGGTTTTGTATGAGTAAATACTGAGCCTAACTACAATGGCTCTGTAACCTTTGTTTTTTTGAGTGAATTTCTAAGGTTTTATTAATTTTCTTTCCTAACCGTAACCTGTAATCTTTGAGAGTGGGTGTATGAGTGTCTGTGTGGGTCTGTGAGTGCCTGTGTGAGTAAGTGCCTGTGTGGGTGTGTGAATGGTTCTGTGGATGTCTGTGTGGGACTGCAAGTGGGTGTGTGAGTGCCTGTGTATGTCTGTGACTGGGCGTGTGAGTGGTGCTATGGATTTTGGACATTTGCCTGGTACGGATATTTAAAGGGAGCATCATGGATCTGCTTTCACCAGGAGACGAGAAGAAGGAAACCACTCACCACAGTCACTATAAATCAGATTGTGCACTAATAGATCATTGATGAATTCACCCCCCTTAAGATTTTAATATTGTTTTTCAACATGGAATACAGGAGGAAACAACCTTGTTTTGCATTTGCAAATCTCAAGAAATTAGGATAATTTCTGATTTACACAACTGAAGCTTCAACTGGGGTACCTGCTGTCTTTAGATATGTAATTACTTCCAGTTGAAGTATAAATCTGTGAAATGAGCAACTGAACCTCACCTGTCCGTTTATCCAAAAAGAGTTCACAGTTTTGCACAAAATGTCTACCCAACTGGAGTCTTTCTACTGGTTGATTGGTAAGTGCTACCTCGTTGGATAAATGTCTAGTGCATATTCTATACTTCAGCCGCATAAATGACCATGAGGAAATGTCTCCAGTGACTCTGTGTGCATTTCAGCAATGTGCTTGTCCCTCTTAGGTCTATATCCAGAAATCTGGGATCTAATGAATCCTTCTGTAGGGAAGACAAAACTATAAAGAGGTAAATCACCACCAAACAAAGGTCCTTCCTCTTAACTATATGAAGTAAGTTAAGATGTCCTCACATTCCTCAGCATCCAAAACGTGCCACCAAAATCATTGGGAAACACGCTGGGGGGCCTTTTGTTAAGCTGTTCATCATCCTAGCAAAAGGCGAGAAGGCCTTTACATTCTACTAAGGTGTACGGGGCAGTGCCAAACAGGCAGATCTTCCAGGTGATTTGTACATTTGCATACTGATAGTCCAGTCATGGGGTAAGGAGGCCATGCAGCACCCCTCCTCAGACTGGTTTTGAGCCGGGGGACCCCATCCCCTGGGGACTGGCCAAAATTTAATAGGGGAGAGGAGCCACGTTTCACCCCTCCCCAGGCCGATTTTTGCCCGGGGACCCCATCCTCTGGTGCCTGGCCATGTCTCCCTGGGTGTCTTAACCCACCCAAGGGCACCAAGTGTGCATGTTGGAGACCACGGGGGAACCTCAAGGCCCCTGCCATCCCAGCTGGCTCCCCACCTGCAGCAGGAGCCGGCATTGCTCCCACACATAGGGAGCTGCAAAATAGGCAGTTCCCTGCATGTGCAGAAATCATTTTGTCTCTTTACCTACCCTCTTCACAGGGATCAGGGAAACAGATGAAAACTCTGGTCCCAGCAAATGAGAGCACTTTGACAGCTCCCGCTTGCTGGGATCAAAGTTAGTGTTTGCTCCCATTTGGTGGGAGCTGTCAAAGCTCCCGGAGAGCAAAAGCAAACTGCAATATCCTGGTGTGGGCAGCCAGGGACAAAGCAGGAGCCAGCCCTGGGGGATGGCAGTCCCCAATGCCACAATCGAGCCCCTCCTTTGGTTTTAATGGGCCAGAGTGGTCCCTGGGGCATTTAGAAAGTAGGATGGGGGTCTACGTGGCCCTTTCTGCATAACTTATAAGCCCAGGGGGTTGGCAGTCTCTGGGGCATTTTAGAAAATAAGTGAGGGTCCACACAGCTCCCTCCTGTATAACTGATAAGCCCCCGGGAGGTGGCCGTCCTCAGGATTTTCTAAGTACTGAGTAGCTGGGGCACACGCCCCCTCCAAATTAATAAATATAACCCGGGGAGGTGGTCATCCCGGGGCTCAAACTGGAATTGGGGAGGGACCTTTCTCTGTGCTCTGATTATACTCTTGCATATTATATAGGTTGCACTTGGCCCTTTTTGCAGGGTCATCCCTGAATTTTTTGCCCTCCTCCCGGTATTTTTTCTGACCTGGTGTTGGTGGTTTTAGGACTCTGGGCACTTTATCACTGCTGTCCAGTGTAAAGTGCATGTGCTCTCTATGGTAAATGTGGTTAGATTCATCTACATCTGTTTGACATATTTAATTTACCTATCAGTCCCTTGTAAAGTGGTATCTCATATACACAGGGCCAGTAAATTAAATGCTACTGGTGGGCTTGCAGTGCTGCTTGATCCAACCACCAACGTAGCCTTTCATACCTGTCTCAGGCCTCTGCCATTGCAGAGCCTGCACACACAGTGTACTGCCACTGTGATGTGGCACATAAAGTGGATGCCACATCTCTGACTCTCCTTTTACTACATATCAGTCACCCCTAAGGTAGGTCCTAGCTAGCCCTATTGGCAGGGTGCTCTGTAGGTAAAAGGTAAGACATGTGCTTTTACTGTATGGCATGTCCTGGTAGTGACAGACAGCCATTTTGTTTTCGCACTACTGTGAGGCTGCCCTCTCATAGAAATGCATTGGCGATTACCTGATATGTTCAGTTGTGCATCTGAAAGTGCCCCCCGGAACTGGTTTGGACCGGACACAGAGCCTTGTGCCGGGGTAGAACAAAGACATTTTGCCACATAAGTATTGGTGGTGGTGACCCCATGTAAGGGGAACTTTGTGTTTGTGGAGAGCTGGATCGGGGAACTCTCTGCCAGGAGGAATGGTCAGGGGACTGGACTGCTGGGAGGGCTGACCTGCTGCCTGTTGGACTTTGGGAAGGACTACCTCTTTGCCCGGAGAACCCTTGTGATGGCCTACTTGTGTTGGTCTGACCCAGTGATATTGTGAGGCTTGTTGGCTTGCCTGGGCTGATGGACAGAAGCGCGTGGTGAGCCCCACATTTCTTTTGTTGAGATAGCATGAAGAGCATCCTGTGGTGCCTTAAAGGGAGTGTGTTGGGGGCTGAAACCCTAGCAAGAGCCCGCGACCCGGGCTCACTTTTCTGAAGTTCAGCATGAGACACCGCAGGTCCAAGGTTCGGGCAGGTTCCAATTCTGCATTTCTTTTGTCATAAGGTACCGGCTGGAAAACGGGACCCGAGAGAGGTAACCGGAAGTCAGGCGTGGTTGAGTCTGGTTGTGGGTGGGGCCTGATAGCCAGAGGAAGCAGAGCCTTGCAGGCTCCCATCCACAGTAAGTCACCAGAGGCAAAGTACAGGCACCGGAGCCTCACGGGTCCTGTGAAACCGCCCCCAGTGAAGAGCCCCTGGTGAGCATGAAGGAGTCCTGCCAGGGGGGAAACTGGAGAAGTGCCTCCGCCCTCGCTGGCCATGTGGTAGGACGGGCAGCCAATGAATGCTCGAATCAGACGACTGTCCCTGGAATTGTGTGCCGTTGCACTGCTTGAAGGTGGGCTGCGGCACCTTTCTTCGCTGTTGGGGGGAGCATGGTACAGTTTGTAAAATTTGTAGGGTTCCCTGAGCACAAAAAAATATATAAACGTATCTGTGAGATTTACAGATAATGTCTATTCAACTATAATTGTCCATATCTGTGTATCCAAGTTTTGAAAAAGTCCTTACTTTATTTTCTCAATCCAGATGATCACGAAGACTTGTAGGTACAGCAGAACAGTCTTGGTACAGTATACAACAGCCAAACGCCAACAAGTGTTTCGTCAAGGGACATCACCCAATGACTTCCTCAGGGCCTGGAACTGTTATCACTTGTAGTTGCAAAACAAACAGGATGATATCTAGGACCTTTGTTAGACAATTCACCTTCAAATGAACTTGCAAATATATTGCTGACTAGTGTCTTCAAAAGTATAATTTTCTCGTCTAAGAGCAACAGGCAATATTAGCCTTCAATTCTGGAACCATCAAGTGTGTCTCGGGTTCCCGTGCCAAAGCGTGATACCGATCCTCATTGTCAGCACGCCGTACTAACAATGAGGATCGGTATCACGCTTTGGTACGGGAACCCGCCTCCAAGGACATACCGGCCTCCCAACTGCTCTGTGACTCTCTGGCAAAGGCCTTCGAGGACAAGATCACCCTTATTCTGAGCAATCTTGGGCCCCTGGCCTCGGCGACCCCTCATGCTATGTCTAACCTGGCAAGAGGGACCACCCCTGAGATCCTGGAGTCGGATGCTAGGCAAGCTCGGTTGAACAGCTTTCCCCTCCCGTCCTTTGAGAATTTTTGCACCGTGGTGAACGGGATCTCGTCGGGCTCCCCCCTTGACCCGCTGCCATATAAATACTGGAAACTGTTTCAAGAAGAGCTTTTCCCCCCTCTTCACGCCATCTGCTGTCAGTCTTTCAGTACGGCTCGGGTCCCGGACTGCTGGAAGTTGGCTGTGGTATTGCCATTTCTGAAAAAGGACACACTGGACCCTACCTGCTCAGCAAATTACAGGCCTATTTCACTGCTTCCCCTGCCAATTAAGATCTTGGAGAAATTGGCGACAAAACATCTGTCCAGCTTCTTAGAGACTAACATCTGCTTGGACGAGGCTCAGTTTGGTTTCAGACCAGCCCCCGGCACTGAGTCTGCACTGGTGAACGCTTTGGATGACCTGCGTTCGCGTGTCGACCTTGGTCGAGCAGCCTTTCTAGTGCTGCTCGACATGTCGGCCGCGTTCGACACGGTCAGCCATGCCATTCTGATCAGGAGACTAGAGGAGATTGGGGTATCTGGCCTGGCCCTTGACTGGTTGGTCTCTTACCTTGGTAACAGACACCAGGTGGTAGCCTTGCCGCCCTACCGTTCGGACATCAGGCGGGTGGGGTAGGGCGTACCGTAAGGGTCGGCCATCAGCCCTATTCTATTCAACCTATATCTCCGCCCCCTGGTCAGTTTAATCAAGTCCTTTGGCATTGCGGTCATCAATTATGCGGATGACACGCAACTTATCTTCTCGTTTGAGGGTAGGGATGCTGTGTCTCAGGAGACCTATCACTGTTGCATGTCAGCTACTGCAGAATGGCTGAGTATGAATTCACTGCAATTTAATAGTTCAAAAACCGAGGTATTGCATTGCTCCTCGGATCGTATTCCTCGGCCCTTGCCACCGGACTTTTGGCCTCCTTCCTTCCAGGGCACGGGGGCAGCGGCAGTGTCCACTCGAAACCTGGGGGTGCTGTTTGAATCTAATCTACAGCTAGACGCGTTTGTCAATAAAACCGTGGCAACGTGCATGCTGCTGCTCCGTACATTGTGGAAGATTCTATCTTTTCTTCCAGCTCATGCCCGCCCAGAGGTAGTGCGTAGTATCATCTTAAGCAGGCTTGATTACTGCAACGCGCTACTTCTGGGCGCGCCTGCTGCCCTAGTGGGTAAATTGCGGCGAGTGCAGAATATGGCTGCTAAGCTGGCTCTTTCCAGGCGGCGTCTTGACTCATCCTCCTTGGCGCTCATGGACCTCCACTGGCTGCCAATCACCCGGCGCATTGATTTTAAAGCACTATGTCTTGTCTTCAGGGCCCTTCATGGCCAGGGACCATCCTCTCTGCAGATGATGTTCTCCTGGTATGTCCCCACTAGATCTCTCCGTTCCTCTTCGGCCTGCTTGGTGGTAATCTCTAAAATCCTAAGGACGCGGATGGGCGGGCGCTCCTTTAGGTTCACTGTAGCCAAGTTATGGAATGCTCTACCCTTGCCCTTGAGAAGTAAAGAGGACCTTTCCTCCTTTAAAAAAGGTCTAAAAACACACCTTTTTCCCAGGTTGGTGTAAAGTTTTAAGGCAGCATAAAGTTGCATATGGCTGACCAAGTCAAGCGCCAGGATACCCTATGGGTGACAGTTTAGCGCTATACAAATATGCCATACAATACAATGAGTGGGTGCTTTGCTGTCTCTTGCAACCAATGTGTTTATATACAGTGCATGCTAAATGAAACTTACCAGAAAGAATCCAGTTCTCAAGACTACCCTTAATACTAACATCTCCTCATGCTCATAAATACTTCTGTGGTGCCTCAAAATAAGAAACAAAGAGGGTGAAAAAAAGAAACAAAGAAGATTGGTAGATAAAGATAGATGTCATAATAAATAGAAAATGAAAAAATGATTGTGCACCTAATACATCTCATCCATTATGGAATAGAACTGGTTCTCACTCAAACAACCAAAAACCAACTGTTGGACTCAAATGTCGAAACATTTATTTATTACATGTGTTGAACAAGTTAAAATGATATGAGGCCTAGAACATAAAGAAGTGTATTACCAAGGTTAAAGTGCAGCATGAAGAGAGCTACTATTTTGCCCTACATCCTGCTCATGTCTCCCTCAGATTCAGCTCAGGGGGAAGGCTAGATGTTTAACACTAGGTATAATGGAATAAAGGATAGAATATCTTTGATAGAGGAGGGGGCACATACGGCAAGACACAAAGATCAAGAGTGCATTAGTAACTAGGGGCGATGTGATCACACTGTGGACTGGCCAGAAGAGTATGTATACTGAAAAAAGTCTGTCTTAAATCTTATGGACTGGTCCCATGGAATCTCACTGTTTAGCCCTCTACTATGTGTGTCTAATGTGAATATCCAATATACTTCCAGACATTTGCGGATTAACATCATTTTAGTACCTACTTTTGTATATATCTTCTCTACAATTACCCATTGTATTTCCTCTGATGTGTGATTTAATTCCAAGTATTGTTTGACAAGAGGTGCTGCAAGATTTTTAGTGAGTATTGCAGAGTGATATTCTGTTAGGTAATGGATTGGCATACAGTGGAGTAGTGTACAGTGGAGTGGGGTAAGCAGGAGTAGCTTAGAGTGGAGTAGCTTATAGTTGAATTGTGTACAGTAGAGGGTACTTTACTGTATTGGAGTACAGTGGAGTGGGGTAGAGTGGAATAGTTACAGTGGAGTGGGGTACAAAGGTCTACCATACAGTGGAGTGACAAAAAGTGGAATAGTGTATAGTGAGTTGCACACAGTAGAGTGGCATGCAGTAGAATGCAGTAGAATAGCATACCTTGCAGTGGTGTACAATGCACTGCCATAGAGTGGAATAGCATAGAGTGAAGTAGCCTACAGTTGAGTAGCGTACACTGTAGTGGCAAACACTGGAGTGGCATATACTGGAGTGGTGGACAATAGTCTAGGGTAGAGTGAAATAGCATAGAGTGGAGCAGCATACAGGGGGGTTGTATACAGTTGAGTATCGTAGATTAGATTCATATAGAGCGAAGTAGTGTAGACTAGAGTGTTGTAGACTGGAGTGTTGTACAGTGGATTACCGTACAGAGGGAGGCAAAGAATGGAGTGGTGTGCAGTGTAACAGCATAAAGTGTAGTGGTATAGAGGGGTGTGGTCTGAAGTGGAGCGGCATAGAGAGGAGTGGTTTAGAGTGAAGTGGGGTAGAATGGAGTGGAATACAGTGGAATCAAGTACAAGGAGTGGTGTGTAGTGGAGTGGTGTGGTGTAGAGTGGAGTGGTTTTTAGTGACTGAATTAAAGTGGAATAGTGTACAGTTGACTAGCATACACTGAAATAGTATACATATATATATTTTTTTGTTGAAGTAGAAGAAGTAGCCGTAAGGCGAAAGGCATCTGTCGGGGGGGGGGGGGTCTGCACAGTAAAGCATCTAGCTTGAATGCCTTTCTATATATATATATATATAAACCCCTTGATTTTGATGAAAACTTATATAATTCATAGTCATGTACAGAGTACGAAATAAACATGAATATGTGATTTCACCCACTTGGGTTTTATCCGAATGATGTTTACATAGGTATTATCATGACATTTATTACAAAGTGGACATTTGATGAAACTTAATTTTAGAGTCTGTAACATTATACAATATTAAGTGTTTTTGTTTATAATTACTTATCAATGTTCCCGTGAAATTTACAAGGGTTTTTATAATGATTTTAACAAATATGAAATCAAATATTCCCTTAAAAAAGAATGTCGGTGTGTTTTAACTATTGTAAATTGTAAATTGTAATACTAAGCGCGAATATCTCCAAAAGCTAACGCCTGCCAAGAGCAGTTCTTAGCCATGTTATCCAATGGTAGGTGGATAACATGGCTAAGAGCATTAGCTCGGTAATGCATTTCGGACGATTTTTATCGCTTTTGAGATAAACCTTGATAATAGCAAGGTTTATCTGCGATAAAAATCGGCGGAGCTCGGCGATAATAATATTGCCGCTAAGCCAACATAGCGATAATTATCGCTAATTGTTGGTAATATGCCCCCATGAGCTCTTGTGTTTCAGTGTCAGCCGACCTGCCCGTTGAGCCACGCCTCTTCTCTCCAGAGTCTAAAAAACTAGTGTTAAACACTTGTGTACAATAACAGTTCTGCCAAGGCATATTTGATTTCATAAAGTGTCTCACACCAAAAATGTAAAGTCAGTAAAACATAACACAAATAGAAACCATCAAATCTTAAAACCGAAAGTGCAGGCAATTTACAGTGAAACTAGAGCATTAAATATACAAATAGAGAGAACAAACCTTAAATCCGGGAAAATAAGTCAGCAAGGTATGTCTGTTGTAGGTAGCCAGTATAGTGTGTACGGCCACTTCTGGTCAGCTCAGCGCTTGGACGCCCACGGGCAGCAATCGCGCTCTACAAATACCGTTACAATACAATACAATACAATGGCAAAGCATTCGAAATAATCCCCAAAGACTTACATATTATTTAGAGGGGGCTGTAATGGAGAGCAGTGTAATTTATACAGTCAGATTGGCCCTAACCTGTATCAGCAAGTGCTCGGTGGGCGTGCGTGTATTCTAATACCTTCCGATTACAACCTCCATAAACCCCCTGAAATTACTGTGATGATTGATCTGTGCCTTACACTCAAGGAGCCCCATTGATGTCATTTACAGTGCTTGTTGCCTTTTCAGTTCACTGGTTAGATGTGTATTTGATATAAACTGAATAGCAAACTGAAATACACGCTAGGGGCATTACATGTAAGACTGATGTCCGCACGATTTCAGTTACCTCTTGAAAGATGCATGCGAGCACAATCTCTGTAATACGACAGCAGATCGCTGATGACCTAAAAATAAACACTTTGAAAACAAATTTGACATCCAGTATCCAAAAAGATACCTTCTTTATACTGCAAATCTAGAAGGTCACTTACATTGACCATCAGAAAGTAGACAAATATGGCACACCTCAGGAGGTAATAATTTACGTCCTAATTCCCAAACCTGCTAAATGCGTTTGAGAATTTTGCTAAAGCTGGAACAAACTGAACCTTATCAGAAATGTCACAAATTTGTACACTTGACAGAAATGCATTGTTTTATAATAAATTATAACTTGTGATGCCTTTTAATACAATAAGTGTACATTGTATGTTTTCTCGGGCAAAACTAAAAAACAAAGAAACACGTCATGAAAAAAATAATTGACACCAATTCAAGAAGTCTGCTACGCCGATGTTCTCTAGTTTTCCAATCTTCTCTACATAAAATCTACATTAGATATATAGAGCAACCCAGTGTAATAAGCAAAGTAACTCACCGGCGCAGTGCCCACTCAATGCTTTATATGCTCATACTTCTGTGTTCACCGTGTCTTTGTAAAATCAATAAAAATATTACTAAAAAAAAATAAAGCAAGTGCTTAAACGTCTACACGCTGTGCTTTGAAGCTACATTTTTGCACTTTTGCAGCCTTTGAAAATGCCACTTCATCTGTGGATGGAATCTGTCCTGCTTTCCATTATGTTATAATGAGATGGCAAATATCCAGCGTGCGTTTGTTGCTGCACGGGCAAGATTTTGGACAACCATTGGCCAAGCAAGAGGGACCAGCAGCCGAGGGTCAGGCGGGGTCAGGCAACTGCAACAACACATTTAGAAGGCAATGTTGTAGAACATGTTCCTTGTTCACCATGAGATGGAAGAGACTTGTCAAAATATCGTGCTAGATTTATCAACACTTTGCACCACTACAAAGTCATCAAAAGGGATGCAAAATGGCGACAAGTATTAATGTGGGATTTAATTTCGAGCGGTGGCTTAGAATTCCAGAAAATGACCTAAAAGTAAGCAAAACAGTGCTAGGCACTCCTTTTCATTACTTTACATAAAGGAGGGTGTATCATGGGTGGTACTTGCTCATTCCCATGGTTCGACCCATGGATTTTGACTTCCTATATACTAACATCTGTGGACAGGGGTTTGAACCCAAAAATATATCTCTTTCAGACAGACCCAACGGAGGATAAACCATTTTTACCGAAAATCTTTACCAAATTGCATACGTACTGCACTGTATAGCACAAATACAAAGTGGAAAATGTTTCAAAGTTAGTCTAAGAATATTGTTTTATGGTGTAATGCTACCCTTCCAGTACAAAACCTAGGCTAGACATACTAACACAATTTCTCACTATGGTGCAAAGTTGTGTGCCTGATGCTAGGCAGCTGAATTTTTCACCACCACTTGGGGGGGAAGCAGCAGGGCCATATCTAAATAGATAGGGCACACTCCTGCTCTTCTTGCCCTTTCATGCAATGCAGCACAGAAACTTTGGTTGCCGCGATACATTGTGTGACATTTTGATAAACTACGATATAGAGTTAGTGGTACTGCTAAGACACACCAATATCATCCTGCATGATAAAGATAAGAAGAGAGGTTCAGGATGTGTAAAACAATTTGGCACCATTTGGTGAGGTACTGTTTTTGCCTCATCCTGTTCACAATTCTCTTCCACCTGAACCACCTGCCTGTCCCATGGAAGAACATCAGCATCTTGTTTTCTCATTAAACCATGATATTGCTTAAACTGTGGGTTCTGAGTCTGCTTTGTGCCTGACTGCACTAGTGACCGAAGGAAACCAATATAAACCACAAGTTGGATCCAAGAACCTTGAAGACCCTCTCAGATTATCTTCTGGCCTAAGGAAGTCAGAGAGGCAGCTTGAAAGAACAGATGTGAATAAGAACTGCAAATCATGTGAAAATCCATAGATCAATTTCCAAGATGTTAGCCTTTAAACCCACAGTTTTATCTCACTTGTCTTTGCAGTTTGATTCAATGGCCCAATAGCTGTGGACCCCCCTGGCAATGAGAAAATTCAACTGTGACTGTCATCATACGACTTGAAAGTTCTTGACTTCCAGCAATGAAGGCACCACACTGGCTAGAATATTGAGTGGATCACTTTGATTCCCACCACCCATTTGGCCTGAAATCTAGCACTATATGGCCTCCCCTAAGATTTATTCTAAAAATCCAGAGTCACAGAAGCTCAGGAAACAACTGACAAACCAAGTGAGAACTTATATTTATTTATTTATTTATTTGAAGTTTTATATAGCACTTACAAGACCCGGGGGTATCAGAGCACTTTTCAGCATACATGTATAGAAACATAAACATTAGAATATAGTGAGTAGCATCTAGAGTACTGGATGCCAAAAAGATCAAGGTCATTGGCCTGATGCACAGAGATGACAGTTGAGGAGACATTCTTTTAGTTGTCTCTTGAAGATCATGAAGGAGGGATTAGTCCTGATGTGGGTAGGGAGAGAGTTTCAGATTTTTTTGGCATTCCCAGAGAGAGAGCGGGAGAGGGCTTTTTGTTTATGTCTTTTTGGGGCATTAAGAGGAGCGAGTTGGAGCTTCTTAGCTTTCTTGACTGTCCAGTTTTTGAGAGTTTGGCAGTGATGTAGTCCGGTTTGCCTGTGTGTAAGGTTTTATGGGTGAGACAGGCAGTTTTGTAGGCGTAGCGTGCTTCGATGGGCAGCCATTTTGGGGCTTGTAATGCAGGGGTGATGTGGTCGTATTTCTTGGTGCCTGTGACCATTCTTGCTTCTGCGTTTAGGGTGGCTCTTATGGGGGCTGTGTATGTTTTAGCTGTCCCCGTTAGTGTGGCATTTCCATAGTCAAGTCTGGACAGAACTAGAGATTGGGTTGCGATTTTTAGGTCATTGGGGGGGTATGAAAGGTTTGCTTTTGTTGAGGAGTTTTAGGTTGTAGAGGGCGCCTTTTGCTGTGGATTTAATGTAGGAGCTCATGTTCAGACTTCGGTCTAGAGAGATCCCTAGTGATTTAGCTGAGTTTGCTGGAGTGAGTTTGCAGTTTAGATAGTCAAGGTTGTTTATCCATTCTTGGATCTGAGGTGGTTGTTCGTGATTGGAGAAGACAAGGATTTCAGGTTTTTTCTTGGTTGAGTTTGAGGTGGTTGAGTGTTAGCCAGTTTTCTACTTTTGAAAGAGTGGAGTTGAGATAGAGGATGCTATTGAGGGAAGAGATCTCGAAGTACAGCTGAGTGTCGTCGGCATAGAGGTGGTAGGCGATGCTTGCTTGTTTTAGAACGGTAGTAAGGGGTTCCATGTATATGTTGAAGAGTGTGGGGGAGAGGACTGAGCCTTTAGGGACACCTCGAGTTGAGGAGGAGTGTCGGACTTTGAGTTTTTGATTTTTAGGAGTTGGGAGCGGTTATGTAGAAATGATGAGAACCATTTTAGGAGATTGTCATCTGTTCCAAAACGCTTTTGTAGGGCGTCTAAGAGTAGACTGTGATCAACTCGGTAAAAAGCAGCTAAAAGGTCAAGGAGGACAAGTAGGCAGCATCTGTTGGAGTCAAGGGAGTTGTGAAATTCATCGGTAATGCTCAGTATAGCGGTTTCTATGTAGTATCCTTTCCTGAACCTGGATTGGTGTGAGACAAGTAGTTTGTTAGATTCCCGGTGTTGGTTCAGTTGGGTAGAGGATCCGTGTAGTGGTTGGAGGGTTTTGAGTTGGCAATCACATTGGAAATGTCCTCTTTGGAGAGAGGTTTGGAGTCCATCCACCTCTTGGGGGAAAGTGGGGGACTAGGGTGAGGGCTAATTATGGGGGTAGACAGAGGAGGAGTCTCGGCTTCCGGGAGCATGTTCTCAGCTAGGGGTGGGTTAGATTTCATTAAGAGTGAGCATTTGCAGTGTTAGGATTGAGGGTGGGGTTCTATGGAGAGCTCAATATTGGTGATTTGGTCATGGAAGAATTTGGCCAAGTTGTTACACAGAAGTTTGGAGGCAGAGGGTTAGCTTTGGTGGGCTTGGAGGTCTGTTTCTGGATGATGTTGAAAAGTTCATTGGGGCAGTTTTTAGCTTTGTTTAGTGCGCTCCGGAAGAAGGAGGCTTTCTCATTGATTGTATTTTTTGTAGTTACTGCGTTCTTTCCTGAGTTGGGAGAGGTTGGTTGTTGATGGGTTCCCTATCCAGAGTCTGTCAGCAGCTCTTACTTTTCTTCTTTCGGAGTTGAGGTAATTATTGAACCAGGCTTGGGGGGGGGATGTCTCTGACTCTTTTCAGTTTCAGGGGGGCTAGTTTGTCAAGAGCAGTTGTCATTGTCCTGTTGTACAGTGTAGTGAGCTCAACAGTGTTGAGGTTGTCTGTACAGGTTGGGAGAAGTGAAGTTATGGTTTCTTCAAGGACAGGGAGGGTGATGTCCGTGAGGTTTCTGCTCCTTTGATGGGTAATTTGTGTTTTGATTGGTGGAGCTGCTGTTTGATTGATGTTGAATACGATGATGTGGTGGTCTGACCAGTCGGTTGGGAGAATGGTATTGATGGTTATAGTTTCACTTTTGGCTATGATTGCATCTAAGGTAGATCCCTTGTTGTGGGTTTGACCCTTGCAGTGTTGGGTGAGCTCATTTGTGAGAAGGAGTTTTTTTAGTGACTGTGTAACAGTGTTCTTTTCGTTATTCCAGGGGAGGTTGAAGTCACCCAGGATGATGATGTCGGAGTTGGCTAGGGAGCAGTGTTGGTTTATGTGCCAGTACACGGCCCATTCTTGAAAGCCAAGATGTTGACCACAAGAAACGTGGCAGAACCCTAGGGAATGCCCGAACAAAAGAATGCAGAAGGAAGATACAAATGAGAAAATTAATAATTGCAGAGCTCACAATATTTTAAAGATACAGTAGTGTGCCTGGGGTAAAATTCTGATCGAGGGAGAGGCAATGCAGAGGGGGACAGAGAACACTTGGAGCTAGGCCTGAAAGAAGGCCTCACAGTCTAAACATGTGAAAATGAGGGTGAGTTAGCTGTTAAATACCATCTTGTAGTGAGCAAATGAGCGATGGATTTAACCCAGATCTCTTGACTGGGGGTGAATGTTTGATTAATTTAGCCTTCCACACATCATTTGTTGCTGCTCCCACAGGTCCTGCAGCACACAGTACCTTAGAGATAGGGGCCCGCATCATCGAGTGTCTAGGATGGCAGAGAGGTGGCCGGCGTAGCACACACACACAGCATGGATTCTCCTTATGTAGGCAGGGTAGACCACTGACAGAAAGAAGTGTGACGGCTTCAGTCAGTGTGCAGCTATGAAGCACTGCTCCTGGACACAGTTGGCTGCTGATCGGACATGAGACACTGATCGTAGACAAACTCCACTGTCACTCGGGCGCGAAGCCTTGATTGCAGACCATCTCCACTGTCACTTAGGCATGAAGGGCAGCACCCAGCTGCCGTGTAGGGAAAAAAATAAGTATTTTTTTGTCCCTGAAACTTCTTGAACAAGGGGCAAGCCAACAAGCCCTTGTAGATCACCTGGCAGAAGGCAAAGTCCAGCTCTCCTTCAACAGAGTCAGAGAGTGGCAGGCACCAGGGCAGCAAGCAGAAAAGCAGTTCTTTCAGAAAGGCAGTCCAGTTGAGTACTTTAGGCAGTGTAGCTTTTCTTCGGGCAGAGCTTCAGTTAGAAGTCCAGTAGTGTCTGGTTTTAGGGTGTCAGAGACCAAGTACCTATATCCAAAAGTGCCTTTGATGTGGAGGGTAACTTCAAAGCAACTCCCTGAAGTATACAAATACCCGTTCAATCCAGTCCTGTCTGCTAGGTTATCTGTGGGGGGTAATCAGTCCTTAGTGTTGGGATGGAAAACAGCCTATTCAAGTTAAGTGTTAGTCCATTCCTTGCATCCTTCCCAGAAAAGGCCATCAGAATGCAGATGTATGTAGATGGGTACTCAGAGGCACCTATCCTTCCTGTGTTGTAGCTGTCTAGAGGAATGTACAAAGTGTAGCTGTCACCCACCCCAGACCTGTATTGAAGGCAGGCAGTCATGCACACAGAGCAGTCAGTGCAGAGAAATGTTCACTTTCTAAAAATTGTGTTTCTAAAACAGTAATGTTAAATCCAACTTCACCAGTAAGTAGGATTTACCAATACCATTCCGAACAAATGAAACATGAAAAAGCTACTCTTCTCTGATCAGAAATTACAGCTTAAAAGTGTATTAAGGAATTCCCAATGCTAACCCATTGGATGGGAGGAGTAAGCCTCACAGTAGTAAAAACAGAATTAGACCGTCCACCGCTTTTCCGCCCCGGTCGCCTTGCGGAAAACATTTAATATGGTGGTGGTGTCTAATAGGCACCGCCAGCCATATTATGATGGGCTTGTTTAGATGCCTTTCGGAGGCAGCCCCCTGTGGGCCCCCAGGGTGAAGAAGAGGTGGGGGTGCACACGGGGGGTACCTGTGGTACCCCCCTGCATTTGCATAAACAAAGCCATAGGCACCGCGCGGTAGCGGCTGCTTTGTCTATGCAAATGCATTAATGCATTTTTAGCATTGTGGCAGGCGGTGCTGAGAGCACCTCCCGCCACAATGCTAAAAATGCAGGATGTGCCCGCCACTGTGGCGGCACATCCTAATACCCCCCACAGGACCCCCGCCCTCATGGTGGGCAGTCCCAAACCCCGGTAGGATGACGGGTGGACAAAGTCCGCCCGTCATCCTAATAGGCCCCTAGGTTGTTTGAAACTACCAGGACAAATGAAACATAAAAGTACATATCCTAGCTTTCACTTACATAGCACCCTGTTCTTAAGACTGCCTAGAACATACCTTAGATGTGAATTATATGTAATAAATTGGAATTTAAGACTTGGCAAGTAGTTTGAAATGCAAAGTCAAAGTGACAGTAATTTGTACACACAGACACTGCAGTAGCAGGCCTGAGACAGGTTTTAAAGGCTACTTATTTTGGTGGCACAGTTAGTGATGCAGCTCACTAGTAGCATTACATTTACAGGCCATGGGTACATGGTATATCACCTTACAAGAGACTTACAAGTAAATTAAATTTATCAATCAGGTATACCCAAATTACACAAATGTTTAGGGAAGAAGCACATGCACTTTAGTCTTGATTAGGAGTCAACATAAAAGAGTTCATCAAAAAAAAGAAGGAGGAAGGCAAAAGGTTTGGGGTGATCCTTTAGAGAGGGCGATTTTCCAAAAATATTCATTACCCATGTTGAGAGCTGGGGGGGCGTTGACATTTTGTGGACATGTAGGCAGGGCCTGATCTGCACTCTAACACCCAGCATGGAAAAGGAAAGACACCAAGCAAACCCCATTTACATCGCCATTCAAACTAATCTCATTGAATGTTAAAGGGTTGAGAGGACTGTTTTTGAGCCCTTTCTTTGGAACAATTTTGACTCACTTCTCCATGGGTGTCACCTGGCCCTCTATTTTTTCACACAACATGAACCAAAATGAAATATTAACAGGGCACATTCATATTTTCTGCCTTAAGCCAAAGAGTGTAACTACAAGGAGGGCTAATCCTTGTCCCCTATTGGACAATAAGAAGCCCTTTCAGGGGTGACTCAGACACAAGGATTTGATCCCAGTTTTCAATTATGTTTAATCATCTCTGTATGTCTAGGCTCTTAGCAAGCTTACCAAGGGAACACAGGAATAACATTATTTGATTGGATAATTTAAAATGTAATATTAACTTATCTACATATGATCCCTAGCAATTTCAAGCTCCCTCAAGATGGTTGAGCCAATCTAGATGTACTATCATTCTGAATAAGGGACGTTGTGGATGAGGGTCCTTTAAAAGAATTTCAGGGTTTTGTCTGCAGGCATTTGTGGACTGTGCTGGTATCTTCATATTGATCTTCACATCTGTGTCAATTGTAGACTTTATACTATACATTATGCAGTTAGCCCCTCACAAGATGATAAGGTTGTCTCAAACTCATTCTTCTTCCCCAATTATATGACACCTGAGACAAATCACCACATATACTTGGAGTTTAACAATAAACGTTGGAGAAACAGAGTGGTTGCTATATACTTGATGGGTATGCTGCAAAGTGGCACTGTTCTGGAAGGGAATCCTGAGTCATATCAAAGAAGTGCTGGGTTACCAGATCCCAGACGCCCTAGGATTGATACTGATTAGCTTATAGGGAGGAAACATGAGTAACATGTACATAAAACATCAAGTGTTTTTAATTAAATTAAATAGACCTGCTAAGACATTGATTGTGTTACATTGGGGCACAAGAGTCCAGCCATATGCAGCCTAGCTCCGCTATGGCTTTCAGTCAGCTGAATTTCAGCTTTAAAATTTGACTAACGGCCTGATTTAGAGTCTGGCAGATGGGCTACTCCTTCACAAACGTGTCTGATAGGTGCATACTGAAAATGCTAGGTCCACTTCAGATGGAGTGTTAGTGGTTTCCTTTTCTTTCAAATCATTTCTTCTCTTGTCTCAAGTAATAGGTACATTTTTCTAAGGCTGAAAATTGCCATAGCTATGGACCCATTGGGAAATATTCGGGTGATCACCTTTCTTACAAAGTTCCACAGACCCAGTTTTCAGACCAACAAAAACCTCCAAGTGGGATGAACCTGGTTTTCTTGCCCTCCTTGGTGCATTATTCCAGACCAGCTTCAGCACCTTGTACTAGTCATTCACAGATGAAAACGTGACTAAACGACACACTTTCCAAAGTTCCTAGAAATAGCCTAATGGTGGCTCTTGAAGTCCTTAGTTCCTCAAGACAGGCTTCTAAGCACCAGGTCTCTCTCCAGCAGGTCTCCAGGATACAGTCTCTGTGGTGAGCTTGGTCTTCTTTGAGTTACTAGCACTTCTGCTTTTGGTGTCCCTGAATCAGGCTAACAGGAGTCCAAACATCTTGTAGAGCAGCTCCAGTCCCGGAGTGCCATCCGGGTTCAGGAGACCCTCAGTCCTTAAGTCCTGTAGTGAATCACCTCATTCCATCTTGAATTAGGAGGCAGGAGAAGGGCTTCTACCAGCAGGTCAAGGTTCTTCAGATTCTGTCTTTCATAGGTCCTAGAATGCTCTGAGAAGTTGGAGATTGAGCTGCCTGTTTTAACCTGTGCAGTAGCCAGGGATTGGAGAATTTTACCTCAATTCTATCTACTCATGGTCCATTGAATTCCTTTTGCCGTACTTCCTCTTTGCTTTCCTTTATAATTACCAAGGATAACAATTTTAAAATGGCCGAACCCACCTTCCAACAGTCAGGCCATTTTCCAGCTTCTTAACTATTCTCCTATTTAAATGAGCTTTCCTCCCATCTGCCAGGGTCAAAGCATGTTCTAACCCCCTATACTTATTGGAGACAGGTGCTTTGGGAGGGTTGTAGAAGTAATTAAGAGCAGCTCTGCTTTGTATTTTAAAGTCAAAAGAGTAGAGACAGTCGTCCAACTGTTTGTGTTTACTCCCACTTTCATTTAGCTAATATCTGCTAAGTGGTCAACAGTTAACATCTATCTCCTGTTCCTGGGCATGGAGGCCGGCTATGAGCCTCTGAGCTACAGTCATTGACTTTCCCAACCAAGTATGCATATTTTTGCTCTGGAGGTTTGATGAGTGGCAGACCTGGTTTAAAGCTAGTTATGGCTCTGAATGCCTAAAGCATACTTTGACAAAGTTGCTTTTCCACTTTAAGTTATCCAAATTTGGTTCTACAATTTTATCAGAGTTTAAAAATGAAGTACGAAATAACTTTGAAGCATTTTTTTTAGGATTTTCCCAAGTTGACAAAGGAAGTAAGGATTTTTGTATCATCAAGGTCTGTTCATGGAAAAGTCTATGAAGACCTACAAACTGAAATAGCTTGTAGGTCTTATTTTACTGTGAGAGCACACTAACCCAATGATGTTGCGTACCCCAATGTTATATATATTAGCACCTGCCCTGTGGGCTTATGAATCATATTTTAGAGGCGATTTATAAATATTTACAAATAGACATTAGCTACATGGCAAAGGTGCTCCCTTGCTTTGTCACACTGCAGTGCATTGAAACTGCACCCCAGCCGCTACACAGTGGAGCTCCTAGCAGACGTCTATCTATCTATCTATCTATCTATCTATCTATCTATCTATCTATCTATCTATCTATCTATCTATCTATCTATCTATCTATCTATCTATCTATCTATCTATGAATATATCTTAATACCTATCTGTTTGTCTGTCTGTTTGTCTGTCCCTCTGTCTGTCTGTCTTTCTTCACTGAAAAAAAAGTTAGAGTGACTTTATAGTTAGTCCTTGATAATATGAAAACTATTGATTTAAAACAAAATAAAAATGAATTTCACAAGTTATAGTTATACTAAGCTAACTATAACTTGCACCCTTCCATGCAATGTTTAGATCTCACATATTACTCATGCCATGTTAACTGACATCATTGATGACATAACTCATGACATCTCAAATAACAGAATTGGATAAAGGAATTTTCTCTCCAGTCATCTCTTTTGGTGCATGAATCAAAGTTGGCTGCAGCAGCATCAGAAAAATGGATTATGGCAAGGCCATGTCTCCAACACTCCATGGGAAAGTGCGCAATTGTGAGTGGTGGGAAATATTTCTGTGTTATTTTGGAACATTGCAGTTCTCCGCTCAAATCTCACAAACCCAGTATGGTTAGAGTTTATCGAAAAGTTTAACATATTATGTCTCCAGGAAACTTGGATGATAGACGAAACCTATATTTATGGATACATGACGTTTCATACACCTGCTGTCCCTGCCATAAATGGGAGATCTAAGGGGGGTTTATGTATTTATATTTCAAATCAACTGAATGTTAACAAGATAGCTCTGATAACCACTGACAATTATTATCAAATTGTGACCATGTATATAGACAAACATTGTTATTATGCATTGATAAACTTTTATAATAACGCCGAAAGGGAACTCATTGCGAAGGTATTAAAAATCAAAAAATTGATTAGGGATTTGAATAAGTTACAGTGTGGGAATGTAAGAGAAGTGGTTGTTGTTTGGGGGTGATTTTGATATTGACTTGTGTCCATGAAGAGGAAGGAAAAGTTGCAGATTTCTTTTAAAGAACAATGATGAGTGTTCTCACTTTCTCCATTCATTATATGGGGAACTTTTAAACAAGATTTTATTCTCTTTCGATTTATGTTTTGCGAAAAATCTTTGTTTCCTTCCTGTAACTTTCACCCAGACGTTTAACGGAAGAGGCACAACTTCAATTATAGATTATTTAATACTACCTAATAGATGTGCCGCAAGACTCACAAATTTTAAAACGCATGAGATCGCCGTAAGCGACCATTTCCCATTGAGTATAATTCTAACTTGTACCATCAAACTGTGAAATCCCAAGTATATTAAAGTATTTACGGTTAAAAATATATCTGTGGACAAAAGTAATGGTTATTCCTTACAGTAGGGGAAGATAGATTCAATAGAGTTTATTAGAAAAATTGTGGAAAAAAGTTATATCGCCTTTTTAATCTGTTTCGATGAGACAAGCACCCATGTCGCATCTTAGAATCCTACACACAGCTCACAAGCAAAATAAAAGAGGCCCTGTGGGCCGTGAATAGGAAAGACCAAATGAGTAGTCATGGATGGTTTGACTCACACTATACCAAAGCTTATACAAAATTAAAACATAAATCAGACAGAAATATCAACCAGATAAGGTTGTGCAGAAGGGAATATAATCAGGCCCAGAAAGTCCATAAAAAGGAATTAAAAGATGATACATGGGTAATCCTGCATGAAGCATCACAAAAGAGGGATAGTGCAGCATTTTGGTGAGCAGTAAATGACCCATTCTTTCAAGCTAAAGATAGGCCAACTATAGAGATTGCAATCGGTAAACATCAATGGGTGGATTTTTTTCTCCAAAGTATATACATTTGAAAAGGAGAATAATATCCCTAATAATATACACATATCACAGGGACTAACGACTATAGTCAAATATCCTATTGATCTTTCCTTTTCCCTAGAAGAGGTAACCCCCGCGATAACTGAGAGCAAGGGAGGTAAAGCACCGGGCCCTGGTGGTGTCCTGGTTGACCTTTTTATATCTATTCTGCTCTGATGGGGCCCACTTTTAACACAGGTTTTGGCGGCCTGCTTTTCCACTGGATTCATTGAGATGTGGTTGAATGTCTGACAAAATATCGAAACACAAAATATCGAAATGCAAAAATATCGGAGCAATAATATCGATGTCAACAATATCGACATCTTATCTACAACAAGGTAAGTACAAAAATATCGAGAAAAAAACATATTGATCTCAAAAATATCATTATAAAAATATATAGTTTTTTAAATTAAAAAAATATGTAAAAATTTATTAAAACATACTTTAAAATATAATAAACATAGTAAAACATATTTTATATTATTTAAAATTAATAAATAATATACATAATAAAAAAAAACATATACATATATAATATACTCAATAACCAGTTTTACTATGTATTGTAATAACTTATAAATAATAAAAAATATTATAACTTACAAATTCATCTATAAACATAAAGGGGCCGATTCCGATTCGGTAAAATCCCCTACGAATAGCCGTATGGAGCATATTTCCCGTACGAATCGTACACCTTAAACGTCCCCGTACGTACGATGAAGTACGATCCGAACCCAAAGAATATCTCCGTACGAATCGTACGAAAGACCATACGACTTAATAATCCGTACAAATCGCATTTGGAACACGCAGTATGCGACGTCCGTACAGATTGAAGCAGCTTTTTCCGACCCAGCAAGTACGATTCGTCACGTCAACACTCTGTACAACTCTTTTTCTACGGGAGCTTAAAACTTCCGTAAAAAAAGATTTTGACTCGAACCGCGTACGAAACTGACACCCCGGGTATGCGAGTACGCCCCATGATTGCAGGGGTACGGTACGTAGGGGTACGGTGCTTAGGGGTACGGTGTGTAGGGGTATGGTGCATAGGGGTACGTTGCATAGGTGTACGGTGAGTACCCCCATGATTGCAGGGGTACGGTGCATATGTGATTGTGTGGCTCTCCGTACGAATTGCTCATACTACATTTTCCGTACGAATCGCGTTCTCGTTCTCTGGTCCAGATCGAACTTGTCAGGTCGTACAGCATGTTTACGATTCGTACGGTTCACCATGAGGGTCCGTATCATACGGATTTTCTCTTGCTTTTAATACGGTTCACAAAGATTCAGACATATTTTTTTCCTAAAGATCGTACTACGCGATTCGGACGGATTTGTACGATTCGTACGGAAAGGGCTATGAATTCTAATCGTCGTACGGATTAGTTTCCCAAATCGGAATCAACCCCAAAATAATAACATAAATAAAAATTTAATAATTATGCAAAACAAATTAAAAAAATTAAATTTACTTTTAATATTTTAAAAATTAATTATATACTACATTAACTAAAACATTACAAAAAATATTAAGTAACAGAGGGCAAAAAATACTATTCCACTAAAAAAAAAACAGTAAGGTAAATGTTGGATAGCGTAGGGGTAAACAGTACTATTCACACTCCAGAGAGTGCAACAGTAGGGAAAGTGTTGGATAGCGTAGGGGTAAAAATTACTATTCGTACTCCAGGGAGTGCAACAGTAGGGAAAGTGTTGGATAGCGTAGGGGTAAAAATTACTATTTGCACTCCAGGGAGTGCAACAGTAGGGAAAGTGTTGGATAGCGTAGGGGTAAAAATTACTATTCCAACTCCAGAGAGTGCAGCAGTAGGGAAAGTGTTGGATAGCGTAGGGGTAAAAATTACTATTCCAAATCCAGAGAGTGCAACAGTAGGGAAAGTGTTGGATAGCGTAGTAGTTAAAATTACTATTCCCACTCCAGAGAGTTCAACAGTAGGGGAAGTGTTGGATAGCATTGGGGTAAAAATTACTATTCCAACTCCAGAGAGTGCAACAGTAGGGGAAGTGTTGGATAGTGTAGGGGTAAAAATTACTATTCCCACTCCAGAGAGTGCAACAGTATGGAAAGTGTTGGATAGCGTAGAAGTTAAAAATAACATACTTATACATAAATTAATGTTTTGAAATATTAAAAAAACATTTATTCAATTAATCTAAACTATTTACAAATACCAATAAATAATTATTAAAAAAATAATTGCCAATTAATAATTAATATCCCAAAAATTAATTATCAATACCCAACTATAATTGTAATAACTACTTAATTACAGATCAATTACTTTATACACTATTCCCTTATTAACACACAACAAACAACAATAATAAAATAATACATTTAACATAATTATCAATTAATCAATTAAGTAAAAATAATTACCAACAAAAATGAAATACCAACTAATAATTAATTACCAATAATATAGTTAGCAAAAACAATTAATGAAAATAAATTAGTACTTAATTACATTTAAATACTTCCCACCCTTTTCCCCTATAAACCCATAACCTGCTACAGAACATAATTATCAATTAATCAATTAAATAAAATAAATTACCAATTAATAAAAAGGAATTACCACTTAATTAAAATAATTTATAATTCTTAAAAATGTATAATTAACTTAGTATAATCAAATTACTTCCCACACTATTCCCCTTATAAACCCACAACCCGCTACAGATCATAATTATCAATTAATCAATTAATTAAAATAAATTACAAATGAATAAAAATTAATTACCAATTCATTTAAATTAATTTATAATTAGGAAAAATGAATAATTAATTTAGTATAATTAAAATACTTCCCACCTATTCCCCTATAAACCCACAACCCGCTACGGTACTAAATACAAAATGTACTTAAATTACATTAATAAAAAAAATACATATTAAATACATAATAATATACCTAAAAATCGATATTAGTAACATCGATATTACTAACATCGATATTAGTAACATCGATATTACTTACATCGATATTAACAAAATCAATATTACTTACCTCCGAAATGCTGTCCCTTCGATATTAAAAAAATCAATATTACTTACCTTCTATATTCTGTCCCTTGGATATTAAAACATCGATATTATGGTAGGTCGATATTAAAAACATCAATATTTTGTCTGCCTACTGATGTGGTCAGAATCTATTCTGGTACCTATTTTTTAAAAAGGTGATCGGCAGAATCCAGCATGTTACTGAACGATCTCTTTGCTTGATTCACTAATAAAGACAGCGGGATCGATTGTGCTTAATCGGCTACAAGATTGGGCAGAAGATAATCATGTGCTTTCGGATGTACAATTTGGGTTTCGCTGCTAGGGTTTGGGTACCCTCGAACAAGGATTGAACCTTAACATTCTGATAGGGAAGTACACGAGGTCCAAAGAAGTTAGAATATTCCTTGCCTTCGTAGATCTTTCTGCAGTGTTTGACTGCGTGATACACAACAAATTATGGGAGACTATCGGGTGGAGATGTTACTGATTCAATTTGTAAGACAATTGTACTGTCACGCCAAAAGAAGTGTCCACTATGGACTGAAGGGAAAATGCACTGCATCGTTTGACATAAAGAGGGGGGTTAGGCAGGGATGCGTCCTAGCACCTTTTTTGTTTACACTCCATACCAACGGTCTGGAACAAGCATTGAAAGAGGAGTGTCAGGACTTGCCACAAATAAATAAACGTCCCATTCCCACCCTCTTGTACTTGGATGATTCAGTGCTGATGGCCAGCACTCAATTAGAACCCCAAAGGGTACTCACTAGTTACACCGAGTACATGGAGAAGCCTGGGCAATGCGTTAATATTACTAAAACTTTTGTAATGAAGTGTGGTAAAACAGCTCTAGGTGCAGGGTCATTTTTATTGGTATTATAAAGGTGGAATCTACAATAACATTTTCTTATCTAGGTATTTTATTTGATAATAAGGGGACATTGTACCAGGCAGTAAAAAAAACAGGAGTCTCCATTTTATGAAAGCTACTGCTACTGTGGCCCTGGCCAATTTTGCAAAAAAGTTGGGTAGAAAACCACCAGAGGAACTTTTACAAATTTACACGGCAAAATGCACTAGCATAGCAATGTATGGCACGGGTGTGTGGGGCTACCGTGATACTAAACCAATTCAACATGAGGAGAATGCCTTTTTAAAATATTTCCTGGCGGTTCCAGATAGCACCTCCATCTACGTATGCCACTCAGAACTAGGATTGCCATACATTTCAGATATAATCAAAATCCAACCAGTTCTGTTGAGGCACAGGATCTGGACATCCCCAAAAACTACTTTTAATTGTGATATATTAAAAGACAGCCTTATGTTAGATCGGGCTCTGGAGATTCCTTGACTGAATTATATAAAAAATGTTATGAGTGATTTGGGCCACTCTGAATATTTTAATATTCCTGCAACTTTACATTCTGTTACCAGAAAGCACCTTGAAAAAATGTTGTTTGACACATATGGAGGCAAATAGATTTGCCACCAAAGCAGCCAAGTCGTTGGTACAATCTAATCAACTTATACTCACTACATATGGTAGTTAGCCGTACCTTAACTTTGCATTAAGTGGGTATGACCGATTTGTTTAGATTCAGACTTTTTCATCGCATGATAAGCTTTCCTGAATTTAACGATTGGTCCCCAACATTAAGTAGCTGCCCATGCAATAAACAATCTCAGCAAACAACTATGCATGTGGTTTTATTTTGTAATTTTATGTAGCTTAAAGAAAAAGATGGATTTTACCTGTTTTAAGACTCTTAGGATTGAGACAATGTAGGCCAGGGTTCTTAGCACTGCAATTTTTAGAAACTGAATGTTTTGCAAAGTCAATAGCATCTTTTTTGAAAAGCATCATTAACCACAGGAAAGAAATCATTATATGAAATTCACTGGAGATGAAAACATGAATTTCTAAATTATTGCTGGAATGTAATACTGTATCTTCGAGTAATTTGGCTTTAAAGGTATTCAGTGCACCTTTTTACTATGTAATATTGATGTTTTATTGTGTTTGCGTTTCTGATTTTTTGTACAAAAATCGAATAAAGCTGGCTTTGAATTGAATTGAGTGGTGGTTGGCCACAGGACCTCAACTTCAATCAGAATCAACATAAAAATCTTTATGTGATGGTAAACCTCATTCCACACTCTGCGCAGTGACTGTTACCATGTACCAACCCTTTGCAGACAGCCAATGAAACATGAATATGACCTTCAGTAAAACGTGGTGGGGTATTGTCACAAAGACCTTGCCATAGTCTAGTTCGGTATGCACAGTTGTTGTTAGAATTATAGATTATGTAACTAACCTTAACTGCCAGATTTCAGTGGTTTTATGTTTTCTTTGAGAACTGTAACTCAACATGTGTTAAAGTGTTATAGCCAACCATCACCACAGCTTCCCTTTAACTAAGTTTTTTGTGTGTATTTTTTATGATATGTATATTCACTTTCTGGCCAGCCAGCAATCCCTATTCCACATAGACTCCAACTGTTCAAGAGGGGCCTAGTCCCGAGTCCTTCTGCAGGCCCTGCGTTCATCCCACTTTCAGCATCTGTGTAGGGCCTAAACGTTAATAGAAAAAATGCTCTTTCGCTGATTAGGATAAAACTATATGTCACAAAATATTTACTACCACGAATATTGTTTTTCCAGAAAATGATCGACCTCAGATTCGTAGGCTTAGAATACTTCCCTGTTGCACTGGCAGAACTTTCATCCCCTTACAGATTTACACATGGTTGTTCGGTGTCAGTAATGGCAGAGGTGAGTAAAAAAAAAGAAATGGATTGGTGGTTCTCAAAATAAAGTATTTGGGGGATTGCTTTTTAAGAGGATGATTTCTTCTTGTAAGGTTTTTGCTGATTTTACTGTTTTTCATTCTTTTTTGGAGCAAATGACCATTTACAATTTTTTTCATTGACGGAATGATGGCAGTTGTTTAGTGTTCTGCCATCACTTCATTTCTATTTATGTTGTACTCCAACGTTTAGTGGTGCAGATGGTTTACACGCTCTCCTTGGTTCAGTACCTCTGTGAGAAAATGTGTAACCTTTTTTTGCTGCAGAACTTTGTCTCTCCCAGTGGCATCTCAAGCCCTCCCTTTCATGCATCTACTTGAGTTGAATTCTCATTTTTGAACTACTGAAGGTATACAGACCTTTCTGGCCTCTGATCAGTTTCTGGCCGTTTCACCTTGGGGATGGCTGTGGAAATTCCACAATGATTAAATTCTTTGCGGGCAGATTTACAAGAAACTGATGCATCTCTGCGTAATGCAAAAAACATTTTTCCCATCATGGATGTCTTGCATTTACAATGCGGTGCACTATGGTGAAAGGATTGACAGATGTGTTACGCATCTGTTGGCGCAAAAGTCACACATTGCTGGAGTCGTGTCGCAAGCACGACGCAACTCCAGCAATGCTCAGGAAGGCCTATACCTATTGTGCTGCGTCACTCTGTATGCCTGCTTCAAGCAGGCGTAAGGTTTTGACACAGTGGCGTTGTAGAAGTGGCGCAGTGAAATCTTGTAGATGTCACTGCGTCACTTTTACGAAGCTTGCTTGCATCGGAACGCCCAACCAGCATACATTATACCTGACACAGGTATAATGTGGCGCAGAGCTTTAAAGCGTGAATCATCTCACTAGATGCGTCACTTTGTAAATGTGTTTCAACGTGGCGCATTGTATACGCTGCAGCTGTGTCACAAGTGATGCAGCGGCGGTGTAAAAGTGTTGCAAGGGGCTTGTAAATCTGCCCCTTGGTGTTCTTTTCAGGTTCCACCATTCTGAACATTGTGGATAACTGTTTGAAACTCGTAGCAAGCAGCCATAAAATAGTCCCTGCTGATCAGATCTGCTCCTTCCAAAACAGTGTGTGCGCATCCTGTTGTCAAGGAAAAGGCACATACTGACTGAGAGCGATTAAACAAAATGCTGAATCCATTATGATCGCTCCACTTATAATATTGACTCTGATTCCAGTGGACATTTTTATGAAAAAAAAATAGTTTTTAGGTTTTTAAAGGTACTTAAATTTGTCATAAGTCCACAAAATATTTGCACAGACTGCTGACTCATCCTATTCAAAATGTCAGCCATGCTCCACAGGTTCATTACTGGAAGAGTGGACTGTCAAGTCGGTCCCAACACACGTCCATGAGTTTTAAAGTCTTTGGTCCTGCAATTAGAACTGCTGACTCAACATATGAAATTTGGCCCCAATATTCCATGGATTATGAAGCTCATGGACCTCGTTACACCCTTTCAATAGTTCTTGATCATGGAAAGGAGGCCACCGACTATGGAGAATGAATGCCAGGTGCCTGCATCTGTCAGTGTTTGTGAACTTCTCTCTGAGTTCACAAACTCTATGTCAAAACGATAATAAAAATATATACAAACTCCTCCTTCTTAAACCTCAGGATTATGGTCTACTTACCATGCCTTCTTATGATGCCCTTCATAATATTTTGTAAGACACAGGAACTTGGAAAGGGGCGACCACTCGGTCCCCCCGAACGTATGGTGGGGTGCCCGGATCCCCCCGGGAAACCATTTTGGGTGGGGGGCGTGTCTCGGCTGGTATGCCCGAAGCGGCGTAGCCGGGGCGCGCCTTTTCCCGCCCAAGAGGGGTTGTCCTAGACACCTACACCGTTGGCCACGCCCCGTAGGCGTACCAGAGGAGGGTACACGCCCTCCCGAAGAGGAATAAAAGGAGCAACAATCCAAAGAAGCATCCTCTTGTTCCTGTGCTTGGAAGCTGCACCCCCTCGTTGCACGTGAGCCCTCGACGGAACAAGGAGCCATTTTGAGAACTTGTAATTTTTTGTGTTTCTCTTCCAGGAGCCTTCTCTCCCAGCGACTTCGGACCTCCGGATCCAGGACCTCGTTGAGCAGCTAAACAGCAAGGGTCGAGTATCTGACAACGATGCCTGGCAAGAAGGCCGGAAAGAAGGCAGGGACGGAGCAGATGCTCCGCATGTTGATGAAAGACATGGCAAGCATGAAAAAGCAGATGGCGGCAATGAATGATACGGGCAGACCGAAGAAGGTCATCGGACCAGCATTGCCGGGAGTAGTCCCCGCAGGGAGAGGTAAAAGGGCCAGGAATAGGGCGGCAGGGGGGGAGTCCTCAGTTCCCGAGTCACCCCCGGTAAGCCCAGTTAGTCCAGTCGAGGCCCCGGTACCGATCCCGGATGCAGGCCGACCGATTCCGGTTGTAGTTACGCCCACTAGCGAGGAGGAAATGCCTCCGGAGTTGGCCGCCCAGTTGGCTGCATGGCTGGGAAAGAATACCGAGGGTGCAGCGGCACCCGGAGACACGGCCAAAGAGGCTAGGTTGCTAATGAAGCAGTTGCGGCAATCGCGAGATGCTGCGAAGGCGAATCTCCCTCTTGTCCCCTCACAGATTCCCTCGGAAGAACCAGCGGCTGGCGGTGGAAAATCAGCGGGACCAGCTATGGAGTCTGGTAAGCAGCCATTGCCAATGGCAAATGGGGGGTCTTTGCCCTCAAGAAGGGAGAAAGTAGTTCAGCATATTCCTCTGGCCACGAAAGAGATGATTTGGGCTGATAAATATGTAAATATGTTTTCGCTCCTGACTGACCATCACGAGATTGAGTATGTTAAGGCTCAGAAGGAGTTGTTGCATCCGAGTGTGTGGCGCGCAAAAATGGCGGGCTTCAGGGTGGATGAGACGATCTCTAATTGGGCCAAGGCCTTTGGGATGTTTACTGCTATTATGGGTGAACGAAAGCCAGAGATTATGACTGAATTAGCCTGTTATCAGACACGCATAATGGATTTCTATGAAACATATGAGGGCGATCAATGGAGGGGTTATGATGGTAAGTTTCGTAAGGCCAAGGAGCACGATTCGTCTCTGACGAAGGGACTGTCTCAACTCCGTCTCTTGGCAGAAGCAGCTCCTGCCGGGCACGACGAAGTCGTCTTCGCTTGGCGAGTATGGGTTGGCGCCTTCCCGCCATCAATCGGCGGCGCCCTTTCGAACAAACCCCGCAGGTGATCACCAACCCAGAAGTGGTGGGAATGGGGGTAGAAAAGGGGTTTGCTGGAATTTTAACAGAGGCAAGTGCACGAGGCCACATGGGACATGTAAGTTCAGGCATGAGTGTGCAGGTTGCGGACATTCTTCACACCCGGAGAGTTCATGCAGAGCCAAGAATGGGGATACCGGGGGTAGAGGAGGTACCAAACAGGTCTAATATCGGCCAAGGGGTACCACTACCTACCCCCGTAGATATCATGGCAATGATCCCCTGGCTAAACGAATACCCTGATCATGTCTCCGCTGGGGTGTTACGGGACGGCTTCTCGTATGGTTTCCACATCCCGGCGGGGGATTTTCGGGGGGACTCACTGTGCAGAAATCAACTGTCCATTCAGCAGCACCCGATGGTGGTAGGAAGCAAGATTGCGAAGGAAGTTGCCCGGGGCCGGGTCACCGGCCCATATAGGCACCCGCCAGTTCCTAATTTCATTTGTTCACCGTTGGGTGTAGTCCCCAAGAAGGACCCAGGTGAGTTTAGGTTAATTCATAACTTGTCGGCTCCTAGGGGTCTTTCGGTAAACGATGCGATTGATCCAGGAGTCTGTTCGGTGCGGTACGCATCCTTTGATGAGGCCGTCGCTATGTTGAATCGCCTGGGGCCCGGAGCGCTGATGGCTAAATCGGATATTGAGTCAGCATTCCGGTTGCTCCCGGTACATCCTCAGGATCAGCGTCTGTTAGGTTTTGTGTTTCAAGGACGCTATTACATGGATAGATGTATGCCAATGGGTTGCTCCATCTCTTGTGCTTATTTTGAGAAATTCAGCTGTTTTCTGCAATGGGCATTCACCAGAGCTACGGGCTATACACAAGTTATGCACTACCTAGATGATTTTTTGTTCTTGGGGCCAGCCGGTGACACGGAATGTGCACAGGCTTTACTGGAATTTTGCAATCTCATGAAACGGTTCGCCGTGCCATTGGCACCGGGGAAAACGGTGGGGCCATCTACTTCACTCGAGTTTCTTGGAATTGAGCTCGATTCAGTGGAGGGATGCTTCCGTTTGCCCAGGGACAAAGTAATGAAATTTAGGGCCTCGCTAGAATTGTGCATTAGCAAAGAGAAGGTAACTCTCCATCAGTTGCAGCAAGCGGTGGGCCAGCTTAACTTTGCTCTCAGAGTGATACCAATGGCCCGCCCCCTTTTCCCGCTCTATTGCACAAGCCATGGTCGGTCTCAAAGAAGGACACCACCGCACGAGACTGTCTGCAGAGGTTCGCCAGTATATGCGCATATGGTTGGCATTTCTGGAGGATTTCAACGGTCGAGTGGTATGGAGCAAACCACCAGCATCCTCGGACGAACTGGGTTTGTGGACCGACTCGGCAGGGAGCGTGGGATTTGGCGCCATCTTTGGTGATCGATGGTCGGCGCAAACATGGCCGACGTGGTGGCACACCAGTGGGCTAACAGGTAACATTGGGTTTCTTGAGTTGTTCCCCATTTTGGTGGCCCTGAAGGCATGGCCGGACAATTTCCGTGATCGCTCAAAGGTATTTTGGTCCGATAACATGACCGTGGTTGAATGCATAAATAACCAGGCAGCACGCTGCAAGTTGATTTTGAGATTATTAAAGGGAATTGTACTATTGTGCATGAGACTGAACGTTCAGTTTAGGGCAAGGCATGTGCCGGGTGTACTGAACCAGGCGGCTGATGCACTCTCTCGTTCCCACATGCAGGCCTTCAGGGGTTACCTACCTTCTGCGGATCTAGTGGCGGCACCATTTCCCGAAGCTCTCTGGTCACTCGGTGCCCCGGATTACAGGACCTCGTGGGAGCCAGCTTAGCCCCCAGGACATGGAAGGCGTACGAAGGAGCGTTTCGTTCCTATTGTGCATTTTTGGGTCCAGCAGGAGGGGATAAGTGGGGACAGGAGGAGTATGTACTGAAGTTTTTAGTAGCACTCCACAAGACAGGCCGATCAGCAGTGACGGCCAATAGGCACCGGGCCGCCATTGCATTCATGGCGCAGGCTTATGGCATCAAGGACCCTACATCGTCCTTTTTGGTAAAGAAGGCACTATGAGGGTGGCAGCGCCTCGAGGGTCTTAGAGTAGACGAGAGGCGCCCGATTGGGTTAGAAAGTCCCTGTTGATGTCAGTGCTCCCCGCGACATGTTCCTCCCAGTCCGAAGCAGTGCTGTTCCGGGCCGCTTTCTCATTAGCATTCCATGAGGCTATGCGGGTGAGCGAGCTGGTGGCAAAAAATAAGAAGGATGTGGGGGGAGGACTGTGTCGGGAACACGTTCAGATCAAGGGTGACTCAATGGTAATCACAATAGCCAGGTCTAAAACCGACCAGGGTGCGATGGGGAACAGTATTGTTGTTCAGCGCATGCGAGGGTCCCCCATGTGCCCGGTGCAGTGCGTTGAGGAATACCTGGCGCAAAGGGCGGTAGCATGGGGGGGAAGCTTGCTGAGACACACCGACGTCACCCCACTGACAAGGTTTCAGTTTCAGCGGGTGTTAACTTTGGCGATCGCGGCAGCGGGCTTGGACCCGAGCGATTTTGGGACCCATTCCTTCAGGATAGGGGCTGCTACAGAAGCTACAGCCAGGGGTCAGAGTGTGGAAATGGTGAAACAATTGGGACGATGGTCCTCGAACTGTTATAAAAGGTATGTGCGGTTGCACATGTTGTGAAGCTAATGTCATGCACTCATGCTTCTTGTCTTTTGTTTGGTTTACAGTTTCGCGAGCCTGCGAGGCGGGGCGGACTGTGCAGTCGACCTGACACCTGGGGACCAGCGGTCAAAGATCACCGGCTGAGGAAAGAGGGGTGTGGGTCGTGGGCCACTCATACGTGAGGCGTGCCGCGGACGTATTCAAAGCAGGTGACATGATTCATGCAGCTGGGGAATACGGGTACAGGGTGACCTTCCATGGAAGGGGCGGGCTCTGTATTGACCGGTTTCAGGGTTTTGTTGAGGAACTGTTAGGGCGGACAAGGTCACCGCCGTCTATAATCATAGTGCATATGGGAGGTAATGATTTGGTGGCGCTCGGTCGGCGAGTTCTCCTCGAGCGGGTTCTATCCACTGTTAGCTGGTTGGCAAAGAGGGTTCCGGGGTGCACGATAGCATGGTCACACATGATTCCAAGGAAGGTGTGGCGGAGGGCCCTCTCTGTGTCAGCTTTGAATCATTCGGTAAAGAAAGTCAATAGCAAGCTGGGTAGATTGTTTCGTTCAGGACAGTTGCACTGTATTCCGCATGGATGTATCCGGGGGGATAACATGTATCTCGAAGATGGGGTTCATTTGTCCCGGGAGGGGAACGTCTTACTCATAGGAGACTTCATAGCATGGTTAAGGGCTTTGTATAGTCATGACCTTTAGTAGGAGTGTGGGGGGTCCGGATAGCCGGTCAACTATCCGGCCTGTGGCGGTAAGGTCATGATCGGTGAGCAGTAATTTCAAGATCCCTAGAGGAGGGGCGCCACCCATTATGGATGGGAGCGCCCGGGGGGAGGCGGCCATTGGCCCCTCACACGGGGAGGCGGCACCCACTAAGTATGGGGTCGCCGAAGGGAAGGCGGTCATAGGCCCCTCCCAGGGGAGGAGGCGGCTCGATGCCCCTTCTAGGAATTTCCCGGGGCCAGGATATCCGCGACGGCGGATATGGTGAACAGTGTGGGGTGGGAGGGGGGTCTACGCTACCTTCTAGACACCTCACACGAGTCCTCGGACGACCATTAAGATGGCGTCGAGTTAAATAAGGGGCCGCTAAGACAAGGGAAATTGGAAGTTGGCACAGAGGTACAGTCCCCTGTGCGCCCGCCCCTCACACCGTGAGGGGGGAGTTCTGGTAGTAGGGATCTGACACCGGTTACGACCTTGCCGTTGGCCTGTAAAGTTAGGATGTACAATTTTTATTTAGAAAGTATGCATTTGCAGGATGTTTAGGAGAACCTTTGTATTAGAGATTTGTTAAGGTTAGCCTATAAACGTGACTGCAGCGAAATGTATAAATGAAAAATTGTACATGATATGAAACTGTTATTTTAATGTTTTAATTTTGTTTCATATTTTAATAAATACGGCCGGGAGGGTAACTCCCTCCCGCCTTCCAAAAGTTCAGAACTGGGTCCGTCTTCCCATCCTTGGGGATTGTGTTGGGAGGGGGTGATAGGCATCCCGGCCATAGTGCCCGGTGTCCTGTAATTGTGGCTGCAAGAGAACATTTTCTTTTGCAGTCTGCCAATCACTGCATTTCTATTTGTGAACTCAGTTTAGAGTTTGCACACCCAAAATGGATGACAGAAATAATGCTCCCTCATCATAATTGGTGTATTTCTGTTCAAAAACAGTTTGAAGGCTTACAGTTCAGACAGCTCTAACTTGTTAACCCTTCAAAGCCCACTGGACTCATAATTGTGATTGTAATCCTAATTTCTCAACAACTACTAAACTGATTTACACCAAACCAAGCAAAGGCACTTCCGTTAGTAAAGTTTTAATATCATACAAAGAATGATGAAATTCCTTTTTTTTTAGTAGTCACATTCTTGGCCCTTCATTTCCTTCGCATTTGATGGATGTGCATGAAAATTACCATGACAGAAACGAATCAGAAGAACTTTCAAAAGAAAATGTTGTGCGGATTTGTCAGACAGACTAAAGTTATTAAGAAACATGGGGTTTTGGCAGCATCTGTGAGGGCAATTTTTTAATGCTCTACTTAAATGGAGTTTCTCCTGTGTAATTATAAAAAATGTATATGGATTTATTAACCATCGTAGAAAGCAATGGGTTTCTCTAAAAAAAATATTATTTAACGTATTCTAAAGGGCTAAATTTCCATGTTTAAATTTTTCTTGAGTATTATCTAAGTTGTTATATTATACTGGAAAAGAACCGAAGTACTCTCAAACACTATGAATTGATGAGCGAACTCAGAATGAATGAGAAAAAAATAGCGAAAAATAAATCAATGACCAACCAGTGCCTTATATTTATAAAGGGATTGTAATGTATTCTAGGTACAATGGAAAACTACTTCCAAAAACTCAACCAATACACAAGAAAGCAACACAGCAGATGCCAATTCGACACATGCACAAACACCCCTTTTGTCTGGCGGGAAGTAACTCCTCTAGATGTAAGTAGAATGTAGTGCTCTCCAAGCATAAAGCCTCCCTCTGCTCATAGGAGGCTGGATCAACACACAAGATGGAGAAAACCACTTGAGGTTTAAACAATAAGTAACACAAATGCTGAGGCACAAAAAGAAGTCCAATATAGTGTAACTGGCTGTTAGCCACTCAAGTAGATAAGAAGTCCATATAGCAATCTTGATTTTTCTTTATCTAGCCTTTATTTCAAAGTTATGGTTTTCATACTTCTTTCACTGAACTTCTATGTATGTACCTGCAAAGATGGGCAGTCTCGTCACGCTTTGTCCTGGAGTAAATGACCCATTTATTCCAGGACCACGTGTGATGAGACTGCCCATCTTTGCAGGTTTATCAAGACCTCAATCGTACATAGAAGTTCAATGAGAGAAGATATCTGTTTCTCTCCATATTGCAGGTGTTCTACAGTCGACTGTAAGTGGTACATGTTTTATATGGACATAGAACTCCTAATTCCATAATGGTCTATGGTCGTGTGTAGCCTTGGGAAAGTCCTTTTGTACGAAACATGTGTCTGCTGCCTGTTTCGGATGTTATGAAAATCAGAATTTTGACATAAAGGATACATAAAGAAAAATCAAGATTGCTATATGGACTTATCTACTTGAGTGGCTAACAGCCAGCTACACTATATTGGACTCCTTTTTGTGCCTCAGCATTTGTGTTACTTATTGTCCAATAACTCAACACCTGAAGGATTGAAGAGTCCACTCCAATTAGTCAATTATCCATATCAGTTTCAGGTGGGAAATCTTACGGGAGTATGATGAGAGCTGGAGCTGTCACTAGATGCCCACCGTTAGACCTGGCACTTTTGCAGGTTTGTGCCCAAACGTTTTGTCTTTTGCCTCCTATTTTTCTGACCCTGTTTTTGTTGGATATAGGACTCTGGGAACTTTACCACTGTTGATCAGTTCTAAAGTGCATATGCTTTCTCTGTAACTTGTGAATATGATTGGCATATTTACTCTACTGGTGAGTCCCTAGTAACGTGCACTGAGTGTGCCAGGGCCTGCAAATCAAGTGCTACTATTGGGCTTGCAGTACTGGTTGTGCCACCCACATGAGTAGCCCTGTAAATGTGTCCCAGACCTGCCACTGCAGTGTCTGAATGAACAGTTTGTAACTGCCATGTCAACCTAGCAAGTGCACCCCTTTATCAGGCCCTAACCTTCCTTTTTCTTACAAGTAAGGTACCCCCAGGTAGGCCCAGGGTAGCCCCATGGTCAGGGAGAAGTGTAAGTGAAAGGTAGTACATGTGCTGGTGTGTTTTGCATGTCCTTGTCTTACAAGTGTAACTTTCCATTGCGACAAGATAGAGGAATGAAATGTAGGCTCTCTAAACTCAGAATGTAATAACACACCTTTTAGTAGAGGTGGTTTTTATATTATGTGTTTGAAAATGCGACTTTCAGAAAGCGTGCATTTTCTTGCTTTCCCATTCTGTGTGCCTCTGCCTGTTTGTGTATTCACCATCTGGGTTAAGATCAACAGGAGCAGGGGATGTGCATTGAATCTAGACAGGCACAAGGGGAGTTGGGGTGTATCCTGCCTTTCCTGGGTGACTCATAGCCAGGCTAAATAGACTTTTCTGCATTTAGAGTGGGGGAAGGAGTTTTCACTGGCACCTGAATAGGCTGTGTCTGCTCTGCACAATGCTGTCTCAACCCCCTGTAGTGAAGCCTGGACAAAGGAGGACATAACTGAGCTCACAGACTCTTGAATCAAAGACTACAAAGAGAAAATGGGGTATAAATATAAGACGTAACACCCCAGATCTTTAGATCACTTCTGCAATCAAGAGGAACCTCTGCCAAGAAGGAAGAGCTGAAGAGCTGTAAGGAGGCGTACTGCCCCTTTGCTGTGTTTTGCTTTGCTGAATTGGCCTGCAGTAGCTGTTTCTGCCAAGGGGAGAACAAAGACTGGAACTTTGCTGTGAACCTGCTTGTGAAGAATCTCCAAGGGCTTGTATGTGCTTGCCTCCTGTTCTGAAGTCTCAGGGACAAAAATACTTCACCACCAGATTCCTTGAATTCCACTGCTGGGTGGTCTGATCTGCCAGGAGGTGCCTGTGCCTGTTCCACTTCTTGGCCTCTAAAGGTTGTTCCTGTTGCTTGAAGCCTAAATAAACGTGAAGAAACCAAGAAAATCTATGCATTGCACTTCCAGCGCCGGTTTCTCCAATGCAGCTCTGCCACGAGGGAGAAATTTCCATGCTCCGCTTCTGTGCGGCCGAAGAATCCATGCAGTACCTGCCAGTAGCTGAAAAATCAACCACACGCCGAGTCCTGTGCCCGATCTCTGAAGTCCGAGATCACCACACCTCCAACACAGGCCCTGTTACGTGGCTAAAAGAATTGATGTATTGTGGGAACGCGGCTGAAGAAATCAATGCAGCACCTGTTTTGCCACTGCTGCCTCGAACTCCAGCACATCCAGAATTCCATGCATCACACTTGTGTGGAAAGTTTTCCGATGCATCATTCGCAGGCCAGAACTTTCTTTGAATCGACCCATCACTTTCCCCTACAATCCAGATTTGATGCATCCCTTCTCCTGCATGCAACAGAACTATTGCATTGCCTCCTCAAGGATTCAGGAACTGACGCATCACTGTGTTTTTTATGATTCCAATCTCTTGCCTGTTTTGCCTTGTGGATGCATTTGAGGTACGTTGTGTAAAAGTCACATGTCCATAGTTTTCTATGGACAGATTGGCTTGAAACCTTTTAACAGTCATATTTTGAATTGTGTATTGTGAAGTTTTGTAGTTTTTGTCTTTTTTGTCTTAGATAAAGATACTTTATTTTTCTAAACTGGTGTGGTGTCCATTTGTAGGGTTTTCACTGTGTTACTATTGGTCTGGGTGTAAATCTGTATGCATTGACTTGGGATAAGCCAGTCTGATTGTGCCAAGTTACAAAGGGGTGAGCAGGGGTTATCTAAAGTGTATAACTTTTTTATCCTTACTAGAAGCAAGGCTCCCTACTTGGACAAGGTGCATACCTCTGCAACTAGAGACCCCATTTCAAACACCCATTCACCAAGATGACTGGGTTGTAGTGGTGAACATGGTCTCATACGCAAAGTGGTGTGGGGATCACACTGTGCTCACAGTCATGATGGGAAAGCTGTCACATTCACTTAGATGTCGATCTCTCGTTCCACAGGAGATGAGAAAGTATGGTCTTTGAATTCCAGTTGTTTAATTTTCAGTCTCTAGCAATGAGGTGTCTCCACACAGTGCCACATACCCCAAGTTAGGTTTTGGACATACAGAGGAGTTGTCACGCTGTGTACTAGAAGGACAAGTAGCATTCAGCTCACCATAGTTCCAGGCATGCTAATCAGTCCCCAAAAGCACTCACAGTGCTCTCTTAGTAATGTTCGATCTTTCTGCCCAGCACCTTCTCTTCTTTTGAATGAAGGCCAGCACACAAACCCATAAAATAAAGAATTATTTATTCCTTCATGGAATTAACTTTTTTACAAAACATTTAAAAATAAAAATGATCACAGAGATGGCCTAGCTAACCTAGCCCATTAGGGATTGCAAAGAGACTGTTCACGTGATGGAGTGGAAGTCTAATTCCATTTGTAGGGGTGCATTATAATCGCGTGTAAAGCGCACCTGCACCAAATCTTCTATTGTGCAACGTGAAGTGTTAGTATTTTGAAATGTGCTAACATAACTATGTGACATATTTAGGATAATGACAAGTTCACAAAAGGGGAAGGGAGGTAGAGGTTAGTGTTAACTGGGTCCGCCATCCTTATTGTATATTCCAAATGAAACCTGAGGTCTCTGGTTTGAGGACCCAGTCAAAAAGAAAAAGGTTCTGAAACGATATGATCAGAAAAAGCCGTCAGGAAAGAAAAATTTCTTTCTTGAGTCCCCTCACTCAACAGGGTTTCCACACTGTGACATGCTTCAACATTGGGGCCATCCCAGTTCTCAACGAACTGGGGCGTGCTACGACTTACGGAAACTACGTAGGAGCACTGAAATGGAAGACTGTGTGGTGCAAAGTGTGGTGGAGTGGGTGAAAGTGATTAAAAATACCTTGCTAGTGGGCTAAAAACTTTATTACTGCTCCTAAGTTGGTATATCTAAAAGGGGATGTTACACGGAAAAACCTAACTGTAATGGTGTAATATATTCGAGAAGGAGTCCGGAACAGGAGAGAATTCCAAGATGGCACCCGGCGTGACGCCATCTGACGGAGAGACGAGCGGTCTAGTGGTTGAGGAAGCGGAGGAGAGGACACGGAAGGAGGAGAAGGAGAACGACGGTTGGCAAAGGTGGAGGAGAGTAACGAGTGATTGGAAGTCAGGATGAGAACGTCGGGGAGAGAAGACCAAGAAAGAGGAAGCGGAATGCGGGTCGGAGAGTGACGGAGCTTCGAGGGAGCCAGATAAGAAGACGCCAGCGCCGTACAGAAGAGGGAGAGTTCCCCAACAAACCCTGTGCCAGTATCCGGATGTCCCCCGAGTGAACAGGATGCCGAGATACCCGACGCCACGGTCCTGGGGGACCATGGCTCAAGGCAAGTGTCTTGGGCAGAGGGTTGGAGAAGAAGGTTGGCGGGGAAGGGCTTTATGGGGCTTTGGCACAAATCGGGCACTACAGTTACGGTGTGATAGCCCTTGTTGCACGGACACCTTTTCATTCCCCCCCCCTAGACATATTCTTCCGTACCCCTCACTGTAGTGTTATAGTCTCAACATCCACTTGTCATATCCTTAGGGCTGTACCAGCTGACCAAAGGTTGGCCCAAAACCATTACAGTGGTGTCAGAAGTGGGATACTGTTGTCTAAAATAAGATGACGCAGCCCGTAACAGTACAGGACATGATAACCCAATTATCAGAAGGGCAGAGAAACTTGCAATTAGTATTGGAGCAACAGAATCAGAATGCACAAAAAGAAAGGGAATCTTTTCAAGCTGCAATGAAGGAGCAGGCGATGCTCTTAATTAGCAATCAGATGGCCATTTTGCGACTCACAGATGCCATCTCCAATGCAAGAGTACACCCTAATATCCCAGTCAGTGTATTGCAAAAGTTTCAGGAGGGCGAAGATCCAGATTTTTTCTTTACAAACTTTGAGAGGGTAGCTACTACTGCTACGTGGCCTCCTGAGAGATAGGGTCAATATATAGCTCTATTTCTATCCGAGGGGTTACAAGCGGCATACCTAGTGGCTAACCCCGCGGGAGTCACTCCCTACCAGGATATAAAGAAAGCCATTTTGGAAAGATTGGGATGTGATCATGAGTACTACTGAACTCGTTTTAGGAAAGAAAAATGGGCCACTAGAGATAATCCAAGGGCATTGTTCTATTGGGTCAGAGACTTAGGAAACTGGTTGCTTCAGCCTCATTCTTCCTCAATAGAAGATGTTACCGAACAAATATTTCTAGAGCAGTATCCGGAAGCCTTACCTACCAACACAAGGGCATGGCTAAAACAACACCCTGGGCTCACTTCGCAATCTGCTATTGAATTAGCATGGGCCTATCATAGGTCACCTGACTTCAAAGCCCCAACAGGAAGGGCTCTAATTCCTTTTCCTAAACCTACTCCGAAAGTGGCAACAGAGGGAGGAGAGAAAAGGTCCTTTTCTGTTTCTAGACAGGCCCCTAAGCCATTTCCAAAGATAACTCCACCAGTCCAAATGGGACCACAGCGTTTTAAATGTGCAGAGTGGGGGCACATAGCTCGTAATTGTCCCCAAAACAGTGATGGCTCAGAACCAATGGAGGTGGGTTGGTCCCGAGGCAGGGTACTGGTAACAGGAGCTCGTAGGCAAAGGTACAAGAAGGATATTAGGCTCAATGGTCGCCCTATTGAGGCTCTGTTGGACACAGGTTGTCATCATACGGTGGTAGCCCAGGACTTAGTTCCATTAAACTCTGTATGTGAAGGGGAGACAGTCATAGTGTCCTGTGAGCATGGAGACGTTAAGTCATATCCATTGGCAGAAGTGTTACTTGAAATTGATGGATATCCCAAGTGAGAAAGGTGGGAGTAGTTCCATCCCTTCCAGAGAACATTCTCCTCGGTAATGACTTACCCCATTTTCATGAATATTTGACAGAGGTATCCAAACACTGGGCTGACGTTGAATGGTTACAAGAGGCACCTTTTTCCAGTGAGACTATAGTTAGCCCCAGGGATAGAGAAAAGAAATCCAAAAGTGAAATGAGACGGGAGAAAGTGACATACAAGCATGCTTGCTAATCTCTTACCTCATGTTTACTTTCTTCCCCAGAGGTTGGAAATACTCCCGCTAGGAGTTTTCGCTAAGCCCAGAAGGATGACAGCACCCTTATGAATGCATGGAGTCAAGTACAGGAAGTCGAGCAGGAGAAGGTAGGACCCTATTTTTTTTATAAAGAGAGGACTGTTATACAGGATGAGTGAGGGGCAGGGTGGCCAGACAGAACAGTTACTAGTCCCCATGGCTTTTAGAGAACAAGCAATACAGTTAGCCCACAACCAAGCGGGAGGGGGTCACTACGGACAGGAACTGACATTGAAGTATCTCTTAGAAACATTTTACTGGCCAGGAGTGTATCAAGAGACTGCCAAGTTCTGTGCCGCATGTCCCAAATTTCAGTTGATCAATCCCTCCAAAGTCAAAAAGGTACCTTTGCAACCTCTACCGATTATTGATGTTCCGTTCCAAAGGATAGGAATGGACCTTGTAGGACCATTACCCCCATCATCCCGGGGACATCAATACATATTGGTTCTGGTATACTATGCCACCCGGTACCCCAAAGAGATACCCCTCACTAGTATGACCACAACAACAGTAGCTCAAGCAATGGTGTCTTTTTTCTCTAGAGTTGGTTTTCCGTTGGAACTTCTCACCGACCAGGGGACTCCTTTTATGGCTAAACTGATGAAAGAGATATGTAAGCTTTTGGGGGTACACCAAATTCAGACAGCCGTGTATCATCCCCAGACAGATGGTCTGGTCAAAAGATACAATAAAACCATCAAAACTATCCTAAAGAAATTGATAGGAGAGACAGGAAGAGACTGGGATAGGAAACAACACTTGGTTATGTTCGCCATTAGAACCCAAGAACAAAAGTCTACAGGATTCTGTCCATTTGAACTTCTGTTCGGAAGAAAACCCTGTACTTTATTGGAAATGGCTGCCGAACAATGGACAGAAGAGGAAGACGAGGGGAAACCTCTCCTAGGTTACATGCAAACCCTAAAAGAGACACTACCTAGCCTATGGGACAATGTCCACCAGAACATGGACAAAGCACAAGCCAGGCAGAAAGAGCAGTATGATTTTAACAGTCACATGAGAGAATTGACTTTTGGGTACAAGGTTTTAACACTTTTACCCTCCTCTGACAAAAAACTGTTGGCCACATGGCAGGGGCCATATACTGTGAATCAAAAAATTACTCCTGTCTCTTATCGGGTCACCGTTCCTCACACTAATAAAATTGGACAAACCTATCACATCAATCTTCTTAAGAAATGGAAAGAGTCCAATGATGCAACCCAGAGTGTAGTTCAGATCATAAACCATGTAACCATTCATAAAACATTGGATGTGCCCAAAGGTCTAGGGGAGGGTGAACAGGGAGAATTACCTTTGATGGGACCTAAACTATCGATGGAACAACAACAGCAGTTAGAGCAGTTGTTAGGACAGTACCCAGGGCTCAGTTCAGGCAGGCCAGATGGACCTCTTTGGTAGCACATGATATTGTAACTCAACCAGGGAAGGTGGTTAACGTGAAACCATATAGAATACCTGAGTTCAGAAGAGAGGCAGTAGAACAGGAATTAGAGAAAATGCTTCAAGCCGGTATAATAGAACCATCTAAGAGTAACTGGCGCACTCCCATTGTGTTAGTGCCCAAACCAGGTGGGAGTCTTCATTTCTGCATAGACTTCCGATAAGTGAATGTCCATTCCAAATTCGATAACTATCCTATGCTCTGAGTGGATGAATTGATAGAACGATTAGGAGAAGCTAGAGTCATGTCTACAAAAGACTTAACTAAAGGTTATTGGCAAATTCCTTTGACACCCTCTGCCCAGGAAAAAACAGCCTTTTCAACAGCCTCTGGTTTGTACCAGTTTAAAGTCATGCCATTTGGGCTTCATGGAGCCCCGGCTACTTTTCAAAGACTTATGGACATTCTCTTAAGGGCCCATCACACATATGCGGTTGCATACTTAGATGGCATTGTAGTGTATAGGCCAGACTGGGAGACCCATTTAACACACATAAGAAACCTATTTAAGACTTTGGCACAAGCAGGGTTGACCATGAACCCAAAGAAAACCACGCTGGGTACACACAAAATAAACTATTTGTCATATACTATAAGTGAAGTGACTCTTAAACCCAAATTAACAAGTTAGAAGCAATCCAAAATATTCCTAGACCTACCATTTGAAAAGAGGTACAAGCTTTTTTGGGTTTGGTGGGATACTACAGAAGATTTATCCCTCAGTTATCAGAAGTGGCCAGCCCCCTTACTGATTTGTTAAGTCACAAACCCTCTTGAGCCAAGATTGATTGGGGTCACACACAGGAAAAGAGCTTTGAGACCTTAAAGACTTTACTATGTAGTTCTCCAGGACTGACTTGTCCAGATTACAAAAAGTTGTTTGTGCTAAAAAACGACGCTTCTGATACAGGACTTGGAGCAGTGTTATCACAGCCAGATTCTCAGGATTTGCTTAAACCAGTATTGTTCTTGAGCCACAAGCTACTTCCTTGAGAAACAAGGTATTCCACTATGGAAAAAGAATGCCTCTCCATAAAGTGGGCTATGGAATCGCTTCAGTACTATTTGTTAGGGCGTACCTTCTTTCTAATCACAGATCATGCTCCCTTGACCTGGTTGGCCAAAAATAAGGACACAAATGCTAAAATTTTACGATGGTTCCTAGCCTTACAGCCCTTTTTCTTTCAGACTCTCCACATGCAGGAAAAATTGCAAGGAAATGTTGACTACCTATCCGGATACCCTATCTCAGAAGGGCCGATCGTCCATCCCAAGAAGAGAGGCAATGTAATATATTCGAGAAAAGGTCCGGAACAGCCGAGAATTCCAGGATGACGCCCGGTGGGACGCCATCTGACGGAGAGACGAGTGGTCTAGTGGTTGAGGAAGCGGAGGAGATGACACGGAAGGAGGAGAAGGAGAACGATGGTTGGCACAGGTGGAGGAGAGTTACAGGTGATTGGAAGTCAGGAGGAGAATGTCGGGAGAGAAGACCAAGAGAGAGGAAGCAGAATGCAGGTCGGAGAGTGACCAGAGCTTCGAGGGAGCCAGAGAAGAAGACGCCAGCGCCGTGCAGAAGAGGGAGAGTTCCCCAACAAACCCTGTGCCAGTATCCGGACATCCCCCGAGTCAACAGGGTGCCGAGATACCCAACACCACTGTCCTGGGGGACCGTGGCTCAAGGCAAGTGTCTTGGGCAGTGGGTTGGAGAAAAAGGTTGCCAAGGAAGGGCTTTATGGGGCTTTGGCACAAATAGGGCACTACAGTTGTGGTGTGATAGCCCTTGTTGCACGGACACCTTTTCATTCCCTCCCCCTAGACATATTCTTCCATACCTCTCACTGTCAGTGACCTGTGAATATTGGTGATGGGGAGCACACTATAGAGTATTAAGGCTGTAGTTCAGACAGTGATGGTAGTGTTGTGTTTCTGTTTCCTTTTGGGGGAGTGCCGGCCCTGGTTGCAGTATTGAAGGACTACGTCGGGAAGAAGAAGGTCTTCATTACAAGACTACACTACACGACTGCGATATCCCTCCTTTATGTTGATACTCTTTATGGTGCACCTAACCTTTTGGATTGTTAGTCTCAATAAACGCCTCATAGTGTTATAGTCTCAAAGTCCATGTGTCATATCCTTAGGGCTGTACCAGCTGACCAAAGAAGCCCAAAAACCATTACAAATGGGTAGGAGTTCTGTGTAAGATCAATATGTTTCGAGCCTACCCCTAGCTCATCATCAGGACCACACAGGGACCAGCCCTGTGTTTGCCACTCCTATTAAACCTAAATGTGGGAAATGAAAAATTAAATGAACAAAACTCTGCCACTAATAAAGCATGTGTGATTATACATACGATCTTTATGTCATGTAGTGTAGTTGTAACAGTAAAAGGAACATGGTTAGAGAAAAGCCCCCTCTCTCAATGGAGTAGGTGGGTACACATTTAAAGTACTTCCATGCTGGTGAGGTGCTCCTTAATGGGGCGTGCTGTCGTCCAGGCTCACATCGTGGTTTCAACCTAAAAGGTATAAACATGCCCAGCGAACGTGCTGCGTGATGTATGGTAAATGTAAAAACACACAACATAAATGAAGTGACTAACACATGACACACATACAGACAGGAAAAACATGATTTCCCACTAAAAGCACATACTTAGTATTGAGCAAAACTGTGCTTCATGGACTCGAGGGTGGGGTGTTTCCCTGAGAAATATTCTGTTAAAAACAAGGAAGAGAACGGGTAGTAAATCGTTAGTGTTTAGAAAAACTACCCGGGAAATCCATGTGTGGTTCCTGTGGAAGCAAGCGTGACTTACTTCGAAGTAGAGAAAAACGCATTCGGACACCTAGTCGTCTCCCCGTCGTAGTGCATCTTAGCGTGTATACGGCGGGGGACCATGTTTTTTTTACAGTTACATATACACTACGTGACATAGAGATTGTATGTATAATCACGCATGCTTTATTAGTGGCAGCATTTTGTTCATTTAATTTTTAATTTTTCCACATTTAGGTTTATAGCAGTAGCCTTTCTTTCCCCTGCACAACAGCGTGACAGACATAGACTCCGCATTCCGACAGGACTGACAACAAGGGCACACCAGCTACCAACTATGGCAGAGATAACAGGTCTAACCTTCTCAGATGAGGATGTTAAATATTGCAGGGATTTGTTAGCATGAGCTGAAAGCCATTTTGTATTTCTGGTAGCCATCTTGTTTGCCTTGTGCTGCCACGTTCTCGCCATGTGCTCTGTCCTCCCTCAGTGTTGACTGCTCTTGTAATCTGCCTAGAAACTAACTATATTTAGCATCTTCCACCTTCGCGCATGCTCAGAAGGGCCTAGCTAGTAGAATGCACCTGCTCTTCTTGTAGAAATGTCAGGCGATTTTTGCGGCTGTTTGGAGAAGTAACTCTCCTGCCACTTTGTTGAGCAAACAGATCTTGTATACCCATATTAGGCATTTTGCATGCTTACATGACCCAGGACTGCCCCTTGGTCTTATGCTGACTATGTAACCCTAAGCATATTTAAGGCCTCTGTTTTCTGTACTCCTCAGACTGCCTCATTAAGTTGCTAAGGCTTCTGTGTGACGTAGTCTCCCTCATTTGAGGTTAATAAAGATGTTACTTTTATATTTCAGCTTCTGTGCCAATTTCTTCATTGTTGGTTTAAATGGACCAACAGCTAGATTCATCATAGTCCCGTTTTGCGAGTCCTTAATAGCGATTATTAAGGAATCGCTAGTAAAGACTTGCAAAACGGGATTCATGTAGGAATCGCTAAATAAATTGCGATTCCTACACATTCCTTATTTGCGATTAGCAAATTGCTAATCGCAAATAAGGAATAACTCCCCATTCATTCCTATGGGCCTAAGGGGCCTGTAGAATGTAATCTACATTGGTGTTGCGCACACACATGTCCAAAGGAAAAACATGCATTTTTCTAAATTTTCGCTATTTACCACGAGGTTTGACCTCGCGGTAAATAGTGGCCCAAAATTGCGATTTTGCAATTTTTAAATGGTTCATAAATTGCATTTAAGGAATCTCAAATAGAGATTCCTTAAATGCAATTTCTCGCAAATATGCGATTTCGCAATTACCGATTTTTGCATTTGGGATGATGAATCCCAAATGCAAAAATTGCGCTCGCAAAGGCCAGATTCGCAGAATCTGGCCCTTTGCGAGCCGATTTTTCTTTCATGAATCTACCTGCAAGTATCAGTGGGACCCCTGAGAAGGTTTCTATTTTCTACAAATGGCGCTCCAACTTGGACCTCATCAGAGAAGTGGCTATCTAAGGAGTGATCTTGTCAGGAGACAGAAATCTAGTGTGGAGGACAGGACAGGACTCTACTAAGGAGGTACTCTGTGCACGGAGATTCTGGGGATTCTCTGTCTCTGCAGCCCAGTATATTCCTGATCTTCCTGATTTTGATCCTCCACACTCCTGACTGAGAACATTTTTGGCATGAGTATTCTAAAAAAACGACTGTTAGGTCATTCAGAACTTGGCAGTTAGATTTTGGACAACCATTTGTTTGGTAAGAGTCGTTCTGCGGCGCTTGCTGATGGTTTTTGATGCCTTGGATTGGTAAGGTAGTTTAGTAACGCTTACTGTGGCTTTGGATTAGTATGATTGGCCAATATTTGTATTTGTATGTATGTAATATGTAAATTGCAATTTATATGGGCAGATAATGAGGAGATTTTTCTCTGTTTTGAATTGATTTGAACGGCACATAGTACAAGAGTACCTTAAGTGCTACTTTGATTATAATACTGCATATTTTGCACTATTTTTGGCATGCCTGTTTCAAGCACACATCAAAAAATGTGTTGCTTTTTGGAGGTACCATAGTGAGATGTGAAGTGAATTAGCCGGCTCCCCTGAGGGAACACCTAATTAGGTTTAGGTATAAAAACATATTTCTTCCTTGGTGATTCTGTATCCCCAGGGAATTAAAATATGACAATAATGCAAACAAGGATCCTTTTCTGCGCACTTTTATAAATGGAGAAATGCAGAGCGATTTTTTTGTGTTCTGCCAGACAAAGCTAGTGAATTGAGTGTATTTTGGCTTCTTGGAAATAAAACAGTTTGTTGGGCAGTTTTTTTTGCAGTCTTTTGGAATACTATTGAGAAGCGCTTCTTGTAAATATGACTCACAAATAGTATTTACAAATGGTTTGGTTTAAGTACAGTCTGTGGGCTGTCCTTTGTTTCTGTCCTAAGTGTTGATCTGTGGGTTAATCATGTTTTAAATGTCTATGTGGTTTGTGGTTTCACATTAGTGATACTTCTGTAAGTAAATAGCGCTTGGGCTATTTGTGAAATAATGGCTCTTAAGCGAGCTGTATCATGTGTTTCGAGTGTATGACCCCTTCTGTATATGTCTGGAATGAGCTCAATGTTTTTGTTTGTGTTTTCTTGCTGTCATCAGTCTGTTATGCAAAATGTCATTTAATTAAAATTAAATAAAAATTAAATAAAAATCCAGAAATGAACCATATGATATGCTAAATAACTACATGTTACTATTAGATTGATAAGAGTAAGCAACTATGCACATGTACAAACTGCCAATGGTTAAATCATAACATTACAATTCACATTGAATAGGAATAAATAGGCCTACAAAAAAACGAAATTGTTGTTTTTGCAATAAATAAATAATTATAAAATGTTACAACATTTTCCTTAGATACATTGTGTTAGATATAAACAAGCATACACATTATCTGAGTAAAATTGGATGCTTTTGAACTAAAACACATATTATAGAACATGCATTGAAAAGTTTTAAATAGACAATCACTGTGCTTACATTTCAACACTAAAAAAGTCTTTCCAACAGCTGTGTTTTAACTGCTGCTTAGCAGCAGCTGTTGTTTTGATTGTAGGCCACGGAGAGACAGGAATGTTGACTCAGCTAGGATTTTGTCAGTTAAACACGGGGTAAAATCCTGCATTTCAGACTGCTGTTTTAAAAAGTTACAAAAATTAGGTTCATTACTTTAGATAACAGGAACACATTTAAAGTAGGGATTTCCTTTCTTAAGGCCTCTTTACATAAGCATATTCTTGGTTCTGAAAATAAATAATGATTGTCCTTTTAAAAAGTGGCGCAAAACTTTTCATGTTTCAAGTTAGGCTTTTGTGCTTAGGCTTATGAATGAATGTGTCTAAATATTATAGGCAAGGAATGAAGTTTGCTTTTCCTATGTAGAATTGTCAAAATGATTGGTTTTATTAAAACATTTTTTTTGATTAATTATGAAAAAATTATTTAAAAAAATAAGTGCTTTTAAATTCGTTTTGTAATATTTATAAAGCTTAATACTCATACTGTGACCTCCTAGCATTAAAATGTACTTTAAGTTGTGTTGTACCGCATAATGAGGACATTTGCATATGAAATATAACTACGCACAGGCGTAAAAAACTCATTTTTATAAGGGTATATATGATTATCTTTAATTTCCAACTCCTGGGCTATGTAGAAAACATTCTGAGGATGACTATTATGCAAACAATTTATAGGATATTCATTTTTAAGTGCCCCAAATATCAAAGTCGAAATTCAGCAAAATTCACTAATTTAAAAACAAATTCTGCATACAGAGCAGCTTTTAAAATGCCTTAGGTTTCAGTAAATGCATACATTTAGGTATAATACAAATAGATGACTTCTATATTGTTAGACAAGTATACTGCACACTGCTTATAATTGAAAATATGTATAAAAAATGAGCAGAAGTTATTTTCTTAACTCTAAACTGGCAAACAGGGGAATGGGGCTGCATTCACACACAGAATAGGACAGCTGGGAAGAGTTAAAAATCAGTTCTATATTTAGAAGCCTAGCATGGCTCCCAGAGCAAGGTCTGCTTTGACATTTTGACATCTGAAACTTTTTGAAAGACAAGATGGTAGCGCATGGAAAGAAGGGGGAGTTGTGCTTATTTTGTGTTGGCAAAAGCAAGTTTGTATGCACTCATATGAATATACCACAATACAATTGTATATGTGAGCTTGGTCATATATACAGCACTAATGCTTTTAGTTTGGCGCTTACAAGGGCTGAGCTAATGGGATTTAATTTGACTTCATTTGCCCTTATATTACAACTAGTATACTTACTAAAGGGATTTGAGGTTGGGTATTCATGTTTTTAACTACAACAGACTATTTACCTCCTCAGAGTTTGTTTATGCCCAGTTGCTACAGGGTTGATAGTGTTGACAGAAGTGAAACCTGTTTCAGGTTTCCTATTGTCAAAATGGGGGAAGGAGGCTATCTCCTCTACAAATTAAGGCTAGGTAATATGTATGTTACTCTCTCTTTTTCTCAATTTATTTTATACTGTCTAAGCTGTCTGTAAAATAGCAATGAGGCATTTAATTGGCTATTCAGTAATACTGTTTTAAACATCGGTAGCATTATTAAAATGAATTAGTATATATGTTATGTTACTGCCCATCCTGTTTGATGAAATTATGACAGGATCAGTAGTCTCGATTGTTGTTCCCTTATTTTGATCTTTAAGGGGAACTAGATGTGGGTAGTTTTTATTCTACAAGCCTTAAGATGATAACACCATTATTGTATGTTATTCCATGCTCCATAGTTTTGCAAGGGCATTGCTACTTTTTTATTAGCTAGTCTGTGTAAATAAACTGACAGTTCTTATTAGAGCTGATGTTGCATAGTTTGGATTATGAAAAGTAGAACGCAGGGAAGATGCCCATGTGATCCTTAGCAAAATAAATGTTTGAAGGAAATGTTGCTTTATAGATAAGAACCCCTGTTAAATTAGCAGGTTTAAATTTTTCCTGTTGCTCTTATAACATGAGAGCATGGTCCTAAGCGTACAATGTAGGTGCTTTTATTAAGAAGAATCATTTTAGAAGTGTCTGCAGTCCTGTACAAGTAGTTTAAAATCTATAAGTAAAAGTGTAGAACATTTCCTTTTTTTTTAGGGTTTTCAGATTAGTACACAGTAATACACCATTGTAAGGATTTAGGGTATGTCTGTGTTGTTTTTCTCTTTTCCTCACAATTTAGAAAATGAATACAGACTTCCTTGGCTGCTTGGGATTGGGTGATGTATTACTCTTGTCAGTTCACCAAAGAGTTACTTGCCAATATGTCCAGGATGTTGTTTTTTTTTACTCTCTCATAGATAGATGAAAGTGGTTTTGGGTGCCTTGCTAATATATGGGGCGTCTCAAGACTAGGAAATATTCTGTGACTATCCTCTCTGTTGATAGATCATTTCTGTGCCTTGTCTAAAGACCTTTTGTTCTGTCTACCAATAGATATTTGCTGCCTTACAACCATTGCCAGAGGGGCCCGGACATCAGATTCAGCCTGGGGAGTCAGCGTCAGCATCAGTCCAGCTTGAAGCCAAAGTGAAGGTAACCAGCACAGGCATTGCTGGCAACTAGGACCTCAGTGAAGGCGAAAGCCCTGTGATCAAGTGTGTACCTCTGCCACTGTCTTGGGTGAAAGACGGGGTCACAAACCAGAAAGGAGAAATTGTGGATCAGACCGACCAGAATGGCGAGGAGGCTTTGCTTGAGGTGACCCCTTTTGAAACAAGGGTTGCTTCAGAGATCCTAGCATCAGGCCTCTGAATCCTGGTCCCAAAGTAAATGCAAGTTTGCTCCTTTGTTTGTTGGTCAAGAGATACCTGGGCACACTGGATGCAAATGTGTGGCCCCAACGAATGAGCAATGCGCCAGGAGAATGGAAAATGCCCACTTTGCAATGAATTAGGAAATTGATACATTTATGAAAATTAATGTGCAAATATTTTCTATGTTTCTACTGGATAATAGGAATGTCTTTAGCTCATGCTAAAAGGACCATCTGTTAAATATTGCAGGGATTTGTTAGCATGAGCTGAAAGACATTTTGTATTTCTGGCAGCCATCTTGTTTGCCATGTGCTGCCATGTGCTCTGTCCTCCCTCAGTGTTGACTGCTCTTGTAATCTGCCTAGAAAAGCACTATATTTAGCATCTTTCACCTTCGCACATGCTCAGAAGGGCCTAGCTAGTAGAATGCACCTGCTCTTCTTGTAGAACTGTCAGGGTATTTTTGCTGCTGTATGGAGAAGTAACTCTCCTCCCACTTTGTTGAGCAAGCAGATCTTGTATACCCATATTAGGCCGCGACACGAGCCGAAGCAGAGGCTCGCGCGGCCAACACGAGAGAGAGGCCGAGAGCGTCTCCCACCGAGCCCGCGCCCCACCCCAGGAGTTGACACACATTACTTGGGGGGTACAAACTCACTCTCCTCTCTTTGTCCAGTGGCTGGGCCTCCAATGCAGCTTTGTGAAATGGCAACAGCGGCTCGGGCCGGCAACTCAGCTCCTCCGGGACTTCCGTTCTGGGCCACTTCAGTTATGAATATCTCAGGCTGCCACAAACCACACGCACACAGAGTTACTGAGTCTTCCTTCTCTTCGGGTGCACAATCACTGGGCACTCCACCCACAGGTCTCAGGCTGCACGAAGATCACATGCACATCGTCACTGATATTCCCTTTACTCCGGTGCACACAATAACAAGGCAAGGCAAATCCTCACGATGATCTACCGGTGCACAACGCACCCACACACAGCGGCAATGAGACTCACTTGGATTCCGGTGCACACGATAACAAGCCAAATCCTCCAAAAGGTCTAACTGTGCACAACACACACACACACACACACACACAGTGGAGATGAGACTCACTTGGATTCTGGTGCACACGATAACAAGGCAAATCCTCACAAAGGTCTCAGGGTGCACAACGCACCTGCACACAGAGGCAATGAGACTCAATTGGAATCCAGTGTACACGATCACTGGACAATCCTCACAAAGGGGTTCAGGCTGCACAAAGCACATGCACACCACGCCGCTGATCCTTGCTTAGACTCCAGGCGCCCCAATCACAGGCCGATCCTCCTGAAGGTCTCAGGCTACACAAAGAACACACACACAGCGTCACTGAGATTCACTTGGACTCCAGGCACCTACGATCACAGGGCAGTCCTTACGAGGGTCTCAGGCTGCAACAAGCATGCACACACAGTGCAGCTGAGACTCTTCTAAAAACTGTTGTGTTCCTCTGTTTCAAAAAAGGGAGCCAGCTCACCTCAGGCCCTTGGGGATAAATTATCTTCAGGACACAGCACACAAAAAAGTCCTTCAAGCAGGGGGACACAGCACACAGCAAAGTCCCTTTAGCCTTTCCTTGGTTGAAACAGAAAACTGCAGGGAAGCCCCAGATCACACAGCAAGGGTCAGTCCTAACCTTCAGTCTATTCAGTTGTTTCTTCCTTGGCAAAGGTCCTCTTGACTATGAAGTAGCTTCAATCCTGTTCTCACTTGATCAAGCCATTCTCCAGATTTCAGGGGCTTCAGCTCTCATAGTTATACTCCTCAATGGCTTTGACGTTTTTGTGTTTCAGGGGGCGCTGACCTTTCTTCAAACCAGTTCTGGATGCCTCCCTGCCAGTGACAACTCTCTTCCTTTGATTAGTGGTGGTCTGGATTCTCAATCACTCAGCAGGAGATGTGACAATTGTTTTATAGCAGCAACCCAGACCTCTTCACCTCTAGGGGCCTCTCCTCCCCCTACCCCCCAGATGCAGGCAAGCCTGTTGCTGTCTCACCTCCTCCCCTGGGTGAAGACATTTCCCAGATCCTATCGCTTTTAAATCCAGACAGTCAATCCACAGCCAGGCAGAGACACACAGAAATGTCAGAGCACAAAAACTCAGCCACTTCTAAAAGAGTAGCTTCTGAACACACCATGCAAAAACCACCTACATAAAAAGATGTGTTATGACATTGTGAGTTCAGGCCTACTAAACTTCACCTTTCCAACTTAAGCTTTTAGGAAGATAGGCTGGAAAACATTATACACAGCCTTCCCATTCTGTCATATGGTCAAGATGGCCTATCAACAGTGAAAAACACAATGGAGATGATTTCACTGTCAGGACATATCACACACCTTAGTACATGTCCTACCTTTCACAGGCACTGCACCCTGTCCAGGGGGTACCCTAGACCTACCGAAGGGGGGTCTGATGTGCATAGAAAGGGAAGGGTAAGATCTGGCAAGTGAATGTACTTGACAGAACAACATGGCAGTTTAACAAACTGCATGCAGGCCCTGCAATGGCAGACCTGAGTTCCCTTTCTAAAGCTACTTTTGTGGGTGGCACAAATAGTGCTGCAGGCCGGCGGAGGAAAACATGGCGGCCGGCTAATCAGCGGGTCGCGGATGTCGGGATAGTGGTGGTGTCAGTTTGCGTGTAAGGCCGATTGTCGGCGTTTGTTTTTTGTGAGCGCTTACCGGGTGGAAGTCACGGCGTGCTACCGGAGGATATTAGTGGCCGTTTGCCGGCTGGATACGGGAGACCAGCAGCAGCGGCAGCGGCGGATGGCGGAGAACACAGTGCAGCAACCCGCCGAGACTGAGACTGAGGGGGCGGAGTCACGTTACTTGCCGGCCGGGAGCTGGGAGCGAGCGGCGCAGGGTGTCTGCAGAGGCCGCCGAGTGCTTGCGAAAATCGGCACTCCAACAAGCGGAGGAAGGGGTCGAGGGCTGGAAGCTGTCACGAGCAATCTTGACCCAAAAAGCGTACCGCAACGGACCGGTGTGGGACAAGTAAGCAAGGGGGGAAACGAGGGAGGCAATTCTACAGGATATCAGTTAAGGAGCAAGAGGGTGGATAAAGAAATTCTTGTGGGGTTAAATAAAAGTGAAAACACACAAGTGGAGAAAAAAAAAACGTTGAGACAGAGGAAAGTGCTTTCCCTAAGCCTACAGCATATAAATCCAAGGTCTCACCTTCAAAGAGAGAAAAGAAAAAAAGACAAAAGAAGGAAAAGGCTGTGTTTAAGACCCCTATAGCTCCCTCACTTAACCTCTATTTTAAGCCAGTCCCAAAGGTGCTGGTGTTGAAACCTGACTCTGTCTCTCAGCTTCAAGATAGGGCTGGCAAGGCAGTAGAGTCTGGGAAAAAAATTGAATATTTACCAGAATATATGGAAGAACGTGAACAGGATTGGTCAACTCTTTCAACGCCTAACCCATTTCAGGTTCTGGATACAGAGATGGAGGCGGATAAGGGAGGTAGCTGTGATGCAGAGGTATCTACGGAGCAGATATTTCAATCTAATACACCAGTCACATTAAATAAGTTAGCTGAAAGCTCACTTACTGTTGCCATGGAAGAGAAGGCGGAAGAAGATATATTTACAAGGAGAGAGGAAACCCCTATGAATGAAAAGACGATGTTTTCCAAAACCGAGTTGGCTTCAGGACAGCAAGAGAGATTTGCCTCAACAGATGTGTCTGTCATGGAACTCTTAAAAAAACTGGAACAAGATATCCATTTAGGTTTTGAAGCCTCTAGAAAGAATCAAGAGCGTATTAGTGCTACATGCGCGCTGTTAGAGGATAAGATAGATAAATTAACGACACGTGCAGGAGAGATGGAATCCACAATGAAAATTGTGCAGGGAAGAGTTCTAGATAATCGTAAGGAGATAGAGACTTTATATTCTCAAGATAGGCAAATGGACGATAGGTTAGAAAGGCTGGAAAATATGCAAAGGCGCAATAACCTAAAAATTCTCAAACTTCCAGAAGGAAAAGAGGGGACAGATATAAAGACTTTTGTAGTGCAGTTACTGAAGAAAGAGTTAGCACTAGAAGAAACTGAGGAAAGTTTGGCCCGTGATATACAACGAATACATCGAGATCCTTTTAGGTTGAATCCGGACCGGGCTATGCCAAGGAAAATTTTGATTAATTTTGCGACATACTCATTAAAAGAAAAAATTCTGTCGCTTGCTTTAAAGAAAAAATCTATTGTGATAGATGGAGTATCAGTTGACATTAGGTCAGACTTGTCACCAGCTACAGCAAATAGGCAATGGGAGATGGGAAAGCGATTGACACCTTTAAGGGAGATAGGAGCCACGGCTCAATTAAAATTTCCCGCTTTTCTAAAAGTCATGTGGCACAATAAAATGTATACATTTCGTACTGTGGACGAGGTAGATGCTTTTTTGGATGTTATTCATAATGTAAAGAAATAAGATTATCGGCCATAATAATCTGTAAAATTAAGAGACACCACCACTGAGACATCCACAGGCCTAGGCCATGGGAGTAATGGTTGGGTTTTCCAGGGAGGGAAGTGAGTGTAGGGAGAGGGGAGGGATAGGGGTAAGGGAGAAAATTAAAAAATATATTCCTCATGAGCAGTCTTGCTGTGACTTAAACAGAAGGAAAAAATGGGCAGCATATGGCAAGTATGACAAGTATGATGAGCAGGGCCAGAGATAAGGAGTTAAGGTTCCTTACATGGAATGTCAATGGGCTTCGAGTCAAATCTAGGAAATTGCTGATTCTGAAATATTTAGAAGACTCACCCGCACAGATCATCATCTTGCAAGAAACACATTTAACACAAAAGGAAAGTAAAGAGATATTTAGTACTCAAAAATGGATTGCAAACGCTATCTTTACATCTCAAGATCTGGTTACAAAGGGGGTAGTTATTTTGATAAGGAAAGGATCCGACATAGTAGTCGAAAATAGTGTAGTAGATAGTAGAGGAAGATGGGTCATTTGCAGTTTACGACTCTCGAGTGAAGTGTTGACAGTTGTGGGCTACTATGGTCCGAATATAGATGATCCCATAGTCTTAGAGAAAGTTGAATTGGAGTTATTAGATTTTCCTGGTAAAGTAATTATGGCAGGGGATTTTAATACAGTATTAGACGGGAAGCTGGATAGAGTGGGTAACACCAGAGCAATAATGAATAGCAAAATGACTGCCAAAGTTAAGTCAATGATGGGGCAACTTGGACTTTGTGATATTTGGAGATGTAAATTTTCACAACAGTCAGGGTTTACTTTCTATAACAAAAAATATAAACACAACTCACGGATAGATTTTTTTCTGATTGACAATAGATTGAAAGAGAGAGTTACAGGTGTAGATCGTTTAGGGGCGCATTTATCAGATCACTCTGGTGTGAGTTTAAATTTGAGTTTGGATGCAGAAGAAATCACTTCAGTTTGGAGATTAGATCGGACAATTTTAGGTGATGCAGAAGTCCTAGAGATTCTCAAAGAAGAGATACAAGTTTTTCTAGAAGTAAATGTGGGCTCAGCCAAGGATGATACAGTATGGGAAGCGTGTAAGGCGTTTATGAGAGGTAGAATGGGAGCTCAGGGCGCAAAGAGACGAAGATTGTATTATAGTCAGGTCTCAAAGTTAGAAAAAGAGATTCGAGAGTGCAAAATGAATCGGATTCCCCAGGATGCGACTACTTTAGATGGCCCTTGGGAGAAAAAACTTTTAGACTTAAAGGTTCAACTTACTGCGATACTTGCACAACGAGTCAAAGAGAGATGGGAAGCTAGTCAGATGGCACATTTTTCATATGGAGAGGGATGTGGCAAGTTACTAGCCTGGAAAGCCAAGAAAGATGTTGTACGAAATCATATTAAAGAGATCAAGAAACCGGGCATAGATCAAACTATAACAGAAAATAAACAGATTGTAAAAGCATTTCAGGAATACTTCACGAATGTCTATGCAGAAGACCTTTGTCCAGATAGGGATGAGATTGAGACCTGCTACCTCTAATAAAACCACTGTCAGATGAGGATGTGCTTGGGCTTAATAAGGAAATTACTCAAGAAGAGCTGATGAAAGTTATTAAGGATAGCAAAAGAGGGAAAGCCCCTGGACCAGATGGTCTATCCGCAGAAGTCTACAAAGCCCTAGATAATACGTTGGTCCCCACTCTTTGTCACTTATATAATAAAATATTTAGGGGGGAAGCGAAAATTCCAAGCTCTTGGAATGAGGCAAACATTGTTCTAATACTCAAACCAGGGAAATCTCCAAAAAATATGGATGCGTATAGGCCGATTTCACTTTTAAACTGTGATTATAAATTTTTCTCAAAAATTTTGGCTGACAGGCTTAGTAAAATCATTCATAAATTGATACATGAAGATCAAAGAGGTTTTATTAAGATGAGGTACTTAAAAGACCTTACCTACTCTTTGATAGGCATGATAGACTTAGCTTCTAAGTATGAATATCCCTTGGCAGTGATAGCATTAGACGCCGCCAAGGCCTTTGACCGAGTTAATTTTGTATATTTAAAAACTCTTCTGCAATATCTTAATTTAGGAGATAAATTTACGCAATCCATTTTTTCACTATATTGTGCTCCGACTTCACGTGTACTTATAAATGGCACTCTTACACCTCCTATTAGGGTAATGCGGGGCACCCGGCAAGGATGCCCCTAATCACCTTTACTTTTTAATATATATATAGAACCCTTAGCCTGTAAAATTAGGGCTTCAGAAGAGATACCCCCTTTTGCTGTGATGGACTGGTCAAGGAAACTAGGTCTATATGCGGACGATATTATTGTTTATTCTACTAATTTAGTTAGTTCTTTGGAAAATCTAGTAAAGATAACAAAAGATTTTGGTAGGATTTCCGGTTACCAGCTGAACCAAGAAAAGACCGAGATAATGACTTGGAATCTTAACACGAGAGGAGTGAAAACTACAGCAGAAATGAGATATCTTGGTGTTAGGATTACACAGAAGATTGAGGACTTGGCTAAAACTAATCTGGACAGAGTAAAAAAAGAGGTTGGTGATATGCTAAAGGGCTGGATGAATATACCTTTGTCAATATATGGGAGATCTAACCTTGTAAAGATGGTGATTATACCAAAAATTACTTTTTTGTTTGAGGCTATTCCGTTGTGTTTTAAAAAGGAATGGTTGGCGAAAATACAAAGTATGATAACTTCATTTATTTGGGCGTCAAAAACCTCTCGAATCTCATGGAGGAAAATAAGAAGAAGTGTAAATAAAGGAGGATTGGCGGCTCCTGATTTACAAATATATGCATGGGCTTTTTGTTTAAAAAATTGCAGGATGTTATTGGGTTCCCTTGTTCATTCTCAGATCGGCGAACTTTTTGGGATAATGCTGAAGATATCAGGTTATCACGAGTTTGGTTATTTATATAAGTTTGGAGACCCCAAGTTTTTAAAAAAAGTGAAACTCAAGACTCTGAGAGATTTGGCCGAGATTTGGTATAAAATAAGAAAAATAACTAAGATCCCTTATTTCAGTTATATGGCTCCGATATGGGAATCGCCGGGAGCTCCTACCTGGACAAGAGATGCGTTAGCTTTAAATTTGATAAAGGAGCCAGCCCTACAAAGATGGAGAGATCTATTTCAAGATGGAAAATTAATTTCCTGGAGTTCATGTCAACAAAACTGGGGCCCAGTTTTTTCAAAATACAAGTACTTACAGATTCAAAGTTGGGCAAACCATGCAGGATTTGGGATTGGACGGGAAAATGATTTTGAACTAAAATTGGAGCTAATGGTTTTTAAGAAGGAAGTTGCTTGCTGGTACTGGCGAATATTGGAAATGGAGGATGGAATATTTGATCTACCAGAGACCCTGTGGAAGAACAGCTTGCCAAGGATTGCTACAGAAGACCAATGGCAAGTAACTATGAGCATGCTATATAGAATTGTTAAACCTGCAAACCTAAGGCGAAATGTTTTATTTACCATCCACAGGGCATACTGGTCCCCGTACAGGCTTTCTAAATTTAAGGATGGAGGATTGGTGGAATGTCCAAAATGTAAAGCTCCAAATGTTGATGATTTACACATGTTCGTATCGTGCCCGAATATCAAACAATTTTGGATTGACGTGAGTAACTCCCTTTCCAAATCATTGAACCAACCCATCGAGGTAAGCCCCGAATTAATTATTTCTGGGAGACATGATTTACAAAATAGAGTTTTGGGTAACAATGTTAGACTTATTTTTTATGCTATGTTATTAGCACGTCGAGAGATATGTAAACTATGGGTCTCACCACTCAGTCCTACCTTGTTGGACTGGATCTTAGCCATGAGATATATAGCAAAGTTAGATATGTTGGATTGCTCTAAAAGAAATAGAGGTTTTTGGATACCCTTCCTGCTAAATTTTGGTTAAAGTTATATTTACGTTAAAAGTCAGATGATTAAGCCTGTGCCTGTCTCGCTGGTATTTGGACCCGAGAACGAGGAATAGAAATGGTGGAAGATATACATCTTGGGTCAGGTGGTCAAGAAGGATAGTCGAGAGGTGACCAGACTCAAAAATATGTGTTGTCTACGCCCCATTTCTCTAGACCAGCCTAAGAGATAATAACAGCCCAGAGGTGGAATAGAACAAAGTTATGGGCGGCAAGACGGCAAATGAGGATAAAAAAAATAAATAAAAAAAAATAATGCTGCAGGCCCACTAGTAGCATTTGTATTACCAGCCCTTGCACACATAGTGCACTTTTCTAGAGACTTTGGGCCATATTATCAAGAACAGTGATAACATTATCGCCGCTTTAGCGACAGGAAACTGCCGCTAAAGCGGCGATAAGGGGCTTGATAATATGCCCTTGTGAATTCCCATAGAAGCCCAGGTTCTGGTGTGAACCTGGGCTTCTTTGGGAATTAACTAGGGCATATTAACAAGGGCATATTATCAAGCCCCTTATCGCCCCTTTAGCGACAGTTTCCTGCCGCTAAAACAGAGATAATGTTATCGCCGGTCTTGATAATATGGCCCTTTATTAGTAAGGCAAACATACCAATCATGGGCAACCAATTACCATTACAATTTATACAGGGAACACTGTCCAAACACTGTCCAAAGCATCTAAGCCAGTCATAAATAGCAGAGGTAGAGGTGATAGAGCGCACATAGCACTCTAAAATGTAGGAGTACATTATACTCATAGTTTAAACACATTTATCTACATTTCTATTGTGTGCAGGGTATTACGTTTATCAAATGTATTTATTCAACATCGCAAACATGGAATCATAATGTATTTCTTTAAATAGGATTTATATGTATTAGAGACACCATCATTTCTGTATGCATATGTGCAGAATGATATTATATTCATAATAATGTAATTCTGTGTTAAAGTTGCATGCACTGTAGGCCCAGAGTTAAAAGTTGTTGATGGTTTCGAAAGCCTTGGTTACTGAAGAAGTAATTAAATGTATGTTTGTGTGTGCCAGAACAATATGCTCTCATCCCATTGCAGGTATGAAGAATTCAACATTGTTAGTTAGTTTTTTGTTTTTTTTTAAACCTCTATTTGGAGATAGGCAAGAAACAGCAGCAGTGCAATCATGGTACATACAGATGAGCATGGACAGTGCAAGATAGCATAACGATCAGATAGTCCAGAGTACAGGTCGACATATACGACAGTGCATGCAGTAATGGATAAAGCATATAGCAATTGTAAACACGCATTGCATAACGTATTCAAACATAGCAGCAGACTGTGAAGGAGGCAGAAGCTTTTAGCGAACATTCTCGGTGGAGGGGCGAAATGCAACACTCCAGCGGCCGGTCCAACCCTCAAGCATGACGTGGTCCACACAGGCCCACCCTCCGAACTCCATCGATAAGAAGGCATGCATCGGCCCACCAACCCGTGAACAGTGGCATCAGCGCAGGGCGCGCAGACCCCCCATCTCAACAAAAGAAGGAGACAATCCCCCCCTCAACCCACGCCAGAGACCCAGCTAATGTCAGTGCAGCACAGCAAGCTCTACTCCGGCGTTAACCGATTCCAACCCGGTCTTCACTATCCGACTCAGAGTCCTGTACCGCCCTAGTGAGGAGATACACCTGTAACGGACTCCAAAAATCCTTGGGCCTACATCTCACTGGCATCAGCTCCGCATAAACATTATATTGATCCTGACAATAGATTAGATCACGTAGCCAATCCTTAAACTGTGGCACCCTGCCACATCCCCAACAACAGGCCACTCTACGTTTAGCTAACAATAAGGCCACATCAGCAAATCTACGGTGGAGGGCAGGCACCTCCTTGGTGTACCCCAGCAGGAGGACCAAAGGGTCGAACAACACTCCATCCTCAGTCATAATCTTAAGAGCAGCATGGACCTGCACCCAATACTCCAGAACGTCCGCACATTCCCACGCCAGGTGCAGGAAGTCGGCACCCTCCACCCGGCATCGAAGACATCTATCGTCCTCCGCCAATCGAAACCGAAGTTTCCTCGCCGGGGTATAATAGAACCTTTGGACAAACTTATAATGTATAATTTTCAGACGGCAACTGGAGGAGACGTTAGCAGTAACACCACAGCAGTACTACCAATGTTCATCAGTGATGGTGATGCCCAGCTCAGCGTCCCACTGCTCCCGAACCCGACTGGACGGTACAGCACGCTGCCGCCTAATGGCACCATACAGCTTCGAGACCAAATGACGACCATCAGAAACCAGGAGTACGTGGAGTGGGAGGGTTACCCCCGGTTCTGCAGGAAAATCCGGTAGCAATGCACGAAGGCCCTGCCTAAGGCGAATATAATAAAACAGCTCCAAGGGGGAACCGTCGACAGCACCAAAAAACTGAGCCCGGGTACGGAAGGTGCCCTCATGGAAAATGCCACCCCATGTAAGGATCCCAAGTCGCTTACAAAGACGCTGAAACCCCGTCTCCTGTAACAGAGATAGAGCAGGGTGATAGACTAGAGGTAGTTCCGGCGAGTAGAGAAAAGAAACACCCAGTAAACGCGCCACACGTTTCCAAGCATCCACCGTACACGTCACCGTCGTCTGATGCGTGTCCACATCGGCCACATTGCCCAGCACCATCCCCTCAAGCGGAAGCGGGTGGGGGACCCAGTGTTCAGCCGCAACTTGTGGCATAAACGGCGTGGGACGCATCCAATGGTAAGCATAGTGCGTTTGAGCGCTGAGGTAATAAAGTTCAAAATCAGGGACATCAAAGCCCCCATCGGCATAGGGTAACGTAAGGGTAGCCCACGCCACACGTGGCTGTTTGCCCCCCAGAACAACCGGATGAGCTTCGATCGAAGTCGACGAAAAAAGTAAGCCCCTGGGTGATACGGAATGTTTTGAAAAAGATACAGAAACCGCGGCAGAACCACCATTTTGATAAGGGACGCCCGACCAGCCATGGACAGAGGCAACGACATCCACCTCGTGACGTCATCCGCCAGCTTTGTGATAGCCACGCCGTAGTTAAGCCTGACAGTCTCCTCCCTGTCCAACGAGACAACAATACCGAGGTACCGCAGTTCCGAATCGCACCATTCCAAAGGGAAATCAAGAGGAAATCGACGTACCGCCGCAGTGAGCGGGAAGAGTTGGGACTTCTGCCAGTTGATATGTATCCCGGAAACACCCCCAAAAGCAACCAGCTCCCGCAACAACGCATTACGCTTCTGTGGAGAAGTGTGGCTCAGTGGTTAGAGGCGGCAGACCCGGAAGCTGAGATCGGCCGTGCACCAGGGTTCGATTCCCCGCCTCGGCGGGTCTCTGGCTCAAAATTCCACGGAGTCGACAATTCTCGCTCCGGTGCCTACTCGACTCACGGGGTCACACTCTGCGACTCTGGGCAATAGCTTGCTTAATCTCCACAACGGCCCCTCGCGGCGGGATGCCTGGCTTTCACCTTGTGGATACCCGGACGGGGTATCTCACAGGGGAATACCAGGACGGGTTCCCTAAGCAAGCGCCTTGAGGCCCCTGGGTTAAAGCGCGCTATATAAATCGAAGCACATTTACATTTACATTACGATTCGCCTGTGGGTCTTTCACATACAGCGTGACATCGTCAGCGTATAAAGAGATGCCAACTTGGCGTTGAAAACAGTTGAACGTGCTCTGTTGGTGCCGCTGGCGAATCCGGCAGGCCAGAGGCTCAATGGCAATGGCAAATAGGAGGGGCGAGAGGGGACATCCCTGTCTGGTCCCCCTAGTAAGAGGAAACGGGGGGGAAAGCACACCATTCACCACCACCCTCGCCACCGGGTCGGTATACAACAGTTTGACCCAAGATATAAAGATCCGAGGAAATCCCATCCTGCACAGAACATCAATAAGGTAACCCCACTCCACAGAATCAAACGCCTTAGTGGCGTCTAGAAACACGGCTGCTACCGGAAGCTCAGGAGCAATAGTCGGGATGAGGGAAAACAAAGTTCTAAGATTGTGGGAAGTCGCGCGACCAGGCACAAACCCAGACTGGTCTGGCAAGACAATAACGGGCATGAGCTCAGACAGCCTAACCGCCAACACTTTCGCGAGTACCTTGACATCACAGTTAAGCAATGAAAGGGGCCTATAGGAACCCACATCCAGAGGATCCTTACCCGGTTTGAGTAACGAGGTAATAGCGACTTCTCTCATAGAACACGGCAGCCGCCCCTCCTCAAGGGACTCCTCAAACACCTCGCGGAGAACAGGAGCCATAATATCCACGTAACATTTATAGAATTCAGCAGGTAGACCGTCCAGCCCAGTGGCTTTCCCGTTATTAAGGGACATGATGGCCTCCCTCATCTCCTCCACCTCCAGGGGTCTACCCAAGAACGCCCTATGATCATCCGACAGCCAACAGAGCGCCAAATCATCCAGGAATCCGCCATAACGCGTCTCCCCTGACTGCTGTGTTGTGTACAATTGGGTGTAATGGTGAATAAATGTCCGCTGTATCTCCGCAGTGTCCCTACAGTGAGTGCCATCCGGCAACACCAGTTCCAGCACGTCCGAGCTATACCTTTGATGCCTAGTAAGCGAAGCAAGCACCTTCCCAGGCCTCTCCCCCTCACAGTATCTCCTCGCCGTCCAATACTTCCCCCTATGTTTAGCCTCCCTGGCAGCCTCTTCCTCGTACTCTGAAAGCTTGGTCCGAAATTGGCCCAAGAGGTCGGGATCAGAACCAGCCTGCAATCTAAGCTCCAATTGTATTAGGTCACCCTCTAGGCCCTCGAGAGTCCGAACTATCAATTTCAGTATTCCACAACTCTTGGATATAGTGACACCACGGATCGTAACCTTAAAGGCCTCCCATATCACCTCCACACTATCAACAGATCCTTTGTTCCTCGGAAAGAAAGCTTCTATCTCCTCGCCAAGTTCCGCCTTAAACTCAGGGTCCAGCAGGGCAGTCGGGAAAAGTCGCCATGGAGGGCGCGGCCTATGCAGCCCGGGTACAGAGAGCACAACCTTAACCGGGCAGTGATCAGAGTATGTCCTAGCCAGATGCATCGCCTCTCGCAGACCGGCCACCAGCCCTCTGGAAAGAAAGACATAGTCGAGCCTCGCCCATGTGCGTGCGTGTGCGGTGTAATGCGTGCCCTCTCTAGTGGTCGGATGTGCATACCTCCAGCTATCGATCAACCCAGCCTCCTCTACAATACCCCGCAAAACATCCCTAGCTTGCACATTGTACTGGGGGCAACCTTCCGACCTATCCACCATAGCCTGAATAGCAAAGTTAAAATCCCCCCCCCCACACTATATGGGAGGCCTCCACAGCAAGCACGTGGCCCCACAGCGTAAGGAAGAAAGCTGGCGTATCAATGTTAGGTGCATAGCAGTTGACAAAGAGCACAGTGATCTGCCCAAGCCGTCCCCACAGCAGCACATAGCGCCCCTCAGGATCCGCCATAGACCCCAATTCATGAAAGGCAAGCGATTTCTTAACATGCATGCATATGAAGAATACGATGCAAATATCCTAACCGCAGCCCACCGCCCACCAAACCTAGGAGCGGCCACACGCCGCAGGTGCGTCTCCTGCAGGAGAGCCACATGTATCGCATGTCTGTCCAAATACTGTAATACACTTCGACATTTTCTGGCATCATTGAGACCACGTACATTCCAAGACAATATCGATATCTTGTCTACAGTGTCAGTCGACATCAGCCATACTCAGAGTACCACAGGACCCAATGACAGGGGGCACTGTCCCCAATTCCCAGCATAAGACAGCTCCAAGCCACCAGCACATACCACAATCGCTCCAACACACACATTCCACAGACATCCCAGCCATCTCCAAACCAAACAATCAAGGTCCCTCCTCCCAGCCCCAAACAACACCATCTGTGCAACAGGCACGCAAGAAGTACAAAGTGCAATGTGCGACACACACATCCCAACCGGTCCACAACACACATGTGCGTGTCCTGCGTAGCAAGCTCTCGTACCACCGGCACACTGCAACAGCGGCCATGACACTCAGGCACAATGAAAACGAGAGCATACGTCACAGAGCCGTTAGGATCTAGTACGCCAGTGGACCACCCAATGCAGCGGCCACGTGCTAACACCAGTGCAAGCACACAGCAGGAGCAAATCGCACCCCGATGCCAAGGACCAGGCCGAGCACGTGGTACCAACGTAGTCCCCCCCCCCACCCACCTGATGAATCCCCAACTATCAGGAACCCCAGAAACCCACCCCCCATCCCCTCCCAACATCCATCCAGTCAACCAACAAAGGACTCGAACCAAAACACCAAGTAATAGTGGGGAATACCCAGTGGGGTACCCACCAGAGGTGCACATCACCACTCCCACACAACACGCCATTCTCCGAGCCAACGGGCTCACACACGGCCCAGGCGCAGTGCGGGGGTGGGTGCCCGGAGCAGAAGAAAATCGCCTAACATCGGTCCCTCACTGACCCCCAGTAGCCACATCCAAGAACAACTCGGCAACCCATCATGTTCATCCCCCCACAGTACAAGGCAGGGAATACCGAAGCCCCAGGAGCAGTCAAACAAATGGGCGTGGACTGTTCCCATGAGGCACAGGGTCAGACTGATTTGCATATGGCCATGTCTGAACTGGGGTGGTGTGGAGTGCAAAAAAACGATGGATTTGGGCCCAGATCTCTGTACTGTGGTGAATGTATGACATTGTTCTGCATTCTGTCCATCAACTGTGGTTTTTGCATTTGTCACCCCGATTGGGATGGGTATGCTCATACGTGAGTCCCATGCACTCCATACCACTGGATTTAAGCAAGCCGGGCTGAAGACGGCTGGAATGCCAGAAACCGGTCCTCGGAAGCTTGTTTCCGGTCCAGGGAAGACATGGCTTGGCAGTTCGGACTGGACTGTTCCCATGAGGCACAGGGTCAGACTGATTTTCATATAGCCATGTCTGAATTGGGGTGGCAGAGTGGGCTAAAGAACGGTGATGGATTAAACCCAGATCTTTTGACTGGGTGTGAGTGTTTGATTGATTCAGATGCTCCGTCCATCACCACCCCCTTTTGTACCGCTTTTTGCCGCCATAAGTGTGGCAGGGTATGCAAGGACGTGAGTCCCTTGCTCACTTTGCCACTGGATTCAAGCAAGCCGGGCTGAAGACGGCTGGAATGCCAGAAACCGGTCCTCTGAAGCTTGTTTCCGGTCCAGGGAAGACATGGCTTGGCAGTTCGGGCTGGACTATTCCCATGAGGCCCAGGGTAAGACTGATTTGCATATAGCCATGTCTGAACTGGGGTGGCAGAGTGGGCTTAAAAACGGTGATGGATTAAACCCAGATCTTTTGACTGGGTGTGAGTGTTTGATTGATTCAGATGCTCCGTCCATCACCACCCCTTTTTGTACCGCTTTTGGCCACCATAAGTGTGGAAGGGTATGCTCAGACGTGAGTCCCTTGCTCACTTTGCCACTGGATTCAAGCAAGCCGGGCTGAAGACGTCTGGAATGCCAGAAACCGGTCCTCAGAAGCTTGTTTCTGGTCCAGGGAAGACATGGCTTGGCAGTTGGGGCTGGACTGTTCCCATGAGGCACAGGGTCAGACTGATTTGCATATAGCCATGTCTGAACTGGGGTGGCAGAGTGGGCTAAAGAACGGTGATGGATTACACCCAGATCTTTTGACTGGGTGTGAGTGTTTGATTGATTCAGATGCTCCGTCCATCACCACCCCCTTTTGTACCGCTTTTGGCAGCAATAAGTGTGGCAGGGTTTGCTGAGACGTGAGTCCCTTGCTCACTTTGCCACTGGATTCAAGCAAGCCGGGCTGAAGACGGCTGGAATGCCAGAATCCGGTCCTCGGAAGCTTGTTTCCGGTCCAGGGAAGACATGGCTTGGCAGTTCGGGCTGGACTGTTCCCATGAGGCACAGGGTCAGACTGATTTGCATATAGCATGTCTGAACTGGGGTGGCATAGTGGGCTAAAGAACGGTGATGGATTAAACACAGATCTTTTGACTGGGTGTGAGTGTTTGATTGATTCAAATGCTCCGTCCATCACCACCCCCTTTTGTACCGCTTTTGGCTGCCATAAGTGTGGCAGGGTATGCTCAGACGTGAGTCCCTTGCTCACTTTGCCACTGGATTCAAGAAAGCCGGGCTGAAGACGGCTGGAATGCCAGAAACCGGTCCTCGGAAGCTTCTTTCCGGTCCAGGGAAGACATGGATTGGCAGTTCGGGCTGGACTGTTCCCATGAGGCACAGGGTCAGACTGATTTGCATATAGCCATGTCTGAACTGGGGTGGCAGAGTGGGCTAAAGAACGGTGATGGATTAAACCCAGATCTTTTGACTGGGTGTGAGTGTTTGATTGATTCAGATGCTCCGTCTATCACCACCCCCTTTTGTACCGCTTTTGGCCGCCATAAGTGTGGCAGGGTATGCTCAGACGTGAGTCCCCTGCTCACTTTGCCACTGGATTCAAGCAAGCCGGGCTGAAGACGGCTGGAATGCCAGAAACCGGTCCTCGGAAGCTTGTTTCCGGTCCAGGGAAGACATGGCTTGGCAGTTCGGGCTGGACTGTTCCCATGAGGCACAGGGTCAGACTGATTTGCATATAGCCATTTCTGAACTGGGGTGGCAGAGTGGGCTAAAGAACGGTGATGGATTAAACACAGATCTTTTGACTGGATGCGAGTGTTTTATTGATTCAGATGCTCCGTCCATCACCACCCCCTTTTGTACCGCTTTTGGCCGCCATAAGTGTGGCAGGGTATGCTCAGACGTGAGTCCCTTGCTCACTTTGCCACTGGATTCAAGCAAGCCGAGCTGAAGACGGCTGGAATGCCAGAAATCTTGTCCTCGGAAGCTTGTTTCCGGTCCAGGGAAGACATGGCTTGGCAGTTCGGGCTGGACTGTTCCCATGAGGCACAGGGTCAGACTGATTTGCATATAGCCATGTCTGAACAGGGGTGGCAGAGTGGGCTTAAGAATGGTGATGGATTAAACCCAGATCTTTTGACTGGGTGTGAGTGTTTGATTGATTCAGATGCTCCGTCCATCACCACCCCCTTTTGTACTGCTTTTGGCCGCCATAAGTGTGGCAGGGTATGCTCAGACGTGAGTCCCTTGCTCACTTTGCCACTGGATTCAAGCAAGCCAGGCTGAAGACGGCTGGAATGCCAGAAACCGGTCCTCGGGAGCTTATTTCTGGTCCAGGGAAGACATGGCTTGGCAGTTCGGGCTGGACTGTTCCCATGAGGCACAGGGTCGGACTGATTTGCATATAGCCATGTCTGAACTGGGGTGGCAGAGTGGGCTAAAGAACGGTGATGGATTAAACCCAGATCTTTTGACTGGGTGTGAGTGTTTGATTGATTCAGATGCTCCGTCCATCACCGTCCCCTTTTGTACCGCTTTTGGCCGGGAAAGATAATTTATGCATTCCTTCCTAATCAAAAAGGACTTGGATTCCGCCTTCATCTTGGGTTGCGTACTAATCTTGGACTTTATTACTCTGTGTCTTCTATGCCGAATCAATTATATGCTTAGACTTGGCTCTCTATTAATATTTCTGTATCTATATTCACTAATTCTCAGTTGTGTATATATTCAGCTATTTTGGGCTTTATAATAAAACACATAAACTAGAATTCGGAGTCTGTGGTCTTTAAAGCATGACTGCATTGTAATATAATCTTGAAGTGTTTCTTCCCCTCAACAACTTTCAGCAGACAAATAAAAGACCATCATTGCTAAATTTGGAAGGTAAGACAAGGTCCAAATTTGCTTAAATCAGGGGCAAAAAGTCAGGGGTAATCACGCCAAGAAATGCCAGGTCTAACACTCTGTCTCTCTCTCTATCTGTCTCTGTCTCTATCAGTCTTTGTCTATCTGTCTTTGTCTCTCTGTCTCTGTCTGTCTCTGTCTCCATCTGTCTCTGTCCCTATGTATGTCTCAGTCTCTATCTGTATTTGTCTCTATATGTCTCTGTCTTTCTCTGTCTCTATATGTCTCTGTGTCTATCCCTGTCTCTCTCTGTCTCTGTCTCTATCTCTCTCTATCTGTCTCTACCTGTCTCTGTCTATGTCTGTCTCTATCTGTCTGTCTCTCCTCTGTCTATCTATGTCTCTAATCGTCTCTATTTCTGTCTCTCTCAGTCTCTGACTGCCTCTCTCTCTGTCTTTCTCTCTCTGTCTATCTATCTATCTGTCTCTGTTTCTCTGTCTGTCTCTTCGTCTGTCTCTGTCTGTCTCTATCTCTATCTGTCTCTGTCTCTATCTCTATCTCTATCTGTCTCTTTCTGTCTCTATCGGTCTCTGTTTCCATCTGCCTCTGTTTCTGTCTGTATCTCTTTCACTATCTGTCTCTTTGTGTCTCTCTCTCTCTATCTGTCTCTGCCTCTATCTATCTCTGTTCAAACAAGAAGCTTCCCAAAAGGCCCTTTAAAAGTCAGCCGTGAAAGCGCTTACAGCTGACTTTGAACTCCTTCCAAGCTCAGGACGCTCCAGGCCGTCATGAGTCACAGTAGGGGTGAGCCGTCCAAACGTTGTCGCTCCACCCACGCGCGATTATTCCCCGCCTGTGCGATAGAATTAATCAGGGGGCGGAGTTCTGACGGCACCCGGCCGTCATGAGCGCACACCTACTGTGACTCATGGCGGCAGGGAGCGGTCCTGAGTACCCGAGCGCCAAGTCCAGCCCGCCCCCCCTAGCACCGCGGTGGAATTTGCCCCACGGCGAAAAGGGTTAAAGGGCCTTTTGGGAAGCTTCCTGAGGGTGCCCTGAAATCACAGAGGCCAGCAGTAAACACAGAAGATGGCCGCAGGAGCATACATAGTGAATACCTATTTAATACGTATTCAAAACATATGCTCCTGCGGTCATCTTCTGTGTTTTACTGGAACCGGCAAGGCAAGATCTGTGGCCCACCAATCAAGGCCTGCCGGGCCGCTGGCGGCCCGCGGGCGGAACAATGAGTACCACGGCAGTACAGGATACTGGAATGAATCTAGGGAAGGTTATCACAGTATCATCATTGCTACTGCCAACCAAACTGCAGAGTACTGGGAGGGACAGTCTGTGAGGCAGCATACATGACACAGGTAGTGCCGCAGAGAACATGCCAGGGCCTGCAAAAGGCAGAACATGGCCTGAAATGAGCCCCAAATAGAGTCCTGTTCTCAGAACGTCAAAGCAAACAGTAAGCATGCATTTCATTCCAACCTCAAAGGATGATGGAGCCCGTCATTCAGAATGGAAATGCGACCTGCACTTCGTTGCTCCTAAAAACATGTGGAAGTTTAGAACAATTGCTGTGGCAACCAATCATCACATTATGGGGTGTACATGGCTAATTTGCGGGACGCTTTATTAGAGCAGTTAGTTGCCCTCCTTGTATCGGAGGATTCTCCTTGGCAGGACTCCATCACGTCATTAATGTTTGTGTAGCCCAAGTCCTCTAAGCTTTTATCCTTTCATGAGCTTCATTGTAAACTACATTTAAAAACAATAGAGCCCATTTCAAACTAATCTATTAACCACATGGCTGCTGGGCGTTTCCCCCCCCCTGTGCTGGAAAATGCCATTTTAGTGGCACCATGACGAGCTCAGCTCGTCATCAGCACACGACACCCGTGGGTGATGACGAGCTGAGCTCGTCATCAGCATTGAAAGGGTTAATACTGTTTATTTTAGCAAAGACCTGAGTGTGAAAGAAACCATCACTCACTGAGGGGTGACCAACATTTCTATGTAAGAAGTTGAAGGTGTTCCATGTCCTCCTTTTCTTACCATTTATTAGATCTAGGGGTTCTCCTTGTTTGCAAATATTTTCATTTACTCTGTGAGGTCACCTTGCATGGAAGAGGTTTTTTATGCACCTTGTTTGAAAGTTTCCCGCAGGGCTTTACCTACGGTGAGCACATATTAAAATATATATATATATATATATGATATCCAGGGAAATAAGCACCATAGAAGCTATAGCATCTGTCACTTCGGTGACATAGACTTAATTAGCCCTCATTATCATTATATATTTTTTTCTCCTTTATTGGTAATTTCCAAACAATACATCAAACAGAATAAAGCAGTACAGTACAAGGCAGGCAGATCAGTTGTAGTACATTAATAAGTAGTTAATGTTCCCGATTGGGACAGGTCAGGGCCATACATACAATCAGAAGAGGGGCAGTTAATTCGTTAAGAAGCAAGTGAGAAAGGGACGCGATGAAGTAGGGAGCTCCTCTGCATAACAGACAAACTGGTCACGACAGTAGCTCAGATCCTGCAGCCATAGTTTGGTAGGGGGAGCCTGTCTACTCTCCCAGCACATGGAGACCCTCCGTTTAGTCATCAATAATGCATTGGCCACAAACCTTCTGTCGGAGAATTTAACGAAAGCAACCAGGCTCAGGAGACACAGTTGAGGGGTACAGGCCAAGGGAAGCTCAACCATCGAGTGTATTGTCTTGACAACAGACTCCCAATAGGAGAAAACCTTAGGACAGGCCCATGCCAAATGATAAAAACCTGCTCCAAGCATACCACAGCGCCTACAGGCATCTGAGTCCCGCAGACCATATCTGTACAATTGGGCAGGCTTATAGTACAGTTGGTGCAGATATCTAAAGTGGATCATCCTTAAATTACCGTTAGCAGTAAGGTGCCCTGTCATGCGGCAGCAATCTGCCCACTCATCATCTGACACGGGACATGGCAACACTGTATTCCATTTATGCAATGCAGCTACTCCTAAGGTAGCTACCTCCCTCTGCGATGCCTGATATAATCGAGCGACCAACTTCACCCTAGAGGTTGTAGTATATAAGAGATGTAGTGCATCTAATGTAGGTGGCTCAGCAGGAAATTGTGCATGCAGCGCGTTAATGGCTGATCGCAGTCTAGTGTAAGTGAAAAGATGCATAGCAATGATATCGCTGCACACAGTCAGTGACGCCAAGGCAATGAATTGGCCTCCAGGGAACACAACTTCTATTTTCACCATATTCATGTCCTTCAGGGCCCCTAGGGCACTGGCCTCAGTAGTAACCGAGAGGCTCAAGTGGTGGAAGAGAGGCATAATGGGCGCATAAAGTGGCAGATTCTGTGCTCGCCTACCCAGGTCCTGCCACGCCTTAACCTTGGTTTGGACTGTGTCAAACTCCCCTTTTTCGAAAACTGTGCGTGTTCCCTCTCATGGCCTTGAGGGGTATGGGATGAACAGCGCCTGCCTCAACAGCGACATGGGGAATGTAAGCTGTCAATAATGTGCAAAGTGGGCCTGCGCACACAAGTAATATAGATGAAAGTCGGGCGCTGTAAAACCGCCCTGCTCATAAGGGAGTGTAAGTGTTTCCCACTTAAGGCGAGGCTTCTTCTCCCCCCATGCTAGCGTAATGAAAAGGGAGCGGAGTGTGTTGAAAAAATGGCGCGTCAGGGGACGGGAATGTTAAAAAAAGATACAGGAAGCGAGGGAGTATTACCATTTTCATTAATGCTAAGCGGACCGCAAAGGACAGGGGCAGTTTAATCCAGCGGGTTATTTGCTCTTCAAATCGCGTAATAGCCGTGCCATAATTAGCTCGAGCCGCTAATTTTGGGTCTCGATGGAGCCATACACCCAAATACTTTACTGTGTCAGTACTCCACACCAAGGGGAAATCTAGGCCTAGAGGAGTTGTGCAATTCGTGAGGGGTAGGATTACTGATTTGGACCAATTTATTCCAAGGCTAGAGAACCACTCAAAGTGGACATATTCCCTGAGGAGGGGTGCCAGGTAAAGGGCAGGTTCACGCACGTACAGCACCATGTCATCTGCGTACATGGAAACCGCCAGGGAGTGCTGAAAGAATCGGAGAGCTGCATCGGCATGGCGCTGCCGCAGGATGCACGCTAGTGGTTCAAGAAGAAGTGTAAAAAGCAATGGGGAGGACGGGCAGCCCTGACATGTGCCCCGGTGAACATGGACAATCTCAGATAAACTACTGTTAACCCTCACCCGCACAGTAGGGCTTGTATAGAGCAGTTTTATCAAATTTGTAAAAACTAAAAGGTATCCCCATACGATGCAGAATTGCGAACATGTAAGACCATGAAACAGAATCGAAAGCCTTGGCGGCATCAAGGAATACTGCCACAGCCGGCAACATGGGCTTTAGGACATGCATAACTGTGACGAGCGTCCGCAATTTATGGGAGGTGGAGCGGGTGCGAATAAAACCAGATTGATCCGGTAACAACATAACCGGAAGGAGCAGCTGCAATCTGGTTGCCAAAACTTTAGCTAATATTTTGACATCTGTGTTAATTAGGGACAATGGACGATAGGAGTCGCACCAGTCAGGTTTGAGGAGTGTGACCACCAGTGCTTCACGCAGTATTGGAGGTAGTCATTGGGTCTCATACGCTTCCTCATATACCTGGTGGAGACAAGGGGCAAGGATGTCGATGTAGGTTTTATAAAATTACGCTGGTAGGCCATCGGTGCCAGCAGATTTACCATTGGGGAGGGCTACAATGGTGTCCCGTATTTCACCCAAGGTGATAGGATGCGTTAAGAACTCCTCCTGTTCTCTAGAGAGCCACACCAACGCTATATCATCCAAATATTGTTGCAACTCTGCTTCCTCCGCAACCGGGCGGTGTGCATACATGTCTGTGTAGTATTTGGCGAAAGCCTGTAATATATTGGGAGTGTCATAATGAGTGATGACATCAACAGTGATTGCGCTAACTGTATATGCCCTTCCCTGAAGTTCTATGATACGGCAGCAAGCGCCCAGCCAGGTCTACCGCTCTCACTATAATATCTGGCCCTCCTTCTATGGGACATGTGTCGTATTTCCTGGTCAGCCACCTCCTTGTATTCTGCAACTTTTTCTTTTATGAGTGCAAGTATTGAGGATTCAGGTGTGTTTTCATACCGGCATTCTAGCCCTTTCAAGTCGCATTCCAGTGTAGCCATGGTGCCTCGGAGAGACTTAAGAACCCCAACCTGAAGGCCAATACAAGCCCGACGTATGGTCACCTTAAAAGCCTTTAGTTTAGTGTCTGAGCAGACTGACTACTCGCACCGCCATCATGCAATTCGAAGAAATAGCGCACACTACAACAATAAGAGCAGAAACACTAATGTTCAATGAGGATGACACCAACAGGATATATTCACTAATAGAGGAATCTGACGAAATACGTCCAGGTACCGGAACAAGGGAAGCAAACATCAAACAATTACTGTACATGTCAAAAAAGATCATGAACCAACGATTACATGAAAGCACACTAATAAGGTACCACAAATCGCAGCAAATTCCACGTGGATTAAGGATATCACTGAAGTCAACATTGTGCAAAAATAATGCAAGATTCACCGAGAGATGGTACGCAATATTGAATAAATGCTCACTCGATCTCATCCTACTGATAGTAGAAGAATTAGCAAAAGTACTAGAAGATCTGACTAAGGAAATTGACCTTTTAAAAGAAGATCTAAACAAAATGGTAAACAAAGAAGAGTGGGACCAGATTCTCATAGACACAACTAAAAAAGTAGAGGAATACACAAAAGAAATAAACGATCACAAACTAAGGAAATTTAAAAGAGACACCACTGATTACCGTCTTGGAGAGGTATACACCTGGGCGGATATTTACGCCAGAAGGAGACAGCAAAGACCTAACAATGACAAATCAACTGATGAAACATCCTCTGATGACTCGCAACCAAGAAGAGGATTTTTTGACAACAGAAGACCACGGAATGCCCCAGGAGGTAGACAAACTCATGGCACGGAGTCATCAACACCCAGTACTTCCGGAACATCAACCACCCAAGTTACATCCGATCAGGCACCTTTTTTAGAGAAAGGCCCTGGACTCCAAACAGAACCCGGCGGGGGAAAAAAACAAACAAACACAGAATCAGTGGCACAAAACACCAGGAGTCAGAGACCTTAGTCATTAATATATCGAAGTACAATATGACACCCAATGAAACACAAACCCTACAAAAGGGCTCATCATATGTACCCACGTACCATTCCAATCTACTCGAAACCAAAGTGTGTCTGTATAAATTCCTCAGATCTCTAAGATTACGGCACTTCTTTTCAAATATTGTAGAGACACCTACACCATCTCAAGGGAATGTTTTAATGGGCTTAAGAACAAAAAGCAAATTCACACCACCAGTTAGCCACAAAGTACTGGATGCTTACGAAAAAGTCATAACTAAGGAAATTGAAGAAATTTTCAAGAAACCTAGATCCAAACAAACAAACCTATCCCAAAAAGACAAACAAACATTACAAAATTTGGCCAACAACAAACAAATTACGATTCGACAAGCAGACAAAGGTGGTGCACTCATTATCATGGACACTGAGTACTATGAACAGGAGGTGGATACACATGTCAAAGACCAAGAAATTTACATGGAGATGGAAACAGATCCAACCAAAGAATTTGAGAAAATTGTAATCAACATCATTGAAAACGCAATAAAAACTGGCGTGATAGGCCAAAAAGAGAAAGAGTATCTACTGAAATCAAACCCTGCAATACCGTACATATACATGATACCCAAGATTCACAAGCACCCTACCAAACCGCTATTACGACCAATTGTATCCACAGTAGGATCAATACATGAACCAGTCGGAAAGTTCATCGACCGACACTTACAGAACATCGTTCAGAAATCCTCCACGTATGTGAAAGACACCACCCACTTCTTAAACATCCTTGAAGAACACAAAGGCAATTTCACCAAAGATATGATTATGGCCACAATAGATGTGAAGTCATTGTACACTTCCATACCGCACGACTTAGGTATGAATGCCATTGAAAGCTTTTTGGTAAATGAGGAGAAGAATGAAGACTTGAAGGTATTCATATTAGAACTAATCCACTTCACCTTATTTCACAGTTACTTCACATGGAAGGAGAGATTTTACGTACAATCATCTGGAACATCGATGGGAAATTGTGCAGCTCCCACCTATGCTAACACGTTCATGCACAGATTCGAACTTGATAACATACTGAATCAACAAATTTGGTCCAACAACTTGATCTTATACAAACGATACATCGACGATATATTTGTATTATGGAAAGGCACAAAAGACACTCTACTAACCGCCCTACAGCAACTCAACAACATCCACGAAAGAATTCAGTTTACTTTTACCATCAATAAGGATGTAATATCTTTCTTGGACGTATCCATCACCAATTATGAAGGAGAATTAACCACCAGTGTCTTCACCAAATCAACCGACAGAAACAATCTTCTCCACTTTAAAAGTTTTCATCAACCATCTTTAAAAAAACACCTACCATTTTCACAACTGATCAGAATCAAGAGAATAGCGTCAACAACAGAATAGTACAACAAACACAAAAAAGAAACTTTACTCAAATTCAAAAACAGAGGATACCCCGAGCCCATCCTGGAAGCAGCTGCTGAAAGAGCAGATAAACTACAGAGACATCATCTGTTATCTACACAAGCCAAACCAGAAGAACAAAGAGCAGTGTTTGTCTCAAAATTCTCAACAAGAAGTTTTTCCATCAAAAAAACCATAATGAAACACTGGCCATTATTGGCCCTGGAGGAGGATTTCAAAGGACTGTTCAGCAAATCACCGATATTCGCATATGAGAGGACAAAAAATCTGAAGGAACTAATCAAAACAACACAACACAAAGTTACAGATGCACACAAAGGAACTGTCCCTTGCCACAACTGCGGAAACTGTTCAGCCATAATCAAGGGGAACGTGATTAATCACCCCACAAAAGGTACACCTATCACACTCAAAGTATCAGGCACATGCGACACAAACAACGTGATATACCTATTGAAATGTCCGTGTGGCCTAGCATACGTGGGAAAAACCCAGAGAAAAATAAAAACCCGAGTGGTCGAACACAAAAGCAACATCAGGTTGAAAAATCAGAAATCTACAGTCGCGGTGCACTTTAACGAGGCAAAACACAACCCATCACAACTCAAATTTTGCATCCTAGAAAAAGTTGAGAATTTGCCAGGAAGAGACACGAACAATCACCTGCTGAAAAGAGAAACATTTTGGATCAACTTCTTATGCACCCTCCACCCAAAAGGGTTAAATGAAAGGATTGAACTTAGTTGCTTCTTGTAGCACCATCACTTAACAGCAACTATATAGGGTGCTCCGCACTCTAGATGATCAAAGTTGACATGTACAGATCCGTTAATTGTATCACGTACAACTGCATATAACATGTATATAATAAGATTGAACCATTATGTACTGCTTGTATTTTTTATCATGTTCCCTCGCACCACGGTGGCACTACACTGTAAATATTAGAAACCGACATCACACTTTTCTTCATGTATTTTAATCTCATTTTTCCCCCTTTTTTTTTTTCATTCCTTCCGCGTTCACCACGAAATTATTTATTCACCAGCGTAGTCACATATACACTTTACGTGACATACCATCAGTTTATACAGTCTGTTTACAATTCGTCCCACGTGACCAGGCGAACCATAGATACCGAGTGTATAGAGCGATTCACGTCACACGCTGCGGAAGTAAACAAAGCGGTCCCACGTGACCGGCATATAAATCATAGAGACACCGCGTAGCAAGAGCGACGCACGCCGACGGGCCATCGTTGGAAACTACACGATACACGTATTCGGTAAGAGAAGGATAGAACCCCCTACGGGTGGGAGATACACGCCTGTTAATTTACTTAAAGAAGCTGTCTCAGTTAAATTATAAGCGTGTTAACTTTTTCCTTTACAGTACACAGACTCACTTACAAACTACAAGGGTACAGGTCAGTTACACGAAAGTTTTTTCAAACACACACGCGTTTATTTATTTTATCGTCTTGAACACTGGGATATAAGGTGACACATCAGTTTGAGGTTTTTACACGCTGGGGAACTTGAGAAATGTGTTTACATTTAATCATTTGAAGCAAATGTTTGAGCCATTGACCATTTATATAATTTGCTTGTCTTAAACAAAACCGGTACACCATTAGTAAAGGAATGTATTTTGGTTTTCAGATATAAAGTCCCCTGAGGAAGAGCTGTGTAGCTCGAAATGCATCGGGCAATGTATAAAATGATGACTATAATCATATGACTGAAGTAATAAGGAAAATGAAAAATGAACACTGAAAAGTTCATGAGAATTTAATGAAATGAACAGACAAACAATTGAGTAAAGAAATTTATTAAATAACTTTTTCACCGGCATATAGAAATATCAGAGAGTGCGGATGTGATTGTGAATCTTGTGACACAGGAAACACGTATCGACATTCAGATTTTGACCCTGAGGCTCAGAAGGGTACTCACATCACGCACCAACTACACTCCAGAAATCTGTTTCTTAAAAAGTACACCGTCAAAAACAACACAGAGTGCGTAGTCAAAGTTCCATTTGGTTGTAACACCTTAAAAGCCTCCCATAGAGTCCCCACAGAGTCAACTGATCCGGAATTGTGAAAAAAGTAGTCAGTAATGGCCTCCCGAACACCCTCACAAAACTCCAGGTCCAGCAGGGAGGAAGGCTGCAGCCGACATTGGAAAGGAGGGGGAGTGTGAGCCGGTAAGGTCATACAAAGAAGCGCAGGGGAATGGTCCGACAAGGTTCTAGGCAGGTGTTTGATCTGCACTACCCAGTCATTAGTGTCTTGCGTGACTAACCAAAAGTCAATGCGGGACCAAGCATGACGGGCATAGGAGTGACAGGAACCCTCTTTCAGACAAGGATGCCATAACCGCCAGATGTCTATAAGACCCAGTGTCAGCATACCATCATGTAGTGTTGTGGCTGCCTTCTTAGGAGTTGGATCCGCCATTAATATTCTGTCCATGGTGGGGTTCAGTGTCACGCTGAAATCACCCCCACATATAACAATGGAAGGGGGTAACTTGCAAAGTTTCCTCCATAGTGTGTCATAAAAAGCAGGGTCATCAATATTAGGGCCATATACACTTACGATGACCATTAAAGCACCATGCAACGTCCCCTGGACTGTTATATATCTTCCACCATCGTCCTCCTCCACGGATATTGGTATGAAGGGGGTCCCTTTTTTAAACAGAATCATTACTCCCCGTGCATAGGACAAGTAAGATGCGGCTAACTTTACCGCTGCCCATTTGGTGGCGACAGTTGACACCGCCTGCTTATTAGGATGTGTCTCCTGCAGTAGGGCAACCTGAATCTGGTGACGATCCAAATATGATAGCACCTGACATATTTTTTTCAGATTGTGAGTCCCCTTACATTTCAACTAAGCCAGGATATCGTCTTACTCTTGGAGTTAGGCATGATCCGCCCCTGTAGTGAAGATACCCATGATAGCGCCTGTGAAGTGTCCCTGTAACTGCCATACCGCAACCTCATGGTGCTGCCAATGTACAATCCATAACATATTGTCACCCAACAGCCCCTCCCACCCACACCAGCAGCGGATACCTGCTGTGACAATCCCTTTTACAACAAAAAAGAACAACCCCATAACATGTTGCATATCTGGTGAAGTGAGCAGAGAGGATCTGCAGATAAAAAAAATTGCAACCTGGACACAAAAATTTGCTCTAACAGTAGAAACAACTTTGCAGGGAATTCCCATAAAGTGAAGCGCTAGTAGCCGATGGCACCCAGTGGGAACAGGGTGGGTCAAGACATAGATTGATAGGCTTTTCAGACAAAATTCCACAGATAATAAAGCGGCTCTAGAATTAAAAAAAGATTTTTGTAATTGCCTAAGAGCCCATCAATTCGCAAATCAAAGTCAACAAGAGCATTGCAGTGTAAAGACCAAGGCCTCAGCAATAGGGCACAGTGATATACATGAGATATACAGCAAATCAATCAGGGCACCTCGGAGTTGCAAACAAGGCAGCCTGGCCACCAACAGATGCGGAACAAACAACAATATATGACACAAAAGAATACCGGGGCCACAGAATCAGCCATCAGAGTCAGAGTCTCCAACTTTTTCTCGTCTTGGCAAGCGCCGCTCCAATTGACGGATAAACTGAAGCACCTCCTTGGGTGTCGAGAAGATATGAGCCTTCCCATCATGCTGGATTTGCAGGCGGGCAGGGTAGAGCATTGCATACTGGATGTGCAGGGCCTGCAATTTTTTCTCTACAGCATGGAACTCCCTGCGCACCTGCTGCACCACCACTGTCAAATCGGGAAACAGCTCCACCTTCATGCCCTGATAGCTCAGATTGCCCTTCTCTCTAGCCAGATGAAGCGCAGTGTTCCGATCTCAATAGTTTAGCAGTCTGGCTATGATAGGCCAGGCGGCGCTCCTGGAACGGGCCGAGCCGCCAAGGAGCGATGAGCTCTCTCCACAATGAGCACTTTTGAAAAGTGTTCCGCCCCCAGAAGGGAGGTAAGAAGCGTCTCCACATAAAGCTCCATAGGCCCGGTGTTGGTTGTCTCCGAAATGCCTGTTATTCGTAGGTTGTTCCTTCGGGACCGGGCCTCAATATCCTCATTTTTAGCTTTGATGACTTCCAAGAGCTTTTCCATACTTGCACAGGATGTGCTGACTGCTTCCACTCAGTCCTCTGTGGTGGAAATACATTGCTCAGCCTCAGCAAGTTGTGCACCATGCTTATCCAGCTTCGATGCCATTGTGTCCATGCGTAAGTTCAGATGATCGATTTTAGCTTCAATGGTGTGAAGGCTCTGTTGCATTGTCAACATCAAACTTTCCAGTTTCGCGGCAGAGCCAGATTCAGGATCCATTTCAGTGTCAGATGCGTTTAGGGGTACAAGCTTTAGGCGTTTTTTTAGATTCAAAGTTCAATTGCCTTGATTTCTGTCTGTGCGCCCCATAATTAGGCGGAAGGACTGGCGAGTGCAGACTACGACGTCGAGCAACACCAAACAACAGTTAAGAGTGACGATAGAGATGACAGTTTTCCTGACCAGGACGCAGCGATGGCAGAGCAGTATTGCGGGTGAGATAGGCGCAAACGACTGACAGTTAACCTGCGACCCCCTCCACCCCCGCAGGGCACCAGTGTCAAGTCCAGTATTCCCAGGAACACAAGGCTAGACCCTCTCAGAGCTGCAATTGCCAACAGGCGGTCCGGCAAGTGCAGCACTGTATAGGCGACAGATATATGCACACCCTGGAGTGTTTGACGATGAATCACAGGCAGCCTACAATCATCACCCTACCAGTGAGGCCCTAAATACTGGGGGAATCACATCCACACCTCCTTCAAAAATGCGCCCAGTACGGCAGTTCATCTCAGGAAATGCCAGGGTGTGCCCAGCGCCAAGTCCAACAGCCACATAGACCAAGCCTCAGAGTGAGTGCCTCCGACAGGTTGAAGGAGACTATTGGATGACCTGTGCGGGGAAAGGCTGAGGTTCCAGACCTGGTAATGTATTCTGGGCCAATCTTCTGGAAACGATGTGTGAATGTCAGGCCCGCTATTGGTAGACCCAGAGGCCCGCGGAGATCTGCTGCGGTGCTGCGGTAGCGTGCAGCCGGTACAGTATGTGAGGAGAATTAGCCCCCGCAGCACCGGCAGACAATCATGGATACACACTGTAGCAGCAGGCTGGGGGAGCAGGGGCCACAGCCGCGGCCGGATGGAGTGGGAGACAGCGGCCGATGCCGCAAAGGGGTTGCAGCGGGAGGCAGGCTGGGCCCTCAAGACTCCGGCACAGCCGCTCCGTCCCCAGCCAGGGATGACAATCTATCTCCGCAGCTGAGCGGACAAGAAGCCGCAGGATGGGCCTGCAGCCTACCTTCACTTTCCAAGGCTGAAGTCGCGGGAAGTCCGCCAACGTCACAGGGGCCAGCAGCACCCAAATCGGCCAGGATGTGATCCCAAAGCGTCTCAGGGTGCGCCTCGCCTTATAGCCACGGAGTCTCCACCGACAACCCCAGAGCAGTAGCAGGCCTGCCGATAGGCCAACAGTGATCGCCAAGCAGAGCGGCCATTTTGCACCAAAACCTTGCAGAGGGTAAAAGCGTGGTTGTAAGTCAGCGATCCAGAGCCAAGAGGTATCAAATGCAGCCTTAAATAATGAGGGTGATGAATTTGTGCAGGGGAGCTCCGGATGACGCCAGTTACTAAGGATGATAGGCGGATTGAAATCTCGACCAGCGGAGAGGCACTAAAGTGCGGCCATCTTGCTCCGGGCTCTCTAGCGCCCCCCAGCCCTCATCATCATTAAAAACAGGGCAGGCTTGCTCCAGAACCTGCAATATACATTTGCAGCATGTGTCCCTGCAAAAGAGTAGGGCCTAATGAATAATGCATCCATCTGCAGTATAACAAAAGCCATGGCCTACTGTCTGGGCCACTGCAAATGTTCAACAGTCGAGGATCAAATTATGACCAGGATTGATTAAACTATGTAGTAAGAAAAGCAATTAATGTAGTGAAATCCAGCATATTTTGTAATAGAGATGCTTCATTATTTTGTCATTTTTACACATCTTAACACTGTCTAGGTCAATGTTTTATCTCATTAGTTCCTGTTTAACACCCAAAACAGCAATAAACAACTCAAAGTGACCAGACTACCTTTATGAAGGTCCTTCCACTGTGCAGTAACAAGTCACCATTTTTCAGTAACTTTTGATATCTTTGAGCTAGAACTTACATTTTTTGGTAAAGATCTGCAAATTATGCAGCAGATGATCGAATATGTGGCATATGTGACAAAAACAGAATTATGCAGAAAAGGGTATGGTTGCAGAATCACATAACTACAGTGGCCCTGGCTATAGTACGTTTGTTATAGGGTAGGCAGGACATCCACCATGGTTGTGAATGAGGGTCATGTTTACAAGCCCCTATCCCCACGGGAACATCACTTTTTACCACATTCCTGTGGCGATATGGGTTTTGCCTTATTTACAAGGCAGTGTTAAGCCACTTAATGTGGCTTAACACTGCCTTGTAAGTAATGCCCCCTTTCACGCTATTCTTAGCGTGAAAGGGTAGGGCAATGGGTGTTGCTGTAGGCATTCCACCACAACACCCATTGATTCTGATGCTGCCCCATATTTACAAGGGAGGAGTAAATAGGAGGCAGCACCAGAATTAAGACCAGGGAAAACCTGGTCTTACCCTGTCGCAACGTGGAGAAATGTTTCATTTCCCCTTTTTTTGCTGTTTTCATGTGTGCTGCGTTGTGCAGCACACATACAAACATCGAAAGGTCAATAATTGTTTATGTATAGGAAGTTCCCCCTTCCTGCACATAAACAATATTTTTTTTAAATGCTGTTTTTCAACTTCTGTATGTGTTGCATTGAGCAGCACACATAAGAAGTTACAAAAGGACGGAGGACCTTCCTGCACATAAACAATCTTCCCCTGCATGCAGACGCCCTTGCACTATGGTGCCAGGGTGCCTGCGTTGGCACTAGGCTGCTAAGTGTAGCGCCAGCACAGGGGGAAAACACAGGCCTTCACCATATTTTTGTAACTATGATGCAGGCCTGCGTTTCTGACGTGGTGGTGTGATGCGTTAAGCCAGGAAGGCTAACTCCTCACTCCGCCCCTTCCCTTGTAAATATGCCCCCTAGTATCTACTTCAACCTGTGGTATCTAGGTTACCTGTCTCCAGGTAACTGATAACACTAATTCTAGAATGCTTTGCTTGGAGTCAGTTGTATGCTGGCTGTGGAGAAGTGTGGTCACACCTGCCTGTTCTTGCAATAAATCTTGCTTCTGCTCAACTCCTGTGTTGGTCCTTACTACAATTTGGCGACGATTGGGGATCGTACCAACCACCTTGAACCACCACCCTCCTCAACCTGAAACGGGCAGAGGACAGAGAAGATCATTTTTTTTACAACCTTTAATTGAGAACATTCACTGGAAAAAGTAAGGAAACCTGATCCACGACGTCTGGATTGCATTCCGGTAGCTGATTCCTGTTGCCTTAAGAAGATTCAAAGAATTAAGGTACGGAGTTTTGTGGGGCCTAGACTGACCGTTGGTGAGCGTGACTGACCGTTGATGAGCGCGTGGCGGCTGCTCGAGGCTGCTCCACACGCTCGTGAATTACAACGCATGTGTGTGAGCATGAAGCAGCCGCTCGAGACATACGCTCACAGGAATCCAACGCGTCAGTGTCCTGCTACTCCTCTGTGCTGACGACCTTATGTCAGCGCGCATCGCGCAGCATGTACGCAACGTGCCGCCATTTTGGATCAGCCTGACTTCATTTAGTATTAAATCTGTTTATTGACAAATGGGCACACACAAAGACATCGCATGTAATGAATGACTTCCTTTAAAGTCACAGGTCTCACGGTGATACGCACACCTGACTACTACGCGTATTACAGCAATACCCTGAATGCAATTGAAGCACACCGGAAGCACTAGACACGCATTTTTTTTTAAATTAATTACATGTGTGAAACATTCATAACTTTAGCACCTATAGACGCGCTTGGACATTACTCACACATCGGACACGGTAACAGACTTCCTTACTTTGTTGGGTAAAACAATTACTGTACATAACAACTCAAAAAGCTGGTACCCGTTTTGCGGCATTATTCACATATCGGATTGTTTTGCGAAATTTGCTTTTGCTTTTCTCAATTAAGCGGTCATTCTGTTTTTTAAAAAAATGAGCACAACTAACTCAGGAATTACAGCTCCAATTCCATTTCTGGCACATCCTGGTGATCCTGTTTTGAAATGGCGAGAATGGAAAGACTACTTTCTAAATTATATTTCGGTTCTTGAAGGGGAGAGTGAGGATTCTTATTTTGCTGCAAGGAAAAAAAAGTTACTTTTGCATAATTTAGGTCCTGAGGGTCTACGAGTATATTATCAAATGGAGAAGAAAGCCAGGGCTAGCAGCACTGATGTATTTTTGGAAGCGTTAGAAGACTTGGATTTAAATTATCACCCCACTGTTTGTGTTGGCATTGACAGATTTACATTCTTTCAAAGGAAACAAGGAGCCAATGAGAGTGTCGAAGACTATGTTGCAGCGCTAAAGAAATTAGCAATTACATGTAAATTTGGGAACTTAGTTGACGATTTCATCAGAGATCAACTGGTCATGCATGCTGCCAATGAAGGCATTCAGGAAAAACTTTGGGTAGTTGGGGAAGCTCCATTAGCTGAAGTTACTGATTTGTTTAAAGAAGCTGAAATGTCTAAAAGATGTGTCAAGGCAACTTTAAAAAAAGAAGGCGAGGTAGTAGGTAAAGTGTCATGTACTCAGAAGGGGAGAACAGGAAACTTGATAAACCAAATTTGAAGGAGCCCTTTAACCCTAAAACTACACAGAATGACTAAGGTCTAGGTGACAGAGTACCTACCTGTTACAGGTGTGGTAATAAAGGGCATTATGCTAAAGATAAAAATTATCTTGCCTGGAAATCCAAATGTACATTTTGCGGAGTTGCAGGTAATTTCGCAAAAATGTGCAGGAGGAGACTTAGTTGATCAGGTTGAAAACAGGTCGTGTGTGTTTGGGACAATGAGAATGATGACAATGAAGAGGATGCTTCATTAAATGATGATGGTGTTTTGTGTGTTGATGATAAGAGGTTTATGACAACATAGTTTTAGGAGCTGAGTCACAATTTTCAAAAAAACCTTGTTGTGACATAATTATTGATAGTGTACAAATGGAGATTATTGCAGACTCAGGTTTGCCGTACAGAAGAGTATATGGGAAGGAAAATTTTTACATGTCATAAACAAAGGGTTAAGGCCTACTGATATTCACCCTGTCACATTCACTGGGGAAGAAATTCCTATGGTTGGATTTACTGTTGTTGACTTCAAATTCAAGGACAGATCAGCAACTGGCAAACTTTATGTAGCGGAGAAAGGTCCCTCAGTTTTGGGGTGGAGGGATCAGGGTGCTTTAGGCATCATACTTGACCCGAACAGAAGTGATCAAGTTTTACTACTTCAAGATCAAAAACAGTCTGTGATTGAATCTCTATAGAATACGTTTCCAAATGTATTTTCTGGTAAGGTGGATAAACTTAACAGCTTTGTGCACAAGATCATCTTAAAAGAAGGGGCAATTCCTGCTTGTCATGAAGTCAGGAATATTCCTTTAGCAGAAAGAGAGGGAGTTCTATCTGAATTAGATTCCTTAGAACAGAATGGTATAATTGAGCCTGTGGAATGTAGTGAATGGTTGGCCCCATTGGTCGTCGCTAGAAAATCTGAAAGCCGTCTCCGTCTTTGCATTGACTTGAGAGATCTTAATAAAAATATAGTGCTGGATAAGTTGCAACTGCCGAGGATAGATGAATTACTAGCTCAATCGCAAGGAATAAAGTGGTTTTCCACAATTGATTTAACTTCGGACTATCACCAGGTTGTGTTGCATCCTGGAAGTAAGAATTTGACAGCATTCATTACCCCTTTTGGGTGTTATAGATTCGTACGTATGCCCTTTGGGCTAGCGTCAGCTGCTGCTGTCTTTCAAAGGCTGATGTATAGAATATTCAAGGGCATCAAAGGGGTAACGTACTTCCAGGATGATATCCTGGTGAGGGGTCGAGACAGAGCAGAACATGATAAGAAGTTAGATTTAGTTCTAAGGAAACTTTCAGATTGTGGTTTGATAGCAGAATTGAAAAAGTGTAAGTTTGCTATGAATTCAGTTACCTACCTAGGCCATGAAGTTGGAGGTACTGGTATTTTGCCAAAGAGTAATGTAATCAAAGCCATTAAGGAAGCACCTTCTCCAACTTCAAACGAGGAACTCAGAGCCTTTTTAGGTTAATTGAATTTTATTCTGAATTCATAAAAAAAATGTCATCCAAAATTCATAATCTAAGAAATTTACTGAAAATCAGACAAGAGTTTGTGTGGAACCTGGATCTACAAAAATAATTTGAGTCTATTAAAAATAAATTGTGTAATGCTGTTCCATTAAAAGGTTTTGATTCCTTAGCCCACAGCATTGTGACTACTAATGCGAGTGGGAAACGGTTATGGGTAGTACTTACCCAAGTTGATGACAGAGGTGTAGAAAATACAGTGGCCTTTGCATCCATATCACTTACTCCTTCTGAATACAAATTTTCTGTTATCAAAAAAGAAATGCTGGCTACTGTGTGGGCTACAGAAAAGTTCAAACAATTTATTTGGGGCACAAAATTTACCATCCGCACGGACCATAAACCTCTAGTGAAAATTCTTACCACTGAAGGGTTGATGAAAGCTACACCTAGAATTGCCAGGATGACTTTACGCATGCTAGATTATATCTATGATGTAATTTACTTACCTGGCAAAGACAATCATGTGGCAGATTTTTTGAGCAGAGCTCCTTTACCCCTCGTGGACAAGGTTGAGAGTAAGTGGGATGAATTTAGTGTGGCAGGCATTTCTGATTTAAAAAGTATGAATTTTAGGGATACAGATGTGGCCATTGTTCATGAATTAGATCCCAAAGTTATTTCAAAAGAAGAGTGGATGGAAGCATATAATAAGGACTCTTTACTACAAATCATCAAGACCTTCATACTTAATGGTTGGCCCTGTAAGAAGAATATTTCACCTGTCCACAAGAGTTTTTGGGAAATTAGGGATGAACTTTCTGTAGATGGTAATGATGTGATATTAAGAGTAGAAAGATCTATTGTTTCTGAATTGTTGAGGAAGAAAGACCTAGATATATGTCACTGTGGACATCTTGGTATTGTGAAACTGAAGAAGAGAGTCAAGTTGTGGTATTGGTGGCCCAACATGGACAAAGATATTGATGGTGTGGTAAAATCATGTGTTGTTTGCTCTAATGCTGATAAATCTCAAATTTTAATTAGACCTTCTCTAGGAGAAAGGAATATTCCCTATGGTCACCCATATATCATCTAGCTGGGAGCGGAATTGTTCAATAGGGTTATAATGGGCAGTATTTTTAAATGCAATTGGTTTTAACAAAGATTGGCAGAAATAATTATTTAAAACTATTTGGGCATTCAGGATTACACCCACTGGCAATGGCTACAGCCCATTCCGAATATTAAGAGGCAGAGAACCTTTTACTAGAGACAATGTCACTTGGAATCATAAGGGAATTTGCAGCTAATGGTCTACAGCTGTTGTAAGAGCCAATCTTAAAAAGCTTCAAGAGAAAAGTAAAATCCATTATGATCACTTACACAATACAGGGGATGTTTTTCTTAAAAAAGGTGATGTTGTTAAAGTAAAATTTGCACATAAGCTTAAAAAGGTTGCAGCAAATTTTCTAAACCACTCAAAGTTTTAGAAGTGTATAATAATTCTGCTAAACTGAGTGATGGAAAGATCTGGCACTTCAGTAGGATGTCTAAATGCAATGAAATTCTGAATTGAGGCAGCCTTAGTGAAGTTAATACTGGTTATGCAACCAACTGGATATGGGATGATGTCACTGACTCAAAAACGTGCTATTGAGTGGTTGCGTTCGTACTTTCCCTCCTGCCTATTAAACATGCTAAGAATGGTACCCTGCGTGGTATTTCTTTCGGTTCGGCGCGACGCAGAACTTTGCATCGCAGACTTCGCAGTACTCCTTGTTGTCTCCGGCTGACTCTTACTCTTGTGCCACTGAGATGTTGCTGATGCCGAGGATGTGGTATGTACGACTGCAGTGTTGGGGACAGGGATACTTTGTGTACCACTACCAAATAGAATGTCTCCCTCTTCTTCTTCTTCCTGTTCGACCATAAGTGGACCTTCTAATAGTTTATCCCCACCAACATCAATGGTTGCAGTTTTTATGCTACGAAGGTGGTCCTCCCACTTGATTGCGTGGTGTTTTTTCAAATGGGTCATTTGGCCTCCGGTACCATAGTTTGTACCAAGCTTACCACGACTAACAGAGGAATGACAAATGGAGCATATAGCAATGTTCTCCTCCTTTACGCTAACCGTAAAGAAGTCCCACACTGGGGAGCTTAACTTTTGTCTGCTGCTAGAGGTGCCACTTCCAATGCCGGATGACCTGGAGGGTGTGTGTTGAATTTGACTATGTGGCTGCGCAGTAGTACCACTACCTACTTCTGCTGAGGTGGTGCTTGTGCTGGATGTAGGGCGCTGCCGGCCCTTTGCTAATGTAAATATGGAAGCTGGAGGTCGTGTTGGTGTTGCCTGTGTTGGAGGAATGCCTGTTACATCCCCACTAGTCGCAGCCATTCTGGATAGGGTAAAAATGTTGGTCTCCATGTCCTCAGGGTCAGGAGTGATGCTTGTGATGACTGGGTCAGACTCATCATCATCATTATCCTGCTGTTCTACATCGACCTCCATAAGTGTAAGGCTTTCTGGAACCTTCCTTTTCCCTAGCCTGGTCTTGGGATGTGCCTCCCTCTCATTCTCAGGTTATTGTGGCTCCCAAGTGAGATCTAGATCATCAGAAGGGATGCTTGGCAAAGAACTCAATGGACTAACCCTCCTTTTCCTGGGTGGGGATTTGGAAGACAATAGATCTCCTGCATGAGTGGCTTCCTCTTCTTCTTGCTCTGCATGATGCTCAATTTCCTGAACTGCTCCTACTTCGGGAGGAACAACAACTACTATTGCGGGTGGTGGTTGTGGTTGTTGTTGTTCACCACTTATCTGCTGTGTTCCCTCATGCGTTGATTGTGTACTACTTTGAGATAGCGTTAGGTTTAGGTCAGGCTCAGCATCACTGCTTTCCACCATTAGGTTGGCTACCTCTTCCACGCTCATCTGCTTGGGCCTGGGTTGGTGGGTTGGGCAAACTGATGCGGAGGTGCTGGCCCCAGCTTGCACCCCGGACACCGCTGCTGCAGGCATACTTTTTGGTTTCCCATAAAAGGTTTTGGGGTCAACACCATCTTAAGTGTCACTTAATTCTTCTGTTCTTCCTTCTTCTTCTCAGCACATTTCTTGGTCTTCAAGGACCGGGTCACTGCTTTCTTTGGGCCCATCTTCTTTAGATGTCAGCAGCACTCAGTTTCACAAGTTGCAGAGATGTATGGTCAGGTCACACCACACGTCACGTACAACAGAAGGACGTCCGTCTGGCAATACAACGGGCAATGAATGATGACAGACACCTACTCCTCAGTATTTTGTGCACCTACAAGCAAAGAAGGCAGAAGGACATCATTCAAATGTGGAATTTGTTGAGCTTTAATTTTAATTACTAGTAGTGTTAGTACACTCAGTAAGAGTAAGAATAGCAAAGAACTAAAATACAAATGTAGTGGAAGTGTAACTTGTTCATCCTTAATTTGTGCATCATGTCAGATGGATGCAGCATCAGTGACATGCAGCAGATATCAATGGGGATGTAAACAGTTAGGCAACAGGAACAATGGAAAGACGCACAGGCCTATGTGGCAAAAACAAAACAGCACACTACTACTACCACCACCACCACGGCACCCAGCCCCATGGTCATTCATCACAGGCACATGGGTAAAGCCCAGAAAACAATAAACTCAAGCAGGCCTATATCCCTATATGGCCAGACAAAGGAGGATGCCTGCTATTTACACATCACAGCTTAATACAAAAAGAAAATCTGCATGGCTAAAAAGGTTCTAAAGTTACACAACAACAACACATAGAACAAAGGCATTTACCCATCCAAAAAGTTAACTACACCACAAACACCACATTTGGGAATTCAATCCATTCCATCCATGCCCTAAATTATATTTAAAATTCAACAGACAACATAGAAACAGCTACTTCAAGCCCCCCCGATGACTACCTCTGGGACTCTTGGCCTACTGGCAGAATAGGCCACAACTTTGGAGGCCTATGGCAAAAGCACAGTGGAAGGTCACACAAAATGGCAGCTACCACATGGCCTGGCCACCCACAACAACATGAAAAGAAAGAGAAGACGGACAATACATGCCTATGGCAAAAGGACATTGCCTGGCTTCAAAAAAAGGCCGCCACCCACATGGTCAGCCCACCCTCAAACAACAAAGTACATACAAAGGACAGGAACAGGAAGTTGAGGTCTCTGGGATACGTCCTTCCTCTTTTAAAAAAAAAAAAAATGAACAGAAAAATGACTCCATGCTCCAAAAACTACACCCAAATGACAACCTGAGGAGTTCTTTTAGCAAAATGAACAAAATCATCATTTTCGAGAAGGTTTTATGCAACTCGAGACATATTGGTCACGAGATTGCAAATTCGGCGTGTTCAGCAGCGCAAACTGTACAAAACGTTGTTATCGCGTGCCCGAGCACGCAGATTAAGCGTGCAAAGAAGACAAAACCTGTAAGGTTGCGTTGTCGCGCTGTGCAAAGTTACCAAAACTACGCGAGCTGAATTCCTAGGGTTGCCTACTGGCAGAGAAAGCCATATTATTTAACAAACACCCAAAACCTGAAATTCCACAACCAAAAAACACATTTTGCAAATCAATTCAAAGCCATCCATGCCATACATGATGTTACAAATTAAACAAACACCACAAAAACAGTTGATTAACGTATATGCACCCATTTTGACTCAAGTAGCACCTCTTGGCCTACTGGCAGAGTAGGCCACAAGCTTAGAGGCCTATGGCAAAAGCACAGTGGCTGGTCCTACAAAATGGCCGCCACCACATGGCCAGGCCACCCACAGAAAGTACATACAATGAACTCAAGAAGGCCTACACTAACTATATGAACTCCTAGGGTTACCTATTGGCTGAAAAGCCAATATTTAATTAACACAAAAACTGAAATTCCACTCCAAAAAACACAGTTTGCAATTTAATTCAATGCCATCCATGATGTTTAACCCCTTCGATGCTTGTGACAGAACCATTCCGTCATCAGTCACGGTTGGGCTGTGCTGATGACGGAATGGTTCCGTCACAACCATACTCATTTCAATGAGGGGCAGCACAGGAGGGGAATTCCATTAGCAGCGATGGTGTTAAAAGCTTGAAATTCAACAGACACAACAGAAACATGGTTGGACACATTGGTACCTGGATGAAATTTCAAAGAAATACAACTTGGCCCCTCATGAAAGTACAGGCCTCCCTCAACAATAAAATTGTTAACAAGGTTTGAAAAGCCCAGAAAACTGTAGGTAAAAAAAAAGCCCAAATCAAACAAACATGTACACCAATTATCCAACTTACTTGTAAAAGAAAATTTCAAATCCAAAAGTCCTCAATAAATCCAATCAAATGATATGATGCAGCAGACATACACAAAAAGTGATCCTTCCAGCCTCAAATCCAAATGAAAGTGAATAGCACATGGAGAAAGCACTGGGAGGAGCCTGCTGGATATGAACAGGAAATTGGAGACTCAGGGGCACTTCCTCACTCTTGAAAAAAAGAGTAGAAAAAAGGAGGACTCCTTGCACAAAAGACTACAGCCAAATCACAATCTGAGGGTTTTTTCTGAGAAAAATGATCCTTTTCGAGAAGGTTTTATCATGCAAGAGAGATATTCTGTGCCAGATTGCAGTTTCTGCGTGTTCGCAAACGCGATCTTACCAACATTGCGCCGGAAGGAAGATTGCGTGTCCTAATGACGTGATTGCGCGTCCAAATAACGTGATCGCGGTTGCACAGTCTAGCGGGATTATGCGGCCGGATTCCAAATGTCGTGGCGCACGCGACCGGGAGAGAAAATTGAGAAGGTGAAGGCAGAACCACGGTAAGTCGTTACCGCGCACGCAAGAACGCTATTGAGTGCGCAAGGAAGAAAACAACTACGCTACGCTGTAGATTGCGAAGTATTCGACAACTTCACGTTCACTGCGAAGCGCGAAGTTGCCGCTACTTCGCAAACTCCGCGAGAGGAGTGTAGTTCACTGCCCAGGGTTACCCTGTACTACAAACTCTCAAAAATTCATAAAGATGAATTGAATTAAGTAGGCTCAAGATATTTTGTAGGGATGCCAAAACTTGTTTATATGTGGTTTACGACTAGCTTGCTTCTTCATGTTAGTGGTGAGGCATGGGCAAACTATTAGGCTTCAAATCCTGGCCAATTGCAGAGAATACCATGTTCACGAAGTCAGTGTAACTCTATGGCAATGTGTATGAGTACAAGAAGGCCCAAAGTGGGCGAAAGCACAATAAGGGCGTATGGGACTGAGACCAAAATTAGAATGGAATCTCCTGAAATTAATATTTTAGTAGGTTTCGAGAAATGTGAGACAGGGGTGCAGAAACAAGATTGGCATCTTTAATTCATAATCAAAATTGCAAAATAGAAACCACCAAACTTTACAAATCTAATAAGCTAAATGTGAGAAACTCTTTATTGTTTTCCCTTTGCCTCCGTATAAACATTAAAAGCCATGCATGTAATTCTTGGGTCTTTCAGATTATGTGTCAAGTGTTGATTCCTAAACCAATGTAAAATCAACAATTTACAGAACCTACTCACAAGAATTATTGTGGGATCACGTTAAAAATGTGAGCATTAAACTGCTTGTCTCCCTGCTTTCTCACATCTAAAACCGCTCCCAGGTGCAGAAAGTCGCATGTCAATGCTCTGCTTTGAATTAATTGTGGACTGGGGTATTAAGCTACAGTTTTCATTCATAAATGCTATTCACAATCTTATTTTATTGTTGGCTTAAAAAAAAAACAGAACTAGAATTTCCAATTGCCAGGGTTCTCCGCCTATCTAAGCACTGGAAGAAACAAATTCGGTGCATTACAATTGGTATTTGACTAGGTCTAAACTACATAAGTGACATGGCATTAAACACTGTAATTGGTGCAATTGACGTCACCCTGCAATCAGCAGCGCTTTATTTGAGGATTTTATTTTTGCAGTTAATTTGCCTTTATTCACAATTGCACAAAGGGGCCCAATGCAGCCCGCACTCTATGCCTATTTCTGTAAAATGTATCCGGCATATGTTGAGATAGATATTAAGCCTGACATATGGCCACTGAGTAACCCAATTAGGCATTAACATAGAGTAATACGTGTAATATATTTGTGAATATGCCCAGTAACCCATGCGAACAATTTTTTTGTTCCTTGCTGGCATATTTCAAGTGCACACTAGATAATTGAAAACACACCAAACATATGCTGATGGAAAAAGAAACATCCAAAATGCAAATAAAGCAATTAGAAGCTAATATCATCTTTCTGAACCCTTCATCAGGTCAGGATATTGCTTCTCTGAAACCGTGTCTGGTAGACATGATGAACACATGATTATCGCATCCCCTGCTACTGTGTGCCCAGGAAGCAATCACACTCGCCAGCTCTATTCCCAGGACTTTCTGGCTGATCAGGTAGCAGAAAGAAATGGATGGCGGTGCAGGGTCACTCTTGAGGACAGATGCTTCATGACCACAGAATTTCTGTATTAAAGGGGTAATCAGATACACCAGTTTTCTAGATTGCTTTGCACAATTTTGACACACATTCACTCAGCTTCTCGCCTGCCACTTCCCCCCATTTCCCATGAAAGCAATTTAGTTGCATAATACAGTGAAATGCTCACCCGAGCTGCAATTTCTAATTTATCAAGAGGCTTCTATCTTCTTTTTGCCTTTACTGGAACAATTTAATTTTCACAATCATTTACTACAGTTCAGTGGCGTTTTATGATACATGAAGGAAGCAGCGTGGAACTGGTCAGCGTTTGAATGGAAGCGCCATATTTTCTTTGCCAGTAAAAAACGCTAGAACAACAAGGCATAATGTTTCTATTTTAGTATAGCAAACACTATAGTTATAATTCTGCTACATATTTTATGCATCAATATGTATCAATGAAAATGGTGCAGAGTCAGCTCATTGGCAGACAGGTCTATTACGTTTTGTGTTTAGGAAAGGCACTAAATAGGCCCTGATTTCAAGTTTAAGGGAATAGTTTGGGGTATTTACCATACCTGGTAAGTACTAGAGCCCCGGGGGAGGTAAATAACACACTGAATTTTCATATTGGAAATAAGGCATGACATGCATGATAAGGGGCAGATTTGCAAGCCCCTTGCACCACTTTTGCGTCATTTTTAACATGGGAAAATGACGCAAATGTGCGCAAGGGGCTTGTAAATTTGCCCCTGAGTATTTAGCCACTGCACCTTTTTCATTCATACATCTTGGCAGGTTTGACCACCAGCTTCACAGAGGGTGTGATAATTATTCAACTGGAAATTCCCCTTTATGTATGTATAAACCATTTTATAGCGCGCTCCGTTACTTGAGAGTATCCTTTATGTGGAAATTCCTGTTTGGACAAGGATCAGAATTTAGACCTGAACTTGTATTGAGGGCATAAAAGTATCTAGTCAAATGGAATATTGCTTATCCATAGATACCATCCAGAATTCACAGTCATTAATGTAGATTAGGCGAAGCCAGGGGCAAAAGCTTCTATTCTTTGCTTCCCCTTTAATCCCAATTATACTGGTTGTACAATCCCTGATCACAGGGACACAAAATAAATAGGGTTCCTGTGCCTTCATTACAATTCGGGCAAAATAGTGAGGCAAATTTGCCACACTTGTGCCCTCATTACCAGTTGAAGGGAACATGGTAGGATGTTCTACACACCCACGGCCGTATTATACAAATGCAGCTCTTTCTCTGTTTGCGCAATGGCGCCCCTTTCAAAAGGTGTACAGGATGCAAACAGGGACAGTGTACAATATTACAAAGAATGCACTACCCGCAGGGTAGCCGCAAACTCGCACTGCCCTAGAGGAGGAACATTCAATTAAAATACGAGAGGCTGCTTCAAATTCGCTCAGTGTTTTACAGTTCAGGCACTTTAAAGAGGGGAGAGAGATACCCTTTTAGGTCGGTGCAGTGAGTGAGTGCACAAACCTGCAGTGGGGATGACTGAGGGGCATCGGACCCCCTTTTTTCCTTCTAGAGATCTGTCTTTAAGAGACACACTAAGAGTGTGGCACCTTTTTGTGTTACCTAGTGCCAGCGATAGTAATGGATCAAACAGAGGCCAATGGGAGTTCCAGAGCAAGTGCTCCCATTGACCTTGGTTTGAACTGTTCCAGGTGCAGGCACTATGTCCAGCAACAGAAATGGGGTTTCGTTTTTTTGGGCACAAGTGGGTGGTAGGAATTTGGTGGATTCCTGCAGATTACAGAAGTTTCCATCACATAAATTTAAGGAAAATGTATGATTTCAGGAAAAGTATGATTTTTGCAGGGCATTGTGGATAAAAAACCCTTATGGGATCCAGACAAGTCACTCCATTCTGGATTCCCCTAGGTGTCTAAAACGTACAAGTTTGCTAGGTTACTAGGTGCCAGCTGAGTTGGGCCCAAAATCCACAGCTACTCAGTTTGAAAAAAAAGTCTCAGTTTTGAGTGGAACAATGTGATGTATCCATGTTACATTTAGGGCCATTTCCTGTCATAGACATTAGGCCTATCCACACAAGCGAGGTACCATTTGTATCAAAAGACTTAGGGGAATGCTTGGTGTAAGGAGAAGTGTGCAGCGGCCATCACAGATATGGGAGGAAAATGTGTTTTTGGTCAAAGTGTGACAACCTGTCAGAGCCACGCAAGTCACCCCATCCTTGATTCCCCTAGGTGTCTATTTTAAAAAAGGTAAAGGTTTGCTAAGTTTTCCTAGGTGCTGGCTGAGCTAGGGCGCAAAATCCACAGCTAACCACTTTGATTAAAAAGGGTGAGTTTAGAGTGGAAAATGTGATGTATCATGCTACGTTCTGGTTTGTTCCCTGTCATGGGTCTACTCACACATTTGAGGAAATTTTTTTATGGGAAGACCTAGGGGAATGCTGCTTGGCAGGAAGTTTGTAGGTCCCCACAAACTCTAGAACTTTGTATCACAGAAATATGAGAAAATTGTTTTTTTAGTCAAAGTTAGAGGTATACATCAAAAAAGCAATCAACATCCAGCTCGCCATCTTTACCAAAACCAACCATGTCCTGGACATAACCCAATCTGGATTCCAAAGCAATCATAGCACCAAGACCGCCCTCCTAGCCACCACCAACAACATCTGGTCCCTCCTCAACCAGGGTGACAGTGCGGCATTCGTCCTACTGGACCTCTTGGCAGCCTTTGACACCATCTCCCACTGCACCCTAGGCACAAGACTCCACAATGCTGGTATCCGGGACCTTAACTGGATTGAGTCCTTGCTCACCGACAGAACACAACAGGCTATACTCGCACTTTACCTCTCAAAACCAACAGACATAAGCTGCTAAGTACCCCAGGGCTCCTTCCTCAGCCCCACCCTCTTCAATGTCTTCATGGCCCCCCTCGCATTCATCGCCAGGAACCATGGGCTCAATATCGTCTCCTATATTGACGACACCCAGTTGATCCTCTTCCTCACCAAAGAACCCACTGTCGCCAGGAAAGACTTCCACGAAGGAATAAAGGTTGTCGCTGGCGGATGAAGGACAGCTGCCTGAAGCTCTGCTTGCACAAGACAGAAGTCCGCATCCTGGCAGCTTCCCCTATGCTTGGAATGACTCCTGGTGGCTCTATGCTCTAGGAAGTCTCCTTACCCCCACGACCCACGCACGAAACCTAGGAATCGTACTGGGATTCTCATTCACCAAGGCCAGCAGATAAACACCGTCTTCTTAGCCTGCTTCAACACACTCTACCTGCTTCAAAGGACCTTCAGATGGATTCCCACCGATTTTCAGGAAGACAGTCACCCAGGCCCTAATTAGCAGCAGACTCGACTATGGAAATGCACACTACACTGGCATCACCCAGAAACTCCTCCAAAGACTCCATAATGTCCAGAACACCACAGCAAGACTAACCCTCTAGATCCCCTGTCACAGCAACATCACTCAATGCCTCCTCGACATCCACTCACTCCCAGTTAACAGAAGAATAATCTTCAAACTCCTCACTCACACATACAAGGTCCTTCACAACATTGGACCCGCATACCTGAATTACTGCCTCACATTCCACGTACCCAACAGACACCTCTGCTCCACCCAGCTTTCCCTAGCTGCCATAAATCCGCAAGATCAGAACTAGAGGAATGTCATTCTCTTACCTTGCCTCCAGAACATGGAGCAGCCTGCCCATCCACCTCAGGAAATCACTCTTGCTGATGCAATTCAGGAGGGACCTCAGGGTCTGGCTTTTCAGATGCACTTAGCACTTAGTCTGAGCTAGCTGTGCCCCCTACAGCACCTTGACAACATCACAGGTGAGTAGCCATGCTTTAGAAACCCTGATTGATTGATTGATATGCAAGTGGTTATGGGAACAAAAACCTGGTATCTAGTTTTAAAATATACACAGGTTTGCTAGGTTTCTCTAGGTGCTGGCTGAGCTAGGATTCAAAATCCAAAGCTGTCCACTTTGCAAAAAACAGGTCAGTTTTGAATGGAAAAAGTTGATCCATCCCTGTTGCGTTTTGGGTCGTTTCCTGCTGCGGGCCCTAGGCCTATCCACACAAGTGAGATGCCATTTTTATTGAAAGACTTAGGGGAATGCTGACTGAAAGGAAGGCTTTTGCTTTACACAGAGCCTAGAAAGCTCCATCACAGAAATGTGAGGAGAATATTTCTTTTCAGTTTTAGTCAAAGTATCAGATTTGCATGGGATTCTGGGAAAAACAATCTGATGAGAGCCATGCAAGTCACCCAATTCTGTATTCCCCTAGGTGTCTAGTTTTAAAAAATTTACAGGTTTGGTCATTTTCCCTAAGTGCCACTGGAGCCAGGGTCCAAAATCCACAGCTACCCACTTTGCAAAAAAACCAGGTTTGTTTTAGTTGAAAAATGTGATGTATCCACATTGTGTTTTGAGATGTTTCCTGTGACAGGCATTAGGCCTACCCGCACAAGTGGGTACCATTTATACCAGAAGACATTTTTGAGCATAGATTACCAGGCTATTTGTGATTGCCTATTGGATTTTGCTGAATTGTGCCTTCTAAATGAAAGCCAGTATGTAAGAAAGCAGACATTTTGAAAAATACCCCCGATCATATGCTCTTACAGGTACCCACAAATTCAGAGATGTAGAAATAACCATTGCTCCTCAATTCCATATCTTGTGTCCATTTCAGAAATACATTGGTTACCTATTCTTTCACCATATAAATTGGTTTATACTCCATACACAATGAAAAACCGTTGCATGATATAAGTCAGTTGTTGGCTCTGGGTAACTCGGGTTCCTGGAGAACCTGCAAACCCTATATATCTCCAAAACAAAAAGGCTATAGAAAACATAATGGTACATTGCTTTTGTAAATAGGCCATTGTGACAAAAAATTGCAGGTATTCCAACACTTAGGGCCCAATTATGACATTGGAGGTCATACCCTCAGCCCACTATGGTGGCGGTCTCGACCACTGAATTATGACCATCCCTCAGGGCTGGCAGGGTGTTGGCCGCACGGTCATGGTGGCAGCATGTTGCGGCTCGAGGAAAGAGCCTGCAGCCAATGTCACCAGCCATGCTGCGTGGCCTCCAGTCAGTTGGGCGCACTGCTTCCTTGCGGTATACAACGTTTACAACTGAATTTTTACAACGCACTACCATTACAACGCAGGCATTACCACGCATACCATTGCAACGCATTGCACTGGGGGGCGCTCTAGGATAGGGAATAAGTTTAATTTTCTATCCAACACCTTCCCTAGTGTCCACGGGGACTGGAGTTGGAATAGAAAATTATACTTACCACTATCCAGCACCTCTAAGCGCTATGCGTTGTAATGGTATTCGTGGTAAATACCACGTTGTAAAGGTATGCGTGGTAAAAGTATGCGTTGTAACGTCATACATCCCTTCCTTGCACCACATTGTGCAAGGAAAACGGTGCGTGCACTGACATGAGTTCATTGGAGGCTATTCAATTTGCCCATTCACATCACATAATTCACCCTAAAGCTATGTTTTTTGTCTCATTACCTATCTTTCCACCAACTTTTTCATGGTGGTGTAACTGCCATGAAAAGGTCTGTGGAAAAGCAGGTCATAATACCGACGGTGTTGCCCATGCCGGTACGGGCAACATCGACCGCCGGGGTCCCCACTGCTGCTACCACAGGAGCTCGGATCTCTGCAGTGGCAACGGTCAGGAGGCTGTCTGGCGACGAGCTTCTCGCGCATCTCATAATACGGTGGTCGGACCGCCAGACACAAACGGCGGTTCAGGGGCTGCATGGGTCATAATCATGCCCTTATTTTCTTTGGGAGAACCTTAAGGGGTCTACACATATGCCCCCTTGCTAAATTTGGAATTTTGTCCGCTTTTCAGAAACATATAGCTTTTCTTGATCACCCATGGATTTCACACTGGTTTCCACCATAAACTAATAGTAGGTTGAAAGCACAAAAAATTGCAAAATGGGCTACCTCTTTTAAAAATGCCAAAAGTGTGGTAAAAATTGGTTTTGATTCGGCTCTGCATGATCTTGAATGCTGAGTAGATTTTAGCACAGCAAAGTGTTCATTGATCCCATTTTTATATAACAAAAACCAGATACTTTTATCTAGAGCCATTTTTCTAATTTTGAACCAAAACTAAAATAATTGCTATATTTTTACTATTTTCTTGATCACCTCCACAGGAATAAACAAACCGTGGGAACCTCTATAATCCCTAGGATGTTGGAAAGGAAGGACACACATTTGCTGTGGATATTTTATGTGAACAAAAAGTTATGGAGGCCTAAGCACAAACTACCTCAAGTAGCCAAAAAAGTGAGGAGCATGAAGGGAAAGACCCTGCAGCTAAGGGGTTCATTATCTTAATGTGTTTTAGTTAGTATATTAATTTTATGTGTCATTATTGTTTGTATAATTGTCAATAATATTTTTTAACAAACTTTGTAAATTTAAGTGATTCATTTTTTTAATTTACTTGCTAATGGCAATTTATAGTGCTGTAGCAGGTTGCTAGGTTTGTAGGGGTATAGAGTGGGTTGTCAATTAAAGAAAAAATAATTAGTAAATAAATATCAATTTATGAATAATTATTTAAATAATTATGTACATTATGTAATAATGATATTTTTAGTTATATTTTATGTGGAGGATGCTGGGATTGTAGGGTTATGGGGTGGGAATTAAGTAATAATTAATTAACAATTATTTATTAATTTATTTTTAATTAATTGACTAATAATTATTTAAATTGTGTGATAACTGCATAAAATAGTTATATTTCAAGTGTGGCCCATTGTGTTTTTAGGCATATAGGGCAAGAAGTTAATTAAGTAATAATTAATTATCAATAATTGTTTTCTTATAAATTATTTAATTGATCATTTATTATGAAAATTAAGGGCCTTACAACAACTTTGGAGGTCTTCCTATGGGGCCGCCACGTCAGCGGTCCCAGGAAGACCCCCAAGGCCAGGGTGAGCCCACTCGCTGGATTTTGAGTTTAATTCAGGATGGGTGGTGTTGCGGGGGTCTCACGGCAGAAGCTGTGGTACGCTCATAGGTGAGCCTTAACAGCACACTGCCACCCTGAGAGTGCCTCCAGCAATGTCATGCATGTCTCACCGTGCAGGAACTAGGGTGCCATTCCAGGGAAGCACACAATTTTCCTCCCCACACACACACCCAAGCCCAGATTCAGCCAGGGGCCCTGTTAGGGCCCCCTAAACTGCATGTCTGCCCCCATTTCCATGGCGGTGGATATGCAGGCCGTAATATGCTCACTGGTGCCAACATATTACGGCACCTTTACACACCACCACCGCAGTGGGATCCTGGATCTCAATGGAGGTGGCTGTCCTGTGGCAGTCCCACCGTCATCATCATAATTTCGTGTACAGATGCGCAGTGGTGGTGGTGATCAGACTGCCACTACGAGTACAGCGGTCCCAGGACAGCTGTATTCATAATAAGTAATATTGATTTATTTTAGTTATATGTTATTTGTGGATTGCTAAGTTTGTAGGGGTATAGGGTGGGATGTTAATTAATAATAATTAATTGACAAATAAATATAAAATTGTAATTAATCAGTTTATTGTTTCTCAAATATGTAAATTGCTTTATACTCATTTATTTTAGTTACATTTTAGGCTGCTTGGTTTGTGGGGTATAGTGTGGCAGCGGTGATTTTCGCCACTGGGGAGACATGGAACATTACTTTTCCACTTGGTATGATGGATGCAGAAACAAGTGGTATCCACTGGAATTCAAGAATCGCCTAAAGTCCTGGGCAATTATTATATATATTATTTTGTGGATTACTATAACCAAGATGCAATGTGCCCACAAGGGCCGTACTATTAACTAATCAAATAATAAATGAGGCGAAAATCACCGCAGCCTCTGCACATTTTTTTTCAGCCACTGACGAAGAGCTAACCCGATACTTAAAACGTGTTTGGCTGTGTATGGAGGTGGGAAGAGATTCTGCTAGCGCTGCTGCCGGCTGTGGTGTGCGTTTACTCCTTTTGGTGTGATGTTTTCACTACGGCACCCTCATGTTTTTATATATATATATATATATATAAAAGCAATATTTTTTAATGTTTTTTCAACACTATTAGTTTACCAATATAAGTATAGGGACATGATAGCTTTATAATCAGTATTTTGTCTTAATATTTTTGTGTCACGATACTGTTGTTTTCGATAATATCAGTGAGCCTAGCAAACCTTGGTCTGACAACTTTGGCCAAAAAAATATCAAGTCCAGTTTAGGCAAAACATAACTTTGGGCATTGCTTTTATGCTAGCAGGAGGACACTTTCCAGCGCAAAACAATTCTTTTTGCACTTAAAGTAAATACTTTTTGAGTTTTTGCTCTGATTTGTGGCATTTTGATGTAGCGCAAAGCTTTGATAAATCCACCCACACTACTCTTATGGTGGTTTTATTGGTCTACCTCTCTGGTTGTAGCAAGGTCCTTAGTCACATCATTAACAATTCCAGGCAAGGGGTTTCACTGATTTTATCTCCAGTTTTTCTTTCACTGAGACTATTGCTACTAGGGTCTTGAGAAATGTCAATACAGCAAGGTGTAATGGCAGACTAAATGTATATCTCGCAATGGCTTCTGTAAGGCCTTGACTTTATAAACCCCAAGAAAGTCCTTGAAGAATTTGCTGCAGGCTTTGTATCGAAAAGCTAAATACTGTGTCTGGAATGAACAAGAGTTTCCTCTTATCTCTCAATGGTTGTGACGATCTAGAGATTTTCAGCCAGTGGAGGTTCTAGGTAGTAAAGCGCTGTTACATGCTTGATTGGAATATAGTCTGAGCAAGTTAAAGATCTCAATAAAGCAAATTTCCCACACACCTTTACCCTATCTGCTAGTTTTTTAGGGGCCTATTTGCGAGACTGTTTGCATTGTGTTTACACCATACAATGCGATACATGCCTTAAGTGAGATTTCTGGTGTGATTTATGAAGCCACGCAAGGCCCTAAGTGGCTCCATAAATCTGGAGTAAACCAATGGAGCTCACATAACTACATTGCTTTACTCTGTGCAAAGAAAACATTCCATGGGCATTGCATAGGTGTTCACATGCAACACCCATGATTTTGATGCATTCCCAGATTTACCAGAACTGATAAACTTGGGAATGTGCTAAAAAGATATGCCTTCCCAGTAGTTGTGTAACTAGGATAAATATCTTTATTTCTCCTAGTTACTTCCTCTTTCTATGTGTGCTCCGTTCTGCAACACACATAGAAAGAGGCATATGCCTCTCAGGATTGTTTTTGTGCCAGAAGTTGCACATGGTGCGAGGGTGCCTGCATTGGCCCTAGGCTGCCAAAAGAGTGCCAGTGCAGGGGAAAAGACAGTAATGATTTGTTTTGCCCTAAATACCACACATCCCTGCCCAATCCCTGTCATGCAGTGCAGCACAGCAAGGTGACATGCTGCACTGCATGGCTTGACAGGTTCATTAATCTACCCCTTAGTCTGCAGCTTCCTTCTGCCAAAGTATCAACAAAAGCATGAGTCAAGGTTTTGAAACAATTTCCGGTATATGCATGCAAAATGCTGTCAAAAGCAAATTGTAACAGTGGGGTTAAACAGCCATTATTCTTTGGTAAAGTTTAACTCCAAAAAGGGTGGGTGTAGACACACAACCTCGCCTCAATCTCTTGTACACATGAATAAATGTCACAGTTCAGTTCTTCTGCCAAATCATGCTCATGCTGAGCTATTACATACTCTTCTGATACCTTCTAAAGCTGACTCATGCAGCAGACACATTAACAAGACAGATATATTTGTAAAACAAAAGTGTGGCCCCACCCCTAGGCTCTGTATAAGAGATGTTTATTATTACCCATCTCAATGGTACTTATTTTATCAACTTCAGATGATTGCTGATTGGGCTCAACCTGTGACCATGAAGACAATCCAGATTCCGATGAGCAGGCATTCGGGTGCTGAACACAAGACCTGGTAATCCTGCTTCCTCACTAACCCAGTTCACCTTCATGTTATGTAATAGCCTGCAACCTTTATGTACAATGGAACTACTCATTGCACATCTATAGATTTCCAGAAGATGCCAAGACTCTATAACTGAGTTGAAACTAATTTAAAAAAAAAGGAACTTAAATTTCCAGGTCAGAAATTGGCAACCAAGGGAGTGACACTAAAACAGGTCTAGGAGCCCTATTTTTACTTTGCTTTTCTAATGTTAGTTCTCTCTTAGATCACTAGAAGACTTTATCCAGGTCCATGAAGCAGACAATGGAAAAAGACTGAAATTCTGGAGGATCAACCCTTAGAGCACTATTCCAAAGCTGCCAAAAGGTGCATGCCTAGTAACTAGCTGCTTCCTTTAGATCAGACCGCATAACGGCCGCTTTGCTGTCTTTTTCTCTTCCATGAGGTGTTTGGAGTTCTTTCTGGCAGTGTTCTACTTCCACCCTATCCATGTCTAACCTAGGGTTACTCAATCACATTTTGGTACAAACCTCACCTTTGGTTATACAACATTCTTTGTCAATCAACTTTGGTAACGTTAAGTGTGAGATAGATTTCTTCAATGGGGAAATTATCAAGTTACATGCATTAATCATCACCTACCCAAAGACCTGAAATTTAAAATCCATGACTAATTAATCAGAGATTAACAGTGACAAACACAAAATCAATCAACACTTTCTTATTTACATAGTGAAATGTAGATGTTGTGGATTATCAGCCTCACATCAGCATTTAAGTAATTAATGTTGCAATAGTTCAGGATTTCATACAAATGATGACACAATTTTGTTGTCCTTAGCTGAGAAACTATGACTTGGGAGATCCTGACAGCATCATTCTGACATTCTGGCCCTACCTCATTAACCACTTCAGTTAAAGTTGCAGAATACAGCTAGAAATCTGTCTCAGGTAGTCAACAAACTCAATTGTAACTTCTGTAACATCTGTGAGCCTTCATTACCCACTATCACTGTGTTGTACATCAGATCAGATGTAGCATCAGTGCCTCTTCTCTCAAAGTGGTTTGAAACAAGTTTTGTACTTCCTGATCCTAGTGATCTGGCCACACAGGTGGAGTCATGTATATCACTTGCCACACAGATTTACAAAGTGGATAACACGTTTCCTACAACAAAAAATCCTGTAAAAAATACTTTCTTTCACTGGCCCTCATAGGCATATAACAGTGATGAATGCTCTGGCAAAGTCAGATTGAACTACATCAATGCTATACAGCTAGCGGCCCCAGTAAAACATTTGTATCATTTGGCGTTCATTCAGAATGAAGCTTCCAGATTGATCAGTGGCCTCTTTTGATGAGATCATAGTACAACAGTTCTGCAGTGCTTCACGGCTCCCTATTCAAAACAGTATTTTGTTGCTCACTATGCTCAGGCCAACAGTTCCTTCTGTATAGTCCCAAATCAACAACATTGTTGTATGGGAAAGCAGTAATCTACTTCCCCAAAGCCCTACAGTCAGACCAAAAAGTTTAGGAGAAGGCACATACATTTACTTTTAAATCAGTAGTGCTATCTCTTTAGTTGGTGATATCCTCAATACTCTCAATACTCTCTTGATTTAAAACCGCTTTAATGGTATTTCATTTATGATATATTCCTTGAGCAACATCGAGCCTTGCAGGTTTGCACTTACCAAATATAAATTCCATAAGTAAATATTGCACTGTTAAATTCAGGCCATGTACAAAGCTCCCTTTAGAGAGAATATAATTGGTTAAACATGTACTTTTTCAGCAGCCAAACCTCCAATTAGACAAAAAACTATTTTTTCCAGTGTTTATATAGCATGTTGTTTTTAGCAGTGATTGTTATAAAGCACATATCAATTTAAAGGAGATGTAATGCAAGGTATGTAGTGTCTTTCAACTGGCAGTGCCTCCAATGGACTTACATTCAATGAACTTATGGTAGACTGTTTCAATCATAGACAATCTCTATATTGCACTCTCACTCACACTCACATCTCATCCTAAGCTCCCTCACATCCTATTACCTCTCACACTCACTCGGTCAGGACTATGTCTTTGTTACAGGACTATTAATAGATTAAAAAAGTAAGAATTCTATTTTGAATTTTTTTAATAAATAATTGTTTAAACAGCATAGTGCCTTGTGAAACTTTTAAAATTTGGATTACAGCAGATTAATTTGTAGCCACGCATTTGAATGCACCTGAAAAGTGATGCTGTAAGCATTCTTGTCCCTGCTTTTCTGCAATTTTTGCCCCACCACATTAAGGTGGGTAGTGCTGCAGATGTGTGGATATTCATAGCCGCAAAGTGTAGCCATGGAAAATGTCTTACTCTAAGTCAGTCTTAACTTTAAATCAGTCCTGAACTTTTAATAGACATCACATAGCATTCTGGAACTTGAAATTTTGCTGTTAACATTGTAACCATGGGCAAAAGGTTCCAGCACTAAATTGCAGTTAGGTAAAAAGCCAGAATTAGTGGAAGGTATCACACAGAACAATGGCATATGTTGCAGCTATGGATTTTATTGGTATGTGGAACGTATTGTGTCAAGTTTTCACCACTATCCCATGTGCATGGTGACAGTACTCTTCTCACAAGTACCCGTCACTACATCCTGCATTGAATGTTTAGGGCCTGAGGTGTTTGGCAGGTGACTTGATATCAATACTGACTTGTTAGGCATGGGGGCTGATGTATATGAAGGGTTTTACCCATTCTGTGTCTGTTCGTAATGCGATAATAGGTATCGGCCAACATCCTTTTGAGCCAGCCCTTTTGCCAATCTGTGTAAAAATTAAACATTGTTAAAAGAGCAAACATGATTGGAATTTTCCCATATTCTCTACAATGTATAAAATAATTAGATCAAAACTAAACCACACTTTTAAAACATGCATCTTCAAACTAAGCACACAAAACTGAAAGAAACAAAAGGAAGAAGAAAGTATATTTGTTGGGACATCCTTAAATAATAAAACCCATGCAGAATAATCTTAGACTAGACTTCCTTGCCACTACATTGTTTAACAAAGTTACATTTTGTAGGTCCATTCGGAAATAAATAAAAATGTTTTGTTGTCTCTCACTTTCCTTTCTCTGAATAGCATTTTAAACTATGGTTTGCAGATGTTTATCAGTGTTTATATGTTTAACATGATGAGGGCTGTTTCCCTTTTGCTTGGGCTTTATCAGTTATTATAAGTTTATACCTGAAGCAGGATAGCCTATAAATCCAAAAAAACTATATCAAACAAAACTGTATTAATGAAAGGAAGGCATTGCAAACAGATTCTTGAAATGATTATGAGGAAGAAGGCTCAAAAGAAAAACTGCTCAAAAGTAATTGAAACACTACTATTTGAAAATGAGAAAATGTTAGATGGGATAAAAATCAGCCAGTTCACAACAACTACAAATATTACCTGCTAGTCATTGAATATTCCTTATTCAAAGAATGACTCAATTTTCCTTAGGGGATGATCCATATAGTTGGGGAAAGGGTACTCTATCAGAACTGGATTAACATTTCTGCCAACCTGATTGTCTGCCCACCTCATTTTGAGGTAGGAAGACCTTCAGTATGTAGGCAGAGTAGACTACTCCATCTCCACTGCCTACACACACCTCCAACAGCAGGACATAGTAAGGGCAATCAGAGGTTTCGCCATGTGACCGCCCCTCATATTTAGATTGGACTGACACATTGCCAATTTTCACTGCCTGTCACCACCATGAAGAATGTAGTGGTAAGGGCAGTCAAAACTTTTAAATGACCCACAAGGCATGGGAGAATACTCCCTTGGTGAAGAGGTCATTGTTTTTTTTATTACTTTCAAAAAGAAAATCTCACTTTGGAATTTCCTTTTTGAAAATAAAAAAACTGTTATACGTTTGATGTCATCTCCATCATAATGATGGGGACTTCTGTTAATTTTACAAAGTATTTGTACGAACTGCTGTGATCCAAGAGATGTATGCAGAGGCAGTGGGCATCTCTAAATGTGATAGGCAGAGAACCCTAGCCATGGTGGGAGAAAACGACTCCACCTTGGCAAAGGTGAGTATTTTGAAAGTTAGTATTCTGGCCTCCAGGAGGAGCAGTTCCATTTGCAATGCTCTGCAGCGAGAGACACAGGGACAATTTTCACCTGTGTGATTGCAACTTAAAGGTAAAGGGACTGATTCTCAAAACTTTCTTCTATGAGTATATGTCAACCAGTTCTGGAACATCAGAAATAAATAAAAACTGGGCCAAGAGAAAGTCACATATATTCACAGAGCAAATGTCTTCAGACTTATAAGAAAGTAGATAATGAACCAGACAGTCAGAACTGTAGGTGGGGTCCTTCTTTGACAGCATTGAACCCAGATTTATACTGGAGTGATCCCTTGCAAAACAAATTAACATGCATGTTTTCTATAAGAAGTATGTTTGTGTAGTGCCTTGTGATATGTCAGCTTAAGTGTGACCGATGCCTGAATGCCTCATACTAGTGGTAGACCAATGAATGGCTCCTGAATGTCTAATATTACTTAACCATTGCATGAAACCATCCTCTTCTCCCAATATATGTACATTCCTGAAGTTAAAATAGTAAATCTGAACCCCCACCCCCCAATTAAAACTTCTTGCACCAAAGTTGCTTGTATTGAATTGAAAAACTGCCCCCCCCCCCAATTTACAGGACTGAAGTTAGAATAACAAATATGGCACCCTAAATATAGCCTTTCTTCTCAATGTTGTAGGACTAGAGGTAGAATAACAAATGTGACTTCCCAAATATATGATCTTGCCATAATATTTGTAGCAATCAAGTTGGAACAATTAAAACAGTCACCCCCCAATTAAACGCCCTTTCCCCAATTTTAGTTGTCCTAAAGTTAGATTTCTCCAATTGTATGCACTTCCCCAAAGATTGTAGCACTGGAGTAGGAATAGTAAATCTCCCTTACCTCCTCTAATATTTGCACTTTCTCCAATGTTTGAAGGTCTCGAGTTAGAATAATGAAACGCTCCTCACTTTCCCCAATGATCCTGGAATTAGCATTACAAATGTAAATCCTACCCCTCACCCCCCCCCCCCCCAGCCAAACATATGCACTTTCCCCAGTATGTGTAGGACTGCACTTAGAACAGCAAAGTTTCCCTGCCTCAAATATATGCTCTTTTGTCAATGTTAGTGGACTGGAGTTAAAAAACTAAATTTCTCCTACCACAATTACATGAACTTTCTTTAATGTTCAATGGTTCATAGTTAGAATAGTAAATATTACCAATCACAGTTATATTTGCTTTCCAAAATGTTTTTAGGACTAGAGTTGGAATAGTAAACTGGAACTATCTCTATCCAAAATATATCCACTTTCCCCAATATTTGGTGGATTGGAGTTAGAATAGTAGCATATTTTTTTAGCATTATCATTTGTATATGTACATGCTTTTATGATAATTTTTTTAATAATAATTTTTTATCAGATAAATCTCATACTACTACGAATAGTAAATCTGACTCCCATAATATGTTCACTTTCTCAAATCTTTGTTGGGCTGATGTAAGAATAGCAAATCTGAACCCTAATTTGGACTGGATGAACAATAGCACATCTCCTGTAAACATTAAAAAACATATTCTTATGATGATGTCAGGAAACATAACGCAAAGCAACACATTGATATTCCTTTCCCGGGGCAAAAGGTAAAAGGGTTTTGTGCCACTTGTATTGCTTTTCCTCCAGGGGTTGTCACAGTAAGAACACCCACAGTTTTTGACAGAAAGTCCAATTAACAAAGATAGCCAGACAGTGCTTTGCATAAAAAATGAATGCTACCATGAAGCAGGGGCTAAGAAGTATAAATGATTTTAGTGCATTCGATTAGTCTACATTGTTCGAGATACGGGACTTTGTTCTAGAAGAGTAGGCTTCCAGTTGAAATCCTATGTTAGACATTTCACTATCACATCTATAAAGCTGCGCTTTGTGCAAGGTAGTCTTTAAGAGTGCCAGCACAGAGGAAGACAGGTGTGGAAGGTTATTCTTAATAGATATAGTTATGTACTTTGGTTTTCCCTTTGCACAGGATGGTGCAGCACACCAGAACACAACAAATGTAGCTGCTGAATTGCATGGCATTGAAAATTAGTAAATCTGTCCCATAGTGTTTTAGTGAAGCTCTGCTATTATTGTATGATGGTTTTCTGATTGGGTTGTCAAACAGCAACCATAGGATTTTAAATCTTACTACCACTTTGATGAACCTGAATTGAATTGAATTTAAAAGAATTTGTAGAGCGCACATATACCATGCGGTTTCTTGGCGCTGAAGGATACTAATACAGGGGGCAGAGGGGCAGGCGCCCAGGACAAAAAGGCTTGCCGGAAAAGAATAGTTTTAAGAGCTCTGCAAAACTCCATGTAGGAGGTAGTCGATCTCATGGCGAGCAGGAGTGTGTTCCAAAATGAAGGGGCCAGGACGGAAAATGTCAGGCCTCCCATTCTGCGTTTCTTTAAACGAGGGACTGAGAGAAGGCATTTGGAAGAGGAGCGCAGCCCTCTAGAAGGGTGATAGGCCTGGATAGCAGAAGAGATAAAGGCAGGGGCCGTCCCTGCACGGGCTTGAAACGTCATACAGCCCATCTTGAAGAGAGCCCGCTCTTTAATGGGCAACCAATGTAGTGCCTTCAGTAAAGGGGTGGCTGATGGAATTTGGATAAGCCATAGATCAGGCGGGCAGCCTGATTCTGTACTAGCTGGAGGCATTGAAGGGCATAGGCAGGAACACCGTTATACACGATGTTCCCGTAGTCCAGCCATGACAGAACCCATGGCCATAAGGATCAGTTTAAGGGCCAGGGGAGAAAAAAACCTAGAAACCTTCCGGACAATACGAAGAATAAAGAAACAAGAAGAAACAACAGAACTGATCTGGGAGTGAAGTGTGAGATGTTGATTTAAAGTAATACCTAGTGTTTTAACTGAAGTTGAGGGAGAAGGAGAGGGACCTAGAGAGGAGGGCCAAAAGGTGGGGGACCAAGGGCTGCCGCTGCCATCGGTCAGGACTAACTCAGTCTTATCCGGGTTGAGTTTGAGTTGGTTACAATTCATCCAATCCCGGATAAACAGCATGACTGATTGGAAACTGTGGATCCCAGCTGGAGTGGGAGAAAGATTAAAAATGAGCTGGAGGTCATCGGCGTAGTTATACACCGTGACCTCAATCAGTTGTAGTGCAAAAACAAGAGGAAAAATATACAAATTAAACAATAAAGGGGAAAGGGAGGACCCTTGGGGGACACCGCACTTCACTTTACAAGGGGTGGCAGAGAAGTCAGCCAGGTGGACGGCCTGGGTACGGTCGCTCAGGAAGGAGCCAAGCCAGGCCAGTAGCGAGCCCCCCAGGCCCGCCGCCTTGACACGGGACAAAAGAATTGAATGGTCAACCGTGTCAAAGGCGTCGGACAGATCTAAGAGGTCGAGAGCCTGAGGGGTGTTTGTATCCAATCCCTCCCAGAGCTGATCTAAAACAGAAATAACGACCTTCTCGGTCGAATGCCGAGGGCGAAAGCCAGACTGGCAGAAGGCAAGATACCCACTGTCTTCCACAAAGGAGCTGAGTACCTGGGTGACATGGGACTCGAGGACCTTGCCCAGAAAAGGAAGGAGAGAAATTGATCAATAATTTGCGGGGCAGGAGGGGTCGGCCCCAGGCTTCTTTAAAATGGGGATTATGGTGGCCGCTTTATGAGGAGTAGGGACTATACCTTGTCTGAGGGAGTCATTCATAAAGGTGAGGGAGGACAAAGGCAAGTCAGAGAGGATTTTTCGCAGGACGTGAGCTGGACAAATGTCAGCAGGGGATCCTGACTTAACACGAGCCAGGAGAGGAAGGAGGGTTTCTTCGGTCAACGGCTGTACCTGAGATAGAGTAGACCTATTGGGAGGGGGCTGGGGGTCACAAAAGGAAGGGGAAGGGAGGGGTATGTTGGCCTTGATCAATGAGACTTTCTCGACAAAAAATTTGTTGAGGGAGTCGCACAAAAACTGAGAGGGAGGGTTTTTAAGGGATGTCCTGTCAGAGGACGCCAGCTCCCGTACAGTGGCAAAGATTTTTCTTGGCTGGTTCTCTGTGGCGAGGATCTTCCCCGAAAAATATTTGGTCTTAGCATGGAGGATGTCCCTTTTATATTCGTTAAGGACTACTATATAGCGTGCTTTAAGAGAGGGACAATAAGCGCGCCTCAAAGCTCGCTCAGCTTGGCACACCTCCAATTTTTTTGCTTTAAGGCCAGGGGAGAACAATTTGTTGGCATCATGAGCGCGTCTAACCGTGACGCGCTTCTTGGGGGCCATTTGGTCGCAAGCCGTCGAAAGCCAGCTATTAAGCGTGGCTACTTGAGACAAAGGGGTAAGGCCAGTAAGGTCCGGGCATGAGGTTGACAAAGAGGCACAGAGGGAGGGGATATCCACTTTGCTCCAGTTCCTAGCACAGGTATTGCTTGGGAAGGAAGGTTTTTTTTCTAGGCTGAAGTCTAGAAAAAAAGAAATCAAAAAATGGTCAGACCATGCACACGGAGTAACAGAAGGGGCGGTGATCAGGACATTAACAGTCCAGATTTGATCCAAGGTATGGCCATGGGAGTGGGTGGGAGTATGGACCTGTGAGACAAAATTAAGACTAAGTAGGGGGTGAGAGAAGTCTCTAGACAAGGCGCTCTCTGTCGGGTCATTGGGCCAAAAATTAAAATCCCCTAAAACTAGGACCGATGCGTTGTTAACTACCAGAGTGGCCAGTAGGTCCTGAAAGGCAGAAATAAAACCAGGGATAGACTGAGGTGGGCGGTAGACGAACACACAAGTAACAGGCACCTGAAAGGAAGCAGAGCGCACTACTAAACAGTTGACTGCTAATAAAGGGGGGTAGGGGAGTACTTGAAAATGAATTCCAGCTCGAGTGATCAGGGCCACCCCCCCTTCCGTCTTCCCCTCCGGCCGATCAGCCCGAAGGACAACATAGAGAGGGGGGGAAGAGCTGCCAAAACGTTCGGTAAGGTGTCTGGCCGAAACCAGGTTTCTGTTAAAAACAGAAGGTCCGGCTTGTAGGAGTCCAGAAAGATGTATAACTACAATTGATGCTTTACCGCTGACCTAGTGTTCTAAAGGAAGGCCGAAATGGTAGCAGGAGGGGGTAGGACTGGGCAGGGAAAGGGGGTGGGAAGGAATAGTGGGGGAGAGAGCAGGGAGACAAACGTGGCTTGAAGAATTCGGACGTGCACCAGCGCTGCCGAGGACTTTTTAACCTTATCACAGCTGACTACGAGCTGCTTGCTCATTTTTTAAGACTTCCTTACTATTCTGTTTGGAACCCAGCTGACTACGAGCTGCTTGCGCATTTTTTAAGACTTTACTGTTATTTCGTGTGTTATGCCCACAGCGCCCGCACTATTCTTTGATTGTCATGCTCATCTTACTTACCTTGCTCTCGACCCCGGTCTGACCCGGCAGAGTGCCGTTTGCGCGGAGGGTCCCTGCACGAGCGCCACTTCCGGATCTGCACCACTTCCGCCCTGCCTCTCCACCGTGCAGGTGAGCGGTCTAGTGGTTGCAGAGCCTGGGTCTATATCTTGATTTCAATTCGGCCTCGCAGGTAGACAAACGTGGCTTGAAGGCTACGGGCGTGCACCAGCGCTGCCGAGGACTTTTTAACCTTATCACAGCTGACTACGAGCTGCTTGCTCATTTTTTAAGACTTCCTTACTATTCCGTGTGTAACCCAGCTGACTACGAGCTGCTTGCGCATTTTTTAAGACTTTACTGTTATTTTGTGTGTTATGCCCACAGCGCCCACACTATTCTTTGATTGTCACGCTCATCTTACTTACCTTGCTCTCGACCCCGGTCCGCCCCGGCAGTGTGCCGTTTGCGCGGAGGGTCCCTGCACGAGCGCCACTTCCGGGTCTGCACCACTTCCGCCCTGCTTCTCCACCGTGCAGGTGAGCGGTCTAGTGGTTGCAGAGCCTGGGTCTATATCTTGATTTCAATTCGGCCTCGCATGTAGACAACCGTGGCTTGAAGGCTACAGGCGTGCACCAGCGCTGCCGAGGACTTTTTAACCTTATCACAGCTGACTACGAGCTGCTTGCTCATTTTTTAAGACTTCATTACTATTCTGTGTGTAACCCAGCTGACTACGAGCTGCTTGCGCATTTTTTAAGACTTTACTGTTATTTTGTGTGTTATGCCCACAGCACCCGCACTATTCTTTGATTGTCACGCTCATCTTACTTACCTTGCTCTCGACCCCGGTCCGCCCCGGCAGTGTGCCGTTTGCGCGGAGGGTCCCTGCACGAGCGCCACTTCCGGTTCTGCACCACTTCCGCCCTGCCTCTCCACTGTGCAGGTGAGCGGTCTAGTGGTTCACGTCGTCCAGCATAAATGGCGACCTGGAGGAAGCGCAGCGGACGAGCGCAGCGGGAGCGCCGACTTCGCGTCGAATTCGCGCATAAGTCAAGCCCGTCTGCGCCCGTCTGCGGCCGACCGAGGCCCGGGGCCATGCATGCTGCCCGACGCATCACTTATTCCTCACATGAACTTCGCTCTTTACTCTCCTGTGCCCCTCTTGCTCCTCACATAATCGCTATCGCTCAGAAACACGGCATATTCTCTTCCCTCCCGTCTACTATTCCCCTGGCTCCTCTCCCTACCACCTCTCCCCTCAACTCTGCCGCCCCCATGCTGGTTAAGCCAAGCTCCTCTGGTAATCATTCTATCTCACTAGTTTATCTTAATACCCGCTCCCTTCCGAAACATCAACTTGAAGTATTTCAACTTCTGGAGGGTGGCAATATTGACATCTTGCTCCTCGCCGAAACCTGGCTCCATGCAGATTCCTATCCTGACATCCTGGCCGCTATACCTTCGGGCTATTATATCCTTCATTCTAATAGGACTTCTGGTAGACCTGGCGGTGGAGTTGCTGCCATCATCCGCTCCAACCTACAATTTACTTCCCTTACAACCACCCCCATACTAAATTCTGACATCCTCACGCTGAAATTCACATCTCCTAAACTTTCTTTCATCTGTGTTTTAGTGTATCGCCCCCCTGTCAACATGCCCTCCTTGTTTAGCGATTTAATGTTGCAGATGGCCATTAATTCCGCCAGGGTCTTGATCATTGGCGATTTCAACTATTGGCCACTAGACCCCCTTGAATCCTCTCTTTCAATCGAATTCTCCGGTCTGCTACTTGGTTTAAATTTCTCACAATACATCTCTGTTGCTACACACAACAAGGGCCATACCTTCGACCAGGTGTGGACCACCAACCTTGATATTTCCCCCCCTTTGGTCTATCCCTGCACCGGGTCCAATCATTTTTTTATTTCTTTTTCCCTACAACTCTCAGCACCCACCCGTCCCCCTTTAGTTTCCAATTTTTCGGCACGTAATTGGAAGCACGCCGACATTTACCTCCTTCATTCAACTCTTGCTTCCACACTCCCCCCGACCACCCTGACTTGAATTCTCAAGCAGCCACATTGGACCAATGGCTGTCTCAAGCCTGTGACGTGGTCGCCCCCATTAAAATCATTAAATCTAAACGCCCTCACAACGCTCAGCTTTGGTTCACTGACCAACTGAAGGCTGACAAACTCCTTCTCAGACAGGCTGAGCGCCATTGGAGGCGCAACTATGATCCTTTATTAAAGTCCACTTATATTGATCTATTAAAATCCTACAAAAATTCTATTATTCTGGCCAAATCTTCCCATTATTCCCAGAAAGTTATCAATTCTGCATCCAAAACAAAAGAAATTTTTTCCATCGTAGCTGAACTTTCCCTACCTGATCGAGTCACACCTCAGCCTCTACCCTCACAAGTTTTGTGCGACTCCCTTAATTCTTTTTTTATCGACAAAATTTCCACAATTAAAAACAATATCCCCCCTACCACCTTGTCTCAGGTCAGCGCGCTCCCCTCTCCGAATCCTCACTCCCTGCACGAATTTCCCCCTATTTCTCTGAATACTTTTTTTTCATTACTCCAGGCTGTTGGCTCTGTTTCCCCTAATGACTGTTGCCCTCCTTCAATCCTAAGAGATGCCTTTATGGCCTGTCCCGGGCCTCCTCTTGACCTTCTAAATCGATCACTCTCTACAGGCTCTGTCCCCAATGCTTTCAAAAGCGCTGTGGTGGTACCTATTTTAAAAAACCTGGTTCTGACCCTGCGATTTTGGGTAACTACCGACCTATCTCTCTCCTCCCCTACTTGGGGAAGGTCTTGGAGACCTACGTCACCCGCTGCCTGAGTACTTTCATCGAGGAAACTCATTTCCTCGATGATCAACAGGCAGGTTTTAGAACGGCCCATTCCATGGAGGCAGTGGTGGTGGCGGTTATGGACACGCTGAGACAGGGGGCTGATAAGAACCAGGCCCAGGCCCTAGTGCTACTTGACCTCTCGGCCGCTTTTGACACGGTCGACCATGACATTTTGGTCGACCGTGTCAGAAATGCTGGCATCTCGGGCCGGGCCCTGTCTTGGATTGTGTCCTTTCTCCAACTCCGCTCCCAATCGGTTCACCTGTCTTCCTTCTCTGCTCCCCGAATTTCACTTTCCTGTGGTGTTCCCCAGGGCTTTGCTTTGTCCCCTCTTTTGTTTAATCTTTATATGCAGCCCCTCCTTGTCTCTCTCCGTCACTCTTCTGTCACTACCTTCAACTATGCAGATGATCTGCAACTTATTTTTCCCATCGACCCCTCCCCTCTTTCCTGCTCCAATTTTCAAACCACAATGCTTACCATCTATGAGTGGATGAACTTCAGCCAGCTGAAGCTCAATCCTAGCAAAACAGAGCTGGTCCTGATTGGCGGGCTCCCACATCCCTGGACTTCCAACTTCTGGCCCCCTGCCCTTGGTCCCCCTCCCTGCCCAGTCAACTCTGTGAAGAGCCTAGGTGTTACTATCTCTAGTGACCTTTTGATGCGGCCACACATCAACGCTGTTACCTCGGCCTGCTTTTTTCATCTTCGCAGAATCGGGAAGATTCGAAGGTTCCTATCACCAGAGGCTCTCACCCTTGTCATCATGGCCCTGGTCACCTCACGTTTAGACTATGCCAACTGTCTATACGTGGGGATTCCTGCATACCATCTCCACCGACTCCAACTGGTGCAAAACCAGGCAGGCAGATTAATTTTTCAGCAGCCCAAACACCAACACGTCACCCCGATGCTAAAAACTCTACACTGGCTCCCGGTTGCGCAACGTTGCATCTTTAAATTGGGATGTACCATTTTCAAATCTCTCTTTGCCTCTGCTCCTGTTTTTATTTCTCTCTGCTTGCACCCCTATGTTCCCTCTCGACACCTCAGATCCTCTGCTCACAATCTTCTTATTACTCCTAGGTTCAATCGCAAGAAGCACGGTGGTGCCTGTTTCTCTTTTCTTGCTCCGTCCACTTGGAACTCCTTTCCTCTCTCAATCCGTCTCACTCCTGAATATTCTACTTTCCGTAAACTCTTGAAAACATATCTGTTCCGACTTGCTCATGGCTAGCTGCACTCACTCCCCTGTGTCCTTCCACTGGTCTCCGAGCGCCAAGAAACCAATTGGTGTATGTGCGCGGTACTAAATTCCTTTAACATAACATAACAGGGAGGGAAGGGTGGCCGGGAGGGAGGGAGAGGGCATAGCACGAGCCACACCAAGTTCCTTAACCCATGTGAGAGTGGCGAGATGGAGTGGCCAAGAATCCTGATAGGAACAGAGTTGTGTGGCAGAGTAGGAAAAGAAACGGGCATGATGGGGTGCCCCTTGCCCCGGCCGGCCGCGGATGGGCGCAGACGGGCTTAACTTAGGCGCAACTTCGGCGCGCCTTCGTCACGCCCGCTGCGCACGTCCGCTGCGCATGCACATGGGGCTGTGCTTAAATGGGGTCTCGAGCGCAATGTCAGGAGCGCTGATCCAGCCTAGACTGCCCTCCCAAGATGGGGGCCTGCTAACCCCATCAGCCCTCCGAGTAGCGGCACAATGCCGATCCGGACTGGGGCTAGGGGTGCAGGCAGGTGAAATAGGGAGAAAGCAGCAGGTAAGCAAAGTGGAGAGTGCACGTAGTTAATAAACACAACACAATATTAAAATTTGCAGGAGCCCAGGTGTCGCGACAGCGTCCACCGTCCCACTGCCACTGAGGATTAGTGACCTGGACATTGAAATTTGAAAAAAAGGAAGCAAGGTTGCACAGACTCAGAGTCTAGGGGTGAAGGATCAATTAATTAGGAATTGTTGAAGTAAAGACTGTCTCCAGGTTGCCTCTCTTTGTGAATGTTCTAGTTCTGCTTCCTAAGTGAGGGAGGTTTCTCTTAGCCCCTTGTTAATTCTGCTGCTCTCACTTACAGTAACAGAAACTAGATGACAGATATAGGTACACCTATTTACAGAGTGGTTGGAGTTGTTACACACAACTCCTCTGAAAACCAACAGCCACTGATTCAGGCAGGCATGCATATATAATAAGTTCGACATTCCAGATTCTAGTGTACTAGAATCTTTAATGCCGAACTTGTTATTTATGTATGTCTGCCTGAATCAGTGACAGTTGGCTTTCGACAGTGTGATACTTCTAATGACCAGCAAAACTTGTTGCTGAACATCATGTTCATGATGACAAGTAAAGTGAGCTTTATGAGGACCATATGGAATATCTGAGATTTTCTGGTGCCGTTTTGCCACAGGCAACACTCACAAACTGCATTCATCAGGAAGAACTATGGTACTGGAACATCACCTAAAGCACTACATGTCAATGGACTAAGAGAAGAATCATCTCTATTGACCAGTAAGCCTATCTATCAGATCTCTTACTCGAAGGAAAGATGTAGCGAATATGGATTTACCAGCGCAAGACACAATTGTACAGTCTTTTATCTCTTGTGTGTTTAGATAGTGTTTACATTTGGAACAAATCCATGAGCCTGATTTGTGTGTACATTTGCTACCTCACTCAAGCCTACACACCACCAAGAGCATACCTGCTCTACTGTGATGTTAAGAACTACGGTGCTAAATATTCACATCTGGTAGATCCTGCAACATGTGTAGGGACTGCTAGTTAAATGGCTGTAGAGAGTTGGCACTTTGTCTTCCTGCAGGCAATACACTAAGAGAATCAAGGACCTGTCGACACTGACATCTACATGTTCAAGGGGATACTGGTGTAAGAATTTCTTAAAAGTTTATCATATTAATGTGAGTGAATACCCTAATCCAAACATTGTTTAATAATAATAATGTTCTTTATTGATTGGTTAAAAAAGAACCATTTACAATTTACGACATGACAAAGATTAATAGAAATGACTGTGATAAAAGCTTTTAAAATTAGTTTAAAATATTTTAAGATTTGGGGGCCAATAAGATCTGATAATATTCTGATGCGGTACATAAATCTGGGTTTCTTGTAGTCTCTGATTTGGATGTTGTGTCTCTTAACTCAACCGCTCTGCTATGATGGGGAGACTTTGCGTTGGAGAGTGGCTTCAAGGAGTTTTAACACTTTATGGACAAATTTCAAAAGCCCAATGTTTAGCTTGATGTTGGAAACAGGGAGGGAGCACACTCCTGACCTCTCAGCCGGGTCGCCCCTTCACATTCTGGTACATGCAGTTCATACGATTCAGGACAAAGTTTGTAAGTATTACACCAAGGTAGGTGCAAGCAGGTGCTTGGTATAAGGTATCTCTAGACACAAGACATGGCTCGTGTTTCTGAATAGTATCCTTCATCAGTAGAGATCAGTTTGGGGTGGCTAAGAGGCAGCCAAACAACGTGTCCAGGGATGGCCGGGGCGAACCCGCTGGTGGGTGGAGCAGTGTGCGACTCCCTGGATTACTGTTTATTAAGGCTCCCTTGAGCCGGTTGAGCTCACGAGCTCGGGATCACGCACCTGCGTGCCGTGGAGAGGTACCATACCTGAGAACACTTGTGGCAGCCTACACTGCAACCCCAGACGTACGCCTATTCCCTGCTGACGAAGGGTAACGACCAAGAAACGCGTGTCCAGGGATGGCCAGGGTGAACCCGCTGGTGGGTGGAGCAGTGTGCGACCCCATGGATTACTGTTTATTAAGGCTCCCTTGAGCTGGTTGTGCTGATGAGCTCGGGATCACACACCTGCGCGCCATGGAGAGGTACATACCTGAGAACACTTGCGGCAGCCTACACAGCAACCCCAGACGTATGCCTATTCCCTGCTGATGAAGGGTAACGACCCAGAAACACGTGTCCCGGGATGGCCGGGGCGAACCCGCCGGTGGGTGGAGCAGTATGCGACCCCATGAATTACTGTTTATTAGGGCTCCCTTGAGCCGGTTGAGCTGACGAGCTCGGGATCACACACCTGCGTGCCTTGGAGAGGTACCATACCTGAGAACACTTGTGGCAGCCTACACAGCAACCCCAGACGTACGCCTATTCCCTGCTGACGAAGGGTAACAACCCAGAAACACGTGTCCAGGTTGAGCTGACGAGCTCGGGATCACGCACCTGCGCACCGTGGAGAGGTACCATACCTGAGAACACTTGTGGCAGCCTGCACAGCAACCCCAGACGTACGCCTATTCCCTGCTGATGAAGCGTAACGACCCAGAAACACGTGTCAAGGGATGGCCGGGGCAAACCTGCTGGTGGGTGGAGCAGTTTGCGACCCCATGGATTACTGTTTATTAAGGCTCCCTTGAGCCAGATGAGCGGACGAGCTCGGGATCACGCACCTGCGTGCCGTGGAGAGGTACCATACCTGAGAACACTAGTGGCAGCCTACACAGCAACCCCAGACATACGCCAATTCCCTGCTGACGAAGGGTAACGACCCAGAAACACGTGTCCAGGGATGGCCAGGGCGAACCCGCTGGTGGGTGGAGCAGTGTGCGACCCCTTGGATTACTGTTGAGCTTGATGTTGTCAGGGTCGAGAGCGGCCATTATTGCTTGGCGGCAAGATCGAACTCCCAACATAATACATTGGCCTCGCAGCAGTGACCGTCTGGCTATGAGCAGTGAAGGGCATGCACAGACGATATGTTCCATTGATTCTGAATGGTAGCCACACAATCTGCATTCCGTGCTACTACATGGCCGCCGCCATTCCGGGAGGTTCTACAGAAAGGGCCATTCTCCCATCCTCAGGGCTAAAAACTTGCATTTCCAATAAAGTGCGTATGTGCTTGACAAGTAGAGCGGCTGAACACCCACTTTAAAATTGGCAATTACAGCCCAGGCGTGCCTCCTCTTTGAGAGTATTGCCCTGTCCGAGTGAAAGGACCACAATCTAACTGATTTTTTGATGGCGGACTTTAGCACCGGAAGAGATGGATTAATATCCCAGAGGTCTTTTGCGCCTAGTAACTGTAGGCTGTAATCCAGGAGTTGCCGATGCTTGTGGCTGGTCTGTTTTTGCTGTATTTCCTGCCAGAGTCGGGCCTCCAAGGAACCCTCCTGGTCCGCGGCTCAGTCTATGACAAAGTTTAATGAATGCACCTGCCTCCACTCCATGCTGATCTTGGAGACCCAATTCAAGTCTCACTTGAGCTGGCGAGACAGATTTTGGCAACCCATAGGCTCTTTTAAAAAAAGTTGTTGTTAACTTGTTTATTAATATACTAGTTGTGCCTTTGGTGATCTATTGGCCATACGTTAGGGAGTTGATTACTTTGGCTTTCATTACTTTCAACATGGGTGTTAAACTGGGACCTAGTAGCTGTTTTGCCAACTTTGCAGCAGCCACATCTAACGACAGAGCTTTGATTTTTAATGCTTCTTTGTGCTTGATAAAGGAGTCTCTTCTATCCAGAAAGATGCCCAGGTATTTATAACTGGGAGTTGAATCTAACTTTGTTTTGTTGAAGTACCACCCTTATGTTGACCTTTTTGCTTCCCGAAAGAGATGGTTTTATTTTTTGACAGGTTAAGCTCTAGATGGTTTCTTGTCGTATACGGTAGCAATTCATCCAGTAGTCTCTGGAGATCCACTTTTGTGTGGCTTAAAAGCACCAGATCATCGGCGTAAAGCAAGTTGGTGATGCGAGTCGAGTTGAGGAGGGTGGCAGTTTACACCGTCCAGAACTGGAGAGAGGTCAGATATAAACAAGTTGAAGAGAAGTGGGGCCAATACAAACCCTTGATTGACTCAAGTTTCAGTTTGGATCTTCCTGGAGACATGGCAGCCTTTGCCTAGCTTGATTCTTATCCACGTTTCCGTGTGGAGTTGAATTATTGCCTGAAGAAGAGGCTGTGGAATGCCCCATGATTTTAGTTTCTGCCATAACAGGCCCCTGGGCACACGATCGAAGGCTGCTTTGAAGTCTACAAAGCAGCAGTGCAGCTGAATATGTTGGCAGGTCGCTTTTTCCATCAAGACGGTTAGCGTTAGCAAATTGGTTGTGGTACCGGTGTTAGCCACAAAGCCCATCTGGTTGAAAGGAAGGCGTGCGGTTGATTCGGTCCAAGCCTGTAGCTCCTCCAATGGAATATTTGCAAAGTACTTAGACTCCACATCAAGAAGCGCTACCATTCAGTAATGTTTTGGTTCATTTCTCTTCCCGCCTTTGTAGATTGTGTGAATGACTGCACCTCGCCAGGATTCTGGGACCGTGTTGTTTAGACTGCAGTAGAGAAATAATGGAGTCAGGTATTCTGACCATAGGCTAATGTCAGATTTGAACATAGCTTGGGGGAGGCCGTTCGGGCCTGGGGCTCCATCGGCTCTGGCTTTCCTTATGAAGCTTGAGATCTTATTTTTTAAGGCATCCGGCGACACTGTGGGCTCTAGTGAAGTATCACTCCGTTTCATTGGTTCCTTGTGTGTCTGTTCTTCAGATGGAATGACTACAGGCCAAGCCCGCCTTGAACTCTCCAGTCCCGGAAGAAATCTCATGGGGTTAACAGGGCCGGCAGAGTCGGTGCAGGCTTCGTTTATGTTGGTGTCTCTAAAGTGAAGAGATAAAAACTTACACCAAACTGCTTCGCTGATGTTTGCTTTACCATATCCACTTGTACTTTGTTTACTCCTATTTACGAGAGACCAGAATTGCTTCGGGTTAGGATTTTTACTTTCTTGGATAAGCTTCATCCAGAATTGATCCGAGGCCGCTAGTTTTTCCTTTTGTGTGGCGATTCAGAAGGCAGCCTGAGCTTGCTTATAGTTATTGAAATAGGTTTTGTTGCTGGGGTTCTCTCTTGATTGGCGGAGAGCTCAATTCCTCTCGGTTCTTAATTTCCTTGTGGCTTTTGAGATGTGGAATTGAGAAATTTGGTTTCTCTGGCCCCTCCTTATTGGAAGTTCATTGAGAAGGAGATTTGCAAGAGAGGTCCAGCCACTGACAACATGAGTATTTAGCTCTAAAGAATTTTGTAATAAGGCTCTGCTTTTTGCCGTCAGGGATGGGGCTGAGGAATCTGACCACATTATCCTCTTTAAGTCCTCTGTTTGGCTGCCTGAATGGGAGTGGGCCAGGTCTTGGTGATATGGGTTGCTGGTAGAAAGTGTTATTATTTGTGCCCGGTGGTCGCTCTCACCTTGTGGAGCAATTTGATAGTTCTTGATCCAGGGCAGTATTTCTCTGCTCCCTAGCGTAAAGTTAAAAAATGAAAGGGATCTACCATCTGACCGGGTCCATGCGGGAGGGATGTCAGAAGTAAAGCGCCCATTCAGTAAGGTGAATTTCATTACCACATATTCATCCAATGTTGATGATTTGTTTCCAACAGGAATTGACTGGGATGCAAAATGTGGGGGAGTTCTGGGGGGGATTCTTTCTCCTGCCCACTTCTCCTGTAGAAGGAGGATGTTGTGTTCTTTTAAAAAATCCAGGATGGCGGGAGATAGTTTTTCCAGGCCAAATCCGTTGATGTTCCAAAAGTGTATCGTCAGACTATGGTTAATGGGGGTTCAATCGGTCTGGTTACTGGATAGGATCCCCGGCAGCCATACCCAGTCTGTTTCACCAAGATTTCGTTGGTCAATTACTTGGTCAGTGATTCCAGTTGGAGAGCTGCCTCTTGCGGACCTCATTACCAAATAAGGGGTTGAGGAGGAGCTAAAAGTACCTGCCTGATTGTTTTCCAATATTGAGGGGTAACGAGGGGCACTTGGTATTGTTATTGTTTTACCCCAGGTTTTAAATTGGTCGGTTTTCGTCAGGACCAGATCCCGGATTGCCGGTGATACCAGTGTTACTTGTGTAGCTTCTCCCGTGTTGAATCCGGTGAATGGAACAGATTCTAATCCAAACATAGTTCCTTTGTGCTTGTGTCTGTTGTCTAGCACCAGGCTAAAATTCAACACTCAGAATTTAATGGAAGGAAGGATGCTCAGTGTTTATTTAGGTAAACACGATCAGTCACATTGTCTATGAAGTATATAGAATACCATAAATGGAATAGAACTGAGTCATTCCAATCATAAAGTTATATTTTAAGCTCACCAATGACTACCATGAATTATTTTTGACAGCATCCGACGCTCTTTTGAAAATAGTGCCATCTGTTTATATGTTAGTTTATTTTGTTTGTTTTATTTCCCAAGATTGCACCTTAGAACAACCCCACTGCTACTGTACTTTCGTAGGAAGTTGATGTTTCATTGTCGCATATATATATATATATTACCTACTGGCGTTCACCAACAGGTAGTTATAGTTATAACCTAGTTTCCATAGGAAAAGCATTTATTGATTTGCTAATAATGATGGCGTAGTTTGACGAATGTTCACAAAATTCTCCACACAAAAGGTCTATCCAGGTCAGCTCTGATCCTGAAACTTTGGGGGTGATTCATCAAGCAGGGGTTAAGAAAAAAGGGGGGTCCCAAAAAGTGTTTTCTCCATGTTAATTTCCAAAAGAAATTTTAGCCAAGGCTACAGCCTGAACTTCAGAACGGAATTATAGTAAATTTGGCAAAAAGGTAGCTCTTGGTTCAGAAAGCAACCTTTTCTAAATGGTGTAAATCCGTTCAGTAGTTAATGAGAAATTTGAACAATAAAAGTAAAAAAATCAATTTCCCATAGGAAACTTTATCCAAGGCTACAGCCCGAACTGCTGAAACCAAATTACACCAAAATTGGCAAAAAGGTAGTTCTTGGTTCAGAAAGCGACCTTTTTTTTTAAAATGGTGTAAATCCTTTCAGTAGTTGCTGAGAAAATCAAAACTTAAAAATATAGATATCTAGGGGCGCGGTGGGTTGGTGAACCCTCCGGGCCACAAGCTTAATTCTAATTGGCTGCCAACAGCCTAAACCAGGAAGTGTTGGCAGACATCTTGTGACTCAGTAGAACCATGTCCCAAGAAAACAGTAAAAGAAAGTGAAAAATAAAGAAAAGGGGGCAGGTTAGAAACAGCCTCACTCCCTAGACCTGCTCAGAGGGTCCCACAAGGACCCACCAATTTATTTTTATTTTTTTAAACGTCCGAATGCACGCTGGGTGCTTGAATCCGGACAAATATTTTTTTTGAAAAAAAAATGGAGCTGCGGGGTCTGGTGCGCCACAGCGGGTGTTTCTGGGGAGTGCTATGACTCCGTAGGAATGGTGTCCTGGGATCGGGGGAACAATGTCCTGTCCGTCCACTGCTTAGATTGCAGTCCTGCAATCTAAGCAGTGGACGGACACCCGCTGAGGTGCACCAGACCCCGCAGCTCCACGAGATTGCTCGAACCAACCAAATTAGAAACTCAAGGTGTTGTAACTAAGATCGTAACCAGGACACCTAGTACCCTGCCACCCAGGTACCTCTCGCTATCATTCGTGTGGGTGGTTAATTTAAACAAGCTCAGAACACCCAAGCCCCGCACCAGGGCGGGTGTATTATTACAGGCATGCAAATGTTGTCAATCTTAGTCCTGATGATGGTCCCATGTAATTGAGCAAGAGGAATCGAAACGTCGACTCCACACAGTGCTTTCACAACCGTACCAGTGTGTCTCATTCTGTTGTGTCTAGCACTTCCCTGGCAATACTTCTATCCAAACACTGAGTTAATGGTGGCCAGTATTGCTCCTTTTTTGCCTGTAAATTTCTCCCTTATATGTTGTTTGTCCTTCTTGAGTATGGTACAGGACTGTGCCTCATAACCATTTATTCTTTTTGTTCATCTTGTTCAAATAAATACCCTGTCCGGCTGGACAGAGGACAAAAATATAGTTTCCTATTATGGCATATCATACATTGTTTTTCTTGATTCTGATAAGCTAAGGACCTTTGTCCCTCATAGCATACTTTCCCACGGTCCATAGCTAACTGTTTGGGTCCCCTTGTTAGATGTAACTGACCTGGTGTATAGTCAGACTACAACCTGCAACAAGAAAGGGAGCACAGCCACACCTGAATGACAACAGATGCCATGGAGCCAATGATCATGAAGCTCGGACACCCAAGAGTTCCCCGCCACCCCCGCCACCCCCCCTTTGTCCACCATCCACCCTGACCCTCGACAAACAAATGTGACAGCAACCTTCAAAAATCTAGTACGTACCAAATAGGTTGATGTTGCACAATTTTAACAATCAAGATGCATGTGAGGTTGGACAAATGATAATCACAGTCATATATGGATTTGCATAAAAACATTTTATTTAAACAAAACAACAAAATAAAAGTAGGTACAGCCATGGCGTGTCATCCCTTGACAATCTGTGAATCACAGTCTGCAAGACAAAAAGCAAGATAAGACTGTGCCTCATGCGCCCATCAAAGGAGAGAGAAAGAGGGAGAGAGAGAGGAAGAGAGAGAGAAAGAGAGAAAGCGTGTGAGAGAGAGGAAGAGAGAGAGAAAGAGTGTGAGAGATAGAAAGGAAGAGTTAGAGAGGGAGAGTGAGTGCCAACACTGCAGATAAAACTCTCACAGCTCACCTTTCCGCCACCGGTGTGTCTCCAACCACTGCAGCCCTCAAGCTCACTCATCTGAAACATAATATAGAATCAGTAATGACAGAGTACATACAACTGCACATGCCTTAATCGCTGTCCTGCCCCTGTGCACCAAAGCTGCTGCACCCCATCCACTCCCACTGTCCAGAGGTGTCTCCCTACCCCTGCGTACTCAGGCTGCTGCACCCCATCCACTCCCCCTGCCCAGAACTGTCTGCCTGCCCCTGCGCACTGAGGCTGCTGCACACCACCCACTCCCACCGCCCAGAGGTGTCCGCCCACCCCTACATACCCATGCTGCTGCACACCAGCCTGAGGTGACTGGCCTCCCCTGCGCACTCAGGATGCTGCACAAAATCCACTCCCATCACCCAGAGATATCTGTCCACCCCTGCGCTCCCATGCTGCTGCACACAATCGACTCACACCACCTAGAGGTGAATGCCCGCCCCTGCGCACTCAGGCCTTACTGCTCACCTTCCGCCACTGGTGTGTGTCCAAGAGGGCCCACCACATGCTGAAGCGAGCTCCAAAGCCGTCCTTGGAAGCCAGAAGGTTGCACATTTGATTCTGGGTCTTGATATCGCAATGGCCAAGAACATATCAATGCGCCACATCGAGGAGACATCTCTGTGGTGTACATGCGGTCCAGCCGAGCTCACAATTCAAATTCGTTCTTGATGCCAGGATGGTGTATCGAGGCCTACGCAACATCGTAGGCTGCACACCCGCTCAGCTCTGATGGCAGTAACTCGGTGGAACTCAAGTCTTCGCCACGTGGCGGGAGGCCCATGTCGGGCAAAGTGCTTTGGCTGTCACCAACTCTGTACTTCAAGTCATGGGAGAGAGCGGAAATGGCCTCAAGCACGTGCGCTCGGCCCTTTTTATTGGCAGGGTCAGATGTCCTGTGACACATGTGCTGCATGGGTGTGGGTGTAAACCAGCCATGATGGAGTGGCTGTGGCATGCTGAGACTAGACCTGTGATCAGAAGATCACTACAGGGAAGACCTGGGACATGTAGCATAGTTGTTCCTTCCCTGTAAGCAAAGTGGGTTGGCTGAAACGCGCATAATTCACGACTTCACCAATATGGCGATTTGAATCCGCGCACCCACCAAGATAGGTACACGATGGGTGCGCGACTCTACTTTTTCTCCCAAAGCATTTATATATTTTAGAATTTTTAAAAAAGAAGACATTAATTATATACTTTTAATAACAAACACAAAAAATTACAAAAACAATTTTTAGGATATTAAAGTTACAAAATATCACTAATTTGTTTTTTATTACTGAAAAAAACAATGGTTTAATAAACATTATAATTAAAAATTAGCATTTAAAAAAACTTTGAAATTCACAATAAAACCATAGGTTTCAGGGACATTATAATTAGAAATTAGCATTTAAAAAGCCTTAGAGATTCACTGAAAAAAACAGAGGTTTCAAGAACGTTTTAGTTAGTTGGACATTTCACTTGTACAACACCAGAGAAATTCGGCTGTTATTGTTAGTAGAGCTAACTATAACTCGCGTACCCGCAATGCACTGCTGATGATGTCACATATTACATCACTCATGACATGGTCAGTGATATCACTGATGACATCACTGTTGACATCTCAAATGACATCACTGATTGTCGCAATAAAAGAGCTGCCCTCTGAAAGATATTCCCTCTGAAAGATCTCTGGTTTTGTATGAGTAAAATATCCAACTAACTAGGACGTGTGTGTATATCTGTATACATGAGTAAATTGGTATGTGATTGATTCTTTGCCTGACTGACTAGGTGTGTAAGTAACTCTATGGATGAGTAGCGGAGTGTTACTGTATGTATAGGTGTATGAATACATATAGCACTGTATTGATGAGTAACTGCATTTCTAAGTGAATGGATCTGTGTACAGTCTTAGGAAATAGTGGGTGGTATGTCGTAACTGGCATTGTTGTGTGTATGGTTTCAAAAATAGTAGCCTGTATTTTAGAGTGCATGTATCAAACTTTATATTAGGGCATCAGTATATGCATCAGATTTTCACGTGGATGATGTCATCAGCGATGTCATTTGAGATGTCATCAGTGATGTCATCAGCTATGTCACTGGCCATGTCATGACTTTTGTAATATGTGACGTCATCACCAGTGCATTGCGGGCACTCAAGTTATAGTTGGCTCAACTAACTATAACAGGCGAATTTCTCGGGTTTTATATGAGTCAAATGTCCATTAAACCTATGTTTTTTTGTAAATTTCTAAGGTTTTATACTTCTAATTCCTAACTATAACTTATGTAAAACCTATGTTTTTTTCAGTGAATTTCAAAGGTTTTTTTAATGTTAATTTCATATTTTAATGTTTATAAAACCTATATTTTTCTATTATATTTTTAAATATTTTGGAATTCTTTATACTTCTTTTTTACACTTTAAAAATTATGTAATGTTGTATATCTTCCCCCAAAAATATGTATCTTTTTTTTTTTGGGAGAAAACTGCAATCCCATACCGGTAGCATACCAAGCTCAATCACCATGCGAATCTGATCCACCATATTGCTAAACTCGTAAATGATACACATTTCGTATCCAACGGGTTCTTGACACCGTGTCCCGCATACCATCATATATGCATGAAGTCGCCCCAGCTGCTACTTTGGTATCCAATGGGTATGCAGTACCAAGCCATGCGTTACATCATGTACGTATGGGGTCGCGCCCGCTGTGCGTTGCATATGCGACGAGTGCACCCCGCCAAGCCCTGTGTTACATCACAGACTTATGGTGTCATGCCGGGTACGCCATTCCCTCTTTTTTGTCTCAAAAGTATATCTAAATAACTTTAAACAGTATATGACAGCAAGCGATAATCTAAAATTTTTGAAAAACATTTATATATTTCTAACTGTAATAAACTTATATTATGATAAATATATTTTCTCAAAATTGCGTCGGGTGCGGCCTCCTTGCACGCTCGGTGCGCGATTGCCATGTAACCTTAAAAAAAAGCATTTGATTGCTTCATAGCATTTCCCATTGTAACAGTTGGACAACCCCACCCATTTTAGTCATTCTCTCTGCAGCGTTTGATGAGAGACACCTCTTCACCTTAAACAGCTTTTTTGGAAAGTTTTTATTCTGTGTACACATATCTTATGCTACACATAACTTGCGGCGATCATCTTGATCAATATTCATGGTCTGCACATTAAGCCTTCCACGTGTGATGGCCATGCATCTGAAACATTACATCAAAAAACAAATGTGTGTTACGCGATGCCCATGGTGTGTGTGTATGTACATTATTGTTCTGCCTTTCGGCCTGGGTATGGGTGGCTCTAAGGAGTATCATCAGCCACGGGCAGAGTGCACACCCTAGATCACACCTGACAAACAGTAAACAGTAATGTATAGATTTGTATTGCTGTATGCTCTGTTGTCAGGCTTTACCAATATAGTAGTGTGTTATATGTGAGACTTTCAGATTCACGTTTGACATACATTGCTTGACTGTAATGAGCGTTATCACTGTGTATGACGTAGCCTCACTGCTTATCCTCCGAGCACATTCACATGTGTACGCTTCGCGATAGCAACACTTTCAATAATACCGCACACCATTGACATGCATGTCTACACATATCCAAATCCCTGACAACGACATGTGATGTTCGCCATTCAATCGTTTCGAACAGCATCTCATTAGCGATAGTTGCCGCCCTCTTGATACATGCTACATTAATGTAAATTGCGCATTCTGCAATGTCAAAACGGCAAAAAAATCACACATAAGTACACTTTCTGGCCAAGCTGGAACTGAACAACGCCCAGATCCCTGGATTATTCACACCCCTACGCTGGCCTGGTGTACGCAAGCCCAGGCCACTTTGCGTACCTATATATAGGATAACGATGACGCCACATGCCCCAATTCTTCCACACTGCCTCAGGTGATATGGCCGTATCCACCTCGCATATCACAACGCACAATAAAAAAAAGTGATCCATGAGGTATACACCATCCTGGCAATCAACACTGGTTCTATATTGTGAACCCTACTACCCGTCGTGTTTCCAAAGGGATCCATGATTTGTACACCATCCTGCAATCAACACTACAAATTAATTGTGAACACTGCTGCCCGTAGTGTTTGCACACACAACAATGACAGCAGGTGAGCAGTGGAGCCTGGGTGCACAGCGGCTTCAATTCAGCGCAGTGCTGCGTGAGGGGTGGGGTACATCAGCCTGAGTGTGCAGGTGCGAAGAAGCGAAGTTGCCCTGCATAATGATGTGATCTCTGACCTCATTCAGTCACATTTCTGTCTCATTTTAAAGACCTGCTGGACCGTACTGTAGGCCTGAGCCAGCGGACAGCACTGCCCTACAGACACATGGTGTTGGCTTTTAGGGCACTGTAGTGAGCTCATTACGAAGTGTACATGCACACAGGCTTCCACCACTGCATTACACATTATGCTTCTAGCATGCGCTCTGTTCCTTTGTATGTGAACCTTGGTATAACATATTATTATTTAACCTTGTGTATTGTCGTGCACTCCAACTCCTCTTTGAACCACGATTACCACTAACAGTTGGTAGATCGTACTTCAAAAACAAAGGATGCACTCAAACTGTGTTTTCTATTAAGCTTGAAATTAACCTTCACAGACCCCGCAATATAATAATAGGATTAGCTACGGAACATTACCCACCAGGAGCCTCATTTATATCAATGAGTGAGACCCCGCTTTTTTTTTCTCCACGTTTACCATCCGGATCCGCTCTATTAAAGCGATACAAGGTTTTCCTCCTCTCATTTCAACTAGTCAAAGAAGGATTTGCTATCACAGGGTGGGAGCCATGCACCCGCCCTCTAATAGCAAACATAAATGTCCCACGGATGCACACCCCGGGACATTCTATGAGCTGTGCCTGGGAGGTCGCGATCAATAGTACCATGATGTATTAGTTAGTATAAATGCATACTAACACCACTTAGACATGTGTAGTACAGCGACCAGAGTGTAGCGAAGAGGCTGAGGAATTGCAACATCTAAAAGTATAAATCCTACCAGAGGTTAGATGACATAGTTCAATGAGTCGACGACCCTGGGATGAGTCGAAACAGCTACACGAAGAAAACGGATCTTCAGCACAACGCAAGCAACTTTGAAATATTGGTGAGTGCTGCCTTCTTTCTACCTTCTCCCACTCGTCACCAAATTAAAGTAGTAAAGATGCAGACAGCAGGGGATCCTATAAGTAGATTTATGCAAGGAAAACAAGACACATTAAACACCCAATAACAGGAGCAAACAGAAAGGCAACCGTCTTCTCCAGCACTGTGTTCAAACTCCCCAAGTTTCCCCTTATGACAGTCCTATATTCTAACATTACATACTTACATGCTAGTAGAATTATATACTAACATTCTACTATGTCTTACGTTGGAATACTACACAGAGCACATGACAGCAATGAGCTCATGGTTTCATCTAGGAGTCTTGAGACCGGTAGGGGTGAGTAGTTCACTTCCCACTCCCTGTATTATATAAACGCAAGCTAACACTACTTCCACAGGTATACTCCAGCACCCAGAGCACATCACTTAACAACAATGAGCTCCCAATTTAAGCTCACTATTTAATCCCTGAGTCTTCAGACCAGTAGGAGAAAGTAGTTCGCTACCCACTCCCTATATACTATAAACGCATAGTAACACTACTTACACTTTATACTACAGTGGCTAGTATCCTACCGCGCCCAAAGGCCATGACTTTACAGCAATCAGCTTGGTTTGATCTGCGAGCTTTCACAACGGTAGGTGTGAGTACTTTGCTTCCTGTATAGTATAAACACACGGTAGCTGTCAGTAGTTTGCCTCCCACTCCCTGTATAGTATAAACGCCTACTAACACTACTTGTTCACATATACTACAGTGCCCAGAGCCCATCCCTTTACAGCAATCACCTCGGTTTGATCACCAAGTCTTCACACCGGTAGGCGTGAGTACTTTGCTTCGCGCTTCCGGTATAGTGTAAACCCGCGATAGTGGTCAGTAGTTCGCTTCCCACTCCCTGTATGGTATAAACGCCTACTAACACTCCTTGCACACTTATGCTACAAAGACCAGAGCATATTACTTTACAGCAATGAGCTCATGGTTAAGGCTCTCGGTTTCATACCCGTGTGTAGCAGCATATCATCTCTGAGCAACACCGCACTTTCAGACCATTAGGAGTGACTACTTTGCTTCCCACTCCCCCATAGAGCTTACAGTGCTCCTACCCTCCTTTCCTACTTTTTTCTCCCTTTTGTCCCCTTACTCGCTTCAAAAGAATCACAAAATGGCAGCCAACACTTCCTAGTTGCATCCGATCGCAGCGCTCGCAACCAATAAGCAGCAAGCTCGTGCTCGTAACACCTCAGCAAATCTGATGGCAGAATTCACAAATATTGATATCTGTAAATTTTGATATTTCCCAAAAATTACTGAACGGATTTACACCAATTTAACAAAAACGTGCTTTCCAGACCAAGACCCTTCTCCCTGCCAAATTTGGGGTAATTCCGTTCGCCCGTTAGACCTGTAGCCTTGACTAAGGTTTCCTATGGAAATTAACATGGAGACAGCTTTTGGGACCCCCTTTTTTCTGAATCACCCCCACACTTTAAAACATAGGAGCTGATATATACAAAGAATTACTTTGGAAAATTTCATGAAGATTCTTCAAACAACGCCAAAGTTATAAGCAAAACAAAAAACCCTCTTCTTATGGAAACTAGGTCCTAACTTAACGACCGCCAGTAGGTTATTTATTTATATATATATATATATATATATATATATATATATATATATATATATATATATATATATATATATATATATATATATATATATATATATATATATATATATATATATGTATATATATATATATATATATATATAAAATATAGAATAGGTCCTACTACATAGCAGTCCCTACCATTTACCCAAATTTGATGGAATTCCATTGAGTCATTTATGCTGTAGGCCTGACTAAATATCCTGAGGTAAATTACATGACAAAAACACATATGAAGTGTTCGAATTGACAACCAATTAAAATGTTACTTTCATTTTCTACTATTATTTCATGACATTTGATTGATTATGTACCTGAATATATATAAAGAAAGAGAGAGAAACACAGCCATTTTGACTACTACTTCCTGAATTACATTTCAAGAGCATTTTCACTGACAACTTAAACTTATTTTTGAAAGGTAAGATGTTATTTTAAACATTTGAAAGGAGAACTATGTTATGCTAATTTGGGAAAACGTTTAAGATAGTTATATACTGTCCCTCAGTAAGAGTTAGAGATTGAGATAGGCTTCTCTGTTATAATTATGGATTGAGTTAGGCTTCTCTGGTATAATTATGAATTTACCTAGTCTTCATCACAGGCACTTTTTAATAGTTCTACTTCCTGCCTGAAACCATACAGTGCCCAAAGATAACTTCACTGTAAAAAACTCACAAGTACCTGTCTGAACTTAAACCCAACAGTGCCCTATCTCTACTGATATATTTATTTTTTATGCAATTTACAGCAAGAAAATGGAAGCACAACAGAAAGAAAATAATATTTCCTTTCAAATTAAGATTGAAAACAATCCTAAGGAAGAAAATGAAGAAATTTACTTTTTGGATGACACTTTAGACCAAGAATTAATTAAATGTGTTGAAGAATGTGAATCATGGAATGAAAAGGAGGACATACCAGATGAATTAATGTTACAAATTCTTTTAGATTTTGAAAAATCAGGACAATAAATTTAAATTTTAAAAGTTAAAATTGTTTGAGACATTATTCTTTTTTATATGAAAATTATGAAATAGTACCCAAAAAGACATAATATAAAGTGAGACTTAAAATATACAGTGCAACTTTTTTGTGTTACATAGTAAGTTTGCTCATAGTTACTTCCTTTCTCCAACTATATTATCTCCAATGTGTATTTATCATCTCTTTATCATCTCCTGCCTCCATATTGTTTCTGCTTTCCTGACAGACTATGGTATGAATTCCATATACCACAATAACTTCTGAAACAACATGCAAGATATCTACAAAAGAGACGGTGTATATTAATTTTTAGACTCTGCATTGGTACCTACATGTTGCTACTTAAATAAAAAAAGCAAAAT